>NW_026606065.1:28880000-30080000 GCF_029834395.1 Sorex fumeus
GTGGTGATTCATGTGAGAGGCAGTGATAAACTCTGTGTCCTTCTCTTCCCAGTATGGCTCTCATGCTGCTCGACTCCGGCGGATGTAGACTGTGTTTCTGCTGTGTCTGCCTGTTGATATCATTGGCTTACAGAGGACGGTGATAGGATTTATGATAAACCTCTTGAAGCTCTTACCTCCCTGCATGCCCCTAATCCCAGGAATGTACCTTGCTTTGCACTGCTTTATACTATGATCAATTTCTCTCAATGTATTTGTGGTTTCCCCACTATCAATCACCACACAGTTTTCATATTAGTTTAGTAATTAACTACTCCATCAGACCAACTTCAGGAATAAATGAGAGCTCTTTATGAAGCTATTTAGTGGTTTAGTTACATAGATACGATTATGTAAGCATATCATATATTTTACCAACCATGGTCTACAAAACAAAACAACAACAACCAAAAAAAAAAAACACACAAGCTAGGATATGGGAGCTCAAGCACAGACCTAGCATATTGGAAGTTTTTTAATCAATCCATGGCATTGCCTGAACCCCCAGTGTTACTAGCTATGACCCTGGTGCACCTCCACCCACTCCCCAGCACTGCCAGGAGTGAATCCAGACCCACAAGCACCACTGGGTGTATCCCTTATCTGTTTGTTAATTCATTTATGTTTGGTTCTTGAGCCATATCTGGAGGTGCTCAGGGATTACTCATGACTCTGCACTCAGGGCTCACTCCTCGTGTGATTCCAGGGATGCTATGGGGTGTCAGGGATTGAATCAGCATCAGCAAGCATCCTACCCACTGTACTATCACACCTGCCCTGGCAACCCCAAATTTAAAAAAAATATACAAAAAAATAAATATACAAAATATTTATTTATAAACAAATAAATATAATAAATACAAAATTTGATTTTTAATTTTCTCATGGCTACAATTACCTGTAAGAAAACAGAATACTAGCTCATAGTTCAAAAGATTATTTAGAGGATGAAGTGATATAATAAATGCAACCCAGTTTACAGAGGCCAAGCCATCAACCAGCCATTGCAGCTTATCCTGTTCTTACATGGTGTGAAAAATCAGCTTCTTGACAAGACAGGCTGAAACATAGCAGCAGTCAGATAGTCTGCTATGCAAGAGCCCTTCTATAAATTATTGGGTATTAACTCCACAAAAAGTGCTCACATTTCTTTCTTGCATTATTTATTCAAGAACAGATTCCAGTTTCAGTTCAGAATAATTTTTAAGCAGCACTTCAAGGATACTACAGAATGCAACAGTAAAAGAAATTATATTACAAAAACAGCAAAACAACCTCCCAAATTATTTCCAAGATCTGAAATACCTTACCCATAGTTGTTCTGTGTGCGGGAGTAGAGTCATTTGGTGAATAAAAGATTCATTTTCTTCCCTTTCTCACCCACCATCACAGCACTTAGCATCTTAATAAGCATAAACCAAGCAGCCTACCCCTGCAGAGTCCTCTCCCCAGTCTTCTCGAGAATTTTCTCTATAAATCTTCTTTATAAATCTTCTCTCTAAATTTCCAGGAACACAATGGGGTAAAGACATATGACCAGGTAAGCATGGATGTAACTGAGCACGTGTGTGTGTGAACCAGAGTAATATCCTGGATAAAGGGGATCAGAGGTCACATCCCATAATCCTGTGCAATGCAGAAGGAAAGAATCAGCACAGAGGTCAAAGAAAGCATCCAGGTTGTAAGCTCAGGCGTGGGAGTATAGTGGTGCTCCTATTGTCTTGTTATCATTTTAATTGTTATTTTAGTTTTCCTTATGCCATCAATGCAGTTCATAATCCAAGGAAAAAGACCATGTACTAAAGGACAACTATTCAACTTTCTTTTGGGGGGCAGTCATATCAGGCAGTGCTCAGACTACATAGGGATCACTCCTGGCGGTGCCGAGATCGAGTCCACATTGACCATGTTCGGGGCAAGCGCCCCATGTGCTATACTGTCTCTCTAGCCCCTTACAAAAGGCATTCAGCCTTTTGCTGCAGAAACGCCCTGAATTTTCCCACACATTTTAAATGTTATAAAAGAAACGTGAGCATTAATCAAAAATCAGTGAGCTAGGTAGGAGAGACAGCTTAAAAAGCTGAGCAAACCTGGCATGTGGGAAGCCAGGATTTAAGCCCTGAGCACCACCAGAAGCGACCCCCACAAACAGCACATGGGGAGCTGGGTCTCCCACACCTGCACGCACAGAAGGTGAGCAGGGCTGGAAGCCAGGGTGGCTGTCAAGGTTTCTTCCTTGCATCCAGCCGATCCCACTTTAAATCCCAGCTCTATGTGGTTTCCCGTCACCCGGGACAACCCTGGAGACCCCAAATCATCGCCAGGGTGGCCTAGGTAATCCCCAGCACCACTGGAGTCCGTGCAGCAGTTCCTTTCTGGAACTTTGCATTGAACTGCTGTGTCAGTTGACTGAGAATTGAGAATTGTTGGGAAGTTCCCAGGAGCCATGACAACTGGTTCACAGAGCCCCTTCAAAATAATGAGAATCAACAACTATTATATATCTACACATATACACATACATGCAAATATATACACAATAATATTTTTTATAATGATAACTTATTGTAGTGCAGTAGTTTTTTTGGCATTTTCAAATTTTCTACAGTAAATGGTTTCTCAGTGAATATATATATATATATGCAATGTGTGTATATATGTTTTTGCATGTGTGGTTACAGTAATTAAGAGAGAATAATAGAATAATATAGGGGCTGAGGATGTAGTTCAATCATAGATCTCTTGTCTTGAAGCATAGGGCCCTGGGTTTTATTCCTAGCATGGGCAAAAATGTGAAGATACATGTGAATGGGATAACATTCTTTTTTAAAAAATCTATGAAAGAAATCATAGCACTGTAACACTGTCCTCCCATTGTTCATTGATTTGCTCGAGAGGGCACCAATAACATCTCCATTATGAGACTTATTTTTACTGTTTTTGGCAATTGAATACACCACAGGGAGCTTGCCAGGCTCTGCCATGCAGGCAGGATACTCTCGGTAGCTTGCCGGGCTCTCTGAGAGGGACGGAGGAATCGAACCCTGGTCAGCCATGTGGAAGTCAAATGCCCTACCCGCTGTGCTGTTGCTTCACCCAAGAAATCATAATGAATAAATAAATAGGAGTTACTATTTAACAGATAATATTCGGAATACCAGAGCTCCATCAGTCATACTTTGGACCCAAAATGTGTCTTCCTCATGAATTAGTCCAAGGAAATTTATAAAGTAAAAATATATTCAGCAACAGGAAAATGTTTTCTTTCACTTTGACTGGTCAAGGGCCTTTTATAAGAAGTGTAAATTTGAATTTCAAAAGAAAAAATCAAAGCTTGCCTGCATAAATGATCTTTTTAAACAGTGGAAAAGAGGAAGATACAAATGTCCTTCCTCATTCTTATCTGTAAGAAAATACTAAGTCAATGATGGTTGGAGGAATCTTTCAGGATGGCAGATGTGTGCTGAAAGTAGATAAAGGACCAAATGTGATAACATCTCAGTATCTGTACTGCAAACCATAAAGCTCAAACATAGAGAGAGTATGGGGGAAACTGCCATAGAGGCAGGGGGAGGGCTGGGAAAGGAGGGGCTATACTGGGAACATTGGTGGTGGAGAATGTGCACTGGTGGAGGGATGGGTGTTCAACCATTGTATGACTGAAACTCAAACACAATAGTTTTGTAACTGTAGCTCACGGTGATTCAATAAAGAAAAAAAAAAAAGAAAGAAAATGTCCAGTGGACACAGTGAAAAGCTGTGCTGCCCTCCTGGGTTCAGTTGCTAGTGATGTTCCAACACTCAGGCCTTCCCCGTCATCACATGGAGGTTTGTGTAGTTCTTCTGGGAATTCATTTTGCATCAAAACACTCAAAAGTTGACCCTTTGATCTAGCAATTGCATTTCTATAAATCCACCCCTCCAAATACTCAGAAATGCTCCTTGAACTGACCTTCTGAAGATACCTCTGTCTAACCTTGCTTTCCTTACAACAATTTCAGAATAATACTCAAGTCTAGCTATCATGTGATGTCTAAAATCACCTTAAACTTGGTGGCTTCCTAGACAGTTATTAAAACAATTCATTTCTGAAATGAATGATTATTGCCATAAATGGTGATGGAAAAATATTTCACACCAAAAATAAAAGCCCAATATAGAGCAAGAGAGATAGTACAGAGTTAAAGCACATGTAACCATGCAAGTGGTATCCTAGTACTGTAAATGGTTCCCTAGTTCACCCAGACGTGGACCCCTAACCCAACCCTACCCCATAAAAAAAATACGAAAATCATTGAAGCTGCATTTAATTTTGTTCCAATCACATGTATGACTAGAAAAACTGATAAAGCTTTGTAATTCTAAACTAAATTCTCAAATATATATATATATTTTATAAGTTTAGTGTTTATACATTTTATCATTTTCAAATTTCTACTGTAAATGGCTTCTCAGTTGTCTTTTTTTTTCATGTTGGGTCACACCACCCAGCGATGCACCAGAGTTACTCCTGGCTTTACACTCAGGAATAACTCCCGGCAGTGCTTGGGGGACCGTATGGAATGCTGAGAATCAAAGCCAGGTGGTCATGTGCAAGGCAAACACCCTACCCGCTGTACTATCACTCCAGCCCCATCTTCTCAATTTTAAAAATGGAGATAGGAGGGCGGAGAGAGAGTATAGTGGGAAAGGTGCTTACCTTGCATGTGGCCAGGCTTGATCCCCGGCACCACATTTGGTTCCCCAAGTCCTGCCAAATGTGATTCCAGAGCACAGATTTAGGAGTAATTGATGAATACCACTTGGTACGGTTCAAAAGAAAATAGAATAAAAGTAGGAATAAGTAGATGGATAAATAGATACAATTCTTAATTGGTAACTGAAATTTATAGTATGGATAAGTAATGTATCTATTATTTTTATATTAGATATATTTATATACACTTAACAGAGATGTACACGTTCTAGAAGACAGTTGTTTACTATGACAACTTGTAGTTTGTGAATTGTAAGATGAGCTTTATTATAGCCAAATCGTTTCCATTAAATATTTATTTGCAAACAACTATCAAATTTATGTTCAGAGTATGAGTACTAAACAATCACTATCCAATTAGATGCAAGTCTTTGAAATTTATGTTTGTAATAGAAAAGAGCAGACAATACAATCTGCAGTAAAGCTCTTTTTTGAGCGCAAAGAGAAATGAGCAATCAAAACCAATTAAAATAACAAGCAGTAGAAAAATTCAATTTCTACAGTGTAGGGTTTTATAATATGCGAAAACACAAACAATTCCCTGGCTCTAGCTGCCTTCTATTTGAGGCCAAATAGAAAAACCTTGTTTGAGCAGAGTTATACAAAGGAATGGTACAAAAACATGAGCTTCCTGTGTAGACACTGTGGTATTTTAAATACAGATGTTTTCCTAATAAAGCCTCCGTTTATTTAAGCATTTAAGCATAGGAGATCCCTTTGGGTTGTTTGGAGCTTGGTCTGTTTGTATATGTCACTAAATCTTTCTTGCACCAAAAGTAAAATTTCACCTTTGGTCTGCAATTTTATAACACATGAAATGCATCATTTAAATTATGAAAATTTAATATGACTGACATTAGCAAACTCACTCATTAAGAAATAGGGCATAAATACTCCAAGAAATTTGACAGCCTGTTCTCTGAAGAAAATTAATGCAAAAATCTCCTATTTGCATAAATCTCCAGGTCTCGCTTTCACAGCTGTTTGTTCTGTCAGCTAAGATGGTTGCATTTCAAAATTATTTTAACATAATCGGTGGAAAGTATACCTTTCAACTAAAAATACCATCCTCTGCAAGAAAGATTGTTAGGGGGGAAAGGTAAGCTCATTCGTTCATCCTGAAATGTTTCTAATATAAGGAACTTTAACATTTAAGTCTTAAATTATTTTGATTAATTAAAATACATTCCGTAATTTTAGATTCTCAGGAATCTAAAGGTTGTGTCCTTTTCATATGGTAAAATGTTAATGAGTAGAGCTTATTTTAGAAAAATACTTTAAAATTCTGAAGATACCTATTTTTTTAGTAGTCAAATGAGCAAACTGCGGAGTTTGAGACAAGAATTTAGGTTTGTGCTAGGCAAAGCAGGTTAAAAACTTTATTAATTAATTTATTTATTTTTGCTTTTTTGGGTCACACCCAGTGTTGCTCAGGGGTTACTCCTGGCTCTGCACTCAGGAATTACATCTGGCGGTGTTGGGGGACCATATGGGATGCCAGGAATGGAAACCCCAGTCTGCCACGTGCGAGACAAATACCCTACCAGCTGTGCTATCACTCCAGCTCCACAGGTTAAAAATTTTAAGTGTTGCTAAACTACTGTATGTTGTTTCTTTTAGTAACTTAGGTAATAAAAGTAGAACAGTAATTGTGATTTCTCAAGATGACTTTTACCTGTCATGTCCAACACGGTGACTGGAATTCGAAATCAACAGACTGAAAATTCAACAAGAGCCTTTGTACTTCAGTCCTCATCATGAACAACACACAGGCAGCATTGTGTAGTGACTCATGCATGGAGATTGGTCAGAAAGAACTGCATCTGGAACTGCCAGAACCACGTGTGTTCCACTCATGGCTCAGTAACTCTTCTTGGATCCTCTTAATATTACCCTGAAAGAAAGCTCAGAACTGTACCTGCCAAGCCTGGGTCTACATTGCCTTTTATAATATTTTATGTAAAATCCCAAGTATGAGCATTGCTGAAGAAAAAGGCAACCAGCCACACCTACATACATTTCAATTACAAAAAAAAAAAAGACTTGCTAGTTTTTGCAAAATAAATTTCTGCCATTTTTACATTTACTTAGGAAATCATGTTTAAGTATAGATTCTACTTAAAGTAATTTGCTGCCTGAATAGACCGAACAAACACTCCGATCTCAGCTTTGCTTCTAATTATATTAAAGTTCATCTCGGTACTTAAGGCCAAATGCATGCATCTGGCATCAGGAAGACTTTTCCACAGTATTCTAGAATTTGATCAGTAAACAGGGTTTCCCTCCACTGTTTTTAACTTCATTAAGTGAAATACCTGGGGCTAGGGTGAGTCCATAATATAATAATATTATTATCATTATTATTATTATTATTATATTATGATAGTAAAAGTCATCTTGAGAACTAACAATTGCTGCCCTACTTTTATTATCTAAATTACTTAAAAGGAATAATATACAGTGGTCTAGCCATATTTGAAAAAAATAAACTGATGAATTGACAACACCAAGAGGCAAGGTCCAGAATTTATTAATAGAACATTAGTAGAAACATGGGCTGGAGCGATAACACAGTGGTAGGGCATTTGCCTTGCACGCGGCCAACATGGCCGACCCGAGTTCGAGTCCTCCACCCCTCTCAGAGAGCCCAGCAAGCTACCGAGAGTATCTCGCCCACACGGCAGAGCCTAGCAAGCTACCCGTGAGGTATTCGATATGCCAAACACAGTAACAACAAAGTCTCCAATGGAGACGTTACTGGGCCCGCTTGAGCAAATTGATGAACGGGAGGACAGTGACAGTGACAGTAGAAACATGTGCTGGAGCCTTTTTCTGTAATTCAAACAGGTAAGACAGAACCTAAGAAAATGAACCCCCAAAAGTATAAGGTATAAAACAAAGGGTTCCCATCGATAGCAATTGCCAATCGATCAGAGGCAGCAGACGTTCATCATCGAACATGAAGGCACACTCCGGCGACACTCAGGCTGGGGGCTGTGTCAAACCTCTGGGGGCAGCCAGGGAGAGGCCCAACTGCTCTCCCCCTCACTGCCCGCGTTCTCAGGGTGGGCCCGGGCCTCTCTCCCAGCCGGGGCAGCCTGGGCCATGGAACAGACAGAGGAGGAAATGAGGGCCAAGCCGGTTGATCGATCAGATGCCGTTTATTCCATTCTCCCCACACACCTGCCCCAGTCTCTCTGAGTCCCCCATTCAAATCTCACACTGTCCCTTATTCCCATCTCCTACTGTCTCTCCCGCTCATCTCTCCGTGCTCCATCTCGCAGCCTGGGCTCGCTCTCTCCACGTGCCTGCTCCTGTATTCTACATTCTTCTACATTCTACATTCTTCTCCCTCTGACCCCCTTGCTAGTCTCTTGGCACTCCATCTTGCTGCCATCTCTCTCTCATCTCTCTCCAGCTCTCTTGTCTCTCCAACTCCCCAGCACTCTGGGCCCACACTGCACCCACTCTGGTAGCAAAATCAACATAAGAAATCCCTTCCTGACTGCCAGGCTCCAGGGCAGAAACACCACCTTGGGTATTTCAAAACCCTTCCTGACTGCCCAGGGGCAAAATACCTCTTTAGGTGTTTTTCTTCTTTCTTCAGGCCAATAACTCTATCAACATCTTAATACTAGTTATTTTTGTATGGATACAGTAAGAGATAGATTGAGGCTTGTAGGGCACTCTCCTGGGAAAATCTTGCCACAGACTCAGACTACAGCGCTCAGGCCAGATTAATCTTTCCTAACCCTAGCAGGGTCCAAATCTAGTTATTACTTTTTGGATCATGACAGCATTTTTCCATGACCAAGCTCTTCACTTATAGTTAAGGCATTATGGCACTTTGGCCAGGCCCATCTCAATGCCAGGGTAGCACATAGCTTATCGCTTGCCCTGGTTCCATCCAGTCCCTCCTCAGAACCCTGCTTTGGGGGTGCTAGGAAGTAAGGGCAGCTGAGGCTTAGGTCGAGAGAACAAATGCCCAGGAAGAAAATATCACTGAGAGCCAATAAACTCCCATGTTACAAAAGCATAGCATTTACTGTCTTCTTGTGTCCATACGAAAAGGACATTGCTCTGAACTAACTATGCAAAGGACTTAGGGAGAAGAGAAAGACAATATTTACAAGTCAACGGAGCACAAAGAAAGAAGTGACAAATGCAGAGGAATGGGAGCACTGTGATGGGAGCAACCCAATAAGCCTAAACTACCTGAGGCTATACAGGAAGGACAAACCAATGTAATCCTACAGGGGGCCAGTGAATGGAATATCATTATAACTGACACACATGGCCGGGCTGCTTCCCTGTGCATCTGCTAGTTGTGCTGACACTGTGCTATGGTCCGTCAGTTGTCAGTACCTTAATTAAACGTGACACAGATGCGGGTCAGTGTGTGATGCTGAGACAGCCAGTGCAGGGCTCTTGCTTGATGCAGGATTGCTGCCCTGTGGCTTCTGTGCGTGCAGTGACGCGGACAGGCTCCATTCTGAGGAATGTCTTATTCAGGCATGACATAAAAGACCAGGAGGGTATTGGAGATGGCTTGAACAGTCAGAAGGTGTCTTCTTTGAAATTCCTTTCCTGACTTTTGCTTCTGCAGGAGCTTCTGTTGGAGGGGGTTGGTCAGGTATCAAAGGAGCAGTTTTGGAGTTTCTGGTTAATATCTCTCTGCCCTTAATTGGTCTCTATTTCTTCTGCTGTCATCCTTGTAGATGTCCAGCCTCTGCAGGGTCTGTCACAGACTAGTGGACTGGTGCCGGTTAGTTCTCCATGAGGTCAGGGCTATTGCTTCCCAGGAGATTTACTGTCATTGCCTTGGGTAGGAGCCTTCGCTATCTGCCTGCCTACATCAAAGGGACAAACTTCAGTTCTAATATAGGTAAGGCCAGGGGGTGTCGTGTACAGTGAGATGACTACAGTGGGCAAGAGTGTACTGCCTTTCTTTCTACTGCCTGTTTGGAGGCCGCATACAGTTTTGTCCAGGAGTGAATCCTGCCTCGGGAGCTCAGGTATGATCCCTGGTAGTACTTAGATGACCACATGTGGGGTTGGAGGAGAACTGATATCAATACCCTTCTAAGCAAGCATTTTACCCCCTACTGTCTCTTCAGCCCTGTTTCATGGCTAAGAGAGATGAAAACTTCTCGTTCACACAAGGAATCATAAGTATTTGAGGAGATGGATGATAGACTTATTGTGATCATTTCAAAATATATGTCTATAAAACTAATATATTGTATGCTTAGAAGCAGTCTGATCTTAGACGTTGTCAATGTCAGTTATGTCTCAGTTAAAAATTAAACACTGTCAAGGTTTCCAATTCATGCAGAGAAAATATCTTCTTAAAAATATGATTTATCCAGAGATAGACAAATGGGTTTTATAGTCTCTGGGTCTCATTCTCCTGACCTTGAAAGAGCCTCGAATGTGTTACTTTTTAAAATCTCAGGGCTAGGACGAAGGAGATGTTACTGGGGCCTGCTCGAGGCAATCGATGAACAACAGGAAGACAGTGATACAGTGATACCAACAAATGGGACTATCTTAAACTAAGATAGTTTAAGGTGCTTCTAAACCTCCAAAGAAACAGTGACCAAAATACAAAGACAGTCTACAGAATGGGAAAGGATCTTCGCCAAATACACATCTGACAAGGGGTTGATATCAAGGATATACAAAGTACTGGTTGAACTCCACAAGAAGTAAATATCCAACCCCATCAAAAAATGGGGCGACGAAATGAACAGAAACTTTCCCAAAGAAGAAACCCGAATGGCTAAAAGACACATGAGAAAATCTCTACATCATTAATCATCAGGGAGATGCAGATCAAAACAATGAGATATCATTTCACACCACAGAAACTGGCTTACATCCAAAAGACCAAAAGCAACCAGTGTTGGTGCGGATGTGGTGAGAAAGGGACTCTCCACTGCTGGTGGGAATGCCGACTGGTTCAGCCCTTTTGGAAAACAGTTTGGACGATTCTCAAAAAATTAGAAATTGAGCTCCCATTTGACTCAGCAATACCACTCCTGGGAATATATCCCAGAGAGGCAAAAAAGTATAGTCGAAGTGACATCTGCACTTGTTTGTTTATTGCAGCACTCTTTACAATACCCATAATCTGGGAAAAAACTGACTGCCTGGGAACAGATGACTGGTTAAAGAAACCTTGGTACATCTACACAATGGAGTATTATGTGGCTGTTAGAAAAGATGAAGTCATGAAATTTATATACAAGTGGTACTACATGGAAAGTATCATGCTAAGCGAAATGAGTCAGAAAGAGAGGGACAGACATAGAAAGATTGCATTCATCTGGGGAACATAAAGTAACAAAATAGGAGACTAACACCCAAGAATAGCCGAGATAAGTACCAGGAAGATTACTCCATGGCTTTGAGGTCAACTGCACATGCTAGGGGGAAAGGCAGCTCAGATAGAGAAGGGAGCACCAAATTAAGGGTGTTAGGAGGTTCCTCCCAGGATGGGGGATGCGTGATGAGAGTAGACTATAGACCTAACATGATTGCCACCCAATGTCTCTTTTGCAAACCACAGCACTCAAAAGGAGAGAGAGAACAAAAGGGAATGCCCTGCCATAGAGGTAGGGTTAGATGGGAGGGATGGGAGGTGGAAGGGATACTTGGATCAGTGGTGGTGGAAAATGGGCACTGGTGAAGGGATGGGTATTCAATCATTGTATAACTGAAACCCAAGGACAAAAATTTGTAAGTCTACAACTGTACTCATGGTGTTTCACTAATAAAAAATTTTTAAAAAAACAAAGGAACACCTGAAGAATACCAAAGAAACAAAAAAAATATGATTTATCCAGAAAGTATTAGCCATGTGCTAAATAGGCCTGCACTATATATGACAAAATGTTTTGAAGTTGAGGCCAGAGGGATGCTACAGTAGGGAGGGCACTTGCATGGCATGTGGCTGATTGGTTTGATACCTGGCATCCTCTATGATACCCCTAGCACCACCAGGAGTGATCCCTGAGCATAGAGACAAGAGTTAAGCTCCAGATGTGGCTCTCTTAAGGACATCTTAAATTATTAAACTATATCAATGGAATTATGAAATTTTGACTGGCATACAGGAGTATTATGTCTTTGGGGCTGTCTCTTTTAAGACATGTTTCTTTTGTTTGTAGTTTTTTGTTTTGAAGTATGCCTGGCTGTAGTCAGGGCTCCCTTCTGCCAGGCTGTTGCTCAGAGATCATTTCTGGTGAGCAAAAGGGGCCAAATAAGGTCCCAGGGATCAAACCCCAGTTGGCTGAGTACAAGAAAGTGCCCTCCCTCCTGTACTATTGTTTTGGTCCCTTTGTGACCTTTGTTTCTATTTTTATTAAAAGTATTGCTTGCCGAGTGTCTTACTGTTTAAAATGAACTCATAAATCTTGATTCTCCAGATGGTTTTCAGGGAGTGAGTGTCAGATACCCACCAGGGGAAGGTTTGTGTTGGATGATAAGTTTCCCCAGAACCTCTCAGGCAGCCAGGATTAATCTCAAAATTCGGATGGTGACTATGGAGCTCAGTGACACAGAGGGACCCAGTCTGTCTGCTCTGCCGACTTTACCTCTCTCGGCACTCGGTGTTCCTCTTTTCAGGAGGGAGAGTGAAGAGGGCAAATTCACCAACACCACCAGGAGTCTCTCTGCAGAGTGTGGTGGAAGGGCACCTGCTTCCCACCCAGGAGAGATGCTTCAGCAAGTATCTGTCCCCACTGTGTCCTGACGCGAACTCCCCCGGAGTCATCAGTTTCCCTCAGAGTTTGGAAGGGAAAGAAAGAAAGAACGAAAGAAGAATGAAAGAAAGAAAGAAAGAAAGAAAGAAAGAAAGAAAGAAAGAAAGAAAGAAAGAAAGAAGGAAGGAAAGAAAGAGGTTGGAGAAGGACCGAGAGACTGGAAGGATGAATTTCCATCTTACTTATGAATTTCCACATACTAAGGAATATAAGCCTATGCTTTCCTCCCAATTTCGAATCCACAGTTTTTGTAGTCACAGATAATTTGGTCACTATCAGTGGTAATTCTGGGAACTTTTCTTGACTGAAAATGTTTCATGAGTTTGGGGAACACACTGGGTGACATTTGGGACTGACTCTCAGTTCTGTCCTCAAATGTTATTCTCAGGGCTCCTCTGCATCGTGTGGTGCCAGGATTCAAACTCAGGCCTCCTCTCTGCAAAACATGCTCCATGCCCATTGATTCACCCCGTGGCCTTAGTAAAAGCCTTTCAATACTTCCCATGCATTTTCATTGACCCTGCCCCATCCCTCCGCACATAAACCTCTGATTCTCCAGTAGTCCTTGAGGTGTCCATTAAAATCTTGAGACCAGTGTATTTCTCAGAAACTTACCTACAGTATTTGTTAAGATCACCATTTGCGATCTATCAAAGTTTGAAATGTTGTAGTTTTAAATAGCTGAGTAAGTTTTAAATAAGAGGAACTCTAGTAAGAAGGACTTTAAGTAAGAGGAGCTGTAGAACAAAGTAGTAAAGGATCATGTGTGATTCTTTAATCATATGTGAATGGGAAAAAAAGAAACAAGAAGAGTAAGTCAGAGAGTAATTAAGGCAATTACAATCAGAGGAAATGTCACTTCTGCACTCAGTGAACCCCATCAGAACAAGTCTTCTATTTTCGGGTGGACTGGTAGTAAGACACAGCAGGGCCACTCGGTCAGAGAGGGAGCTACTGAGTTGTCAAGTGCATTTCATTGTGAAAGCAAGTCTTCTGGAAAGCAAGAGTTCTTGAAATCAGCTAAATATAGATAAAATAGATGCAGATTACATTGTAAGATAAAATGATGTGAGCTATATTTATCATCACATTATCGACGGAAGAAGCTGTATTCCTCTTCTGAAAATGTTAATTGTATATTTTTAAAGTAAAAGAGGTACATAGTTGATATATATTTTAATAAAGAGTAACAAATAATTTTTAATAACATAGATCCACATAAAAACCTGTTCACAGCCTCATTCATTACTAGTAGCTCAAAGTAGGAAGAATCCAAATAGCAATCAACTGATAGATAGCTCTGATGCGGTATGTGCATTTGATGAGTCACTTGGCAATAAAAGGGAATGAAGTGCTGGTTGAGCCCACAACGTGAATGGACCCTGCATCCTGCCTACTTTGCATCACTCTGTTTAGAGAAAGCACCCAGAACAGGCAAATCCATTGAGACTTGGAGAGTATAACACTGTTCGCCTGAAGTTGGGGAGAGTTACGAAGGGGGAGTACATAGATTTGGGGAGAAATAACAAAACGTTTTTAAATGAGATCATGGCAATAATTGCATTATAGCACTGTGAATAAATGAAAATCACTTAATAGTATGCTTTAGAAGATGAGTTTTAAATGTAATGAGATTTCAATTAATGTTAAAATGTTCAAATGCAAGTATTTAGCCACTTTCTAGGGTTTTTTTTTTCATTGAATCGCCGTGAGATACAGTTACAAAGCTTTCATGTTCAATTATCAAACACCCATCCCTGCAACAGTGTACATTTTCCACCACCAATGAATCCTGTTTCCCCCCCCCCATCCCCGCCCTCCCTCTGCTTCTTTGGCAGTTTACCTCATTCTCTCTACTTTTGGGCAAAATGGTTTGCAATACAGATACTAAGAAACTATCACG
Source organism: Sorex fumeus (assembly GCF_029834395.1). Lineage (NCBI taxonomy): Eukaryota > Metazoa > Chordata > Mammalia > Eulipotyphla > Soricidae > Sorex > Sorex fumeus. The sequence continues at coordinate 28,894,465 of NW_026606065.1, forward strand.
TTTTTCTACTTTATCTATTTTCAGCACACATCTTCCATCCCGAACGATCCCCCCAACTATCATTGACTTAGTGATCCCTTCTCTATTCCAGAAGTCTTCTCTCCCAGCTCATGACACAGGCTTCTAACCATGGAGCAATATTCCTGGCCCTTGTGTCTACAGTCTCATATTATGTTATTTTATATTCCACAAAAGAGTGCAGTCATTCTGTGTCTGGACTTAGGCCTCTCTTTCTGACTCATTTCACTTAGCATGATACTCTCCATGACCATCCACTTAAAAGCATATTTCATGACTTCATCTTTCCTAACAGCTGCATAGTATTCCATTGTATAGATGTAGCAAAGTTTCTTTAACCATTTGTCTATTCTCAGGCACTTGAGTTGTTTCCAGATTGTGGCTTTTGTGAGCAATGCTGCAATGAGCATACAGGTGCAGATGTCATTTATACTGTGCTTTTTCTAGGGTATTTTTTTTGTTTTTTGGGGTCACATCCTGTGATGCTCAGGGGTTACTCCTAGCTCTTCACTCAGGAATTAGTCTAAGCGGTGCTCAAGGGAGCCATATGGGTTGCTGGGGAATCAAACCCAGGTTGTCCATATGCAAAGCAAACACCCACCCTGCTGTAGTATTGCTCCGGCCCACTATCTAGTTTCTTAGTCTTTGCAGTTCCAGAGTTTAAGCTTATTATATGTACCTTCATACACATATACATATGTCCATTACAAATGGAAAAAACCCTCTATATTCTCCTTGCTAGTTATTGATCAAAATATTCACTCTACTTTAGAAAATAGAGGAGCCAGAGAGATTGTATAGTGAAAAGGGTATTGCACACGGCGAATTCACTCCCCAGAACTCCAGGTATTCAAAATATCTCCGGGGAGTGGTCAGAGAGAGGCCCCGGCGGCTCTCCCCCTTGCCGCCCATGTTCAGGGGGCTTCGGGCTGCTCCCCCAGCCAGGGCGGCCCAGGCCATGGGGCAAATGGTGGAGGAGACAAGGGCCAAGCTGGTTGATTGATCAGTTGCTGTTTATTCCATTCTCCCCCCACACCTGCCTCAGTCTCTTTGAGCCCCCCATTCTAGTCTCACACTGTCCCTCGTTCCCGTCTCCTTCTGTCTCTCCCACTCATCTCTCAGCACTCCATCTCGCAGCCTGGGCTCTCTCTCCCCACATGTTTGCTCCTGTATTTTTCTTCTACATTCTTCTCTCTCTGTCCCCCTTGCTAGCCTCTCGGCAGACCATCTTGCCGCCCTACTCTCTCTCTCTCATCCCTCCAACCCTCTTGTCTCTCCAACTCCCCGGCATTCTGGGCCTACACTGCACCCAGTCAGGTAGCAAAATCAACATTTTGCTTCCTGAGGACCCAAGTTCAAAGGGAACACCACCTAAAAGGTATTCCAAAGCCTTTCCTGACTGCCCAAGGGCAAAATACCTTCTAAGGTGTTTTTCTCCTTTTCTCAGTCCAATTACTCTATCAACATCTCAAAACTAGTTATTTTTGTATGGACACAGTAAGAGATAACATTGAGGCTTGGAGGCAGCTCTCCTAGGAACATCTTGCCACAGACTCAGACTACAGTGCCCAGGCCAGATTAATCTTTCCTAACCCTAGCAGGGTCCGAATCTAGTTATTACTTTTTGGATCATGACAGCATTTTTCCATGACCAAGCTCTTAACTTATAGTTAAGCATTATGGTACCTTGGCCAGGCCCATCTCAATGCCAGTGTCACACATAGCTTACTGCTTGCCCTGGTTCCATCCAGTCCCTTGTCAGGACCCTGATTTGGGGGGCACTAGGAAAGGGCAGCAGATGACCAGGAGGAAAATAACACTGAGAGTCACATTACAAAGCATAGAATATACTATCTTCTAGTGTCCAAACAAAAAGGACATTGCTCTGAATAAACTATTCAAAGGACTTAAGGAGGAGAGAAAGACAATATTTACAAGTCAAAAGAGCACAAAGAAAGAAGTTACAAATAAAAACAGAGGAATGGGAGCACTGTGATGGGAGCAACCCAATAAACCTAAATTACCTGAGGCTATGCAGGAAGGACAAAACAGTGTTATCCTACATCTCCCCCTTTTATTTTTATGAAAACACAAAATTTGAAACAGAGAAACAATTCCAAACACAAAACAGTTTCATTACTAAGATTTCAGTCCAATCCTGGACCCAGAGCAGTGCTTGTAGTAAAGCGTCCAATTGTCCTGCACTGTCCAGGGGTGATAAGAGTCACCAATGATGAGAGTCATTTAGTCCCATTCTGAAGAAGTGTCTGGATCAAAATTGAAGAGTTGTTCCTGTAACAGCATCAGTAGTGGTTGCAGCAATGAGTCCCAGGGTAGCAGCTATTAGGAGTCCGATAAATTTCTGGAAGCACTGGATCAGTCTGGGAGCACTAGAACAGGAGAATCACAACTTCTAGCAGGAGTACTTCAGCAGAGGAATGCAGTTATTCTATGTTCAGGTTAATCGGTGTCATAGATGTGCAACCCAGATTATGTTTGGGAAAAAAACACTTTTTTTGAAGTTATCAGAGGCTTTAACCATCGGGGTTTGGTCTTCATGCCTGTGGATAGAGAAAGAGACAGAGGGAAGCTACAATACAAATGGATATCCTAGAGAGAAATTCCCAAGTTCTTACAGGAATGAGCCCTGAATCTAGAGGTCAGAGTAAGCCCTGAGCATTGTGGGGTGTGACCCCAAATCAAAACAAAAAAAATTTAATGTTTAACCTAAGTTGATACTCATACAGCTGAAACCCCAAAGCCTACATTGGTGGCTCATTAAGTTATTCAGGGTAACTTGAGATATTTTAAAAATCTTCCTCTTTCCTTTCCCATTGGATGCTGTTGTGATGAGCAGAGGTCGCAGGGTCATGACCTTGTTTCTGTGCCCCCACATTTGGTGTACTGGGGAACTCATGGTTGGTTTCAGTGCAGGAATCCCCAATGATAGGGGCACTGGAATGTGCATTGATGCAGGAGACACACTGGGGACCTCAGGCCCACGAGGCTGGTGCTCTGATACTGAGCTTGAAACGAGGTTATTTGCTCTTGTTGGTATCGCAGGTTATATTTGAGAGAGAGAGAGAAGGAAAGAGAGAGAGAGAATCAAAGACATATAGTCTCAGAAACCTAAGGAAATGAATAAAACTATTATCAACCCGAACAATTATACCATCTATAACCACACAAAGGGCCACAATATTGTATCATTAACTTTGAGTAGTAGCTCCTGGGAAAGAGAATGGAAGGAAAGGGAGAAAGGAGAGGGGAGAGAAGAGAGAGCTCCTACCTTAAGGCTGACTTTCAGAAATTGAGAAGAACTAAGACAGGAAAAGCAAACCTTGACCTATTCACACATGTCCCTCACTCTGAAGGGCCTGAGAGCTGGGAAGATAAGGAGAAGTTTCCGGTGCAGAAGTCATGTGTCCATGTGACCAAAGGTAAAAAAAGAGAGGGGAAGGGTAATGAGGTAGCAGAGTTGCCAACCTCTCCATGTCGTACATGCAAAGGTAAAACATCCTCGCAGAGTTTGATGAAACAAGAAATAAAGATTTATGTACCAAAGGGAAAGGTAGCTAAAATAAGTAGGGAGTGGTGTTGTGTCTAAAATTCACACATTCTAGCTGAAGTCTGTGTCTAATGCTGGTTAGACAGAGAATGAACTTGTTAAAAAATGGTGGTCTCTTTGGCGGAGGATGTGGTGTTAGAACATTGTATGCATTGAACGGTATTGTAAATCACAGTGCTTAAAGTATAATAGCATAGCTAGCACTGAGAAGTTGGCAGGGTTTCATGGCCTGTAACTATTTGTTATTATTTATTAATAATAAGAGCGATAGCACAGCGGGTAGGGCGTTCGCCTTACAAGCGGCCAACATGGCCGACCCGAGTTCGATTCCTCCGCCCCTCTCGGAGAGCCCGGCAAGCTACCGAGAGTATTCGATATGCCAGACACAGTAACAACAAAGTCTCCGATGGAGACGTTACTGGGCCCGCTCGAGCAAATCGATGATCAACGGGAGGGCCTTTACCTTTACCTTATTAATAATAAGAAATGGCTAGAGAAGATGCACGCGAGAGTAAATAGGATTAGATAAAATACTTGTTTTCTTAATTTTTAGAATTAGTGAAAGACAATACCATTGGGGAAGGTTTGCAGGATAGGAGAATGTTTAACATATTAGAAAGACTATCATATTGCTCCTGAGTGAATCAAGAACAGGTTTGGGAAAATACGAAAATGTCCTTTGATGATGAAATAAGCAGGATTTATCATCAAAGAAAATTTTTCTTTTTCCCGTCATTTTCCCAAACCTGTTGTCGAGTCACTCAAGAGCAAGATGTCAGTCTTTCTAAACTGTTGCTTCTTTGATAGCATTGCCTTCATTTTTATATATATTAGGTAAAGGATACAGATATTCGTTTTTTATTCTTCCTTTCTTAAGATCTGGTCATCTTTTCTTCCCCCATTTTATAAACTTAAGGGAAGAGGCCATGTGTTGCTCTTCTCCATTTCCCGCGAACTCATCCAGCCTTCAGTAACTGCTAATAATCCTTGCTTGATTAAATGAACTCAGCAGATTCATCAAGGAACATGGATCTTGTGAATAGTAGGTCTGTAAATGTCCTTGCTCCACAATCTCAAAATTGCTTGCACTTAGATTTTAATTTCTGGATAAGATCTCAACCAAACTGATGAAACACAGAACACAAATTAATTTTCAGCCTGCAACAGAGGATTTTGTGGCACAGCGTTTTATTGACTTATCCATGTAAGCAGTTAGAAACACTTGAATCTCATTTTAACAGGAAGCGTGGCTCTCATCCATAATTTACAGCATCTTGCAATATGAACTTTCAGGTGGCTGAATAGTATGGAAATAAGATTTTCTTTTCTTCTGAGATTCTGAAAGGGGTAGAGAATAGCCTCAGTGTTCTTGCCCACGCTGCTTATCTTACAGCAACAGGTTCTGATCCCAAAGCTCATGGTCCCCAGCTTTCAGTGAATGCATAATAGCCGAGTATTCATGAAAGTTAATGCAGCAGATGAAAACAAATTAAACTGGCTTGTGCTCAAGGCAGATGAAAGGTTCACCTGAATTTTTGGTCTTGTAGGTACTAAGAACAAATCTATTGGGCTTAATCACCAGCTTTCCTTGGGGGCAAGGAAACCAGTGTGTGAAAAAAAAATGTTTTACACTAGAAAGTGTTTTGACTCTTCCTCGATTGTAAATCTTTGAAATGTACGTATACTTTTACCCTAGAAACATTGGTGAAAGAAAATACAGCTCATATTTTTTATGAGTCATCTTTGGAATTTGAATTTCTTGCCTTTGGATGTGATAAATATTCAACAAGAAAAAAAAAGAGGAAAAAATAATTCCCCTCAATGATAAGTTTTGGCATACTTATTGAGGTTAAATGGAGTGTTGAAAATTCTCTGAAGCATTTTTAGGATGCATTAAAGCTAATATTCTCTAAGGCAAAGAAAGCATTATATTGTCTTTGGTGCTGCTGAGCTAAAGTATCAATGTACTTCATACTTTCATGAACAAAACACTTTGTAGGGTAATGAGATTATAGAAAATTTAAGTCCCAGAGAAATGAAGTGTTTCACACATGGACAAAGGGTAAGTGGGAAAGCCTATCTCCCGGTTCAAGACTCATTTAACAATTAATTGCTCCTTTGTTCCAATGGGCCAGCTCTGTGCTGGGCATTGAAGAGCCTCCACCTAAAAGAGTTAATTTAATTATCCTACATACAGGAAACTGATAAGAGAGCTTACCATGTTATTAGGCCAAAAAAGTAGTAGATTTGAAACTTACTGAGCACAGGAAGTATGCTTTCTTTGAAGGCATAAGTTGGAGTGCTTCTTCCAGCAGGCCTTGGATTCATAGAGCAGCTCTCGTTAGCATCTGTCATCATTAGACCTCATTTTTCTTAGCTTCAAAAAGAAAAAGATGAGATTTGTTGCTGTTGTTACTGCTGCTGCTATTGTTTGGGGGCCACACTTAGCAGTGCTCAAGAGTTACTCCTGACTGGACTCAGGAATTGCTCCTGGTTGTGCTCAGGGAACCATATGAGATGTCAGGGATCAAACCCGGGTTGGCAGTATACAAGGAACCCCCCCCCCCCACTGTACTATCATCCCAGAACAAGAATTTTTTTAAGGGTTTAATTTGACACTAAGATCCTATCTGTAATTGTTGTTGTTGTTTTTTTTTAATCTTGGGTTCATTTCATCTTTCTGTTATTCTGGACTTCATTTCTTAGACTCCAGTATCTGAGAACTCAGTTCGCATTATCATTGAATTAAAGTCCATAAGACACTTTTAAAAAAGTCAACAGTTTTCAGCTCTCAGTTTTTAAACCCCAAGAGCATCATAAAATTTTATCAAGAGACTGGCCATAGTGTACATATCATAATGGAGCAAAACAAGGATCTTTACACAGAGACTGCAATTCTTTACTGCTTTTATTTTGGGAGAAGAGGGGTCCTGACTCCTTCCATTGTCTTAATCCTCTGCCCTGGTATTAAAAAATAATAATAATAATTTTTCTTAAGTTGTTCAGCATGGCAGTGTCATTTAGAAATACTTTTAGGAATTTCTATTTTAACATAACTGAAATAATTTGATATATGGGTAACCATTAAAGTAAAATTAAGGTTATCGTTCTTATATATATTTGGATACTTCAATGCAAACTCTCTGAAGATTAGGTGCTCTTCGCAGAAAGGAAAGTACAGTAATCTATTAGAAGTGTTGAGTAATTAACCTACTGAAGGGGTAAAAAGAAAAGCAAGTAAACAGAGGTTGTGATTCTTTTTCTAACCTGATCAAAAAATTTACCACCAGCAGTGTCATTTTTTTTATGTTTATTTATTTTTTAATAGTGAGGCACCATGAGGTACAGTTGTAGACTTACACATTTTTGTGCTTGGGTTTCGATTATACAATGATCAAACACCCATCCCTCCACCAGTGCGCATTTCCCACCACCACGGATCCCAGCATCCCCTCCCCCCCCCAGCCCCCATTCCACCCTGCCTCTGTGGCAGGGCATTTCCCTCTCTCTCCTTTTGAGTGCCATGGTCTACAAAAAAGGCATTGAGTGGCAATCATGCTTGGTCGACAGTCTACCCTCAGCATTCTCTCCCATCGTGGGCAGATCCTCCCAACACCCTTTATTTGGTGTTCCCTTCTCTTTCTGAGCTCCCCCTCCCCCTAACATGTGTGGTTGTCCTCCAGGTCATTGAGTAAAATTCCTGGTACTGATCTCTGCCATACTTGGGTGTTAGTTTCCTATTTTGTTACTTTATGTTCCCCAGATGAATGCAATATTTCCCCAGATGAATGCAATATTCCCTTTCTTTCTGAGTCATTTCGCATAACATGATACTTTCCATGTAGTACCACTTGTATGTAAACTTCATGACTTCGTCTTTTCTAACAGCTACATAGTACTCCATTGTGTAAATGTGCCAGAGTTTCTTCAACCAGTCATCTGTTCTCGGGCACTCAGGTTTTTTCCAGATTCTGGCTATTGTAAAGAGTGCTGCAATAAACAGACAATTGCAGATGTCACTTCGGCTATACTTTTTTGCCTCTCTGGGATATATTCCCAGGAGTGGTATTGCTGAGTCAAATGGGAGCTCAATTTCTAGTTTTTTGAGAATCATCCATGCTGTTTTCCAGAAGGGCTGAACCAGTCGGCATTCCCACCAACAGTGAAGGAGTGTCCCTTTCTCACCACATCCGCGCCAGCACCAGTTGCTTTTGTTCTTGTGGATATGGGCCAGTCTCTGTGATGTGAGGTGATACCTCATTGTGGTTTTGATCTGCATCTCCCTGATGATTAATGATGTGGAACATTTTCTCATGTGTCTTTTAGCCATTCGGATTTCTTCTTTGTCAAAGTTTCTATTCATTTCATCTCCCCATTTTTTGATGGGGTTGAATGTTTTCTTTTTGTGGAGTTGAACCAGTATTTTGTATATCCTTGAAATTAACCCCTTATCAGATGTGTAGTTGGCGAATATCCTTTTCCATTGAGTTGACTGTCTTTGTATTTTGGTCACTGTTTCTTTTGAGGTGCAGAAGCTTCTTAGTTTAAGATAGTCCCATTTATCTATCTCTGTTTTCACTTGCTTGGCCAGCAGTGTGACATCTTTGAAGACACTATTAGCTTCTATGTCATGAAGGGTTTTGCCAACATTTTCCTCAATGTATCTTATAGATTCCAGTCTGATGTTGAGGTCTTTAATCCACTTAGATCTTACTTTTGTACATGGAGTTAGGCAGAGATCTGAGCCCATTTTTTTGCATATAGCCGTCCAGTTTTGCCAGCATAATTTGTTAAAGAGGCTTTCCCTGCTCCACTTCACTTTTCTTGCCCCCTTATCAAAGATTAGATGCTAGTATGCTTGGGGGGGGACGTCAGTATATTCAACCCTGTTCCATTGGTCTACAGCTCTGCCTTTGTTCCAGTACCATGCTGTTTTAATTATTACTGCCTTGTAGTAGAGTTTGAAGTTAAGGAGGTTGATTCCTCCCATTTTCTTTTTCCCAAGAATTGCTTTAGCTATTCGTGGGGGTTAATGTTCCATATGAATTTCAGGAGTGTTTGCTCCAATTCTTTGACGAATGTCATGGGTATCCTAATAGGGATTGCGTTGAATTTATACAGTGCTTTGGGAAGTATTGCCATTTTGACAATGTTAATTCTCCCAATCCATGAACAGGGGATATTTTTCCATTTCCTTGTATCCTCTTTTATTTCCTGAAGTAGAGTTTTGTAGTTTTCTTTGTACAGGTCCTTTACTTCCTTAGTTAAGGTGATTCCTAGGTACTTGATTTTCTGGGGCACAATTGTGAATGGGATTGTTTTCTTCATGTCTTTTCTTCTCTTTCACTATTTGCATATAGGAAATCCATGGACTTTTGGGCATTGATTTTATAACCTGCCACTTTACTATACAAGCCTATTGTTTCTAGAAGTTTCTTGATAGAGGTTTTAGGGTTTTCTAAGTATAGTATCATATCATCTGTGAATAGTGAGAGCTTGATTTCTTCCTTTCCTACCTGGATGCCCCTAATATCCTTTTCTTGCCTAATCGCTATTGCAAGTACTTCCAATACTATATTGAACAGCAGTGGAGAGAGTGGGCATCCTTGTCTCGTCCCTGATCTTAGAGGGAAGGCTCTCAGTTTTTCGCCATTGAGGACGATGCTTGCTGTAGGCTTGTGGTAGATGGCTTTAACTATATTGAGAAAAGTCCCCTCTATCCCCATTTTGGCTAGGGTTTTCATCATAAATGGGTGCTGGATCTTGTCAAATGCTTTCTCTGCATCTATTGATATGATCATATGATTTTTATCTTTTCTTTTGTTGATATGGTGGATTATGTTGATTGATTTCCTAGTGTTAAACCAGCCTTGCATCCCCGGGATGAATCCTACTTGGTCATGGTGTATGATCTTTTTGATGAGTAGTTGAATTCTATTTGCTAGTATTTTGTTGTTAATCTTTGCATCCGTGTTCATCAGGGATATTGGCCTGTAGTTTTCTTTTCTCGTGGTATCTTTGTTTCCTTTTGGTATTAGAGAGATATGGGCTTCATAGAAACTGTTTGGTAGAGTTTCCATTTTTTCAATTTCCTGAAAGAGCTTGAGAAGGACTGGCAGCAGGTCCTCTTTAAATGTTTGGAAAAATTCGCTAGTGAATCCATCTGGGCCCGGGCTTTTGTTTTTGGGAAGGCTTTTGATTGCAGTTTCTATTTCGTTGATGTTAATAGGTCTATTCAGATACTCCAGGTCTTCTTGATTCAGCTTTGGGAGATTATAGGAGTCCAGGAATTTGTCCATTTCTTCTAGGTTCTCTTGTTTCGTGGCATACAGACTTTCAAAGTAGTCTCTGATGATCTTTTGGATTCCTTTGGTTTCTGTTGTGATATCCCCCTTCTCATTTCTGATTCGGTTTATTAGGGTTCTCTCTTTCTGTTTCTTTGTGAGTGTTGCGAGTGGTTTATCTATCTTGTTTATTCTCTCGAAGAACCAGCTCTTGGTTTCATTGATCTTTCGGATTGTTTCTTTGGTTTCCATGTCATTGATTTCTCTCTAAGTTTTATGATCTCTTTCCTTCTGCCTGATTTAGGCTCTTTCTGTTGATCCTTTTCTAAGGACTTGAGCTGTGAGGTCAAGTTGTTTATGTGCACCATTTCTACAGACCTAAGATATGCTTGCAGAGCTATAAATTTTCCCCTTAGTACAGCTTTCACTGCATCCCATAGGTTCTGGTAGCTCGTGTCTTCATTCTCATTTGTTTCCAAGTATCTTTTGATTTCGTCCTTGACTTCATTCCTGACCCCATTCATTGTTCAGCATCGAGTTGTTTAATTTCCAGGTGTTTGATTTGGTTCTCCGTGTCTGTGTGTGATTCACTTCTGTCCTCAGTGCATCATGGTCTGAAAAGATGGCTGATACTATTTCTATCTTCCTTATTTTGTTGAGGTATGTTTTGTGTCCTAGCATATGGTCTATTTTGGAAAATGTTCCGTGTGCACTGGAGAAGAATGTGTATTCTTTCTTTTAGGGGTGTAAAGCCCTGTATAAGTCTATAAGCCCTCTTTCTTCTATTTCTTCTTTCAAAGCCAATGATTCCTTGCTGGGTTTTGTTCTTGTTGATCTGTCCAGAGGTGATAGGGCAATGTTGAAGTCTCCAAGTACTATTGTGCTGGTTGTAATGTCCTCCTTAAAATCTGTTAGCAGTTGTTTTAAATATTTGGCTGTTCCCTCATTAGGTGCATATACATTTAAGAGTGTGATTTCTTCCTGTTGTACGTATCCCTTGATGAATAGAAAATGGCCTTCACTGTCCCTTCTAGCCTTTTTCAGGGTGAAATTAATGTTGTCAGATACTAGTATGGCCACCCCAGCTTTTTTACAGGAGCTGTTTGCTTGCAGGATTGTTTTCCATCCTTTGACTTTGAGTCTGTGTTTGCTCTGAGTGTTGAGATGAGTTTCTTGTAGGCAGCAGAATGTTGGGTTCTGTCTCTGTATCCATTTTGCCACTCTGTGTCTCTTCAATGGTGAATTGAGACCGTTGACATTGAGAGAGAGTATGGTTATGGGATTTTGTGTCATGTTTCTGTGCGGGTGTGTTGTGGTTGTAGGGTTTGTCTTGTCTTATAGTAGCCCCTTTAGTCCTTGTTTTAGGTTTGGTTTTGAGTCTATGAAGTTCCTGAGCTGCTGTTTATCTAGAAAATAGTGTAGCTTTCCATCTATTTGGAGTGAGAGTTTAGCCGGATAGAGTATTCTTGGTGAAGCATTCATTTCAGTGAATTTTTTTACTATATCTCACCACTGTCTTCGGGCTTGTAGAGTTTCCTCTGAGAGGTCTGCTGTGAATCTCAGGGGTGCTCCTTTGTATGTGATTTCCTTTTTTGCCCTTGCTGCTTGCAGTATTGTGTCTCTATCGGCAGCATCGATCATTCTAACTATAATATGTCTTGGGGTGTTTCTGTTGGGGTCTCTTTTAGCTGGCACCCTTCGGGCTTCTTGAATCTGGATGGCTGTATTATGGAGCTCTGGGAATTTTTCGGCAATAATTTGTTTAAGCATGGTTTTTTCATTGGGATTGTTTCCTTGAGCTTCTGGTAGTCCAATGATTCTAATGTTGTTTCTTCTGGAATCATCTCATAGGACTCTGATTCGCTTTTGAGCTATTTTGAGGTCTCTTGCCATTGTTTGCTGTTGTCTGTTGGCTTGGTGCAGCTGATCTTCCAAGTCACTGATTCTTTCCTCAGCTGTGGTCGTTCTATTTTCGAGGGCAGTGAGTGAGGTTTTGACTTCATCTATGGAATCTGTGATGTGTGCCATTTCTGTGCGGAGCTTTCCAATTTCGGCTCTCATTTCTTGCTGTATTTTGTCAATTGTGCGATCAATTGATTCTTTCATGTCCTCTTTCAGTTTAGCGGATATATGTGTGACTGTTTCATTGAGCTGATTGAACATCTTGATGACTTCATATCTGAATTCCTTGTCAGAGAGGTCCTTAAGGTGGCTAGCACCTACTGAGGCTTCTAGACGTATTTCCTCATGGTCTCCCTGTGGTGGGGATTTGCGTTGTTTCCTCATGTTGTTGTGTATGTGAAGGGGTAATATTTGTTGGTTTGAGTGAAGTACCTGCGGCCGCGTGAGCGTCGTCCTGCCGAATAATAGGCCACGCCCACTTTAAAGCCACGCCCACCCCTGAAGTGGCCACGCCCCCACGGATACCTGGTTTTTGTCCAGGAAGTAAAGACTGGGTGGGGGACAAGGGAGAAGCTCTGATGGGCGGCCGGACCAAAGGGACAGGCAGACAGACGCAGATCCCCTTTTCCTCCCAGCGTGGGAGGGGGGGGGGGGCCTGCAGACAGCAGTGTCATTTTTATCAGAGTAATTATTTCAGTTTCCCATGCTGATTAGATGTCAAGATTTAGACCTTTGTGGGGTGAGACCTTCGTGTTATCTGCCCGTTCCCAAGTGTTGAATTAAGGTTGATCTTCCCCTTGATCTATCTGATTAAATGAGTAATGTTGAGATCAAAGATCTCCCATATGATATACTGATTTTCAGTGGCATTCAAGGTGATAGCTGGTGTTTAATGCCCCCATTCTTTTCTCCTGTAGGCATTCATGTCCATGTTCCAGATCCTGACCCAGGAAGGATGGGTTGACGTAATGGACCAAACTCTGAATGCTGTGGGGCACATGTGGGCCCCCGTGGTCGCCATCTACTTCATCCTCTACCATCTTTTCGCCACTCTGGTGAGTTGAGCGTTTTTCCAACTCTTAGAATTGAACATGGAAGGCATAGTTACTGATTTGGGACCGACACTGAATTTCAAAATGAGAAAGAACAAATGTAGAGCGGTCAGGTTCGATGAGGCTCCTAGTCATTCTTAATTCTTCTGATGTTAGTCCCCACCAACTCCACATGCTTGCATTCAGGTGAAACAAGACAAAACAAAATAAGAATTCCACGTCCTCCTCTGGAGCATCCACACCTTAGCTGATCCGAGCATGCAAGTAGAAAGTCCCTCTTGTTCCCATCCTGTCGAGAATCACAGTTCTGTTCCCCTGCATCTTTCTCCCCAGCTGTCATTGAACTGAAGATAGAGATGGAGAACCTCAGGGTACCATCAGTTCACTGGAAATCAGCTCAGTGTTGTGGTGACATGAGTATCTGAAGGAAATACATGAGGGAAAATAAAACACAGGGCTTAAAATATTGTATAAGCGCACTATAAAACAAATGCCAAAACCCAGGGAAAATGGATTTCTGTCATGCAGGCATATTTTTCTCTGTAGTGTACTTCTAAAAAAAAAAGGTAGAGTACAGGGAGATAGACAGCTATTATACCCAGCCTAGTTTTGATTCAAGCTCCACGTGGCTCCCAGAGCACCACTGGGTGAAGCTTTGAGTGCTTCCCACCCTGCTGGATTGGTCCAGCCTTAAGCAGTGCTTCCATCCTCAGGCCTTCCCATTGGACCATCAGCCTGGCCAAGGAGTGGTCCTCAGGCCCTCTGAACTCCACTTAGGAGGTCCAAATTAGTTGAATAAATAGCTACAAATTGAGATTTGTGTCATACTAAAGGGATGTCACTCTCAGGTATGGTGCTGAAGAGATACATCCATATAATAAACTTGTGTGTATTTAAGAAGCAAACTTAAGCTCTTTGTATTATATTAAGAGTTTCAAGGTAAGTGCCAAAAATGTTGACTTTTTTCAAGAACAGATGAAATAAAAAAAAAACATTTGTTTTCTCTTACTGAGTGACAACATGTTTTACAGTTTCACCGCTATTATTTAGAACAGCCAAGATGGGTAATATTCCCATTCTACAGGTGATAAAACTGAGGCTCAGTGAGCATCCCACATCTCAACTGCATAATCATGGGATGGGACTCTTACATGAATCATTTAGAAAACTAATTGTGTCAACTTTACTTAAAGAGCAAGGTGTGATGATTATGGGCTGTATCTGATAAGACAGGGACCCAATCCCTTGGAATGTCGCTGTTCCAGCCAGACCTTCCTAAATAGCCTGCTCCCAGAATCCCCAGGCTGGGGAAGCGGAGCTTGAGTCTGGCAACTTAGACCATTCGGCCATCCTGACACCCAATAGCCTGCTCTCAGAGCCTGTGGTCATACACTGCTCTGGGTACCTTTCTCGCATGATGAAGCCTGGTTTGCCTGCAGCAAACCAGTCCTCTGCCCAAGAGTCACTTGGATTAAACAAAACAAACCAAATCCAAGTGTCTAAGAACTAAACAAGAGGTTGAAATCTGGAAATGTCAGCCCATCCCAAAGTATACGGTGCCATATCCGAGGTCCAAGGCATAGAATGGACCTGCCCTCCAGTGCACAAGGATGATTACTAATTTTTCGACGAAAACAGAGCACTAAGCGCTGAACACTGGCTATGGAAGCCTGGTTTGGGAGAAGGAAATGGGCTGGGCTGGTGTTTTGCATCTCGTCCTCTGCTCTCCTCCCTCACAGAAGTCTGTGCCATCTTCCATTTATTCATCTTCTCATTCACTCGCCCATTACTTCACCTGTGTTTACTCAGCACCTTCTATGTGTTTAAGTTCCTTTTACAAATATGGCATTGTAGGAGACTGTTGGTCATAGGTTAAATGCAGAAGAGGTATATAAATCACCTATATATGGAGCTAATCTAAATGTTTTTTTAGTAAACAGCCTAGTTGTTGCCATAACTCATTAAAGGAGTTCATTCTTCCTGTTGATGAGGGCTTGTTGGTAGATACAGTGGAGAACAGGTGTGTGGTCCAAGTGTCAGCATTTCTCGTCTATCTAAATACTGTCATGAGATTTTAACCTTGGAAATCAGGCAGCTTCCATGATGTCTGCAGTGTGTTGTGTCTGAAAATAAGGATGAAAGGCCCCCACACCTCCTTACCTGGTTGGGTTCCCTCTGAGTTGACCTTGTGATTGGGAGGATTTTGTCACAGTATAAGAGGATAATCATAGTTTTCATGAACACTGAGTTTAAGTTTAAGTAAGAAGACCTATGCATATAGAAACATCTAACCATCATTGGCATTTATGAAGGCAAAAGTTTATTTATTCTTATATACTGGAAGTATTGATGCTCAGTTTAAAGTACCATTTATAGGGCTGAGAGATAGTGCAAGTCTTTTGCCTTGTGTTAACTAAGCTTAGTTGATTCTCTGCCTCTGCATATGGTCATCCAAGGCAAGAGTCACCCTAAACACAGAGCCAGGAGTAAGCCCTATGCACCCAGGCAGTGCCCCTCCAAATAAAATAAAGTACCATGGATGCCTAGATTCTCTCATCCCTTCATCCTTCCCTCCGCACTTTCTCTCACATAACAACTATGGAAAATTAGGTGTGAATCAGTCTGCCAGTTTGAAAGTTGTATTTGATTAAATCTAACATAACTGTCCATTATCAGAAGATTCTAATGTTGTAAAATTTAGCAAAAATAAACAAACAAATAGAATGGTCTCAATGATAGATGATAGATAAATATAGAGATAGATAGATAGATAGATAGATAGATAGATAGATAGATAGATGAGGAAGATAGATTATAAGGTGTATTCCAGCTTCAGAGTGGGAAGAGTAAATGCACAAATTAAAATCAGTGAAATGCAGTTGTTTCCCTTCCTTTCTATGTTGGTATTGAAGATAGAGCTTTTCATAGAAGACTAGAATCTAAGACTTCGTCTACACTTCATTGGGAGGCAAATATGAATTTTTAGCTTGAGAAGCACTTTTCTGCACAATTCTCCCTGGTGTAGATATTTCTCTCATTTTCTGTCTGACTCCATGCCACTGCCCAGTTGATTGTCAGCTCACAAAGCCCATGAGGTAGTAACTTTCAGAATAAATGGCAGAAAGGCCAACCTGTATTCTCAGTTCAGTTTTATACCCACTATTGTGTTCAAACTTTTTACCATAAAACACTGAACTCTTATTTGACCAGTAGTGTACATATAGAGTCATGTAGACATTAGATAATCCCTAAATATGACTTATCAGTTCTCTTGCTGGTGGATATGTAGATTGTTTACCAGTGATCTTCTCTTTAGAATGTTGCAAATACCGGGTCTGTTCTGATTTAGGAGGGTGTTTCACTGAATACATGCCAGGGAGTAGAAACTGGGAACCCAGGAGATTCCCAGCGGCTCTGAAGAGCAGGTGTCTGCAGGTTTACACCCTAGATCTGAGCCAGGGGCTGTTTCTACAGCATGTGAGCTCACAGGGTCTGTGAGTCTTTACATGCTTCTTTCAGTACCTACACAATATGCAAAGTGTTGCTTCCTGACCCGTAAAACCTAAACCGTTTCCTGTCTGACCTCCAGTTCAAAAACCCTGGCTCTGTAGGCAGTCTGTACAACCTCCTCTCCCAAGGGTGGAGAATTCCTCCGTGCACACGTTCTCACTTGTATGTGATATTGTGAGACTTCCACAATATGGACAATCGTGGATGTTTGACATCTCACAACCTAAGCTGGATGGTGGAATCCCTTTACCTTTACTTGATGGAATTCCTTTGCCTTCAATTGCATCATTGCATTTAGTCATCACTAATAAGGGAGCAC
Source organism: Sorex fumeus (assembly GCF_029834395.1). Taxonomy (NCBI): domain Eukaryota; kingdom Metazoa; phylum Chordata; class Mammalia; order Eulipotyphla; family Soricidae; genus Sorex; species Sorex fumeus. The sequence continues at coordinate 28,911,118 of NW_026606065.1, forward strand.
GTATTCATAGGCTCATTGGCAATCTTTGTGACTGCAACTACTTCACTTTTTTTTTCTTTTTGGATCACACCCAGCCGATACTCAGGGATTACTCCTGGCTCTGTACTCAGGAATTACTCCTGGAAGTGCTCAGGGGACCATATGGGATGCTAGAAATCGAACCTGGGTCAGCCACAAGCAAAGTAAACGCCCTACCTGCTGTGCTATCTCTTCCACCCCACTTTGCCTATTTTTAAAAGATGAGTTTATCTCCTTAAAATCTTCTTAAAATACATTTGTTGGAGTCGGGCTTAAATTTTGGATTTTATCCCTTAACTATGATATATGTTGAAAACATTCTCTTTGAGCCACACATAGTTACAGATATAGTATAGATTTAAGGATATAGGTATATTTGGTGGTGCTGGTGATGGAACCCAGAGCCTCACAGGTATGATGTTATTTGACATTTCATTTTGATGTGGTCAGATGATCAGTTTTTCATTTAAAGTCAATATTTATTTTAGCAGCATGATTAAGAAATCTATTCCCACCCTGAGATAATAGACATATTTTCTATCTTTTAATTATTTTTAATTTTTTGCCTTTCCCATTTGATTTTCTTTGTTCATCTCAACTCACTATTTAGACACAATCTAAGCTACATGAAATGATTACTTGATCACTTGATATCCCGTTACTCATCGATTTGCTCAAGCAGGCACCAGTAACATCTCCAAAATCCCTGTCACGTGCTAGTGTAAACCAGTGGCGTCTGCTCGCAGGAACATGAAGAGCCTCAAACCATTTGTTCAGTATCTTGATGAAGAAGTCTAACCATTTCATAGGTGGGCAGCCACGCATTCTTTTGACGTCATGTGGAATCCAGTCAGTAACAGCTCGAGTCCAGTGGTCATCCTCAAATCGTATTATGTGTCCAGCCCATCTAATTTTCGATACCTTGGCAAACGAGACAACATCCCTGATTCTCAATCATTGATGGAGGTCGGAACTCCGGATTCCTTCTCTCACTTGAGTAAGCGTGATACTCCACGCATAGTTCTTTTGATTCCTCTTTAGGTGACCCAGAGAGCGTTCTCATCCTGTTTTCGTAGGGTCCAGGTCACTGAGGCATATATTAATGTAGGGAGAATGGTGGAGTCAAAGATATGTACCCAGAGCCATAGGTTCGTCATTCTCTTAGCTATTTCTTCAATGCTCTTGAAAGCGTTCCATCTGCTCTCTTCCTCCTGCACAGCTCAGGTGCCAGTTCATTCATCATGTTGAGTTCTTAACCTAGGTATGCATAACTGCTGCATTCAGAGATGTTCATTCCATTGAGAGCAAAAGGAATGTCAGGAACTAGTCCACTCTTCATAAACATTGTCTTCTTGAGATCAGCTGCAGTCTAATCTTTCCACATTCATGGCCGAAGTCAGCCAGCATTTGTGCCACTTGGCTAATGTTTGTTGTTATTAGAATGAGGTCATCAGCAAAGCAGAGGTGGTGGAGTTGCCAACCATCTATCTTCACTCCCATTCTTTCCCATTCCAGTTGTCACATGGCATTCTCGAGGGTGGCACTGAAGAGTTTTGGTGTCACCCTGCCGAACCCATCTCTTGACATGGATGATCACTTCCTTGTAGAATGGTGAGATCCTGGTAGTGAATCCATAATACAGCTCACGGAGGATCCTGATGTATTGAGTTTGAACGTCCTGTTTGGCTAGGGCTTCAATGACCGCTTCAGTCTCAACAGAACCAAAGCTACATGAAATGCTCCTTTTAAATCAAACTGAAATCAAGTCCTCTTAACCAGATTTATGTGATATTTTTAAAGCTTCGGGATATTTAATTGGTTTTTCTGATTATGATGTCTATAGCAAAAAGGTCAGCTATGCCGCTTTTTACATTTATATGAGCTTTTCAAATGAACATTAGTTAATCCAGTGAAAGAAAAACACTTGCTAATAAGATATGAAAACTGAAACCATGGCACAAAATTAGGAGCTGTGGGCACACATACACTTGCCCCCGCTCCCGTCCTCCCAGGAGCTGGAATTTCCTTAAAGCAGCATCTGTGGTTGCTTTTCTTTTCTTGTAAAGCCCTGGACTGAGCTTCTGTTCCATATCTCAGCCAGTGTGACTGGACAGATTTACTGAAACCACCTACTGTGTGCAAGTCCTCGCCTGAACTATGGCCTGAAAGGAGATGGGTTTCCCTCCTGTTCTAGCAAGCTTCCAATGAGTCCAGAAGTAGGACTGGATACAAACCGACTGGCCAAGCTAGTTCCACCCAGTGACGAGAGTGATAGGGGGTCCTGGGTGCGTGTTTATGATCACTGTCAGCAGAAGAAGCATATGCCCCCTGCTCCCTGCACACACCCCAGATCTGAATTAAAGATCATTAAAGAGCAGGGGAGGTTTGAAGACCCTCTGACATGCAAGAGTCTGGAGGAGACAGATGAATTTCTCATGTGTCCTTCCCAATAGGGCATATGTCCCAGGGAGTTGTAATCCATTAGCCTGGCTTTAAGCTTGAACTTAGCTGAAAATGAGCATTTGTTTATGCAAATATGTAGGAAACATAAATCAGATATTTTTTCCTTCAGCAAAATATCACAAAGCACTTTAACCCCAAGGGAGCAAAGGAAACGCCCATAGAAGCATTCAAGTGCCCATGTACATCCTTGCTACCCATCTGTGGCCTGGCATCAACCTGGGGCGTGGGGTGCCTGATGCAGCCTTCTGAGAGGCACACATGTGCCAAGCAAGAAATAAAGAAGGGGGAAAAATAATTGACTGTATATTGTTCTGGAATAAAACTCATCTTCTATGGCCTCCACCTGAGGTGTGGAAGCACCAGTTTGTCAGCTCACGGTGAAAATCAAGCTAAATTGTATAGCCCAAGCACATTCCTAATGCTTGGCAGTGTCCCTCAAAGATGCTTCTGTTCCAGCAGGTTGTGTTCTCTAGTTCCCTCTTGAAAGATTGCAGTTGTCAGATGCTTGTGAAGTTCATCTTTCCCCAGGTTTTGCAGTAATTGGGGGAATAAGGGCTCCAGAAGACCAAAGGAGTTGAAAGACTATTTTTCTCTTGCAATGTTTTTCTCTTTATCATTGTTTCAAAGGGATGCCCTGGGACAGGAACTCTGAAAGAGAGAGAATGTAATTAAGCATTCATTGTGACGCGTCTGTGTGTTACCTTTGAAGTGCTTGACTTCAAGCAGTAATCTCTTGATTTTGCTTCTGTCATGCCAGCTTTCTGAGAATAGGCCTATTTGGCTGACAAAAATGGGCATTTCAAAGTGTAAATTAAATAACTTGATTCTGTGGAATTCACTTAAAAATGCATCTATGTTGAATATGTCCCCTTTTACGTCAGTCTGATTACATTTGACTTTTTTTTACCTATATTAAAAAAAAAGAAAGAAAAATTGTTTCCAATGACCGCCTGTGAGACTGCTTAAGAGAGGGTGATTATAAATTAGAGAAAAAGGAAAAGCAGAAAGTGATTTTGCGGGTTGACCAGATGCCTGCCCTGCTTCCATTGCACATTTGAAAATAATTAAAAGATAAGTTCTTCATCAAATTCACAGTAGAGAAAGAATAAAGATTAAAGGTGACATTTTAGTTTAGGAGCTGTCTTTGACATAGAAAAAAAAAAGAAAATAGCAAAAGTCACTTCAGAAATGAAAAAGGATGTGTAGAATGATGGCGGGAGTCTTTGTGGAGTTAAGGGAACAGTTGCATGAAAGATATGGAATGACGGGGCCAGAAATACCTAACCAAGAATTAAAGTGCTTGGGCCGGCCTCTTGCCAGTCTCAGCGTCCTACCAACACTAACCTTGCAAGTGAGTCCTGGGAAAGAAAAAAATGCCCAGAATATGGCACTGACAGTTTATGTGCCAACAAAATTGGGTGAAACTATGATTCCATTTCTGTCATTTATTAGATTTTTGCTGAAATACTTTATGGAGAAACAGAGGCAAGAGAAGTTGTCTGGGGTAAATTAAACTTGGAGTTTAATTGCTTTTACATTTTCATGGAATTGATTTAAGTTTGTAATTAATTATAGTTTAATGAATCTTCATTTTAAACTTGATTATGCTCAAATGGAGGAAAAGTTAGTTGAACTGTCTGGTTAAAAGTATCTGACTTCATGAAAGCAGACGCTTAGCACAGGCACATTTGAAAATTTTCTGGAGTATAAGTTCTGGGCACAGGTATTATAAAGATAAGGAATCAGAGTGTTTGCAGCAGTCAAACATTCTGTAGAAAGGGGAGATAGCCCACTGGTTAGTGTGCAGGATCCATTGTAGAAAGACTCCAAGTTCCCTCCCTATACCATATGGTTCCCTGAGCACTGCCAGGAGGGAGCCCTGAGCACTGCCAGGAGGGAGCCCATGGCTGAGCCACGAGTAGCCTGGAGCACTGCCAAGTAAGCCCCCTAATCAAAATACTGAACCTGGAAATGGATCGCCTAAAATACACTATACTAGATGTGAAAAATGCCACCCATATGCTGCAATGTAACCCCCCAGTTCTAAGAATCAGACTCAATGAGAACTGGGATTTTGCATTCGCCATACTGAGAGCATTATGGGTGTCAAAAAAATCATGACAGTGGACTCTGAGGAAGACAAATCATTAGATACCTAAAATATTTTGATATTTTAGACATCATTGACTTTTGGGGCCCATGACTAGTTGTGCTCAGGACTTATACTGACTCTGTGCTCAGAGTACAATTCTAGTGGGCTCCAGAGACCATTTGGGATGACAGGGATCAAACCAGGCCATTTGTGTGCAAGGCAAGTGCCTTACCCTCTGTACTATCTCTCCAGTCCCAAACTCATGATTCTTGTTGTAGTTTAGTTATGTGTTTACATAGTGTTTGATTTATACACTGTGTGGTTTTGATGTATTTATTTACTGCACCCACCACATACACACACACACATACACACACACACACACACACACACACACATTACCCCTTTGTTTAGTAATCTTCATTTTGTAAAGCAGACACCATGGGCCAGTGTTTGTCATCATTCAATACTGTCTATTCCCTAATTTAAAACTATGCTACACTTCACTGATTTGCATGTCATCTTTGTGCTAGTGATCGGGCTAATCTTTCCTGTAGCAGTACAATTTTACTACGTGTGCTACCAAAGCCAGAATTGAAATGTATTGTTCGTGTACTGGTATTGAGCATTCAGTCAAGGAGTAGGTGTATTACTCACTTAGATACTTTATGTTAGAGCAAATATTGCATATTAATACAATGTAATGTTATAGATCTGTTAAGAGTGGCAAGCAGCCAACCAATGTATTTCTTTTTTAAAGCATATACTCTCTAAATGGACTGGAGCGATAGCACAGTGGGTAGGGCATTTGCCTTGCACATGGCCGACCCGGGCTGACCTGGGTTCGATTCCTTCACCTCTCTCGGAGAGCCTGGCAAGCTACCGAGAGTATTGCGCCTGCACAGCAAAGCCTAGCAAGCTACCCTTGGCATATTCAATATGCCAAAAACAGTAACAAGTCTCACAATGGAGACATTACTGGTGCCATCTCGAACAAATTGATGAACAATGGGAGGACAGTGCTACAGTGCTTACTCTGTAAATGTGTGTAAGGGCTGTGTGTGTGTGTGTGTGTGTGTGTGTGTGTGTGTGTTTTAGCAAAGCTCAAAAGGAAGGACTCCCTTTCCCTCTTGATGTAGCTCCAATAAAAGTAAGTAGTGAGTAGATAGTCCAGGGATTAAGGTGCTGGCCTTGCATGAAGTCGACCCCGTTTCGACCCCGTTTCACTCTGGCATTGCCTGTGCCCCCCCCAACACAGACAGGAGTGATACCAGAGCCCATGACCAAAAGTAAGCTCTTTTTTGCCAGGTATGGCACCCAAAGCTTAAAAAAACCAAAAAGTGACATAGCAGTATTCATGCCTCTTTACACATGTAAATATTATATAAATATAAGTATTAAATGATAAATTAACAGTGGGATTGGTGTATAGTTTAGGACTGGCAGAGTTTCAAACAAATGGTGATGCCGGGTGGTTCAGTACCAAAAATCCACTATAAAGATGCTTAATTTCCACAATCCCATTTGGTAGTGAACCCATGAATCCCATTGTGAGGCTCTGGAAAACCTTTGACTCCTACCCCTGTGGCACCTGCAGATCAAGACTGAAAATAAGAGGCAGGTGTCAGGGTCATAGTTCAGGTCCTTCCGGAACAGGACCTGAGCTTCTTTATCACGATCATGATCATCCTATTGTTCATCAGTTGCCTCAAGCAGGCACCAGTAAAGTCTCCTTCATCCTAGCCCTGAGATTTTAAAAAGTGCCATATTCAAGGCTTTTTCAGGGTTAGGAGAATGAGACCCATCATTGTTACTGGTATTTGGCATATTGGGTATGCCACAGGGAGTCTGCCAGACTCTGCCGTGTGGGCAGGTTACATTCTATAACCTGCCAGGTTGTCCAAGGTAAGAATGATATAATAAGATGTCACGCAGCCGCAAATGCGGCCACGCACTTCCGGGAGCTGGGTTTTATAGTCTCTGGATCTTGACCGTTGATGGGATTACATGGCGCCAGGGAGCCAGCTGGTGGGTGTGACTCCTGCCTACTGGAAGATGGAAGATCTGGGTGGAGGATGCTCAGCCCCGATCTGAGCAGGCTTGGAGATCTCAGCCCCGGGACCCGCATGCCTTTGTTCCTCTCCCGGTACCTTCATGCATGTGGAGAGTGGTCTCAGCATGGTTATGGCTGGTTCTGGAGGTCTTTGGCTGCCGGAGCTCTGCTGGGGGCAGGGAGGGAAACTCAAGCTGCCTCCTCCAAGGGGCCCTGGCGAGGACAACCAGGCACGGGGGCAGGAGATGCTTTATAGTCACAGCAAACCAATGAAACAAAGGCAAAATTTCTGGGAGTACTAAAAAATGGTTCTGGCTTTTAAAATTATTATTATTATTTCTAATATATAAATTAATAAATTATTATTAATAAATTAAATAATAAATTAATATTCAATTTTTTGGCTTTGGGTCGCACCCAGTGACGCTCAGGAGTTACTCTCCTGTCTCTGCCCTCAGGAATTACTCCTGGTGATACTTGGGGGACCATATAGGATGCAGGATATTGAATCGAACCCAGGTCAGTCACATGCAAGGCAAGTGCCCTACCTGGTGTACTATCAGTTCGGCCCCTGGTTCTTGATTTTAGAGGCAGGATGCATACCCATTTCCAAGACATGTGGAGTGGAAGGAAAGGCCAATCCCCCACCAAGGCCAAACTTGATGTCCCCCTCCAGTCCAATCCATACACCACTGGATTTTAATGAAATAAGGTCTTAGAGGCAACGTAAATTCAAGTGATGGCCACCCACCAACATCTTTATTTCTTTATCCCAGAAGTGCCCACTGCCTTATTAGAGTCTGAACAAAGAGCTAGAGTCGTTCTGCTCACCACCTCCTTTCCACCAGCTTCAGGCTTGCATTGTTTCCCTGCCCCTTTGATCTCCTTTCTGAAGATACTTGTCAAAGCCAGATGCCTTAGTCATCTCTCCCCAGAGTGTCCACCATCACCTTATCAGGTGCCCACACGGGGGGGGGGGGGAAGGGGGGCGGGCGTGACAGGGAACAGTGAGATAAACATCCATGCCCAGATGGTTGCAAGAGGAGAATGCAAGTTCTCCAGGAAATTGCTTTCTGATTTTCACCATCCCCTGACCCCATTGCTAGAGCAGCAAAGTCTAAATGTTCAAAGAGTGTTGTTACATCCAGTGGTTAGCTCGAATGATAGTCTAAAGAAAACTCCTTTAGACTTTCTTTGATGGGATATTACATTGAACTTAATTTTTTTACATTATTCTTAAATGTGTTACCAACACCTTTCTCAAATGCTTATATCTTTTCTCTGAGACTGGGACTTTCTCGCTGCTCTGGAGATGCCCAAGCTCAGATGGGCTGGGGTGCAGACGGGGTTTTATTTCACACTTGGCCTCCACCCTAAGCCTCCCCCACCCCAAACCCAGATCAGTTTTCCTTTATGTTCCTGCTCTTTGAAAGGAACTGAGAACATCTGGAATGAGCAAAGGAAGATGCAGGATCCCTAAGAGTTGCAGAGAGGGAGAAGTGCTTTCAGGGCAGGATGGAGCCCACTACATGCAGACATGAGGACAAAGGTGGCCTGGTCAGAATTGGGAGCTGCCTGAGAAACTGAGATATATTCCCCCAGATTGGATACGAGCCAAAATCATGCATCCCCTAGTTTGCCTCTGGAATGGCAGCACCCCCAAATTCTCCACTGTGGATGGTGGCTCAGAGTCCCACTGGAAACTAGTGGCTCCTGTGGGATAGAAGGAAGGGGATATTCACAAAGGCTCCATCCAGACCCCGACTCTGAGACCCACACAGTGACCTTCTGAGGGCGAGGGGTCTTTGCAGAGAGGAGAGTGAGTCTAGAGTGGAAATCATTCTGGATTCTGCAGTTCAGTCCTAAATCCAAATGCACGTGTCTTAAGAAGAGAAAAATGAAGACAAGACCCAGGCCACAGGGAGCGAAAATCCAGGTGAAACGGGCAGAGCCTGGGTGGATACGCTTCCACGCCAAGATCAGAGGAGAAGCTCGCGTGAAGCTGGGAGAGGCCAGGAAGGACCATGTGGCCAGGGCTTTGCTGGTGCTCGGAACCTCGTTGGGAACAGTTGGCCTCCAGGTGAGCTGCTGGACAGGCTCCTGTTGCCAAGGCCACCAGCTCCTACGCTGAGTGAAAGCAGCCTTGGGGGCACCTCTGAGAACCAGAGTTCTCATCTTCAGCTGCAGGAACTGTCAGAGTGGTCAATTATTTTTTTCTTTTTGGGTCACACCCAGCAATGCTCAGTGGTTACTCCTGGCTCAGGAATTACTCCTGGCGGTGCTTGGGGAACCATATGAGATGCTGGGGATCCAACCCAGGTTGGCCGCATGCAAGGCAAACGCCCTACCCACTGTACTATCACTCCAGCCCCAGGGTGGCCAACTTCACAACAGGCCTTGAACCCCCAAACAAGCACCATCACTGCCAGATAACAAGCACCTCCTTATTCTCCCCTCAACACTCTCCCAAGCACAATTAGGAAAATTGATTTAGAAGTAACTGAGTTGGTTGTTTTTTTTTTTAATTCAAATCATGTGCCATGGGTTTATACTACTCTATAACCAAATGGAAATGAGTGTTTAAGAGCTAAATCCGATTGGTGGTGCCAAGTTCAGTCTGCAGCAAGGGGCTTAGGAACTAAGTCAGATCAATGGAGAGAAATATCAAGGCAATTATTTTCATCCTGAGCTCCTGTGCTTTTTCCTGCATCTTTTCCCATGGGCTCCTTCATACCCTGGCTGGCTGGAAAGGAATTCCATGAAAAGCTGCTGTGTGTGGAGCTTTTATTTTTAGTTGTGATAGCCACAATATCTTACAAGTGAAGACCCTGGGACTCAGGCCGGACCCGTGGGTGACACGCAGAGCCAGGCCCCCCAGCCGCAGTGAACTTCTCTGCCAGGCCACAAGCCTCATGGGCTTTATTTGATGGATAAGTTAATGGTGGTGAGGGCAGTATATTGTATTTATGATCCTGACCAGTTAGTGTCTGACCCATGGCTGGAACCCATCAGCTGCTTGTCGAATTTAATCGAATTACAGAGCCTCGCTGCCCTTAAGTAGCCATCTGTCTGCTGGTGAGCACAAAAATTAAAAGCTGTCAATGCTGAAAACCTCTCCAATCCAGGTAGATGAGCAAGAAAATAATTTATTGTTGACAAAAGAGCACCAGTCTGTGATGGGTCTCCCAGGGAACCTGCTGAAGAAATGAAAAGGATCACAAAGATGGGGCAAACCCATTTCCTTTCTCCCATCCCTGGTCACTGCCCCACACCCTGCAGGTGCTCTGTAAGTAGGATGAACTGATATTCCCAGTGTCTAATATTGGCCGCCACCATACCGCCCTCTCCAAACTCACTTGGCAATCAAGGGGGCCATCTGCAGTCAATAATTGCTTTGATCTCAAAACCAAAACTCCGCTAGCCAGGCCAAGTTGGCCCTTTGGCAATATGCCACATTATCCCATAAAGAATGAGGGTGCTCTGTTCCTGGAATTTAAGTTTCAAGGGTGTAATCTGTGGGCTTTTAAGACAGTAGGGAGATAAAATGGTCAGGTTGACTTTTCTTCAAAAAAGATCTGAAAGGGACGGAGAAAGAATCTAAAAAGACAAGTTTTTGTTGGTGGTAGTTTCAGTTTGGGAGTCACACCTGACAGTGCCCAAGATTTACTTCTGGTTCTATATTCAGAGATCACTCCTAGAGGTGCAGTGCTGGGGAATGAATGGAGGTTTGTCGTGTGCAGGAAAGCGCTCTGCCCACTGTACTATTGCTCTGGCCTAAGACAAGTTTTCCAAATTGCAATTTTCTGGAACAGGGAGCAAGCTGCCACTTTTCCTTTTTTTTTCCATCTGGGAACAATGCTTATTCTTTTTTGATTTGTGTGCACCCTTTCCCTGGGAGCTGGGAAATGTGGTTACTCAGACACAGAGCAGTGCCTGCCCAGAGTCCATGGGGTCAGCAGCAGAAGTGACATCTCAGTCCACATCTGGAAGCTTTTGATGACCATCTCTACTTCCAGGGTGTGGTTGCTGGGAAGGGAGAGACACTCTGTCTCTGATCTTCTTGATGGTAACTACAAGGACAACATTGCAGTCAGGGAAAGGGGGCTAAACTTGGAGCCAGGATGAAATGTCTTATAGAAGTGGTGTCTGAGGTAGAAAGACACACATACAAGCTATGCCGAGTGGTGACTTCCACCCATCTGTAGTCTAGGGCATCTGTAACTTCTTTAACTCCTGGCAAATCCCAACAGACGTGGCTATTAGAAGGCAGGGCGTTGGCCCCTGAAACCATAAATATCCTGTGAAAATTGAACATTTGGAGGCTCTTCTTGTTTCTTGTTAAATCTCCATTAAACTTGGAAAAATGACTTGTTATTCTTTTCTGCATATTACTCTCTCTGGTGCTCAAAAGTCCTGACTAAATTCAACTGACTTTCTTACTTTCATGCTTCACCATCTGATAGGAACAAATGCAATAATTTGTTAAAAGGAAAGTGAAAAGGGAGGATATTACTTAGGAGTAAAAACAATGGCCAAATGAATGCGGAACTTTCGGGAATTCAGAGTTGAGAAGGGAATAGATAGGAAAACACTTTAAAAGTTCTTTTCTTTCTTTTTTTTTTTACCCTACTTAGCCCTTTCAAAGAAGTATATGCCTTTGTTTTAATTTTGTACATATGGTGATATACAGAAGAGAAAAATATATTTTTTTTCACTAAGGAAGGCACCAATAATATTTCTAAAGTACCTCCCTCTAGCCATGCTAATCGTCTCTGTATCATTCCAATTTTAGTATATGTGCTGCCAAAGCGAGCAAACAAAATGGGAATAGGAAGAACCATCCCTTTGATCAACATAGAAATTTTCCAATAATGCAAACATTAATAGTGATAGCACAGTGGATAAGGCATTTGCCTTGCATGCGGCCGACATGGCTGACACAGATTTGATTCTTCTGCCCCTCTCAGAGAGCCCGGCAAGCTACTGAGAGTATCTCACCCACACGGCAAAGCCTGGAAAGCTACCTGTGACATATTCAATATGCCAAAAAAAAGTAACAACAAGTCTCAAAATTTGTTGTGAGATGTTACTGGTGCCCACTTGAGCAAATCTACCAACAACAAGAGGACAGTACTACAGTGCTCCCTCTAGCATTTTCTCTGTTTCTTTTTGCACACCATTGCCCTCTTACCGTATCTTCAATATTCATTGCAATAGAAGCATTTTTGAATACCGTTAAAGTTGATGAGTGCACTAGTCATCTATTGCTGTGGACCAGACGAATAATTTAGAGCTTGTACAGCTGTGTTTATTATCTCTCGTGGTTTCTGTGGCTTCTGCAATCTGGGGCAAGATTGACTTGGTAACCCATGGGACTCATGACTGAAGTAGAAATGTTGGCTGGGACGGGAGTCTCCTTGAGGCCAAATGGGTCCACAACCAAGACGGGTCATGTGGCTATTGGCAGCAGCCTCAGTTCATCTCATAGACTCTCCTAAGGACATTTTAAGTGTCCTGGAGCCTGGCATCTGGCTTGCTCCAAACTGGGTGAATGAGGAGAGAGTGAAGTGAATCCCCTTATCTCTCACCACACAGTCTGGTCTGTAGCCAACCACTGTGTTCAACACAAGAGCAAGAACCCCAGGAAGTGAGCGGAGTACTGGGGGCCTCTGGGAACTTACTCCAACAATGGCAATGTATAGTGGCTACAGCGATTTGATCCTCAAAGGCTCCTTAACTGCACCATTACGGAGGGTTCGAGGGTTCGCTATGCTTTCCAGTATTTCATTACTGTAAATAACCTTATCAAGCACCTTTGTATGTGAATCTCCTCATTCACACTTTTGATTATTTATTTTGAATACAGTCTCAAAAGTGAGATTACTGGGGTGTTTCTTTAGAAAAAAAAAACGTTTTTCTTAATTTCCATTTTAAATTGGCTTTCTAAATAAGCAAGTTTATATTTTATATAGTTTATTTCACAAACACATGCATTTCTCTAAGCATGTTTATTATAGAACCTAAGATGCCTGTGCCATGACTCACAACTCCAGGGTTATTTTTCACTGAATGCATCCTGTAGAATATGTGTTTAGGTGGATAGTCTATATTCTGTAGGTATTATATTTGACTTATGGTGTGTGGGTTTTTTCATTGTTATTTAACCATTTTATAGATCCTCCTGAGTTTGTTTGTTGCTGTTATTTTGGACAACTTAGAACTTGATGAAGATCTAAAGAAGCTTAAACAAGTAAGTAATACCATGGAGAATGCTTTAAATATGCCATTTAAAAATAAAAGAGCAAAACACATGATTGCAGGTGATATTAAAGTATCTTGAACTTCAAAGTTAAAAAAGAATACATTTTAATAGTACAGGCCGTCTGGTAAACTAATTTTATTACAAGCTTAATTTTTATTCGATATCAACAAGGGAAACTTTCAGTGCTCTGTAATTATCTTAGTATTATTTTTGATTAAAAGTAAGATGAACAGAGGTATAGTAACTTGGATTTGGAGACTATTCTCCTACCACTATTAAATAAAAGTTGTTTGGAAATGAAATGCCTCAGGGCCAGTTTGCCATTTTACATACTCACATAGGAAACTCCTGATTATTATCATAAAAAGAGCAGACATCAACTTGCTTGACTTCTAAACACTAAAAAAGAATTTAGTCTTGGTTCCCTCGGTGATTCTAAGAGACAGTACAGTAAGTCAGAGGGAGCGTACAGGAGGTAAGGGCGCTCTGCACATAGCCACCCTCACTTTTGTCTTCAGCACCGCATCTGGTCCATGAGTGCAACTAGGAGTGACCCCTGAGTGCAGAACGAGGACTAAACCCTGAATGTGCTGAGTGTGACCCTCCAAATAAAAGAAAGAAAACGATACATAATAAGCAATCAACTAACTGTGTTTCCAATCATATATAAAAACATAGTGAGAGTTAGGGCATCTAGATCATTGTATCCCAAATGTGTCAGTATAAATGTGTTGAGATTGTGTTATTGATGGCCTAAGGTGGGTATGATCAACCGTTCTAATAGCGTCGGTAACCTGAAGGATACTTGACTTATCTCTTTGGCTCTGTCAAAGAACAAAGACCTGCCAAGAAGTTGAGTTGAATTAGATATTCTTGGCGTATCCACTCCAACAATATATTGAATTTATCAAAGAGTACCAAGACTCTAGAACAAATCCTATACAGACGTCTAGAAAGATCATGAATACTCAGAATTTTCTTTTTTATTTAGTTTGATGATAATTTTATAAATTAGTTCACAATATTTGATTGCATCTAATATTCAAACACCAATCCCACCACCATTACACCTTCCCACAACCATATTTGGATCTTTTTTATCCAGAACCCCAACCCCTGCCTCAAAGCAGAAATGAAATAATTTATCTTGTATTGTTTGTTGTGAATAAATCACTGGAAATGCTCCGAAAAGACTTCCCTTAGAGGAGAGTATATGAAGGTTGTTGTATTTCACCCAGGGGCTATTAAGCCCTTCTATAAGAGATTAATAATATGTTGTTAAAGGTTGAGCCCTATGTGCTTATATATATATGTATATATACATATATATGTATATATGTAAATATATTTTTCTCTAAGATTGGTTGCCTTCTACTTTAAACCCATAAAATGTGGTGTGCTACACTTGAAGTATGAGTGGTGTGAGGTATGAGATTCATGGCGTGGTCCAGGGATAGGTTTTCTCGTGGGTGAGGCTCAGCCCAAGCATGGGAGAGTGGCTGTAAACAGGGTGGAGGTTGAGTACTGGGGGTTTTCGGCTGCTGGGCTGGGTCCCTTGGGGTGGGGAGTAGTCTCACCTGCCCCTATCCGGGACACTTCGACCGAATTAAACAGCCCGGCGTGGGGTCCAGTGGCATGGCTATGGCAGTGTCGTGCCATGCTGTCTTCCGAATACTCAGAATTTTCAAATCAGATCCTAGTGGTATAGTTTGAAAGAGACATAGGCTATTAAATCATTATTGTTTATATATATAAGAAAGTCACTTAAAGCCTCACCTTATTTCTGTTACCTCCAAAATCTATACTTTCAATCCAATGTATTAAATAAAGAAGAAAATATGCATTTTCTTATATGTAAAGGTGCCTGCTGCAGCCAAACATGTTGAGGCTGGATTTAAGGTCTTTCCTATCCTGCAGCTATACAAGGTGAAATCACTATCTGGGTACTAAGGGGATCGCTTCTTCCATTCCCCTTCAATGTGTGGCAGCAATAGCAGGTTCTTCAACTGAGAATTTGTAGGTTCTCTTTGACATTGCTGCAAACATTTAACGTGGCTTCCACGTTTTAGGAGTATGTTAAAGGAATATGTAACCAATGAGCTCCAAGCTGAAACTGACCTGCCATAGAATTATATCTAACGATCACAGATCAGCTATTGGGAACCATCTTAGTCCTTGTTTTACAAAGGTGGTATTGAGATGTGGATTTTCCGCTTCACTCTGCTGACTGTGCATGGATGTTGAGTGTTTCCTAAGAGAGTTAAATGTGTCTACAGTCAAAATAAAAGATATCCTAAATAAGAGATATCCTAAATAAAAATATGTCCTAGTCTTTTGAACTGATGCTCTGAGTAGCTTTGCTTTTGTTTCAAATAACCATTGGTCATAGAAAATGCCCCTTAGTTCCAGATAGAGAGAGAAATTTTCTGTTAGAGGGCAGTATAATAAATCTATAGGTGGAATTTTTCCAGGTTTATTAATTGAAACATAATAATATCTTAAGATATTATCTGGGTACAGATATAGATATAGTTAAAGAAACAAATGCAAGGAGCTAAAGAGATATTACAGTGGGTAGGACGCTTATCTTGTGCTTGGCCAACCAGGATTCGGTCCCCCGCATTCCATATGTTCCCTCGAGCATCCCCAGGAGTAACTCCTAAGTGCAAAGCCAGGAGTAATCCTTGAATATCATTAAGTGTGGTCCCAAAACAACAGCAACAAAATTTTAAATGCAGATAGAGATATCTGATCCCAAGTGGAAAAACAACAGTAAAACCACTGCTTTAATTAGTATCTGACTTTCTTCCTAGATGACAAAATACTTCTTCCTAGATGACAAAGTATTAGTAAACTATTAGTTGCTCTGCCTTAAATAATATATTGTTAATTATAAATTATATTTAATTAACTATTTGCTAGATATTGGTGACAATTTATTTTTTGGTTATTTTGTCCATCAGTGTGGGTTATCCATTGTGCTAACCTACAATTTGCACTATCTTCTTTAAATATTTAGAGATATTTAAACTTTAGACATTCCAATCAGAAATAAAACAGCGAAATCATTTTCACTAGTACTTTCCACATTGTTCTTTACTGATGATGGAATTGAAACTACACCTACATCTACTAATTTTATACTTGAGACATAAAATTACTACAGGTCAAATGTTATTGAAATAAGCTAAAATGTTCCAAGTTCACTTTGTTCCATTTTTAAAAAATTTATTGGAATTACCATGAGTTCCAATACTGTTTATGATGGAATTTCATGCATATAACATGCCAACCCTTGGAATATTCCCTTGCTATGTCCTTTTAGCATCCCATGTGTGAGGGAAACCATTTTGTATCTGTCCCTCCCTTTCTGACCAACTTTAGCATAATACCCTCTAATTGCATCCACATAGAAGCAAATTACATAATTTTGTCTTTTCTTAGAACCATTTTCATATATATCCATTGTGTATATATACCACAGTATCTTTATCCAGTCATCTGTTCCAGATACTTGGTTTTTTTTCCAAATTTGGGCTATTTTGAATAGTGTGGCAATGAACGTCAGAGAGTGATTATCTTTTCAGAGTAGGCTTTCGGGGAGCTTGGGGTAGATGCCAGTAAGTGAAATTGCTGGACCTTTTTGTTTTCTTTGGTTTCTGAAAATTGTGTCTTTTTTATGTCCTTCATTTTATTTTCAAAAATTTGGTCCTTGAGGTGGGACTCATTTTCGCATTTCACAGTGTATGGAACTATGAATATACAGATGTATGTAATAACATAGATATTATTAACAGAGATACCTGAAACTTTCTTTAAAAGATTTTTAGAGCTTTATTACAGATTTTCCAGAAATATTCTCTTGCTTAGTTTCCATGTGCCCATCCAGCCTCAATAATAGAAATGTACATGCTCCATTTTTAGTATTCCCAGGTAGGGTAGGGGAAGGACAATGTGAGAACATTTTTACTTCCTTTTTTTTAGATTTGATTACCTAGACATTTTTTTCTTTTTTATTTGTATTTATTTTATAATTTTTATTAGTGAGACACCATGAGGTACAGTTGTAGACTTACAATTTTTTGTGCTTGGGTTTCAATTATACAATGATCAAATACCCATCCTTCCACCAGTGCCCATTTCCCACCACCACGGATCCCAGTATCCCTCCCACCCCCCATCCCCTCATCCCACCCTGCTTCTGTGGCAGGGCATTCCCTTTTGTTCTCTCTCTCCTATTGGATGTTGTGGTTTGCAAAAGAGGCAATGAGTGGCAATCATGTTTGGGCCTAGACATTTTATTTTATTTATTTATTTTTTATTAGTGAAACTTTCTTAATACTTTTAATTCCAAAGGTAATGTTTTTCCCAGTGTATCTTTCCTCAAACTTTTCATTCATCTTTGACTTTTGCCCCAACCAAGCTAAGGATTCTTTTTTCTCTCCCTTTCTGGTTTGGGGGCCACACATGGTGCTGAGAAGCTAGTTGTGGCTCTGTGTCCATGAATCCTGCCCACATGCAATGCAAATGCCACCTTAACCCTGTACACTCTCTCCAGCCTAGAATTCTTATGGCTATACAAATATGTGTTGCCTTGATTCAGTGCCAGAGGCACACATATATGTGTTTAATTTGCACAACCACCACATGATACGAATTTTATTAATATAATCATTTAAAACACAGAAAAGTTAAGTAATCTGTCTAAGGTCACCCAGTTACAAGAGCTGGGACTCAAACCCAGGAAATTTGAACCAGAAGCCAAGACTGTCCTCTCCACTCTGTTGAGTGATGCTAAAGTGATGCTAGGGCAAACAGGCACCATGCCAATGAGGAAGGTCCATAGAGAGCTGTTGGATATTTGTTTGCTTGGAGACCACACCTGGCGATGCTCAGGGCTTACTCCTGACTCTGCACTCAGGAATCACTCCTGGTGGTGCTCAAGGGACCATATGAGATGCTGGGGATTGAGCAGCCACTGTTGGCCTGCTATTGGTTACTTCTCATGCAGTAGGAGACAGGGAAGTCTTTCTCCTTGCACAACTGCTGCTATAAAGAACATTTTCTGAATAGTGGAGGTGAGATAAAAACCCCTGTCCTGATAGCCACCTAAGGTAGTTCTTTGAGGCCAGAGCCATGCTATTGGGGTCAAGGTGCTTGCCTTACTTGTGGCTGAACCTCATCCCCAGCACTGCTACTCACCTGAGCATGGAGGATCCCAAGTACCTGTGGGTGTGGCTCTCAGAACCTCTGAGCATCACCCTCATGGCCTAGGCAAGTTCTGGCACCCCAAGGCCAGAACAGCACCTCCTACCTAAGGCCTCACATGTGAACAGCAGCCTAACTGGCTTAGAATCTTCTGGAAGGACCACAGGCTCCCTAAGCACAGCTGGGCAGCCCCACCCAAATAAATTAAAGCAGGACTTTTCTTTCCTCACACTTATAAAAATCTGGTGATCTCATCAAGGCTCTAGGGTTAGGACTTTTGGAGAATTTAATGCTAAGGTGCCAGCTGTTTCTCCACACAAATAGCCCACAGATCAGAAACTCCCCTTTTACTCAGTGTTCCTCTACTTTTACACACGGGGACTGCATCAGAATGTTTTAGCTAATGACGCCTTTACAGCGTTTCAAAGCATTCTGTTCTGATGGTTGCAAAACTATTGTGCTAAAACACAACTGCCGTTTCCCAAACGCTTTTCACGAGTAGAAGACTCCAGTCTGAGTGCCCTGTAAAATAGACATTGAATCTGAATGCAGGAGAGCACTTCAAAATGCAAGTGAGTTCTCATGTTTGGGAGCAGAGGCAGGAGATGGACAAGACAGTGACCGGACACATGAGAAATTAGCATGGAACAGAGAAGAAAGGAAGGAAAGTGTGAACTCAGAAACATTTAGGTAGGAAAGTAAGGGACAGAGCAGAGATGAGGAAGAGCTATTCCCTGAGAAACACAGAGGAGTGAGACTGAATGTGGAAGTGAGCTGAGATCAGACGACCAATGGCCAAGGACCCAGAGCCTTCAAGAGCAGAGCCCCAGTCCTGGTGTCAGCAGGAGCAGCTATTGGTCGACTGGTGGGGTCCTTTTCCTCTTTGCCCTTTGAGACCCCCACTGATCTCTGGGCCTTTGGCAGAGAAGTCTGGGGGTCAGTGACCTCCCTTGACCCTTGAGGGAGCTTTCAAGCAACTGTGCTCTTTCCTGGTGGAATTCGGTGCCTTGAACTGCAGTGGTAGGTGTGGAGAGAGTTAGAGACACATCGAGTACAAAGGTAGCACTGTCTGTAGCACCGTCCTCCCGTTGTTCATTGATTTGCTTGACCCAGCACCAGTAATGTCCGTACTCTTAATTAGAGTTGTGGAAACCAATGGTCAATCAGGAAGATCTGATTTAAAAATAATATGCAACTTTAATATTTCTAACTGGAAACAACCATTCTACTTGGAGATAGTTTTCCTAATTCTATAGCTTATGAGTCTATGTATATGCCTTCCTTTAAGAAAAAAAAAGAAGCCACACTGAATTACATGTTGCTTAATAAAGGCATTTGATCGAGAAAGGAATCCTTTCCAATGAGGATTTAGAGGGGGGCTAGAGGGCAAATTAAGGGGCTTTGAAGGGGATCAAGTTTTGAAAGGTTCCAAAGGACTCTCAGACGCCCTCCTCGACTTGTCATAGGCGTTGTGCCTCATAGTCATTAGTGCGGTTCTCCCTTTGTCATGCAGCCAAATAAACTATGTCCTAAAAAAATCTGTGCCGATTATACAGTCACATGAAACTCCTCTGTCGCACTCCCTGTGTGCTGCATGTAAAATGCAATCAGGGCTTCGTAGCACGAGAGCAGGAGCAATCATGTTGAAGACGCTCCAGTTTCTGTGGCACGCGTCTAATTAAGGAGAGACCTGGCTTCTCTTTCCCACATCCTCCTCAACTCCAAATCAGGGCCTGGAGAGAGACAGGCAGGAGGGCACAGAGACAGAACAAGAAATATAATCATTTTCTACATAAGATTAGACAACTGACCCCGATGTGCAGTTATTGGTGAAAGTGTAATGTGGCTTTCCAGCAGGAAATTCAGTTCAGATAGAGGCTAACAAGTCCCTTGGCCTGGTGCTGTCCTCTGCAGTAGGGGACAGTGACCTTGGTGCTTAACAGTGTAACCTGGGAATGTAGGTGGAGTTTGGCAAACTTTGGAAATAAAGAGAATTCTCGAAGATTGAATGTTTTTATTTAGGGGAGGAGGGCTGGTGGGGGGGGGGGGGGCGGGGAATTCAGTACAAGACAGATCTAAAGGTCTTTCTTTCATACCGTATAAAATTTATTAAACTTGAAGGGGGAAACCCACAGAAAGGCCTCGGGAAAGAATCACCGAGAAGGGAAGTCTAGATGTTCTGTTTAGATTAAATTCAAAGCTCTGAAATTAAAATGGTCTCACCAGCTTCATATCAGGTCTCATTTACATCCTGGCTCAAATTTGATGGCATTTGGTCTTTGATAGGGTCGCTTTCTCTCTTCCTGGTGGTTTTTTCTTAATAGAACAATGAACTTTATATTATTTATTAACTGGGAGCTCCAGGCTTTGTTTTTCTTCGTCTTTGCTGGGAGCATTTATTTTCATTTCCTATTCGGCATTTTTTTTTCCCCAGAGAAAGTGCACTGGCCAGGAGACTGATGTAGCCCAGGAACACAGTTCTGCTAAGCAGGGGTTGATGTCTCTTGGTCTAAATCTGGACTTTAGTCTTCTCCTATTTTTTCCTTGGTTCAAGAGTTCACATAATATAACAGAGAGTGAGACAACTGCTAAAAGAAAGATACAGCCAATTAATATGCAAATCTTGTATATATCACTATATAAAATTACCAAATTTAAAAATAAATATTAAAATTATGAAGCCTAACACCCAGGAGGACTTTTTTTTTGGCCCAAATATAAGTTACCACCAAGAGGGGTTGACCTTTTCTTCTGACTGCAAACCCATATCCTCATCCAAAGGTGTGGTACATGCTGCCCGCAGAAATGTTATCTTCATCTTTCATTCACCATGAGATGTACATGGAGAAAGTGGGTTGGGTGGGGTGTTGTACTGCTGGCCAGTGCTTGATAAAGGTATTTTACTCCTTTCCGGGTAGAGCAGGAAGTTGAGTTAGGGCTCAAGCACATATCAATCACCCGGAAATCAGTGTGATTGATCTGGGGGGAAGGGGATGTATGATTTCAATACAAATGACCCCACACTCAGGCTTCTATATTCCCTATAGTTGGGATATTACTATAATAATATCCAGTAACAATAAGTCTCGCAATGGAGACGTTACTGGTGACCGCTCAAGGCAAGTACATATAGTAAAATATTATTAAACCTAAATAGAGAAGGAAATTCTCACATGCTAAAACATGGATTAGCCTTGAGGATATTATTCAGCCACAGAAAATTAAATACTATGTGATTCTACCTGCATGAGGTATCTAGTCAAATTCAGAAAAAAAAAGAAAGTAAAATGATGTTTGTAAGAGGACTGGGTTTTTTTTTTTAATTTTTATTAGTGAAACAACATGAGGTACAGTTGTCGACTCACAATTTTTTGTGCTTGGGTTTCAGTTATACAATGATCAAACACCCATCCCTCCACCAGTGCCCATTTTCTACCACCACAGATCCCAGTATTCCTCCCACCCCCCCCGTCCCCCCCCCCACCTACTCCACCTTTGTGGTAGGGCATTCCCTTTTGTTCTCTCTCTCCTTTTGGGTGCTGTAGTTTGCAAAAGAGGCACTGAGTGACAATCATGTTTGGTCTATAGTATGGGAGAAGCATGCTGAAAGGATCCTCCCAACACCCTTTATTTGATGCTCCCTTCTCTGTCTGAGCTCCCCTTTCCCCTATAGCATGTGTGGCTGGCCTCCAAGCCATGGAGCAAACCTCCTGGTACTAATCTCGGTGTTTTTAACAAAGAGCTGATGGATAAAAATCATCCAGTTATTGCAGTGTTTCAGTTTAGCAATATGAAAACTTTCTTCAGATCTTTTGCACAGCAACAGGAATATACTTAATACTACTGAGCCTTTAAAGCTGATTAGGATGGTAACTTTTAGGTTGTATGTTTTTTCCCTTGATTTTTAAAATAAAAGAAAAGGGTTATTAGCAGTAAGGAAGTGTGACATGATGATGAGGTTCAGGCTCTTCGATGCTGTAGAAATTGGGTCTAAGGGAATGAAGAGGCCCGTCCCCACACTCTCTGGCTGGAGTGAGATAGCATGACACCATTTCCTCATGTGAGATGGCATGACACCACTTCCCTTCTACTCCACAGCATTTTTCACAGAGAAGGGTATTTATCCAACACTCTGGGGCCACCCGTGGAGTCCCCGCACCTAGAAGCTTCAGAGAATGAGGACTCCCGTGCTCCAGGAAGCAGTCATCTGTCTAGGGGCCAGAGATGGGCACCCTGAAGAAGTCAACAAACCATTTATGGCTGCGAGTTTGGAGCCTCTGCTTTTGATTCAAACACTTTGATGTTGCTCAGTCACCCTCCCCCCCAAAATAATTAAACCACTCTCAATACTTTGGGACAGATATGACCCTTTGGCTGTCAATTTATAGTTTATTGCCCATAATTTTCTATCATTTGCAAGTTAGAAGATTGTCTTACCTTGCATTTGACCTGCTCTTTCTGAAACCACTTCATTATGATCATTTTTTAAATGAGAAATTCGTCTTTCACATTAAGACATGAGCAGCTTGCTGATATGCCTTGAAGGGATAAAATAGCCAAGAGTGAGAACAGTGGTAGGTTCAGGGCAGTAGGTCACAAACAGAGACTCAGAATTCAGGGGGAGTCACTTCTCAGCATAAGACCCAGCCTAGACATTTATGTCAGTGTAAACATAAAAGGCCAGTGGGGTTCAGAAAGGCAAATCAGAGGAGGTACCTGTTAGAACGAATGTTCTTGTAAAGATCTATTAGAGTTCTAAGCCCCATTTGGAAACGGTACCTGCAGAAGAACTCTCAAATGAACAAATGAGGTTTAAATGAAGGCCCTATGACTAGAGTCCTATTTCAAAGACACAGAAGGGGCTGGAGCAATAGCACAGTAGGTAGGGCGTTTGCCTTGCACGCAGCCAACCCGGGTTCGATTCCCAGCATCCCATATGGTCTTCTGAGCACCGCCAGGGGTAATTCCTGAGTGCAGAGCCAGGAGTAACCCCTGTGCATCGCCAGGTGTGACCCAAAAAGCCAAAAAAAAAAGACAGAAGACACAGAGATAATGCCCCATGCTGATGGAGAGACTAGATCCGGGTCAGAACACCCAGGACTGCCCACTGGCGCAGAAGCTAGAAGTGTTCTGAGATAGACCCTCCCTCAAAACTCCATAAGGGATCAAGTCCCAGGTCACTCAGATTTCAGTCTCCCCACCTCCAGAGAAAATAAGTTTCTGTTGTTTGTGGTAACTCAGCTGTGGCTCTGTGTGACATCAGCCTTGGATGTGAGCACCCCACCCCACCAGGTTCTTGTTCTCAGGAGGAAGGAACAGAGCTAGCTGGGAGCACAGGAAGGGTAACGACAGTGGGCCATGGGGGAGGGTTTGGGGTGGGGCCACAGAACACGAGAGCAACTTGCGTGGGCCAAGGACAGCATCTCTTCTTTTCAGGCTCTTTCTCTTTGCCCTTAATCACATGGGCTTCATAAAAAGTAAATTTGCAAAATTTGAGACTGGGAAGAAATGTTTCTCTAAAGCGACCTCACGTTTCATCTCTTGAATGATTGACCCAAACAAGTTTGCTTTTATTGTTTCCAGAAAAACATGTTCTTTGGGGCTTTTTATGAGTTTGTTCCAATCCCTCACACCTTTGAACAAGCTAGCGACTTACCAAGAACAATCACATTTATATTGGTGATCTGTAGACTGTATCATTTTCTAATTGTGCTCATTCAGGGTTACTTTTATTGTGGTTTTCTACCTCACTCTGAAAGATAAATCATTACTGTAAACAACAATAACCTAAGTGAGGTGAAGGAAAAGTTTACCGATTTTTCAGCTCTACCCGGATCTAGTCTTCCTCTCTGAGCTCTGAGAACTTGATTTTATTTGTCTTCCTTTAATCAAGAGACTGCAAAATTGTAGGAGCAACCATCACGCTTTCCTTCCACACCTTGTCATAGAGACTGACAGGGAGACCGGACTGTTGCAGTGAGAAGTGTAACCCAGGGTTTCTGTACTACACTATCTCACAGTTACGCATGAATTCCAAGAATGCTCTTACATTGCTGCATGGAGATTTTGTTGTTTGAGGTGGGAGAAGTGATTTTACTTCTCCCACTTATTTTTTTATCATTTTTTTATTTAGTGAAACACCATGAGGTACAGTTATAGACTTAAAAATTTTTGTGCTTGGGTTTCAGTTATACAATGATCGAGTACCCATCCCACCACCAGTGCCCATCCTCCCCCACCACGGGTCCTAGCATCCCTCCCACCTCCCATCCCCCCTGTCCCACCCTGCCACTGTCCCACTTATTTTTTGCACAAACTGTAAATGCATCAGTTGAGTTGTCACTCATTCTTGAACTCCAGTTTTTTTTGTTTTTTTTTTTGTTTTTTTTTTGTTTTTTTTTAGTCTTTTTTTTTTCCCCCTTTATTTTATTTTATTTTTTTTTTAAAGTTGTAGATTTACAATTTTTTGTGCTTTGGTTTCAATTATACAATGATCAGATACCCATCCCTCCACCAGTGCCCATTTTCCACCACCATGGATAATATCCCTCCCACCCCCATCCCCCCATCCCCCCTGTCTCTGTGGCAGGGCAATCCCCTGTGTCTTGAACTCCAGTTTTACTTGCCATTTGCTCCAACAAAACTCCAGATATCTTCCATCCTTAGGATCGTAAAAAAAAATTCTAGATGGCTTACGGCAAAAGAAATGTTTTGCCTCACAGTTCCATGTGCTTTGCCATTCTTCCCACATCATTTTTTCAATCTTTCCATTCATTCATTTCTATAGATCTTTGATTCCTTCTTATGTGCAAGTCATAGACTTGGGGGAATAATAGTAGGTAGTTAAAACAACAGTATGTAATTAAGCTCTTGTGTAGTTTGTGTTCTAATGGGCAGTTGGGCATGAATCAGATAATCAAACCAATTCATACATATTTACAAATATAGATGAGCTTTCTTCCAAGTAGAACACGTTCTGAGAAAGGGTTGAATACAAGACACTGGCCCAGATGGAGATAGAGTCCAGGTGAGAGAGGAGAAGCTCTGCAGCTAAATTCTAAAGGATGAGTACCAGTGGTAAGGGGAGAGAGCTTTCTACAAAGAAAATCATTTCACATGAGCAGAGTGCAGAAACCCAAATTGTATAAAGTGAGGCTAGAAACATCAGCAAGGTTGTACAGTACCCTAAGAATCATTCAGAACGTGAACCTTGGACCTAGGAATGATCAGAAGCCATTGAAGGCTATCAACAGGGGAGAAAAGGATGAATTGCAGAGCTCTCCTAGAAGCAAAATTAGTAGGGACTAGATTTTCTGCCATGCCTGGCCCACCCTCCCCCCATCTAAGCACTGAGTGCCACAGGAAACCTAATCTTCTGAAGACCTCAGGCACACAGGTCTTTGGGGCTGAAAAATCCAGGCCTTCTCGGAGTCAGGGTGGGCCAACTCTCCCCATGTCTCCGTACTTCTGGAGGACCCAGCATACTTGCCAAGTTAACTGCCCAGTTAAATATTCTGGATTTTCTGGAGCACACAGCCACATTCACAGTTTTGTGACATCTCCAAACTCAACACACATCCCAGTAGCATAACCACATTGGATGGGATATAATACAGAATCCAACCAATGCTGAGTATCAAAAACATTAAATATAGAATGCTTAACTTGCAGTAGAAGCTCAGTGAAACCTCAGACAAGGATTTAATGTCCACCATGGTGAAATGAAACATTTTCACAAATTTTTTCTACGGAAATAACATTTTGATCATTCTGTTAGCCATTTAATGGTAATGAGCAATACAAAATAAATTATTGTGCACCTCCTATAGGGCAGGCTTGAGAGATGGTTGGGAAAATGGAGATAGTGGTAAAGGGAAGGTGACAATGGTATGGGATTGGTGTTGGAGTATGGAATTTCTGTAACAAGTTATTATGAACAACTTTGTAAACCATTTTAAATAAAGTGGGGAAAAATAGGGGTCAGACATGGTGATAAGCAGATTTGAGGAAACAATTGGGCTCTAAGAGTGACTCTTGGTTTCGTGAGTATGCCCTTACATGGATGATGATGCCATACCTTACACCAGGAATCACTCATATAGATCCTTCCAGAATGAATGTTTGGTTGGGGGTTAATGATGAGTCAGGACAGAGCAGAGACATCTAGTATGAAGCCTGTGTATGTCTGGAGTTTAGGAGTTCAGATTGGCTGACTAGAGATAGAAATTCAGACTTCCAGTGTAATTCTCAATTATTTATCTGATGCCTGCCAGGAACCAGGCACTGTTTATTCTTGGCATGTACATTCTAGGTATGTACCTGACAAAATTCCTTGTCCTTTGCTTTTTCAAAGCTAAAGACATTCCCCATATGTGCATACAAATAGGAGTTTTAAATCTGGATGAGACAACAAGCAATGAAAAATAAATTATTTAGCTTCTGCCTTTAGGGAAGGCTTGAGTGGCAATAGTAAAATTCAGAATAATGGTGGTGGGAGGAAAGGTGTAATGGTGGTGGGATTGTTGTTGAAATAATGTAATAAATTATTGTGAACAACTTTATGAAAATAATTTTTTTAAAAAGTCTGGATGAGACTACAGAATGTAGAAAAAGATACTGGAGAATTGAGGATAAATATAGAAATTTGGTCCTTTGCCCTTAATACAATTTGTTTAAGTTGCAAATCAATAATCTCTATCAGGTTCAAGTACCTAGCGAGGATGATATGACTGGTCAAGCTATAAGCATCACTTAGGTAAGAATTTCCTACTCGTGAGATTCTCATCACACAGAGGAGCCTTGAAGGATGTCCTTCCCCCTGGGTCTTATTCCCAGTCCAACCAGCTTTGACAAGGAACTGCATGGTAATCAACGTTCATCTACAAGCCCAACTAGTAGCTACAAGATTTACTAGTGGACATTGCAAGAACTCACCTCCACTTGACATGAAGCTTTGGTTTGTTTTTCTGTCATGTTCTATAAAAGTCAACCATCCAGACAAAATCAATAGCAATGAGGAGCTGAAATCATTGGGCTCCTTCTCAACTCTCCTCTTCCAAGGAAAACAGATCTAAGTACCGTGTGCATTGTAGGTTCCCAGTGGGCATGACTCTGCATTCTCTGCACTCTGCCAGCCTCCAAATCTCTCTCATTTCTGACTGTCTTTCTGCATGGTGAAATGTAATGAGAGTAGACTAGGCACACGAGCAAATTAGAAAGGGAGCAGAGAAGGGGGAGGAAGGAAGTGTTCTACTTCCAATGGGTGGCCAGTAAGAGAAAAGAATCAAACTCTGATTTGGGAGAAATTTCTTTCCCTCTATTGGTTTTAGTTTCTTCAAACCAAGTTGGATATTTTATTTCATGTGCCTGCTTGAATTGGTCACCCATCCTATCTCTTCATCGCTTTCTCTGTTTGTTCTGTACCAACCTGACTTGTGCATTTATGCTCGATTTTTGGTCTCAGAATCTTGGAGCCCTGGAAAAAAGTTCTTTCTCGATCCAAATTTCTCATCTAAGAAAGAGTCAAAGAGTAGTTGTATTGGGGCTATAGTAACTTTTCACCTAACTTCCCAAATCTGTGGCTTATGTCCATGTCTGCTTCCTGCCTCCAACCCCCCACCCACTGACTTTACCTGACACTGAGTGGGGACATAGACTCATTTGAAGTTGCTTCATATCTATCTCCTGTTATCTAGCTTTCCCCATGACAGGACAGAAAGTTAGAAGGAATGGTCTTAGGAAATTCGTCAGATTCAGGGTACTCCTTTTTGGGGTTTCGTCTTCATCTGTACAAAGTTGACAAACTTAGCTGACAGATTCTTGAAGAGTTTTAATGATTTGTATTTTATATGGATGACTTTATCCCAGTCTCTCACAACCAAGTTTCCCTCCCCCCTAAGAACTTCTGTAGAGGTCGTCTCTCATCTCGACTCTGAACTCATTTTTAAAGACCAAATGTCATTGAGTTTATCTAAGCACAATGGAAGTTATCTAAACATAGTGACCTGGATGTCTATATTATACTTCTGCTTTCCAAAAATTGAGGGCTATTGATATTTATTTATGTTGGTCTTTCCTGCATTCTACTTGCCACTCTTAGCAATAGGTGTTGTAGGATATAGGTCCATTGAACACACAGTGTTCTACTGAATCTTTTTTTTTTAGCTACTGAATTTTTTTTTTAACTCTGATGTTAACAAAAGAATGGCTTGGATTATTTCTAGGAAATGAGGATAGCTATGTCTGTTTGCTTGATGGTATCCCTATTTACATGTTGTTTGCATAAAATATGTTGATTAATGTGAATTTTCATACTGCATCTAATAGATGTTCTGATCAAAGTATGCAAAATTTAGCAACTTTACAGTCCACCAAGCATTACTCAGGAATGAGACTTGGAAAATGTATGTTGTTGCCTGTAAAGGAATTCCTTGAGGGGACAGAGCACAGCTGGAGTTCAAACTCCAATGTGCAGATTCCAGCTCAATATATGTGTCCTCCATCCCTCTGATTTAGAGTATGGTATTTATATAAAAATTGCCTTCAAACATCCTAAGTACAAACACCCTATGTATACAAGGGTGAAATCACTGTCACTGTATCACTGTCATCCCATTGTTTGTCGATTTACTCGAGCAGGCACCAGTAATGTCTCTATTTGTCTCAGCCCTGAGATGTTAGCAGGCTCTTCTTACTCACCTTTTCCAACAATTGGAGGCTCTTTCAGGGTCAGGGGAATGAGAACTGTTATAGTTACTGTTTTTGGCATATCGAATACACCATTGGAGCTTGCCAGGCTCTGCCCATGCGGGCAGGATCCTCTTGGTAGCTTGCCAGGCTACCAAGATCACGATCATGATCACGATTATACTGTTGTTCGTTGATTGCCTCAAGCAGTCACCAGTAACGTCTCCTTCGTCCTAGCCCTGAGATTTTAAAGTGCCATATTCAAGGCTCTTTCAGGGTTAGGAGAATGAAACCCATCATTGTTACTGGTATTTGGCATATTGGGTACACCACGGGGAGTTTGCCAGACTCTGCCGTGTGGGCAGGTTACATTCGGTAGCCTGCCAGGTTGTCATATATATATATATATATATATATATATATATATGATACATATATATTTCTATATTTCACAAGGGTGAAATAAATAATAAAAAAATACTGTGGGTAATGAACGTTATTTTTCACACTGTTGAATAAAGCAATTACAGATAAGCAAGGGGGAAATTACAGAAAGAACCTTATAGTGTTCTATCAGTGAATGTGTAGCTAGTGTGAACTCAGGTTATATAAGACAGTGAATATATAGTTAGATACATGGATGATTAGATGAACAAGAGATGGGTACAGAGGTTTGTATATAGTATATCATAAGTAAACAGGTTAATATGAAGATGTACATATGTAAGTAGATATTTAGATAATTATATTTTCTTTTTGTTTTTGGGATGATACCTGGCAGTGCTCATGGCTTGCTCCTGACTCTGTGCTCGGGATCACTTCTGGTGGGATACAGGGGACCATATGGGGTACTGGGGATTGAATCTGGGTTGGCCACATGCAAGGCAGTGCCCTGTCTGTTGTACTACCTCTCTGACCCCTATGTAGTTATATAGAATCATAATTTTGTAGTTAGATATTGGTTAGAGGGATAGGCACATACATTAATTTATGCATATGTATATGATAGATTATTAGATAGATATACCATTAAACATGGATGTCTACAGATCTATGCTCTGTCCTATGAGATATGTACATACACAGATAGGTACTGAATATAGATATGTGTTCATATCTGGCTTGGTACACAGATAATTATTTCCCAGATTTTTCCTCTGAGAGAGTCTAGAAGCATATAGCAAACAGTCCAGTGCTAAGTATTGCATTTCTGAATAGCATTCTTAAATAAAACAAATCAGGGCTCTTTGGAGATGTGGTTGATTCCAGAGCTGAGTAAGGGAAGGAAACTTAAATTTCCTGTGAAGCCTCAGAGTAAGGGCAAACTTTAGAACAGATAAAGAGTAAAGGCAATAAATGAGTCTCCCAACCTCAGTTGATGAGTAGAGTACAAACAATCTGAATAATAAAATAGAATAGAATTGTATTATAACCAATAAATAAATAAATAACAAAAAACTCATACATCTATAAGTGTTTGAATAAAACTTTGATAAAGAATAAACTTTTCTGATGGAATGATCTCAAGGAGTAAATGCAGAGAAATAGGGAAAATAAAATCAGGATCTGAGAAACACTGCAGTCATAGTTGCTGCAGACAAGGTGTGCTGATAAACTCTACAGCTAGTTTGTGAAACTAAGAATTACTAGGATATGTGCATGATCTCAAAGTATCTCCCTATAAATTTTTAAAACTTATTGTGTTGGTTTTAGTAAGAGTCCACAAACTCCTTCTTACTCTTCCCCCCAAGGAGCAGAAACTTAATCATCTCCCGGAGTTCAGCTCGGGTTATC
This sequence comes from Sorex fumeus, assembly GCF_029834395.1. NCBI lineage: Eukaryota > Metazoa > Chordata > Mammalia > Eulipotyphla > Soricidae > Sorex > Sorex fumeus. Next base: position 28,941,694 of record NW_026606065.1, read on the forward strand.
ACTTGCTTCCAACTAAGAGAGAGATGAAAGTGGGAGATAGCCGCTCTTTTATGAAAAGGTTTGCAAATACCATTATCACTATCCATATTACCATATTTATTACAATTGGCATCACCAATAGCTAAGATTGTTAGCCCTCTGTGCCTGACAGGATGAGATGAGTACATAGATCCCATAACTACTGGATCAGTATATCTCACTGGGTTGAGCACATTCTCTGTATGCAGGATGCCCAGGGTTTGATCCCCGGCTCATGATATTTCTCCATCAGAGGCAACCCCCAAGAACTGAGCCAGAAATGACACCTGAGAACATCCACACGTGCCTCCAAACTACTCAAAAAAAAAAAAAGCTAATCCTGACGAAATATTGGGCAATGCTAAATTGAGGGACACTCTCCACGTCAAAGGGTCAAGGTCATTTAAACAAGGAAAGTTTGAGAGACTGTTGGCAGCCAGGAGAAATATGAGAAAACATGTCAGTCAGAAGTTTTGTCATCTCCCGAAAAGAATCACAAAAAAGGAAAAGACATTTGTGCAAAAACTGCTGACTTCAAAACCGGCTCACATGCTACTTAAAACTGTTAGACCAAGATTGGCCCTCCCGTTGATCATCGATTTGCTCGAGCGGGCCCAGTAACGTCTCCATTGGAGACTTTGTTGTTACTGTGTTTGGCATATCGAATACGTCATGGGGAGCTTGCCGGGCTCTGCCATGCGGGCGAGATACTCTAGGTAGCTTGCCGACTCTCCGAGAGGGGCGGAGGAATCGAACTCGGGTCGGCCATGTTGGCTGCGTGCAAGGCAAACGCCCTACCGCTGTGCTATTGCTCCAGTCCGATTAGTTTCTGAGTTTTGATCAATGTTCTATAGTCATGGAAGCTGCTCACAGAAGATTATATTATCTTTGAAATTCATATGCAAGTTCAAAATTACTTCACAGTGTTTTGCTTTTATCATGTTAAGAATGTTGTGTTAATCTCTACAAACACAACACCCAAAGATACCCATTCGCTGTTGTGTTGCCATGTTCAAAGATACACAAATGTGTATAGACTGTATCGTATAGACGCTGTAATTAATCATGCTCTTTCGTTCTGAAAAAGTTAAGAGCTTTCATCAGGAGTCTATTTCTTTTCCTCTAGTACAGTCTGATGTGAGCAGTCATTTTCCCTCTTCATCTTCATCAGTGGCATAGCTCATTTGAAATAGAGGCATTGTTCTTACTGGTGGTGATTCCACATTATGGGTGATTCCACATCCAAATTATAAAGAACCTAAGAATAAAATAATCAAGTGATGAGATACATCACTGATGGGCCGTTTCTGCTGTTGACAGGACACCATTATTCTGTTGGTTGCCTTTTCCCTCTTCATCTCATCTCTATTTTCTTATCACTGGCTCCTGGCCTTATATGTATAGCAGGAGGCTGGGGTGGGGGGGAGGCTACAGAGAACTCTTCTTTTGATGGAAAATGTGTCATCATAGTAGAGAAAGCATCCCGTAATGACTAGGTTACCGTGTGAAACAATGAAGTCTAAGATTAAAAGAAAAATGAAGAACCTGTTTGACTCAGGTTGGAGACAGATCCAGAAGATGCACCTCAATTTTGATGAGTCAAACTTTATTAGGAAATTAAGAGAAATAGTCCCATATAAAGAAAGGAGTGGACACAGCATTTCAAATGCAAAAATGAGTTGACTGCTTGGAAATGTTTTTGTTGAGGCAGTATAAAGCAGTTCTTAGAAGCTCAGCTTCTAGAATCAGAGGGTCGGAGCAATAGACAGCGGGGAGGGCCTTTGCCTTGCACATAGTCAACCCAGGTTCTATCTTCGGCATCCCTGAACACTGCCAGGAGTAATTCCTTTGTGCAGAGCCAGGAGTAAGCCCTGACCATCACGCATGTGACCCCAAAAACAAAACAACAAAAAAGTCCTGGGCAAAATTCAGTGTTTCTGCCTACAGCTACGTGACCTCCGACAGCTTGACTGAGGCTGTTACAGTTCAGCTTCCTCTTTTGTAACTGACTGAAATAATAATATAGACTCTCATATTCCTCCTGAATTCTGTATTGAGGATGCAGAATTGACACTGGGGTCTTTCTCAAGGATGAAATAAAACTTGGTGCATTTGGCATTATTCAACACCTATGTAAGACTTTCAGCAATGAAATATTGTTACTCTGAGGAACCTCCCTTAAGGGGGTGATTTTTGAATGGTGTCAGAGCATGCACCCTGTGAAGAAGCTGGGAGAACAGTGGAGAACAGTAGATACAAAGACGCAGTATGGAATTTAACTGAATGGGAAGGACAGCTGATAGGGAGCACGAAGAGTCAGGCATGAGAGGACACCTGTGAAGCTGTGCTAAGATTTCACACACAAGGAATCATCCTAGAATTACTTTCAGGAGATAGGGGCCAGAAAGATAGTACAGTGGGTAGTGTGCTTGCCTTATATGTGGCCAACCCAGTTCAATCCAAGGTACCACCTAAATGGTCCCTCAAGCCTCACCAGGAGTGATGCCTAACACAAAGCAAAGAGTAAGCCCTGAGCACAGCTGGGTGGGGCCCCAACAATAGAAAAACACAACAGTGCTTTCTTTCTAAGGGGTTCTGAAATGTGTGGGTTAAAGGGAGCAAGAGTATATGAAAGCCCAGTTAGAAGGTGAAAGGAATCGTGGAGCTATAAAGGAGAAGGGGCCAAGTGTCCATCGCCCTTTCATCAACATAGGAACTTTGGTGACTCTGCAAGGAGCAGTCTCAGAGGTAGATGGGAGGGACCTGGGACCCAGGGGAAGGAAGTCACTGCTGATTCAGAACATCAATAGGTTTTATTTATTTAACGTTTTAAAAATTTTATTGAATCACCATGAGATGGGCTGGAGCCATAGCACAGCGGGTAGGGCGTTTGCCTTGCATGCAGCCAACATGGCCGACCCGAGTGTGATTCCTCCGCCCCTCTTGGAGAGCCCGGCAAGCTATTGAGAGTATCGCGCCCACACAGCAGAGCCTGGCAAGCTACCCATCACGTATTTGATATGCCAAACACAGTAACAATTGTCACAATGGAGACGTTACTGGGCCCGCTCAAGCAAATCAATGAACAGCGGGAGGACAGTGACAATGACCACGAGATAGTTACAAGCTTTCATGTTTGGGTTATAATCACACAATGATCAAACACCCATCCCTCCACCAGTGCACATTCTCCACCACCAATATCCCTGGTATACCCCCCTAGTCCCCCCCAACCTTTCCCTGAGCAAAGGGGAGAAGCCAGCTAGAATAGAGAAGGGATCACTAAGAAAATGATGGCGTGAGTATGGGGAACATCAATAGGTTTTAGAGAAGCAAGTATGACTAAGCAGTGGCCAGGGGAGTGTGCGGACTCATCCAAGCAAGTCTGGAAAGGGGCGGAGAATCGGGAGGAGCACTTAAGCAGGAGAAAGGTTGCCTCTACTTCCATTCTTTTTAATCAGAAGTCTGGGCAGGATTAGCTCAGCCAACTGTAAGACGCTGGATAGCGTAGAGAGGAGAGAGGGAGGGCTGGGCACCACCTCTGCCCTCCTGCTTGACCCCTACTCACAGGCTGAGGTCACTTTCCCATAGAGCTGGTAGTTGCTGTGGCTTGGGGGTGGATGTGGTTTTTATAGCACATTTTACCGGAATAATTCAAATTACAGGCAATATGCTATCTCACTTATATAGTTGGCATTTATATAACAGTAAAGATCCTTGATTTTTTTTTACATTTGAGAACCTGAATTTTAAAGTGGTTAATGGATTATAAAACTGAACAAATATACAAATTCATATCTTATTTTTTTCACAGTTTTTCTTAGACTAGGCTATCTCTCATATTTTTTTAATCAAAATAGAGAGGATAAATTATCTGAGAGCACTTTCTCTCTCTCTCTTTCTCTCTCTCCCTTTTATATACATATATATTTCTAAATTCCCTTTTGTGTGGGCTTTATTTTCTTGTAATTTCCTGAATATTCATAACAACAACCAAGCCTCTCGTTTCATGCAGCTTTGATACAGTTCCATCTGAAGTGGAGCAAAAAAAATGCATTTTTATCACGATAAGCATGTTTCTATGACTCAGTAAATTCCCTAATGAAAACAACTATGCCTTGGTTGAGTAACACAGGAGAAATATAAAGTGGAGGTGCTGGGACGTAGAAGAAAAAAATGCACCAAAGCAAATTGTATTCATTGCTAGAGTTTAGGAAATCCACCCCAATAATTGGATATTAGGGCACAATAATGTGAGGAAGACTCAGCCATCCAGCATAATTTGGTACCCAAGGTTTTCACCAGTTTTCTTTTTCTCTGACTGATTCAGCATCTTCTGCTCACCCCTCCACCCCACCCCACACACACACCTTGTTGCACATATTATTTACATTACTGCACAAAGGCAACTTGTGGGAACATGTGAAAAGTCTGTAAGATCCTGTGTTGTAACAAGAGCAAAAAATATATATACTGGTGTGCATTTTAGGGATATCCCAAGATGGTACCAATGCAATGCCCTTTAACTGTGTTCAGTTGGACTTCAAACTGGAAAAACTGGACCACATTGAATTTCTCAGGACCCTAACCCTGCAGCCCCATGCCTGCTCCAGTTGTCTTCAGGGCCTTCCTCTAAAGATGGACAGGTCAAATCTGTAAACATCACATGCCATTGATCAGCTGGTATTCTGAAATGACTGTGAACCTTTCGGCAGACCAGCTGTCATATTTAACTGCAGTTTTATGACCCATGCACAAACTAAGAGACAAGCTCTCTAATTTACACCACAAGTTCAATTTGACCTTGCAAATTCTGTATTTGCTTAATATATTTATGCACATATTTATATAATATAAAATCTAATTATATATTACATTAATTTATAATAGCACAGCGGGTAGGGCATTTGCCTTGCACGCAGCCAACATGGCCGACCCGAGTTCGATTCCTCCGCCCCTCTCAGAGAGCCCGGCAAGCTACCGAGAGTATCTCGCCCGCACAGCAAAGCCTGGCAAGCTCCCAGTGGTGTATTTGATATGCCAAACACAGTAACAACAAGTCTCACGATGGAGACATTACTGGGCCCACTCGAGCAAATCGATGAACAATGGGAGGACTGTGATAGTATATCATACATAATATACTGATATGTATTTATTTAATACATAAAATATTTTGGGCTGGAGCGATAGCACAGTGGGTAGGGCATTTGCCTTGCACACGGATGACCCGGGTTCAATTCCTCCATCCCTCTCAGAGAGCCCGGCAAGCTACGGAGAGTATTCTGCACGCACGGCAGAGCCTGGCAAGCTCCCCAAGGCATATTTGATATGCCAAAAACAGTAACAAGTCTCACAATAGTGGCATTACTGGTACCCGCTCGAGCAAATCTATGGACAATGGGAGGACAGTGCTACAGTGCTATATAAAATATTTTAAAGATGAAAATGAGCAACTTAATCACTTTTTAAAAGAAACATTTCAGCTTGGGGGCCACACCCAGCATAGCTCAGATGTTACTCCCGGTCCTAGTAGTGATATATCAGGGGGTCGAACCCAGGCTGTCTGCCTGCAAGACAAGCGCCTTACCTGCTGTACTATCTCTCTGGTCCCCTAAAAGAAATATTTTGTAAGATTAAAGCATCTCTATCTTACATGCCAATATGTGTCCAATTAACCTTTCCAGTTGGACGCAGAAGAATTATCTCTCCTCTAAAAAATGCTTTCTAGAGTGGGGTGCATAGAGAAATGGAACAGGTGTTAAGACACTTACCTTGCATGAAGCTGAATCCAGTTTCATTCTCCTCCCCCCCCAGCTCAGAACCAGGAGCAGTCCTGAGGCACACCTCAATGCAGTCTTAATGCCACTGCCCCAGATTCTTCATTGGATTCAACTGCCTTGGATGGCGAATTCTTTGACTATCAAGAGTTTATGGTGACATAGGGATAGTAATAAAAGTCACTGTGCTTGGCCTTTACTCCAGATAGTCCATCTGTTTGAACCCAGATTGTAATTCAGTTTGAAAAATCACAAAGGCAAAATGGTGAGGAAAGCTACTCCATGACATAATTACTCTTTAGAAAAAGTCTCAGCTCTGAATTTCTTTATCTCGTTAATTCCTATCCAGAAAACCCAGCAAAAGTCAGCATGAAAAGAAGGCTGGAGAATTTTTCCTTAATTTACTCAAATAGCAAAGAGGAACTTCCTTGCTCCGAATTGAACATAAAATGGACTTTTTTGCATGTCAAAAACTACTCTTCCACTGCATTAACCCACCGACCTATGCACAGATTTCTGAAAGAACATGGACTATATTTTTAAAATAGGAATCTGAGTCTGAATGCTTTTTTTTTAAATTGTTTTCTTCTAGAAAATCACACCCACTATTACCCAAGAAATTTTATTTAACGTAATCCTTCCATTCAGTTATTTGTCACAGCCTTCCGAAAGGAATGGAAACTGAATAAGGTTTGAATATCTTAGCAGAAGAAAGCACAGGCTGAAATATGGGAGAGTTAAGCGCTGAGGCAGAAGGCGGGATGTATCAGCAGAGCAATTATACCCCACTGTCACCAGAAGCACGAGGGAGCTGAAGTTCTCAGCATCCAAAGCGTAATGATATCTCTGCAAGACAGATGCTGAGCCAGAGAATAGCAACTGAGCTTAGATGATTTATATTTTTTGAAGCTCAAGGTTTGAATCCTTTTTACTTTGATTCCAATTTATTTTTTGTGCAAATTTTCCGCCGTGTGCATCTGTTTCCGAGCTATCATCTGATCTCTCTGAGGCAGCCCAGCTTTGGGCTCGGCTAAAGCCACTGCAGACACCCCCCCCCTCCTTTGCACTGTTCTTCTGTGGGGTTTCCAGTGTAAAGAACAAAATCTCAGCATTCTCGGCACTATGTTCTTTCCATTCATGAGTCATGATTTTTGAAATAATTTTTAAAGGAACATGTACCATTACAATTGCTGTCTGCGAAAAGGCTGGCTTTTATGCTGTAGTTTTTCAGTACAGGCAATAGAATCTGTACTGTTTACTCAATCGCATCAAAGTAAAATTAATCTTGGAAGATACACTTCTAATGCGAGAAGGGGAAAAAGCATAACCTCGATAGGAGGTGGAAGATCCTATCACATCCAAGGAACTGTAACAGTAACTGAGTTCAAAGTGCCGTGAAGTTCTTTTTGGTTTTCATTTGTTTGTTTTCATTTTCTCTGTCCCTGAAGTGACTTTTCTTTTCCTTAAGTTGAAAAAAAAAGATTTCTTTCAGAAACTGTTATCTTTCTCATTTCATAGGTATGTAAACCTGAATAAAACTTAATCATAAAAATAATTCTATCCTAATACATGTTAATACATGTTAATAAAATTAACATGGGACAGATAAATCCTACAAGTACCCAATTTAGTAAAAATGAGGAGAGGGAAATTAAAATGATAAAGGAAAATTTGAATAGTCCTATTTAAAAATATACGTGTTTTATCCTGAAAAATAGAATACAGGTTTTATATTAGAAAATATATCATAGAAGATTTTTAAGTGTTTGGGGCTGGAGCGATAGCACAGCAGGTAGGGCATTCGCCTTACAAGCGGCCAACATGGCCAACCCGAGTTCGATTCCTCCGCCCCTCTCGGAGAGCCCAGCAAGCTACCGAGAGTATTCGATATGCCAGACACAGTAACAACAAAGTCTCCAATGGAGACATTACTGGGCCCACTCGAGCAAATCGACGATCAACGGGAGGGCCTTTACCTTTACCTTTACCTTTTAAGTGTCTGCATTGATAAGAAAAAGATTCTAATAAAAATCTCTATAGATGCAACAAAACCAGTAAATAAACAATGAACATTCACTATAAAAGAAACATTAATTTATTATTGAAGAATAAGTACAGACGCACCTGTCCCATGGCTGAAAACTCTGGGGTGCCCTCAGGAGATGGGGAGCCAACTACCCTCCTGCCCAGGCTCCCAAAGCTGTACCCCACCCAAGCCTGGGCCGCACCAAACGCTCAAGTCCACCACTCCTCAAATATTCTCTGCAGAGATGCTGAATTGTGAATAATTTTAGATCCCCCTCATGCCCAGATTGAGAACTCTGGGGTTTTTCCAGGTGGGGACGGGAAATCTCCTCCCACACCCCCTAGTTCCTGAAGGTCCTTCAGCCACACCCAGCTCCTGTCAGTGCAGTGGCCTAGACCATAAGTCCTGAAGTCTCTGGACTATTCAGACACAGCCACAGGACACTTCCCAATTCCTCAGTACTGAAATCCCAGTAGGGGCACACCAAACTAGATGGGAAAGTAACTTCGAAGCCAACTCAACTCAGCAAACAAACACAATAACACAGAAGGCTCAACTAGCAACAACAGCTTTGTAAATCCTCAGACAAGGACCTAAGAAGACTGTGATGAGTTATAACAATTTTCACATACAATTTATTTTTTTACTTGATGGTTTTAATATTGGAGTTTTGTTAGCTAATCAATTTCAACTTTAGAATTGAACCAACATTGTGGTTTTTGTCTACGCTAAGATTTTTTTTTTATTTGCTCTTTGGGTTACACCCAGTGATGCACAGGGGTTACTCCTGGCTTTTCACTCAGGAATTACTCCTGCAGTGTTCGGAGGACCATATGGGATGCTGGGAATCGAACCCGGGTCAGCTGTATGTAAAGCAAATGCCCTATCTGCTGTACTATCGCTCCCGCCCCAAGATAAATTTTTAAAAATTTTAAATACAGATGTAAAGAAAAAAATATATAAATCTCTTAGAAACCTAGAAATAAAACAAAAAAACTATCTTGTAGAGGGCAACTGAAAGAACTAGGAATGAAAGTTTTACTCATCTTTTAGAGAGTCTCATTTGATGCTTCTTGAAAAAGTTATCAAGTCTATGAAAATTCTTTCCTTTCTCCTGGTTGTCTCCCAATTTTCATCCGCCCTGTGCACTTCCCCCTACCCACATCTCTGTTTCTGTCTCTGTCTGTCTCTGTCTGTCTGTCTCTGTCTCTGTTTCTCTCTCTCTCTCTCTCTCTCTCTCTCTCTCTCTCTCTCTCTCTCTCTCTATCCCCACACACACATCATTCTTTTATCTTTGTTTCTTTATCTTGGGCAAGATCATGAATTGGGAAGGAAAAAGTGTTTGAGGTTCTGCTGATTAATAGCAGTGAAGTAAAACTTAAGGGCTTTTGCTCAGCTGCTTTTTTTCATTTCATGCTTGATTTTACTGTATTGTATTAAGTTGGGGGGGTATACATGGAGGAGCTGGCAAGTGGGGCGGGGAACTGCCCCACCTTGGTACATTGAAGACTCTTTCTTCCAGGGGTTGAAACCAGGGCTCCCACAATGCAAAGTTTGCGCTTCATTCCTGTGAGTCCTCCACAAATCTCAGTTGCTGCAGTGATGTATCATGAGGGATGCTGTGAGCAGCCAGAGTCCATGAACCTCAGGGATCTCATTAGAGCCCAGGTTGCAGCCTATTGGACTGAGTCTATCTGTGATATTTGCACAGCCACCGAGACACTGAAGAGCACATCCCAGCATTCTGTGGTCCACGCCTAGATAATAAACCTATGGAAAAGGGTGTTTTTGCTGGACAACACACTGGGCTTTCAATAACTAGCACTATCACTATCATCCTGTTGGTCATCGATTGCCTCGAGCAGGCCCCAGTAACGTCTCCTTCATCCTAGCCCTGAGATTTTAAAAAGTGCCACATTCGAGGCTCTTTCAGGGTCAGGAGAATGAAACCCATCATTGTTACTGGTTTTGGGCATATTGAATACACCACAGGGAGTTTGCCAGACTCTGCCATGTGGGCAGGATACTTTTGGTAGCCTGCCAGGTTCTCCAGAGTAAGACCTAGATAATAAGTTGTCATGAGGCTGCAAATGCGGCCACGCGCTTCCAGGAGCAGGATTTTATAGTCTCTGGGTCTTGACCATTGATGAGATTACACAGCACCAGGGACAGTTGGTGGGTGTAATGCCTACATACTGGAAGATGGGGGATCTGGGTGGAGGAGGCCCCAGTCCCAATCCGAGCAGGCTTGGAGATCTATGCCCTGGGTCCCACACACCTGGGTTCCTCTGTCAGTCCCTTCATGTGTGAGGCTTGTTCAAATGTGTGGAGAGTAGTTTAAAGCATGGCTGTGGCTGGAACCAGAGGTCTTTAGCTGCTGGGACTCTGCTCGGGGTGGGGAGGGAAACTCAACCCACCCTCCTTCGAGGGGTCCAGGTGAGGACAGCCAGGAGCAGAGGAAGGAGACTGCACTGTTCTCTTCCAGGAGCAGTTAAATATGAGTGAGACTAAACTCAGGGAGTATCCACTTGCAGCTAGCTGGGCTTTCAAATCCAGAAATATTGCTTGTCCCAGGGCCGGAGCAATAGTATAGCAGGTAGGGCATTTGCCTTGCATGTGCCCAACCCGGGTTCAATCCCCAGCATCCCATATGGTCCCCCAAGCACTGCCAGGAGTAACTCCTGAGTACAGAACCAGCCAGGAATAACCCCTGAGCATCGCTGGGTATGACCCAAAAAGAAGAAAAACAAAGAAATATTGCTTGTCCCTTCACTCCATTGCCCCCTTCTCTCTCCCAGTTTTACCCCAGGACAAACACTTGGCCGTGAGGAAGCACTGCAGAGGGGGTGACCCATTGGTTTGTTCAGCTTTATAACAATGACTCCTGAACTCGTCACTCCTTTACAGCCCGTTCAGATCCATTCTACATTGGGTTTCTACAGACAGAGTTGCTAAGCGTGTGCTCTTGGGTGTTTTCTGGCTTCCTCCATTCCCCAGGGCTCTGTTGCTCCCTGGGGGAGGGCATGGATGCAGGCTCTAGCACGCAGGAGTGTTGGTATTTCCAGCGGGTGTGCCTTTGGGATGTTGTCATCAGGGAATCCTGCAGCACTGCCGTGGGCCTACCAGTGTGAACTGGGGCGAGTGGGATGGGCACTGGTTTGCTTTGACAGTAACTGCACACCTAGGAGAAAATTTGCCAACACAACAACTGTGTGTGTTGTTCATTTTCCATGGATGCCTCTTCTTTGTTTTTGTTGGGGGGCCACACCCAGTGGTGCTCAGAGGTCACAGCTGGCTCTGCACTCAGGAATCACTCCTGGCAGCCTCAGGGGAACCACATGGGATGCCAGGGATTGAACTGGGTTGGCCGTGTGCAAGGCAGATGCCTTCCCCACTGTGTGATTGCTCTGGCCCCTTCTGTGGATGCATCTTGACTTGAGCCCTCGGCAACTCTCTGCTATTCATAAAGAGGCTCTTCCGTACTTGAAGAAGGGACTTCACGAAGCCCCTGAGTTGAGTGCTGAGCCTACCCTTGTCAGCCCCTCTGCTACTCTACGTGCTCACCCTTTAGCACAAGGACAGGGCCAGGACAGCATTTGTGATCCCAGATACCTCCAGTCACCACCAATGAGTTTCTCCTTTGCACTTTGTAGTTTTACGGTTCAGTGACTGACTACTGGGGGCTTGTCACTCACTCATTCCCTGCCATCATATTTCTCCTTCCTGCAGGCACTGCAAAGGTATAGCCATGATGGAATAGTTTCCTGGGGAGCTTGTTGGCTTTCGGGAACACCAGTCACTCTAAGACAAGGGAGAAGGGGCTGAGCTCCAGTTTAAACCATCAAGGCCAAAATAAATAAATAAAACCAAAAACATGCAGACAAGGTGGTTTTGTTTGGGGGCCACACCCAGGGTTCTCAGGGGCCACTCCTGTGACATTTGAAACTGGGGTTCCAGGCAGTGCTGGCTGTGGAACCCGGAGCTTCTGCGTCCAAGGACCACTCAGATCTTTGAACTGTCTCACCAGGCCATGGTGATGATTTTTAATATCTGTAACCTGTGTGTGGCAAACCTTTTATTCTAGGGTATTGCTGAAACCAAAGTTGCTGTTCCCCTGATGTGTCCCTTTACTTAATTTTCTATCTAAACTTACTCTAGAGGCACTTCCCATCGCCGATGGCTGACGTGAGTCAGGTTAAAGGCTATAGGAGCTGACGTCAATCACTTCCACAAACCCCTGTCTCCACACCAACAGGTTCGTTCTGTTGATGGAGAGACTTGTCATGCATGCCTCCCCTTCAGGATATACTGAAAGCCTTTCTTTAGTTTCTCTGGGAAAGAGTTCCATGCTTGCCAGCAGATTAAGATATTTGTTCAACAAATATCTCTCTCACATACTTTGGGGCATCAGATAGGAAATCCTGAACAAACAAAACCAAAAAACCCAAGCTCCCACAGGATCCCATTCTAGAGTTTCAGTCACAGGAAAGTGAGACCTTGCCCCAAGGCCACATGAGGTGATTTCAAATGATACCACTCTCCTGGTCTTCACACAGTCCCCACACCAGAGACCTCAGAGAGTTAGGTCTCCGCTGAGGTGACCGGGTAAGACAGGGTTGGGTTGTTCGGGCTGGGAAGACAACGGTGGGTGTCTCTAGACGAGGCAGGTGAGAGGGGCAGACAGGGAGACCCCCAGTGAGGCATCAGCAACACGCCCATGAGCCTCCTGGTCGCCTTTACGCTGGGACAACCCAGAGAGGCCCTTCCCCAGAGCCCTGACAGAGGCCTTGGCCCCAAGAACCCGGGGGCTGCCATGCCGGGAGCCTTTTGTCTGCGGTGTGTAAAGCTCAGCTGAGGAATCTCAGACAACCTGAACCACCCTCGGGCCCACACAGGCCCCCTGTGTCATGTCCGGCTGCCCCCGGTGTGGGAGGCCTGTGAGAGGGGGGATGGGTGTGGTCAGAGATGGCTGCTGGGAGGAATCCCTCAGGGCCCAGAGATGGGGGCCACCCACAGAAGCTGACAAGGAGGAGAGAAAGAAGAGGAAGGGGGCGCTCCCCACCAGGGGAACCAACATGGACAAAAGGGCCTGGCCTCCCAGGATGCCTCTGAGGAGCTGAGCGAAGATGTGACAGGGACCTGAGGCAGATTCCAGGAACCGAGGGATCGGCCATGCCCAGGCCTGAGGATTGAGGAGTTTGGTGACAGAGCAGCAGAAGTCTTTGAAAGACAGAAGAGGAAGAGGAAGGAGACAGTGCCTGAGGGAGAGCGGGAGCGGGGTGAGCAGAGATGGGGGGGGGGGGGGGGGCAGGCCAGCCCATGGCTTGGGTGAAGGGACAGAAGGGGCACTCAAGTGCTCAGCAGCGACTCCCTGTTGGCGCATGGACGGCGTGTCCCCTCTGATCTGCATCAGCCCTGCCTCTCTGAAGACCTGTCACACTCCTCCATGGGCTCTCGGGCCTGGCACCCCTCATGGGTCCCGGCGGACTCCCAGCACGTGTCCGCTTGTAGGAAGGGACCATGTCTCCCTGTTGTACGTTATTTTTCCCAGCACGGTCGGGACCCCAGCCCCATGGGCCGTGCCAGTGCACACATGCTTCTCTCTCCTACTCACTGAATCTGGAACTCTCTGGGTGCAGCAGGGAGGCCAATGCTGCCTGTGTTTTCTTCTGGTGTTGTTCTGAGTCCACGGCTTAGTACAGAACCTGGCCAGTGGCTTTGATTTAGAAGCCGCCAATTCACCGTCTCGTTAATGATTCAGCAAACACAGGCTTCACACCTGCTCTCGGCTCTATCTTCCGGGCCTGGCTCTGGCCTGGTCCCGCTGCATTTTCCCCTCGGCCTGACCAAACATACTAACAGCTGTTCCTATTTAGCTCTGTGCTCCTCCAGCCGCTGATGGGTAATTTTCTGCTCCCTGTGTCAATAAGCTACAAAAAAAACCCTCTTTCTGTCCACGCAGCACACCCTGGCCCTCATGGCCTGCGTGGCGTATTCGCTGTTTTGGCTGCATGCGGGGGGGGGGGGGGGGGGGGCCGGATTCTCCATCATTGTCATCATCGAAACCATCACATTCTGAGTGTGCTGAGTGTCCCCCGGGAGAGGGAGGGCAGCAGCCTCCACCGTGCAAGCTTCCTTAGTTGCAGTGACGTCCTGAGTCAGAGAACCCGCAAAACCTTTGCAGGTCAGTGTGGGAAACCCCAGGAGATGGCAGCTGTCGGTGAGACAGAGTTCGAGAGCAAAGAGCAGTGGTCAGAGTAGATGAGGCTGAGCCTCGAGCTCTCGGCTAGAACCAGGACACTGAGTCCTTCTGGGAGACCCCCAGGCCCTGGGACAACCCAGCTAGACATCGGAACTGGAATGTTCTTTGGCCAGTCTGGACACTGAGGAGGGAAGGGTTGTGTCTTCCTTATAGGGCCAGAGAGAAGAGAGGGAACAGTAGATTGGGTGTTTGCCTGGCAAGGGGCCAACTGGGGTTCAATTCCGGCAACTCATACAGTCCCCTGAGCCCTGCCAGGGGTGATTCCGGTGCACCAAGCCAAGAGTCAGCCCTGAGCACCACAGGGGCGAACCCCAAACAAACAAGCACAAGTGAAAAAGCTTGTTCTGTGGCATCTGTTAATCTTTCCACAGACCCAAAACAGACAATAAGAAGCAAAAGAATAGCAGAAGACATGAGACTCCAGAGGCTCTGAGACCTGCCCTTGGGGCCATTCTGGAGCTGCCAGGAGTACTCTGAGGGCATGCATGGGGCATCAGTTGGGAAGCAGGTCAGGAGACTGGGAGGGCCAGAGAGGCACTTCTGTGGTTGTGCAGTGAGGTCAGAAGGGAAGGAAGCCCTGGAGAGAGAAAGGGGGGGGGGGAGCATCGTGGAGGCAGCCTGGCAGGAGGGAAGGGGGCACCCCATACTCTCCAGGGCAGAGTCCTGCCCCCTAGATCCATGTGGAGAATGTCCACTGGGCGGATGAAGGCTATTATTGAAAGTTTCAGGTAGCCTGAAACCTAATTCTCAAAATAGATATTTTAAAAGGAAGAGAAAAAGAAAGAAAAGAGAAAGGAAGGAAGGAAGGAAGGAAGGAAGGAAGGAAGGAAAGAAAGAAAGAAAGAAAGAAAGAGAAAGAAAGAAAGAGGAGGAAGAGGAGGAGGAGGAGGAAGGAAGGAAGGAAGGAAGGAAGGAAGGAAGGAAGGAAGGAAGGAAGGAGTTGAAGGAGGAATGGGAAAGAGAAGAAAATGGAAGGGGAGGGAAGGACAAGGAAGGGATACCACAACAGGTAGGGCTATTGCCTTGCAAGCAGCCAACCTGGGTTCAATCCCCAATGCCTCATTATGGTCCCCAGCCAAGCCAGGAGTGGTTCCTGAGCTCAGAGACAAAAATTAAGCGCTGATCACTACCAAAGGGGAAAAAAGGAAAGAAGGAGGGGAGGAAGGGAAGGGAAGAAAGGGAAGAAGGGAGGGAGGAGAAAGGAGACTCCATCATCTTTCCCAGCGGTATTAGAAAGCAAGTAACTGGACGGTTCCAGGGATCTCTACAAGTTAATAGAAAACTCATTTTGGTACCAAGTGAGCTATTTCGTTTTGAGTTTTTATTTCTGACCTATTAGAATAAATCGCCTGCTTGATTGACGTTTTTAGGACCTTCTTGTGTTTTTTAAAGCTCTTTTGATTTCTAACTCTCTCCCCCACATTTATAAAATAAAGTTTGTCGTTTAATTAAGCTAGCAGTCATAAATAAATCAATAGAAAATCATGCGTGGCATAAAAGTGGCTTCCGCGGTGGATTGAAACAGTTTCTGTTCTTCACTCTGGCGGGTTGGGGCGTTTACCGCAGGGCCCTGCGGGCCGGGGACTGTGCGCCTCGCGGGGCTCTGCTGCCATCTGCTGGCCCAAATGAGAACTACTCCTCGTTTTCTGAACTCAAAACTTGAACCGGTCTCAAGCATGGGATTATAGATTTCTCTCTTTTCTTCTTTCTGTTTTTTTTTTCTTTCTCAATTTATATAGTTAAAGCAAAGCGAAGCAAATGCAGACACCAAAGAGAAACTCCCTTTGCGCCTTCGGATCTTTGAAAAGTTTCCCAACAGACCGCAGATGGTGAAAATCTCCAAGCTTCCCTCGGATTTCACAGTGCCTAAAATCAGGTATGGATGTCTTCCTTCCCTTCCCTCCCTCTGGCGCCCCAGGAAGGACGCCCCGGGAATCAGGGAGCCTCCCCTCCTTCCCCCCTTCGTCCACACTCGCGTGGGCCTGGCTTTCCTCTCTAGGACTGACCTCTGAGATGCCCACTGTCCCTCTCTCCAGGGTTTGGGTTTCCCAGGAAACTGGCCGTGCTGGCCCGTTTTGGGGCAGGTTGACACCAGCCTTTAATTCTAGGTCTTAGTCTGGGGGTCATTGCCTGCAGTGCCACGGGCTGTCCTCAGCTCGGTGCCAGATGATCTCTGCCCAGCTCCCAGCAGGGTACAGGGAGCCATGAGGTAGGGGCATGCCCCCCTGACCTCAGCCAGCCGGGCTGTCTCTCTCGGGCCCCTCAGTCTTAATTGTAAGGGTGCAGTTGTCTCTAGTGCCCTTTTATTTTTAGTAAAAGCTGCAGCCCACTGGCCAGGTTCCTGTGCCCTGCCAGGGTACAACAAAATTCATCTTGCCCTTTAAAAAGGAAAAATTTTAAAGATGGCTATTCCTACCCATGCTAATTTGATTTTCCACCACCTCTGCCCTCTGCCTGTACAATTGCATAGAAGATGCCTTAAAGCACTTATTTTTTTAAATTAATTAAAGGAGGTTTTTCCAGCTATAACTCAAAATTGCAAATTGCATCAGAATCATGAAATAGGATTTTTTTCTGCTTAATTTTGAAAACAATTTTATGGGAGGTTATAAAAGTATGGGACTGGAGGCATTGCCATAATATTTAAAATGCAAATGGAAAAGCAAATGGTAAATACACTTGCTTTTTAAATTAAAAAAGCAAACACTGGGGTTCAGGAGCAATAGTGCCATGGATTTGGTCTTCTATACGGCTGACCCAGATTTGATCCTCACCACCCAAGGTTGTCTCTGCAAGTCCCAGAACTGATCCCAGAACACAGAACCAGGAGTTAACCTCAGGTACTGCTGGGTGTGGCCCCCAGACAAAAAAAGAATAACAAATCAAGTAAAAAATAATAAAAGTCAAATAGGGCTGGAGCGATAGCACAGCAGGTAAGGTGTTTGCCTTGCACACGACTGACCTGGTCAGCCCAGGTTCGATTCCTCTGCCCCTCTCGGAGAGCCCGGTAAGCTACCGAGAGTATCTCGCCTGCACGGCAAAGCTTGGCAAGCTCCCCGTGACATATTCGATATGCCAAACACAGTAACAAGAAGTCTCACAATGGAGACATTACTGGGCCTGCTCTAGCAAATCGATGAACAACGGGAGGACACTGCAGGGCTACAGTGCAAGTAAAAAGCCAATGCTTAAAATATGAAGTCACTGTATCACTGTCATCCCATTGTTCATCGTTTTCCTCGAGCAGGCACCAGTAACGTCTCCATTCGTCCCAGCCCTGAGATTTTAGCAAGTGCCACATTGGAGGCTCCTTCAGGGTCAGGGGAATGAGACCCATCATTGTTACTGGGTTTTGGCATATTGAATATGCCACGGGGAGCTTGTCAGACTCTGCCGTGCAGGTAGGATACACTCGGTAGTCTGTCGGGTTCTCCAAGAGTGAGAACTAGAGAATAAGAGGTTGCGCGGCCACGAACGCGGCTGCATGCTTCCGGGAGCTGGGTTTTATAGTCCCTGGGTCTTGGCTGTTGGTGGGATAACGCAGCGCCAGGGGCAATTGGTGGGTGTAACGCCTAGGTACTGGAAGATGGGGGATCTGGGTGGAGGAGGCCCAGTCCTGATCCGAGCAGGCTTGGAGACCTCAGCCCCGGGTCCAGCACGCCTGGGTTCCTCTGCTAGTTACTTCATGCGTGAGGCTCATCCTAAGTAAATTAGTAAATTTAAGATCAGTGGTTATTTGAAAAACTGCTGTTTAAATTCTTAGCAGGCCTGGCAGTTGTTTTTGTTTAAGGTGAACTAGTTTTTGATGAACTAAGTTGCTTTTGAGTTAGAAACCTGACTTTCCATGTCAAATCATCTCTCGCGGGTCCTTTTGACGAACAGGAGCAAAAAGAATTCCTTCTTTAGGAGAGAAGAAAGTATCTGTCAGAAGATACTTTCTTCTAGATAAGAGATGAGAGTCTATTTTTATTTTATTTTATTTCGGGGACATCCAACAGCAGTTTTCCACCAGCCATGCTGATGGCTGAGTATGAGGGCCCCGGGGTATGGGCTCAGCTGGGTCATCCCCAAGGCACTCGGCGATGTGCTTGGGGCTTTGAGGTGCTGGGGAGCGAAGCTGGGGGTTGGGGGGAACACAGGCTAGACACATGAAGGAGTCCCAGCCCTGGGGACCCCAAAAGTACCATCAACTGTTGACTACTCTTACTGAAACATTAATCCTGGGCACGTTCCTTTACATTCACAGCAAGGAGGAGAATCGGGAGTTTTCTCTCAGAGAATTATTTCCGGGAGCAGTTCTGACCCCGCGCCCAGTGTGGTCCTGTGTGGTCCCTGCACCCCTTTGTCACTGCTCTGACTTCATTCCAGCTGATCACCAGGCCCCGCACCATCCCTGTCCCTTGCGCCCTGTCCCTCACCAGGCTTGCTGTCCCTGCTTCCTCCACAGGGAAAGTTTCATGAAGCAGTTCATCGACCGCCAGCAGCAGGACACTGGCTCCCTCCTGAGGAGTCTCCCCGCCACCTCCCCCACCTCCTGCGAGCCATCAAAACGGTCCGCCATCGAGGACAGCAAGTACATTGACCAGAAGGTAAGCGTGGCCTTCTCGCAGAGCTCCCCCTGTCCGAAAGCACGGGTGTTGGAGAACCTTCGAGTGGGGTGGGTTCTTGACTCCAGTGTCCGCGGAGAGCAGTGACGGGCACAGTGGTATTTCTGGAAGAAATCGTTAAAGCTTACATTTTGCACTTCTCCAAGCTATGACCGAGAGATTCTGTGATGGGTTGGAGAGCTTCCTGGATCTGCATCACTCGGCTGCAACGGGCAGGGTTTGACCCTTCACAGTTAACCTCAGTTCCACTGACTGTCCCAGCCTTCGACATGTCCAGTTATTAGGCTTGGGACATGAATCAGGGCAAGTTTCTCCAGAGTCAGTCAAAGTACTGCTTCCTGAGGGCTGCCAGTGGCCAGGAAAGATTGCCACGTGTGTTCTCTCTCACTCATGGTCTGAGGGACTTAGTAAGCAAATGAGTCCCCTTCCCCACTCCCCACCAGGTTCTATTAGTTAGAAAAGGAAATATCAATAAGAGTTTGGAAAAGAAATCAATCATTACAATTTGCCAAAGTAATTCCTTCTGAATATTTCTCTTTGAAGATGCTGTTGTATTTTCCATTGTTTAGATAGTTCACACCACTCACCCAAACAGACCGTGTTCTCCCATCACGCAATGCTGAAACACAATGCCCTCCTTCATTTTTTATGATTCTGGGTTTTCCCCCTTAACGCCCCTTCCCAACAAGGATTGGCCTGCCTTTGACTCTTTGCCCTTTTTTCTCTCCTTCCCCCTCCCCCCTCCCTGTGTGAGTAAGAGTGAGGACTCTCTCTTACTTCTTCCTTTCACTTAATTCCTTGGTTCTCTGGGGGAGCTGAGTGATTCTCAGAGATCAGTACCTTTGTTTCTTCTTACTCCATGATTTATCTTATCCTGTCATGGTCACGGTCCTCCCGTTGTTCATCGATTTGCTCGAGCGGGCCCAGTAACGTCTCCATCATGAGACTTGTTGTTACTGTGTTTGGCATATCAAATACGTCATGGGTAGCTTGCCAGGCTCTGCAGTGCGGGCGAGATACTCTCGGTCGCTTGCTGGGCTCTCCGAGAGGGGCAGAGGAATTGAACCCGGAAATGTTGGCCACTTGTAAGGCAAACGCCCTACCACTGTGCTATCTTCCAAAATTATGTTGACTCTAACTTGTAGAGTTCAAGATAGCAGAGGATAAGTCTGATGCCATTATCAATATCTATTTATTTATGGTTTGCTTTTCTTCTTTTCATTTGAAATGCAGTTAGCCTTTTTTTTAGTAGTTGGTCAACTGGATGGTCTTCTGGTGTCTTTTAGGATAGTATGTAAGACTTTTTAGGGTGTAGAGAGTTGAGAAGCGACCAGGATATACTTCATCTGCACTGTATCACCCGAAGTGCCCAAACCAGGGAGTCTTCTAGTTTGCAGACTGATATTTGTCATGGAAATATTTAGTTCTTCTTCGCTCCTTTTTCTCTCCTATTCTATTGTGATTGCTGTGTCTTTCTGCTGTGTTTGAATTATTTGTTTGATTTTTATCCAGGACCTTCATTTGAGCTCAACTGAGATGATCCTTTGCTTTTGGATTTTGAGTGAAAAGATCACGATATATGCAATTTTGCATACACATACAATGCCCATAACTCTCCTTCAGAGAGTTTTACACTTTCGTTATCGCTGTTATTTTTAACCACTATCCACACTTACATTTCAACACAAGAATGTCAGAACCAAAAGCTTAAAAATGTGGTTGGAAACTTGGTTTCAGCCAGCTGGTGTCAAGTTGCAGTTTACCTACCAGAACACAGGTGGTGGTGGTGGTTGTCAGAAGATTTATTTCAAAAGCTGACTTTCATTCAGGAGTGTTCGGCTAGTAGTGTGTCGTCATGTCCAGGATGAATGTGGAGAGGTTTCTTTACTGTCCCAAGGGCAAGTCACACCCCAGCCCACAGCATTACATCACTTCCAGTAGCATCCCCTGGAAACATATGATTGAATATTTTGTCCACAAAGATTTTTTGCTTGAATTCCTGCGTACACGATTTTGTAATTGGTGTAGAAAATGGAAGAAGACTCTTGGCCAGGGTGTAGGGAGGGAAGGGTGGTAGAGTTGGGAGCGGCAGAGAGTCTGGGGAGAATTCAGCACATTTGTTCCCGTGTGCCCGCTGCCCTACTTCCCCACGTCATGTTTCAGTTGGGCGAGGTCAAAGAATTCCGTAAGCCATTGGTCATTTCTTTAACACCCTGGTATCTTTCTGCCTTCTAGATATCATTTGATAGTGATTTCTTTTTCACTTGCTGAAGTAAGAGAATAATTGTAGGGTTGCCCTGTCATCCTCCACTGGAGTGCTTCCATCAACCCTTAAAGCAAACTAACAAAGGTGCTTGCTCCCTTGCCCCCCCCCCCCACACACACACACAAGGCGTCCAGCACCTGAGAGAGGGTTTGTGGAAGGTGGTAGAAATACTGGGTCCAGAAGGCCAGCTGATCAAATGCACAGTCCAAGACCAACTATGCAGAATGAGGAGGCTGCTTTCCCCCCCCACACACACACAGTTGGGGTGGTCTCTCTCTGAAACTATGCTTTGATGATTGTACACTTCCTTATGAGTGTTATCAGGATAAATGCTTCGATTCAGAAAATATAAAAGGAGGAAGATACCTTATGTGCAGCAGCCCCTCCCCCCCTCCCCATACTGGCAGCAGCAAGACTGACCCTTGCTTTGCCTTGATCGAATTCCCAGAGAGTCTGCCTCACCTTCAGAGCCGACTCACCCCAGCTGGACCCAGGCCTGTTGTCTTTCTTCAGAGATGCTTCGGCCATAGCACCTGCAGAGTGCACAGGTCAGGGAAACTAAACACGAACTCCCACTCAACTTCACTCATCAATGAAGCATCACGGGGAGCATAAATGAACAAGAAGACGTTGTATTTATGCTTTGTGGGGTTTTTAACTTGATTTTTAATTGGATATTTTAATTGAATCACAGTGAAATACACAGAAAGTTGTTCATGATTGGATTTCAATCATGCAATATTCCAACGTTCTTCCCTTCACCAATCATATTTCCCACCGCCAATCATCAGTGTCCCCAGTTTCCCTCACACCCCCTCCACTTCCTGCCTCTATGGCAAGAACTTTTCCTCTCTCTCTCTCTCTCTCTCTCTCTCTCTCTCTCTCTCTCCTTTTGGGTTGATGGTTTTCAATACCAATACTGAAAGTTTATCAGGTATATCTCTTTACCTACTTTCAACACTCAGTTCCTGTCCAAAATGATCATTTCCGAATATTACTGTCATACTGGTCCCTTCTCTATCCTAACTCCCTTCGCCCCCAGATACTCTTGTGACAAGTTTCCCATCATTGACCAGTTCTCCTGGCCCCTGTTTTCCCTGGCCTTGGATATTAGTCTCGTTATATACGTATATGTAGGTATATGTATATCGATAATATCTATTATATCCCACACATGAATGAAGTAATTTATAAGAACTTTATAAGTCAGATTTATAAGTTGGATAAAAGAACAGATGACTGGATAAAGAATCCGTGGTACATCCACACAATGGAATGCTGTGCAGTCGTTAGGAAAAATTAAATCATGAAATGTACTTATAAATAGATGGACATGGAGAATATCATGCTGAGTGAAATGAGTCAAAAGGAGAGGGACAGTTATAGAATGACTGTATTTATGGTTTTGTGGGATATTTTTCTGGTTGGTTTGTTCTTTAAGGGCAGGGGGTTTGGTTGGGGATTTCTGTTTCGATTTGGTTTGGTTTGGGTATTTGGCCCACACCCAGCTATGCTCAGGTCTTTGTCCTGGCTCTGCACCCAGAAATCGGTCCTGGTAGCCTGGGGGACTCTGTGGGGTGCAAGAATCCAACCGGAATCAGCCATGTACAAGGCCAGCCCCCTCCCCTCTGACTCTCTCTTCAGCCACAGGTGTTAACAGGTAACCATGGCCACCCTCCCCCTTGCCTCTTAAGAACCGAAACACTCCTAAAAATTAAAATCCTAGACAGGTGACTCAATATCCTGGACACGTATTTGTCAGAGAGCACTCGAAGGTGCTCCTTCTCAGCCCAAAGCTGTTGGAAGGGACCGTCAGTGTCTGGGACCCTCTGAGTGAACTCTCGGCTGGCATCACCCATGGAGACGGGAGAGAAGTGGGAGGTCTTCTCAGCGGTTTGCTTCCCAAGAACAAAGGAAGCAGAGAATAGCGTGTCCCTTAAGGATCACCTGTCAGAAGAGCCCCTCCCTCTCTCCCTCCAGAGGGGATGACTGTTCTCTTGCCAGGAGAGCAGAGTTCACGGAAAGTGGGGCTCGTCTGTACAGGGGACAGCAACACAAGCGACCGCACAGAGTGGCAGTGTGACTGTGGGTATGTCGTGGCCGGGAGTTTGGTGAAGCAGTTCAGGGAGGCACATCCAAAGCTCCATTTTCCCCGTGTAATTGCCCTGGCTTTGAGCAGCGCCGAGTAATTCCCATGGCAACCTGACCTTGCAGAGAGATGGTTTAAAAATAGCTCCGCTTGATTACCTTTGCCACAATTTTAAAATACTCGTCCCTCCCCCCCATAAGCAGCACACAGACATGCTGTCATATCTCCAGGCAGTGGTGTGGTCTGGCCAGAGCCCAAAGCCAAGGCAGGAAATGGGCACTTCCCCTCCTTGTCCTTGGAGGGACATGCCTTCAAGGACACTGAGACCTGTCCCTTCGTTTTATGATGCAGCTCCCATTTTAACTGAGGTACTGTGATCGACAGGATGATTAGTGGTTGTTTCATGCGTGTTTTGTTCCAACACCGCACCCACCCACCAGAGCACCCTCCCTCTCCACAAAGTCTCAGAGACACCCGCCACCCACCCACCCACCCATCCACACACTCCCACTCCAGCCCAGTCTTGTAGATCAATTCCCCTGTACCCATTGCCTTTGGTCATTTGTTGCTCCCTAACTGTGTATCTTTATTTTATTTTCAAAACTCTTTTTTTAATTGTCTTTTATTTAGCCCAGAAAAAAAAACCCTTTTTAAAGTTTATTTTAATTTCCATGTGTTTTTCACCCATTTCTTTTAGTAATTAATTTCCATTTTCAAAGCATTGTGTTGTGAAGGGAGAGTTGATATGATTTTTGTCTTTTTATTTGTGTGAAGCTCTGTTTCATGACCCAGGATTTGATTGATCTTGGAGAATGCCCCCTGTGCACTGGAGAAGGGTGTGTACTCAATTTGGGGGGTGGGGGGGCTAAGGATTCTATGTGTGTCTGCTAGGCCCATCCCTTCTATTTCTTCCCTCAAGGCCAGCGTTTCCTTGCTGAATTGTTACCTAGTTGATCTACCCATCAGTGGTGGAGGAGGTTGAAGTCTCCACTACTATGGTATTGCTGCCAGTATCTCCTCTGTGCCTATTAGTGGTTGTTTGAACTGTTTTGATGGTCCTCGTTAGGTGCACACATGGTGAGGATTGTGAGTTTTCTACCTGTATCGATCTCTTGATCATTAAGAAATGACCATATCTCTCCCTCAGAGCCTGTTTTAATTTTAAAGTCTATGTTTCTTATATGTTGAAACATGACAGTCAATCAAAAGCTTGCACTCAGTAGACAGGAAACACCTGTAAAGGTGATTAGAGTTTGCCCCAAAAACCTTCAACCCTCTCGGAGAGTCCGGCAAGATACCAAGAGTATCCCACCCACTCAGCAGAGCCTGGCAAGCTACTCTTGGCGTACTCAATATTCCAAAAACAGTAATAATAATGGTCCTCATTCCCCTGACCCTGAAAGAGCCACCAGTATGACATCAGACTACACTAGCACGCTACAGGAACGAATAGAGACGTTACTGGCACCTGCTCAAGTAAATCTATGAACAACGGGATGACAGTGACAGTGATGATGATGTTTCTTATATAATATAGCCGCCTCCACCTTTGAAAAGACATTTTTTGCCTCTAAGATTGTTTCCCAGCCTTTGACTTTGGTCTGAGTTTCCCCTGACTGTTCAGATGTGTCTCATGCAGGCAGCAGAAAACAGGTTCAGTTTTCTGATCTAGCCTCTTCCTCACCTAGAGAGAGAGCGAGTCCTCTTCCTCTTGAGTCAGTGATCAGTCTGAATGTCCTGAGAGGAATGTTTTGGTTTCCAAGCAGAGGGACATTCGGTAATTGTTCCCTATTCATGTGATTGAAATCAAACCCTTAGCTTTATTTTTATGTTAATTCTGGTGAAAGGAATATGGCTACAACAGTGAATGTTTGTGGTTCTAATGAAAAACATTCAAGTTGATACATCTTCATCATCCCCAAAGTGCCCCAGTCCCTTCACCCCTTCACCACTGTCCTTATGTCACTTCTAGTAAACCTACCCCCTCCTCTGCTCCCCCCCCCCCACACACACAGCACCACATCTCCCTGTTTGGTCATCTCAGTTTGTCATCGGAGGCCAAGGGTTTGTCATACTTGATGGTGTCTGTTCCCTTGTTTCATCTCTGTAGACCACAGATGAGTGACATAGTCTGCTATTGCTCTTCTCCCTCTGACTTTGTTTCACTTCACATGATACCCTTCATTTTAATCCGAGTTTCAGCAAACTTCCAGATCTTATCTGTTCTTGCAGCTGTGAAAAATTCTGTTGTGTCTATAGATAACAACTTCTTGATCTGCTTGTCTGTTATTGAATATTTGGGATACTTACATACCTGGGTTATTGTCTTAGCCCAACAACAAAGGCAGAGCCTCCCCCCCCACACACACACACACACCCCGTCCCTAGAGAAATCTATTTCTGTTTCTCTCCCTCACATCTCTCTAAATTTCTTACAATAAAAAATTTGCTTCGCTTAATATTGAGATTAAAACAGAGCATTAGCAAAAAAAAAATTTTTGCTTCACTAAAAAATGTAACAAACTAGTTTTCAATAGGTGTATATGTGTGTTTTCAAGTTAATATGTTTGTGTTTGGGGACTAGATTAAAAAAGAGGCGCTTCCACCAACCCTAGGTGTCTTATGGAGAACGCTTGTTAATATACTGAGACATAAGCCTGGCATTCCAGTAACTATGGAAGTTAGAGCAGCACCCCCCACCCCTCAGAAGGGTCTTCTTCTTACCTCTAGGGCTCTACAGCTAAACTCCCTGGCCGAGGCCCCAGTATGGGCACCCTTTCCAGGGTTGGCACCTACAGTAGTCTAGGTAACATGAGTGGATCTCACAGACTAACATCAGCCAAAGACATATGGGGTGACCAGGGTTCTCGAAGGCACGTCCCAGGCTTCCTAGTATGGTCTCAGATCTGAAATGATCAAGAAGAATGGACATTTGCCCAGCAAGGAGCCACTGAAAGCACACTCTCTCTGTTTCTCTCTCTGTCTCTCTCTGTCTCTGCCTCTCTCTCTCTCCTCTCTCTGTCTCTGTCTTCCTCTCTCTGTCTCTGTCTGTCTGCCCGTCCATCTCTCCTTCTCCCGCTCCCTCTCCCTCTTTATCCCTCTCCCTCTCTCTCCTCTCTCTCTCTCTCTCTCTCTCCTCTCTTTCTCTCTCTCTCTCTCTCTCCCCTCCTCTCCTCTCTTTTTCCCCACTTCCTAAGCAGAGAGCTTGTTCTTTCTGCTAAATGTAGTGCAAACTTGTAAACACCCTTCACAACTAGCAGCTAACACTTCTACAAAATCTGGAGAAACATGATCAGCCTCAGTCTGTTTTGTTTGCATTTGTCATTCCTGCCAATCTTCACCCTTCACTTGGTCATTCCACCAAGAGCTTATGGGGCCTCTTGCCCATTCATCAGGCATGCTTCTGGACTCTGCGAATCCCACCATGAATCATGCACTCTAGAAGCCTTTGGGCTGAAGGGAAGGAGCATGTTGTAATGGATGACAGGGAAAAGAATGACGGGAAAACAAGGTGATCCCAAATCCTCGCAGGAGGAGGAGGAGGGAGTGAGTGGTTTAGGAGGAAGGTGCGCCCTGCAGAGAGGGACCCCCGTGGAAAGCCTGTGTGTGGGATGTGGAGCGAAAGAGGAAGACCCGTAGTGGTGAATGAGTCAAGCTGATTCCACCCTGCATCAGCATTGGAAACAAATAATTCTGACTTTCACAGTTTCCTCTGTGAATTAAATCTGTTCGTGGCACCTGGCACCGCTATACATTGTGTTTCTGTTGCACCAGATAAGAAAGGTTATCAACGTTAAACATGCCGTGAAGTCAGACTCCGCAAATAGACCTACATTCCTCAATCAGGACAAATGACTTTTACATAAAACAACCCTTCAGATAGAGCCATTTCCCTGAGCACCCTATAATATGTACTGTTTCATCAGCCTAGGAGCCGATTTATTTTTCAGTCTTCATTTAAAAAAGAAATTTTTTTTCCCAGTGTTTCCTCCATTACCTACCTGGTGTCTTAGCTCTCAAGAAGTAAATCAAATTGTTCTGGAAAGATTTCCTCTTGACAAAGCCCTGTTGATTGCCGTACAACGTTTTGTAATTTTCTGTGTGATTATAGAGTGTTTGATGATTCGTCCCAGTCACTCGGCACATAGCAGGTCCCTCGGCCTGATCTGTAATTTTCAGGATGAACATTTACTCACTTTAAAAGAGACGGGGAGAGAGAACCGCCTGTTTTCACCTTCGGGGCTTCTGCCCTTCTAAAAGAAATTTCGAAAATAATAGCTTAGCGTCTCTGCAGTGCTCTTCCAGATGGAGCTGGAGGAGAGGAGAGGGAAATGATGTGAGCTCCCCAAAACCTGCAAATGTGGTGGGGTGGGAGGAACGTAGGAAAACCCCTCAGCACAGCCCTCTTTGGCTTAAAGACGCTTTATAGATCACGGATTGCTGATGCATTAACAATAATGGGAAGAATGCAGAAAACAAGCACATTATATAAGCAAAAGCCATTTTTCTTCATGTGTAGACGTCTTTGCAGAATGTTTTCATGCTCAGAGAAGCACCACATTTGTGTTCACACTAGCTTAGGGATGCGAAGGGGCGGAGGCTTCTGAGCCAAAACGCATCTGCTGCTTTCAACTGACAGAGCAGGAGGGGGTCCTTGTTGATGATTCTTTTGCAGAACATTTCATTGTGTAATTCTTCCTACTGGGGTTTGACACAATGTGTTTGCATTCCCTAGTGGCCCGTTCATTAGGGGTCCTCTGGGTCCCTCAGTCCAGGACTTTTGCACGCAAACTAGCAGGCTTCTGCTCAAGCACTTTTGGTGCAATGTTCTGTGGTCAGAAAGGGCTCGGATTCAAGCTGTCTTTGAAGGTTTTTTTTTTTTCCTAGACGTTCTTCTCCTTTAAATCTGGTTCCTCTTCTCCTTCAGTTTTATTACATTAATATTTCCATCAGTTCTGACTGCTGCTGCTTCCTTGCTGCTTCAACCTTAAGTTCAAAGATACTGTGTTTAATGGGAGATGAAGAAGGCTGCCTTGGAGTGCAATATATTTGGGGGGCTATTTTTTTTTTTGGAATGGCCATAAGATAGCGCATTACAAAGCTGTTCATGATTGGGTTTCAGTCATACAATGTTTCAACACCCGTCCCTCCACCAGTGCACTTACCAGCCTCAGTGTCCCCATTTTCCCTCCCATCACCCAAACCACCCCCACTCCTGCCTGCCTCCATGGCAGATACTTCTCTCTCTCCCTCTCTCTTTCTCTCTCTCTCCCTCTCTCTTTCCCTCGCTCTCTTTCACCTCTCTTTCTCTCTCCCTCACTCTTCTCTCTCTCCCTCTCTCTTTCTCCCTCTCTCTCTTTCTTCTCTCTCTCCCTCTCTCTATCTCTCTCTCTCCTCGTTATAGGCATTATGGTTGTGCAATATGTTTTCATTTCAAAATTAATTGCAATGTGTTTTAATTTCATTTTTTTCATTGCATCTTCTCCAGAATCATAAAATCCACTATGTTTTAAAAATATCTACAGATTTTCCATCTTTGTCTCTCTTGCTCATAGGAACTCTCACCTGCAGTTGTGTTGTCTCATTATTTGTATAATTTTACTTGACCCAGCCATTGTCATCTCTTACCCATGCACACTGTGTGTTAAACGTATCTAATGGTTCATCATAGACAGTCCTGCTTTTCCTCCTCCTCCACATTCTCAGTACCCATATGAGAACAGAGCTGAGAAAAGTTAGAGATGCAGCTGGTTAGCGGTGCTGTCCTCTCTGCTTTAGTCACTAGAGCCTGGTCAGAGAGCCGAAGGGCACAAAAAACAAGATGATGAAGTTCCCCTCCCCACCCCACTTACTCTTTAGTTGAAGTCATTCCGATTCATCAAGGGAGATGATACTTCTCAGACAAGTAATCTCCTGTTGCAGCTGTCATCTGATTCGTCATTGTCATTTCAAGGAATCAATTCATAAGAAAAACAAAAGTAGAAGAGAAAGAGAGAGACAGAGTTAAGATGTTTCTTTGAATAAGGTGTTTGCCTTACTCAAGGTCAGCCCAGATTCGATCCCTGGCACCCTACGGTTCCCCAAGCTCTGCCAGGAGTGATCCCTGAGTGAAGAACTGAAGTAAGCCCTGAGAATCACCAGGTGTGGCCCAAATAAACAGACAAACAAAAAAAGATGTTTCTTTAGGGGCCAGAGAGATAGTTCAACAGTCTGAGTACATTTTTCTCATGCAAGAGGTATTGGTTCAATCTGTAAGCATCGCCAGGTATGGCCTAAATTTTGTTTTAAGTTTATTTATTCTTTAAATACATTCCATAAACCAGTTAGAAAAGAGCCACTCCATAGAGAAGAATCCAGCATGTCAGGAATCCCAGTCTTAGACTGGGAGATTATAATTAGTGAAATTCACAAGTAAAAAAAAAATATTTCACACACAAATATGTCCCAGAACCCAAAGGAAGATGGCAATTACGTGTAATTGTTTCTGTGTGCTGTATGTGTGTGCACACGTGTCTACGTGTGTATGTACATAGGTTATATAAATATAGATATAGATAGATATATGCATATGTATATACATATTTAGTTTTTATTCCTGATTTATTTTCAAGGTTTAGAACTTGTAATGGTGAAACAACTGAAGAATAGAAATCTTTACCTATCATGGAAAATTTCCTTTACACAAAACTCATATTCCAAAATATATTTCAAAGTTGAATAGCGTGATATCACAGCAATATTTACCTTTACAAACCTTTTCATATGACCAAGTTAGTATTGCTGCCACCGACACTAATCATCTGTTAAAATTCTTTCAAAACATAACATTCACTCCACCAAAGGATTTATTTTATGGCAACATCTTGTCATACGCGTGATCTGTCCTGTGGCCTTTGGGATTAATTTTTAGTTCACAGGTGCATGAAATATTCACATACTGTCAAATGAGGTACCACCTTCAACCTGTGTAATTTGAAGTAATTGCTTATTTCCAATTACTGTATTTTCTGTGGGAGACTTATTCAATAAAGTGGTTTATTATAATAATTACACTACACCTTTCTAACAGAAATGACATCTCACAGGCCCTGTTCATTATTTTGTACTTCTCTATGTACATTTCCACATTTATTATCAGTATGTTAGTAATTTCTGAAAGGAAAAGTAAAACAAGACCTCTAAAACTTTTTCCCCAATTAGAAACAAAATTCTGCTGTTATGAACTTCTCATCAAAAATGTAGGCGCCATGTAATGTTTGTTGGGGATTTCTTTTCATTGAAATGGCTTAAACTTGAAGGGTAGATTACTAATTGAATGAATAGCCATGGTTCCTTAAATCCAGGAGCTCCCAACTTCCCAAGAAGATCTCATGTTTCATCTGAGTTCTGTGGTGATTATCTGGTGGTTGAAGAGATTGAATTATTATTCTGATTAATTACAAGTCTTAAAGCCTTAGTTTAAGCAGGGAGATCATGTAAAGTGTAAGTTCTACACTACCTTTCCTGAGTCAGAGAAACTCATTGATCTCAGTGCATCAGTGTTGTTTGAACAAGTAAAGGTAAAGGTAAAGGCCCTCCCGTTGATCGTCGATTTGCTCGAGCGGGCCCAGTAACGTCTCCATTGGAGACTTTGTTGTTACTGTGTCTGGCATATCCAATACTCTCGGTAGCTTGCCGGGCTCTCCGAGAGGGGCGGAGGAATCAAACTCGGGTCGGCCATGTTGGCCGCGTGTAAGGCGAACGCCCAACCCGCTGTGCTATCAATTATATATTGAACAAATAAAAAAATGGTGAGATTAAAATTCATATTAGGGGGCTGGAGTGATAGTACATTGGGGAGGGCAATTTCCTTGCATGTGGCCGACCCAGGTTCAATCCCTGGCATCCCATTTGGTTCCCTGAGCACTGTCATGAGTAATTCCTGAGTGCAGAGCCAAAACTAACCCCTGAGCATAGTCGGATGTGACCCCAAAATCGAAACAATAAAAAATAAAAATAAAAATTCATATTAGTATTGGGGATGAGAATTTCTTGTATGAGTATGTCAAATATTTTAAGTCAAGCAAATGTTTTGTTACAATGTAGTTTAGAAAATGCTTCCTTTTTAAGTCTTCTTAATCCTAGTGACATTTTACATAGACCTCATGATATAGTGAAAAGATTTGAACAATGAAGTGACACAATCCAAAGTGATAGTCATAATTCTGCGCTTTATTATCTGAGTAACCTTAGAGAGCTTACTTTATGCGAACCTCAGATTTCTCATCTGTGAAACAGAGATAGTAACTATCCATGAGGATTCATTTGAAGATTGAGTTTAAAATATGTCTGTGGCAGCTAGGAAAGTTAATAAGGATTTAGAGGGTTTGAAATATATATATTTTTACTAGATAGATGTAATGACATTTATATAGTTATTTATTCAATGACCAGAGAATATACATTCTAACACAGAATACAGGACCGATTTACAAAACACAACCACTTACCACAAAAGAATTCTAAATATATATCAAATAAATATTCCCCCCCAAAAAAGATGCTATTTAAAGAAAATTAATAGAATTAGAAACCAGGTAACAACCACAAAATCACTCATACACTTGGAAAATTTAAAATCACTTCTAAATTGGGGCATAGAAAGAAACCACAGTAGAAATTAAAAACATCTAAAACTGAAAAATAACTCAGATGATACATATTAAATTTGGATACGATTATGTAAGTAAACTATTTCTCAATAAAACTAGAAAAATGAATTAGTAAAAATTAGGTGAAGGAATTTTAGAAGAAAATTATAGCCTTCAATGCATAATTTTTGAAAAAGGAATAAAGACTAATATTTGGGGGTGGGGTATACCTGGTCGTGCTCAGGGATTACTCCTTGCTCTGCACCCAGGGATCACTCCTGACATAGCCTGAGGGACTGTAAGGGATGCCAAGGATTGAACCCCGGCTGGCCAGGTGCAAAGCAAGCATCCCACCTATTGTACTATCGCTCCAGCCCAAAAGCTCAATTTTTATAACTTGTATCCAATTCAAAATGAACAATTTTTTGTGAAGAACATGAAATTATTATCTGACTTCTCAGTAGTGATGATTCACGCCAGAAGAAAGTAGAGTAACCCTAGGAAAGAAAAATGTGAGTCTGGTATTCAGGAAATAGACTATCAGATTTAAAGACACCATAGGATTGGTGTTAAGAATTAGAACTATAATTCTGTGTAGAGCTACAACTACTTGAAGATTAACATGAAGAATGTTGTGAATAATAGCTTTTCATCATATGAATATAGTAATTATTTTAATATAATATTCAAATAGGAGGAATGAGAAGCAAAGATAAAAGCACCTTTCATATATTTATTAATTGTATTTTGGGGGCTGGAGAGATAGTACAGTGGGTAGGGCATTTGTCTTACACACAGTGGGTTTGATCCCAGGCCTCTCATTTGATTTCCTGAGCACCATCAGTGTAACTCCTGAGTGCAGAACCACAAGGAACACCTGAGCATTGCCAGGTATGGCCCAAATAACAAAAATGAACCAACCAAATAAATAAAAATACTTATCCATCTTATTGCTTTGTGCTGGAATGATAGCATAGCGGGTAGGGTGTTTGCCTTACGCACAACTAACCTTGTTGACCTGAGTTCAATTCCTCTGCCCCTCTTGGAGAGCCCGGCAAGCTACCAAGAGTATCCTGCCCACACGGCAGAGCCTGGAAAGCTCCCCGTGGCATGTTCGATATGCCAAAAACAGTAGCAACAAGTCTCACAATGTCTCACAATGGAGACATTACTGGTGCCCGCTCGAGCAAATCGATGAACAACTGGAGAACAGTGCTACAGTGCTACATATTGCTTTGTTGCAATAGGTATTATTGTTCTGAGATGCTGTCTATGAAACAGGAAAGAGAACTAATGGGAAATGATGGAATATTCTGTCATCCCTCATAATTTTTAGTGATGCAAGAGTTTGATAATATAATTCTGTCATCTCATCGTTTTAATAATCAAAAGTCTTGAGGGGAAAAGCAAATAGAGATGTCATAAGGAAGAGGTTAGACAAAACCCTGCCCCCTAATTTAAATTAGAAACAAGAAAATAAGTGCAAAGTTAATAAGGCAAAGTTCTTGCAACGGAGAGCAACTGGGCAGCAATGAGGGTCCCTGAAGAATGGACTCGGGTGCTTGAAGTAAACCAGGGAGTCTTAGAGTGGAACTTGGGGGGAGCTTAGCGCGTCTTGTATGGCTGAGATCAAAGAAGCTTTGCCATTATGTTCCAAGGCTCTGTTGCTCAATCCAGCACTGGCCCTCAGTAAGAACAATAGTTTTAATAGATCAAGTATATTGAGATCTTCCACCACATCTGAATATTTATTTCGGTGTTGAGGCCATCCCCAGTGACACTCAGGGATCACTCCTAGTGGAGCTTGGGGGACCGTATGGGGTGCTGGGGATCATACTGGTGTCGGCCACATGGTAGGCAAGCGCCCTCCCTCCTGGGCTCTCTCTCTCCGGATTCCTCAGGTTGAGGTTTTTCAAGTAGTAATTGGTCACCATAAAAAGATATTAAAATAAGTGAATTATGTCAAAACTACAACTATAGATGTGGGTGTCATCACAGGAGCTGGGACTGCGTGCATAGTATATGCAAGACCTTGGTTCTCTCCATTGCACTTCCTGGCCCTCAGAGCATCTTGGGGAGAGCACCAGAAGCCCCTGGGTCCCACCAATGAGGGCCCTGGAGATACTCCTGGACCACCAGGACTGAGCATTAAAGCACCCGCCCACTTGCTCTAGCAGCAGTTCCAAGACCCCTGAGCATTGCTTGGGAGACAAAAAAAATTAATAATAATCTCATATTTATCATGCCCTTCCCATATAATACTATTAATTATAGTATTATAATTAATAGACTAATAGACACCAAATTATATGAGGGGAATGAGCTCATTATAAAAGTATTCCTACTGATTTTTTTTAAAAAAGGAAACAAAAGAAATAGACAACTTAGCAAACTGAATCAGTGGTCTAAGCAAAAAGCCACAATACTCTGGACCACCAAAGAGAGACAGCAGCCCACGATGCCTGCTGACAGAAGGTTCCAGCACTTCCTATAGCCTGGCATGGGGATGAAGGGTGAGTCTGCCCGCTGCCAGTTTGCAGGAAGTGCAGAGGACAGGGAAACTTTGTGAATCGCATCCTGACCATGCCCCGATTCCTGGGAGCTCCAGCCCAAATGGCCCAGACTGTTCGACTCTAAGGGAATCTCACACATTGAAAAATTACTGATAAGGTAGGAAATGTAACATTGAAAAAATTTTAAAAGCCTGTTTCAGTCATTGCTCAAAGTGTTCAGCCAGAAACAAACACGGCACAAACTGAGTTGAATGCCTAAGCTCTTCAATTGCAGGTTAAGGTACACAATTCCAGGAATATTTGTTTTAATTGCAATTCTAAGACCAAAGGACATTTTCAGTATTTTTCGAGCAGGTAAATTTATTTATTCTTTTCATTATTCAAAGACTACTTTGTAGAGTCAAATTATTAGATTTACAAAGCAAAATAAAAACCACCAGAGATTATCTTTTTATAGGTTTTGGTGGATAGCTCTTCTTGTATCCAGAATAAACAGCTACTACTGTCCTGATAGTTGTGTTTTACAAGGTCAGGTGGGAACTGATTTATCAGGAATAGAGGTGGCCAGTCCTAAAGGGTTTGCCACTCTGCTGGTTGGAGGGGACTGTCAGTATAGCTTGCGGCCAGATGAGGGCACTGCAGAGCAGTGTATGTGGCTCAGAGTTCCTCATTTTCCTCCGCACAAAGAAACCTGTGTGCTTCATTTGTGAAATATAAAATAACATAATATGAAACTAACACCCAAGGACAGAAGAGATAATGGCCAGGAAGACTGGTCCACGGTTGGAAACCTGTCTCAAGGCTGGGGGAAAAGGTAGCTGGGATAGAGAAGAGATCACTACGTCAATGATGGTTGGAGGGATCGCTCGGGATGGGAGATGTGTGCTGAAAGTAGATAAAGGACCAAACATGATGACCTCTCAGTAGTTGTACTGCAAACCATGATGCCCAAAAGTAGATAGAGAATAAGAAGGAAATTGTCTGCCATAGAGGCAGGAGGTGGGGTGGTTTGGAGGTGGCAGGAGGGCTCCTGGGGACATTGGTAGAAAATGTACACTGGTGAAGGGATGGGTGCTTGATAATTGTATAACTGAAAGTCAATCATGAAAGCTTTACAACTATATGTCATGGTGATTCATTAAAAAATTTTTTTAAAGAAATGTATGCTGGGAAATGTACACTAGTGAAGGGACATGTGTTGGATATAGTGTATGACTAAAACCCAATCATGAACAGCTTTGTAATGCTTCATCTCATGGCAATTTGATAAAAAAAATAAAAAATAAAAATTAAATAAAATAGAAATGGTGAGCTTGCTGAAATGACCTTATTTTTTTCCACTTTTTTTTATTATTAGTGAAACACCATGAGGTACAGTTGTAGATTTACAATTTTTTGTGCTTGGGTTTCAATTATACAATGATCAAATACCCATCCCTCCACCAGTGCCCATTTTCCACCACCATGGATAATATCCCCCCCACCCCCATCCCCCCCATCCCACCCTGTCTCTGTGGCAGGGCAATCCCCTGTGTTCTCTCTCTCCTTTTGGGTGTTGTGGTCTGCAAAAGAGGCATTGAGTGGCAAACATGTTCAGTCCATAGTCTACTTTCGACATGCATCTCCCCTCCTGGGAGGATCCTCCAAACATCCTTTATTTGGTGCTCCCTTCTCTATCTGAACTGCCCTTTCCTCTAGGATACCCGGCTGGCCTCTAAGTTATGGAGTAATCCTCCTGGTGCTGATCTCAGCTATTCTTGGGTATTAATCTCATACTTTGTTACTTTATATCCCCCAGATGAATGCAATCTTTCTATGTCTATCCCTCTCTTTC
Source organism: Sorex fumeus (assembly GCF_029834395.1). Lineage (NCBI taxonomy): Eukaryota > Metazoa > Chordata > Mammalia > Eulipotyphla > Soricidae > Sorex > Sorex fumeus. The sequence continues at coordinate 28,977,719 of NW_026606065.1, forward strand.
TGACTGAAGTGACCTTATTTTTAAAAAATCAACTCTTGTGAAATATGTAACAATCGAAAATAGCACTGAATAGCACTGTTCTCCCGTTGTTCATCGATTTGCTTGAGTGGGCACCAGTAATGTCTCCATTGTGAGACTTGTTACTGTTTTTTGGCATATTAGATACATCACGGTTAGAAAATAAATAAATAAATAAATAAATAAATTGTATCTTCACTCTAAAAAAAAAGAAATGTGTGCAGCTTTACCAAACTAAAAAGAAAAGCTAAAGAGATTACCTAAACCCTCCAACTGCATGAGGGAAATAACAGGTAGACATATAGCTGTCTAGAAACCCGTGAAAGCTGTTGCACATTTATTGGTAGATGTTAGGTAGACATACGGGATTGAAGGAGGTTAGAGCTCCTCTGGGATTCACAGCTCTTTTTGTTTCTTTCATGGATGTTTCAAAGTTAAATGGAAACTCTTCTACTGTGCCTGCTGTTGGTCTTTAAAACCATTCAAGGAATGAATGGTTCATTAATGAGTCCTTTAATACACATTAATGCTGTATTTTGTTTTCATTCAAGCTCTGGACAGAGGAGAGTGGGTAGACCTTTGGGACAGAGGCAGGGCAGAGGTAATTCTGGAAGTAATGTCCTAGGTACTGTGATTCCCATGAAGGTGTACCCAAACTTCAGGGGCTTTGGAAAGATGCTTGAACTCAGACCATGATCCAACAAAGAGGTGGGTAGATAACGAGGGTGTGGCATTGTCACTTAGAGAGGAAATGGATAGAGACCACAGTTGTCTCCTTATACCCTTCCTCACAGTGTGTAAATGTCTGAGCAGGTGCCCCCCCCCCCATGATGGGGCTCTGTCTCCCAGAGGGGACAGCCTTCTTTGGACATGCTGCCCTCACGGGTGCCCGCTGTTACCCAGAGGCACCATTACAGCGGGTGAAAGAACGTTTTATGGTCTGATCTCATGGAAGACTTCAATGTACTTTGCCTGATTTATATTTTATTGTTGTTTTGTTTTGTATCCCCCTGATGATGAGTGATACAGAGAATCTTTTCATATGCCTTTTGGCCATCTGTACACTTTCTTTTTAAAAAAATAATTATTGAATCACCATGAGCTACAGTTACAAAATTACATGTTTGAGTTTCATTCATACAGTGATCGAACACTCATCCCTCCACTAGTTGTACGCATTCTTTAAGAAAGTTTCTGTTCGTTTCTTCTCCCCATTTTTTCATGTTTCATTATTTTTTTCTTGTAAAGTTCTACTAGTGCCTTATATGTCATGGATATTAACCCTTTGTAAGATGGTGGTGGGCAATTGCTTTATCCCAGTCTGAGGCTGTCTTTTTATTCTGGGCATCATTTCTTCTGTGGTGCAGAAGCTTCTTAGCCTGATGTAGACCCAAGTGCTTCCATTTGGCCAGTGGTATTGAACCACTGAAGGTATCTCTAGGTTCAATATCATGAAGTGTCCTAGCTATGTTTTCCTTAATAAAATTTGTAGATTCAGGTCTGATAGAAGATCTTTAATCCCTTTTAATTTTCTGCTTGGTGTTAGAAAAAGGTCTGAGTTCATACATTTGTATGTGACTGACTAGTCTTCAACACCATTTTTCAAAGAGATTTTCCTACCTCCACTTCATACTTTCTGCTCCTTTATCAAATATTTATTATCCACATACCTGAGTGTCTGTCTCTGGACTCTCAATTCTGTTCTATCAGTCTGAGAAGCTGTCGTTATTGCAGTTTTGATTACTACCCTTCTTATTTTTCCTAGGTTTGCTTTGGCAATTTGGGAGAGTAGGGGGCTTTTTACTCCATGTAGACTCTGAACCATCTACTATGACCCTTCTTCAGTGACATCTCTGTGTGACTCATCCAGGCAGCCTCATCCCCTCCATCCTGAGTCCTGCAACCCATCTTAACCGTTCCTTCATCTTGCCTCTGCACCATCTACTCTGTACACCTTGGGATTGATAAAATCATGGATTATACTTTATTTTCCTATTTCAGAGGGCAAGAACTTCAAGTGCTATTTATGCCCTATCTCGGTGGTCATGAACATCTCCCGCAGCTTAGCTGTCCTAACCTACAGATCAAAGTGAACTATCACTGTTCAATGATTGTCTTGGGGTCTGCCTCCTAAAGTCCTACTCAGTCATGACTCTTCTGAGGATAGATTCCCTGTTTGTCTACTTGTTGGCTGTCCACTTGGCATCTCCCTGGGCTCCTCTTGCTTCAGCAGGACAGAGCTGTTTGGGGAATGTACTTTCTGCTTATGAAATCCACCTCTGGAACTTGTTCTCTCTTTGAACTTCTGTCAAGTCCATGTCAAATCTCTTGAGAGCTTGTTTCATTAGTCTTCCTCCTGGCAGGTCAAACAGCTCCTAAACTCATCATCCAGAGTAGAATGAGGTCGTAGACCAAGAATTGGAATGCAGTTATATGTGGGTTTGGGAAACCTTTACTAATCAGTAATGATTAGGCACACAATTCTACTTCCATGCTCTATTCTTTGGAAACAGAACAGTTTGTATTCAGATGTAAGGAAGGGGCTGGAGCGATAGCACAGTGGGTAGGGTGTTTGCCTTGCATGAGGCTGACCTGGGTTCGATTCCCAGCATCCCATATGATCCCCCCGAGCACCACCAGGAGTAATTCCTGAGTGCCTGAGCCAGGAGTAACCCCTGTGCATCACTGGGTGTGACCCAAAAAAACAAAAAGATGATGTCAGATAATGCCCTTACTAGTGAGCATAGTCAGTACAGCCCCCTGCCCAAATAAAAATAAGATTGAAGAATACAATTAAATGACTGAATCAATGGGACCAATTTGTGATTTGATTTAGTGATGTTAAATGCTGTAGTGGGGGAAAAGGCGCGTTTAATCTTTTAATTGTTTATCTGCTTAATGCATTGGATGATTCATCAGTATGTCTCAACTTTATATCCCAAAGCTAAAGCCATACTTATAATTTTTCAGCTGCGGAAGTCTGTTTTCAGCATCAGGGCAAGGAATCTTCTGGAAAAGGAGACCGCAGTCACTAAAATCTTAAGGTAACACCATTAAATGTTTAGACATTTAAATACAATGTGGTTGTATTGAGCAGAACAAATGCTTTCAGTAAACTAATTTTCTGAATATCAAGACTGACTTTCTGTTAGTAGATTTGGGTGCTGATGTATAGATAAATAATGTCAATTATATGTTTTTCCTAAAAAAGCCATGGTTTATTAGTTCAACTGGCATTTCTTTTGCTTTTTGTGCATTGAATATGAATTATAAGCATTTACAAAAAAAAAGGTGAAAAATTTCACAGTGATTCATCCAAGTTTTATGTCTTTTTTGATAGCCAAGGGACAAATCACAATTTAAAAGAGTGATTCCCAAAGTGGGAATGATCTCTTCATTCCCACTTTTGGAAGAGATGATCTCTTCAAAGCTCACTGGAGTGATGGCAGGGCTGGGGGGAAGGGGCAGGAGTAGCCTAGGATGAAATTGGAAGGGATCTTCTGTTTGTTCCCTTAAGAAGGTAGATGTCCAGGGGAAAGCTGAGTAATTTTCTTTCTGAAACAGGCCAGTAAGCAGGCAAATTTGGGACCCTCTTATATAAAGTGAAATTTAAAAGGTTTTAGTGAAATCAGGCATGTGGCTCAGTAGTGGAGTACACACATTTTAAATGTGAGGCCCTGGGTTCTAGCCCTGATGACAAAATAGAATGTTTACTATTTACTCTGAATGCATTTTTAATTATAAGGATCAAAACTTCCACTTTAAAGTGTCATTTGAGTATTTTATAAGATATTTTATAATGCAGAGTAACGTGGTCATTGCAAAAGGACCTGATCATTTGGAATATCATTTGAGCATATACTCATTGTCATGTGTAAATGATAAATTTAAAAATTGAGAGCTAACAAGGTAAATTCATACTAAAAAGCTAGTTACAAATTTGGACCAAATGGAAAAAGATACTCTGCTAGTCCACCTCAGTTCATAGGATTAATTGACCATTAACTAATTTTTACCAGAAGATATATGTATACAAATATGATATTGCAATATATATCACTATAACCTGGATAACTGTAGTGGGAAAATAATGGCTATGTATATATGACATGAGAAACTATTTTTACTTTATAACATTACCTGGAGTTTATATGACTAAACTAACTAAACAAAATAATATTCTATGGATTTGCTATTTTATGTTGAATAATAAGCTATACATATAGTTGAGTATGTGTTGGTATACCTTTTATGGGTTGAGCTTAAACAATTCTTGAACTTGTATATTATCAGCAGGGAATTGAATGGGAAGAATCTAAAAGTCTCCATAAGACAGAAAAAGGGACATTTTTAAGAAAATGCATAGCACACGTGTCTCAATTTTCTTTGGTTTCCAACTGACTTACGACCATCATCTAGTGCTGCAAAGCTGAACTTGAGCATTTCCTAGGGTTTCAGGATCTATCCTCTCCTAAACAGGATAAATCCCTAGGGTGACCTCCCAGGTGCTCCAAGCTCACACCCCTCCCCCACCCCAGGATCCTTCCCTTGTCACAAAAGCAGGCTGGACACTGGATCAGGGTGGCTGGTCTAGCCTGGGCTTGACTCAGGGTAAAGGCACTTTAACCTCAATCCAGGAAAGACTCCCATGAGAACTGTACTGCCAAAGCCTGTGTCCCAAATCTACCTGCCAATTCAAGAACCAGAATGACCCCACTGACCTTTCTGGAATAGTGGTCGCTCAGCCACAAAGAATGTGCTCACAGGGTTCCCAAACATTTCCAGAGCACAGCAAACAAAGGCACTTGGGAGACCCTGATTTTCCAGTCTCAGCTCTTCTCAATCTAAGAACTTTTCTTTATCTCTTCTTCCACTTTTCTTCCCACTATCCTTATTCTCTCCTTATTCCCTTTTTTCTTTCTTTCCAATTCCAAGGAGAAACTCTCATTTATCCATCTGAAGTCATGAGGACACTATTGGGGGTCTCTGTCTACCACATAAAATCTCTGGGCGGCCAAATACAGAGCTTCCTCCTGGTCCCACGGGCACTTGGTTTTCTGTCTGGGTAACCAATCTGTGGAAAACATCCTTCCAGTAATTCAGCTCCCACAGGCTCAGACTTTGGAAGAATATGGCATCAAGTGAACATGTGTCAACATGATTATTTGAATTGAAAGATAAAGTTAGATTTGTTTTTCTAACATGTGTAGTTGGTAGATTGATACAGAAAGTGGTATCCATAATTATTCGGCATCAAAAACTTGAGTATGGAATAGATGAGACTCTGCAGAGTTCTCTCTAGAGAAAAGCACATATACAACAATGCTCAAAATCACCCCCTTGACTGCTAATTAACATTCTGAAGAAAACATGTAGTTGTTGGCTTTTAATGGACCTTTTGGTTTTAGGAAAAAGAATGGTTATGGGGCAGCTGAGCAAAAAAGATTTTCCCAGTAATTGTATAGAACCATTAGCAATCACTGCATTCTGACTCCCTAAAAGTGAGAAAGAAAAAACAAAGGGTAATTGTCAAACCTCAGCAATTAAGAGGTTATAGTCAAGGAGAAAAAATAAAGTTTATATTTCGGGAGATACAAACTTGATATTTAGAGAGGCTTTGTCCTTCTTTAAAAATTGTTTTCTTATTGCTAAACTATTGTTTGCAAGACTGAAAGGCACATGTGTGATGAGAGACTGACAGTTCTTTCAGGGATACTTGCCTTTGGACCTGGTTAATGACATTACAGTTCTTGTACTGATGGTGAAGGTGTGATGGTGATAGTATAGCAGTGATATCATACCTGCATGTGCGAGGCCCCCAGCAACTGCTGCAACAACTGCTGGGTGTAGCCCCCCCAAAAAATTCTCATACCACTATATTTTAGGAATAAATATTTTTAAAAATGTTAGGATTAGTGTACCTAATTGAACATTAGATGAGAACCAGCTATTTTTAGATAACTGGTTTGTATAATTGCGTGAACTACCAAGAAATGGTCTGATCCATTGCTGTACCATTCTGTTAAAGTGTTGTCAGGACACTCCTAAAACTAGCAATGAAATATCTTTTTATGTTAATTAGTCATACTCAGGGCCACTCCTGGCTTGGTGCTTGGACTTTACTCCTAGAAGCGCTCAGGAAACAAAGCAGTTCTGGGCACAAACTTGAGCAGAAGCGCCAGCCTTTTGAGGTATCTCTCAGCCAGCAGAACTTCTTACTGACTAACATCCTTAAATTCCTAGACATGAATTTCCCGGAATGGGTAGCTGTTTTTGTGATGGAGAGGCCTTAAATTCTTGCTTCTGATTAATAAGCTGCAGAGCTGACCACATGTCAAGACCCACATTTCTGAGTATCCATCTTCCATAGGAACGAAGGCTGCATTATCCCCGCCAAGAGTTTACTTGGTGGCGTTTTAGACCCACACAGGAAAATTCCTTTTTGAGAGAGTATATCTCCTGGAATCTGAGATATTTGAATCTTTAGTAAAGTCATTTTTTTAAAGTTTTTGACATGGATTCATTTCCAATTTATGTTCGTCTACTTTGAATTTCTAGAAACTTAACAGATACTTTGAGATCTAAAAGTGAATTTTGGACTGTATTTGGGAGCTGAAAGAAAATAAGTCCCACTAAGGTTGTTATCTGATGAGAAACAAAATGGTTCATTTGACAGAGTTTGGAAATATTCTCATATACTTGATCACAGGTGACTCCTTTGGCAAAAAAGAACAACTGAATTTATGTCTGCGTGTCTGTGTGTGTTGCCAGTCACCAGAACTAACCTCATACATCCAAGGCATGTACTTAACTGTTGAACCACATCCCTAGCCACATGTGCATTTTTCCAGGCTTATATGAAAATAATTTTGAAAGAAAATAAGTCCCACCAAGGTTGTTATCAAGATTGCTGCTGTTAAAATCACCGTATCATTCTACTCCACTAAAGAAAAGTTTAGAAATATATTTCACTACCTCTATTGCTCAATACTTATATTGCAAACCACAACATCCAAAAGGAGAGATAGAGAGCAAAAGGGAATGCTCTGCCACAGAAGTGAGGCGGGGTGGAGGGGACAGGGTGGGGGTGGTGGGAGGGATGCTGGGACAATTAATGGTGGAAAATGGGCACTGGTGGAGGGATGGGTACTCAATCATTGTATGACTGAAACACAAGCATGAAAGTTTGTTTGTCTGTAACTGTACCTCACGGTGATTCACTAATAAAAAAGATTTTTTAAAAAATTTTAAATATATATATATTTCACTACATCAGATAAAGTCAAAACAGAATGGCAGTGTGCTCTCAAAAGCTTCTGTATCTCTACTCATGACTCTAATGCAAAGCCCTGACATTGAGCAAAATTACATCTTTATTCCTCATAGGCTGAATGCACAGAGAAAAATTATAACAAAATAGTTATACATTTAAAAAAATTAGCACACACTTTCTGTTGTTGTAGGAAGTCCCACTCATGAGTGAATTGCTGCTGCTCGCTCACTAGTTAGATGGCATCTGTACAATGCTTTTGGATGATCTATCTGCCTTAATATTTGCATTCTGATGTTTAGATCAATGACATAATTTTCCTTGCCATAAACATGTATTAATAATTGTCGTAAATCTAAGGAATGGTCTTCAGATGAATGCTTCTGACTACAGGGAAACTGAATATAGTTAATGGCTTCTGTAGGACTAGTTTTTCTCATCATTTTAAGCAAACCATTTTTATTGACAACAATTACAATTTATATACTACTGAAATACATATAAAGACTATTGAGATTTTCTTCCCACAAGAAAATGATCCAAAAACTTCATTCATCCAAGAATGTTTCTGTAACATCTTCTAATTCATTTTCAGAGACACCAAACATTCTCTCAAGGAGTTCGCATCTACCCTTACAAAATACTTAGAACACTAGTCAGATATAGAAGCCTTCACTGAATCTCTAGTTTTCTGGACACAATAGTCACAAGAAAATCCATACATGGCATAACCACATTTCTTTTACTAAGTGATTTTAACAATTGAAATTATTTGTCTAAAATATTCGCTGGAGCACAGTGGTAGGGCGTTTGCCTTGCACGCAGTCAACATGGCCGACCCGAGTTCGATTCCTCTGCCCCTCTCGGAGAGCCCAGCAAGCTACCGAGAGTATCTGGCCCACACGGCAGAACCTGGCAGGTCACCCGTGATGTATTCGATATGCCAAACACAGTAACAACAGTAACAAAATATTCCATATGGTGAACAACAAACCCAGTGCTCATACCTGTGCTCATATTTCTTTGTGCTTGTGAAAAAAATAATTAATGCCTTTTAGACTGGCCGAGCTGGGTTCAATTCCTCTGTCCCTCTGGGAAAGCCCGGCAAGCTACCCGTGACGCATTCAATATGCCAAACACAGTAACAACAAGTCTCACGATGGAGACGTTACTGGGCCTGCTCGAGCAAATCAATAAACAACAGGAGGACAGTGCTACAGTGTAGACATGAAGATCAAGGTGTACAGAAAGGGAGGCTGAGAAAAGAATCATTAATTAAAATGTATTGAGAAACACATGAGATGTCGGCTGTTATGTATATCCCATTCAATCTGCACAACACATTCAAGCAGGAAGAATACTATTATTATGCCCAGGTCCAAGAGGATCAAACTGACTCTTCGAGAGGGGATTGAGGGGAGAAAGAAATTTTCCCCAGGATTTCATACCCTGGGGACAGCTTGGTCAATACTAACCATAGCTAACTACCACTAGAGCAGAGAGAGTCACGTGCCCTGACAGCTTGGCACCTAGGTCCTCCCCCTGATTGGAGAGGGGCTGACTGTAATGGATTTGGTGCCTGTTTCCACGTGGACTTCCTCTGGGTATTCTTAGCAGCCCTGCCTGTTTAAGTACCACTAGACTCAGAATGAAAATGAAATGTCTTACCTGAGCTCAGTCCCACTCCTGCACCCCCGACTCACCCCTAAGAGAGCCAGGGGGCTCAGAACCAAACACTGCGTGCCACTCTGGAGCCAGGCATCAAGTTCTACTCTCTGCTTCCAGATTACAGAGGCTCCTTCTCAACGCCCACTTCACGTGTTGACAAACTAAGTATCCCTTGTTTTTGCTGTACTTGGGCAGTATTTTAGAATATATATATTCATCGATTTGCTCGAGCGGGCCCAGTAACGTCTCCATCGTGAGACTTGTTGTTACTGTGTTTGGCATATTGAATACGTCACGGGTAGCTTGCCAAGCTCTGCCGTGCGGGCGAGATACTCTCAGTAGCTTGCTGGACTCTCCGAGAGGGGCGGAGGAATCGAACTCAGGTTGGCCATGTTGGCCGCTTGCAAGGCAAACGCCCTACCACTGTGCTATCGCTCAGATATATATATATATATGGTACCCCAGCTAGTGTTACACAAAGTTGCTAGGTCAAAGGGGCAGTTAGAAACTGAAATTCAACTCTCTCCTTACCTGTCAATGTGCGTCACACCCCAGCCTTCACCTCCTAGCATGGTGTCATATCCACAATAAGAAGTATCATCCTTCTCCAGCTGATGCAGTTTATACAAAGGTACTATACTAATATTGGCTCTATTCTTAGATATTAAATATTAATAAAATATTTTGATATGAAGTATTAATTTTGATAGTTATATTATCTGATTGAGAAAGGTTAGTTGTTGGTTTTCCTTTTATTAAATTTTGATGGAGCGGGAGAGCTAGTACAGGGGTAAGGCACTTGCTTTGCAGGTAGCTGACCCCAGTTTGATTCCCAGCATCCCATGTGATTCCCTGAGCCCTGCCAGGAGATATCCCACAGCAGAGAGTCAAAAGTAAGCTCCGAGAACCATGGGGATGACTCATAAACAAAAGAAAACCAGAATAGATCTTGTGGTTTTTTGAGGCTGGGAAGATAGTGCAGAGGGTAAGGCACTGCCTTGCTTGCAGGCAACCCCAGTTTTATCCTCTTTACCACATATGGTCCCCCAAACACTGCCAGGGAGAGTCACTGACCACAGATCTGGGAATAAGCCCCAAGCACTACCAGGTATGGTCTACCCCTGCCCCCCCAAAATCATTTTTGTGACTTTTGAAGACTCCTGTACACTAGCTGAACAATTATCTGGAGACAGAGACTAAAGCACAGATGCAAACAATGTATTAGAATACACTAAAAACAGAGATAAAATCTGTGAGCAAATACATTTGTATGAAACATAAAATAATGAATGTTTTAAAGAATAACTTGATTAGAGCAAAATTATATCTAGTTTTTTAATAACCAACTTCCTTTCCTTGAACTTAAAAAATATTAAACTGAAATATAATTGACATCTAATCTATTAGTTTCAGATGTACAAGATAATGATTCCAGGGAAATTAGGTAATGAGAGATGTTTACAGTAAGTCCAATTAACATCATTCACCCATCTAAAGTGATTTTTTTTGAGTAATGCGTAAATTGTGGTTATCAAAATATTACATTTTAGAGGCTGGAGAGATAGTACAATGGATAGGGCACTTGCCTTGCAGGAAGCTGACCCGGGTTCAACCCCTGGCAACCCATATGGTACCCCAAACACAGCCAGGAGTCAATCCTAAGCACCGCTGGGTGTAGCAAAAAATTATATTTTATTGAGACATTGAAATGTATATAATTTATAAATTATTTTTAGATGAGCCCCAGAATGATGGGTTTCCTTTTACTGCTTTGTCATTGGCGGGTAAAGAAATAATAAAGAAAACCACATCGGTAGAACAATTGGTTCATATGGCTTATGTAGCATTTGCAAACACCTGCTTTGATTAGAATTTAAAATTGCAGTGTTTGCACTGTAGCTTACATTTTCTGATTCAGTCATTGGGTTACTTAACTTTGAACTTCAGTGAATGACAGATGTCGGGGTGCAGATATATTATCTGCTGAATTCTAAGAGTTGCTCTAAAGGTATGGAATTCCCAGGAGTTAGTTTTCCTTTTTACTTATTGGACATAGATTAACACATCAAGTTTTCTTGTATTTTTCCACCCACACTGAGGGCCTGGTCACCAGTGTGGTTCTGCATCTAGATCTGAAAGCATTCTCGGGAGTAACAAGGACCATAAGTCTGACCTGCTTGGGGAACTAGCATGTATGCAGGCTGACTCACAAAAGAAGCTCTTCTCTAGGGTTGAAAAGCAGCTTCTTCTTCACCTCAGCAAGAGCCATGGCCCCTCGGGATCTTCTGTTGTCCGGGAGCCTGAGATTCCCCGTCACAGGGAGGAAGTTGGATGGGAACTGCTTCCAGGAAACACTCATTATTCTTTCTTTGGCACCATTCTAGAGAATTTGACAGAATTACCTCCGAAGGACTGCTTCCCTGCCGGCTGTGGTTACATTCTATTAACCAACATCTGATAATGCTTTCTAATGCGTTATCTTGTGGAGCTCCAGGTACCAGTAAAATCCCCTGAACTTCAGCTCTGCAAATTACATTGCAATTCCTTTAGATGGTAATTACATCAAATGCCAGATGGTATCTGTAACCAAACTTCTAGAATGGGCGAACATAATTTGAAGACTCCTCAGCCCTCTCTTTTACTCCAGAATGCACAGGTTTTCCCCACAGCCTTGTTCAGGAACATTAAGAAAAAAGACATAGAGATGAAGAAGAAAGAATCCGAGTTCCCCCCACCCCCTGCCATTCTTTCTATAAACAACTAGTGGTGTTTAAGGGCTAATAAAGCCCCAAAGATCTCTCTTGTAGTCACATCTTTCAGCCAACTTAAAAATATTTGAGATGGAGAAATGTCAAGAAAAATAGTGACAATTTCTTAAGACATCATTCTCTTCCCTCATACTCCATAAAAGATATATATATATATATATACATATATATATATCATAGAAGGGTTGTCAGAGAAGGGGTGATTGAAATTCCACATCACAAAGGCAATGCAGAGCAGGGGGTGGGGGGTGGAGAGAATCAATCTTTCATATGTTTTTTTCAAAGGCTTGGCAAGAAACCAGGGGTAATATTTTTGCAACTGGGAATGTGTGTTTGCTGAAGAATATTCCCACATTTGAATCATCATCAGGGGTCCTGGTCTTGTTTTACTTTCAAAGGTAGAGAGGGCATAGCATTAACCCCAACTGGGGAAGGGAAAATGCTTGGCTGTAATTCTCCTCCAGGGAGAAGAAATAAAGGGATTACATATGCCTGCATAATGGGGAATTTCCTCACTCACACAAGACAAAAGACTTCATTATTTTTCACCAGACACTTGAAGCCCTGTGCCTCCTGGTTCCAGAAGCCAAGCAGACCGGCCTCTTTTTATTTTTATTTTTATATTGAGCTCCTAGATGGAGTTTCTAAGAAACTGCCCTTCTGATACTTGCCTTGACGGAGGGGTACAGCAAAGAGGTTGGAGGTCCTAATCCTGAAAGATTCTGCTGCTCTTTCTGCTGAAGCAAAACCAGACATCATCCAAAGGTTGTCCTCTAATTTTGCTTTTTATCTAGGCAGCAAATTCATATTTTTCCCTGAATATAGCATAATCTATTCTGAGGTGAAGCCAAAGGCATCTAGATTCTAAAGAAAAATTGAAAATGGCAAACATTGAAGTACTGTACCTTCTGAGTCAGTTCATATGCTCTGGGTTGCTTCACTCACACTGGCAGTCCACTGTTCACTGGTTAAGTATTAAAAATCTCTAACTCCTTAGACATTTGTTTTTGTAGGTGGCCAATATCTCCATTAAGACAAGTTATGTTCCAGAGGTAGATCAGCTCTCTCATTTAGATTGCTGAAGTGAGTTCATCCCAACTTCTTGTAGCTTTGCAGATTTTCCAGGATACTTTTGACATATGACATAGATAATATATTTATAAATATTGTATTTTTCAAGAGTAATGTCTTGATTTTCTTAAAATAAAATTACATCCCTAGCATCTCATCTCTGCAACACATGGTTTGATTGGCCTAAAAGATATCAAAGGAATATTCTTTGATTTTTTGATGCTTTGGGTTCACACCCAGTGATGCTCAGAAGTTACTCCTGGCTCTGGGCATAGGAATTAGTCCTGGCGTGCTTAGGGGACTATATGAGATCCCAGGGATCAAAGCCACGTCGGTTACATGGAAGGCAAATGCCCAACCCACTGTACTATCACTTTGGCCTTCAAATGAATATTTTTAAACTTTCCCCTCTTACCAAGTGTGCTTCCAGCTCTGTTTGTCTGGTTGTTTTTGTGCTCTGTAAATATGAAGAGATCAAAGACGGGAGTAAAACATTTGATCTTCAGAGAAATCCAAGATTCATTCAGTTAGCAAATATTATGGAGCACCTCGTGTATATAAGGCCAAGAGGGGAGCGAGGAAGACAGAGCCAGACCCCATGCTCTGGGACTCTCAGGATCACAGTGTGTCTGTAGAACTGAAAGGCTCGAGAAGTTGTCCTGGACAGAGGGACTCCTGAGGTGACAAGGTGAGCGCAGAAGGACAGCTGAGCTAGGTCCTGTGCAAGACATTCTGGGGTCCGATCTCAGTTCTCTCTAGAAGACTCTTGACATAGTTTGAAGACCTGGTAATCATGACAATAATGGTTACTTGTTGCTGTGTTCCAAGTTGTTCCAAAACTTTGTGAGTTAAACAACATAGGATTGGAGTACAGCAGCTAGATCAAATCCAAGTTTGCTTGGATTTGATCCCCAGCACCCCACAGTCTCACCAGGAGTGATCTCTGAGCACAGAGCCAGCAGTAAGTCTTGAGGGAGTAAGCCCTTACTCCTCTGGGGATATGTCCCCCCAAAAGATAAACAAACAACACCAGATTATCTCAAACTAGAATGTCCTGGAGTGTGTAGTCACATTCGCGGCCCCACCATCTCTTATACTCTAACCCACTTACTTACCAAAAGTAGCAAACATTTGATTGGTTTTAACAGACTTGCTTGTATTCTCTTATATTCGGGCTTAAATAACTCCAGAATGAAATACAACAACCATCACACACTTCCCTCTTATTGTGGTGGGAAGGTGCTCAGTGGTGGGATTGGTGTTTGAACATTCTCTGCAATGAACTATTATGAACTACTTTATGAAAATAAAATATTATCTCAAGCTTCCCATTATAAATAGGTCCAAAGCAACCTGGATCTCCAGATCTGACTCCAGGGTTGGGTTGGGTTGGGGGGGGGGGGGGGTTCATCTATCAGTGTTCAGGACTTGCATCTGGATCTGTGCTTAGGAATCACTCCTGGTGGTTCTTGGGGGAGGCTTAGGGTGCTGAGGATCGAACCCAGGTTAGCCATGTGCAAGGCAAGCTCCTGCTTGGCCCCTCATGCAGCGTTTTGAATGGGAAGCACTGACCCTCCTGCCCATTCTCTGGTTTTTAGTGGGGTTTAGTACCTTAGGGGCTCTTAAGCGAAGGCCCTCATTCCTAAACACTTTGTAGGGGCACATGCCCTGAGGTGGATCTCACATTCCTGTTTGACATCTGTATGTTTTCTTTGGAGAAGCACACTCTCTGGGTGGAAAGCGCTAAAGAAGTTCATCAAAATATTAGAAATAGATCTACCATATGAGTGAGAAGTTATACTGGCAGATATCTCTTCAAAGAGCACAAACGCACTCATTTGAAAAAATAACCTGCATTTCTGTATTCATCGAAGCATTATGTATAATAGCTAAGATGTATATATAACCCAAGTGTTCCACGACAGATGTGTGGATGAAGAAAATATGGTTATAGGACCAGAGCAATAGCACAGCAGATAGGATGCTTGCTTTGCACACAGCCGACCTGGGTTCAATACCCAGTATCCTATGTGGTCCCCTGGGCACCACCAGGAGTAATTCCTGAGTGTGAAGCCAGAGGTAACTCCTGAGCTTCTCCAGGTGGGACCCTAAAACTAAAAAAATAAATAAATTTAAGAAAATATAGTTATATACAATGGAATACCAAGAATTGAAAGAGCTATGCTTGGAATATCACGTTTCACTCAAATGAGAGAAAGAATCCAGAGTTCCGACATCCGTCGACGATCAAGAATCAGGGACGCTGTCTCGTTTGCCAAGGTGTCAAAAATCAGATGGGCTGCTCACGTAATGAGATTTGGAGACGAATGCTGGACTGGATTCCACGGGATGTCAAAAGATCGCGTGGCCGCCCACCTACCAGATGGTCAGACTTCTTCGTCAAGATCATGAACGATCGGTTTGAGGCTCTTCATGTTCCCAGAGTGAACAGATGCCATTGGGCTACACTAGCACGCGACAGGGACAAATGGAGACGTTACTGGCGCCCGCTTGAGCAAATCGACGACTAACGGGAAGTTAAGTGATTAAGTGACAATGGAATACTACTCAGATATTTTTTTAAAGATGAAATTATGGTATTTGCTGCAAGATGGAAGGAATAGAGAGTATTGCACTAAATGATATAAGTTACAAAGACAAACAACTGATGATGATTTCACTTTTATGTGGATCTAACGAAACAAGTATAAGCAAATTTAAATTACCACTTGGATTCTGACCAATACCCAAGGCTACCAGAGAGTGGAAGAGGGTTAGAACTAAGGTACGAGAACTCCAGTGAATTGTAGGGGAGAAGTATTGGTTTGTTGGCGCTTGTCAGGCTCTGGTAACTTACCTTTGAGGAGAATTGACCCTGTATTTCTGAAACAAATAGTGTTCTAAGTCAACCTGCTCTCAGTTCAGAGAGGTGGATATCCCCAGAGATCATCTCCCCAAATAACCATGGCTTCATCGGAGCGAATGAGAACAAGACAGAGTGAGAGTGAGGAGGCAGAGGAAAACACTGATTTATTTAATCACGAGTAGCCCGTCACATACCTGTTTGCCACTGTTCATTGGAAGCAAGTCACTTAAGGTGGGATTATCAAGCACCTCCACATGACTTAAGGTGGGATTATCAAGCACCTGACATGACAAAATGTTTATTTCTGAAAACGTATTGCTTGAGTGAACAATACACTTGTTGAGAGTAGCCACAGATGCCATTCCATTCACAGGGCTGCAATTCCAGCCACTACAGCCATCACCTTTCAGAGCAACCTTCCTCTGCAAACATTGCTCTATCTGCAACACGTTGGAACATCCCCCTCGGTGGAGAGGACATAAAAATAATCAAGAACAACTAGATTTAAGTGTCTGGGTTTTAAAGCATGTTCAAACGCGCCTCAGTTGAGCCTTCCAGCTCCCTATGAAGTGAGTAGAAAAGGTGTTTTTTTTAATTTTTTTATTTATTTTTTTTTAATTTTTTTTAGTGAGACACCATGAGGTACAGTTGTAGACTTACAAATTTTTGTGCTTTGTTTTCAGTTGTACAATGATCAAATACCCATCCCTCCACCAGTGCCCATTTCTCACCACCACGGATCCCAGTATCCCTCCCACCCCCCAACGCCCCCATCCCACCCTGCCTCTGTGGCAGGGCATTCCCTTTTGTTCTCTCTCTCCTTTTGGGTGTCGTGGTTTGCAAAAGAGGCAACGAGTGGCGATCATGTTTGGTCTTTTTTTCTCCATATTTTTCACATTAGGTATGGACCCTTTCTGCCCATCGTGTGCCTGAGATGCAGTAACTAAGGTTCCCAAGCAGAGATCAGATAGATGTGGTTCTAAACTTATGTTTTTCTCTCTATTTTTTTCTTGCATTTTACTGCTCAGGGATTACTCCTGGCTCAGTGCTCATAGATGACTCTTGACGGTGCTCAGGGAATCTGGGTCAGCAGGGATCTCTGTTTTAAAGGGATTTGACATTTAAAAAAAAGGAAAAGAAAGACGTGATTGCAGAAGTTTTGTTGACCAAGAACAAGGATCGAGTATAGACTATAAATTAATTCTCTCTTAGTAAAGCTGGCTTTGACTACTATGAAGAGCAGAAACAGGGAAAGAAATTTATTTGCTTTGTTCTTGGAGTTATGCTGTAAACGGGCCCATGGCAGTCAGTAAATAGTTGTTTTTTTCCCCAGTTAAAAGTTCAGTAAAATAGAGTTGTTTGGCATGCGTCAAACCTCCTTCCTAAAGTCCCTAAAGAACTCAACTTCTGCTTAGGGAGATAAAATGACAAAATGCCATAAGCATTCTCCAAAGTTGCTTAATCACATGCTGAGGGAGCGTGGGACACATAACAGGATTTGTGTGTTTGCTTTTCATGGGGACGAATAATGATTTCTCACTGTTACTTATCAGAACCCATATAAGTCAAAGGCTCTGTAATTCTATATCTCACGTTAAAACATAGCCTGGGTCAGTCTATATGCCGGTATATAATAAAACTATATTTTCCTTTAAGAATAATAGAGAAAGTTCTTGTCATGCTTCCATTTAAGCATACTACATATAATCTCCTCCTTTCCATATTGAAGTCAGTCATTTCCGACGAAGCCTATTATTTCCCTAAACAGCAAACTATTTTACCTGCTCAAAGGATGTGGCAATGGCTTATATGCGAAATGTTTGATTTATGTGAAAGCACCCTAATGGGGGCCTTTCTGTACCCTGTTTCCACATTCTCCTGCCCTGGGATAGGCACATCAAGCATCCTCTCTCCATGCCTTTGCTCCTTCTCCCTTTCGCCTGGGTTTATACCCTCTGAATTCCTTCTCTCATCTGTATGGCACTCATTTTTGGCAACTAGTCTCCTTGTATAATGTAATTAGATTGTTCCCATATGTTTTCCTGTAGATAGATTTATGTGTCTATAGAGAGGTTGCTTTTTCCGCATCATCACCTGGGTTTTCATGGAAAGTTTATTGTAGGCAAATCGGCTGTTATTAACTATCCTGGAGACAGTGCCCTGAGAGGTTGTTCATTTAAATGTAATGTTTGCTGGACCCACAAGAAAATAAAGCAAGCCTCCAGAGCGTCCCAGCAAACTACCTTTGACACGCCTCCCCTGCCACTTGCCTTGACCCATCTTTGTCTTTTGCACAGAAATGACATGAGGGCCAGATTCTCACATTAAGAACGATTGCATCACTGGTTCTGTGGGGAAGCAGAGGAGAGGACCTACTTCCGGACCTAACAAGGCTGTGTCCATCCCCTCTTTATACAGAAATCCCCTAGATGAAGATGGCCCTGAGCTTTCAGCATATACCTCTGGAGTTTTCTAGTCCTAAGCCACTGATATCTTCAAAGAAAAGGATGGGATATTACAGCATTTGGTCCAAAGAGAGACTTGACAAAAGGGTGGAGGCTGTGGATCCTTGTTCTAAAACTGAAGGTGGGCTGCTGAATGCGGGGGTCATCCCAGTGAACGAGAGGGACTCACGTGAAGTATCCAGGGAGACCTTGTTACACCAAACCAGGAAAGACACATAGGTCTGCCTCACTGTGCTCAGCCTCTATGGGTATCTCTGGCACCCTGCATAAGGAGGAAATGGAAATGCAGCCCCTACCCTGAGACCAGAAAAATCTTTGGCAGAGTCCTCTCAACCCACTGAAAACCACCAATTTCCACTTGAAACCACTGAGATTTATGTTTGGCATAACTCTGAAGCCATTACAAGTTTTAGCTGGCCCAGACTTAGACTGAATCTTGATTTTCCAACTGCCTCTCATTATCTAGTTTGAAAGTATATTGGCAAACAGTATTGTTGACAAAGTAGAACATGGGGAGAGGGGGTTACAGTAAAGTGATTTTTTTTTTACTATGCACATTTCGGTGGTGGCTATAAGTGTATGTATGCATGCATGCCTATGTGCATGGGTAGCCGGGGCAAGGAATGAAAGGTTAGGCTACAAGCATTCAAAGTATGAGATCCACTGCTGTACCCATGGAGCTATGCCCCAGCCCCTTGGTCTGGTTAAGCCTAGACTTCCAGTTGCATGACAGAACTGAAGTCCAGTCCCCATTCAATGAGGGAACCAGTCAGAGAAAAAGCATTGCCACGCCAGTCACAAGACCCCCTTGCTGGGTGGAATCTGCAGTTTCCCTGGTCACTCTCTTCTGAGTCTCTGGATCAGAGACAGGACGGAGTAGTCTCGTGGCGAAGATGGAAGTGTCTTTCTCCCCCACTGGCCAGCTAGCGCTGGCAGAATGGAAGCAGGAAAGTGGGCCCTTCTTCTCCATAGCCAGTGGCTCTCTAAAGAGGCCGCGTGTTGGTCCATTAAAGAAGAGGGTCTCAGCAGGGTCCCCAGGTCCATTCTGCCGTTGTGGATGCGGCCCTTGACTTGGGTGCTGGGAGATGTTAGTCCCTGGAGTCAGTCTCTGAGGTCCTTGATGGAGCCTGAGCTCAGCTTCCTTTACCATCAGTGTGTAAAGCAGTTCATGCTCCCATTTCAGACGCAATGAAAACTCCAGCTCGAATGGGTATTTGAGTCAGGCTGTACGTGTTTCCTTATAGGTCTCAGCTACTTAGAGGACATCATTGTAACAAAACAATAAAGGCTACTGAGATGATGACTGAAGATTAAGTCTTGACTGTTTACACACGTGGTGTTTATTTATTTTTATGCCAGAATAGCACTGTTCTCTGAATAGATTTTCTCAAGATGACTTCATATTCTTCAATCCTTTGTTTGACAAACATCTCTTCGTATAAGTCATTGGTATCATGCTGTACTCTGTTAATTTGTTCTAGCTTAGAGGTGCAGCTTTCAATGTGACCCCTTTCTAGTTCTTAAAATAATTACTGTCCCATTGATCACTGTAATAAATGCTCATTTAATAGAATGTTTTGTTAAGAGCTGGGATACGGCTCAGCAGTAATGCATAAGTTCCTGGCTTGATCCCCAGTGCTGCAAAAAATAAAATAAATAGCATGTTCTTAGTCTATTTCGGAAAATGGTCTGTGGTGATTATTAAACTAAGAATTGTGATTTTTGGCTTTCTTATATTATTAAGAAATATTTTATATTACATTATCATATTAAAGTTGTGTAATTTTTTCCATAGTTATTTGCAGTTGGGCCCGCTCGAGCAAATCGATGATCAACGGGAGGGCCTTTACCTTTACCTTTATTTGCAGTTATCTTCATCAGCACCCAAGATATTTTAAGTCCTTAAATACACACATGGGTACCCTAAGAGCAAGTGTTTTCAGTATGCTAAACAGGCATAGATCTTTCCTGGAACATCGTAACCCAGAGGCAATCCAGGTTAATTATGATTTGAATAATACAATTCAAAGACAATCTAGAAATGCATTTTAGAGAACATAAATGTGAAAATTAATGTAAAGCGGTGACAGTGGCTCATGTTCAGGTTGAACCAAAATGGCATCCTATGATTTGCATAGCTTAAAGTCTTTGAATCTTAAATCCACACAACACCTTGGAGCCCCGGGTCTCCTGGTGTTACTGATGAGAAATTTGAGCCCAAAGGTCATTTATCTGGTTCACCAAGGGGTGACTTCTAGAACACAGGTCCCTTCACGCGTGTTATTTTCTCTCCACGTGATTATTTTAACAAGTGAATTCCTGATGTCGCCACTTAGGACTTTTTGGAGGAGCATTTTGTTTTTTCTCCAAGTCATTCACACCACAGGTGTTGAGTCGCCCAATTGTCTTCACTCATTAGCAAATCGGAAATTAACACAAACCCAGTTATGGGTTAATGAGGAACATGTGTTGTGTTTTTTTTTTAAGTTTTAATAATTTTGTGGCTGGTTACCTGTAAGCCGCACACAGGTCTACCACTGCGGAGGGTCTTCCGGCCGCAGCTACTTCCCTTTCCTACCATTTCCACCTCTAACTTGGCCTTCCGATTTTCCTGGAGGTCTGAAAAATCTTGGCACGTCTATTCCTCCATCTCAGGAGCCTGGGTGGACAAAATTCCACCCAAATTCTACAACTGGATGGAAACTAGACACATCGTTCATTTTATAGGAACAGTTTGCTCCATGACCTTTGAACGTGTACAGATTTCCAAATATCCTTCCCTAAGGGCTTTTACAAGGACTCTCCCAGGCTAAATGTAAAAACCCATGTCGTGAGGACCTGTGGTTTGACTGGCCCCACTGCTGTCGGAATCCTCAGAGAAACACTCCGGTTGCGGGAGAGGGGGGCAGGGAGAGAAATGTGGGGGGAGAAGGCGCTTTCTGTTTATTTTCCAACCACTCTTTAGGACGATGACAGTTCTGTTTTATAAGAGTTCTTGACACGGAGCTTGACAGAGAAAGCTCATTTATAGTTATGTGTCACTGGCCACATTTTGCCTGATCATTGGTGTTTCCTTAAAAATAATAAGATTAACGAGCACTTATGTATTATTCATTCCAGGCGTACAGATCATGCATTTATCTTAGACTCAACCCCCACCCCCTTCTTTTTCTTAGAGCTTGCACTCGACAGCGCATGCTGAGCGGATCATTTGAGGGGCAGCCAGCAAAGGAAAGGTCGATTCTCAGCGTGCAGCATCATATCCGCCAGGAGCGCAGGTAAGGGGGGGGGGGGGGGGGGAGGGAGGGAGAGAGAAGAGAGGGGGGAGGGAGAGAGGGAGGGAGGGAGAGAGAAGAGAGGGGGGAGGGAGAGAGGGAGGGAGGGAGGGAGGGAGGGAGGGAGGGAGGGAAGGAGGGAGGGAGGGAGGGAGGGACGGAGGGAGAGAGAGAAGGAGGGAGAGAGAGAGGGAGAGAAAGAAAGCAAGGCGAGGGACTCCAGGAACCAGGCCCAACACTCCTGGGGAAATCCCAACTTCTCCCTGATGATGGGACAATGCTCAGACACATACTCAGTCTCCAACGTGTAATCACCTTTGCCTGGGTGGTGGCCATTTGCTCTGGTCCAACCAGAACATCTCCGGAATTCAATTAGATGGG
Organism: Sorex fumeus; assembly: GCF_029834395.1. Lineage (NCBI taxonomy): Eukaryota > Metazoa > Chordata > Mammalia > Eulipotyphla > Soricidae > Sorex > Sorex fumeus. The sequence continues at coordinate 28,999,501 of NW_026606065.1, forward strand.
ATTCAAGCCCTTTGGACAAGGGTACAGGCCTTTGCTCCGAGCATTGGTTGATGCTTTCGGCACTGTTATTTAATTTCACTTTGAGGAAGGTCATTGCTTGAAGGTCAGAATGTGATGGTGACTTGTGTTGACCAATGGGTTGTGATTGTTTTAGGTCACTGAGACACGGATCCAACAGCCAGAGGATCAGCAGGGGGAAGTCTCTGGAGACACTGACACAAGATGTAAGTACTGAACCAGGCTTGAATGTTAGAAATAAGATTATTAAAAGGTGATTCCAATGCCCACATCTTTCTGTCTCCTTAACACTTCATGCTTGAAGGAATCGGAGAAACAAATGGAATTTCCAATTACAGAATGGTAGCCCCTGAATAGTGACAGAAAATCCAGACATTCCCCAGAAGTACCTGTGCTCCTTTAGACACACAAGAGATACATCAGATATTTTATAGTTTGAAATTGAGAAGACAAATTTTTTTATAAATGATTTCTATCCCAAACTTCCCAGGTATTAAGGAATCTAGATCCATTGTCTACAATTTTCAGAGCTTTATATACTCAGAAGTAAAAATTTTATTTCTAGGGAAAGTTTTCTGTCAAAGACTGCAAAGTATTTCATAAGAACTTTTTGGTTTTAGATGATAGGTCATTCATTCATTTATTTGCTAACTCAGTAAATATTTATCAAGTACTTATGATGTTTCCAGGGAGAAGAAACAGATAGGAGGGTCGAGAGTCTTCCTTCACCGGGGGTTTACTTTCCAAAACAAGAGAAAATTAGCAAGCAAACAAGTATTTGCTAATTGCTGAGTGATTTCTGCTCAGGTTCCATCTTCTCTCTGTGATTGCAAGAGGCTGACTATGGGCTATGAAAGAGTAAAAGGCATGAAGAAAGCAAGGGGGGCAGGGCCAGAAGGATAGTGCAATGGATAAGACACTTGTCTTGTACATGTCCAACTTGGGTTCCATCCCTGGAAAGCACATACAGTCCCCCAAGCCCTGCCAGGAGTGATTCCTCAGTGGAGAGAGAGGAAAGGAGAGAGGGAGGGAGGGAGGAGGGAGGGAGGGAGGGAGGAAGGAAGGAAGGAAGGAAGGAAGGAAGGAAGGAAGGAAGGAAGGAAAGAAGGTCTTGATAGCAGGGTATGTTAGAAAGAACAGTCGATGCTCAACAAATGAAGTGTATCAGAGAACCAAGTGGAGTCATGAGCGAAACACTGGAGAATTCGGAAGCCACCAAGCTGGAGGTGATCCGTTCCCTGCCCCTCCCCCCCCCCCAAGGCCAGATGCATGTGTAGCTGCACCCAGTCCAGTTGGGAGAAAGCCAGTACATACAATAGTATTGTGAGTGAGTGCTGGATTTGCTCTGGGGCCCAGACTGAGCCTGCATAAGTGGGCTAAGAGAATAGAACCATCCTGGACTATGAGCCCAATCAAGTAATTCCATCACTGTCTCTCCATCTCCCAGGGAGTGAAGCTAGGGTCAGGGTCCAGTATGGCCATCTCCACTCTCACCTTCAGTTTCGTGACTCTGTCCCACAATAATACAGGGCCATTCTGTGTCTACACCAAGCCAATACTCCTTTGAAAAGCACTCTCAGCTAGCAGTTGTCTGCATACTCCAGGTCTTGGCACAGTTCCTTCTTAGGGGAACCCATCCCCACCTGTCTGTTTAAAGCGTGAATGTTCTAGCACTCTATCCCTCTCGCAATATTTTCACTTACTCTGATGTTTGTTTGTCTGCCATGCCATGAGAATGCAAAAACCTGTCTCCCTTTTCTCTAGTACTCAAGCCCGACCAAAGCAGGGTTATTTTTTTTTTTTGGGGGGGGGGGGTTGCCTGGATTTCTAACTCTAGAACTGTGCATGGTACTTAAGAGGTGATTATCCATTGTTTTTCTTGGGAAAAAAATATCCTTTGGAGGAAAAAATACTCTTGCTAAGATGACTGTGATCATTCAAATATATTTATGGACATATAATATTTAAAAGTTATCTGGGGGGCTTTCAAAACAGAAACTATTTCGCTATGTTCCCTTTGTGTATTTCTAGCATTCCAATACTGTGAGATACCGCAATGCACAAAGGGAAGATAGTGAAATAAAGATGATTCAGGAGAAGAAGGAGCAAGCTGAAATGAAGAGGTACCAGAACCGGTCCCCCTACCCAAACTCCTGGCTCTGGTGTGGGAACAAGGGGACTTTGCCTTCACCTGACTCTGCCCCATCCCCCCCTTAGGAAAGTGCAAGAGGAGGAACTGCGGGAGAACCACCCCTACTTCGACAAACCCCTGTTCATCGTCGGGAGGGAGCACAGGTTCAGGAACTTCTGCAGAGTGGTGGTCCGGGCACGCTTCAATGTGTAAGCACCTGCGCTGGGCCGGGGAGAGGGTGGCAGGCAGATCAGGATCCTCGTGATGGGGTGACCAAAGAATCTGTGGACTCATTAGTCAGGTGGCTCCTGTTTGTTGAGTGGCCAACCAAAGGGAGAACTGAGTCATCAGCATGTAGTGCAAATTTGTTTTGTGAGTAGCCCACACACAAAGAGAACTCACCTTTCTCCACACACACACACACACCTGGACATGCTGAGCTTGAACTGTTACCTGTTGTCACTATCGAGGTCACTAACTCCATGTCCTCTTGGGACACACACAACCCATGGGAGGCTAAAGCGGCATTGCCAAGTCGTGGCCCATGTCTTCTTCTAGACTCCTTGGGGGTCAAAATACCCTCCCAAAATGATATAAGAAGCAAAGAATGCCCACCAGAGTTTCCACTGCCAACCGGGAAAAGAAGAAACCCCAATAGCTGGTGGCAACGAAGCAGGAGGATGAGGGTGCCACCAGCCCAGAGACTGTGGCCTTTGGATGAACCCAAGCCAGTGTCGCCAGCAGCCAAGGGGGCATAGAACGTTGGTTTTGCACAGCTTTCTGGAAAGGTCCTGAAGACTTGAATTGTCGCAAGAAAAGGTGAAAGCATTGAGCCCTGTTGCCAGCACCCAGGGGCCAGTGCCTCTGAAAATGGGTCTCTGTGGTTGATCTTAAGAAGCAGTTGATCATCATCCCATCCGTAGCTCATGTCAGAGGCCTCTGCATGTTTAGATGGGAACAGTGGTATAAGCTGAGCACCCCAAAACTGCTCCATAAAGTCACGATTTTGTCTCAGATCGAGGAGCCTTTATTAGCAGGCCTTTATTAACGGCTTTCTCAAGCCCAGCCTGGGTGAGAGAGGCAGCCCTGAGTGTGAGAAGCAGGGACTTTGTAAAGGACCAAACCACTTTCTTGGAGTGCCACTAAGCAAGCAAGCAAATTTACAGAAGCCAAACAAAGCAGTTAGCTAAACAATCCATTTGGTTTATACAGAAACCAAAACTAAAGCAAAAAAATTGTTAAAAGAAAACCAAAAATAAAGTGGGCAATAGTTAAACAGAAACCAAAAAAAAAAAGTAGCCAGACACTCAGTGAAGTAGCCAATCAAAAATAAAGTGGTAATAGTTAAACAGAAACCGAAAGTTGTCAAACAATGAGTAGTCAATCAATAGTATAATCAAACAATCAATAGTCAATCAACTGATGCAGGAGCTGAAACTGGTTCTTGACACTCTTCACTCATCCCCTCCCATCCCACATCCTGTAAAGGGCCGAGTGAATCCACACATTCTGGATGCCAAAGCCAAGAGCAAAGCAATTTGTTTCTTTCTCAAGGGAACAGGGTCGTTCTCCCAGAAAAAGTAAAGGCAGGATTCCCTTCAAACATTGTCAGCAGGCTGGTTCCTGCCCCCATCTGTTAGGGGTTCCCTCTAGATGATGAAATGGGGGCACAGACATCTGTAGGGGAAGGGGAAGCCACAGGGAGAAGTGGCCACACACTGGCCAAGGAGACACTTGAGTCTTGCCTTCAGAGCATCCAGTGGTGACCCCTTACCTGTGACCCTTTGACTTGTCTGGGGTGCCCAGGCTCTGGGACTGGGAGGAGTTCTTTCTGTGCTACAGCACTCCTAGAAGGAACAGCCCTGGAGTGGGGGGAACTGTTGAGAGTAAGAAGAGTCCACCTATCCGCCCTCCTTCCACAGAGGAAAGCCTGGAGGCCCACAGAGCTTAGGGGCATGCCCGGATGCGACACCACCTACTGCTCCATTGCTCTCCCTGCTCTTCCAGAAAGGTCTTCAGTGCAATTCCTCTGGAGAAAGCCAGGTTCTCTCAGACACCAGCTGTCACTCTAGATTCAAGCACTTCCTGGCAGTTTTCCACTTGGAAGCATCCTGTGGGAGCCATTTCAATGGCTGGTCATGAAGTCTCCTCCTCACTGATGCTTCTGTCTCCTGGTGTGAGCGACGCTGCTGGTGTGGAAGGGGGCCATGACGGCGGGCTTGGCACTGGGAGTGTGTCCCCCCCACCGTGACCACTGGGGGCTTCCCTGGAAACTGAACGCAGGCTTCCTCAAAGTCCAAGTCACCCCTCACACTCCCAAATCTTATTTCACAGATCCTAATTAAATCTGAGTGAGGTGATGTTTGATTTATTAAAAATAATTTTTGTTATTATGGGCTGGAGTGATAGCACAGCAGTTAGGGTGTTTGCCTTGCACACAGGCAACTGGGCCAACCCGAGTTCGATTCCTCCACCTCTCTAGGAGAGCCCCGGCAAGCTACCGAGAGTATCTCGCCCACACAGCAAAGCCTGGCAAGCTACCTGTGATGTATTCAATATGCCAAACACAGTAACAACAAGTTTCACAATGTTACTGGGCCCGCTCAAGCAAATCGATGAACAACGGGAGGACAGTGACAGTGATTTTTATTATGATAGCACAATGGGTAGGGTATTTGCCTTGCAAGTGGCCAACCCAGTCGACCCGAGTTCAATTCCTCCACCCCTCTCGGAGAGCCCGGCAAGCTACCGAGAGTATCTTGCCCACATGGCAAAGCCTGGCAAGCTACCCATATTTGATATGCCAAACAAGTAACAAGTCTCACAATGTTACTGGGCCCACTCGAGCAAATCGATGAACAATGGGAGGACAGTGACAGTGACAGTGACATTGAATTCAGTAATAGGAGTCCCACCCTGGAGCAGCTAGAGCAAAGAGTCTGAGTGTTTTTATTTTTGTTATTTGTTTGTTTTTGTTTGAGGGGGTCACATCTGGTGGTGCTCTGGACTTACTCCTGAATCTATTCTTAAGGATTGCTCTTGGCAGACTTGGCAAGCCAAACAGGGTACCAGGGATTGAACCTGTATGCAAGGCAAGCATCTCACCCATTAAGCTGTTGCTTCAGCTTCAGAGTCTGAGTGTTTCTAAGAAAAAGTGAAAATTCAACATTTGTGAGACCTGTGTCAGAAATCCAGTGGGGTCATGAGCCAAGCATCTGGAGAACTACAGAGTTTAACTTTAATTAGCATCTGCTCCAAAGTCTTCTGCTTGTCTGGAATGTTCTCTGCTTCTAAAGTTAGCTGGGAACATGTTCCCAGCAAACTTCATGTTCCAGTGGGCCTGTCGCTGAGGCAAAAAAGGAGGTTTTAGAGATAGAAGAAAAGAAGTGGTATTGATGGGTTGAAGGATACCTTTATGCCTATTTTTGGCATAGATTTCCATATTGCTCTCCACAAAGGCTAAACCAGATGGCATTCCTACTAACAGCGATTGAGAGTTCCCTTCTCACCAGGACACTGCCTTAGTATAATAGCCAGGTGGTATGGAAACATCCCAACTACAGATGAATGGATCAAGAAGTTGTGGTATACATGTGCAGTGGAATATTATGCAGTTCTTAAAAAGAACAAAACCATACAATCTGCAGCAACATGGAACCAGAGGATACACTGAGTGAAGTCAGAAATACAGGGCAGATGTAGAGTATTCTATCTTATAGGTGGGACTTAAAGATACCCAGCAACACAATTGAGTTGGTGTGTGTGTTTGTGTGTGTGTGTGTGTGTGTGTAGAAGGCGGTGGGGGGTATACTTGAGAAGATGTTGGGGTCCTTAGGGGAGGAAATTGGGTTCCCTGGGGATAGGCGTGGTGTTGGAATTATATAAGAAACCATGATTGTAACCCACAGACTCTCAATCAATAGAATCTTGTTGGCTGTAGTTAGGTGAGCGAGCCTTCTAGAAGCATGATGCCACCAAGCATGAAGAAGCATGCAAGGTTGCAAAAGGTTCTTTATTTTCTCTTACAGGTCTAAGACTGACCCTGTCACCGGGGCCGTGAAGAGCACCAAGTACCATCAACTGTAGTAAGCATGGCCAGCTCGGTCTCCCGGCTTCCCTGGGGGGCACTTTTATATTTCATACAAAAATGGGAAATATCCCCAGGTTCTTCCTTATCTGAGACCCTGCCATAGACCAGTGGGGAGTCCTGGGTAAATCCACTCCCCTTCCTAGAACCCCAGAAACATCACAGCTGGTTCCTGGCAGCCAGCTGAGGGTGGGTGGGGGGGTTCTCTACGTGCTCAGCTCCCCTTGGTCTTTGCAGTGATTTGCTGGGACTGGTCACCTACCTGGACTGGGTCATGATCATCGTCACCATCTGCTCCTGCATCTCCATGATGTTCGAGTCCCCGTTCCGCAGAGTCATGCATGCCCCGACGTTGCAGGTGAGTACCAGGGTCCAGCACGCAGAGACAGCACCAACCTGCTGCTCCTGCATCCTCGGTGACTCAACCGCCTTTGCCCGTTTCAGATTGCCGAGTATGTGTTTGTGATATTCATGAGCATTGAGCTGAATCTGAAGATTATGGCAGATGGCTTATTCTTCACTCCAACTGCTGTCATCAGGGACTTTGGCGGAGTAATGGACATATTTATCTATCTTGTAAGTCTTCGCTCTCCCCCCCCCCCCCCCAGTGTAAAATGTGGCGGTTTTGTAGAATTGCCTGCATTTCCTGGTATGAGACTAAGATATAAGGATTACAAATGGTTAGAAGCCATAACTGGGTTCTTAAAGTAGGCCATTATAGGCACATAAGGGAAAGCATGTAGATTGCCTTCAAGCATTTGAAAAATATCCACTGATATTTTTATTAGCATTCAAATACATCAAACACAGTCCTGTATGCTATAGAGGTACATTAATGAGGTTTAAAGCTACCTAGTTTGCAGCCCAGAATTCTTATAAATCTGATTTGTTAAGACAAATAAGAAAATACCTCCCGTTGTTGACAGACAAGCCCCTAATTGCTAAGGAAAGTGTGCCTGGAGATTTCTCCACATTTGACTAGAGTAGGTCACCATGCAACTAGTGTTTGGTTGTACTAAACAATGAGACAACAGGAAGGGACTCAAAGAAACTTCATATTCCTGGATGACCAAGGAAGAAAGAAATCATGGTCTCTTTCATGTCTCAAGGATAGTTGTGACCAGTAGCACACGCCTGCTGACATGTCAGTAACATAGTTAGTACCAGACGAGCAGAAGGTGAGTCACCTCAAGCTATGGGTTACTATCAGTGGAACCTCTACCTCCAGAGTGTAAGACCAGGGGTATTGTGTACACACACACATGCACACAAATACACACACATGCACACATGCACACATGGACACATATGTACAGGCACACACATAAACACATACACATGCACACACACATGCACATACATGCACACACAAAATCACAGACACACATATGCGCACACATGGACACACACATGCGTACACACAAGCACACACATGCACACACACATACATGCATACATGCACACACAAGAACACAGATGCATTCACACACAGACACACACATGCACATGTGCACACAGAAACACGCACACACACACAGTGTGAATGTCTATCAAAGAAGCATTGGAACCAGTGTCTCAGAGCACGCAGGGAGCTGTGGGCGAGCCCTGTCCATGCCGGCCTTTTTCCCTCCCTGTAGGTGAGCCTGATTTTCCTGTGCTGGATGCCCCAGAACGTGCCCGCGGAGTCGGGGGCTCAGCTCCTCATGGTTCTCCGCTGCCTGCGACCCCTGCGGATATTCAAGCTGGTGCCGCAGATGCGGAAGGTCGTGCGGGAGCTCTTCAGCGGCTTCAAGGAGATCTTCCTGGTACGTGAGTTCAGGCGACCCTTCACTTTCAGCCCTCATGCCATGGCTTGTAGCGCCACGGTGATGAGGAAGGGCTCCGTGAGGTCGGCCTGTGGTCCAGGCAGCGTCTGCGTGTTTGTTGATCCCACACACAGGAACTACACATGCTTGAGTCTGGTTTAGCAGCGGAGTTTCTTCAGCGAACGTTCTGTGTAAGCGAGAGGCAAACATTCCCCCAAAGGACCATCCAAGGAAAGCTCCAAGAGACTGAATCTGCCGATGCTTTTGTTGTTGTTCTCTCTTGATCCTAGTTAATCTGTTCCCTGGGTTATAATTTCCTCATCTGCATTTAAGGATCTCAAGGGTCGGTTACAGATATTAGGAACCAGTTCTCTGGGGCTCATAATCTCATAATCTCATTCTGTGTTTCCTTTTATAAAGCACGTCACACAGACTATGTCTCCGATCTTTAGAGTGTCAACATAAATATAATGATTTACTTTAAACAAGTTCTTTTCATTCTTGAGCTATTCCTCCCTGAAAATCCAACCTTCATCAACTATAGGTATCAAAGGAGGAAAGAAAAATGCTTTATTATAAATAAATAGGTCTTTAACGTCAGACTCAATTTTTTAACTTTTGCTTTCGGCCGTGGTTTGTAAAGCAGTTATTGGTAGAGTTTAACGCATTTTAAAATACAGTTGTGCACATGCCGTGTTCTGCACGACGCGAATATGACTCAGCCTCTTTCCCAACATCAGACATCACTGCTGGCCTCCGGAGCACCGTGAGGAGAGATCCCTGAGCACAGACCCAGGAGTAAGCCCTGAGCACTACCAGGTGTAGCCAGAAAAAAATAAATAATGAAGCTTGGGTGGAACTGGAAAGCATCAAGTTAAAAGAAATTAGTTGAAGGGAGAAGAGCAAATACTGGGTGATCTCATTCAGCTGTGGTTTATAGAAAAACAGGGTAAGGAAACACAGTATCAAGGAGTGAAAAAAAAAAAAGAAGAAGAAATGCTTTGCCTTTGGTAAGAGCCGGGCTAGAAGCGACCCCAGGACAGGGGTGGGGGACAGGAAGGGGCAGTAACTTAATACAAGGAAACTATGAAAGTCTTGCTATTGTAACCATATTTCCTAAACCATTATAAAATTGCTTTTAATTTTATTTATCTTTTTTACAAAATGTAACATGTGAGTATAGCCTGCTTGAAACACCTTAATATACAACCATGTGACTGAAAAGGGAGATAGTCTCCCTCAAACACTAATTTAGGATCTCCTGGGAGATGCCATGCAGACAAAAGGACCAGAAAGGATTCCTAGCTTACCGTTTGTTACAGAGGATCACTGCCTGACAAGGCAAGAATCAAAGGATTCTTTGCACATTAACTGAGTTCTTCTTGTGCATGAAAAAGAGTAACCGTGAATATAGTTGCTTTCTAGAAACCTCTAGGGCCAAAGTATAGCTAGAGTTGGTTGCAGGGTGTTTCAGCATAGCCTATGATGTTCCTCTGGGCAGAGAGGCTAGAAAGTTTTTTTAATGTGTTTAAATTTTCTTGGATCTAAATCCACAAAATCTATGACATTTCATGCCACGGGACGAAGCAAAAGAGGCTGTGGGTCGAGAGACCATGTCTCTGTGACAGTTGGTGCACACCCCTCCTGGGCTTTAGAAGAGAAATCTGCCTTTTCCCTCATTCTGGCTCATTTCTGCGTCTGTAAGATGCGTGTTCAGATCGCAAAGGGCTGTTCACCAACAATCCAGCAGAGGGCGCACGAGTCAACGAACAGATTCACAGGGGCCCCGCATTGCCTGGGCGCGAGGTCTGTGCCGCCCAGTTACCAGTTACTTCTCTGCTAATAGGGATGAGAATCCCCTTGGGGAAAGCCAAGAGCCCACGGTTCTCTACCCCATTGCTTCTCCCCCGCAAATACCGCAAAGAGCAGCCAAGTCTGCGTTAGGTCAGAGCGGCCTTAGTGCGTTTTGCCTGCCTGAAAGTCCTCTGTGCTCCTTCTGAAACTCCAGCCCTCCTTTGCTCCTCTCCTCCTTTCCGTGAATGAAGTTGAAAGATGCCATCCCAACCCCGGGGTCTCCGTGCAGTGCATTGCTGCCTGGAACACCACGGTCCTTCCATGTTTTCGCGGAGATCTGAAGCCTGGCCGTCTCTTTCAGGTCTCCATCCTGCTGCTGACGCTGATGCTCGTGTTTGCCAGCTTTGGAGTTCAGCTCTTCGCTGGGAAACTGGCCAAGTGCAACGACCCCCACATTCTTAGGAGGGTAAGTGGGATGCATTTCGGGATCAAGTTCTGTATTTTGGAATAAGAACAAAGGTCCCTGACAGTTTTTCTTTTTAATCGAATCGTAGTGAGATACACAATTACAAAGTTGTTCACGATTTTAGTTATATCATATTCCAGCACCCATTCCTTCACCAGTGTACCAGTGTACATTTCCCATTTCTCACCATCAATGTCCCCAGTTTTCCTCCTCCACCTCCTCCTCCTCCTCCTCCTCTTTCTCCTCCTCCTCCTCCTCCTCCTCCTCCTCCTCCTCCTCCTCCTCCTCCTCCTCCTCCTCCTCCTCCTCCTTCTTCTTCTTCTTCTTCTTCTTCTTCTTCTTCTTCTTCTTTCTCCTCTTCCTCTTCCTCCTCCTCTTCCTCCTCCTCCTCCACTTCCTTCTCTTCCTCTCCTCCTCCTCCTCCTCCTCCTTCCCTCTTCCTTCTCCTTCCTTCTTCTCCTCCTCCTCCTCCTTATGCTCCTCTTCCTCCTTCTTCCCCTTCCCCTTCACCTTCTCCTCTTCTCTTCCTTCTCCTCCTTCCTTCTTCCTTCTCCTTCTTCCTTCTCCTCCTCCTCCTTCTTATGCTCCTCCTCCTCCTCCTTCTTCTTCTTCCCCTTCCCCTCCTCCTCCCTCTCTTCCTTCTCCTCCTACTTCCTTCTTCCTTCTTCCTTCTCTCTTCTTCTTCTTCTTCTTCTTCTTCTTCTTCTTCTTTTCTTCTTCTTCTTCTCCTCCTCCTCCTTCTCCTCTTCCTCCTCTTCCTCCTTCTCCTCCTTCTCCTCCTCCTCCCCCTTTTCTTCTTGCTCTTCTCTCATTCTCTCATCCTCTTTCTTTCCTTTTGGTCAATGATTGGAAGTTACCACAAGTATGGGGGGCGGGGAGGAAAGGACAATTAGGATAGAGAAGGGATCAGTGTGACAATAATAGCTGGAAATAACCATTCTGGACAAGAAGTGAGTGATGAGAGTAGGTAAAGGGATACACCTGATAACCTTTCAGAATCTGTATCACTGACTGTTCTTGATGAGCTCATGCTGGAGCTGCTTGGAGAATTTCCGGGGGACAACATGGAGGATCCTCCAAAGTGCCCCCTTGGCTTGGAGCACACCTTGTCTTCTCTGGCCTTTGAACCAAACAAGCAACCCCACCCAGGGATTCTCCTCTTCCTCTGACTCCGGGGCCAGTCCTGCCAACATGGTCAGTTCTGTCACCTGGAGTCCAGCACTTGCAGCTATGACCCTCCGAAATCTTCCTTAAGTTCTTCCTTCATTCACCCTTCTCGTTGGTGAGGATCGCGGATAGAGGATCACGCTGGCAAACCATCCTCCTCAGGAACACCAAGGCCAGGTGGGGCTCAGGACCTTCTGGCTACCTCACTCGCATTCTCCCTGTTTTCCTGTGAGGAAAGCAGGGCCTGGCATCGTCCCGAATATATGCCACAATCATTGTGACCAGTAGCCCAGAAGGGTGTGTGACCGAATGATGATGCAGGCAGAGGTTGCCTGTTCAAATGACTCCGTGGCTTCAGTGGCCAAGCCGGAGGCAGTGAGTACACTGCAACCGGGAATGGCTGGAGGTGTTGGGGAGGGTCTCCTCCAAAGGGCCTGTGAGGACCCGGGCTCCTTCTGTCTTGTGTGTGTGTCCTTCCCTGTGTCCTCTGTGGACCTGGCAGAGCGAGACAGGGTCACATCCTGGTGTGGAAGTATATGGAACCATCCATGGAGCCCTACACTGCAGCTCACTCCATACCCCCCTGCACAGAGCACCTCCTCCTGCTTGCAGGGGCCTGGATCATGGGGCCGCCTTATTGTCTTCTAGAAAAAGGGGACACAACAGGCATCACGACAAGCCAGTCTCTGCAGTTCCCTTAGAATTACATGCCACAGGGATAGAGAGAAGAAGAACAAGTCAACCCATTCAAATGTAGGTTTCCAAACAGCTCACTACTTCTGCACTATAATACAGATTTCCATGAAATGTGGCTGACCTAGATCTTGCGTCAGCAGGAGAGAGCCTACAGTTTAAAGCTGCTAACTATAAACACAATGATTGCCTCTTGTGCTAGGGAGAGAGTATACGGGCAGTCCTGGCTCCTACTCTCTGCTTTATACCCCATGCCCCGGGAAATAACCCTGCCAGCCCCTCAGTGCCATTGGGGTTGCCCTCATGGCCTTTGGCCTTGCATAAGCTGAGCAGTTCCACTTCTTTGGACCCTGGCATTGAACCACCTATTCTCTTTGGCAGGAGGGCCCCACCCCCCCTGAGTATTACTTTGGAGACCCCATCCCGAACAGAATTCTTAGTGAAGCCACCCTAGTTGTTAGCAACTTTGTCCGGATCAAAAACCCTGCCGGCTGTGTGCCTAAGAAGGGCCAAATTGGGCAGATCCTAGAGCGATTCCCAAGGTTCTCCCCAGGGCACAGGATATAAAGCTCTTAGCTCCTTCCCTGGGATTCCGAGGACATGGCGCACTCAGAGGTGCGTTCACATGAAGCATGGCAGGAAGGAAGGTCACACTGTCCTGCGCCCGCTCTAGAGGAAGTCACAACAAGCTGCTGCTGGAATCTACTGGCTTGTATAAGAAAGGGATTATTTTAGATCCTTTGGATAGAGGCCAGAATGATAATAACAACATTTCAAGATTCAGTCTCATTAGAATTCTGGGTGACTCAGTGTATTAATAACGCCCTAAGTGCAGGGTAATTTGACGTTATCTACTCATCCCCAGCCCAAGTGAAACCAAAGGCTCGTGGGGGGGGGGGGGGGAGCGGTGGGGTGCAGAACTCATGAGGGATGGGCAGGCATCCGGAAACCAGGAGCTGGCTCTCCTCTCTACCAGGGCAATGATGCCTCCATGGAAGGCTTCGGAAAGAGTTCAAGAATGTGCCGTCATCTAGTGAGCACTGACAGGAAAGATAGTAAGGGAAGTATCTGCAGGCAGCTGTACCCAGAGGGCTGGTGTGTTGAGTGCCCCACCTTCTCTGCGTTTGTCCTTTGTAAAGAAGAATGGACTTGAGTGCCAAGGAGGAACTTCCATTGCCCTGTCCCAAGGGTTCTCTTGGTCTTGGCCTCTCAGAGTGGCCCAAGGGTCCACTTGGTCTTGGCCTCTCAGACTGGCCCAAGGGTCCACTTGGTCTTGGCCTCTCAGACTGGCCCAAGGGTTCTCTTGGTCTTGGCCTCTCAGAGTGGCCCAAGGGTTCTCTTGGTCTTGGCCTCTCAGACTAGGTTAGAAGACCGAGAGCACTTTCTGAACCTGGACACGGGCTGCTTTGCTCCAATGAGGGGTTCTGGTGGACTCCAAAAGACAGAAGGCATGAGATGGTCATGCCAGATGCACCCTGGAACCTCTTCTTTTTTCTCCACAGCGCAGCCTTTTGGAAGAATGGTGTTGATGTGCATGGACAGGTGTGTGTGATAGTTGTGGTACACACCAACTAGGAAAGTAGACTGTGAGGGGCTGGGTGATGTGCACCCAAATGGGAGCTGTGCTTGTCTTCTGGGAATGATATACCTACATATTCTGACCAAAGAACAAAGCAACTGAAGGGAGAATAAGGGCACAAATAAGTTTATATATATATATATATATTAGTATATAGATATACTGTCCTCCCGTTGTTCATCAATTTGCTTGAGCGAGCCCAGTAATGTCTCCATTGTGAGACTTCTTGTTACTGTGTTTGGCATATTGAATACTCTCGGTAGCTTGCCAGGCTCTCTGAGAGGGGCGGAGAAATCGAACCCAGCTCGGCCAGGCTGGCTGCATGCAAGGCAAACACCCTACCGCTGTGCTATCACTCTATATCTATATTAGCTATATTAGCATTAGTATACAGATATATCTATCTTTATTGAGTTAGAATCTACTCCAAGTGTACAATTTTTTGATCTTCATATTTGTAGAGTTGTAAGCCATCACCACAGTCCAATTTTTCATCATCCTAAAAAGATATATCGTGATCTGTCATTATGAACCCCCCTCCGGGCTTTATCATTGCCCCCTCCACCAATATCTTGGTTCTACAATAACAACAAACTTTTGAGGGGAGGGTCACACGTACCTTGCAGTGTACTCAAGGCTTACTCCTGGCTCTGTCTGTGCTCAGGGATCACTCCTGGAGGGCTTGGAGACCTTAGAGGTGCCAGGGATCCAACCTGGGTTGGCTGAGTGCAAGGCACGCCCCTGCCCACTGCACTATCACTCTGGCCCTTGCTTTCTGCTTCTTAGTGGTTCCTGTTTGGGACTTTCCTATGAATGGGATCATAGATTATGAGGTCTTATATGGCTACCTTTTTTCTCTCAGCATAAGATTGTCAAGGTTTGGGGCTGGAGCAAACACAGCAGGTAGGGTGTTTGCCTTGCATGTGGCTGACCCGGGTTCAATTCCCAGCATCCTATGGTCCCCCAAGCACCGCCAGGAGTAATTCCTGAGTGCATCAACCAGGAGTAACCCCTGTGCATCACCGGGTGTGACCCGAAAAGAAAAAGAAAACTTGTCAAGTTTATCGTGTATCAAATACAGTGGCTGTGGTGGAAAAATCTCATTCGTGGCTATGGCGGAAGAGCCCGGTGTGTAGCCTGTGCCATTCTGTTCATCCTGGTGCACACTGACAGGCCCTGGGATTGTTTCCACCATTGGTAGGGAAGGTCATGAATAGCTATGAAGAGAGAACGCTGGTGAGCAGACTTCCGGGTGCAGTTCTGCTTCCGGCTCTCTCAGTGGATACCCCTGTGTGTAGAGCTGCTGGGGCGACTCTCTCGGTCCTGCCCAGTGGCCACACTAGTTCCCAAAGTGGCAGTCCCTCTTCCCACCGCCCCCCCCCCAACAGCTAAGTGACGCTTTCCAGAATAAGCACCCGCTTTCTGCACTTCTCCATCAAAGCTTGTCACTGGCGCTTTGATGAAGGCCTCTGAGTGGGAGTGAAGAGGTCCCCCATGGTGGCTTTGCTTGCATTTCCCTGACGACTTGTGATGTGGAGCATCCCTTCCGGTGCTCAGGCACTCTTTGTTTATTCTCCCTGGGAGAAGGGACCCTCAGATCCTGGCCCACCTACTTGTCTCTGTGTCAATACGACACTCTCATCTTTCCTGTGTGCTGACTAGCTATCCACGTCTCTGCTCTGGGGCGACAACCCTTTGTTATTCTCTCTAAAGAAGTGTTTCTGAATTTTAGTTTCTGTGACTTTTGTTTCTGACCAGTTTCTTCCCCCTCCCTCTTTTCCTGCCTGTTTTAGGAAGATTGTAATGGCATCTTCAGAATTAATGTAAGTGTGTCCAAGAATTTAAATTTAAAATTAGGACCCGGAGAGAAGAAGCCTGGATTTTGGGTGCCCCGTGTTTGGTAAGCATAGCAGAGAATTATCCTGTAGAATGCTTCATTTGTCTGTGTAAGGTTTTTAAGAAGTCTAATATGGCATGAAACTAAAAGTAATTCAGCTGGAGATGCTTAGATGGTATTTAGGAAAACAAGGCAGAGCCCTGGCTTACAAAGGACGCCAAAGTACCATGAACACAAGCATACAATCACATATTCCTTCAGGAAACTAATGAGATGGTGTTGCAGGGTTTTTCTGATACTCTCAAAGCATTTATCTTGATCCATCAAATTAGTCAGGCTAATATAAAGTGTCTTTTAAAAACAAAGATTTTTCGGGCTGGAGCAATAGTACAGTGGGGAGCACGTTTGCCCTGTACACTACCGACCTGGGTTCGATCCCCAGCATCCCATGTGGTCCCCCAAACACCACCAGGAGAAATCCCTGAGCATCGCCAGGTATAACACCCCCCCCCTCAAAAAAATTTTTTTTCTCTACCAGATTTAGACTAAACTTTTCCTGAGTGTATAGTTTTACAACCTCTCACAAGCTGTGGAGAAACATAAATCATAGAGAATGCCAACATTAAAGCCGGCTTCCATGGAAGGAGTGCCATCTCGGAATACTGGAAGGCAACCATCAGCAACAAAACTGATGAGCTTGAACCCGCGAATATCCATTTCTCTTGAAAATGAGCTTTTCAGGCATTACAGCCCAGCCCGGAGAGCTGCTGCTCTCTTGCCAGTTCATTTTATGAAGGACCCTGGGAGGAAACGGCATCCTGCACTGCCCCATCAGTGATGCACGCTGGCTTCTCCCCACATCATTTGCCCTTTCAAAGCCATCCTCTCTTTCCTTTGTATTTTATTTATTTTGTTTTTATCTCTTAGACTCATGAATGAATGTGGCATCTGTGCTGCTTAGGTCATGATAGATGTCCTCTACTAAATGCCAAATCTCAGGGCCACAGTGGGCAGGGCATTGGTCTTGCACCTGATTGCCCCAGGTTTGATCCCCAACATTCCACATGTTTCCACCAAGCCCCGCCAAGAGGGATCCCTGTGCCCAGCCATGTGTGTCTCCAAACCTAAAAACAAATAAGTGAAAAATAAATGTCAGAACTTTTTCGGAGGAATAGGATTTCCCCTAGTGGGAGACCCCACAGACTGTCACCTGCTTTTGCCTCTCTATAATATGGAATTTGCTTTCATAAATCATTTGGTGGGATTTATATTGCTTTTTTATGAATACTGAAGAATAATGGGAAAAAACAATGAATCTCATTAAACCTGTCTTATACCTGGCTAGGGAGAGTGGAGCACCCTGAGATCCTTCTTCCCCCTCCCCCCCCTCCAAGCTCTTTAGAAAACCAGGCTAGTTTAAATTGAATTTTTTTAAGCATAAAAGATTAGCATATTTTGGGGGAGAATTGAACTCCTGGTTATACAATAAGTTATTTCTAGGAATTGGGATTTTAGTCCTACCCTGCAATTTCATCTAAAGCCTCAAAGCCGAGGTCCGGGAAGGTCATGTTCCAGAGACACCCACTAACACCCGACTCGGCAGAACATACAACACAGAACATCCGACACAGAACATACTACACAGAACACACCACACAAGACTTCCCCACAGTGCTCAGTTCCTGTCAAAGGAGATTTGATTCTCAGATGCAGCATCGAGGGAATAGACTCAGGCCAAGTGTTGGGCTTCACTCTTTCCTTACATTCAGGGTGGTCCCCCAGCAGCCAAGAGGGACCTTCAGAGCCACCTCCCGGGGTACAACCAAGCTGTGAAGAGAGGCTGTGAGAGCATACGGCTCCTCGCCTGCTTGGGCAGAGTTCTTGGGAGGGTCTGGGAGGCCAGGTCATCCCCAGCTGAGGCCCCCTGCTCCAGATCTCCTCTCGGACAGTGTGACAGGTAGACATTCCTTCTGCGGCAGAGACTGGCATTAACGGAGGGGAGGCAAGCACACTGCTGGCAGCTGCAGTGGCTCTGCATAGCCCCCTCATGCATTGGAGGGTTTCCTCCAGGTCCACAGCCTCACCTCTGTAGGCGACATTGTTTCCATGTGCCTATTGGGTTGCTTGGTGCTGGAGGCGAGTCTCTGGTTTCAGAGACCCCTGGCGTGGTGGGCTCCGTGATGCCAGAAGCTCGTGTGCTCTCTCTGAGGGTCTCACCATAACGTGGCACCCCAGCCATGTCTCCAGGCCTCACCACATCCCCAGCCCCGAGAGAATGGGCTTTTATAAGAGAGCCATGATGCACTGACTGATAATGCCAGAGACATTTGGAACTTCCCCCCAAAATGTCAGCAGGAAGCTAGAATAGGCTGGAAGGTGAGAGAAACGTAGACCTCTTTCCAGTGGTACCCAAGAGCAGTCCTTAGAATCAACGACCTATTTTATTTATCATTTTTTTTTTTTTAGTGTTCAGTAGAACCTAGTCCTGTACCAAGTTCCTCCCCACTTAGGAAGTTCCTTTTCTCTTCTGCTTTCAAAAAACTTTTCTACTTTCCAATAAAAGAAAAAGTGTTCATTAGAATGCCATGTTTTAAGTAAGTATTAGGGAGTTCAAGTTCAACGATATTTTGTAAACATCACTGAATAGAGAGGCACCACTTGAACTTCATCCCAATAACTGTCCATTTATTCAGAATATAGCAACTGAAATGAGTTTTAATGATGAGGGAGCAGTAACTTTTACACCGAAAGCAGAGACCGTTATACTGTAAGCACAATGTGACCTCAATTATAATACACAAAAAAAGTCATAAGCCTGTTCAGTTAATTTCCGTCATACTAATTTTCACATATTCCTTCTGTAGTAAGCTCATCAAGAGGTAGCACCCCAAACATTTTAATTTTATGTTGAGTTGTGAATAGGAAAAGGACTTGCCTCTGGGCTTTGGCCTGGAGGAATGTTTTAATGATTGTCCTTAGAGCTTAAGTCCTCGCTGTCAAATTCAGAAGAGCTTCAGCTTTCCTGTTTCCTCCACATGATGGTCTTATGAATCACTCAGACTTGATGAGAAAAAAAAAACTCTAAAAAAGGATTAAATATACCATTTATTACAAATACTATGTGTTTTGTTTTGAGCACAGCTATGGGAGATAGGGAAATGCAATGTATGAGAAAAAGTGAACATAGTTTTCCATTTTATGATAAATGGACTTGAGTGCTTACTACTCACCAGTTATTATTCTGGCTTTGGAAACACATCTTGGGTTCTGGTCCCTAGGGGCTTGAAGTCAATGGAGAACAGAAGGAATTTACAAACAGGTGAATGGAATTGGGCAAGAGCTTTAATGCTGCCTGAAAGGGCCCATGAATTCACTTAGAACTCACCTGATGCTCCCTTCTGGGTAATTATAGCATCTCTGTTTATTGTGTGCAGAAAGTGGTGAGATGCTTGTAGTCTGAGTTCCCCCAAAATGGTATGTTCTCTCTAAGGAAAAGAATACACACCACTTCTGCGCTTAAGCTTGACAGAAACATCTGACTCTGAGGATTCATCTGCGCCCTATGCAGAGTCTTGGAAGGGGGAACTGTGACGGGGAGCGGGCTTGAAGCTGGGTTCTGTGGCTTCCTACCATAGTGGCCTCTGACACCCAGGAGACAGGAAATCAGGGATGGCAGGAAGGTGCTCCAGAGGGGCTCTCTCTGTGCTCGCACCTTTGGAAGGAGGAACGAGAACGGGGCAGCTGAGTGGGGCAAGGGGACAGGCAGAGCAAGGGGTGGCAAGCAGATGTGGTCTTTCTTGCCAAAGTGCAAGGCAGAGCATCTGTGCAGGGAGCACAGGAGGTCCTGGGCTCTCTAGCGTAGAGGGCAGAAGAAGGTGAAGTCAGAGTCGCCTTGGTAGATGGTGTCATTGCCCTGGATTCTCACCTCCCAGGGGAGAAGCCAAGATCTTCCATTCACTTTCCCTACCCCTGCCCAATTCCTGAAAAAGAGCACTTGTCCCCTGCATACCTCAGGGACCTAGAACACCTGCAAAGTGCGAGGGCAGAACCATTTTGTTCTGGAAAAACAAAGGCAAATTTTTCTTTTTTGTGATCTGGGTAGATACAATAAAGAAAAGATGCTAGTGGTACAGCCTTCCAAACCTAAGAAGGGCGTCAGGGAAAACAGAAATAGATGCTGTCTGTGATTTAATGAAATTCTCTGCAGTGACAGGAAAAAGTGTCCCATGTTTCAGTTTTAATGGCTCAAATTAAGCACAAATATAGGACTCAAAATTTTTAAGTGTTTTGAAATATATCTTCCAACTACGGAAATCTTGCATCTCCTTTTCCTTAGTTCAACCTAAAAATAAATTATTATTTATTCTGAATTCTGATGGAGTTGGAACATGGAAGAAGTTTGAGATGTTGCAAGTCCAGCTTTTAACAAAAGCATGTTGCATAAGGAAAATGGATGGGAAAGAAAGTTTAGTGTCAGATCTGAGAATAGGACTTGGTTTTTTCCAACCAACCTTATTTTAGAAAACTGCCTTGCTAGAATCCATACATTTTCTTTCTGCTGTAAAATATATTTAGCTGACCACCCCAAAGATTGCTGGGAAAATCCCAGAGAATATGCTTAAACTTTCAAACTTAAAAATATAAACCAGAATCCTAAGTATAAATTTCAGAGTGGAAGTTTTGCACAAGGTAAAATTTTGGGGGTTTTTTGTTTGTTTTGTGGGGAGGGGTCACACAGAGCTCTGTGCTCAGGGATCACTCCTAGCGGGCTTGGGGGAGCTTATAGAGTGTGAGGGATCTAACCCAGGTTGGCCACATGCAAGGCAAATGCCCTCTCCTTGGTACTATCACTCTGGCCTCACAAGGTAGAAACCATTTCTATTCATCAGCCCTGAGCTTCAGGTCCATGCTTTTGTATTCATTCATTCATCTACCTAGTAGTGAAAATACAGACATGCAAAAGACACCAAAAGGAGTGCCCCATGGTTACAGCTATGGCTTAAGAAACTCTTGCAGGGCTAGAGCGATAGTACAGTGGTAGGGCGTTTGCCTTGCACACGACCGACTTGGGTTCAATTCCCAGCATCCCATATATTCCTCTGACCACCGCCAGGAGTAATTCCTGAGTGCGAAGCCAGGAATAACCCCTGTGCATTGCAGGGTGTGACCCAAAAAGTGAAAGAAAAGAAAAAAGAAAAAGAAAAATTGTGTGCATGCACACACACACACACACACACACATACACACACACACACACACACACACGGTCACTTCTTATGAAAGCTAAATTTTGACAGAGGAGTTAGCCAGGAAAAGTGGTCATGTGCACTTCTAATTTAGTGGCGTTTCCCTATCCTACTTCAGAAAGGCTCCGTTTTTCCTCACGTGAAGGAAATGTCCTGAGAATCGAGAGGCATTATGGACAGAGGTCCCAGGCCACCCCGTGAGACCACATCTTGGCATCTCCCCAAGGCCCAAGAGCATTCATCTGAGAATCATTGTTTTTCACTGCATAGTTGTCAAAATCTTTCAACTAGTTCAAACCAACTCTAGGAGAAACCAACTGGGGACTTAACTCAGAGGGGATAGGAAGTTTGCCTCAGAGCACTGGAGCACAGGACTAACAAGGCAAAGGCCCTGTTCCATCACGGACAACCCATTGTCCCCCAACACAGCAGTGTGAAGCACTGGTACCCCCCAGCATCACTGGTGAGGGATCAAAAATAAAAAGTTAAATAGCATCTATTTAATAATAGTCTAAGAGCACTATTTAATAAAAAAAAAGTTGGTGAAGGGGAAAGGAATAAATATTAGTCTTCTCTTGATCACAACACACACACACACACACACACACACACACACATACCGAATGCTAGCTAAGAAATCTAAAAGACTGAAAGGCTACAAGATCCACATAACGGACTTTCCTGGGCAAAATGACCCCCACCCAAGATAGCACAGTGGGTAGGGCATTTGCCTTGCACGCAGCCGACTGGGTTTGATTCCTCTGTCCCTCTCAGAGAGCTTGGCAAACTACCAAGAGTACTGCCCCTATGGCAAAAACTGGCAAGTTCCCCATGACATATTGGATATGCCAAAAACAGTAACAACAAGTCTCACAAAGGAGATGTTACTGGTGCCTGCTCGAGCAAATCTATGAACAACGGGAGGACAGTACTAC
This sequence comes from Sorex fumeus, assembly GCF_029834395.1. Taxonomy (NCBI): domain Eukaryota; kingdom Metazoa; phylum Chordata; class Mammalia; order Eulipotyphla; family Soricidae; genus Sorex; species Sorex fumeus. Next base: position 29,021,259 of record NW_026606065.1, read on the forward strand.
AGTGCTACAGTGTTACCCCGGCGTGGGAAAGAGCTCCAGGCCCAGCCTCTTGTGACATTCTGCTTTCTGAATTGCAGGGCAAACCCTCGGAACTTTAATTTCGACAACGTAGGCAATGCTATGCTGGCCCTGTTTGAAGTTCTTTCCTTGAAAGGCTGGGTGGAAGTGAGGGATGTTATTATTCATCGCGTGGGTCCGGTGAGCAAAGCACACACAAACCTCTGAACGTTGCCACAGCTGCGCTCATTGGCTTTGATGAATAACCATGTTTTCCATTTATACAGATGCACGGAATCTATATTCATGTTTTTGTATTCCTGGGCTGCATGATCGGACTGACCCTTTTTGTTGGAGTCGTTATTGCTAATTTCAATGAAAACAAGGTAGGAATTCTTGGCTTGAATATCGCCTGGTCATTTTTTCCCCCTTTGCTGGCTTTTCACTTGAGTTCTCTAATGTGCCCAGTGTAAACAATCTCTCTATTTTACAAGCTACTTCCTTGTTGCCTTGCAGCCACATCGTTTAAGAACCCAGTTCTCTTAGGACATTTCCCCTGGGGATAACAATGCCATTAATTCTCCAATCACTGACAGACTGAGAGGTGCATCTCTTTTTATTTTTTAAAATTTTTTATTAGTGAAACTCCATGTGGTACAGTTGTTGACCTTACAAATTTTAGTGCTTGGGTTTCAGTTATACAGTGATAGAGTACCCATCCCTCCACCGGTGCTCATTCCCCACTTCCAATGCTCCCAGAATCCCTCCCACCCCCCCACCCCTATGGCAGGGCATGCCCTTTTGTTCTCTCTCTCCTTTTGGGTGCTGTGGTTTGCAAAAGAGGCATTGAGTGTCAATCATGTTCGGTCTATAGTCTACTTTCAGCATGCATCTCTCATCCTGGGAGGGTCCTCCCAACACCCTTTATTTGGTGGTGCATCTCTTTTGTTGAGATTAAAAAGGGTGTTCTGGGGCTGGAATGGTAGCACAGCAGGTAGGGCATTTGCCTTGCACATGGCCAACCCAGGTTTGATTCCCAGCAGCCCATATGATCCCCTGAGCACCGCCAGGAGTGATTCCAGAGTGCAAATCCAGGAGTAACTCCTGAGCATCGCCAGGTGTGACCCAAAAAGAAAATAAATAAATAAAAAATAAAAAGGATGTTTTACAAGTTATGCAAATGCAGCTGCTGAAATGGAGGCACAGGCTGCAGGTAGTAGCTCTGTCACAGAATGTAAATTGGAGGCCTCTTTGTAACTCAGTAGGTGAGCTTCAAACTTCGATGGCATAGGGAGTATGGTAGAAAGTATTTAAATCGAAGCTTATTAAATAAGGTAACAAAAAATATTTTTCTCATTTTCTATCCAAAGTTTGCATATTTTACGAATTCAGGAAGGGTGTTGAGTTTGTAAGGGCTCTTTGGATAACTGCCAGACCTCCCCATCGGAAACCAAAAGTTATCTCTCACAGAGGGGATCGAAGCAAGAACATTCTATATCATTCTTCTGAACTTGGTTGTGACATCTCTCAAATAGAAAGGATCAGTCTTTTGGATTCATAAATAATTGAGATGCAGGCAATTTTGGGGCATTTACAAGGTGCTCAAGATTTTATATGTACTACTAGTAGTTTTCACAACTCTGGAATGCATGGTTGAAATAAAAATATCTCATGAAGGTGAAGTAACATTCCTGGAAATTATAAAGAGTAAATAACAGTTCCAGGGTTTGGAAATGGTTCCTAGCCCTGCCCAGATGATGACTTTCCAATTGAGAAGTCTAACAGTATCCTTCTGCAGGGAATGAGGCTCCAAGTGCCATGGAGAGTCTTGTTCTTGTCATTCATAATGAGGACAGATTTGCATGTGACTACAGGAGAGCCTTTGGTTTGGAGACCACACCCCACAAGACTGTAGCACTCACTGTCCCCAGGGCTTAATGTGTGTGTGGTACCAGTTACTCAGTCATTGGCCAGTTTTGAGGTGTGTCTGATGACAATGGTATTTTGTTCAGTCTTTCAAAGGGTGAGATTTGTAGCACACCCCCACTTTGAACCCCAACTTTACACCAACCCCACTTTGAACCCCAACTTTACACCAACCCACAGATCCTGAGATTTTTAGTGTAAAAAATATAGAGATCATGTTCCTGGGACCCCTCTTTTACTGCTTATCACATTCATAGAAAAGTGTCTTGAAGCCCCATCGGGTGCTCAATGTAATATGGAGCTCTGTGGATGCTCCGAGCCATGCAAATGGAGAGGACCTGGGAATTGCAGAAAATGAACAGAAACGAATCTGTCAGTTAGCATATTTCAGGAGTTGCTTGCTTTGAGCAGAGTCTCACAACATAGAATGATCCTTCAGGAATGAGGGATAAAGGCGTAATTAATCACCACTCTTGGTCTGGAAGTTGATGCTATAGGCAGAGCCCTAAGGGCACCTACAGCCCAGGCGGTGCTTCTGTGCCGGAGCTGGGGAGTGGTTGCTGAGAAAGGGAGGGAGAGAGAAGGAGAAAGAAAGCCTGTGACCAGACACTATAGACTCCAAGCTACGTGACACTTTTACAAGAGATGGTTTCTCTGTGAGAATTTCAGGTAATTGAGCCATGCTAGAATTGCGTGTTTTTCAGTTTTTTGGTCTTTCATGCAACAGATTTCTTTGAGCCCTTCATTGATGCCAGGTACTGCTCTGCTCTTGACTATGAGAAAAAAACACACTAGACAAATAAAGATTCCTGCCCTTTTGGTTTCACATTCACTGATCACACCCAAGAGTATCTCTGTAGCACTGTCCTCCCGTTGTTCATTGACTTGCTCGAGGGGGCACCAGAAATGTCTCCATTGCGAGACTTGTTACTGTTTTTGGCATATCAAATACGTCACAGGTAGCTTGCCAGGCTTTGTCATGTGGACGGAATACTCTCAGTAGCTTGCTGGGCTCTCTGAGAGGGGGAGAGGAATCAAACCCAGGTCGGCCATGTGCAAGGCAAACACCCTACCCGCTATGCTATCACTCACACCCAAGAGTATAGGAGTATATCATCAGCACTATCCCAGATCCAGTGGCAGTAGTGATATATAAAACAAATAGATACATGTATGCGTCTATGTGTGTACCAAATAGAGGAAGCTTAGGTGTCAGTTCAAAAATATGTCTTCCTTAGACAATGAAATGTATGTGCCAGAAAAACAGTACAGTGGGTAGCGTGTTTGCCTTGAATCTTGCGGCAAGCTCCCCATGACGTATTCGATATGCCAAACACAGTAACAACAAAGTCTCCAATGGAGATGTTACTGGGCCTGCTTGAGCAAATCGATGATCAACAGGAGGGCCTTTACTTTACTTTACTTTATGCTTATTTATTTAAACGTTTTTGGGTCACACCCAGCAATGCTCAGGGGTTACTCCTGGCTCTGCACTCAGGAATCACTCTTGGCGTTTATTCTGGGAACCATATGGGATGCTGGGAATCGAACCCAGGTCGGCCATACACAAGGCAAACACCCTCCCCGCTGTCGCCCCTTGCCTTGAATCTTGGCAAGTTTCTAAAATATCTTATTCTACATAACAAAGGAATGAAATACGTGTCCATAGCATCCAGAGAGTACAGTTATCATTGTACAAAACATCAAAACGTAACCAAATACAAAAATGAGCAAACTTATCAACAGGAAATGCATGAAGAACACAGAGGAATCATCATTTATACATATAGAAAAAGGTTCTACTCCTTCACATTAAAACCAAATTAGACATATTTCACACCCGGCAAATTGGCCAAATTAATATTACAAAGTCAAGCATTAGCAAGACTACAAGGAAATAGAAACACTGCTGCTCTGCTGTCAGTAAGCCTTTTTGGTTTCTTCATTTTGGAAGAGTAATTTAAGCAATTGCCAGTAAATATAAAATACATAAACTCCAGCCTCCCCCACCCCCCGCCAACCATTACTCTCCAGGGCTTTACTGCTGGGAACCACTTGTAGACATTTACCATGAGATGAAATGTATGTTTATTGAAGCAGTGTTTATAGACCAGACACCTAAAATTTTAACTTCTAGTGTTTGTGTGGTAGAAAACTGTATTAGCAGTTCAAATAAAACTAGGTAGATCTAGTTGCACAGAAAAAAATATAGGTTAGTGAAGGTTAAAAACAAACTGCATAAATAAATACTGGACATCAGCTATATGAAATTTTAAATTTCATATAAATTTCATTTTATATGAAATTTAAAATTCAATGTACTTGTGCCTCCATAGTTAGAAAAGTTGGAAAATCTACTAAGTCTAAATCCCTTAGGTCTGGGGAAAGAATGGAAGGATCTTGAGAGTAGGAGTGGAGGTTTATCCCAAACTTATTACTCTTCAGTCTCGATAATCTAATCTTTATGCCATAAAATGCAGTGTACATTTACCTGCAACATCATTAAGTGCTTTATTATATAGTACAGGGCATGCTGATCATTTGCCAGTGACTGCTCAAATGGAACTTTTTACCCCAAGTTTGTGACTTCTTCATACCTCTTAATACTAGCTTTGACATTATACAGACCAGAATGATTTTTCCAAAAGGCAAAGTTGGAATCTTTAAGCAGAAGCAACAGCATTTAGCAAGCTGCCACCTGGCTACGACTTCCCCTCTGAGAGGACACTAACCTCAACGCTTTTTGAAAATGTCATCTCAGAGGAGCCGTTGCAAGACTTCCCCGCACTCAGACATCCTGCATTCCCAGACCTTGTGGAAGGCTGCTGAATCCCCTCCAAATGCCAGATGCATCTTTTTTCCCATTATATATTTGGGGGGGGGGGGGCATTCTGCACTCAAGAACTAGTCTTGAGACTGGAATGCTAACAAATCCTGACCGTGTTTGTTCCACCACTGTGACCTACGAAAGCCTACATCTCTGTGTTAGACCCCCCAACGTCACCCTGTTTGTGTTACTGCCCCATCTGCGGAGTGCTGGGTGTGGAGCCCTGGACGAAGGCCATTTCTGCTTTCTCTTGTTAAGGGCACAGCTCTGCTGACTGTGGATCAGAGACGATGGGAAGATCTGAAGAGCAGACTGAAGATCGCGCAGCCTCTTCATCTCCCACCTCGCCCGGGTATCAAAGATGCTCTGATTCCATTCATGTGGGGCACTCGTGTCCAGGAGGCCCCAGGAGTCTATGATTTCAATTAAACTAATAATCGCGAGCCATGAGGCGGTTGTGCATAAGTTAATGTAGAAACAGGCTCCCAACTCCAGATCTCTCCCTAGGCTATTAAAATCTCCCACCCAATGGCTGTGCTTCGTTGCACCCAGGATAAGCCTTCATGAAACTATAAATTTTTTAAGAAAATATATTTGTGCTCGCTTTTTAGCCAGATGAGTGAAATGCATCAGGCAAACAGAAATTGAATGATGCGGTTCCCCTTCCAATAGGGATGGCGTCACGCACCATCGTCTTAAATATTCACAGCCAGCCGTTCCTGCAAAAAACGCTTCACAAGTGATTCAACTGGGTGGGGGCGGGGGCTGTAATGGGTCACACTAAAGGAAATGGGAGGCAAGATGGTAAATACGATTTATATCTAAAAGGCCTTGCCTGGACCTCCTCTCTTTTTCCAGATAATGATGGTTTTCGAGCTAAGATGTATGACATCACCCAGCACCCATTCTTTAAGAGGACCATTGCCCTGCTTGTCCTGGCCCAGTCTGTTTTGCTCTCCGTTAAGGTACTTTATTGCATGCAGATCTCAGGAAGCAGCGGTTTGAGTCATCCCTAGAATGCATTTCTCAAGGTGGGGGGCGTCCGCGTGCAATATCTCAGTGGTGGTTTCACGTGCAAAAATTAAAATTCACCATCATGACATGTGCTAGGGGAGAAGAGACGAGGAAGGAGAGTAGGACCAGCATGCGTGTTGTCTTTTGCAGTGGGACGTGGATGACCCAGTGACGGTTCCTTTGGCGACGATGTCGGTGGTCTTCACCTTCATCTTTGTTCTAGAGGTACAGTACTGAGCTCCTTGGCTTTGCAGGCACAGGGCATTACAATTTATGTCATTTTATCCTTTTATTATATTAATAAGCTACATCCAGTAATAACCAAGGCTTACTCCTGGACCGTAGATCAGGGATGATTCTTGTGCAGTGCTCAGGGGACCATATTTGGTGCCAGAGATTGGTCCCAGTTAGCCCCTTATAAGGCAAGTGCCTTACCCACTGTTATCTCTCCTGCCAACAGTGCTTTTTTGTTTAATTTCTTGGTTTTGTTTTGGTGGCCTACCTGGCAGTGCTCAGGGCTAAGGGATTACTCCTGGCTGGTTCACAGTACCATCTGTCAGTGTCAGGCATTGAATGCAGGTCAAAAGTTTGCAAGGCAGGTGCCCTACACACTATAATATCACTCCAGCCCAACAGTACACTTTTCATTTTTTTTGTTTTAATGAATCATTGTGAGATACATTTACAGAGTTGAAGACTTTCATGATTGAGTTTCAGTCAAACAATGTTCAAGTACCCATCCCTCCACCAGTGCCCATTCTCCACCCCCAATGTTCCCAGTATCCCTCACCCCACCCCCACCCCGTCCCACCTCCTGCCTCTGTGTCAGGCACATTCCCTCTTACTCTCTCTGAACTTTGGGGTGTTATGGTTTGCAATACAGGTAACTAGCAGCCATCATGTTTGGTCCATAGTCTACTTTCAACATACATCTACTATCCTGAGCAATCCCTCCAACCATCATTTATTTAGTGCTCCTCTCTCCATCCTAGTTACCTTTTCCCCCAGCGACAGTGCACATTTTAAAGCAAAACATTCTACCCCCTTTGATGGTATTTTAAGTCCATTGGGTTTTGTTGTGGAGTAATAAGGGGGAAATGGCTCTTGTGACATTTCATTTTCAGACCATTTTTCTTAATTTGATCAAAGACTTCACGATATATTTTGAATTTTTCTAACTTCAAGAATTACTAACTGCTGCCAATTGAGCCACAGTGTTGACCTTCCTAGGTATGTGAGTCCCGATATTTATAGAAATCTGTACCAATCAGTATAATTCAGGGATACAAATTGCAAGGAAGTGGTGATATCAATTTTGGTACCCCAAACACAATTATTCTGAAGTATGATCCATAAAAAAATCCTTTGTAGAACATTCATCCTAGAAATACAACCTTAGCCTTATTTTAATCTGTGCCAGTTGTTTCCAAAATCTTTTACTTGAGAAAGAAAATTGACCTGCTATCATAATTAGCCTAAAGCATGATGAAAAGAGAGTGGGAAATATGAATTTGTGATCTAGTCAGGCTTGAAGAAAAAGTAGGCAGGCAGGTGGAGAATAAGTAAATAGATCGATAGATTGATTGATCGATCGGAAGGTAGATCAATAAAGGCAACATATTTCTCTTCTCTGTTTATCTTTAAAAAACACTACATTTGTACTGAAAAACTGAGGTTACCAAAGGTGGACAGAGGGCTGGGGGAGAGGAGAGAGAAGACCACAGTGATCGAAGGCAATGGTGGAGGGTCTTTGACACTTTTGGTATCAGCAGTGCAGAAACTTTTCTACCAAATGTATAGCATCAACACTACTCTAAGGTAGCACGACCACAACAAAAAAGTAAGTTTAGAAAATGTCCCTGTGACCAGTGCATTGAGGTCTGTGCTGAGCACTGTGCCTCTTTATTCTTCGTTGTTTTTCTCCAGGTTACAATGAAAATCATAGCAATGTCGCCGGCGGGCTTCTGGCAAAGCAGAAGAAACCGTTATGACCTGCTGGTGACGTCCTTGGGCATCGTCTGGGTGGTGCTGCACTTTGCCCTCCTGGTAGGCACATCATTATGGTTTTATTTATATATTTATTTTTAATGAATCACCATGTGGTACAGTTACAGACTTACAAACTTTCGTGCTTACGTTTCAGTCACAATGATCAAGTACCCATCCCTCCACCAGTGCCCATTATCCACCACCAGTGTTCCCAGTATTCCTCTCATCACCTCCACCCCATTCCTCCCCACCCCCGCGTCTGTGGCAGACACCTTCCCTTTCACTCTCTCTCTCCCTTTGGGTGCTGTGATTTGCACTACAGGCATTATGAAGCCATCGTGTTTGGTCTATAGTCTACCTTCAGCACACATCTTCCATCCCAAGTGAGCCCTCCAAGCATCCTTTACTTGGTTGTCCCTTCTATAGCTCAGCTGCCTTTTCCCCCAGCATGTGAGGCGGGCTTCCAAAACGTGAAACACTGGTCATTATGGTTTGTTTTATTTGATCATTTCAATTGAGGTAGCCCTGTTGTCGGTTCCACCTCATGCATGGCAACCCAGGGTCAAGTGACAGATTTATTCCCCCTTGAGCACATGAGCCAGAAGAATTCTGAAGATGTGCTTGTTGGGACTGGAGCAAATAGTACAGTAGGTTTGGCATTTTCCTTTCATGAGACCAACCCAGGTTCAATCCCCGGCATCCCATATGATCCCCCAAGCACCACCAGGAGTGATTCCTGAGTGCAAAGCCAGGAGTACCCCTGAGAATTGCTGGGTGTGACCCAAAAAGAAAAATAATAAAATAAAAAGATGTGCTAGTTGACCCTTCATTTTCCTAGAGAGAGAGAGAGAAAAAGAGAGAGGGAGAGGAAGAGAGAGAGACAGGAGGGAGAGAGAGAACTAGATGTGTGGCAACACTGTGCAAGTCAGTATTTCCCATTGGGTTCTCAGAGTACTGGCTGAACACACTTCTGTTAGACATGTGACACCCTTTCTCTAAAGCCCATCTGTCCCATCCCTGTATCTGAGTTCTCACTGCTTTACCTCTGTGTCTGTACATTTGTTTACTGGGGTCCACCTCACACGCTACAGCTATGGCTGTACTTGACTAAGATCTAGACTCGTTACTGTCCAATGGAAATGAGACCAATGGAAATAATCTGCCATTTTCTCAGAGACACATTTAGACTAAGATGAAAGTAAACATAACTTTATTTTATTATATAAATAACCATTTACCAAGGCAGCATTATTTCGACATTGCACAAAATACAAGACATGGTAGATACATTCTCATATTTATAACTGTTCATTGCTTGAATATTATACCCACAACATGTCTTTATTCAGACTTGTCATTTTCCAGTGCTCAGTCACCACATGTGAACTTGTTGCTCCACATAGACTGGCTCCTCCTCTTGGCTCCACCAAGTTCTGATCTTGATCAGGTTATTTGTCCTTGTGATGTTTTCTCCATGTTCTGAGCTTTGGGAAATAACTTGCAAGTGGATGTGATGAAAATTGAGTAGATCAAGTTTATTTGGCTATAAAGTGTCTACAAATTCACAACATATTGTCAGACGTTGTGGGTCCCACCCAGAAGTAGCATTGTCAGTTATCTGCCCGCTTCCCTATAACCTCTCATCCTCTTGACTATTAGGGATGTGCGGGGGGGAAAAAAATCTGTGAGCCCAACAGCCTACTCCCACCCCAGGAAGGCCATGCCAAGGTGTGACATTGCTGTTCCCCAACAGTGACCACTCGGCCACCTGGAGCCATTTTTCTCAAGCAATAAGTGGTCTTGACCCCTAATGACCTGCCAAGCACTGCTCCGGCTATGGAGAAGAACAGAATGAGAGCACGTGCTCTTAAAACTCACACCCTGAGCTGGTAGGTGGGCATTCACGAATTGGGACTCCAGGAAGGAGCAGGAGGCATCTCAGAGCATAACTGGAGATATCAGAGGATCCTGGGACGGTCTGCAGGACTGATTATTGGGTTCAATTTGTAGAGAAGCTGGCGGGTGTGTTTCTGACTTCTGCCCCTATGAAGGAAGGGACAGAAGGACAGTGTGGCTGGGAAAGAATCCTGGGGAGCAGTGTTCAAGACCTGGGTGGCCAGTGCATAACCGCTGGCCGTGGCTGCTTGAACACAATCAACCTGGGTTCGTTTCCCAGCCCAGCAAATGGCTCACTGTGTCCTTCCAGGAGTGATGACTGCTTGGTAAGCCCTGGACAGGCAGGCAGGAAGTCACTAATGAGCCCCGTGGAGGAGAATCAGGCCTCCAGTGAGGAGGGGGTGGGGGAGCCATGTGAGCCACTGGCTATGCCTCCCATCAATAAAAATATATGTATAAAATCTGGGTGGCAAGGAAGTCTCCGCCTCTGAGGATCTGGTGTCCAAGGGCAGGATGTGGGTCCTCAGCCCCGATGCTCACGGGGTGTCAGCACTTGCAGAAGGAGAAGGGGAAGTACCCCCGCTAGGTTTGGAACCAATACAGAGGGCAAAGCAGCACGACAATGTCTCTGTCTTCCTCCAGCCCATAGCAAAGCTAAAGGCAGGCCTTACTTCGGAAGTCCCCAGACACCAGTGTCCCACTGGAGAGCCCTCCCTGCCTACTCTGTCCCGAGTCTCCAGACTCTGCAGGGTGCCCTCCCCAGTAGGGCTGCCCCCAGAGGGAAGATGCCAGAGGCAATCCAGTCCCATTCCAAGGAGGCATCTGTGCGGGGCCTGTTCCTGTCCTTGTTCTCCTCCCAGCCCCTCACTGTGCCTCCTTCCCGGGGGCCCCATCTGGGACTGTTGTCACCGGGCGCAGTGGGACTCCTTCTGCATCATCACGCTTTGGCAGCCACTGAATGCCAACGCTCTTGCCACGCTCACCGGCAGGAGCTCAGGGGGAGCCTGTCTTAGTCACGGCGCCCCGTGTCATCTCGGTGTGGTGGATGGATCCATCACGCTCCGAAAGGAGGAAGCAACTCGGCAGCCAGCTTGGCCTTGTGGACAGGTGCCCAGGCTGAGCTCAGGGCATCGCTGCCAATGCCTCTCCCCACCCCAGCACCCCCGAACCTCCAGACACCTGCCTCTGGGCCAGGACCTTCCACTCCCCTCCCTCCCTTGACTTTGCTCATGTTGCTTTTTCCCCCCCTCTTAAGTTTTTCCAGCTCCTTGGAGGAGCCAAGCCCTGTGTCATATAAAAATCAGTTTTGAAAATAACAGAATTCAGCCGAGCAAGACTGAGACCAACGTTTCATTTGAGAGTTGATTGCATCGCTGATATTTATTCATGAGTTTTGGCAGTGACCTTTCCGCGCCCCCCCCACCCTCCCTATTTGAAAGAGAAATTTCTTCAAGGAATTTTCACATTTTATTAAATTGATTATTCAGTAGATTTCACAGGGGATTCGGGAAGGGAAGGGAGCTGCCGCTCGAGGCCAGGCCATGCTCTGCTTCTGTTTCAGAATGCCTACACCTACATGATGGGTGCCTGCGTGATCGTCTTTCGCTTCTTCTCTATCTGTGGGAAGCATGTGAGTACCAGCTTAAACATATTCTCAAAGATGGCACCAAAGTCAAGAAAGGAGTAAGAGGGGCTGGAGTAATAGTACCACGGACAGGGCATTCGCCTTGCATGCGGCCAACCCGGGTTTGATTCCCAGCATCCCAGATGGTCCCCTGAGCACCGCCAGGAGTAATTCCTGAGTGCAGAGCCAGGAGTAACCCCTGTGCATCACTAGGTGTGACCCAAAAAGAAAAAAAAAACCAGAGAGAAAAGAAAGAAAGAAAAAGGATTAAGGATCAACTTACCAACTTAGCTTGGGCTGGAGTTGGGGGCTGTAGTTGATAAATCGTGAGGTACTGCAAGCCAGAATGAAGAGACCTGAAACAGTAAGTGAATCAGTAGCTTATTGAAATATTTCCTGACATTTCGGTTGTTTTTTGCATTCTTCCTATGAGCAAAATGAAGTGAATCATCACTGAAAGATAAATATCAGGTTCGCAATCAAAAAAAAAGTGTTATTTTAAACGTTTTCTGAAATAAGAGGAAGTTGTTTTACTTCGGGAAGAGTCATCTTTAGATGGAGCACCTGTGATCTCACATTTCTTGGTATTCTTTGGTATGGGGTGTGCATATATTTTTCCCTCATTAAAATATTGATTTGATTTGGTTTTTGCTTTGAGGCCACACCTAGGGGTGCTCATTGGTTACTCCTGTCCCTGCAACTCAGGAATCACTCCTGGCGGGGCTCACAGGACCACATTGGGCAGGGAGTGGGGGGAGCAGTTGGCCGCATACAAGGCAAACGCCCTACCTGCTGTACTATCTCTCCAGCAACCCTACAATATTGATTTAATTACTAAAATGATTTCTTCTACATTCCCTAAGTCCACAGAATGGTTGTATTTCACATTTGATGGCTGTGTCCTATTTAACCATCATTTAGGTTTGTTTTGTGAATGTCCATTGGCAGAAGCATGTCGCCATTTGCTGTACTATAGCACTTTCCTCCTGTTGTTCATCGATTTGCTCGAGTGGGCCCAGTAACATCTCCATTGTGAGACTTGTTGCTGTGTTTGGCATATATAATACGTCACGGGTAGCTTGCCAGGATTTGCCATGTGGGCGAGATACTCTCGATAGCTTGCTGGGCTCTCCGAGAGGGGTGGAGGAATTGAACCCGGGTCGGCCGCGTGCAAGGCAAATGCCCTACCCACTGTGCTATCAGTCCACTTGCTAGAGGCCAAAAATGCTTAGCCTTTCTCACCGAGGGAAAGAAAGGGAGAAGGAAAGAAAAAATCTTGCAAGTATAGCTTTTATCAATTTGACTCAAGACGGAACACCTTGAAATACAAGTAGAATTCCTAAGTTTTTAAATATCACATTTAGATTAAATTCCTGGTTGGAAGCAACTTTCAAATGCCATTTTTGAGAATTTCTCTTATGCCAACCACTGAAATGTTTCCTTGCCTGTTCTTGGCAGTGAGCTCAGGACTTGAACACTCTCCCTGCCTCTCGCTCTCCCTCCCTGCTTCCTGTCTTGGTACAGGTAACTCTGAAGATGCTACTCCTGACGGTAGTGGTCAGTATGTATAAAAGCTTCTTTATCATCGTGGGCATGTTTCTGCTGCTGCTCTGCTATGCCTTTGCTGGAGTGGTTTTATTCGGAACAGTGAAGTACGGAGAGAACATTAACAGGTTGGTGGGTGATTCTCCTTTTACTGGCTTCTTAAGGAAGCTCTCTGCAGTGATGAAGTCACTAAAATCCAGAATGGTTTTGTTGTTGTTGTTGTTTCTTTGGAAAAGAGTTAGAAGGCAGTGGGGAAGAGAAGCAGTCAGTTAGAAATAAAATAAAGTGAACAAATTTTTTCCAGTTGAAAATGCTATGGATGTTTACGCTAGACATAGTTGGAAGTTCAGAATTAAAAGAAGGAAAAATTTTACCACCATTTGGGAATAACCCCCTCTAGTAATGGGGTGAAATAGAACATGTTATTAATCCATACTCTGCACTACAAAATGATATAAAATTTTCCAAAATTAAAGAATTTTTAGATGATTTTGGCTATTTTTAAGTAAAAATACGGTCTATTAGATGCCCTCAAATAGCTATTCAATGTAAAAGACATTGTTCCAAAATTATGTTAAATTTTGAGGAAGTATATTATGTTGCTTTTTAAGGTCTTATGCAGGATATTCCAAACATGCAATTTGTTGCAGAGCTTCTAATTTTCTACATGGTGTGACCACCTTTTATCGTATAATCTACCAGTTTGTCCCTCAGTATTCAGAATAACTGGTCATATATTGGTGTTACCCTGGGCTTATTCAGACTTCTGTCATCAGGGGCAGGTATAAATAGCAAGTAACAGCATTTATAATCTTCAGAAATAGTAACTTAGCAATCGAGTGTTTTTCCCACCTGCTTTGGTAGTAATAAATATCACTCCTTTGTGGTGAACCACATTATTCATATTGTTTTTCCCCTTCAATTAGGCATGCGAACTTTTCTTCAGCTGGCAAAGCGATTACTGTGCTGTTCCGAATAGTGACGGGCGAAGACTGGAACAAGATCATGCATGATTGTATGGTGAGCAGCTCGTTACTCATGGGGATTGGATTTAGAACCAGTAAAACTCTTTCTGGAGATAATATCCTCAACATTGCCCTCACCAGCATCAAGACTTTATGTGCTAAAGGCACATCTGGTCTTTCAGCGCAAAACATTGATGGGGATTTTGTTTATCTTTGGTTTTTGGTTTTAGGGTTTTTTTTTCTTTTGCAATGTGTGGAAAAAATATCTCCGAACCCAACTTAGGTTATTATAGTTCCCTTCAGCAGATATGCGTCACTTCATAACTATAGTTCTCTTCCTCCCACCATTATTATTTTGGCAAATAAGGACAAAGAATGAATTCTAGTTTTTTAGTTTATTTAACAGATGGTCACTATGCCCCTGGTGATGCATGGTCATTGCTAAGTCTAGGTACTCACTGATTCCAAATCATCTTCAAATTGCATTGCCGAGTTCTGAGGTACCCCTCCCTGATTCTCCTGACTTCTCCAATCCTTCACTTTCTTCACCTCTCAACTTCCTTCAGAAGGGCCCTGCTAAGCTGCCAGTTCTCTGGTCTCCCAGTACTCTGTCCTTGAGGAGTTAATCATGATGGTCACATGTATTGACTTCTTTTGTTGATTTCGTCTCCAGACCCATGTTGCCCAAAGAAATTCCTGCAGTAATGACCCAGTGTGTTCAGTGTGGCCACCACCAGTTAAATGTGATGTAGGGCACTTAAAGCGTGGCATGTGCAACTTGTCTTGTATTTAATGTGACTCTAAATGTCCCTTAAGTAGCATGTGTACTTATTGCCATCAGGTTCTAGACAGCGCTAGACTGATGGGAGGCAGGGTCTTGTCCCCTGTATCAATCTGTTCGACTCCTGGCAAAGCCAAAGCAACTGTAGCTTGATTCATGTCTGAAAGGGGAAAGAACTTACCAACTCAAGTGGAAGCATCTGAAGGAGTGACCTTCTAAATAAAGAACCAGCAGAAAGAACTAGAGATGCAGAAGGAGTCAATCTGTCAGGATGAAAGAGACACAAGGCCAGTGATGAGTGGGGAGGCCAGTAAATGATAGCCAAGACCTGCACTGCGCAAACATCCCCCAGCACTGTTTTAGGAGAGAGTAGTCAAGGCTAATCCCCACTTTCCTGCACATCTCGGCTTCCTGACAGTTCTCTGAAATTGAAAACATAGCCTATAGTAACTGTGCATTTTTTAATTTATTTTATATTTTGGATTGACCTACAGTGAGATACTCAGTTACAAGGTTTTTCAAGATTGCGTTTCCATCATATAATGTTCCAACACCAGTCTCTTCAGCAGTGTACCTTTCCCACCATCACTGTTCCAAGTTTCCCTTCCACCCCTTCCCATACCCCCTCCTCTCTCTATGACAGGCACACTTCTTCTTTATCTGTCTCTCTCTCCCTATCTCTCTCTCTTTTTCTCTTTCTCTCCCTTCTCTCTCTCTTTCTTCTCTCTTACTCTCCTTTTGGGGCATTATGGGAACTGTCCGTTTTAATTCTGATACAATGATGGGCTCAGTCTGTATAGCTTTGGAGAGATTCCTTGGAAGTTCATTAGCTTTGATGTGTCTCCACTAGCTCTAGTCAACTGACAGAAATATCTGTTTTCTGCTATCTCTGCCCTCCCGCCCCCCATCACTCATACCATGTCCTCAGGTCCAACCTCCCTTCTGTACCCCAGACGAATATACATACTGGGCCACGGACTGCGGAAATTATGCCGGTGCTCTGATGTATTTCTGTTCCTTCTATGTCATCATTGCCTACATCATGCTAAATCTGCTTGTAGGTAAGTAAGGTTCATGGAATATTTCTTTTCAATCTCTCTCAACTCTGGTACTTAGATAATTATATACAGTCTTCAAGCCCTTGTCATAGGTGGCTTGAGTGGCTGTTTCATGGTATTAGTTCGCCTCTGACCCTAAGGCTGAAAAGATTTTTGAAGGCAGGTACAGAACAGCTCACTGCAATATCAAGGGTCGCACTATTTATTGTGATGATGAATTTCAAAGTGCTCTTCCCCTGGACTGCATTGAACCTGCATCAGAAGGGAGTACTTTCAAAATCTCACATGTGTGTTTAGGAGAGATCCAGGTTGTTCCCCAGCTGTGGGGCCACCAGAACTCGGTCTGACCTTCTTAGCTCACCCTGGAACTCTTAGCAAGGAGTTGGAGCCAGTTGGCAGGATGCTCCCGAGCCACAGAATGTGTGTTTACACCCATGGGCACTGTGTTTGGGGATGGCAGGAGCTGGATAAATAGCTTAATCCAAGGGTGACGTGTGCCAGCTTGGAAATCTCATGCAAAGCACTTAAAATTTTTGGCTGATAATGTAGGTGATAAAATCCATTATTTATAATGGATGTTTTACTTTATCCCAAGAATGACAGATTTGCACAATTGTCTAACAGGTGGTATTTTTTCCCCCTCAGCCATAATTGTAGAGAATTTTTCCCTATTTTATTCCACTGAAGAAGATCAGCTTCTAAGTTATAATGACCTTCGCCACTTTCAAATCATATGGAATATGGTGGATGATAAAAGAGAGGTAGAGGCATGAATGATAACTGCATGCTCCCCATGATGTCCACCCCTCAGTCTCTGGCTCAGGTCACATAAAGGAATGGGTGGGGACTGCATGCTCCCTGGGATTCCCACCCCCACATCTGGCTCAGGACACATAAAGGAGTGGGTGGTGACTGCATGCTTCCCATAATGTCTACCCCCACTCCCCCAGGTCTGGTTCAGGTCACGTAGAGGAATGAGTGGTGACTGCATGTTCTCTGGGATGTCCACTCCTCCGATCTGACTCAGGCCATATTTCATGGCTGTATGGTTGGCAACACTCATTGAAGGGCTGGTGGTGAGCTGCAGAGCTCGCTAGCTGACTATTCTGCCATATGTGCTATGAGGGGAGGGAGTGGAAAGAGTTTGCCCTCATGTCCTTTCCTCCTCTCAGGGGGTGATTCCCACGTTCCGGGTGAAGTTCCTGCTGCGGCTGCTTCGGGGGCGACTGGAGGTGGATCTGGACAAAGATAAGCTCCTGTTCAAGCACATGTGCTATGAGATGGAGCGTCTGCACAACGGTGGTGACGTCACCTTCCACGACGTCCTCAGGTAGTGGCCCAAGCACAGGGGAGCTGCTGCAGTCTGAGAGTCTAGAATGTTCCTGACCCCGGCTACCACCTCTCACATGGCTGGAAGGCAGGCGAGGTGATAGTCTGCCCACATGGAGCAGCTCCTCTGTGGGGGAAAGAGGGACCTGGTATGATGGGTCGTGTCCCTCTGCCTCCCAGGAGCCAGGGGAAGTAGAGCCTACTCCCCCAAGGTTTCCCCAGGCCTAGTCCGGGGTTCTTGAAGGGGACAGCCAGCATCACCTGTTCACAGGAGGGAGGGGCCAGGCAGGAAATGGGGTTACTCAGGCACCTCTGCCTGTGTAGCCAGGCCACAGCTGTGCCCTGAGCCTCTCCTTCCTGGGTCCAGGCACATCTAGGAAATTAACAATGCTCCTCATCTGACTGAGCCTCAAGATCCAAATCTGGGGACTGGAGCGATAGCACAGCAGGTTGGGTCTTTGCCATGCACACAGCCAACGTAGGTTTGATTCCCAGCATCCCATATGGTCCCTCAAGCACTGCCAGGAGTAATTCCTGAGTGCAGAGCCAGGAGTAACCCCTGAGCATCACTGGGTGTGACCTGAAAAGAAAAAAAAAAGAAAAGAACTGAATATGGACTGAGGGAACAAAGGGAATGGCTTTCAGCAACAAAACACTCTGTGTGTGTCTATGAGTTTGTGTGTTTGTGGATGTGCATGCAAGCTTTTCATTTACAAAAGGACCCCATCCTAGGGAGCAGAGAGGGGGTTCAGGGGTACACAATACAGCGGTACTACATAGGATAGTACATGCACTTGCCTTGCCTGTTGCCGGCCCTAGTTTCATCCTCGGAACCACAAGCTTTTCCAGGAGTGATTCCTGACCCCCTAGTTGGAACTAGCACCAAATTTCACTAGGTATAACCCAACACCGCCACCCCCCCAAAAAAAACGCATTTTTTTTTTTTGCCTTTTGGGTCACGCCTGGTGATCAGGGATTACTCCTGGCTTTGCACTCAGGAATTACTCCTGGTGGTACTCAGGGGACCATATAGGATGCTGGGAACCGAACCTGGGTCATTCACATGCAAGGCAAACATCCTACTGCTGTACTATTGCTCCAGCCTCAAGAACGCATTCTTTGGGTTTAGGGTCCACCTCTTCCTGTAGGACCTCATCTTCACTAGTCACACGGAAGTGACCTAGTTCCAGTAAGACCAGCTTATGAGGTCTGGAGGTGCATAGGTTCATCCATAATAGCTTCTTGAACGGAGTCCGTGGCTTAAATCTGGAGGCCCGTGGGTGTGACGGGGCCAGCGTTCTGCTGCCTCTCATTAGTCACTCACCAGAAGGCAGAATGTCCTGTTGCCCACGGAGGCAGCAAATCACAGCAGCATTAGCAGTGCCCGGGGCTTTGCTGGCTGGAGAAGTCATGGATATTTTAAATCCTGTCGCTGCAGTGCTGGGATCTTAAAACCTCCTTCCTCTCACCAGTGTGCCTAAGTTATAAAGCCAGTGGTGTCAGCAAGAAGGTGTCATATAATGCAGTGATATAAAAATATTCAGAGAACGGTATCCCCAGCCTTCCCCCAAAAGGCATTTGAGGATGATAGTTTGATATAATTGATTTCCTTGCAGTCATATAGACACTGGTCTAAGAAATGTCCCATAAGTGATACGCCCAGAGGGCTCCCTACACAGAAGGAGCTGTGGGCTCTCTCCACAGTGACAATCTCCTGCGGGTTAAATGGTGGGTGTTGGGCGAGAAATCTCAGGAGCAGCCAGGGAGACAGAAACGGATGTGAACAGAGTTGGAAAGATGAAAGCAAGAGGCCCCCAGCGCCATCTTTGAAGCCTTAAGCATAAGAGAAAGAACACATGGAGAGTGCGGGATCCCGGAGGAAAAAAAAAAAGAAGAAAAAACAGGTTCCAAAAAGAGCCAAGTTCACCCGCAAGTTCCAGATGGAGTAGGCGCCGCATCTCGCCTCCCCCAGATGGAACCCCGGTGACCAGAAGCCTCTACAAACACAGCTCGAGTATGCGGGAACGAGGACTTTTTCTCAAATCTGCCGAACTACACCTCCCAGGTAACCTCTGATTCCGGAAGTCATGCCCACAGCCCGCCCCCCAGCGCCATCTTTGAAGCCTTAAGCATAAGAGAAAGAACACATGGAGAGTGCGGGATCCCGGAGGAAAAAAAAAAAGAAGAAAAAACAGGTTCCAAAAAGAGCCAAGTTCACCCGCAAGTTCCAGATGGAGTAGGCGCCGCATCTCGCCTCCCCCAGATGGAACCCCGGTGACCAGAAGCCTCTACAAACACAGCTCGAGTATGCGGGAACGAGGACTTTTTCTCAAATCTGCCGAACTACACCTCCCAGGTAACCTCTGATTCCGGAAGTCATGCCCACAGCCCGCCCCCCAGCGCCATCTTTGAAGCCTTAAGCATAAGAGAAAGAACACATGGAGAGTGCGGGATCCCGGAGGAAAAAAAAAAGAAGAAAAAACAGGTTCCAAAAAGAGCCAAGTTCACCCGCAAGTTCCAGATGGAGTAGGCGCCGCATCTCGCCTCCCCCAGATGGAACCCCGGTGACCAGAAGCCTCTACAAACACAGCTCGAGTATGCGGGAACGAGGACTTTTTCTCAAAACCGCGCGGCCGCTTACGCGGCCGCGCGACATCTCTCTATATATAAAGTGATCAATGAGAAGTAAACCACCCAATCTTTCTCCCTGAAAGTCAGAGTTAAGTTTGGAGCACGGCCACAGCCCCAGAAACACAAGGACTTAATGCAGAACCCAGCAGCTTAGAGCAGAAAAGTGAAAGTACTAGGCGTTAATCCAGGCCATCAAGTCTGCCGGAGGGGAAAGGGTGTTGCCCCATTTGCCCTCTCTTCTCTGGAAAGAAGGATGGCGGCCGCATGGGAGCCTTGTGGACAGCAGGTATGAGCCGGGGGTGTGGGGGCGACTAAAACCTCATGGGAAGGGGGGCGTTCCGGTCCGTCCTTCACGCCCTACCGAGGCCACCAGTTGCTCCCCACGAGCGGCTCTCCAGCACGGCCACAGCCCCAGAAGCACAAGGGCTTAATGCAGAACCCAGCAGCTTGGAGCAGAAAAGTGAAAGGACTATGCGTTAATCCAGGCAATCATTTCTGCCCAGAGGGGAAAGGGTGTTGCTCCCTTCCGCCCTCCTCCCTCTGGAAAGAAAGATGGCGGCCACATGGGAGCCTTGTGGACAGCAGGTATGAGCCGGGGGTGTGGGGGCGACTAAAACCTCATGGGAAGGGGGGCGTTCCGGTCCGTCCTTCACGCCCTACCGAGGCCACCAGTCACCCCCCACGAGCGGCTCTCCAGCACAGCCACGGCCCCAGAAGCACAAGGACTTAATGCAGAACCCAGCAGCTTGGAGCAGAAAAGTGAACGGACTATGCATTGATCCAGGCCATCAAGTCTGCCGGAGGGGAAAGGGTGTTGCCCCATTCGCCCTCTCCTCTCTGGAAAGAAAGATGGCGGCCACATGGGAGCCTTGTGGACAGCAGGTATGAGCCGGGGGAGTGGGGGCGACTAAAACCTCATGGGTCGGGGGGCGTTCCGGTCCGTCCTTCATGCCCTACCGAGGTCACCAGTTGCCCCCCACGAGCGGCTCTCCAGCACGGCCATGGCCCCAGAAGCACAAGGACTTAATGCAGAACCCAGCAGCTTGGAGCAGAAAAGTGAATGGACTATGCGTTGATCCAGCCCATCAAGTCTGCCGGAGGGGAAAGGGTGTTGCCCCATTCGCCCTCTCCTCTCTGGAAAGAAAGATGGCGGCCACATGGGAGCCTTGTGGACAGCAGGTATGAGCCGGGAGTGTGGGGGCGACTAAAACCTCATGGGAAGGGGGGCGTTTCGCTCCGCCCTTCACGCCCTACCGAGGCCACCAGTTGCCCCCCACGAGCGGCTCTCCAGCACGGCCACGACTCCAGAACACAGAAACCAATTTCTTAACTATCTGACTTTCAGTAGAAATACTTCCAGGGTCAATAAGTAAAATAGCAGAAATCCAAAACCAACATTTAATTCTTGAACCCAGCTGGAGAAAGCAAATCACTTCACAATGCTTTTTCAGCATGTCTGATTTGGGGGGGGGTTAAACTCTAAATAATAGTGGTGAATCTTTTATTGAAACAATCTAATCAAAGCGGATAGAGTGTTAACTAGAATTCATCTGCCTCACAGGGACGGGGAGGGGTGGGGGTGGGGTTTTATTGGGGTTCTTCATGGGAAAAAATAAGTATTGGTAAAGGGAAATGTGTTTGATATTTGCATGACTGAGACATAAACCTGAAAGCTTTGTAACCTTTCCCACAGTGATTCAATAAATAAATTAAAAAAAAAAAAAAAAAAAAGATGAAAGCAAGAGGGAGACATCCTCTCAGCTTCTCCAGCTTCCTTTCGCCATTCACTCCTCCCAGGAGTGCGTGAAGAACACTCAGGGAAGAAAGCGTATGTGAGGGCAAAGGAATCCCCTGCTCTCATTCACTTGCCACCGACTGATGTATTAGCACCTGGAGGGTCGCTGTCACTTGAAATGGTTATTCACGGACTGAGGAGAGAGTTCAAAGGGTTGATGCAGGAGATCTGAGTTGAATCCCCTGAGCACCAGCAGGAGAAGCCCTCCTTCTCTTCGGCACCAACCCAGGGGTATTCCTCTAGTGCCTCCAGGTGTGAGCCAAGCCCCTGTGCCTCACCCCTACACACAGGTATAAATGCTCAGGACTTGGGAGCTAGCTTAGTGGCAGAGCACATTCCAGGCATATGTCAGTCCTCAAGCCTGATCCCTGGAGCTACCTTGCACCAAGCACTTTATAAAGAAGAAAGGGTCGGAGTGATGATGTAAGGCGTTTGCCTTGCGACTGACCCAAGTTTGCTCCCGGCATCCCATATGGTCCTGCAATCACCAGTCAGAAGTAATTCCTGAGTGTAGAGCCAGGGGTGACCCCTGAGCATTGCCAAGTGTAGCTCAAAGAACAAAGAGGAAAAAGAGGAGCGGAAGAAGGAGGAACATTCTCCCTCTGTGGACCACAGGGATTTCTTGTAAAATGACACAGACACAGACCGCCATGGCCTTGAGACCCTCCCTGTTCTCCAGTCCAGTATACCTTGTCCCCCCACCACCCCATTCTGATATGCAGAGGGTGTAGGATGCAGACCCCCACTGCCTGGAAGCCCTCAGGCTTCCACTGAGTGCCTTCATCCTCCAAGCCAGCCTCAGTGCAACTTGAACAAGGCAAGGACCTCTGTCTCAAATGCAAACAGCCTCACAGTGATGAGTTTCTTGCCGAGGCAGGGAAGAGAACAGGAGCGAATACATTTTCCTCCCTGAGGAGGAGATGCATTGCAACAACCACCCAAAAAAGGAGCAGGTCAGTGTTTCTGGTCCTCCTGGGGAGTTGGATGCAGTGATATGAAATCCAGGGATAGAATGAAGCTCAAAGCAGGAGGTAGGCAGGGGCTGGAGCAATAGTACAGCAGGTAGAGCATTTGCCTTGCATGCATCTGACCCGGATTTGATTCCCAGATTCCCATATGGTCCCCCGAGCACTACCAGGACTGATTCCTGAGAGAAGAGCCAGGAGTAACCCAGTGCTTTGCTCGGTGTGACCCAAAAAGACATAAAACAAAAGTAGAGGCAGGCAGAAGGCAGAACACCCCCACAATCCTGCAGGTACTGACAGGACCTTTTCGTCCTTGGGCTGTGGACCCCTGAGGCCTGATTTTCCAAGGCCTGACAGAGCCATCAGCTGCATTGGTTCACTTGCCTCCATCTGTGTCAGCTCTGAGCTGGCCTCCACAGGAGCAGGTATTCAATCCTGACTCTGCATACAGCTTCGGTTCGCTAGGAAGACCAGGAGGTGTGCCCCTAGGGAGGGAGACAGGGCAGGGTTTCTACAAGACCCCCCAGTCAAGTCAAGTCTTTAGCCAATCTTTGCTGAAGGTGAAGACAGCAGAGAGGATCAGTCTTTCTGCTGCAGGGAAAGTTCCAGAAACTGGCCATAAGTTTTCTCAAGATCTCACTGGATCTCACAGGATCTCACTTTCCTTCCATGCATGCGTTGGCACATACTCTTAAGTCCTTCAGGAATATGACTCTTGGGCAGCCCATGAAGCAGGTACTGGAACCCCAGCCCTTTATAGAGAGACAGGCAGGTGCCCAGCTCTAAGGGAGGTGCCACAGGGCCTGTGCCAGGGGGCTGGCAGGGAGTCCCATCTCCAGGTTTTGGAATCTCACTGTGTCCACATTGCAGAGGAATGAGCATGACTGTCACTGTGCTCTGCCCCCAGCATGCTGTCCTACCGGTCTGTGGACATCCGTAAGAGCTTGCAGCTGGAGGAGCTGCTGGCCCGGGAGCAGCTGGAGTACACCATCGAGGAGGAGGTGGCCAAGCAGACCATCCGCATGTGGCTGAAAAAGTGCTTGAAGCGCATCCGAGCTGTGAGTGAGCCCGGGGCCGTGGGCTTCAGGGCCCTCTCCAAGGAGGGGAGGGAAAGGAAGGAGGTGACAGAAAACTAGAGAGAACGAGGGGCCTGGGCCCATCTGCTGTGGAACTTACTTCCCTTTCAACTATGTCATCCACTATGTTTGTCCCATGTAGGCTGATCCAAACTCAGTGGGACCCCCTGCCCAGGGGCCCCTGAAAATTTCTTATGGAATCACATCCTCATCATCTAATGTGAACACATGGATCAAACAATCTGTCTGTTGATAGGAAAACATTGTTGGTCACCATTCCTGAACTCGACAGTTCAAAACTGTAGGAAATCTGTGTGTATCACTGGAAAACTGGATTTACAGAATCACTCTGAAATTGCTCCTAAGCACACTGCTGGTGTTGTTGGGTCTTGCATGAGCAAAGACCATCCCTCTGGGGAGTTTAATGATCTGTTTTGCTGCTTCCTGAACTAAATTTGCCAAACTCATTAATCGAGGCCCATGGCCTAAATTAACAATGGACATTTCCATTCGATGGTTATGTGTGGGATAGCTTCTGACTTTCACTTCACATGCAGAGGAAAAACTCTAATCAATCATGAAGCATTTTATGTAATAACTTTTTCTTTAACTGTTTTAAAAATAAACATTTTTTAGTTTTTATTATTATTATTGAGCTGGAGCGATAGCACAGCGGTAGGGCATTTGCCTTGTGCGCAGCCAGCCGGGTTCAATTCCTCCGCCCCTCTCGGAGAGCCCAGCAAGCTACCGAGAGTATCTCGCCCGCATGGCAGAGCCTGGCAAGCTACCCGTGACGTATTCGATATGCCAAACAGAGTAACAGGAAGTCTCAAAAAAAAATGGAGATGTTACTGGGCCCATTCGAGCAAATTGATGAACAATGGGAGGACAGTGTGACAGTGTGATTATTATTATTGAGTCACCATTAGATACAGTTACAAAGTTTTCATGATTGAATTTCAGCCATACAATAATTGAACATCCATCCCTCCACCAGTATACATTCTCCACCACCAGTGTCCCCAGTATCCATCCAGCCACCCCCACCTGACCCCACTCCCTGCCTCTATGGCAGACAATTTCCTTCTTACTCTCTCTCCACTTTGGGGCATCATGGTTTGCAATACAGATACTGAGAGGCCATCATGTTTGGTCCTTAGTCTACTTTCAGCACACATCTCCCATACCGAGCAATCCTTCCACCCATCATTGACTTAGTGATCCCTTCTCCTTCCCAACTGCCTTCTCTCCCAGCTCATGAGGCAGGCTTTCAACCGTGGAGCAATCCTCCTGGCCCTTGTCTCTACTGTCCTTGGGTGTTAGTCCCATAATATGTTATTGATGTAATAGTTTAGTAGTTAATCCTTTCCCCCAGAACATCCATTCTAGTAGAGGAGGCAGGGGCTGGAGAAAGGGACTCACTGACCTCCAGCAAGGTTTCGGTTCTTAGGGCCTGAGACCAGAGTGGTGAGGTCCAAGTATGACTGGGAATAGCCTCAGGGAGTTGAAGGAGAGAGGGGAGACTCCGGGTGAGCTTCTGTTCTCCCTGGACCCCCATGCAGACAAGGGAAGCCCCAGGTGAGTTCTACTCAGGGACACCAGGCCATGGCTGTGTCCATTAACTCTGCTCAGCCTGGGAATGGACCCCACCACCATTCAAAGGAACTTAGGCGGGAGGAACTTAATACTTTAGATCCAGCAGAAGATGTGCGTGAACACAGTCTCCTTCCAGGGAGTTACAGGTCATCTGTCTAGGTCAGAGAAAGAATTCAAGGATGAAGCAATGTTGGTGATGATAGAGATGATAGTTAAGGGAACTGATGGGGGTTCAGGCTTGCTCAAGGGAGGCATTCCTGGGCTTGGGGTTGAGCGTTTTTGTGGGTTTTTTTTTGCATAATGAATTAGGAAATTTATTAGGCTCCTAATTTCCATGTCTAGAACATGAACATGGATTTACATGCATAGTCTCATTTTGTAGCTCTTACATGCATGTAGTCTTCAACCGGCTGGGCCTCTTATTCTACTTGTGAGTTAATTACAATTAGCTCACTGTGAGTAAATGACAAACACAGAATGACACATAAGCTAGAGCAGCAAATACTACTCAATATCATTGACTTGTTTTCCCCCAAAATCATAATTTTGGGGGAAAAGAACATATTATTTGGGGGAAAACAAAAACATAATTTTTACAACTCTCTTGTAAAAAATAAATTTCAGAGCAAGGCATTTCATTTACCTCACTGAGAAAAATTAAAGGCAATTCTGTAAATTTTGGGAGCAGTGAATGTACAACTATGGCTGAAAGGTACACCCTGAGAATTTAAATGATTTTAATGAACCAATTGAGGTTTATAATAAGGCCATGTTAACCTTGCATCAAGAAGAGGCACAACCAGTCTATCTTCTGTGGATATTATGGTAAGCAAACCCAAGTCCACAGACGCTTCCAGCATGGAAGACGAGGATGTTTATACTATGGCATCCTTGGGGGTGAGGGTTTTTAAGGCGTGAGCTGACTAAGGGGTAAAATCTGTTAGAAGGGCTGGGTATGAAAAGCGTGACCAAGCTGTGCTGCAATCACCTGCCTATCTCGGGACTACACACTGGCTCCTATCAGCCA
This sequence comes from Sorex fumeus, assembly GCF_029834395.1. Classification (NCBI taxonomy): domain Eukaryota; kingdom Metazoa; phylum Chordata; class Mammalia; order Eulipotyphla; family Soricidae; genus Sorex; species Sorex fumeus. The sequence goes on from NW_026606065.1 coordinate 29,047,300, forward strand.
CATGTGTCACTGATACCCAGCTCTGCAGCTGTGGATGAGTGTGTGTTAATATGTATTTTGAAGTAAAGGAGGAAAGATGGGAAAGAAGTCAGAGATCTGCTCAGACTGGTTTTTCCAAAGTCTCTTCTTGACCAGGAAATCAGGAACCCCAGGTGACCTGACTCAGAGTCTTCACATCCCTCAGACACCTGTGAGGGTCCTTTTTGTTGCTAATAGCAGTTTCCCACCCACCTGGTCTCCTCACAGACGCCAGACCCCTCCCAGGCATCAGAGCACAGGGACCCCTGGATGCCCACCTCGCTGCCCTGGTCTCAGTATGAGGACTGACCCACATCCAAGTCAGGGTTGTACTGTCCACCCAGGGCTTTGCTCTGCTTTCACTCAGGAGAAGAGGGGATCAGACAAGGTTTCTTTACCCTAGACCCAAACAAAGAGGGGAGACTGAGGTCAGGGGGAGTCTAATCCCCATGTTCGTGATTTAAAAGTCCTACTAAGAGGCAGAAACTATAGAACAGTAGGTAGGGCACTTGCCTGGCACACAGCAACCCCAGGTGCAATCCCCAGCACCCCTAAAGATTCCCTAAACCCCACCAGGACTGATTCCTGAGTGCAGAGCCAGGAGTAAGCCCTGAGCCCCTCCAGGTGTGGCCCAGAAAATAGAACAAGCCAAAATATCCTACTTGGGGCACCAGAGAACTGAGACAGAGGCTGGGGTACATGTTGCACAAGGCCAAGAGTGGGTTGACCCTGGGCACTCCAGAAGGCCCCCCAAGCACCACCAAGAACGGGCCTTGAGCACAGAGCCAGGTGGAAGCCAGACAGAGCACATGGAATGTGCCCCCCTAAACACTAAACTTCATCTAAAATAAAAATCCTACTAGAATTAAAATAGAAGCTGTGATAATGAACGGGTTCGACTGTTACCCAAATAGAACAGAACGGAAGGACTCCATCTCAGCCCTCAACACCACCTTGCTCGCAATCGGGCTCTTATCTAGGAAAGTCGGGAGCCAGGTGCGGTCACTCCTTGGAGATCTCCAGGCCCACGGGTTCCTGGAAGGGAGGGCAGAGGGTTGGGGTGAGGGTCAGGCTGCGGGCTGCCCGGGCCGTTCCTGAGGGGGAATCCTGCATCCACAGAAGCAGCAACAGTCCTGCAGCATCATCCACAGCCTGCGCGAGAGCCAGCAGCAGGAGCTGAGCCGCTTCCTGAACCCCCCCAGCATCGAGACCACCCAGCCCAGCGAGGACATGCACGCCAACAGCCAGGACATCGGCGCACAGCCTGAGGTACGGCCACACACAGCTGCTGTCCCCGTTGCTGTTACAGAGGCAGTGACGGTTTCCCGCAGGACAGCACTGGGTACGTCATTCCAGCTTAGGTCTGTGCCTTTGGCATCTGGCTCTCCCTCCAGGCTATCCCTAAGTATTTGGATTCAAGGGCAGGAGAGACAGTCCAGTGGGTGGAGTGCTTGCCTTGCTGCAGCTGATGCGGGTTCGACCCCCAGCGCCCCTGAACCTACCAGGAGTGGTCACTGAGTACAGAGCTAGGAGGAAGCCCTGAGCACCACCAGGGGTGGCAAAAAAGAGAAAAGATTTGGATTTATAGAATACCAAAACAAAAGATTTTAAAAAAATTGATTATCTTTGAATGAAATCTTTTTTTGGGGTGGTGGGGTTGGTTTTGTTTTTTTTCTGCTGTGTTAGTTCTGTATCTGTAATTCTGCATCTATAGTTCTACATGTATATTTCCAACTCAGCAATACTACCACTTAGGGGAATGTGATTTACCTGAAACTCTGCTCTGAACATTTCCTTCCACTAAGTCACAGAGATTTGCAAACCTTTAACCACTGGCCATCAGCTGCCTCAAAGGAAGGCTTCCCGTGATGTGTTGAGGGAGGAAGCCTGTTTTAATTATGTGTGTCCTAAGTGACTTTAAGCAGAGTGGCTGACAATACTGTTAATGATAGGGCTGGTTTTCATTTCCAACTCAGTCATCATTGCCCTTTGAGAAGGCAGACGGCACCATTGGCACCTCGGAGAGGCAGCGGGGACACCTGGCCACTGTGGGCCCTGTCCCAAGAGGGTAGGAGCTGGGGGTGGGCCCTGTCCCAGGAAAGCTGGAGGTGGGGGTGAGCCCTGTCCCTGGAGGGCAGGAGCTGGGGTTCGGCCCTGTCCCAGGAGGGCAGAAGCTGGGTCAGCACCCCCAAGCACACCCAGACAGCACTATGTATCTAGGCATCTGGGGACACCGGGCGAGTCCTGAACTGCCACCTGAGCATGGGTCAGTGCTAGGGTGTCCCGTTCCATCAGCCCTTTGGGGTCCCACCCTGCAGGGTCCTTTGCTGCCTTGACAGTAACATGGGGGATTCTCCCAAGTGCTGGCAGGGCTTATTGGCTAAGTAGGGGGCAGCACTGGATGGCCAGCAACAGGGGCTGAGGAGGGAAAGTTGGGGGTTCACGGAGTTCTCTGGTCAAAACTAAAGCCCAGTCGCACCAAAAGCACCAGCAGGAACTGAAAGGCATGGGGAGCCCCTGGTGGGGAGGAGGTGGCTCTGTCCAGATCCAGACTCAGCTTCTAGCAGAAACTGCACCCCCGTTTCCACTCTCCCCAGAACCTCCAGCTGCCCCAGGCACCATCCCCCAAGCTGAGCTCGCCAGCCTCCACCTCCTTCCTGCCACCCTTCCCTGCAGACAAGCCTCCTACCCTGGCAATGGGGATGTTCCCAGGAATGGGGGCAAATGGTCCGGATGGAGAACATCTGAGGGTGACCATGACAGTGAACCCTTCTTTAGTTCACTTTTTGGGCCACACCTGCCAGTGTTTAGGGCTTACTCCTGGAGGTGTGCTCAGGGGTCACTCCTGGCTGTGCTCAGGGGTTCATATGGTATGGTGTGATGGAAATGGAACCGAGCTGGCCAAATGCATGTAAGCACCTTATCCATTGGACCATTTCTCTGGCCCCGAGTCCCCTTTCCATTGTCCCCGTGAACCCTGGCCGCTGACTCTTCCTAAGTATTTTTCTTTCAGGATTTAAAAAATGGTTTCTTTTCATTCACATTGCAATGATGAGGGGTAATTTTTACTTTCTCTCAATATTACAGAGAGATAAAATAGACCTGCAGGTCACTGTAATGGAAAACATGATTTGGTGATGTCCTCCCCATCTTCACTGTTTTGTTTGGGGTTTTTCCCTGGATGAACATTGCAGCTCCCTTTTGGTTTTGCACGGTTTTTTTTTTTTTCATTTTCTTTTGGGGGGAGCCTCTCAACATTGGCTGGTGGGGAGAGAGGTGAGACCAGATTCTTCCCCGTGCAAAGCAGAAGCAAACTGAGGGAGACAGTACAAAATTTCTATGAAAGAACATGCCCTCAGGAACACTCCATCCAGCTAAGCCTCAAAGCGTTTCACATGTATAAAATATCTCACCAGTTTCCTGGTTCCTGATGTGCACGCATGGGACCCTGCTTTGATCTCCAGCGCCACGCGGCCCCTCCAGGGTGCAAAGGACCCTCTTCCATTTGTATAAGAAAGGGAGGGTCAGCCCGGGGAAGGGTTGACGCCTCCTCATGCTGGGTTCTTCACTCCACAGACCAGCAGCCAGCAGCAGCTGCTGAGCCCCACGCTGTCCGACCGAGGTGGCAGTCGGCAGGACGCATCCGACGCAGGGAAACCACAGAGGAAGTTCGGGCAGTGGCGTCTGCCCTCAGGTACGTGTTGCAGTTCCTGCTCCGAAGAGCAAGGCTGTTTGGGTCATGCTACTCTGTGTGTGTCAGAAGTCCTGGGTTTCAGAACGCACATCCATGTCAAAAGTTCATTGGAAACCATGGACCGGTGAAGACAAATTCTCCCTTAAGAGTGCCCTAACTAGGGGGGCTGGAGCCATAGCACAGCAGGTAGGGCGTTTGCCTTGCATGGGGTCAACCCAGGTTCGATTCCCAGCATCCCATATGGTACCCTGAGCACCACCAGGAGTAATTCCTGAGTGCATGAGCCAGGAATAACTCCTGTGCATCACTGGGTGTAACCCCCCCCAAAAAATAAGACTTCCCTAACTATCCAAATGTAATAACCTCTCAATATCTGTGTTGCAAGCCATAATGCTCAAATGTAGAGAGAGAGAGAGAGAGAGAGAGAGAGAGTATGGGGGAAATTGTCAGCTATGGAGGCAGGGAGAGGGTTGGGCGGGGCAGGGGGTATACTGGGGATATTGGTGGTGAAGAACTTACACTGGTGGAGGGATGGATGTTCAATTATTGTATGATTGAAATTCAAACATGAAGGCTTATAACTGTATCTTACAGTGATTTAATTAAAAAAAAAAAGACTGCCCTAACTAGAATGACCTTGGGCCTGGTGTGCAGAGACCAGGGTTGAGAGCAGAAAGATGCAGGAACCAGGATCCTCAGGGAAAGGAGAGATTCCCAAGGCCTCTGTGTACACTGAAGGCTCTGCATGGCAGAGCGTGGCAAGCTCCCAGTGGCATATTTGATATGCCAATAAAACATAACAACAAGTCTTACAATGGAGATGTTACTGGTGACTGCTAGGGCAAATTGATGAACAACAGAACGACAGTGCTACAGTGCTACAGACTAGTATATTTTTAATTTACATGAAACAGATAAAGCCTGCAAATGTGAGGCTTAGTAAGAGTGGGGGCAATTAAGAAAATTCTAAGTGGAAAATCTGACTAGATCTGAAAAAGTATAAAAGTGAGTTTTATCCTTAGAATGGGAATATTGTCTTTATGTTAGTAAATATTAGAGATAATGCTTAAGTATTTTCATTATTAAGTAAAGATTATAATAAAAATCTTTGTGATTATAAAAGAAAAAACACCTAAATAGCCATAGAACATTCAATATAAATGAAGCATCAATTCATTATTGAGAATGTGTAAAATCCTTTAGTAATCTGGAAGTAAGTTAATCTCTCTTAATCTAGTAGAAGGCAACTGTAAGTGCTGTGAGTGATGACATTTCTCAATGCCAAGTGCTGAGAATCTTTTTTTGTCTCTTAAAGAAGCTCCTTTAATGCTTCTTGCAAGACTGGTTTCAAGGTTGTGAATTCCCTAAGTTGTTGCCTGTCCCTGAAGCTCCGTATTGTTCCTTCAGATCTGAGTGATAAGTAATCGAGCTGGGCTGAGTGTTCTTGGTGATATGTTCTGTCACTGAATTTTTGTTCTGTATCTCTCAATTCTCTTCTGGCTTGTAGAGTCTCTTTTCATAGATTTGCTGCAAATCACATGGGATTTCCTTTGTATGTAAGTTCCTTTTTAAATCTTGCTGCTTTCAATACTCTGTCTCTGTTTTTGGCTTTGGTGATCCTGAGTTTTTCATCTTAGAGTTTTTCTATTTGAGTCCATCTTTCCTGGAACCCTGGGGTCTCTTGGCTCTGGGCACCTGTATTCCTCACTCTGGGGGATTCTTATCTATGGTTTCCTTGACCATTGGCTCTTCATTGAACTGACCATTCTATTCTTTGGGGACTCCAATAATTCTTATGGTTTTCCTCTTGAATGCATCCCGTAGTTCTCTGCTGTGCTGTTCATTTATTTTAAAACATTTCTTTATATTCTGTTAGACGTTTTCTGCTTCTCATCTGGGAGCTTCTCATTCTTTTCCTCAGCTGCTCATTCTGCTGTTCAGACCTTCTATTAGATGATTTTTTTGTTTATTTTTATTGTTTGTTTATTTGCGGGGGGGGGGGGTCAATACCCAGCTGTACTCAGGATGTATTCCTGGCTCTGAGCTCAAGGATCACTGCTGGGACGGCTCAGCAACCATATAAACTGTGGGGGAATTGAACCTGGGTTGGCCACGTGCAAGACAGGCACCCTTCCATACCCACTGTGCTATTGCTCCAGCCCTCTATTGAGGTTTTCAGATCTACTTCTTTTGGTCATTTCAGACTGTAGTCTTCTCATTTCCACTGTCAGACTTTCTCATGGTCTGCTGACTGCCTACCTGCACCTCATTATTTCTTTGAGCTCATTAAACATCCTCATTATGGTGACACTGAAGTCATTCTCTGAGAATTTGCAGAGCTGGTTGGTGCTGTGGAGCCTTCTGTGTTACTGTTTTCAATTACTTGGTAAGCTTCCACACATCTCCCCCATTGGTTCTCTCTGCTCCTACAGTGACGAGGGTACATCTTTGCAGTAAGCTGCGCTGAGAGTCTCTGGGAATTAGACTGTGTCTAATAGTGGTAAGGAGGCAGGCTGGGGAGTGGGGCAGAGGAAGAGAACCTGGGAGACTGGGGGAGGGAAGTTGATACTGGTTAGTGGGATTAGAACATTGTATGTCCAAAACTCTATTATGAAAAACTATGAATAATGGTGCCTGAGTTTTAAAAAAAAATTTAACTCAGGTATAGGCATAAAGCCATATAGCCCATGGGACCAGAGTGATAGTACACGTGGTAGGGCATTTGCCTTGCACACAGCCAACCTGGGTTCAATTCCATATGGTCCCCCAAGCACCACCAGGAATGATTCCTGAGTGCAGAGCCAGTAGTAACCCCTGAGAATTGCTGGGTGTGACCCCAAAAGAAAAATAAAAGCCATATAGCCCGAGTCCTTTTTTGGGGGTAAGTAATATGTGTATTTGAGAGAAGTGATATTGGTTATGAAATGCAATGATATTGATCACTACCATTTACCAGCCTTCACCATATTCTAATGTTCTCTAGGTGCTTTGCTGCCTGTCTAAAAGTCAAATCTGATCACTGTTCATGGCAGGTAGCCTGAGTCCTTTGACATGGTTTTCTCTGTACATAGTTGGGCCCCCGTTGGCAACTAAGGGCTTCTTCCTGATCCTCCAAACACCTTTCAGTCCAATCCAGGGAAGACGAGGTAACTGCAAACTCTACTGCAGCTTTTATGTCCCACGGAGCAGAAGACAGTTGGGTCTTACTTTGGAGAGAAAACATGATCAGTGGATCTTCAATGCAGAGAGAAACCCGCTCCCTCTATATCTAGGACTTTATTATTCAGGGACTCAGGGTGCCCCACCCAGGCACATTGGAAGTGGTGGTGGTCCGGCCAGTCCTGAAATCTTAAATCACAGAATAAGCAGTTTCAACTGCATATTGCAGGCAGTTAGGAACCTGGACGGTTTCTGAGCAAGGCTGAAGAGTTGGCATCAGGGATTTCGGAATCTGACTTGGCAGCATGTAGAGAGTGACTGTCCCTGGCAGAGCCTGCAGGCAGGATGACAGGGTGGGAGTCTGGTCCTGAGGGGATGAAGATGTGCACCAGGCCAGAGGCTGTGGTCCAGATACTGGAAGGACAGAGGAGAGATGGGATCTCGGGGAGATGCCTGATCCTGGGCGTTCCCTTATGTCCAGAGGGTCTCCTGCAAGAATCCAAGTCCAGAAAGTCCACTGACAGAAGGGTGATAACTAAAGGAACAGGTTATTGGGGACATGCTGTGATCGGGGAGGCAAAGGCAAGGCAAGGAGCGTCTGGGGGGGTGGGGGGAGGAGGGTTCTAGCAATGTACCAAGTGTTAGGCATGTTGCTTTTCCTCTTCTATCAAGAATAAAATTGTATATGCTTAAGGTGTCCAATGTGGTATTTTGATAAGCATAAGCATGCTGAGATGCTTACCACGGCCAAGCTAATTAGCACATCCATCCCCTCACACAGCTACCCATTGTGCAAGGTGAGAACACGTGAGATGAACTCTCTTAGCGCATTTCTAGCCTATGGGAGAGCATTGGGAACTCCGTGCTGCGCCTTTGATCTTAGAACTCACACACCTTCCTTAGCTTCAACCCGGTGCTCCTGGACCCACATCTCCCCGTTCCCTTCCCACCCTCCTCCCCAGCCACCATTCCTCAATTCTCTGCTGCTGTGAATTTGACCCCTTTAGATGGAACACAAAATATGAGACTCTGCAGTGTTTCCTCTTTCTGTCTGACTTGTTTCACCTAACACACCCTCCTCCAGGACACGGGGCTCTTGTTAGGTTTATGTTTTTTTTTTTACCAGGGAAGCGTCTCTTCCTTCTAGGACTGAGTCAGATTTGTGCAGGTGTGTATGGGGTGTGCCACATTTCTTCTCCACTCATCCTTCTGTGGCACTGAGTTTACTTCTGCTTCTTGAATGTTGTGAACGATGCTGCCAAGAACTCGAGCATCTGGGCCTCTCTGGGTGGTAATGATTTACTTCCTTTAGCTGTAAACCCGGCAGGGGGAGGACTGTGTACTATTGGGGTTCTGCTAAAGATCATCACATTGAATCTACTCTCAGTCTCCCAACATCTCAATGAGGAAATTTGCATTCTTTATTTCCCAGTTGTGGAACTGAGTTCAGAGACATGATTTCACCCTGGTTCTCATATCACTATGACGGTGGAACCCCAAAGCTCTGCGTGACCCCAAGTCTTCACACACACTAATATATTGAGACACATAAGAGAGATGCCCCACCAAACTTTAAATCTCATTGGGAATCACTACTTTATCATGATTATACTTCAGCTTATTTTTACACTCCAAAAATTATTTGCTCACTTCTTCCTTCCACCCTCTCTCAGCCCCTCCACCTTTATACCCTCACGCCATTACACTGTCCCTGCTGGTCATTAGTTTTTTTTTTCAATGCACACACTCACACAGTGTCCCCATTATAAAACAAGCTGTCCAATTTAAAACTTGCTATGAACTTTGGCTTCCCTAAGGATATCAGAGGACCTGGGAAAACAGCATTCTCACCCCCCCCCCCCCCCCCGCCACACACACACACACCCACACACACATGGCTATCACCCAAAGGTATTACTAGCTTGATATTAAATATCTACAAACAGGAATTGTTTTTGGAGACTTGTTCTCCAAAAGCATTCATGATGGTCTAGCATGATTTTTAAGCAATAACATACCCTAGGTTCAAGAACCATGACTCACGGCATTCTTATCCACTCCACAGCACCAAAGCCCATAAGCCACTCCGTGTCCTCGGTCAACTTGCGGTTTGGAGGACGGACCACAATGAAATCAGTCGTGTGCAAAATGAATCCCATGACAGATGCAGCTTCCTGTGGTTCTGAAGTCAAGAAGTGGTGGACCCGACAGTTAACCGTGGAGAGCGATGAGAGTGGGGACGACCTTCTGGACATTTAGGCGGAAGGCAATGCAGAGGACAATCCAGTGGTAAAAAGCCATGGTCTCTGCTTTCCCTCAGTGTCCAGTGAACATCAGAACCTCATTGTAACTACAGCTTGTCACAACAGAGTCTTAACATGCATTTTTGTCCTGCCAGAAGAAGGCAGAAAAGCTGTGCATACCATGGGTTATTCCCATATCTTCTAGAAAATGTGCATAGTCTGTACTGGTAATAATAGAAACTATTCCAACCCCAGATGTAGCGCAGTCACGAGTTTCATATATTCTGTCTCGGTAATTCAAGGTGTATTTTTATGTCTGCTCTACTGTGCTATCCCCCCTGCCCTAAGAAAGAGTGCTAAGCCCATGTGGCTGACATTTATGATATAGGAACTATAGATTCTTTGTTCATATAACCCCCCTCCACTAGAATTACTTCTCTTGGGAGAATTATTCATTTATGATTGATCTGAAAAAGATCAGCATTGAACTCATGCTAAAACAATAGTAGTTTTACAAACTACAGATTCTGAATTTTAAAAAGCATATTCTTGTTCTCAGTTATTTTGTAAAATACACACAGATATTTAGAGCTCAGAACAATTCCATTTATGTTCTCTGTCACTCAAGGAACTGTTACCTGCTTCCAAGAAAATTGTGTGTTGCAGGTAAATAAATTGGCACAAAACTTGGCTGGTTTCAACAAACCCAGTGTATGTAGATCACTCTGGGATACAGTTATGGAACTATGCTAACTTTCTTGAAAGATCTTAATAGCTGAGTTTTTTTAAGAAAATTGAAAGGACACTATGTGACTGATAAAAACAAATTTTGCCTTCTGATGCTATTATTCGCTTCATGGTCCCCATTACCGGTCCTTGCCATAAACCAGAAAGACATTATGAGTTAATCCCAACACCACTGCCGTGACCAACTCAAAGATGACTACTTCAATTCCAGATTCTCCTCTGGAATAATGATTCTCTGTAAAAAGTTTGCTCTGGATTCAGCAGTGTTACACCCCGACTCCAATGAATTTGTTTCTTACATCAAGGGTCCCCTTGGAAACCTAACATGCACTGGATTAGATGTGGATTACACCAAGTCCTGGAGATGTGCTGTGTAGGTGGGTTATTTCCAACAGGGACTATCTCAGTCCTTTGCCATCCACCTTGTTTGCCTTGTCTGTTTCTCTGTCTAACATTCACAAAACAGGAAGATGTATATTGCGATGGGGAGTGTCCTGTTTCAGTTATTAATTGTGACCAGAAGACTGTGGACAGGTAAAGTTGGCACAGTGGTTTTATGTTCTGAGTTATGTGGGGTTTTCTTTTTGTACATAAGAAAAGAAAATAAATACTGGATTTGTAAAAGAATTTGCTCTGAATTCATCCTTTATAACCTCTTGTCTTAGGGTTGGGGCAGGGAGGTGGCTGTAGGGACAGGGTCACTGGTGGAGCTGTCTTTTGTAAACCATGCATGCAAGCATCCCCTCTGTAATTAGTTGGCAGAAAATCTCTTCCTCTTTCACGTTTGCGCAAATAAGACAGAGTGAACCCCCAAACTGTCCAAACCTGCAACTGAAAGGAAAGCCTCGGGTCTGTCCTAGTGCAGCCTGAAAACAAGATTTCATTTTTCTTTCTGCTCATTACACTTGAGCAGACAGCTCCATTCACTCACAAAGCTGCCAAGGCCTTCCCAGGAGTCTGATTGCTGCTCCGCAGAGAGCCCTGCTTCTTTCTACCTTCCACAGAGAAGCCAGGATGGAAACGCAATGCTTTTAAAGCTGCAGCACCTGACATAACAAAGTAGCCAGGCCATTCCCACAAAGATTCTCTCTGCAGTCCCCCCCACCAAGCAGGAAGAGCAGGTGGCAAAACACGAGGGAAGAGGTACCCCTTTCCGGGGTTTAGAACCATGTCAGCAGATGGGTGATTCAGAGTAGAGACCGTCACCCACCACTCTGGTCCCTGGTTCTTTTGTTTTCTTTCTTTTTTTCTTTCTTTTTATTTTTATTGAATCACCATGAGATACAGTTACAAAGCTCTCATGTTTGAGTTTCATTCATGCAATTATCGAACAACCATCCCTCCACCAGTGCACATTTTCCACCACCAGTGCCCCCAGTATCTCCCCCATCCCACCCACTTCCCCACACACAAACCTCTATGGCAGATAATTTCCGCCATACTCTCTACTTTTGGGTCTTATAGTTTGCAATACAGATACTGAGAGGTTATCACGTTTGATCCTTTATCTACTTTCAGCATATATCTACCATCCCGAATGATCCCTCCAACCATCATTGACTTAGTGATCCCTTCTCTATTCCAGCTGCCTTCTCCCCCAGCTCATGAGGCAAGCTTCCAACCACAGAGCAATAATCCTGGCCCTTGTGTCTACTGTCCTTGGGTGTCAGTCTCCTATTATGTTATTTTCTATTCCACAAATGAGTGCAGTCATTCTATGTCTGTCCCTCTCTTTCTGACTCATTTCACTTAGATGATACTCTCCATGACGATCCACTTATAAGTAAGTTTTATGATTTCATCTTTCCTAACAGCTGCATAGTATTTCATTGTGTAAATGTCCCTGATTCTTAGCACACCTTTCTGTCACTGTTCTTGAATTCAAGCACTGTGCGTTCCTAGGACACCAGGACACATCGAGACAGAATATTTGATGCCAAGATGTCAGGGGACACATGTGCTGCACAGGGCAAGTTAACAGGACACAAGGGGACCCCGATGCCAATGGTAGGACCCTGAAGCTGTTTACTCTGGTTCTCAGAGGTGAGTCTTTACAGCACCTATCAGAGTAACCAGTGGTTTGTGTCCTACCAGAGATTAATTTGGTGCAGCCAGGAGTAAGAAAAACCAAGCCAGATTGCCTTAGGCAAAAGCAGTTCCTGATTTTGAAAGATTCTGCCTGCTTCTTTGTAGGTGAGAGCTCATTTCTCAGCTGGGTGATTTCAAGGTCTGACTGGGCATCAGATCTTTCTGTAACAGAGCCTTTAAGAGACCCCCATATTAGAAGCAGGGCAGCCCAAGTGGAGATTGGGGTGAAGATGAGAACCCACTCCCGTGAACACTTCTCGCTTCCTGGGATGGATTGAATTGTGAACCATCCCCCACCCCACTGAAATCATAAAACCCTGTGAGCCTGGCCCTATGTGGGGAATGGTCTCTGCAGATCTAATGAGAGAGGAGGTGGGTAGAGTAGAGAGAATTGGATCTTGGTCTGACTGGTGGTCCTTCAATGAGAGATACAAGAAGGAGAAAGTGTTTGAAGACATCAGAGCGAAGGAAGCTGTGCTTTCCCAGGCCAAGAAATGATGCCTGGGCTCCAAGATGCTTCTGGAGGCCTCTGGCCAGGCAAGGGCACCCCTTTGGGCTTCGGACAGAGCAAGGGTCAGCTGACACCCTGGTTTGGTGATCTCCAAACTCCCTAACTAGAATCTAAGGATATGTGTTACCAGTCTGTAGTGTTTCACTAGCAGTTCCAGAAAACTGTAAGACCTCCTGCTCCCAACCAACACACACCCTCCAGACCATGCACAGCTCACCCCAACCCAGGGCTTAAATGAACCCAGTCTAAACATGGTCAATATGAACAAGGGCCAGGGGTGGGATGGATTTTTCAGCTCTGGGTTCCTGGTTACTCCTTGTATCCTGATGAGTTTCATACCTCCTGAGTTAAATCCATATTCTTGTTTTTTAAAAAAAAAGTCAGAAGAATTGAATAGATTCACTTCATTTTCCAATGAGGTTCACAAAACCTGCCAGAAGGTTCCAGGTGAGCTCCTGGGCAGCATACCATGAGAGGCTGTCTAATTGCCACTGAATTCCCAGCTCACCAAATGTCAAGCAAAATTGTCGTTTTGCAGCTAGTTCCAATCAGACTTAGACACTGATTTGATTTAAGATTTGTGTGAGATGTTCATTTGAGGACACATCCCCCTGCCCCATCTTGCATTTAGGACGGTTCCAATTCCAGGGAGTACTTTCAGGAAGTTCCTTTCTATACACCCAATCATCGTTGGCCAATGTGTTCTTACATTTTCCTCTTGTGCTTGCAGCTTTTCCCAGGGTGACATCTAGGTAAAGAGATCAGTTTCTAAAAGAAAATGTCATCAGGGAGAAGAGAGATGATAGTACAGTAGGTAAAGCACTTACCTTGCACACAGCAGACCCAGGTTCAATCCCTGGCAGCCCGTATGGTGCCTTGAGCCCACCAGGATTGATCCCTGAGATCACCAAGAATGATCCATGAGTGCAGCAGGTATGAGTGCAGTAAGCCCTGAGGACAAGCAGGTATGGTGGAAGGAAGGAAGGGAGGAAGAACAGAGAGAGGGAGGGAAGAAAAGAAGGAAAGAAGGGAAGGAGGGAGGGAGGGAGGGAGGGAGGGAGGGAGGGAGGGAGGGAGGGAGGGAGGGAGGGAGGGAGGAGGGAGGGAGGGAGAGGACGGGAGGGGAGCAGCCTTACATGCAGTGAATCCCAATTCAAACCCTGGTGCCACATGGTCCCACAAGCACCACTGATTCTGGTGGTAGAGGCCCCCAGCACTGATGGGATGGCCTAGATAATCCTCAGCACCACAAGGAGGCCTAAGAATCTCCACCTCCTCAAGCCTCAAACTGAACCATCTACCCGATTGGCTGAGGACCCCTGAGAAAGCCCCCCCACCCCTCTCGTTCTTGTGAGCACCCATTCCCCCACCAAAAGAAACTTAAACTTTGTCCATCAATTGATTGTGTCTCAGAGTCCCAAAGAATGAATCCAAGAGGATTTAGGGTTCGCTTTTGTCCCTCCAGGAATGGTCCACAACCTTCCTGTATTCCCTCTGTCAGCAGCTGGGTCTGGCAGTGGTGCCCAGATTTCTCCCAACAGGGTGGGATTTCTCCAAAGCCAGCTCTAGACCACACCCTCCGCTGGGCTGGGACTGTGTGCCCTGAAGCCTGGGCTCTCCTGCAAACCCTCCCTCCCTCCCATCTCAGGGGCTCTGGGCATACTCTCCTCCAAAATCTCCCCCCCTCCTGCTTCCTCTCCAGTCTCTCTCAGAGCACCAATAGTTTTCTGGCTGTTCAAACTCTGCTCTTGTGTCTGCCTCCCAGAGGAACTAACCCACCCTCAGAAATGGCCACTATTGAAATCCCAAGACACAAACATCCCTGACCTTGGAAACAAGGGGGAAAAGCCCCCTGCTGGGCCCTCGATGTGCTGGAGAAGTAGCAAGGCAGTCAAGAAGCTCAGAACACAGAGAGGGGGAGGGGGCGAAGAGTGGAATGAGACCAGAGAGAGAAAGTGAACCCAGTCCTCCATGCATGCTATAGGAGGCCAGATTCCAAAGCAGCCCCCAATGTGCCAACCCTGGACCACCAGTTTCTCCATCTTCCACAGCAGCTTCCCAGCCGGAAGCAGGGCGGTGTCATGGGGAGGTAGAAGATCTGTCATTAAACTATGTTTGAGTTGGTCCATTCCAGTTTCTGGACAGAGACTCTTTCTGCTTCCTAAGGAGGTCAGGAAACATTTCTGTAAGCTAAGGGTTGGCAGAAAGTTGTGGGCTTTGGCCATTCTTTTCTGTCAGCAGGAGAAAGTAACTGGATACATTTGAAGAGGTGGGGGAATGCTCTGAGCCAAGTCCCTTATTTGCTAGATCAGTCACAGGTGATATCCACGTGATAGCTGGGGAGTAGATGGGGTGGGGAGAACCCCACATTTGGGAGGATTCACGTTTGGGAGCATGGGTGCAGAGAAGGCATTCCAAATCACGAGCTGTATAAGATCAGCTAGGAGTTCAACAGAGAGGGGACAGAAAAAGTAGTCTTGCGTGCAGACAACCCAGGTTCGATCTCCGGCATCCCATTTGGTCCCCAGGAGTGATTCCTGAGTGCAAAGCCAGGAGTAAACCCTGAGCACCACCGGTGTGGTCCAAAAAATTTTAAAAGGAGTTCAACAGAGAAGGAAGAGGTGTTGAGTGAGTTTCTGTGCCCAGGGCTGTGTTGGGGGCTCAGTACCACTCGGCACAGACCCTGGGGCTTAGGCAACTAACTGCAACGTAGCATCTCAGTTGGGGAGCTTGCTTTGTGCACAGGGTGCTTCTACAAACCCTCCTTCCTTGGCCTGTAGGTGGAGCTCTTGGCAACAGGAGCTGCAAGTCCCAGGAGTGGACAAGCTTCGCTTGGGTCTCAGGCCAGCTGCACACCATTATGGTTTGATTGAACTGTCCACATCATGACGCACACACCCATGCCGATTATCAGTGAAGGCCAGAGGAAGAGCAGAACCCACCTCAGAAGGGGGTTCAGGAGACAATTCACTACCAGGCGGCAGTGGGGGGTGTAGAAAGTTCTCAGCTGTCCACTCACAGCTGGGGATGGGCCTCTTTAAAGGAAATCCACTGGACAAGACTTTAGGAAAACAGGTGGGGTGTCTGGAAGGCATTTCAAAAGTAGCCTCATACTGTGATACCTCCAGCAGTACCATGTCTTAGTAGGACCACCTGTTGAGATTAATGTGGGTGCGGCCTCCCACACAGCCAGAGCTTCATCTGTCTGATGGTTTGACCAGAGACAGGTTTGTTTTGTGTTTCTCTGTTGCTGTGTAGCTACACTCGGTGCTGAGGGCTGAATCCTGGAAGTACTCAGGGCCGGCAGGAAAGGATCCGTGGCAGGTCAGATGCTTGCAAGGAAAGCACCATTACCTGTCGTACAGTCTCTCGAGTCCCATGGAGACAGATTTAAAGTAATTTTCTCAATCTTCCTCCAGAAATTTCAATCTTCCTCTGAGGTTCAATGCCAACACCAATTTTTAAGGCTTGGTTACAAAATCAATCAACCAACAAAGGGATTATGTTTTTCCATTGCCTTCCTTTTACCAGTTGATGTATGTTATTCCATTTCCTAATCTACCATATGGATGAGAACCCCGAAAGAATACTAAGTGGAATCAGCTGCTCTGAGGCAGGATCCCCGGTGCCTGGCCAGCCACTGAGGCACTTAACATTCAAATGAGATCAAATGAATTTGTTGGTATTGAAGTGGGTTGTGGGTTCTCAGCAAATGATAATATTTTATTCAGTTAGGCTGCACACCCAGAGGTTCTCAGGGCTTACTCCTGGCTCTGCACTCAGAGTTCACTCCTGGCAGGGCTTGGGGAACCATGAGTGATGCCAGGGGTCAAACTTGGGTCAGTCATGTTCAAGGCAAGTGCTTTATCCTTTGTGCTATCACTCCTGCCCCAAATGAAAATATTTTAAAAGAGAATACCTTCGCATTCATGAATAAAGAATATATAAAAGAATAAATCAACACCTTGGTCTAAGACTTCCAGAAATAGCATTAAAATATTTCCAAAAAAACTCTCTTAGTCAAGATGTCAAGAAAGAAATCTGTACTGATAAATCACACCAAGAATAGTAGCTGTTTTTATCGAGTAGTCCATATACTCTGAAACATTCTTTGTTTAATTTTGACTTTTGAAGCTTAACAGTATAAAAAACAGATAACAATCTTGGTGCATAATGATTTGTGGAAAGGTTAAGATAGAGGCAGAAGCAAAGGAAACAGGGTGATAGGAGAATAATCTCTATCCCAGCCCTCCATTCTTAGATCATGTTATTGCATGCTGTGGGTAATGTTGCTGGAACTTTGGCCAGGTAGAGGTGGACTATTTTATCTGAGATAGACAAAATGGCTCCAGAAAGACAAAACCATAAGGATGTACAAAATCATCAGAGCATGACTTATTCCCAAGAATGGAGGCTAGAATAGAGACTGTTTCTATATATATATATATATAGATATTGAAATAGAAAAGGGATTTGAGGAAGTTGGTTTGTTACCAGAGTGAGAGAGAGAGAGAAAGAGAGACAGAGAGAGAGAGAGAGGATGAGGATGCAGGGACGAGGACCTGTTACATCTCGGTTCTCTGTCATTGTCAGAGAAAGAATCCAAGGGCAAGATGATGTAGATAACAGTAGGAAGATGGATTGGAGTGCTAGTACACACCTGAACCATGGGTGTACACAGTCTCAAGGGAGAATTATGCACTGGGTTTGGGGGTGAGCGTGTTAAGGGGTGAACTAAGGGAATGAAAATACATAAAGGGTTGGGTCTGAATAGCCCAAGTTGTATGTGTATCTAAGGTCCGTGTACTTGCTCATATCTCACATGTATCAGTAGCATCTAATCCTGTAGCTGGGGAGTGTGTTGGCCACTATGTATTTGGGGCTTAATGAAGGTTTAAAAAAGGCTATGGTTCTGTCCACTGAGCATGCTCCAGGAGCTGCTGGAACTAGTTTGCTGATGCCCTGGTTCTCAGGAAGCTGGTCACCACAAGACCTCCTGCATTGGAAATTGCAGACCTTTTGTTTTTCTTTCAATCCATGAAATCGTCCTTTTTGCTTTCAGACTTCTCCTGCTGCCTCTTCTGTAATAAGTTTATGCAATGATGACTCGAGAAGGACGGAGAAAGACAGTTTTGAGACAGAATTTGATAGCAGGGCAATGTTAAGTCTCCAACATAAAAACATGGTACCCAGGGCACCTCAGAAGGGCCCCCCCCCAGCACAGAACTGGGAATAGCTCAAGTACTGCTGGATGTGGGCCAAAAAGGAAAATAAAGAGAAAAGAGGAAGGAAGGAAGGAAGGAAGGAAGGAAGGAAGGAAGGAAGGAAGGGAGGGAGGGAGGGAGGGAGGGAGGGAGGGAGGGAAAGAAAAGAAAGAAGGAAAGAAAGAAAGAAAGAAAGAAAGAAAGAAAGAAAGAAAAGGAGGAGGGAGGGAGGGAGGAAGGGAGGGAGGGAGGGAGGGAGGGAGGGAAAGAAATGAAAGAAGGAACGAAAGAAAGAAAAGAAAGAAAGAAAGAAGAAGAAAGAGAGAGAGAAAGAAAGAAAGAAAGAAGAAAGAGAGAAAGAGAGAAAGAAAGAAAGAAAGAAAGAAAGAAAGAAAGAAAGAAGAAAGAGAGAAAGAGAGAAGAGAGAAAGAAAGAAAGAAAGAAAGAAAGAAAGAAAGAAAGAAAGAAAGAAAGAAAGAAAACGAAGAGGAGGAGAAGGGAGGGAGGGAGGGAGGAAGGAAGGAAGGAAGGAAGGAAGGAAGGAAGGAAGGAAGGAAGGAAGGAAGGGAAGGAAGGAGTAGGAGGGAGGAAGGGAGGGAGTATCTGTATTGCAAACCATAAAAGCACTGTAGCACTGTCCTCCCATTGTTCATCTATGAACATCTCCATAGTGAGACTTGTTGTTACTGTTTTTGGCATAACCAATACACCATGGAGAGCTTGCCAGACTCTGCCGTGAGGGCAGGATACTCTGAGTAGCTTGCCAAGCTCTCCGAAAGGGACGAAGGAATCAAACCTGAGTTGACCGCGTGCAAGTCAAACGTCCTACTCGCTGTGCTAGTGCTCCAGCCCGCAAACCATAATACTCAGAAGAAAAGAGGGGGGGAGAGAAGAAGGGGGAGAGAGAGAGAGAGGGAGGAATGGAGAGAGAGAGAGAGAGAGAATGATGGAGGGCGGGAGGGAAACTGGGATCACTGGTTGTGGGAAATGTATACTGGTGAATGGATGGGTGTTGGAACATTATATGACTGAAACCCAATAATGAACAACTTTGTACCTGAGTATCTTATGGTGATTCAATTAAAAAATTAAAAACAAAAGAAACAACAACAAAAAGAGAGAAGGACTATTTAAAAGACACTAGAGAGATACATACTTCCCACCTCACCCTAAAAGAAGGGAGGAAGGGGGATATGAATAAAGGAAGGAAGGAAGGAAGGAAGGAAGAAAAGTTGCATGATTTCACTTTTGCCAGGGTACTAATCCTTGTTCCCAGGGTACTAATCCTCCTTCCAGGACTGTACAATGGATTTGAGAACTCTGTTGCCTCTCACAGGCGAGTCCTAACCTCCTTTGCCCTCACTGATCCCGGGAGCATTCGGGGACTCATTTCTGGTTGTATTTGGCCCCTAGCATTTCTCGTGCAGAATCCCCCTTTCACACAGAAGCATCATGTTGAGCGCTATCCAGGGAGGCAACTGAACCACCATAGATTGCTCCATGAGGGACACAGGGTGGCCATGGGTGGAGAGCTTGTCCCCACAGGCCAGATAGAGTGGACACAGTGAACTCAATTGTCTCCTCCGGTGCCAGAGACCCACAGCAACGAGCTTTTCCAGGTGCAGGAATGGGAAAGGGTCATGTCGGTGCCCACTTGACTCAGGAGATGAGCCAGGCCCTCCTGACCCCTCTGGTGGACTTCACGGTGGAGCTGAAGAGCCCCCAGCAGCCACTGCAATGGTGGGGTAGGCCTCTCCTGCCATTGTCTCCACCTGATTTTGTGCAGGACATCAAACTGACCCTGCAGCAGAATCCCACCCACACTGCCCCCCGGGCCTCTTCTCCCATCCAGGACCACCCCAGACTGATGAGGATTCCTCATTCCTGAGTTCACCCAACTTGGCTTCAGGGCAAACCCATGTCGGGTTCCCACCGGGGTGTTCCTTCTGAGCCATCAGCTCCTCCTGCAGGCCATGGGAAGGGGACCTTGCTCAATACCAGGTCAAAAAATAATTGGGGATTCTGCAAAGCCCTAATGAGCACTGTGTGATGGTCCCACCAGGGTTCTCACTGCCAGCAAGCACCTGGGCTGGCCGTGTCAGGCTCCATGTGTGTCTCCCTGGCCAGGCTAGGCCTCTGCCCCCCTTCTGCAGTCACTCACACCCCTCTCTAACTGTTAATTAGATGCCTTGTTTCTTGGCACAGGGAAGGGCTGGAGCCATCTGTTTATTGATCACATCCTTCAGAATAGATTGGATTTGAAGGCACCCAGCCACCAAAGCAGGTAATGTTGCAGGTGGCCCATTGAAAGTTTTCTCCAGAGCCTCCTTGAGAGTTAAGGAAGCTTAGTGGCTCCCAGAGCTACACACACACACACACACACACACACACACACACACACACACACACACAGCTGCAGATAGACTGGCTGCAGATCTCACAGAGGACACTGATGAAGCAAGGACACTGGGACATCCTCCCAGAAGAGATTTGCAGAAGAAAATGATGCAAAGGCAGCCAACACACTCCACAGCAACCAAGCCCACAGCCCAGGCCTGTTGTCATGGGCTTCTGCAGGTATCTCTGACCCAGGTGCTGAGGGCAAGGCCGCTGGGCTCATCACTATACCTGAGCACACGGGCACACATGGGCACTCAGCCCTTCTCTGGAAACCGAACAGAATGGACTAATTCAGATTTTTCTTTCAACCTCACCCCGAAAGCAGAATGTCAGATATCCCTGGCATCCATCCCAAAGCAAGCATTTTCCACCCAGGGCAGGCTCATTTTTCCAAACTGCGTTCCCTCTCCAAGCCTCATGGGGCCCACTTCTCTGCAGAACCCAAATGGCTTGTTCTCATGACGGGAAAGTGTGGTCGAGAAAGTGTGGTGAAAACCAGGCAATGCACACCTTCCCCTGAGGCCCCAGCACCCTGTGTAGGCTTGCCTCCTCCTCTGGAGACTCTCAGTCACTGGGATGTTGCAACACCAGGCCACGTGGGTGACCAAAGCTAGATGGCAGGAGACTGTCTGATACCTAGTCTATGACCTCTTACACAATCCACGTTCTGGCGCAGGTCAAGACGATCTCCATAGGGGGTATGGTGCCTCCAGCAAGTCAATCTGTACCTGTGAGGCGAGTGCATCAGCAGCCTGATGGCGCCTTCAGACTTCCAGATACCCCAAAATTGCTGCTGTGCCTTTGGCCAGACCCCAAAAACTTGGGGCAAAGTTTACCAAGAAAGAAAACGGCCAAAAGTTAGGTATGTGGGAGACACACCCACAAACCACCTCTGGCTCAGCTTTATAATTGGAGGCATGGCCTCTCTGGTTCCTGATTGAACTGCTTAATGGCCATGATCCTAGAGACTCAGAAACAAATCTCAAAACCCAACGGCTTTTGGCATAAATGTGTCTGGTTATCAGCGCTGGGCCACCCCAGGTTGGAATAGGTTTCGTACCTTGGCCTGTTCCGCCTGGTGGCCCAGTGCCGCCATCCTCCAGAGGCCACTGGGCAGTCAGGTTTGGGCCCGCAGTGATGAGACACGTGGGGCCTCAAGGGATGGGGGTGGAGCCTGTCCTTTCCTCCCCACCCCAACGAGACCCGAGTCGCTGCCCAAGAACGGCCTTTCTGGCTCCTGATCAAGCTGATTAAGGGCCATGATCCCAGAGACTCAGAAACAAATCTTGGAACCCAAAGGCTTTTGGCAGAAATGTGTTCGGACACCACAGTAGGTTACTGTCGCTGGGCCATTCGGGGGGAGGGGGGGGAGGGTGCTGTCCCTCCTCCTGCTGTCCCTCCTCCTGCTCCCCCTAGCGGCTCGGTGGCTGCTATCCTCCAGAGGTCATTGGACAGTCAGGTTTGAGCCCTCAGTGATGAGACACGTGGGGCCTCACAGGATGGTAGTGGAGGCGGCCCTTTCCTCCCCATCCCAACAAGACCCCTAGTCGCCGGCCATGAACGGCCTTTCTGACTCCTGATCAAGCTGCTTAATGGCCATGATCCCAGAGACTCAGTAACAAATCTCAGAACCCAGCAGGTTTTGGCAGAAATCCATCCAGATTTAATGTTAAAATTTCAGAATTTCAAAATCGCACAGCCACTGCTGCAGTATGAGATATGATGTTATTCTTAACTAACAATAGAAAACAAATTTTCTACTGTTGCCTTTTCAGCAGATCTGAGTGCTGGGATAAAATACCAAATAATAATGGTGGGTCTGGTGTCAAAATATTGAATGTAATCAAAGGAGAGAGAGAGAGTAATGTGGAAATCATCTGCCCTACAGGTAGGGGGAGGGTGTGGGGTGGGGGTATACTGGGGTTTTTGGGGGTGGATAATGGGCACTAGTAAAGGTACTGGTGTTTCATTGTATGACCAAGACTTAAACCTGAAAGCTTTGTAACTGCTCTCATGGTGATTCAATAAATAAAATTATAAAAAATGAAAAAAAAGTTAAGGTGGAGTTCATGCCCAATTCAATCAGCTAATCAGTGGCTTAATAAATAGCAGTACTCCTACATGAAAATAAAAGAGGATCTCCATTCAAAAGGATAATTTCTGTAAGCATAATGCTCTGCCCGTGGCCCTAAACTTTAGGCAAAAGGAGTTTTAATTCCATTTAATTTAGGGCTTCACACCCAGGAATTACTCCTGACTCAGTGATCCCTGAGTGCCATATGTAGTGCTGGGGATTGAACCCAGGACAGCTGCATGCAAGGCAAGCATCTCACCTGTTGGACTATTACTCAGGCCTAATTTAATTTAATTTTTAATCTCTCTCCCCACCACTCTCCCCCAGCTTATTCCAGTCACAGGTGAGAGCTAAGACATAACATTGTGTATGTTGAAGAAGTCCAAGCTGATGACTTGACACACATATGTTTAGTGAAACGGAGACTATGGTAAACTGATTAACAGGTCTTTCTCTTCATATGGTGGTCCTGCTTTGGTGGTAGTGAGAACGCTTCAGATCTACTCTACAGAGAAGATCTATAACGAGAACTAGGACTGTAACCATGAGCTGCAGACAGATCCCAAGGGAGGGGCAGGTGGACCGCAAGGAATCCAGAAGGGGTAGGTGGGAAGAAGAGAAGGGGCAGAGGTAGAGGAAGTAGAGACATCTCCCTGAAGCCTGGAGGGTCTCCGAGAAGAAGAAAGGAGTGCTTGGGAATAGCAGGCCCATATTCTGAAACTTTCTGTGACTTAGGATAAATCACAGCTCACAGTCTTGGAGAAGGGAGAGAAATGTGAGGAGGCTTTTACCAAATCAAGTCAGCAGATGCTTGATCTCAGCTGGTTGAACAGTCTAGCTCAGGCCTTGGGAAGCTGAGTGGGGGTGCCTGCTTGACCTGTCACAGACAACAGAGGTGACATCTGGGAGTCATGTGCCATAACAGAGCATTTTCCAGAAATTTGGGGTATGTGTGTGGTGAGGGTGGGGGGAGACATTCTTTGACAAGGTACAAGGTGAATCTTCCATAAGTCATTCCACCTCTCAGGACCTCGTTTCTCTCCTGTGAGTTGAGGTCGGGGCAATGGTTGCTTTCTCTCCCATGAAGACTATGAGCATCGCTGCACATGAGTCTGTGGGTGTGTTTTGTAGCCTAGAGCACCCCATGGAAAACACTAGCTCTTATCACCTCTGCTCCTACTCAGCTCCATCTCGACTGAAGTAAGCAATGCTAAAGTTTAAAATCCTTAAGGGTAAGACTTTGCCTAAAATATGTAGAAAGTGTTTTCTTAGATGTAGACCTAAAATTCCCCTGCTTCACAGTCAGGTCCAACACTGGCTGTGTGGGAGGCTATGGAGGAAGTCTTTTTATTTATTTATTTATTTATTTATTTATTTATTTTAATGAATCACCATGAGATACAGTTACAAATTTACAAACTTCCGTGCTTATATTTCAATTATATAATGATCGAATAACTATCCCTCCACCAGTGCCCGTTCCCCACCACAATGTTCCCAGTATCCCTCCCATCACTCCTATCCCATCCCCCCGCCCCCCACTTCTGTGGCAGTCACTTTCCCGTTTACTCTCTCTCTCCTTTTGGGTGTTATGGTTTGCAATACAGGTAGTAAGTGGCCATCATGTTTGGGCCATAGTCTACTTTCAGCACGCATCTCCCATCCTGAGGGAGTTATGAAGAAAATCTTGAAGATCCCTTTGTCTACTTCAGGACAGGAATCTCCTCTAGGGTCATTCCCAGTCTGACAAATGGGGATAGAACAGAGGATATCACCCCCTCAAAAAAATAGTATTAAACTCCTCCATGGAGTGACTTAACTGCTTAGACATAACTCTATGCTTAGCATGGAAGCGTGGAAGCAAGAGATGAATCATGGCTTCCTATCCACAAAGTTTAGAGTTCTGAAGTCCTTCTGCAAAAGGACCCTCAGTGCATAGAAGACCTTCAGACACTATGGCCAGAGGAGGAGGCCAGGATGTCAGTGAAGGGGCCCCATCTGCATGGTCGCCTGCATGGTCAATAGCACCTTGGCCAGCAAGCCAGGGAGAGATTCCTGGGAAGCAAAACTTTCTTAGAAGCCCTAGGATGAAAATCAGGAATCTCTCCCTGGCTTGCTGGCCAAGGTGCTATTGACCATGCAGGCGACCATGCAGATGGGGCCCCTTCACTGACATCCTGGCCTCCTCCTCTGGCCATAGTGTCTGAAGGTCTTCTATGCACTGAGGGTCCTTTTGCAGAAGGACTTCAGAACTCTAAACTTTGTGGATAGGAAGCCATGATTCATCTCTTGCTTCCACGCTTCCATGCTAAGCATAGAGTTATGTCTAAGCAGTTAACTGGAAGAGAGGGGAGCAGAGGGGAAGTGATACAGGAAAGGTAAATTAGTGACAGGTAATGATAGGTACTGGAAGATGGTTCCCCTTCAAGCAAATGACTCAATAGAGAGTGAGGGGTGAAACCTCTGGATAAGAAGGTGGAGGCTTATAAGCTGGTTCCTATATTGACTAGCCACTGGCTCCTGAGCCACTATGATATCCAGACATGCTTTGTGTGGTTCTGCTTCTTTCTGACTTATGAGTAGAACTGATATGGATCAACACAAAACAGAACACCAATACGTAAATAAATAAATAAATAAATAAATAAAACATCAAAGTTATATTGAAGTGTATGCTATGTAGGCCTTTTCTCTCTGTTCCACACAATTCCACCCCAAATATGACTAAGTTTGCATTTGATTTTATGAGTAAATGTGCAAACTATTTTCAATAGGGTCTTGAGCAGTAACTTGCCACCTTCAGAAATCATTTCATTATATTCTAGAGAGTCATTTTATGCCATTACTGGAATGATCTCGAAGGTTTTTCCTAAATGAGCAAATCTAGACTAGTAACTAGAGTGTAAGTCTGACATTACATCGTTGGTGGTGGAGACTGTATGACATTTTTCAGTTTATCCACTACCCAGTATGGAGAGCTTTGCTGTCAGATCTAACACGAACATCACCATCTCTCATGAAAACTTCCACTCTACCTGCCTCCCTTCTACTTCTCTATTAATGTCTATGGCGTTTACAACCAATTCTGCACACAAGGGGGCTGGAGGAGACTCACTGATCTCAAACCAAAATAGCACAAAACCACCACCTTTCTCCTCTAGTTCTTCCTTATTGACCTTATTTTCCTGCCTGCAATACCATAGCAATCTATGGAAATGAGGAACAGATAGTACTTTCCATCAGATAGGAGCAAAGCACCCGCAGGAATGATTGTATTAGAAATGACAGATTGGATGCTGACACAGTTTTTAGAACTGCTTCTTAAAACAGAGACCTCATCAAAATATAAAAGCATCATTTCTCAGATAAAGGTACGTAGTGAGAGTTGTGTCTCTATGTCACATGTCTGTCCTTTCCACCTCTCTTCAACTGAAGACAGGGATCAAAGGTGGCCCAGGGAACAAAGCAAGTTCCCTCTCAAGAGATCCTTTATACGCCGAGGCTTACTACTTTTCTTCCATTCATTGATTCCTCCAAAGTCTAAAGACTTTTTACTAAAATGAACCAGACCAGAGCCTAATTCTTTTTATAATTGGTTTTAATTATAAGCTACAACAAAGATTATAAAAGATGTTGAACCTTTGTAAATGATGACAAGGAAATAGGCTCAAGATAGGATGGGATTTCTAGTCAGTTTTCTGCTTGAACAAAAGAATGGTCATTCTTTAAAAATAAAAATATCCTCCCAATAGACAGTGTAAGAATCCCTTCCCTGGGCTAGAGAGAGAGTGCAGCAACGCGGGTGTTTGCCTTGCACGTGGCTTACTGGGTTCAGTCCCCAGCACCAACATATGGCCTTCTGAGCCTGCCAGGAGTGAACCCTGAGTGCAGAGCACAGATGGGTTCAGTCCCCAAACAAACAAAGTAATTGCTTCCCATTAGAGAAGAAGGAAAAGCAATCAAATTATTTGTAATTTTAGGAGAAACAAGTTCTCATGCCAACATTCTAGTTGGAGGGCCTGGAAAACTCTACCTGGCACCCATCTCTCTAACCTCTCAAAGTAGGGTCATTTCTTAATCGTAGAGTATTTTCTTTCATTTGAGGGTTATTTACATTCTTAATCTTTCCCTTTAATTAGAAACAAAAGAATGAATCCAAAGGTTTATGGGAGGGATGGGAGACAGTACAATGATAGCACCACACATGGGGCCCAGAGGACCCCCAGGTGCAGTTAGATGCCCCCAAACACTGCCAAGTGTGATCCTCAAGGTTCTCCGCACTGTCAGGATGGTGAGATCATCAGGATGTAGGGGGCGTCCTAAAATCATCAGGATGATCCAGTCTCTCTGACACTGTCAGGATGGCTAGAGTCTCCCCAACACCATTGGGATGGCCAGAATCTCCCCCAACACACCGTTAGGATGGCCAGGGTCACCCCAACACCATCGGGATGGCTCAGGTCTCCCTAGTACGGTGCCTCCCAGGACTGTAGGGTGCAGCATCAATGCATCCTGAGCCCCTTGCAGAGTATAGCTGGCCCCGATTGCCTGAAAATCACCGGTTAGGGCCCCGAGCCTCCCAAACACCACTTGGGAGACACCTCCAAAAGATAAACCCATTTTTAAAGACTCACTGGTCATCCAGTATTTCTACAATCTCTTCCAGAGCTTTATATGTGGCAGCGTTAATGCCCTAATCACAAAGGTGAGATTGCTCTACCTGATCGGCCAAGTTCTATCATTTCTTAAAGAGAATTGCCTGGTTGATTTGTGACTCAGTAAAAAGGCTTCGCTGTATGAACTGATGGTTTTCTAACTTAGATTTAAAAACGTCTGTGGCTCTCTTGTTTAAGAACAATGGTTCTTGAGAAGTGAAATATTTCTCTGTGTCTGGAAGAATTCATCCTTTAATTAGCATAGCAGGCGTGCCTGTCTCTGCCCAGCCCTCCTGCAGCTGCCCGCATTTGCATCCACGCTGGAATTACTCTGCTAGTTTCTTTAGCCTAGCCCAGTAGGTGTGTTTCCCTAAAAGAGAACCAAACTGATTGAAATAAATTAGGGAAACATGGTGATATAAAGGAACACATTTGGGCTTTAGATTAGATTCAGAAAAGCTGCTCTTCAGTCGTAAATATGCTATTTTCTGCAAACAAGTTTTGAATAAATAAATGTCTTCAATCTCCAGTCTCATCATCCAGGAGTGGGGGTGGGGTTACAGGGAGGAATAATGCTTGATAGAATTTTGTTAGGAGGTCAAATACAATAACTGGTGAGGAAACTTGTTGTTAACCATCAAATACAAACATTTGCTTCTCTCACTGAGAGACAAGCAAATAATTCCTCTTATGTGGATATTGGGTCAAACACTTCCCCTCTCGTGTGTGTGTGATGGCTCTAGACTTACTTGTATGCTCTAGAGTTGTGGTAGCGTGGTGGACAGAATTTCTAAATGGCCCTTAGATTTTTCAGCCACAACTTGCCTGTGTAAGACCCAGGGCCTCAAGCCACACTCAAGCCACAGCCCCTGCACATTACCATCTTCTCTGAAGGTGAAGGAAAAAAGTCAAAAGGAACTCAGAAGCCTCAAGACAGCCTGCAGGAAACCAGAGACCTCATCTACCCGCCCCAATGAGCAGGTTCTGGGTCCACCCACCAACACTTTGATAAGGTTCCCTAAGTCTCCAAACTTGATTAAACTTCTTATCTCCTGAACTGTGAGGGATTCAATGGACTCCTTGGGGGTGCAAGGTGGAGAGAGGAGGATTTGGGGGCATAGCCTATGGTGCTCAGGAGCTCGTCCTTGGTGCCTGGGCTCAGGAGTGAACCCTCGAAGTGTTTGTGGTGCTGGGGATTGACTAGGTCAGCCACAGGCAAGATAAATGCCTTAACCCCCGATCTCTCTCTGTCTCTCTATCTCTCTGTCTTTCTGTCTCTCTGTCTCTCTGTCTCTGTCTCTCTCTCCCTCCCACTCTGCCTCCCTTCTTCCCTCCCTTCCTCTCTCCTTACCTCTCTCCCTCCCTTCCTCTCTCTCCCTCCCTCCTTCCTCTCTTTCTCTCTGTCTCTCTGTCTCTCTGACTCTCTCTCTTCCCCCCTCTCCACTAATTGGGAATTGTCAAACTCTTAATCTTCAGTCAACTTTGTAGAGCATTAGTGGGAAACAAATGCAACATCTCCCCTCGGCTGTCATCACATTGGCCTGTTTCCATTGTCCTCAGGCCTGTGTCCCATTCCTGTGCATTCCCTCAAGTCAACCAAACACCAGTAAATAAAGAGGCTTTGCTTACTCTTGCCTGGAAGGTCTTTGTTCATCACCACAGACTCTTGGGAAATCTTGGGAACGAAATGGAGACGGCCATCTGAGAAGCTCTAGCACGGAGCAGGCTGAGTGAGCCCAGGGAGAATCCAGGGAAGTCACGGCCGTTCAAGAGCGAATGCCCTCAGGATGTGTGCCCACTCAACCTCATCAAAAGGCAGGAGGACTGGAGCCAGTGCAGCAAGTGACGGAGTGATGGTACTTTGTGTTGGTTGGGAGTGAGCATGGAAGTTGTAGTTGGTGGCAGAATTGTAAAGTCCTTATCTCTCCTGCTGGGTACATTCCTGCACGGGTCTCATCTTTGTCTCATTCTACTACAACCAGAGCAGTTCCTGCTCAATACAACACCACAGACTAGATGTCATTTCTGTTTCCTCCTTCAAGGGAAGACTGTCACTATAGCCAGAGGTCAGCAAAAAGAAAGAGAGAGTGTGTGAGAGAGAGAGTCAATATTTAGTCACCTAAAGTCACTACTGCATAGCCTTTCTTTCTTCTTTCTTTCTTTCGTTCTTTCTTTCTTTCTTTCTTTCTCCCTTTCTTTCTCCCTTTCTTTCCTTCTTTTGCTTTTTTTGTTTGGTTTTGGAAAAACAAACAAAACTGACTTGCTCAGGGTTTATTCATGGCTTTGCTTTCATGGATCTTCCCTGGTGAAATGCAGGGGACCATATGGGGTGCCAGGGATTGAGTCCAGGTTGGTGTGTGCAAGGCAAGTCTTCACTGGCCTTGCTTACTTAACCATCAGACCTGTCCACTGTTTGCCTGTCCCACCTAGGAACATTTGTCCTCTCCTAACCCTCTCAGGCTCCTCTGGCTCTTGAGCCTCTTCACCTCTCCACCCCTCCCCCTGATTTCCCATCTGTGTCAAAAATCTTTTCTCAGTCAGAAATGCTGATGTTGTTCCCCAATGTCCTTTCTAAAGAACTCCAAATGTTCTCTCTGCAGGGATTCTATGGAGACAGACAATGGGAATTTGAGCGTCACCATTTGTCAGCCAGATGGATGGGCTTGGAGCACCACTCCCAGCATAGTGCGGGGTTCAGTGCTATCTGCAGGTGTGGATCCAAACCAGCCTTGGGAAGGCTCACTGCGAAAGATTTGCCCTCAGACCTCTGCAGGAAGGAGGGGCAGAAGTGTCCTATGGAGAATAAATCGCACCCCTTGGCTCTTTTGACAACCTGTCTCCAGGGATTCTATGTCTTCTGGGGGCCTCCACCTCCCATTGGAGCTCACCTTTCTAGATATCTTAAGAGGGGAGTTGAAGGAAACTCCCATGGAGCTTCTGGAATATTGCTTTGCGCAGGCAAGAGCGAATAGAGTTATTAGTCCTCTTTGCATCCCGGTCACTGTTGAGAATCAGGTAGGAAGGTATATGTAAATGGATAAGATGTTCAGGAGGGGAGCAGGCCAGTCAACTTCCTGCCCTGCCAAAGCCCTGGAAGCCACACTCACACCCCAACAGATGCTGCCAAGCCTAGAGCCAGACTTCACCGCCTCACGACTTAGCTCCACAGAGATGCCAAACTGCCAAAAATGACAGGTACACTGAGTTGGTTTGTTTTTGTTTTGCTTTGTTTTTGTTGAGTGTTCTCCAAGAGGGGTTGGGCGACCTCCCCCCAACACTGGTAATTCTGGAAACCCCAAAGGCCACACCCACATTTCACCACTGCTGCTGTGTAAGCTCACTGCCAATTTAAATATTCTGGATTTTCTGGAATGACATCTCCAATCTCTAGGATTACTATCATCCCCATAGCAGTATACCAGATTGGATGGGAAAGTAAAGTAGAAGCCAATTAAGCTCAATTAACAAAAGCACAGAAGGCTCAACTAGCAACAACAGCTCAGTAAACCCTCAGATAAGAACTTAATGTCCCCATGGTGAGATATAACCATTTTTACAAATTTTCTTTTACTGAAATATTTTTTGATAATTCAATTTAGTGGTAACAAGCAATATAAAATAAATTATTTGGGGCCTGCTACAGGGGCAGACCTGAAGGGAAGTTGAAGATGGGGACAATGGTGGAAGGAAGGTCACAGTGGTGATGAGATTGGGGTTGGAATATTAAATGTCTAATATAAATGTATCACAAACAACTTGTAAACCACAGTGTTTAAATAAAATGGCAAAAATCCCATACAAAGGGATAAAGAGTCTCAGTTACAAAGATAGCATCTTCTTTGTCTTAGGCCCCATATGTATTTATTTTTAAATAAAATTCTAACAAGCTTTCAAAAAAGGATAAGATGTTTTTGCTTTTGTAAAAGGTAAAGGAAGAAAAAAATGACTACTTGAATTAAAATCTAAGCTTATAGCGGAAATGCAGATAGATTGAAAAAACTGAAATCAATAAAAGGAAGGGGCTCTGTGGTTTTACTTTGGAAAATTAGATGCCAATCTCTTATGTCTGGCCAATTTTATGCTGAAATACTCACCTCAAGTGACCTCACTTGGACACAGAGTCTTGACAGAAGTCATTGAAGTCACCTGGGGGCAGGAAGGCGAGCTCAGGGCCCAGGAGAATGGGTGCGCTGATAGAAGAGGAGAAAGGGTGCAGACACAAAAGAGAGGGCCATGAATGGACATATGGAGGGGCGAGAGGCAGTCATCCACAAGCCAAGAAGAGAGACCTCAGCAGGAACCTTCCATGTGGATACTTCACCTTCTACTTTCTGAGCTCAGAACTGTGAAACATTAACTTCTGTGCTTGAAGCACCCAAGGTTTTGTGACACATTCCATGACAACCTTAGTGAAATAACACATCAAACTTCCAGCTCCCCAGTTTCAGAGACAACCTTATTCAGAGGGGGGAAAGGGGAGAGAGAGAGAGAAAGAGAGAGAGAGAGAGAGAGAGAGAGAGAGAGAGAGAGAAAGAGAGAGAGAGGAAAGTGCCTGACATAGAGGCAGACTCGGGGATGGAGTGGGGGGTTTATGAGGTGTTGGGAGGGAAACTGGGGACATTGGTGGTAGAAAATGTACACTGGTGGAGGGATGGGTTTTGGAACATTGTGTAACTGAAATCCAATCATGAACACTTTGTTATGGTCTATCTCACAGTGATTCAATAAAAAAAAATTAAAACCAAAAAAGAAGGCATTTCCAAAAGGCTTATGGACCGAAAGACTTAATTTCCCTGGTGGCAAGTGAACCGAAGGGTCACGGAACTCCAGAATCTGAAAAACTGACACTTTTCAACAAAGAAGACTGGAACAACTATGTGAAGAATGTCACAACCAATCACTGCAAAAAAAAATTCCCTCTTCTTTCCCCCTTTTGACCTCTCTCATTAAACCAGGCTGTTTATCAACAGAATTTTCTAGTTTCTGAAATTAATTATAAGTGCCTGAAGGTGTGGCAGCCCGGAGGTTTAGGGGACTGCGTGTCCAGATGGAAATGAGAGGGCTGCCCGCTTCCCTGCCAGGCAGTTTGATTCCCCAACCATCTTCCTCGGGCCAATTACGGATCTAAATATAACGGGGTGTCACTCTTGGCCATTTCTCGGTGGAGCTGATGCTTTTGCTCTCTTGTTTTCTGTCGTCGGCTCAAGAAAACAAGGGTGAGGGAGGATGATTTCGGGGCTTGTCAAAAAAGACATGGCCGAATCAAAAGGAAGACAGGCAAGATGTCACCCGGCCAACAGTTATCAGGAGAAATTGGAGGGTCTGAGCTCTGCATATCCTGGACACTGGGAAGGAATTGATTAAAGGTTCCAAAATTAGATTTTTTCTGGCCACAGTTCTGAATGGAGTGACTGTGTCTGACTCAGAGGAAGCCCAGCTTGTTATGTCCTGGAGACACCAATTGGCAGCCAAGAGACCCCAATCAGCACAGTGGTGACAGCGTCTGCTGAGAGCCCACGGAACTATCTGGAAGAGATCCACTTCCCTGAGGGAGACCCCCAACAGGGATTGGGGTGCTACCCAACCACCTCTGCGTGTGGCTGACTTCTAAATCTGTGCTCTGGGGAAGACATGCTGAGCCCCCTCCCCACCTCCTGTGTCTAGTTAAAGATCTCTAACTGCACACCCCAAAGGAGCCATCTGGTTTGGTGCCTCTGTTACTCCATGTTCAGACCCCTCCTCCTGATCAAAACTCCCCTCTGCTGTCCACATGACACTGAAATACCTACACCTCCCTGCCTACCAGCCACCTTCTTATCAGTTATCCTGATGTGACAGCATGGTTTGAACCCAATCCTGCCAACCTGACTTAAACCTGCTTCTAGTCTTGCCCAGCCCACCCCCAAATTCATGAGTGAAAGTGCTAGCCACCCTCTCACATGATTCATTATTGCCATTTCTTCCTCCTCCTTGTACCTTGTCAACATTCTACTTATCCTTCCAGAGACATCTTAAGTGATGCTATCTTTAATAAGATTTTGTTGGGACCAAAGTGATACTACGGTGGATAGTATTTGCCTTTCACTTGGCCAAACAGAGTTTGAACCCTGGCACCACATATGGTCCTCCAAGCTCCACTAGGAGTAAGCCATGAGCACCACCAGCTGTGATCCCAAAACAATAAGTTAAAAAAAGAAAAGAAAGAAGACTCACTGTAAAGGGATATTTGAACTGGGTTTTGAAGACTATCCAGTCCAATGATAAGAGAACCTCATAAGGATCATTAGAGAGATATGGATAAAATGTTATTAGTGTTTGATCACTTGATCACTTGACACCCCGTTATTCATCGATTTGCTTGAGCAGGCACCAATAATGTCTCCATTCGTCCCTGTCACGTGCTAGTGTAGCCCAATGGCATCTGCTAGCTCCAGGAACAGGAAGAGCCTCAAACTGATCATTCAGGGTCTTGACAAAGAAGTCTGACCATCTCGACCATCTCGTAGGTGGGCAGCCATGCAATCTATTGACGTCCCGTGTAATCCAGTCAGTAATGGCTCTAGTCCAGTGGTCGTCTCCAAATCGCATTATGTGTCCAGCCCATCTGTTTTCGTTGCTTTGGCAAATGAGACAGTGTCCCTGAATCTTGATCATCAATGGAGGTTGGAACTCCATATTCTTTCTCTCACTTGAATGAAGCGTGATATTCCATGCATAGCTATTTCAATTCCTCTTTGGGAGACCCGAATAGCATTCTCATCCTGTTTTCATAGGACCCAGGTCTCTGAGGCATATGTTGATGCAGGAATAACAGTGGAATCAAAGAGATGTGCCCAGAGCCAGAGGATCTTTGTCCTCTTAGCTGTTTCTTCGATGCTCTTGAAGGCATTCCATGCTGCTCTCTTCCTCCTGCACAACTCAGGTGCCAGGTCATTCATCATGATGTTGACTTCCAGACCTAGGTATACATAACGGTTGCATTCGGAGATCTTTGTTCCATTGAGAGCAAATGGAATGTTATAAACGAGACTGTTTCTCATAAACATTGTCTTCGTGAGATTCAGCTGTAGTCCGACCTTTCCACACTCACGGTTGAAGTCGGCCTGCATTTGTGCCACTTGGCTATGTTTGGTCTTATTAGAACAATTTCATCAGCAAACTGGAGGTGATGTAGTGCTGACCATCTATCTTCACTCCCATTCCTTCCCATTCCAGTCGTCACATGACGTTCTCGAGGGTGGCATTGAAGAGTTTCAGTGAAATGGTATTGCCCTGCCAAACCCCTCTCTTGACATGGATGATCACTTCCTTGTAGAATGGTGAGATCCTGGTAGTGAATCCGTAATACAGCTCATGGAGGATCTTGATGTATTGAGTTTTTATGCGCTGTTTAGCTAGGGCTTCGATCACCACTTCAGTCTCAACAGAATCAAAGGCCTTCTTTAAATCAATGAACATTAGACAGAGCGGCATCTGGAACTTCTGATAAACCTCAATGAGCTTGGTTATTGTGTGGATATGGTCAATCATGCTGAATCCTTTTCGGAAGCCGGGTTGCTCGCATGGTTGTCCTTCATGTAGTGTTCTGATAACCCTATTCAGGATGACTTGAGTGAACAGCTTGTAGATGAAAGACAACAGGCAGATCAGGCCATAGTTGACAATGTCGTGGATGTCTCCCTTTATGTACAGTAGTACAGTCCTGCTGGTTTTCCATTGGGATGGAACCTTGCATTCAGACAGGTAGCACATAAAGAGCCGAGCCAGTGTATTGATGAGAACTGACAGCAGATTCTTCGAGTATTCAGGTCTGATCTTGTCTGGGCTGGGCGCTGTTTGCTTCTTTACTGACGAAATGGCATGTCCGATTTCAGAAGGGAGAATGTTGGGAACAACATATCCATCCTGCGGAATTTGGTATGTGGGCAGGTGGACGTGACTATCGAAGAGATCCAAGTAGAAGTCATGGATGATCTTCTCCATTGCCCTTTGGAAAATGTGATAGATCCATCAGGATGTTGAAGGGCAGTCATCCTGGTCTTGTAGTTGGCAAAAAACAGGCAGGCATTGCGAATACTTTTCCCAGCTTCTGCCGCATCAGCCATCACTGCTGCTCTTCTCTCTTTGAGGTCTTCCTTGATAGCTTCTCTGTACTGCTTTGCAAGCTCAGACATTCACTTGCAATTGCCTGAGACTTGCACCAAGCCATGTCAGCGAATGAGCTCAAGAGTTTTCGAAGACAGGCTTCTTTTTGTGGCTATCTCTCTCTTGGCGTTCCTCACACAATCATGGAGGTGCTGAACCAGTCGATCTTATTCCTCGTCAATGTTGTCAATTGAAATTCCGTGCTGTTCTCTTCCTCCTGCACAACTCAGGTGCCAGGTCATTCGTCATGATGTTGACTTCCCATGTACTTTCCCATGTTGCCACAATAGTGCCAAAGAGCTCCCAGTTGGTGGTCATTCTGGGAGTTCTCTTCTTAAACTTTGCAGTCCTTTCTCCCCACTCCGTGAAGTAGAATTTTGCACAAAGCAGGTGTTGGTCTGATCCCATTTGGAATTTTGGGACAACAGCAACATTAGTTAGGCAAAACTGTCGATTGAATATGATGTGGTCAATTTCATTGTGGAACTGTCCACTGGGAGACTCCCATGTTCAATGTTTAAATTCGGCTTCTGGAATTGTGAGTTAGCATGGATGGTCTTGGGCAACATGATGGACTCAGTCTCTCACCCTGTTCGTTCCATTCTAGGCCATGGGTCCCGATGTGGAGTTCTTCAGCTGATCTTCTTGGTCCTATCTTGGCATTAAAATCACTGACAATGATCTTGTAAAAGGTGTGGTCTTCTTTATAGGACTTCTCCAGCTCCATGTAAAACTTCTCAATTTCTTCTTCATCATAATTGGATTTTGGTGTGTAGACAACAAAGATAGAAATGTTGGCAGTGAGCCACATCTATTCAAGTGTAATCATCCAATTCAAGTTGTTAGGCATTCGAATGAATCAATGCTCATGGCCAAGTTCGTGTTGACAAGGACACCAACACCATTGATGCCTCTTTTGTTGCATGTTCCAAGTAACAATTCTTCTCCAGTGTCAAAAACTGTTTGATGTGATTGATGTCTTTTCCTCTCAGTCAAACCAATGATGTCGTACTTGATCTTTCATGCTTGATGACCATCAGGTCCTTGATGGATGCATCTGATGCCAGCGTATGTGCATTGAAAGTACAGACAATCCTTTTTGTCCTCCTTCATTTTGGCAGCCTAGTTCGGCCTTTATCATCCTCTCCTTCCTCATCCTTCTTAACACTGCCATATTGGTGGCTCTTTCAGAGTCAGGGGAATGAGACCCATTGTATTTACTGGTTTTGGCATACCGAATACGCCACGAATAACTTGCCAGGGTCTGCTATGCAGGCGGGATACTCTCGGTAGCTTGCCAGCTTCTCCGAGAGGAATAGAGGCTCTTAGGGTGGTCTCTAATTACCCTTTGCAGGTGTTCCCATGGTTCAAACCATATTTGAACCCCATAAAATGTGGTGTGTTAATCTTGGAAGATGGGTATTAAGTGTCTTATGATGTGTCCACACGGTCCGGAAAGCATCCTGGAGCGTGGTGGTGGCTGGGTAGTGGAGGTAGTGAAGGTACTGGAGGTCTGATGATGAGGTATTTATCTGGTACCGGTAGGGTAGGGCTTCTGGGTATAATCCCTGGGTCGCCAGAGATTGGTAGGAGCAGGCAGAGAATCTCTGTTGCCGGGTCCATTGAGCCTGGAGTCCAAGGTCACAGAATTCCACTTACCTGGTTCTGTGGGGCTTCACTCGTGCGTGAGTCTCAGCCTGGGTATCCGGAAAGTGACCTGCAGTGTGGCAGCAGCTGGGTAGAGGACGTAGTGAAGGCAATGAAGTCTGGTTTTGTGGGGCTTCACACATGTGTGAGTCTTGGCCCGAGCATCCAGAAAGTGGCCTGAAGTGTGGCGGAGGCTGAGTAGTGGAGGTAGTGAAGTTTATTATTAGTGTTTAGAAAAGAAAAACTATTTCAAGAAATTTCAGGAAAAATACTGACATAATCAAAAACTTTAAGGTAGATGATTTTAGGAGTTAGGAAAATGAGATAAAGGGAGAAGGGAAAGGTACAAGCAAGAAAATGTATTTTTAGGGTCATCTCCTGAATCATACTGTCATCTGCTGAGTGATGAGCCCTTCTTGTCACTCTCCACGTGTCTCTTCTAAAAAGAAATATTTTCTCTTACTGGGATGTTTTGCAGAGAGGATCTCCAGTCTCCTGTGGTCTGGTCACACATGTTCTGTAAGACCCAGCTTCCTTTGCAGAACCTCTTTGTTCCAGGTCGATGTAGTACTGAGTGAATGCTAAGGACCCTGTGAGTCAGACCCATAGAATACTGACCTCATTCCAAGACACTGTTATGCTTAGCAAAGGGCACCATCTCCCTCTTGGAAGTATGACCTTAATCCTTCCAGGCTGGGCAAGAGGAACAATAGGCATCTTCACAACAGCTTGGAGATGATGTTTTTAATCATCCAGAAGACTTGAACTTTGCACAGACCCTGCACTCACACCCAGAAAATTGCCTAAAATCAAACAACCAGAAGAAAACAGTGCGGCTATTACAGGCATCTTGAAACCTAAAGGAGATACTCTAGACTAGAACAAGCAGGGAGAATTGGGTTTCTGAGACACCAGGGAGACATTTGTCCCCATGGAAAGTCTTCTTCAAATCTGTGGTGCTATCTGGAGGGACCCTGTCCCCATCCAAGACCACAGTCACCCTAGGGGTTATAGTAGTGTCCTGGGAAACAGAGTTTCTCCTATTCAAAGTCAGTGAGGGAACTTTAAGATTTGAGAAGAGAAAGTAGCTTATAACATCCTATGTGGGAAATAACATAATAGTAAAGGATGTTGCCAAATGGCATCCATGCTTCAAGAGAGCTCTCATGAGAGGTTGTTCCTGGGCTTCTGCGTGTTCTTTTAGATATTTTCAAGGGGCCCATAGTCCAGAGCAAGTTGATGTTCTCCTCCTTCACCCAAAACAAATCCTAGTCTGCAGCCATACAGTTGGCATCCCATTGGAATATGGGCACTTCTCTTGGAGAGTGAAACAGTGACAATCCTTTCCAGCCTGAAGAGCAACTTTTCAGCCCCCACCAGGATTCTTGTCACCAAATGAGCAAATACCTGGTGAAGACGATGGATTATTGCTGCTCTATTCCACTAGTCACATGCTGTTTTCTGTGTTGAATGTCATTTCCATGTTTAGTTTCCAGGCTCAGCACCTTATTAAGTTTCTCACCATACCTCACAAGAGGAGAGGAAAGTCCAGTTCCTTCCTCTGTAACTCAATGCCACACCCAGTGAGATGCAGCCTACACCACAGGCTCCAGGAAGGTGAGCCCAAGAGTAGTGCTCAAAGTTTTAGGAGTTAGTGACTAAGGAGGAGAAAGGTCAAAGGCTGAGTGAATGAAACAGATGCTCTTGCTGTTTCACTGATTCTGTCTCACTGATTCTCTTTCCCTATCTTGAGAATGTTGCATGAATGTAACCCTACCACGAACAGTAAGGTGAAACAAGTGCCTCAAATAAAAAGTTTTTAAAGCTACTTCCCTCTCAAATAAATATCATGTTCTAAGGGATCCATCTGCTAGCTAGCTTCCTGACGTGTAGGTGTCTCTGAATGAAGATAATTAAATACACTTTGGAAATGCCATGTTTTGGCTCCAGCCAGACACTAGAATTTTCGAGACAGGAGGGTTAACTGATTTGGGGAGCTTTTCAGCCTCAGTATAAAGGAATGTAAAGAAAGAAACAATTGAGCAGAAACATCGCCATTTCTGAAAGGAGAGAAGAGACTTGTGAAAGTCTCTATTGCCTGATTCAAATCCTCCCTGGAAGAGATTCTGCATCATTGTTAAATGGCGTGATCACTCTTTCTTAGGTTAATGATTATGATGAGATATATTCCCGGTGGCCATAGATTTGGTGCTTCAGCAGTGAGATACACAGAGTTTCAAAATGCTTTTTATACTCAAAGCTCTCATGTAGGAACAGAGCAGGGGAAAGCTGCCAAGATTCCTGATCTTTTTCTCTCTAAATTTCTCAGGTATAAAAGTTTTTTATGCTTGGGGCTGGAGAGATAGCACAGCGGGTAGGGTGTTTGCCTTGCACGCGGACGACTCAGGTTCGATTCCCAGCATCCCATATAATCCCCTGAGCACCGCCAGGAGTAACTCCTGAGTGTAGAGCCAGGAGTAACCCCTGTGCATCGCCAGGTGTGACCCAAAAAATAGAAAAAAAAAAAGCTTTTTATGCTTAAAAGTTGTCTAAGGGCTCTGGAAGCAGAACTACATTTGATTAAGGTAACAAAAAAACAGGGTGATCTAGTAATTGACCTATTGTTTACTACATTCCTCATTATTTTTTCTAATCCTACATGCAAAACATGCACTCATCTCTTGAGCTATCTCTCTGGCCCTCTCAGTTCTTCTCATTTTCTTTTCTTTTTTTTTTCTTTTTTGGCTTTTTGAGTCACACCCAGTGATATTCAGAGGTTACTCCTGGCTCTAGACTCAGGAATCACTCCCGGTGGTTCTCAAGGGACCATATGGGATGCTGGGTTGGGTCTGCTGCATGCAATGCAAACACCCTACCTGCTGTACTATGGTTCCATCCCTCTCAGTTCTTAAAGTTGACTCTTCCTTTCCCTCCAACAGAGAGTTGCATCTTTATTAGACACAGCTCTCAAATATATATATACTGTCACTGTCACTTCACTGTCCTCCTGTTGTTCATTGATTTGCTCGAGTGGGCCCAGTAACGTGTCCATTGGAGACTTTGTTGTTACTGTGTTTGGCATATCGAATACATCACGGGTAGCTTGCCAGGCTCTGCCATGCGGGCGAGATACTCTTGGTAGCTTGCTGGGCTCTCCAAGAGGGGCGGAAGAATCGAACTTGGTTCGACCATGTTGGCTGTGTGCAAGGCAAACGCCCTACCGCTGTGCTATTGCTATATATACAGATTTATAATATATATTTATATACGTTTTTCAGAAGGCTAAGGATATTTGCTTCAGGAATAATATTCCTGATATACCTAAAATAATTGCATATGAAATACTAGTCAAATAATTCAGCACTTCAAGTCAAAGTACTTAATGCAGAGACATTTGAAAGAGCGATGATGAGCTTCATGTTATGATCAATATCTTAGAATCTCAATTCTCTTTGAAAACAGTCACTCCTGGAGCTATAAGCATTGTAGGAAAGTATAACAAGTTTAAGCAAAAAGAAAGTAAAGGGCATTTGTAAAATAGATAACATAGATTGTTCAGTGTTTTGTTGCCACTATTATTGTTTCAATGAGTTTGGAAATCAACTGGAAAAGAGATGTATACATAAAAAGAAGTGGGACTAATGTAAGAATTTTAAGGAGGTAGAAGGAACTTCAGGGGCTGAGAGATAGCACAGTGGGTAGGACTCTTATCTTGCACACAGATGACCCAGGCTCTATTCCTGGTACCACAGAAGCTCCCTGCAAGCCTACTAGAAGTGATCTTTGAGCACAGAGCCAGGAGTTAGCTCTGAGCAACACTGGGTGTGAAGTCTCTCACAAAAAAAAGAACTTCAAAGAAACTAACAACGGGATTTTGGAATAATTCACAAGCTCAGTATTTCATTGGTCAGATGAAGCTTCAGATCATAGAAGAGACTTGTGAACACAGTTACTCTTATGGGTTATTTTGATGTATTGGAAGCAGCTGGCAGTGGAGAGAGGTGCTTGTGACTGAGCAGCACATGAAGCTAGTCCAAGACTGAAACCATCCCCAACCTTCTACTACATACTGGACTTGGCTCCAGCAGAGACAGTGCAAAGCAATTAAACTCCACACAGCTCTTCCACAGAGACAGGAACACAGGAGACGGAACATTTACTCTCTTGAGAAATCAGAATATCCTCTTTAATTTCCCACTTCCCTCCCCCCAAGCTCGTTTTCTTGTTTTTTTTTTTGTTATTGTTGTGATTATTTTGTTGTTGCTGTGATTATTTTGTTGTTGTTGTGATTATTTTGTTGTTGTTGCTGTTCATTAGTGCCAAGACTCTGTCCAGGTAAGCAAGTTTCCTGAAGTCACTGAAGATCGTTTCTCCTGAGTTGTTCTGCTAAACTTCAAATTGGTTAAAATTTCTTCCATCCTCCTGAACCTCCCCATTGCTCCTCACACGGAAGCACCACACTTCCACTAAGTAGATTACTGCACAGAGATGCTTCCAATTAACAATCACCACTTTTCATTTTATCTGTTTATCTTATTAGACACCAGAGCACCGTGATTCATGTAATTATTGAGCTGGATTTCAGGCAGTCAATTCAACATTCAACATCAATGCCTCCACCAGTGTTCCTAGATTCCCTCCCATCCCCCCAGTCTGCCTCCTCCTCCTCCTCTTCCTTGACAGGCAATTTTACATTTGATTGTTGTAGTTTGGAATTTTTACTTCCAGTACTTTTAGCCCTATAGTGTAGATATATACACATAACTCATCTTACCCTTCCAAAGTAGTCAAGGTCCCTGAGCCCTACCTCTGATACCTCCCGTTCCTCTCTTCTTATTAGCCCCCTGAGTTTCTTAATATTTTTCACTTTAGAGTCTAAGCAAACATCCTGTAACTCCTTGGTGAACAGAAGACACTGGAAAATATCTCTTTAATGCTTTTCAAACTTCCATTTTCATTTATTATTCCTCATAAAAAGCAGCAATTTATCAAATGTTTTGTTCTCCGATCTGATCTACTAGCCTGGAACTAGTTTTAAATAATCAGAGAGAAACTGTGTGGTGGCAAGTCACACAGTAGTGAGCAAATGAAAGGCATGCCCATAGTTTCACATAATATTCATATGCAAAAAGATGGCTGGATTTTACATAATTTAATAGACTGTTCCAATAATGCAATGGGGAATTCAAATGTATTACACAATAAAAGTTCCTGATTCAAAAAAAAAGTGGATAGACTCTCTTGAACTAATAAGCAAAACGAAATTCAAAGTTCGTTCTTTGTGCATTTTCGTAGAGCTTTTTTCCCTTCCTTCACCTCCCATAATAAGGTAGGGAATAAGAAATTATCCTATTCTATAAAAAGGTTGAAAATACAGTATTATTCTTAGATTTATATAAATAAAATTATGCAATGTAAAGAAGCATATTGCAGGGAAAAAATATGGTTAAGAATCCTGAAAGCAGGTATACTCTCTTTCTCACGGAAATAGTAAATGTAATGAATTTAACAGGTTATTTTTATTTTCTTTCCATTTTTTCAGATACCACTCATAACAAAAAATTGAGGTATTTGGTGCTATTATATAAGAAATAAACCAGGGGCCAGAGAGTACAGTGAGCAGGGCACTTGCCTTGTAAGTGGCCAACCTGGGTTCCATACCCAATGCACTCTCTCTCTCTCTGACCCTCAAGAAAATATAAAATGTAGTTTTATATTTATTTAAATAACTTTAAAATATCTTGCATGGAAACTGTCTCTCTGAATTTAGAATGAAGAAGACAGATTCTAACATCGGCAGAACAATGACTTCACAATGATTCCCTGGAGAAACAGTTAATAGAAATGTTCATTCACTTTTCTCTAACAAGACACCTCTAATCAAAACTCTTTCCTGATAGATCTTGTATATGTTCCTGTAAACAGTTTCATTTTGTTTCTTATTTTCATTTTCGCCCATTTTTATTGAAGTACCATGATTTCCTGTACTATTCATGATTGATTTCATGCATGCATCATTCCCCCCAACCCCCCTCCAGGCTCAGTTTTTCTCTTCCAAAGTCCCAGGACTCCTCCCACCACCTCCTCCGCCCTCTCAGGTAAGTTCATTTCTGTAGTTAAATATGGCTTTGATGTGCAGAACAACTGCAATACATCACCCCAAAGTGTCCAGCACCCTCCACCACTGTTTTTGTACCTCTTCTAATCTGTTCTTTCCCTCACTATTTAGTAACTGGCTTTCTATTCTAATGCCCATCCTTTGTCATTATTCAAAATAGTGCAATTTTTATCAGTATTACTAAGCCAAAAGTTAGGGTTTTTTTGTTTGTTTGTTTGTTTGGTTGGTTGGTTGGTTGGTTGGTTGGTTAGCTTGGGGGCCACAGCTGAGTGAGTTAAAAGATTATTCCTGGCTCCTCTGCACTCAGGGATCACTCCTGGTGGGCTCAAGGAACCATATGGAATGCCAGGGATCAAGTCCAGATCAGCCATATGCAAGGCAAATGCCCTACCCACTATTGTGGGTACTATTGTCCTGACCTCATAAAGTTTGTTTTTAAGGGGGGGATGAATTAAATGAACTAGAATTACACAATGTGGTGCAATTAAGTCTAAGCTTTTCTAATATCTTAACTCTCCAGAACTTAACACTGGGAGTGAACTCAGGACTTCAGAGGTGTGTGCAGAAGAGAGAAAGAGAGGGTGCAGAATGCCTTTCCCTGGAAAGTGTTTCATTTCAAAG
This sequence comes from Sorex fumeus, assembly GCF_029834395.1. Lineage (NCBI taxonomy): Eukaryota > Metazoa > Chordata > Mammalia > Eulipotyphla > Soricidae > Sorex > Sorex fumeus. The sequence continues at coordinate 29,090,624 of NW_026606065.1, forward strand.
TAAAGTTACTTTGACTCTGTGCTTCATTTTCTCTACAATTTTTTTGTATGAGTTGCAGAATGAAGGTTAATTGTGTTAGATTGTAGAGAAGGATGCTACAGAATTCAGCCTTTCTTTCATACAAAGGAAAAGATAACTGAAGAAAATTGGATAAAAGACTTTAAATACCTGCTTCACAAAAGCCAGGGAGAATAATAGCTGATATATTTTAGCCTGGGAGCAGAAGGCAAAGGAGATCATTCAATCATAGCAGGTCCCAGCAAGAGACAGGCTGGGTCTAAGGAGAGAGAGTGCAGGAGAGAATTGGGGGCGTGGACTGCAGATTCACTGAGATGTGATATTGAAAGCTTTATTCTAGTGTCCTCACACTGTCCCAGAATATCAATGTGGACAAGGTAGCGAGAACACTGCAGGTGATTGCAGAGAACCAAGAGCAGCAGTTGATAAAGAACTAAACTAGTTGGACACTGGTAGCCAGTAGGATGGAGCTAGTCCTGAGGACCCTCAGAAGAAGATGGAAAAGGAGGGGAATGTCTCAATAATTCCGAACAGAATTCAGATTAGCAGTTACCTAGTACCTAAGGGGGCAGAAACACTGGGCTTAATAGATTTTCATGAATGGCTTCCATCCCACAGGCATTCATGAAAATCTTCATATTACTGTTCCAATTGAACAAGACTATAATATCCTAGAAAAACTCTGTCTAAAAGTAGCTTAGAGTAAAAGACACACCTTGTAATATGAAAGTTGGTATCATCTTATTGCTACAGAGAGTCACTGCTTTGAAAAATAAGACATTGGTGCAAAAACCAATGACCTTCAAGAGAAAGATGGAGGATTTCATCAATGAGGAAAATGCAGGTGGAGACAAAGATAAATTCTGGAGGGAGACTTGCCTACAAGCTGATAGGGTCATGGAATATTGCAGAGCACCATAGAGATGCAGCTCTGCGATTTTTTCTTGGTTAATTTCCTTTGACAGAAATCGTTCAGGTGTCAAATGAAACATCTGATACTGCCTGAAATGTGAAACTCTCAAGAAGAAAAATTTCAGACACATTATGAGGATTTTATTAGAGTAACTGAATTATAAAATTCTGTCTGTGAAAACTTACATCCCTATTCTACAAATGGTTCAGTGCAACATGGGTAGAAAAACATCACTGAGTGAAACAAATGTCACTGACATGGGATGAGCAGGCATCATTTACTGCTTGGTGCTTAAGAGATGAATTCTATATAGGATTTGCAACATGTGGGGTGTCTTTAGGGTCAATACTGGGAGACCACTGCACTGTAGCACTGTCCTCCCCTTGTCCATCAATTTGCTCGAGCGGACCCAGTAACATCTCCATTTGAGACTTGTTGTTACTGTGTTTGGCATATTGAATACACCAGACTTTGCCGTGCAGGGGAGAAACTCTCGGTAGCTTGCCAGTCTCTCCGAGAGGGGCGGAGGAATCAAACCCAGCTTGGCGGGGCTGGCCACAGGCAAGGCAAATCCCCTACCGCTGTGCTATCGCTCCACATGCAGTACAGTATTTGAAACTACAGTCACTGTGGGGAAGGGGAAAACAAACCCAGACCCCGTGATGTCACAGTCACTGGCAATCCCTGTCTGTTCGCTCCCTCACCCTCCATCTATCCCGGACCCCCAGATGTACGGGTTCTGATAGACCCCAGAAACGGGGAAACAAATGAACCTTTCTGACCAGAAAGAACCTGATCAGGAATATTGGAAGCCTGACCCTTTAAGGCTCTGACAGGAATTGCCTGGGAGACTACTCGATTTTATTTAGGGAAGCTGTAATATAGCAGAGGCAGAGGTAGGATAGATTATTAGTAAAGTAGATAGAATGGCAAAGCACCTAAGCATGACTAGACAATGGTGCTCTGTGTCTAGCTTGGCGGATGTTCATGAAACCGTGAGACAACCAGGATGGGGTCACTGGAATAAGACTAGCAGGTTTGAGTGGAAGTACAAGCTCAGTGAGAAATGGGGAGCTCAGGACCCATACCCACTTTCCATTACTTTACCTGCACTAGCAAAGTTCAATCAACAAGAAACAAAGCCTACTCATGAGGTCCAAGCTGGAGTCTTTTCATGTGCTGTATCTTATGCAACTGAGAACATCAAGCTGAGAGGAGGGTCACCTTCTTGGAGTAAGCTGTGGGAATGCCAGGGGAAGGTGGGCAGGGGCAGTCTTGGGAGGCCAATAGCTTTGTAAGCTATTTGATACACCATATCTAAACTGGTGTCAGGTATTTGTGCTGGCACCTGTATGCACGAACCTTTACTAGGAGGTAGCACACAGCCCAAGGTAGCTCACTTCCTCCATTGGAAACCTTGGCAGCTCTGTCCTCCAGCTACTGTCTCGGGGTCACTCTGCAGCAGTACTACCATCTAGCTCATGAAATCTATTGATTTCGAGGAAGACTTGCTTTGGATGAGCCCTGCCTCTTGAAATTCTTCCTTGACACTGATTTGTCCAAGTACTAGACAAAGATGCCTTTTTCTTTGAAGAAAAATTCTGTTTCTTTGTCCACCAACATGTCTAAGCTCCTTCAATCTTAAAACAATTGTCATATGTGTTGAGCAAGCTATTTTTAGGGTTCTCTCCCCATTTTAGCTGTGATGTCACCATTACACATGTGATCGGTAGCCCCTGGCTTCTATCATCACCACAAATGGAAACTACTTTTCACATAACACAGGAAACCACCCACAGAACTTTGAGCATGCAGGTTGCTTCATTAATTCAACAAGGAGGTCATTAGACTGAGGAGAGTCTACTGCTTTATCAGTTTATAGAATCAAAACCAAAACTGAAGATTATCCCAAGATTAACAATCAAATGTGCACTAGTGAAGGGACAGGTGTTAGAACATCGTATGACTGAAACTCAGCCATGAACAGCTTTGTAACTGTATATTTCATGATGATTCAATTAAAATCAATAATGGGAGTTCTCTTGTCATACAGAACAGTCTGAATAACTTGGGGTCTTTATGCATCAAAGATAAACATGAACTCTCTACATGTATTTCCATTCCAATGTCAGGGCTGTCTATTCATTTAGGGTCTTTGAAGTCATTCATTCAACCATCTGCTTAGGTGTTGTCCCGTATCTCTAGTTCTCCTGTGAGCCAAAGAGATGGGGCAGAATTTACAGTCCTGGGAAAACATAAACTACCTAGTCTCAGGGAGAATCCAGGATTTGGCAGGAATGTCAAAAATGTAGAGTGAAGTCAGCTAAATGGAACCACAGCAGCCATGGGCAAAGGGAAACTGAGGCTTCCACTTTCACTAGGTGGCACGGAGGCATCAGACCCACAGAGAGGGAAAGGGAATGAAAAATAACTTGGTGCTCTGCTCTTAATGAACAGCACTTCTGAATCACAGTAATGGAAAGTCTATTCCTGAATGTTTCCTGAGCATTTTCTCTGTGCCATGCAGGATGTAGGTACACACTCACTACCCCAGTAAACCCTAAGAGAACAAGAACACAAGGCCTCCCTTTTCTGAGTTCCACCGTTGAGTCTGAGAGGAAATATTCTGGATCACCACTGAGTAGGTTCTGTAGCACTGAGGGCATTTGGGGGAATTACAACAGGACAAGAGGGCATAGGGTATGGAATCAGAGTGTATTAGATTTGTATATGAAAATGAGCTGGAAAGGAATCAGAGGAGGCTCAGGGCTAAAGTACCTGCCTTAGAAGTGTGAGGCCATGAGTGTGAGCCCCAGTACCACATGTGTGCAATGGCATAGGCCCTATAGGACTTGCTGTCTGCCACCTCTGTGCCCCAGCAATCGCAGCAGTGTACAAGCTCCATGCACAACCAGGTGCCAGGAGTACTGCAACTGAAGTGTGTCACTCCTGGTGAGCACTGCCAAGGAAAGGACGTATAAGCAATGAAGCCCAGAGTATGAGCCCAAGTGAGTTTGTGCCGGCCACACTGCAACCAGAATGTATGTGAGTACCACGGAGGATGAGCACAGCACCCGGTCAACAAGGTGAATGGAAGGGAAGTACAGAGGGTAAGGCCTTGCATGCAGCTGTCCCAGGTTGAATCGTTGTGATCCCATATGGTCCCTTGAGCACCAGGAATGATCCCTGACTGCAGAGCCAGGAGTAAGTCCTGAGCCAGATGGGTGTAGACCAAAAACCAGAACAGAAGAAGAGAATTAAAAAAAAAAAAACTGAGAAGACGTCATTTGAAGGAAGACTTGAACCTGGTGAGGTGTTAGCCTTTGATGAGAAGGGTTTTTGATGTTATTGTTGTTATTTTGGGGATTGGGTGGGGGTGGGGGTTTGGGAGGGTTCATACCAAGATATGCTCGGGGCTTACTCCTGGTTATGTGGCTCTACATTCAGAGATAACTCTTGGTGGTGCTCAAGTGATCCTATGGGATGCTGAGAATTAAACCTGGGCAGACAAGGCAAGGCAAGCACCCTACCCACTGTACTATCTTCCTGGCCCCTGATGTAAAGGGTTTTTATTCCTATCCAAGGGCCAGGTAAGCAGTAGGTGTGAGGGAGAGTGCAAAGCCCAAGGGTATGACTGGATGTAAGAATTTTAATGGGTCCTTAGAAGAACTTTGACCTTAACCCTCAGAGCAAACATCAAGAAGGAGACTTGGAGGAGCTAAAGTACTTTTATTTAGCAAGATATTCAGGCTGTAGCTTGGAAAATAGATGAAGAAGGAGGGACGTGGATGGCAGAATTGGCAGTTGGGAGGATAATTGGAATTTATAATTGTTGATCACTTGTCAAGCCAAGCACTGAAGACGCCACTGTAAAACCCTGGATTGTAAATGTCAGCAAACTATCAATCTAGAAACGCCTTCAGGGCCCCCTTCCTGGAGTCTAGGGACAAAAGGGATGGCTACTGATTTTCAGGGTAATAAAAGTGTCCCTTGACTGGGTAGCCTTTGCTACCCAGATGAATACCTGATCTTTCACATGTAAAAAAAATTTTTTTTGCTTTTTTTTTTTTTTTTTTTTTTTGCTTTTTGGGTCACATTCAGCACAGGGGTTACTCCTGGATTTACACTCAGGAATTACTCCTGGCGGGGCTCAGGGGACCATATGGGATGCTGGGAATTGAATGCAGGTCAGCTGTGTGAAAGACAAATGCCCTACCCTCTGTACTAATAGTACCCTAATGTACCCTAATGTACTATAACTCCAGCCCCTCACTTGTAAATTAAATACACCAGTGACAGTCTGTAAGGTACATGAGGAAATACCACTGATGATATCCCATTGTCCCATTGGCTTTTCTTTTGCTTTTTGCTTTTTTCCCATCCTGGGGGTGGAACTCTGGAACTCACACATAGGATGAGAGGCCTGTGCCATTCCATCAAACCCGTTCCTAGCTCAGTTACATTTTTTTAAGCATTTGGATAATGACTTTCCAAGTGATTCAGAAACGTTGATCTCAGCACCTCCTTGCTGTAATGTAAGCCTGCTCTACCCCTCATTTCCGCATCTGCAATACCCGGAATTAAACAGCTGACGCTGCAGTGCCAAGCAAGGCTCTAGCTGCTCTTAAATATGCAGAATGACAGGAGAGAAAAATCCACAGGGACTCTAGGCTATGCCACTTCAGGGTGAAGTGCCTCAGAACACCTTCCAAGCTATCCCTGAGAGATGTAAAAGGAGCAGAGGGTGGATGTCCAAATGGAGAGTTATTTCGAGTGATCAGTGATAGATGCTGATAGAAGTCAAGAGTGGTACCCAGTCATGTGCTTCTAGTCATATTTCAGATACATTGATCACTGCGGCCAGTGCCTGGGCTTTCATAGAGTCTGCATATCTTGGTCTTCCAAAGTTCTTTATAATCATTGGTGGTGAAACATGTGCTCTTCAAGCCACAGGGCAATGACCTTGAGCTTGAGTTTAGGTGTGAAAGGTGGTGGATCTCCTCCATCACTTCCTGTTGTGTCAAATTCAGTTTTATCCTCTTTCAATTTTGGGAAAACCTGTTTCTTCTTTTTTTTTTAATTTTTTTAGTGAAACACCATGAGGTACAGTTGTAGACTTACAAATTTTTGTGCTTGGGTTTCAATTATACAATGATCAAGTACCCATCCCTCCACCAGTGCCCATTTTCCACCACCACGGATCCCAGTATCCCTCCCACCCTCTAACCCCCCGTCCCACCTTGCCTCTGTGGCAGGACATTCCCTTTTGTTCTCTCTCTCCTTTTGGATGCTGTGGTTTGCAAAAGAAGCATTGAGTGAAACCTGCTTCTTATAATGAACTGCCCATTTCATTTTAAAAGGACCTGGTTCCATGCAAAAAAATATTTTTATGAAAATAACAGAAACTTTTATCAGATTACTTGGATACTGAAATTGATGCCATAATATACTGGAAATATAAGGGTATTATTTCAATCAGGTATAAGGAACTTCTACTTATGGGGCTAGAGAGAACACAGTGGGCAAGGTGTTTGTCTTGTACTCGGCCTTACCTGGGTTCCATCCCCAGCATCCCATAAGGTCTCTGGAGTGCCACCAGGAGTGATTTCTGAATGGCAAGTCAGGACCAAAGGAGAAAAAAAAGAGAAAGAAAATGCTACATGTTTCTTATATATAACAGACTTCCTATACTTAAAGAGTCTTCATCCTTCCAATACCCAAATATAATATCAGGTCATTGAATGTTTAAAAGCCAAGTTTTAACTACCTTGAAATCATATAATCTTTAGCTTGGCTGGCAACACATGTTTTAAGTACATGTACTTAGAAGAAAACAAGAAAGATGGACTTGTATTACTCCTGAACTTCATTATGATGTTAACCTTTCAATGAGAAATGACATTTTAGAAATACCACTATATGCATTTAAACTCTTGCTTCAGTTGCTAAAGGCACAGATGAAGTATGAAGTATGATAAGGAGAAAGAGTCTTATTATTATTAACCATGTAATAACCAGGTCCTTCAGGATAATTACAATCCCATGTTCACTCAGGCCAAGTTAATCAATTTAATTTCCAAATATTACTCCTTATCACTTTCAGATAATAGGAGTGTCCTGGGAGACTTTATCTATTTTGTTTATTCACTTTTATTGAGGTAATATTGGTTTTCAAGACTATGCTTATGTTTTAGGGGATCCAATGCCATAATACCACACCTCCTACCCAAATGGCAAGTCCCTTCACCATAATTCCTCCACAATAGCCTCTTCCATTCTTCAACTATCTTTTTCTTTTCCTTTCTAATAACCTCCATTATGTCAGCAGAATCAAAGAATTTGTTTCCATTGGCTGTTGTCTATCCCCTCAAATTGTTTCTTTATATACTACCTGTGACTGAAATAATCTGGCATTTTTTCTGACTTATTTTAATGTCCTTCAGTTCCCCCCATGTTGTAGGGAGAAAGTTAGTTTTCATCTTTTCTAATGATTGAGTTGTGTTTCATTGTGTCTATAAGACATAGCATCATTATGCGTTCACCTGTTTGGGGGCACTTGGGGTTTTTTTCCAAATTTTTCAGGATTACAAACAGAACTACAATGAGCATAGGTGTGCATATAGCTCTCAATTTTATTGTTGTGTTCTTTGGACAGACATCTAAGAGTGAAATTGATGGTTCATATATATAATACTTACATTTTTAATATTTTGAGAAATCACCACATGTTTTCCATAGATTATAAACAAATGTACATTTCCACAACAAGGAATCAGGGTTCCTTCTTTCCCAGGCCTCACAAGCACTGGTTGCTTCTGACCTTTTTGATATAGAGTAGAGAGGGCTGGAGCGATAGCACAGCGGGTAGGGCGTTCGCCTTACAAGCGGCCAACATGGCCGACCCGAGTTCGATTCCTCCGCCCCTCTCGGAGAGCCTGGCAAGCTACCGAGAGTATTCCATATGCCAGACACAGTAACAACAAAGTCTCCAATGGAGACGCTACTGGGCCCACTCGAGCAAATCGACGATCAACGGGAGGGTCATTCTTAGAGAAGATAATATTGCACTGTTGTGATTTGCATTTCCCTAATATTAAGTGATAATGAGCACCTTTTCACATGCTTGTCAGTCAACTATATACATTTTTTTTAACTTTGGGTTTTAAAGTCGTCTGGGTTCTCATACAATTATCTTCCTGTATCTCTTTTGCTACGTTTTCTCTTGTCTGGTTGATCAGCAAGAATTTATTCTGATCATCAGTTTCTGAGCTAAAAAATTCATATACCAGAGGATACAGGGTGAAATTCTTTGGTTTGTGGAATCTCACCCATAAATAGCTCTTCAAAATATTTTAGAAATTCTAAAAGAAGAGGAAATCTTATCTCATCTACAGAACAATCTACATACCACATAATCTAGCCCATTAGACCATTCCAATTTGGGCAGGATATAATTAAGTAAAGAATAACTGAGAAAGCTTCTTGATGAATTATGCATATTAGCCAAATCAACCATGACCATTAACTGAATGTAGTTGAAGTTTTTGATGTAGTCAACATTTGTAACTGCCAAGGGATCAAGTCCAAGTTTCTTTCTTTAAGAAATACTCAGACAAATGCATTCTTTTTTCTTTTCAAGTACAGACACCAATAGAGACTTCAGTATGTACATACCGCACTGCAAGTGCTGGGAATACCAGTAACCAGGAAGGAAGTCCTCACCTTCATGGGGCTCTCATTGCCAATTATTCCAATGGAAACATAGAACAGAGGCTGGAGTGACAGTATAGCTTTGCAGGTGGTAGATCCAAGTTTGATTCCCAGTACCCAGACCATGTCAGGAGTGATCCTGAGTGCAGAGTCAGAAAAAAGCCCTGAACATAGCCAGGTGTGGCCCCAGAATAAAAAAATAATAATAAAATGAAAAAGCAAAGTAAGAAAACACCACAAAGTGTTGTAGCAAGCATTTTAGCTGCCAACTTTGTAAAATTAGAAGTAAAACGCTGTCTTCAGCAAGAATCTTTCTGTACATATTGGCCAACATTGCATTTGTTCTTTAAACGTATCCACATAAGCTTGACCATGATGATGTAGATCTGTCTTGGAAACTTGATCAACAATAAAAATCATGAGTCACATTTCCGAAATATTTGCTTATCAGAGCACCTGGCTCTGACCAGTGTACACAGAATTAAACGTGATTGACTACTGGAAAAATTGGAAAGTAACATTTTGCATAATCAGGTTTGTCTTGCACACAGCCGACCCGGCTGACCGGGGTTTGATTCCTCCACCCCTCTCAGAGAGCCTGACAAGCTACCTAGAGTATATTGCCTGCACGGCGAAACCTGGCAAGCTCCCCGTGATGTATTCGATATGCCAAACACAGTAACAACAATTTCACAATGGAGACATTACTGGACCCACTCGAGCAAATTGATGAACAACGGGAAGACAGTGCAGTGCAATCAGGTTTCAAGTTGTCTGTGATATTGAAGAAAATATGAATTTGAAACGCTTCTGGATCACACATAAGAGGGAAAAACAAGAATGTGACTGGCACTCTCTACAGTGTGATGTGCTGATACCCATTCTTTCCTTATGACTAGTTAAGAAGTAAATATATAAGAGAAGTAGATGTAAAATATAACACCAAAACCAACATTTTAGTGGGAGAATAAAAAAGTAGAGCAACAAATGTGTGTGCGGGGTGGGAGGTACATTGGAATACACCTGGTGGTATCACTGTATCACTGTTATCCTGTTGTTCATCGATTGCCTCAAGCCGGCACCAGTAACGTCTCTGTCGTCCTAGCCCTGAGATTTTAAAAAGTGCCACATTTGAGGCTCTTTCAGAGTCAGGAGAATGAGACCCATCATTGTTACTGGTTTTTGGCATGTTGAATACCCCACGGGGAGTTTGCCAGACTCTGCTGTGTGGGCAGGATACTTTTGGTGGCCTGCCAGTTTCTCCAGAGTGTGAACTAGATAATAAGATGTCACACAGCCATGAATGCAGCCACACACTTCCAGGAGCAGGGTTCTATAGTCTCTGGGTCTTAGCCATTGATGGGATTACACGGAACCAGGGGCAGTTGGTGGGTGTAACGCCAACATACTGGAAGATGGGGGATCTGGGTGGAGGAGGCCCCAGTCCCAATCTGAGCAGGCTTGGAGATCTACGTCCTGGATCCCGCACACCTGGATTACTTGGCCATCCTCTGCCAGTTCCTTCATGTGTGAGGCTCATCCGAACGTATGGAGAGGGGTCTTAAGCATGGCTGTGGCTGGAACTGAAGGTCTGTAGCTGTCGGGGCTCTGCTCGTAGTGGGGAGGGAAACTCAACCCACCCTCCTCCAAGGGGCCCTGGTGAGGACAGCCAGGCGCGAAGGCAGGAGACTCTGGTGGTAGTCGGGGCTTACTCCCAGCTCTGTGTTCAGAGGTCACTTGTGGCTGGGCTCAGGCAACTGAACAGAATGTCAGGGACTGGATACAAGTTGACTGCACACAAGACAAGTGTCTTATCCCTGTACTATCTCACCAGTCTCCAAATTTCAATTGCTATTGACTCTAACACCTGTTCTTCCTCTTCCTTCTTTATAATAAATAAGAACCCCATTATTTAAAAAATGATTTTCTTGATCTCAGCGAGATACACAGCTACAAGGCTGTTCATGATTGGGTTTCAGTCTAGAACCCCATTTTGGGCTTCCAGTGTGCCCAGATTTTCAAAAGTTGGCACAGTTCTCTCCATTGTGTCCTAAGTTGGGGATTCTGAATGGCCTTTGCTGTTCTGATCTGAAAAAGCCACTCCCTTTTCCATTCTCCTCCTCTTTCTTTCGAGCCTGGAATGCAGACATAGTGCTGGAGCAGCAGCAGAGTATTCTTGGAGGCCAAACCCTGCACTAAGAGTACGAATGTCCAGGAGTGGAAGGAGACCCATTTAAAGACCAACAAATTTGGGGCTGAAGTGATAACACAGCAAGTAGGGCATTTGCCTTGCATGTGGCCAACCTGGGTTCAATCCCCAGCATCCCATATGGTCCCCCAAACACCGCCAGGAGTAATTCCTGAATGCAGCGCCAGGAGTAACCCCTGAGCATCGCTGGGTGTGACCCAAAAAGCAATAAATAAATAAATAAATAAATAAAAATATAAATAAATAAAAATACTGCCACTGTCACTGTCACCTCCCATTGTTTATCGATTTGCTCAAGTAGGCCCAGTAACATTGTGAGACTTATTGTTACTATGTTTGGCATATCAAATACAAAATAAAAATAAAGACCAAAAGATTCAAACTGCTGCCTATTTTTATTTATTTTGTTTGGGGGGTCATCTTGATGACTGTTCATGGGCTAATTATGGCACCATAGCTTCTGCCAGTGCTCTGAGGACCAGGTGATTCTGGAGGTGAAACTAGGACTTCCCACATGCAAAGTATAAAGTCAGCCCCAGAGCTCTCTCTCCAGCTCTGCTACTTACTTTTATACGGCCGACAAGAAGAATGGTTTCACTGTTCTGAGTGGTTGGGAGGAAGTCAAAGGAAGAATATTTCATGACTCCTAAAAGAAAATGAAATTCAAATTTCATCATCTGTAAATAGTTGTGTTGGTAGACAGTCCTGTTCATTTGTTGGCATTCCCTAACACTCCTCTTTATTCTGTGTCTATCTGTCTCTTGTCTCTGGCCGTTCTCACACTGTAAGGGCAAAGTTGAGTGATTGTGGTAATCTACAGGGCCAACAGTCAAACCTACTCACTCTCCGGCCACTTACAAAGTTTGCCCATTCCCTCTCAAACAACAAACTGGATCGGGGAGCTCAAGGTCTTTTATTGTGTGAGCACAAAACAAACCCTTTGCTTATCTCAGCCATGGTTTGTTCAGATTTCATGCCACTTGCTGCTGAAGGCAATCGACTGGGGCACACCCCCCCCACCCCCGCCCAAGAAGGCTTGATGAGCTGGAAGAGCCAAGGCTGGGTAATGAGGACACGAAGCTGGAGGACATTCTGCAAATGTCAGGGCTCTAAATCTCTCTGCCTACAATTTCCCGAGAACGTTAAATCTTCCACTGGCATAGTGCCTTGTCTTTGAGAGTGGAGAGGAGGGAAGAAATAAGAACCTGAAGTCGAGATAAAATCCTGTAGCACCCCCAACCCTGAAGAAGGATGTGGATTTTGGGAGGAGTTCCTGCAGCCAAAGAAGCCTGCCTGGAGGGCTTAGAAACAGCAGCCCCTCTTCTCACCTCAGCTCAGAACCTGGGAAGGGTGCAGCTGAGCCCTCTGCCTTCTGTCAGGCTAAGCCCAAGGGATTAGTCACTGTGAGGCTCTCCAGGATGAAATCCCACTTCCAAGCCACTCATCTGAACGGTTATCATCAGGGTTAGGGAGAAATAAGTTTGTCTTGGTCCTCTTAGCTCCCTGGCTTAGTGTGAAACTTACGTGGAGAGAGTAGTAGGAGAAAAATCATGCATTATAAATTTTATTGTTATTATTTGGTTTTGGGGTGGTCATGGCTTACTCATGACTCTCTGCTCAAGGGTCACTCTTGGCTGGGCTCAGGGGACTATATGGGATGCCAGAGATTCAACCCTTGATCAGCCTCACGCAAGACAAACGCTTTGATTCCCCGTACATGGTTCTTGCTCCACACTGTGAATTTTAAATGACACGGGACCCAAGAAAACAGTGAGTCCTGAGAATTTTTATGCTGGATTGTTTTTGTTGTTGTTTGTTTGTTTATTTTTTTTTTTTTTGGCTTTCTGGGTCACGTTGGTGATGCTCAGGGGTTACTCCTGGCTCTGTTCTCAGGAATTACTCCTGGTGGTGCTCAGGGGACCCTATGGGACACTGAGGATTGAACCTGGGTCTGCCACATGTAAGGCAAACGCCCTCCCTGCTGGACTATCGCTCCGGCCCCTTATGCTAGGTTTGATGGAGATGGGGGATGCGGTAGACCAGCCTGGGTTTACGAGGCTGAGGGGTTTAGCAAGACCCGTCGATGCAGACTCTTTCTGGCATTCCTTTGCCATCACTGCAGCTGCTCCATTCCTCTGGGCCAGTACTCGAGACTTCCGTGGCCTGTTCAGGGAAGAAGCGGGTGATGCCAAAGTGAACCTGTTCCTGCTGATTTCTCCAACTTCTTCAGCCTAGAGTCAATATTTCACCTCTCCTGAGCCCCTCCTTGGATTTGGTTTTCCACGACCCTTTAAAGTCAGACCCTAGCCAGGGTCAGCGCCCAGCTGGCCTGTCTCTGCCATTTTACAAACACTGGGCTTCCCCAGACTGGGACTTGAGGGTCCTTTCCATGCCAAGAATTCTAAATGGGTGGGTTCTTCTCTATCATTAGGTCTCAGCAGCTGAAAGGGGGCTGGGAGAAGGCAGGCCAAAATCATTGCTTTATTTTCCTTTGGCCAGATCCATTTCAAAACAAACTAAACTGACTGATTCTCAAAGAAAACCAGATGTGGATTTTGTAACAATTGTTACCACTCCCATTGTTTGCAAAACTTCTAACTTATTTTTCATCTGAATTCACCTTTTCTTGTCTTGCTGTTTAATGCAACCTCCAGGGAGAGGGTCCCAGGGCTTCAGAGGGCTGGAGGCATGTTGGAATGTGATTCTCAGCACCTCATGCTGCAAGAATGCTGTCTGGAGACCCTCCGAGGTGTGAGCTGAAATTTACCTCTGAGCACTGCAAGGTGTGGTCAAAACCACCCCTCTTCCCAAACAATAATAAAAAAAAGTAAAATTTAAAAAAGTTTGCTGCCTTTGCTCAGATAGAGAAGGGAGCACCAAGTAAAGGGTATTTGGAGGATTCGCTCAGGATGCGAGATGTGTGCTAAAAAAAGTAGACTATAGACCGAACATGATGGTCACTCAATACCTCTATTACAAGTACCCTAAAGGAAAGAGAGAGAAAAAGGGAATGCCCTGCCACAGAGGTGGGGCGGAATGGGGGGGTTGCGGGGCAGGGGGGGGGGCTGCTGTGATCATTGGTGGTGGAGAATGGGCACTGTTGGAGGGATGGGTACTCGATCATTGTATAACTGAAACCCAAGCACGAAAGTTTGTTAATCTACAACTGTACCTCATGGTGTTTCACTAAAAAAAAAAAAAAAAAAAAAAAAAAAAAAGTTTGCTGCCTTTAGGCAAGAGAATGTCAATATGCATAAAATTTAGACCTGTGGGCTTAAGTGTTAGTACAACAGGAAGGGCGTTTTACTTGCACACAGCCAGCCCAGGTTCAATCCCCTGCATCTCCGATGGTCCTCTGAGCACTGCCAGGAGTAATTACTGAGTAAAGAGCCAGGAGAAAACCTCTGTGCATCACCAGGTGTGATCTCAAAAGCCAAAATAAAAAATTCCACCTGTGCTGGATTAGAGTTTCAGTAAAGGACAAACTGAAGATCTAACATAAAGACCAAAATGCCATATTTGAGAATATCTGTTTATTTGCTCCTGTAAAGCAAGCTAAGGGCCCAGGCTCCTTCTAGCTTATGCTGCCAACATCTCCAACCCTAAGTACCCCAAGTTTTCATGGAGCCCTGCATTATTTATGTCCAGGAAATACCTGGAAGCTCCCATGAGGGAGTTCTGCATGGGCAGAGCCCTGGAGAGGGACATGTTCTCCAACACGTTCTGTCAATCAGACCCCAATGGCAGCAGCACATGGAAACAGATGCTGGGGAAGGTGGTCTCTTCTCAAGGGAAGAGGACATGAGCATGGGCATGAGCCCACCAGCTTCTGCTATCATCACCTGGCCCTCCATGCTTCACCCCTTCTGTCCCCAATTGGCTGGTCTCAGGAAAGATGCAGGATGTGGCTTCCAAGGGAGTTTTTCCTCCCTCAGAGGCACCAGGAAGCTGCCCACAGCTTGGGCATGAAAGATGTCAGCAATGTGCTGCAACAAAATGTCCTACCAATTCTAGGCTTTCTGAGAAACAATACATCTGTGCTTGTCCTTCTTCTGGCTTACTGAATTTTACAAGATATCTCCCAGTTCCATCCATGATGCAGCAAATTGTATGATGCCATCATTCTTTAGAGCTGCATAGTATTCCTTTGTGCATATATGCCACATTTTCGTGATCCAACCAATACGTGGTTTTTTGAGATACTGGATAAGGAAATGCAATGGTTTAAAGGGGGAATGCCTAAATAACCCTTGCCCCCGGGAAATATGGAGTAGAAAGAAAGGAAGAGAGTGAAGGGGAAGGGGAGAAGAGATAGACGAGAAGCAAAGGGGTCAAGGGGATTCAGGTACATCAGTGGTATTAAGGAAAGGTAGAGCTAGATATATAAACCACAGAGTTAATCACACTGAAATCAAACTTTAATAACCAAACTTTAATAACCAAACTTAAAATGTGCCTATCAAGATGGCAGGTAGGGACTGCGGTGGGGGTGGGGGAGAGGGACCACGGGGACACTCGTGGAGGGAAGTTGACACTGGAGGCAGAATCAATGATGGAACATTGTATGTCAAAACCCAACTATTAATAATGTTGTAACTCATGGTGCTTTAATAAAATAAAATTTGAGGCGGGGTGTGGAAGAAAGAAAACTCGATGCACCTTATTATTTTTCCTTCTAGAAACATTGTGCATTGGGGAACCAGCGAGCTTGTCAATTGGCTGCAGTAATAACTGGGTTTAGAAAGGTGGCGTTTAGCCAAGCCTAAACATTAAGGAACTGCACTGGCAACTGCATATGCACTCTCAAGGGTGAAGGGCGTGCCACAGGCACCATGCCATCCCAGGCAACTGCTCAGGTCATGGGAAGAAATAACATTTGAGCCAGAGAGCTTGGTGGGAAGGTTCAGCTTTGTCTCCCATTGAAAGCAGGACTTCGGTGACAGTGAAAACACAGATGAGGTGAGGAAATGATTTCTTGGCTCCACATTCTGTGTGTCTCCCCCAGCCCCCATTTTTTAATGTAAAGCCCCAGTAAAGCTGATTTAAAAAGGGCGCAATTTAAAGTTTCAGTTCTACTGCAGATCCTGGGGCTTGTGGGGCTTCTAAGCACAGTCCAGCAAATGACCCTGGCCTTCTTTGAATCCAAGGATTAAAGGTGGTCTTCCTTGTGTTAGGAGATGACCCTGGCCTTCTTTGCATCGGGAGATGCTCTGAATAGGCCTGCTGGGTTCTACCCACAGACAGCCCCCGCCCATTCCGTGCATGCTTCCCTCAACTAGAAAAAAGAGCAGGTTTCTTCATCGATGAACACATGCCCAGCTCATGCCCATTTCAACGGGATTGAAAGGTGAAATTCTGAATTAAAACATTCCCTGGAGAGCTCAGATAGAGAAGGGAGCACCAAATAAAGGGTGTTGGGAGGATCCTCCCAGGATGGGAGAAGCAGGCTGAAAGTAGACTATAGACCAAACATGATTGCCACTCAATGCCTCTTTTGCAAACCACAACACCCAAAAGGAGAGAGAGAAAAAAAGGGAATGCCCTGCCACAGAGGCGGGGGGGGGGGGGGGGGGGGGGGTTGAGAAGGATACCGGGACCCGCGGTGGTGGGAAATGGGCACTGGTGGAGGGATGGGTACTTGATCATTATATAACTGAAACCCAAGCATATAAAGCTGGAGCGATAGCACAGTGGTAGGGCGTTTGCCTTGCACACAGCCAACATGGCCGACCCGAGTTCAATTCCTCCGCCCCTCTCGGAGAGCCTGGCAAGCTACGGAGAGTATCTCGCCCACAGGGCAGAGCCTGGCAAGCTCCCCATGACGTATTCGATATGCCAAACACAGTAACAACAAAGTCTCCAATGGAGACGTTACTGGGCCTGCTCGAGCAAATCGATGAACAACGGGAGGACAGTGACAGTGACAATAAATAAATAAAAATAAACAGCAGATCTGTGTGTGTAAAAAAAAAAAAAAAGAAAAGAAAAGAAAGAAAAAAACTCTCCCTGGAGTAGAGGAGTAAAGGGGTGGAGGGGTGGGGGAGGGGGTGGAGAGAGTCCTGAATGGAATCTTTGCCTACAATTCCCTAACATTTCTTTTCCACGAAGTCACTGAAAACTAAGCCCTCGGACAAATGAAGGATAGCATATTTGTTTGCGAGGGGAACATGAGTTCGACCTATGACCCTGGCTAAGTTGTCCCCCGCTGTTTCCCACTGCAGATGGCCACAGGTCGACTCTCTGGTGTTTGCTTATCCCACTCTCCAGTGCAGCTTTCTCCACCCCTGCCAACTGCCCGGTGAGCATTCTCCTAGGTGGCACATTCCCTCACCAGATACGGCACCTTCCTGTTGGATATTTACCCTGTTTTAATCTTCATCCGTGAATTGCCCCTTTTCCTCCTCCCAGAGAAGCTTACCGTGCTCTTGCTAGCCTCCCTAATTTAGTTAAAGTTTCTCTTCAACCTTTCCTTTGTATTTTCCCTCTCACTGTTTCAGTTCCCCAAGTCAGTCTTGATTACTTATAAGCCAAAACTTTCTGGTAATTCTGAACTTTGTATTTGTACTGCTTTGTATTTGAAGTGCTGTGTATCTCTACTTACTTTTCTATTTCCCCTATAGCCTTTTTATATTTTACTATAGAGCAATATTCTTTGGTTAAACACAGAAAGACCATTAATGCTATGCTCCTAATATTTGAAAGTTGATTGACTCTGAAATATATCTACTTCCTGGCCATAATTACTTGGTTATAATTACTTGACTCAAACTTCAGTTGCTATAGTTCCTAACACCCCAAAAGGGAGTTCCCGCCATGGGACTGGGATGACCCAGGGGCGAGTGGCAAAGCTACCCTGGCATCTGAAATGGGACATTCTAGAAATCTTAAATACATAGCCTTGATGCAAGCTGTTATGACTGAAGAGACAGGACCCCCATGGGGAAGGACAAGCTGAACTGGCCTGAGGACTTAGTTTGGGATTTACAGTAAAAGCCTTGCTTGTTCCCAGAACCCAGAGAACTAAGTGTTAAAAGCTTTGCTTGCTCTCGGCCCAGAGAACTAAATGTTGAGATCTCTGTCTCTTTTTGTGATTTTCCAAATAACTGCAAGTATTGATAACTTATGCAACTAGAGGGATAGATAAAAGCAATGTAGATGTCCCTGAGAGACAAAGTGTCTCCTTGAATGAATCTCCCCAAGAGAATTTCCTCCACCAAATGTTTATCTCTGTAAATGATCAATCACACCTATGTCCTTACCTCAACCCTTCTCAGATGTTCTATAAGTATGCCAGCAGATCTGCATTAGATGGACCATTTTCACCATCAGGCTGTGGTCCCCCATCTCGCTGTCTCCCTGTCGCTCTGCTGGGGAGGCCTGGGGAGGTGGGGAGGCAGATCTGGGCTGCTGAACTCACACAAGTCGCAGCAGCAGTTATTTTGTGAACTCACACCTTCCTATTGGGTAGTGCACCTCCGCAGGAGGTACCATTCCCCAGCAAGTACCACACTTCACCACCTTCCCCATTCAGGCCATGGGCCATGGCAGCTGAAGTTATCTACAGATGTCTTTGAACAGATATCTATGACAGCTGTGAAGCACACATGCAAATATGTCTTCTTCCCACGTTTCTCTTTTGTGATTTGCCTCCTCATGATCCCAGATCTTTGCCTCCCCTCCATTAGCACGGATAAATTGCAGCTGATTACAGTTTGCTCCCTTTTCTCGCAGTTTAAGTGCAGTAAAATGAAAGAAAACAAGGGCTTATGGTGACAGCCACAGACTTTAATGGCTTATTTTTACCTCTGATGTTTTCACGGAGGATTCTGTTCAAAATTCTCCAGTTTGGGGGCAGTGATGCTGAAAGTATGTAATAATGGAAAATGGGGTCACAGACACTTTACAATGATGGTGTCCTAGGGTTATGTGTGGATTAAAGGTGAGCCTCAGTAAAAGCTGGCCCTGGCTAATAACCCAAGTGCGAGGAGTCAATTCAACGATTGTGTAAGTGAAAAGAATGTTTTCAGGTTTCCTTTTTACAAAAGGGTATTGGCAAGAGTTTTGGACATGTTGGTATAGAAGTGAGGTAACTCTATATATCAAGGACATAAGAGTCAACACTAATCTTGGAATGGGACACAAGCTATAGGAAGTCTTTCTTAAAAATGTTTGCTAAGATAAGAGGGGTTGGGGAGAGGGAAGAAAATCTCGGGTCTTTAGTAGAAGGATGCTGACATTGGGAGTGGGTTTGTAGTTGGAACACGGAATGCTCTGTAATTAACAGCTCTGTAAATCATGGTGCCCACATAAAATATGTATTATATATATATATATGTTGCTAATGCATGGCAAGCTCCCTGTGATGTATTCGATATGCCAAACACAGTAACAACAAAGTCTCCAATGGAGACATTACTGGGCCCGCTCGAGAAAATCGATGAACAACGGGAGGGCCGAGCCGAGCCGGGCCGAGTATATATTAGCATATATTAGTTTATATAGTCAATTAAATTACTTTTACCTTCTTCTGTGCCATGTTTCAGTTTGATGCAAAAATTTTGTATTCCTTTCAATTGACTTTTCTGTCAAATATGTATCAAATGATTTTCACATATGGTGGGTAGAAGCATGCCTGGGATTTGGAGATCAGGGACCTGGCTTCAGGCCTCAGAAAATAATTTCAGCTGCTGCTCACCAGTGGTGTCAGGATCTGTCCTGGAGTCACCCACCTTTGAGTTTGGCAAAAATTCTCCCATCTCTTCCCTCACACCACAAAAAAGGAAGAAAGAAATCTTATCTTTTGTCTCTAATGAAATGCTGTCTCAAGTATCTGTATACTGGGGGGAGGCAAGGGGAGCCCCAAAGTGGCATTCAGAGGGCTCCCAAGGGTCACACTCAATGGTGCACTGGGGATCATGCAGTGTCAGGGATC
Source organism: Sorex fumeus (assembly GCF_029834395.1). Lineage (NCBI taxonomy): Eukaryota > Metazoa > Chordata > Mammalia > Eulipotyphla > Soricidae > Sorex > Sorex fumeus. The sequence goes on from NW_026606065.1 coordinate 29,110,406, forward strand.
AAATTCCAGACTTACCCCTGTGCAAGGCATGCACCCTTGACCACTGAACTCTACCCCTGGAGCTAGACATGGATTCTAACGAGAAATGTGACCCTAGCTCTCATTTACAGATTGCACCATGTCCCTTTAAGATGTATATCCTATGACAAGCAATACAAAAGAGAGAGTATGTGGGAGATTGTCTGCCACAGAGGCAGGGGGAGGGTTGGGATGGGGGAGGATACTGGAGACCTTGATGGTGGAGAATGTGTACTGGTGGAGGGTTGAGTGATCGATCATGGTATGACTGAAACTCAAGCAGGAAAGCTTTGTAGCTTTATCTCACAGTGATTAATAATAATAATAATAATAATAATAATAAAATAAACATTCTGAATAAAAAGAAAGTAATGTGGAGTTCAATCAGCCCAATTCAACCAGCTTAATCAATGACTGAATAAATAGCAGTACTCCTATATTAAAAAAATAAGATGTGTATCTTATGGCCAGAAGAAACCCCCGTTGTGATTATATTTGGGTTTGGGTAGGACCTATACAGAAGCTCTCTAAGTCTAAATGGGGCAGGCCATCATTACAGAGGGACCTGAATTCAACAAGGTGGGAATCTTTATAAAAAGAAAAAGCACTAATGATGCTTTAAGGCAGAGAGGTTGGGTTAGGAACAGGCAAGAAGGTGGCTGCCTGCGGGCCAGGGAGAGAAACCTCAGAGGGAGCCCCTTCCGCAGCGCCTTGCCTTGACTTTCCAGCAGAACTAGAAGAGATCACTTAAATTCATTTCAGTTTGGGGTGTTTTTGTGAGGGCAGAACTGATAAACAAACGCACCTTCAGACACTTTGCCATCTGGGAAAACAGCCACGAGTGAATGGACATTTTCAGTATTGTGTGACTTGCTGTAGCGTAGGAATCATACTCGCCGGGCAGTGCTTGAACCGGCTGGGCAGGGAGCAGCTGGACACACAGAGACACAGCAGAGCAACAGCAGAAAGGATCTGCGTGGACCGCAGACACAAGCAGTGCACTGCTTTCCTCCGGGAGGAGGCCCGGACACTGCAGGAAGGAGCAGAGGCGACATCACCGCCCGTAGCCAAGTCTAGTCCACAGAGAAGAAACTGCACGTACCAAAGTCTGGACAGCATGACAGCCCCAAAGCCGCAGAGTCACTGTGAATGAATCCAGGGTAGACATGAGAGACAGCAAGGAGGAACTGGAAGTACTATCAAAACAAGATTCTCTCCACCTTGCCCAAAAGTGACTAAAGCAGTCAAGAAAATCATGGATATATCGGGCCCATGCTGTTTAATTTACTAGAAAGATAAAAGCCTGAGTAAGGATCCTATTTTAGCACCCACACTAAAGCCATATGGCCTAGGTTTTCCAGGACTCTCCTGATTGAAAATATTGTGGCTTATCAGACCATGTGTCAGAACACAGCCCAATTTAGGGTTAGAAAATGTGTTACCAGAACTTCGTTCCATCCCACACACCAGACTGCTTTTTCCAAATAGATGGTGACATTGTTTCTGCTTGGCATCCTATAGAGAATAATCATCCTGATTTGTGAGTTTACAATTCTGACTTATGAATATTCAAATGCACAACTCCACTAAAGTTAAAGCTGAAAGCCAGTGTTAAGGGCAATAAAAATAATCTTTCCAGAGCTACATTTATTTTATTAACAAGTTGTAGTCTAAGCTCTTTTTTTAAAAAAAAGAGTTTATATTTTATTATAATGTTGGAATCTTGCCTTTAATTGAAATATGTTTTATCATGTACAGAAGTATTATGGTCAAAATAACCAAGTATTAGGATCAAAATAGGTAAAAAAAAACAAATATTAGGGTCAAAATAACCATCAAAATAACAGCAGAAATGTTATGTTGATAGATTCAAATTTCTTATGTTTGATGGAATTGGGAAACCACTTAACTTATATAATAACATACTTACCTAATTATATAATAATGATATTTTAATTACTGGAGCGATAGCACAGCGGTAAGGCCTTGCACGCAGCCAATATTGCTGACCCGAGTTCGATTCCTCCGCCCCTCTCGGAGAGCCCGGCAAGCTACCGACAGTATCTCGGCTGCTGGCAAGCTACCCGTGATGTATTCAATATGCCAAACACAGTAACAAGTCTCACAATGGAGATGTTACTGGGCCCGCTCGAGCAAATCGATGAACAACGGGAGGACCGTGACCATAGTAATAGTATATAGAATATATTAATATTGTATACCTTATAATATTACTACTAGTATAATAATTATACAGGCTCAATATAATTAATTAATAACGAATTTTAAGATTGACCCATGTTGTTTCATAAACCAGTTGTTTGGTATCCGTAGTCATGAAACTGGCTTCCAGGTTATAGTTATTATACATAGAAGAGGGATGAGCATTCCTGTAAACATTTTTGCATGGATGTAGCTTCTCTTCTCTTGGGCAAAGAGGCATGAGTTACATGTGAGTATGAATTTAACATTTCAAGACACCATCAGATTGTTCCCAACTTGTTTGTGTTATTTCCCTCTCCAGTGGCAAAGGACGTTTCAGTTGCTCCACATCCTGTCATCAGTGGCTTTTCTTGGTTTTTAATATCTTTTTTGAGCACACAAAGGTATCTGATGTGGTTTTAATATGAATTTCTCTGGTAGTTAGTAATGTTGAGCATCTTTTAGTGTGACTATCATTTATTCCTATCCCTTTTGTGAACTGTTTGTTCAAGACTTATTGGATTGGTATCTAAATTTTCAGTTATATGATTTTTTGGTCTCATATATTACAGAAGTCGAACTTTTGTTTGATGTTATGTGTTAAAAGTATTTTCGCCTAGTCTGTATCTTTATCACCCTAATAAATCTTTTCTCTTTCTACTCAAGTCTTCAATCAGAAGAATGATTAAGAGTGATTACTAGAAGAATCGAAAAAGAGACCAGGACACATTATAAACACAAGAAATTTTATTGTATTAGTAGATAGTGCAGGTGGAGCGATAGCACAGTGGGTAGGGTGTTTGCCTTGCACGCAGCTGACCCGGGTTCGATTTCTTTGTCCCTCTTGGAGAGCCCGGCAAGCTACCGAGAGTATCCTGCTGCACGTCAAAGCCTGGCAAGCTCCCTGTGACATATTCAATATGCCAAAAACAGTAACAACAAGTCTCATTTCGTGTTCCTGGAGTGAGCAGACACCATGGGGCTACACTAGCACAGGACAGGGATGAATGGAGACGTTACTGGTGCCCTCTCGATGAAATCGATGAACAATAGACAATGGTGCTACAGTAGATAGCGCAGCTCATTCCTACTTAAAATTTCCCAGTGATGCTATTCACAACCTTCCTCCTCTCCATCTTATGTACTTAAAAAGATTATATTGTTGGTGTTGGAATTATGTGCATAGGAAACCATTATTAGCACATTAATCCTGGGTTTCCAGGATTTAACATTTCTCATGTTTTCATGGATTAGCACATGAATACATTCTGGAACTTCAGAAGGAAAGAAATTTTCCACTTAGCTATGATACTATCTCCTTTGTCATCAGTTAATGGTGATGATATTATGCTTTTATTATAACTGCGTGGGAAGACATGAAAACTTCAACAGATGGTTTTGATTCAGCTGTTGTCACTGTGGAGAGGACATTGTGAAGAGGACATTGTAGTGGGTAGAAGGGGAAGGTACGTTGATAGATTTAGGAGGAGGAGAATTTTCAAAAGGCAAATAGATAAAAAAAAATTTATCATTTCCAAGAAAGGAAGCAGAAATAACAAAACTCCTCAAAAAAAGCTGTAATCACAGGAGGGAGTTAAGCTACCAAATGAGCGCATGCGCGCGCGCACACACACACACACACACACACACACACACACACACACACGAAGGTGGAATGAAAAATACTATAAGTGCTCTGCAATCTGCTCTCTTTTTGTTACTCACATTATGTGTGTCCTACCAAAATATATTTCCATTTATTCTAGATAGGAGAATATACAGCTGGCCATCATACTTCCTTTGAATCCTGAAAAAGCTAGAGAAAATGTCAAAAACAAAGACCTCAGCGATGGAGACACTAAAGCCGTAATCAGCACTTTATTCAGGAAATTCCTTCATATCTCCAGCCATTCTTGGCAAAGGCAAAAGCATTTTCAATGCTGAAGATTCATGCATAATTAGACATTGTTAAGATTCTCTGTTGTTCTGTTCATTTAACATCCTCAGATAGGTAAGAAAGACTATGGCAGACTGAAGTCATAGCACAGAGGGTAGGGTGTTTGCCTTGCACACAGCTTGATGGGGGTGTCAATTCCCAGCATCCCATATGGTCCCCTGAGCACCGCCAGGAGTAATTCCTGAGTGCAGAGCCAGGAGTAACCCCTGTGCATCACCAGGTGTGAAACAAAAAGAAACAAAAAAAAAAAAAGAAAGAAAAAAACAAAAAAAGACTATGGGCATTGGCTTCAAAAGAACTGGACTCAATTTTTAAAGTAACCCTGAGAATGTGGTTTAAATTTGAATTCACTCAGCCATTCATGGAAGATAAATTATGTTTTCAATAGACCTTTTTTCCAAGAGCCCAGCAAGCTACCGAGAGTATCTCGCCCCCACAGCAAAGCCTGGCAAGCTCCCTGTGAGGTATTCAATATGCCAAACACAGTAACAAGAAGTCTCAATGGTGACTCAGCCCTCAGGAGCAAATCAATGAACAAGGGAGGACAGTGCTACAGTGCTACACCATGAGATACACAGTTATAAAGATGTTCCTGATTGGGTTTCAGTCATACAATGTTCCAACACCCAACAGGCACTTTTCCCCAGTTTCCCTCCCACCACCCCCTCCAACCTGCCTCTACGACAGACATTTTTCTTCTCTTTTTATAGAACTATTGAGAACATTACATAAAATCAAATCAAAGATTTTCATTCTACCTGCCACCAAGGTTCCAAGCAACATTTTCCTAGATAAATAAAGACCCTTTAAGCCTCTAGCAGATGGTTTTTCCTGGAAGGATGATAAGCTGAGGAACAGCAGTTCAAGCAGACAGAGATCCTGGAACTCTGATTCCTGGAAGGCAGTTAGTTCTTCCTTATTTTTAGCTACCTGAGATAGATGTCTTCCCGAGAAGCTTATTATCATGAGTTTTTCAGAGTTAGGTGGAATTTAGTTTATCTTCCCACCCAAGAGAGGGATCAGGATCTAAAGAAGTGAGTTCAGGGCTGGAGCAATAGTACAGCGGGTAGGGTGTTTGCCTTGCACACGGCCGACCCAGGTTTAAATCCCAGCATCCCATATGGTCCCCTGAGCACCGCCGGGGTAATTCCTGAGCACAGAGCCAGGAGTAACCCCTGTGTACCGCCGGGTGTGACCCAAAAAGCAAAAAAAAAAAAAGTGAGTTCATGAATTTTGGTATCAGTCAAGCTAGAGCACAGCTACACCTGATGACCTTTCAATCTCCTATGATCAAGGAACAAAATATTGGGGACTATTTCCAGTCTTTCTAGACTATGACAGGTTCACTTATCAAGTTTTTCTTTTTATAATTTTATTCCTCGGCATTGGATAGAAACCTCACATTCTCTTTCAGGTAGACACAGAGCCCTTGTATTGCTTTCCTCTAAGTAATGTAACTTGTGGCCATGAACATGAAGTATTTGGTTGTGAATTCCACCTATGGACTGTGTTTTCAGATTAGTGATTCTCTTCTGCAGGTTTGGTTTATTGAGTGATTGTTTTGCCTTTTTGTAGCTTTCATTTGTGGGTTTCTGATTATTTTTTGTTCTTGGCAATATTTTTAATTGATATTGCTCCTACTTTGCAAAATGATTTGAGCAGTAAAAGATGCAGCAACAACAACACTTTTTAAAATAGAAGTTAGAAATCAAAAGCCATGTCATAGAGGCAGTGCTACAAATGACAGACTTTGAAGTCAGACACCCCTAGGAAAATTAACCCAAGTTTCAGAATCTTGTAGAAAAGGAAATGACAATCTTATCTACATCCTGGGGTGAGAATGACACTTAAGGCATTTAGCTTCATGCCAACAGTTTGACATGACTTCAAAAATAGAAGCTATTATTATCATTGGTTAGAAGAGCAAATAAATGTACCAAAACCTCAGAATTCTTCAGGTCCTAATCATTTTACTTTTTAACTTAGTTTATTAAAAGAGTAGGCAAGGGGCCAGAGCAATAGCACAGCAGGTAGGGCATTTGCCTTGCATGCGGCCGACCTGGGTTCGATCCCCAGCATCCCATATGGTCCCCCAAGCATTGCCAGGAGTCATTCCTGAGTGCAGAGCCAGGAGTGACCCCTGAGCATCGCTGGGTGTGACCCAAAAAGCAAAAAAAAAAAGAGTAGGCAAAGGTATAGCTATATTCAATGAGATAACTAATAATAACAATTATTATAATTATTATTATTATATTTTGGGCCACACCTGGCAGTGTTTAGGGCTTACCCTTGGCTTTGTGCTTAGAGATCACTCCTACAGGGGCAACAGTGACGTTGGGGATGGAAAACTGGTTGGTTTTCTGCAAGGCAGACATTCTAATCTCTCTACTCTCTTTATACATTGGCTTCTACTGCAGGGGCAGTAAAATGGTGCAGAGGCTTATAGCACCTGCTTTGCAAGTGTCTAACAAGTTTAAATTCCCAGAGTCTGGTAACTTTCCTGCCTGTGATTTTTATCACTACAGGTGATTTCTGACCACGCCCAGCCAGGTATGTGTCAGCACTATAAAAGGGAGTGTGGGTGAGCAGAGGAACTTAAAATGCCCTGCAACTTATTTGTGGGATACCAAAAAAAAAAAAAAAAGGATGAGACTAATACCTATGGAGAGTAGAAATACGGGCCAAGAGGACTGGTCTATGGTTGGAAGCCTGCTTCAGGTAGTGGGGGAGAAGGCAATTAGGATAGAGAAAGGACCACTATGACAGTGATAGTTGGATAAGAACTGCATGCAGAGAGTAGGCAAAGGAATAAATGGGATAACCCCTCAGTACCTATATTGCAAACCATAATGCCCCAAAGGAGAGAGAGGTAGATAGAGGGAGGTGAGGGAGAAAGAGAGAAAGAGAGAGAGCAAAACAGAGAAGGAAAGTGCCTGCCATAGAGGCAAGTTGGAGGCAGAGGGAGGGAAACTGGGGACATTGGTGGTGGGAAATATGCACTGGTTGAGGGATACGTGTAGGAACATTGATGGAAACCTGATCGTGAACATCTTAGTAACTGTGTATCTCATGGTGATTCAATTAAATAAAATAAATAAAATAAAATAAAATAAAATTCAATTAAAAATTTTAAAACCTGTGCAAGCACCACAAACAGCATGTATGGTTTCTGGTGAACTCCTTGTGGGAATTCACTTTGGGAAGTTCACTTCAGCAGCCCTTAGCCGAGCTCATAACCATAACTAAAGGCCAGAGAACACACAAGTGTGCAGACACAACAACCCAAAGGGGGACAAACCTGAGTAAGCACTGTGGTCATGTGGATAAGTCCTTATGTGTGACACCCCACCCCACCCCCAGGACAAACACCACAGTTCACAATGTGAGTTCCACAACTAGCTGTATGCACAACCCCAGTCATCAGAACTCCAAGAGCGACAAAGGGGAATAAAGTATTTGCTTTAGTCACACATTAGTGTAAGTTTGGAAAGTTCACTCATAGAGGCTTTTCCACCCATGTCACTACAGAGGTCATTGGACCCATGTTCAAAAGTAAGGTCACGGGTGCTCGCTTCGGCAGCACATATACTAAAATTGGAATGATCTAGAGAAGATTAGCATGGCCCCTGCACAAGGATGACAGACAAATTCGTGAAGTGTTCCATATTTTTTAATGTAATCAATGTAGAGAAGAGTTAAGTGGAAATTATCTGCCTCACAGGCATTGGGAGGCATGGGAGGGGGATATATTGGGGTTCTTGGTGTTGAAAAATGAGTACTGGTGAAGGGAGAGGTGTTTGATCATTGTATGACCGAGACTTAAACCTGAAAGCTTTGTAGCTTTTCCCACAGTGATTCAATAAATAAATATAAGAAGAAAAATAAATGAATAAATAAATAAATAAAGCTATGGGGAAAAAAAGTAAGGTGGAATTCATGCCCAAATGAATCAGCTAATCAGTGGCTGAATAAATAGCAGTACTCCTACATAAAAAAAAGTAAGGTCACAGAATGGTGACATATATTTGAGTAAATTTTCCCAAATTAAGTTTGTTATGGATGTTCTACCAAATCTGATTGAATAAAGGGGTAAAAGGAAAGAGAGAGGTGGGGGGAACATTAAACTATATTAAAGAAATGAAATCCTCCTCAGCACCATGCTTCTGGAATTTTCATGCTTGACCAATGGATCCGTGAAGGAGAAAAAACAAATGTCTGTGCTTTTTAAATAACTGTACAAGAGAAGGTATAATTGTCCATTGACCAGCCGTACGAGCAAGAGCTGATTAATAGAACTCATAGGAAAAAAATGGTTCTGTGAGGACTTTCTAACAGAGGCAGTGAAGCTGCCATGCATGCCAGTCACTGATGAGCCTGGGCATTCAGTCTCTGTCAAAGGCTTGGCTGGGGTTGTCTCCATGTGCCAGCACAAATCTTTTTTCTGTAAGTATCTTGGGCCTTGAGAACAGAGAGTCAGTGGAGTCCCTGCAAGCCTCAGAAAAACCCTGTTCTCAAGACTTAGAAACATGAAAGGCAAAAAAAGCTCTTGTTCTTTTATATATATATATATATATATATATATATTTTTTTTTTTTATTAGTGAAACACCATGAGGTACAGTTGTAGATTTACAATTTTTTGTGCTTGGGTTTCGATTATACAATGATCAGATACCCATCCCTCCACCAGTGCCCATTTTCCACCACCATGGATAATATCCCCCCCACCCCTATCCCCCCATCCCCCCCTGCCTCTGTGGCAGGGAAATCCCCTGTGTTCTCTCTCTCCTTTTGGGTGTTGTGGTCTGCAAAAGAGGCATTGAGAAAAAGCTCTTGTTCTTATCTCAGTCCCTGGACCTCTTTCTAATCCAAGAAGCCATCACTACTTTCTCTCCTTAAGACTAAACAGAATAAGGGAAGCCAGAGGTTGTCAACGTTTTTACATCAACAAACCGAGCAGTGGTCTGAGGACTGGTACATGAAAGCCAATGCTCGACATTCTGTGTGTAGTTGAGGGAATCGTTCTGGTCTGAGTGTACCTATACGTGTGTGCGTGCTACCTGAGAAACACATCTTGTACTGTCCAGGTAAAGTAACTCCCATTCTTTCATGAAAGTTTTGTCTGGACCTTGATGTCTCAGACCCCTCAAGACAAGACAAATGCCGGAGATCTGCACTAGTTTTTTTTAACTTTTACTTTAGGTAGCTTTGCAGCCCTTTCTCCACGCTCCGTGAAGTAGAGTTTTGCATGAAGAAGATGGTGGTCAGATCCCGTTTGGAATTTTGGAACAACAGCAACATCGGTCAGGCAAGACCATCAATTGAATATGATGTGGTCAATTTCATTGTGGAACTGTCCACTGGGAGACTCCCATGTCCAACGTTTAGATTTTGCCTTCTGGAATTGTGAGTTACCATGGATGGTCTTAGTCAACATGATGAACTCAGTCTCTCACCCTGTTCATTCCATTCTAGGCCATGGGACCCGCAAAGGATTCAGCACAATTGACCATATCCACACAATAACCAAGCTCATTGAGGGTTCTCGGGAGTTCAAGATGCTGCTCTGCCTAACGTTCGTTCATTGATTTAATGAAGGCCTTTGATTCAGTTGAGACTGAAGCTGTCATTGAAGCCCTAGCCAACAGGGCATTAAAAACTCAATACATCAGGATCCTCCATGAGCTGTATTAGGGATTCACTACCAGGATCTCACCATTCTATAAGAAAGTGATCACCCATGTCAAGAGAAGGGTTCGGCAGGGTGATAACATTTCACCAAAACTCTTTAGTACCACCCTCAAGAACGTCATGAGACGACTGGAATGGGAAGGAATGGGAGTGAAGATAGATGGTCGGCAACTGCACCACCTTTGCTTCGCTGATGACATCATTCTGATAACACCAAACATCACCCAAGCAGCACAGATGCTGGCCAACTTTGACCATGAGTGTGGAAAGGTCAGACTACAGCTGAATCTCACAAAGACAATGTTTATGAGAAACAGTCTCGTTTCTGATGTTCCATTCGCTCTCAATGGAATGAACATCTCCGAATGCAACCGTTATGTGTACCTAGGTCGAGAAGTCAACATGACAAATGACCTGGCACCTGAGTTGTGCAGGAGGAAGAGAGCAGCTTGGAATGCCTTCAAAAGCATCAAAAAAAAAAAATAGCTAAGAGGATTAAGAACCTCTGGCTCCGGGCACATCTCTTCTATTCCACTGCTCTTCCTGCATTAACATACGCCTCAGAGACCTGGGGGATGAAAATGCTATTTGGGTCTCCCAAAGAGGAATCGAAAGAGCTATGCTTGGAGTATCACGCTTCACTCAAATGGGAGAAAGAATCCGGAGTTCCGACATCTGTCGACGATCAAGAATCAGGGACGCTGTCTCATTTGCCAAGGCATCGACAATCAGATGGGCTGGACACATTAATGAGATTTGGAGACGACCACTGAACTAGAGCCATTACCGACTGGATTCTATGGGATGCCAAAAGATTGCATAGCCACCCACCTAACAGATAGTGAGACTTCTTCGTCAAGATCCTGAATGATCGGTTTGAGGCTCTTCGTGTTCCTAGAACAAGCAGACACCATTGGGCTACACTAGCACGCATCAGGGATGAATGGAGATGTTACTAATGCCAGCTCAAGCAAATCGATGAGTAATAGTATATCAAATGATCAAGTAATCAAGTGACTTTTGGTAGCATGTGGTTTTCAAAATTGTTACAGGTAGGGCAGAGCAATAGCACAGCACATAGGGCATTTGCCTTACACGCAGTCAACCCGGGTTCAATTCCTCCATCCCTCTCAGAGAGCCCTTCAAGCTCCTGCAGTATCCTGCCCACATGGCAGAGCAAGCCTGGGAAGCTCCCCGTGGCGTATTCGATATGTCAAAAACAGTATCAACAAGTCTCACAATGGAGACGTTACTGGTACCCACTTGTGAAAATTGATGAACAACAGGAGGACAATGCTACAGTGTGACAGGGTTTCTTGTATTCTCTAGAATTTAAAACCATGAAATGTCTCCAGTGTCTATTATTAAGTGGATTTCTTTTTCTTTGCTAACCTGTCTATGCTCTTTTTTTTTATTTGTCCTGACTGAGAAGACACCAGAGAGTGTGGGATTTTCCCCTGGAATAAAAAAGAAAAATTAATGCCAAGGAAGTGACCCAGAACACATACCAACAGAGAGTGGCAGATTAAGAGGTAGGACAAACAGAACCACAGAGTGTCTCCAAACTTTGAGATCCTTGGGTCAGCATAACGCAGTTGCAGTGAGTCCAGTTGACGTTATAGAGAAGTAGAGCTAGTTACTGCTCTCTTTGGAGTAAGAAAGAAGGAGAAGGGAAAGAAAGAAAGGTAAAGGGAAATGAAAGAAAAAAAGAAAAATACAAATTTCTCTGATTAAAAATCTGAATCCTGCATGGCAAAGTCTGGCAAGCTCCCCATGACATATTCAATATGCCAAACACAGTAACAAGTCTCACAATGGAGATGTTACTGGGCCTGCTCGAGCAAGTCAATGAACAATGGGAGGACAGTGGTACAGTGCTAAAAATCTGAATCTCAGGAATGGAGTGGGCATTGGAGTGGGTAGGGCACTTGTCTTGCATGCAGCCAACCCAGATTTTATCCCTGGCACACCACCTATGGTCCCCTCAGCTCTCTAGGAGTTATCCTTCAGCAGCTCACAGAGGAAAAAGTAATTCATGAGCAGCAGTAGTTCTTTCTCTCTCTCTCTCTCTCTCTCTCTCTCACACACACACACACACACACACACACACATACACACACACACACTGAATCTCAATAAATCCAGGGACAATAGGAATAAAGATGCCTGAGAACGAATCCCTAACTTTCTGTATAAATACACAATTTTGTCACACTGGCTGACTTCATTTCTGCCCAGCATAAACTGATCTGACAGCTTCCATGAGCCAAATATGCCCAACTGCTTTATGCAAACTTGAATATGGCAGAGCAGGAAAAAACTTTAACCCAGGAAAAACATTGACAAATATAAATGCTATTATCAGTGTGTTTTTAGTTTTGTGATTTATCTTTTGTTTCCAGTTTTACTTAAAATACAAATGTAAAAAATTAACAATTATACCTGGAAGTTATGGGGCACATAACATGTAAAGATAAATTCAGGATAATGAGAACATTAACGGAGGTTCAGGGCTAAATAGGAGTTAATGTATGCTATTGAAGCTAAATTGGTATCAATTCAAACTAGATTGGTATTAATTTAGGATGTTATATAATTCCCATGGTAACCACTATGAAAGTTAAGTTTAAAATAAATGAGAAATAAAACAGAGAATCAAAATTGCTCACTGGGGGGTTAAAAAAAAAGGAATGAAGGAAGCAGCATTGAGAAGATGGGAAAAAAAAAGACTATCCAGGGATGAAACACATCAGTTCTACTTGGGAAATATCTGGTGAGATCTCTCCCCTTCCAAACTCACCACCATCACCAGCACCAACACCAATACTTTTTCCATCACTGCCTCCACCATCATCACCATCACCATGACCCAAAACATACTCACTTTTTGAACTAATAGGAAATCCCTGCCCACCTTCAGTTGAACTGTCATGGACCTCCCAGCGACACCTTTTGAAATGAATAAAGTCTTGTCCTATCCGTCTCCTGCCTAGTCCTGAAACGATCCTGAATTCCTCACACAGCTTCCCAGATCTGCATGGGAAGCCAATTGTCCTCTCTCCTGCTGTGAAGTTCCAGGCATGCTGGTCTTCATGCTAACCTGTTCTCCTCTTCACCGCAGAGACCCACGCTCACTCTCACCCCAAATGTTCTTTCCTGCCCCCAGCTCCCACCCAGATCCTTATCTGACTGACACAGCAGCTCCCAAGGGAGAAGTTCTCTGCTGTCAGAGGATTCTGTTTCTTCTCCCCTGATTCAGGCTTCTGATGTGCAGACTTCTGCTGTTCTTCTGTGACACTTGGCACAATTATAGCAACATTGTGCTCATTCATTTGGTTGGTTTCTCCCTCCCACTAGGCTATATGTGCTATGAAAAGGACATCAAGGACAAGAAGGATTTGTTTCTTTAACCCCTAAGACAGAACTTGATTTATAATTGATGGTGCATAGATAACTTTTGAATGAATAAATGAATGGCTAAAAGTCCTTTTCAATTCTTTTAGATAGAGCCTTGTACTCATTACCAAATATCTACTTTTTTTTGCAAGTAAAAGTTTTTAAAATGATCTTTAAGTTTCTCACAAATATTAATCAAAATGAATAATGCCTATAACACACTGTCTTTGAGCAAGAGATGCATTCAAATGAGAAAGATTTGCTTAAAATAGAATGCCTAAAATTCTATGCTCTGGTGGAATTGGGATAATTATAATTCATCACTTTAAGAAAGTGGCAAGGGAACCCAATGTAAGTATTTTTAATAAAAAAATTACTTAAAAAATTTAAAACCCCAAGTTAAGGTTTTACACTTCAGACCTCTGCCATGTCTTTAACACAAAGTTGGGTCACAACACCCGCAGTAATTTGAGATGTTATATTCAATATTTTATAGATTTAGCTCTATCATTCTGGCCAACTACTCTCAATGTTACATATGGAAAGCAATGTGGAAGATTTCCATAGCAACGACTTTTTGTGAGAATATATAAACTTTAGAACTGCATAGGCCTTCCACGCTTCCCTTAGTCTGAAGCTGTACACTAGCCCTGGGATAGAATTTGACAAGACATAGCAATAGTAATTTTCAGAACAATGCTGAATGTGTGAGCTGACAACTAGGATGGTTCTGGACTGGATATGAGCCCATCTGCCATCTATAACCTCTGCATCCCATGATCACATTTGCAGAGTCAGAACTATTTCTGAGATGTTCTCTTAAAATCTGAGAGTCGCCCAAAATCATAACATAGGAGTTATAGACCCTCACTTCTCCAAATATGAGCAAAGCGGACTTTAGGAAGTTGAAGGTTTTACTTGAAGTCTTACTATGTCAGATCCAAGTCTTGAACCAAGACTTTTCTGCTTATTCATTTATTCATCAAAGTAAAAAAAAAAGCAACAGGAGCTTATTTTTGCCAGACAAGAACTAACAAATAGCTCTTATTATCTATCAACAGAAAAAATATAAGACAATGATTTCCACTTTAAAAAATTTTACATTCCAGTAGAAATCTATGTAGGTTGATATTTTAACTATGGTTAAGATATACCTCTTTGGGAAGACTTTTTTTTATTGAATCACAGTGAGCTACAGTACAAAGCCTTCATGTGTGAGTTTCAGTCATATAATGATCAAGCACCCATCCCTTTACCAGTGCACATTTTCCACCACCAATGTCCCCAGATCCTTCCCCCCATCCTAACCTTCCCCCTGCTTCTATGCAGAAAATCTCCCCCCCCCCCACACTCTCTCTCTACTTTTGGGCATTATGGTTTGCAACATAGGTGCTAGAGGTTATCATGTTTTGTCCTTTATCTGCTGTCAGCACACATCTCCCATCCCAAACTATTTCTCCAACCATCATTGACTTAGTGATCCCTTCTCTATTCTAGCCGCCTTCTCCTCCAGCTCATGAGGCAGGCTGCCATCTATGGAGCACTATTCCTGACCCTTGTCTCTACTGTCCTTGGGTGTCTGTCTCATATTATGTTATTTTATATTCTACAAATGAATGTAGACATTCTATGTGGGAAAACATTTTATGAGTAAATATTTAGAGGGGTGAAGGAATAGAAATTAACCACATGAATATCTGGGGTAGGGGAGAGCTTCAGCAAGTCAGAGAAAATAGATAATGCTGGAAGGATGAGTCTAGACATAAAGTGTGTGTGTGCGTATGTGTGTGTGCGCGTGTGTGTGTGTGTGTGTGTGTGTTTTGGGAGAGTGAGATCACTGGCAGTGAAGATGATAAAAAGAGAGCCCACTGGATACATCATTTGAATGTAGAACTAACATATCCTGATGTTTCATTGAACATGTACTTTACACCTTCTGCCAAGACGCTGAGATGATCTCCATTCTAGTGGGCAATTCTAGTGGGCAATATTTGATGGATCACCAGTAACAATTTCAGGCTCAAAGTCATATTGGGTATATTTGGCAGTTGAGAAGAAAAACAAAAGAACCATGTGGCTGCAGTGCCAGAAAGGAAAAGAAAAACTATAGGGTGGGATCAGAGGTCTAACTGTGGTTTCTAAGAGACCATGAGGAGAACAATAATCGCTTGCACTATGAGAGAGATGAGTGCATAAGCTAATGGAGAATTACAGCAGAAAAGTAACATTACCTGAATTTGGTTCAAACAGTAGATCTTCTTTTGATAGTAGCCTGGACAAGCATGGACTTGAAAAGTCAGTAATAGGATATTTCAGTAATCCAGGCTTGGGATCATTGAGGTGTTTACCATGGTGTTGGCAATGGAACTGGTAAGAATAGAAACCTAGGAATGATTTGTATTTTGAAGACAATGCCAGTATTGGGTCATAAAAGAAGTAGGGGAGTTGGAAATATCCCTAATATGTTCATCTGAAAAACTGAACCTTACCCAGCTCAAAGGGGGAGAAAACTAACAGTACAGGTCTGAAGGGGAGAAATAAGAAGCCAGTTCTGACCACTGAGCATCAAATGGCCGCTTAGATGGCAAGAAGTTTGTTGGATTCCTGAGACTGGACTTGAGCAGGTCCTCACGGGCTGCTGTGGGTACCATGTGAATGCTTGGTCTGGCGCTCATTCCTAGTGCACAGCCATCACTTGAATCCTCCAAAATGAGAATAACCTTGTGGAGTTAAATCCTCAGAACTTGCTTGCATGGGTCTTTATTTCCGGTCACCCTGTGTTTTACTCCAGGGGATCCTCAGTCAAGGAACTCCTCACTTAACTCCATAAAGCAGAAACCCTATTACAGAATTTCAGACACTGTGCATGATAGAACTTTGCCAACTGACATTTTAATTGATTTCCTAGTATCTGTCAGATATTTAATCATTTCTCTTCCCTGATCAGGAGACTGTAATTTTGAATTTTATATCTTTGCAGGAAAATTTCTTAAAGCCTAGGGGGAAATCACAAGTCGCTGAGTGATCCAAAACTCAACACACTCAGTGCATCTAAATAACCTTGTTTCTGTTGAGCGATACATTGATGCCAGTAGAATGATGGTATTTAAAAACTTTTCCTATAAATATGACATATGCGCTCCCATGTGTCAGCATAATCTCTGCTAAAAACATTCCCGTGAATGACAAGTTGATTGGCCCCAATTTGAAAAGCACAGAGTATAAAAACACAGTTTGGGGGTGGCCAACATTATGACAGTTTCTATCTTCTGCTTACACACAGAACTCGTTGGAACCATTCTGAAACTAGTGATAGTCTGTAAATGCTTTCTGAAGAGAAAATTGGCCAGATAGAAGAGGGAGGAGGAGGAAAGGATGGAATTAACTACTTCTGGACAACAATTTTCAGTCAGACATTCCTTTGAAAGAAAATGATGGGTAAGGAATCAATTGGTAATCACTGTTTATACAACCAACGAATCCCATGCTAGAGATAGTAAGAAGATGGACATTGCATGTGGACAGCCAAAGTGCAAATCACAGATTTGTCACTTATTATAAGATATCAAACAAGTCTTCGAGCTTTAATTTTACATCTTAAACTGAGGTAACAGTGTAAGAATTGAGCTAGATTTAATTTATTTACACACACAGGCTGCTCAGTAAAGTTTACTCTGTTACAAATGGTGTGCTGGGAAAAGGCCAATGTAGTGTGGAAGGTACATAGATCCCTTAGTAAGGCATACACCATGGCTTAGATGTCCAAGGAAAAACAAAAAAGAAAAGCAAACCACAGGTCATTTCTGCTAATGCCATGCAGGGTCTTATTGATTGGACAGCTAAGAGACTTGAATGGATAAACAGAATTCAGCATAAACAGAACTCTTTGTCCATTATATACTACCAGCCACATTGGGACCTTCTCCTGAGGGTTCCTCATTAATTTTAATGAGTTTACCACAAACTGGGATTTTGCTGACTAAAAGTCACCAAAAGAAATACTGATAAAAAAAATGGGCATAGTTGTGTAAATGTATCATGATCACTTGGGGAGCAGAGGCCACAAAAATCCTTTAATTTTTTTCAACGATTTTCTATCCAATGACCTCCTAGTGTATTAAAGAGAAACACCCACAAGAAGTCTGTGTGCAAACTGCCTGTTCCCGTGGGTTCTCAACTCCTTTGTTATGTTCTTCCAGCTGCTGTAACAGTAAAGATGAGGACCAGTTACAGATCCTGGATCTGAAGTGAAAGCCCAGAAAACTACATGGTACCTGGAATGAAATGGGGAATGAAATGGGAGATGAAATGGAATGTGTGATAGCAGTGAGAGTGAAAATCCCAGAGAAGAAAAGGAAGTGGGACAAAACTGCAGCAAGCTAAACTTTCCACTGTGCCCCCCGAGAGGGCCTTCACTTGGATGAAGATGGTGCCTCCAGCTGTCTCTGAAAGCAGGTTTCGATTGGTTTTTCAGATTTGCTACAGCATGAGAAATTCCATGGTAATGTTAGGAGTAAATGTGGTGGGACCAGCTTCTTTTCTGTTGAATTTATCACCGTAGCCAAAAAAGCACTGGTGGAGGGATGGGTATTTTGATCATTGTATAATTGAAACCCAAGCACAAAAATTTGTAAGTCTACAACTGTACCTCATGGTGTTTCACTAATAAAAATTTTTAAAAAGAGAGAGAGAGAAAAAAGAGCCAGATGAAGAAACAAACCAAAAGCAAGAGGGTGGGGAGACCAAATGCTTGAGTTTTCACTTGTGGTTTTGCTTTGACACGTCTCCTCTTGCTTAACAAAATCATCTCAAGAAATCTGTTGATGTCAACTCTGCAGTGGGAAATTGATGAGAGCAAAACTAGAAGTCAACTTGCCAAATGTGAAGGGCCTTCATTTGAAAAACTCTGAACTACTTAAGGTTAGCCTCAGCAGAGAAAAGGGGAGAGCATTGCCATATGAGAGCCTGTACATGCAACCATCATGGCAGACACTCAGCCTACCGGCCACCTCAGCCATGAGCAAGCACACCTGGGTGTGTGTGTGGGGGGGGGGAGGAGGAGGGTCAAGGTGAAAACAAAGAGTGTGGTACAAGTGTTGCTACTCATACTGTAACCAGAGAAGACAGCCTGTCCTTGGGAAGACCTCTGGCTCTAGGGTATGACCTCAGGGGCCCCTGCCTGGAAGAGCAGAAATAAGCTTTGGCCTCAGGTCTTAGGGATCATCCTTTGATGCGTGGTATCTTTGCTTCCTCTCTTACTGACTCCTTTCCTCCTCAGAGGACCTGAAGAGTAGGACCTCGAGCAGGGATATCAGGCAGAGACCCTATGAGCAATCCTTCCAATGCTTGTGTGTTCCGATCTAGCTCCTCCTCTAGCAGAGCGACCCATGAGGAAAGTTGGAGCATCCATTACAATCACCCACGGGTACAAGGGTTGCTGGTGCTGGTGATGGCAGTGGGCAGGGGGTGGGGGGAAGAGATGGTTACTTTCTTTTCACCAATCAGACTGGTACATACACATTTCTCAGCTTCCTTTCTTCTCTAATTAGGAACATACTGTTTTGTGATCATAGAACTACATTAGGTGCCATGAAAAGTTAAAACAGTTGAAACCTTAAGTAACTTTAGGTTATTTCCTTAATTTACCACACTCTACAACTTTTCAGATTTGTATCTCTCCCTGTGCTTTTGAGGTAAACAAATAAATATCCCTCTTTGTTCCTTGTGGACCACTCATTTCGCTCCAGTGCTGGAACAGCCTATCTTAACGTGAGGTCTGTTCCTTACTCTGAATCACGTGAAAGTCTCATATGGATTCTTTAGTTTTATCCTACTTAAACCTATTTTAAGAAAATATTGAAAAACAGTCTTTTCATTGTAAGATACCCAAACACGGTATAAATGTTCCCCCCAAAACCCCAGACCTCTCAAGTACAAAGAAACTGGGACTAAAATATTCATATTGAAATTAATTTATAGTTATTGATAGCAGTCAAAATATGAAAAAAACTTAATTTACATCAATATATTGTTGATTAACAAACATGGTGTATTTATAAATTAAATATAATATGGTCTTTGAAGGGAAGGAAATTCCGATACAAGTTACCACATGAGTGAATCTTGAGAATTTCATGCTAAGTAAAATGAGTATGTAACACACAAAAAAAACAAATATTGTATAGCTCTACTTACACGAAGTATTTAGAGTGGTTGTGTTCAGAGACAAAAAGTCAAAGGATGACAATCAGGAGTTGGGAGCAGGAGAAGAATTGAGAATTTTTCCAGAATGGGTCCAGAATTTTAGTTTTGCAAGAGTTATGAGATTCATTGTGTAGCAATGTGGGTGTACTTATTCACTAGTTAACTACATACACACAGTGAAAATGGCAAACTCTACGATCCTTTGCCACAATTAAAAATAATATGCACAAGCTTGCTCTTCAAGCCCATGTTCTCCCTTGAACATGTATCTTGCTTGTCTGTTTCTTTGCTTGCCTGTTTCCACTTGGGAGAAGCCTGTATTCTCTCTTGAAAACATACTTTTCTGTTTCTCTCCCCTCACATCTTTCAGAGTAAGTTTTAATAAAAAAAATCTTGTTTCAGCAAAAAATATAATAAAAATAACATGTAGAGAGTAAAATCTATTGTTCTGACAGACAAACAAGACCTTGAGAAAGAGATGTAAAAAAAAAAGTAGATATTCTTTGTCAAAAGCAAGGCTGGAGGAATGAATGTCTTGGGAAGAAATTTAGAGGTGAAGAAGGCAAGAAGCAGAGAACCATGCAGAGTCCACTGGCACTTTTCTAATAGATGCCTACTACACATCATCCTAGGACCAAAGCAAATGCATTCACTGCAGATTAAAAAGTGGCAGACTCAAGAGAGCACAGGTCTAAAGAGATGTTTTGGGTTGGGATGGATATTAAGGGTAATAGCAAACCACCATGGGGTTTGATGGGAGAGGTGACACAGTCAGAGCTGCAGGTGAAAAAAATAATAATTTGGCAATGGCATGAAGGACTGACTTCAGGGACCTACGCTTGAAGCAGAGGAGCTGGTGAGAAATAGGTGGTAACTATCAGTCTTGGGACATAAACAGTTCCTTGTCTTAACTGCTCTTACCACAATAAGTCACAGTATTTGCACGGTAATGCAATAAAATGGTTCAGTATTTTACAGTAAGACATATTCAAAATCCTAATGTTCAACTCAAATAATCATCAATATTCACCCCATGAAGGAAAATACCAAAATGGAATACCATAAAAGAAGAGAAAATGAAAAAAAAAGACTAATATATCAAAAAATGTAAATTTGAGTGATTTTATGTTAAAGAATCAACATTCCTTTCTTCAAAAATAAAATGGGAGACTACAAAATGGGAGACTAACAACAAAATGGGAAACTAACACCCAGGAATGGCTGAGATTAGTACCAGGAATTTTGCTCCATGACTTGGAGGCCAGCCGCACGTGCTAGAGGAAAAAGAAGCTCAGACAGAGAAGAGAGCACCAAATAAAGGGTGTTGTGAGGATATTCCCAGGGTGGGAGAAGCATGCTGAAAGTAGTCTATAGACCAAACATGGTTGCCACTCAATGCCTCTCTTGCAAAACACAGTACCCAAAAGAAGAGAAAGAGAACAAAAGGAATGCCCTGCCACAGAGGCAGGGTGGGATGGGGGGACGGGGGTTGGGAGGGATGCTGGGACCCATGGTGGTGGAGGATGGGCACTGATGGAGGGAAAGGTACTTGATCATTGTATAACTGAAACCCAAGCACAAAAATTTATGTCTATAACTGTACCTCATGGTGTTTCATTAATAAAAAAATTTTAAAAATTTTTTAAAAATGTAAAGGTAAAGTAAAGTAAAGGCCCTCCCGTTGATCATCGATTTGCTCGAGCGGGCCCAGTAACGTCTCCATTGGAGACTTTGTTGTTACTGTGTCTGGCATATCGAATACTCTCGGTAGCTTGCCAGGCTCTCCGAGAGGGGCGGAGGAATCGAACTCGGGTCGGCCATGTTGGCTGCGTGCAAGGCAAATGCCCTACCCTCTGTGCTATCGCTCCAGCCCTATTTTAAAAAATAAAATAAAACTCAAGGTCAAAAAATAATAGGACTCATGTCCCAGAGTCACTCCCAGCAGTGGTGGCAATGGTGGGGGGAGGGAGATAGAAAATGCCTGGAATTGCTCTCAGGGCCTTGACCTGCCAGTCATGTATCTATTCCTTGAGCCCTCTTTCTATCCCATAAGTAGGAAAAACACTCTGAGGAGAGAATAGAATAAAAGCAAAGAAGTAACTAAGCAAACCCCAGTGATGTAAGAGGAAGTTTCCCATTTCCAAGTTTGGGAAACCAGTGTGTGTGTGTGTGTGTGTGTGTGTGTGTGTGCGCGCACACACACACGTGTGTAAAAGGATCCATGGATACACGAACATGTGGTGGGAAAGAGACTAGGGTCTAACAGAATACTGGAAAATGTGTTGGTGCCAACTGATACATAAGATTTATCATCAGACATCTGCTCACGAGAGTGCACAGGGATACTATTGAAAGCAATCCTGTGTTCAAACCTGTAGAAATAATATAGGTAGAGTATCTGAAACATATTGGGAACTAACCAATGTAGTAGTAATGATTTTAATGCAAACAGTACAATGTTATATATTTGTATATGTAAAATACCAGCATCAACAATAGCCCAAGAAAATTGTCCTAAATCCCTTTATAACCGTAACCACTTATTCAGCAGTTATTATAGGCTAAGGGCCAGATGCTGAATGATTTCCACTCTTAAAAACACCTGTTGTCTGACATGTTAGTATCTCTGAAGATGAGAGGACAATAACAAGCTACTAGTATATCCGGGCCAAGATGCTGTTTATGGTGAAGGGAGGACTTAATGACAAGTTGCCATCTATTTCCAGAGTGAGCAATGGTATCCTGAGAATGCTTAAAGTAACATTTCCGAAAGGAGGAAAGAAAGAAAGAACAATTGCCTTTAGATGAGGTCAGAGATGCTTACATGACCCCAGCAGGAAGGTCTTCTATTGGTTCCCCTTTAGCAAACACAGGCCATATTGCAAAGCCACAGAGCAATGAGAACTGAGGGTGGAAGGGAAAAGATGAATGTGAGAATGAGTTTCCCTAGCCCCAGGATAGCCCACATTACTTCTCTGATCTCATACTGCAAACTGACATCCAGCGACCTCCAGGGATCATTTTTCCATTCATCCCACTGCATTCTTGTCCCTCATCTACACACTCCCACACCTTATGATGCCAAGTCAGGGAAGATGAAGAGAGACACAGAACAATATTTACTTCAATGGTGTCCCCAGGGGACATTAACATTAGGTGAGTTTTCAGGGGAAACCTACACATGAAGATGATAAAGTTTCAAGTCGTCCTCAGAAATAAAGTCCTGATTGACCAGGTAAATTTGTGGGGAGCCCAGAAAGAAGTGAGTTCCTGTGGAGAGGGGGAGGGAGAACAGAGGAGCAGATCAGAAGCTAGTGCTCAAATATAAGACAAGCTCATGTGGTAGCCAATAGAATTCTTATTTTTAATCTGAGGATAGTTATGAAAATTAAAAAAAAAAAGGAATTTGAAGGATTTTTTCACTGGGCAATTCCAACCCAAGATCCCCCGAGTGGAAGTCTTCTTGTCCCTCTATATTCTATATCCTCTTCTTCTTGAGTCTTAGTTCATTTAATATTGCCAGCGCTGGCAAAACTGGACAGTTACATGCAAAAAAAAAAAATGGGCTCAGACCTCTACCTAACACAATGCACAAAATTCAGATCGAAGTGGATTAAAGACTTCAACATCAAACCAGAATCCATAGGTACATTGAAGAAAAGGTCGGCAAAACCCTCCAAGACATTGAAGCTAAAGGTATCTTCAGAGATGAAATGCCACTGACCAAGTAAGTGGAAACAGAGATAAACAAGTAGGACTATCTTAAGCTAAGAAGCTTCTGCACCTCAAAAGAAACAGTGACTAGAATACAGAGAACCTACAATGGGAAAGGATATTCACCAAATAGCCTTCCGAAAAGGGGTTAATATCAAGAATATACAAGGTACTGGTTGAACTCTACAAGAAAAAAAAATCTAATCCCATAAGAAAATGGAGCAATAAAATGAACAGAAACTCTCTCAAAGAAGAAATTTGAATGGCCAAAAGGCACATGAAAAAATGCTCTTCCGCACTAATAATCAAAGAGATGAAGATCAAAACGAGATATCATCTCACACAACAGAGACTGGCGCACTTCCAAAAGAACAAAAGCAAACAATGTTGACGTGGATGTGTGGAGAAAGAGATTCTCCTTCACTTTTGGTGAGAATGCCAACTGATCCAACC
The DNA here is from genome assembly GCF_029834395.1 of Sorex fumeus. Lineage (NCBI taxonomy): Eukaryota > Metazoa > Chordata > Mammalia > Eulipotyphla > Soricidae > Sorex > Sorex fumeus. Next base: position 29,134,040 of record NW_026606065.1, read on the forward strand.
TTTTTGAAAAACAATATGGACGTTTCTCAAAAAACTAGAAATTGAGCTTCCATTTGACCCAGCAATACCACTTCTGGGGATATACCCTGGGGCCCAAAAACACACAGAAGAAATGCCATCTGCACTCCTGTTCACTGCAACATTATTCACCATAGCCAAAATCTGTAAACAACCTGAGTGCTCAATAACAGATGAAAGGATAAAGAAACTATGGCACATCTACACATGAAATACTACTTAGCTGTCAGGAAAAAAGAAGTCATGAAATTTGCCTATAAATGGATGGATATGGAGAGTATCATGCTGAATGAAATGAGTCAGAGGAGAGAAACAGATATAGAATGACTGCATTCATTTGTGGCATTTAAGATAGATAGATAGATAGATAGATAGATATAGATAGATAGATAATGGGGCTGAGGATAGGTAAGTTAGAGAGAGGAGACTGCTATGACAATAATAGCTAGGGATGATCCTGCTGGACAAGATCTGAGGGATAAAAGCAGGTAAGGGAAAATTTTGATAACCTTTCAGTATCCAATATTGCCAACCACAATGCCCAAAAAGAGAGGGAGAGAGAGAAAGAGAGAGAGAAGAAGAAGGAGGAGGAGGAGGAGGAAGAGGATAAGGAGGAGGAAGAGGAGGAAGAGGAAGAAGAAGAAGAGGAAGAAGAAGAGGAAGAAAATGAGAAGAAAGAAGAAAAGAAAAGAAGAGGAAGAGGAGGAGGAGGACGAAGAGGATAAGGAGGAGGAAGAGGAGGAAGAGGAAGAAGAAGAAGAAGAGGAAGAAGAGGAAGAAAATGAGAAGAAAGAAGAAAAGAAAAGAAGAGGAAGAGGAGGAGGAGGAGGAGGAGGAGGAGAAGGAGGAGAAGAAAGAAGAAAGAAGAAAGAAGAAAGAAGAAGAAGAAGGAAGGAAGGAAGGAAGGAAGGAAGGAAAGAAAGAAAGAAAGAAAGAAAGAAAGAAAGAAAGAAAGAAAGAAAGAAAGAAGAGCAACTTCCATAGAGGCAGGCAGGGGGTGGGGGTAGGGGTGATGGGAGGGAACCTGGGGACACAGGTGCTTGGAAATGCACAGTGGTGGAGGGATGGGTGTTGGAATACTGTATCACTGAAATCCAATCATGAACGACTTTGTAATTGTCTATCCCATAGTGGTTCAATAAAATAAAGTTTAAAAATATTTCCAGCACCCAACAGTTCCCCCCTAGAAACCTGGAAATCATTCTTCAGTTCCCCTTGTCTCACATTTATGCAGACACGGAATCTGCTCTCTATAGCTTCATCTGAATACTTTCCGAATATTCTCACCATCCCTGGATGATGAGGCTGTCATCATCCCTTAGTCATTGTGCCTCCCATCTAATGGCTCCCTATTTGTATCCATACTAGCACCAAACTGACTGTTCTCAAATTCAGCTGAAACTATGCTACCATCTACTCACACTGTTTGACCAGATTTCTATCATCTTCTAAGAAAGTCCTGGCAGTCACTGAGGCCCTTAGCGATCAAATGCTTGCTTACACTCCTGCTCTGCCTGCCAAACCCCTGCTTACCCAAATGTTCTCTAGTCTGAATAAGCTATGTACTGTCCCTTGTCCCTGTAATAGGTCAAGTGGCTTAGTGTGTAAACTCAAAAAAAAAAAAGAAAGCAGCGGCTGTTCTGTCTCTCCGCCGCCCGCGTTCGGTAGTCTCACACTGGTTCCCCCACCCCGGGGAGGTCAATGGTGATGGGCAGGCAAAGGCAGGAACAAGGGCCAGGCTGGTTGATGTCAGTTTTAGTTTATTCCAATCTTCTCTCCCCCCACTCCTGTCTCTCTCCTCTGCCACCCCCTTCTGCTTCTTCTTCCCCCATGCTACTTCATTCTCCTTCTCAATCCCCCTTCATCCTCCTTCTCTGGAGTCTCGATTCTGATCCCTCAGCCCACTCTTACAGTACAGTTAAATCCCAAAGCATGAGGGGTTGGGGTAACAATTACACATAGGTGTGGTCACAATCAATAGGGGTACAATTCTTTCCCTCGGTAAAAGCTGCTTCTAGGACAGATACTCTCTCAGCAGCATGACCCACCCTAGAATGGAATCCCCTGGGTGTGTTTCTCCTCTCCTTGTCCAACAAACATATAAGCATTCATAATATAAATCAGTTTGTATGGATACAGTAAGAAATACCTTAAACTTATAGAATTGCTCTCCTAGGGCCATCTCAATCTCAGACTATAGTGCTCAGGCCAGATAGTCTTTCCCTAGCAGGGTCCTAGTCTCATCGTTACTTTTGGATCACGACAGCATTTGTCTATGATCAAGATCTTAACTTATAGTTAAGAATCGTGGCACTCCAAGTATAGGAGCATCTAATCTTCGATAAGGGGGCAAGAAAAGTGAAGTAGAGCAGGGAAAGTCTCTTTAACAAATTATGCTGGCAAAACTGGACGGCTACATGCAAAAAAATGGGCTCAGATCTCTGCCTAACTCCATGTACAAAATTAAGATCTAAGTGGATTAAAGACCTCAACATCAGACCAGAACCTATAAGGTACATTGAGGAAAAATTTGGCAAAACCCTTCATGACATAGAAGCTAATGGTATCTTCAAAGATGTCACACTGCTGGCCAAGCAAGTGAAAACAGAGATAGACAAATGGGACTATCTTAAACTAAGAAGCTTCTGCACCTCAAAAGAAACAGTGACCAAAATACAAAGACAGTCTACAGAACGGGAAAGGATATTCACCCAATACCCATCCAACAAGGGGATCATATCAAGGATATACAAAGTACTGGTTGAACTCCATAAAAAGAAAACATTCAACCCCATCAAAAAATGGGGAGATGAAATGAATAGAAACTTTTACAAAGAAGAAATCTGAATGGCTAAAAAGCACATGAGAAAATGTTCCACATCATTAATCATCAGGGAGAGGCAGATCAAAACCACAATGAGATATCACTTCACACCACAGAGACTGGCCCATATCCACAAGAACAAAAGCAACCAGTGCTGGCGTGGATGTGGTGAAAAAGGGACACTCCTTCACTGTTGGTGGGAATACCGACTGGTTCAGCCCTTTTGGAAAACAGTATGGATGATTCTCAAAAAATTAGAAGTTGAGCTCCCATTTGATCCAGCAATACCACTCCTGGGAATATATCCCAGAGAGGCAAAAAAGTATAGTCGAAGTGACATCTGCAATTGTCTATTCATTGCAGCACTCTTTACAATAGCCAGAATCTGGAAAAAACCTGAGTGCCCAAGAACAGATGACTGATTAAAGAAACTTTGGTACATTTACACAATGGAGTACTATGTAGCTGTTAGAAAAGACGAAGACGTGAAATTTACATACAAGTGGTACTACATGGAAAGTACCATGTTAAGCAAAATGACTCAGAAAGAAAGGGATAGACATAGAAAGATTGCATTCATCTGGGCAACATAAAGTAACCAAATAGGAAACTAACACCCAAGAATGGCCAAGATTAGTACCAGGAATTTTACTCCATGACTTGGAGGCCAACCACACATACTAGGGAAAAAGGGAGCTCAGATAAAGAGGGGAACACCAAATAAAGGTGTTTGGAGGATCCTCCCAGGATGGGAGAAGCATGCTGAAAGTAGACTATAGACCAAACATGATTGGCACTCAATGTTTCTTTTGTGGCCACAACACCCAAAAGGAGAGAGAGAACAGAGGGGAATGCCCTGCCACAGAGACAGGGTGGGATAGGAGGGGTGGTGGGAGGGATACTGGGATCCATGGTGGTGGGAAATGGGCACTGGTGGAGGGGTGGGTATTTGATCATTGTATAATTAAAACCCAAGCACAAAAATGTGTAAGTCTGCAACTGTACCTCATGATGTCTCACTATTAAAAATTTTTTTAATAAAAAAAAAAGAATCATGGCACTTTGGCCTGGCCCATTTCAATGCCAGGGTAGCTCACCGCTTTCCCTGGGTCCATTCGGTCCCTCGCCGGGACCCTGATTTTGGAGTGCTAGGAACTAGGGGGAACTGAGGCTTAAGTCGAGAAAGCAGGTGCCCGGGAGTGAATAATATTCAAAGCCAATTAAAGCCTAAGTTACAAAGAATAATATTAATGGTCTTCCTGTATCTATACAAAAAAGGGCATTGCTTTAAAGTAAACTATTCAAAAGACATAAGGAGAGGAGAAAAGAAATATTAACTTACAATACAGTTTCAGTGTCTTAGAAAGATCTGACCTTACAAATTAACAGATTCTGATTAGGGGGAAAAGCTGATTAACTGGTTAGGGAAGAGAGCATAGAGAAGTGGTTACAGATAAATGAAGGAATGGGAGTGACTTGGGAGCACTATGATGGGTGTAATCTGATAAACCTAAGTTCCTTGTGGAGAAAGGACAAAGCAATGTCATTTTACAGCTCAAGCAATGTCATTTTACAGGTATCTCAAACTCTTTACAGATGTTTTTCCATCTTCTTGAAAATATGTTCTATTCCTACCATGTTTTCCCTCTGCGTGATATAGGCATATTCCTGGAGTTAAGAATTCAGGAACACACATGACCTCTGACCTGAAGTTCCCGACCCCTCATTGCTCCTTGAACTCTGCAACTTTCATTGCAGCGCACACAAACAGGCTGAATTTGAAGTCTGCTTACTCTCACGGGGCTACTTCTTCCCAGTCCTCTGCCCCACCAGCACTTATGAGAGTGCTGGTTCCTGGTGGTTATTTTTTAAAAGTTAATTGAGATTCTGTGTTTTACTGCTAAGGATGGCTTCTCATGCACATAGTTCCAATGCCACATTCATTGCCAGTGTACCCACCTCATGGTAGGTGCTGAATAATAATTGGATTGCACTTAATGTTATAAAAATGTAAATTAAATTATAAAAATGTGTGCCAGACCAAAAGCTCAAACTCTTGACGCTCTTACAATCTGAGGATCCCTATAAATATGAACTTTCAACTTTCCCTATAAATATGAACTTACAATCTGAGGATCCCTATAAATATGAACTTTTACAGAGGGCATATGGTTACTGGCCCATGGCAGATTGTGCAGGTGGAAGCAAGGTGCCCAGCTATGTGTGAGTTCATTTTATTCTGATTATCATCTGTCTCATTGGGCTTAGCATGATTCCTAAGAATTTCAGTTTGGCATATAGAGAGGAACTGAAGCCTGCACATAGGTAACCCAAGTTGTGTGTTCCCGTGGGTTTCTTCTGGCCAAATTGGTCCACTCTTGAGCACTCCCACCACTGCGCTGTGTGCGCCCTCTCCATCTTTGGAAGTGGGAGCATACCAGACTGTCAGAGGAGATCTCCTGCCGGGCAGGGCTCCGAGCCATCCGATCACCACGTTATAAGCCAGAGGGCTCCGTGCATCACCTCCAGTGATTCAAAATGAACCCAGAAAGACAAGTGGAGGGCAAACATCACACCGACATGCACCTGTAAAAATAGCCCAGTAATAACAGCCGCCTGCAAGCGAGGCAGGGAACAGATGGCCAGGTCTGTCTCACTTTCCCGTCTCTGAGGTTGGACCTCTCTGCATCCCTTCCATCTCTTTCCCTAGAACACAGTTTTGGCAGGCCGCGGGTCCCTTGGAATCAACAACATCTTTCAAAGGCATTTCAGAACTCTTGCAGCCACCAAGGCCAGCTCACATCGCTCCTCCTAATCAGAAGCCCAGAGTTATAAACATGAGCTGTGCCCAGAACATGCCGGTGACCTTGTCAGGATATTTCTGCGTTTTAACAAAGCCTTGGCTGATCGATATCCTTTTCTAAAGTAAAGACAGAGCAAAGGGGGCTCAGATGAAAGGCAAGACAGATTTAGGCAGTGTTCGCTGCTGAAAGGCAGCCAAGTGTCTGGGAATAGACAGGCCAGGTTCTTCTAACTACTGTCATTTGTCCTGACCACCTCCCCCACCTGCCTCTAGTGTGACATGTATCGTCTCAGATTCTCTCAAGAATTTTCTAGAACTTGGGGTAGATTGACTGAAGGCGATCTCCCTAATGGGAGCTCCTTACACCAAGCAATCAGTTTCCTGGCAGCTATCAGTGTTTATAAATATTTTACAGGGATTTTAAAACATGTCACGCACAACATCTTCAGACTCCAACTCATTTTGGAATTCTATTTTGATAGCTTCCTTGGTAAACTTCCTGAGTCCAGCACTTTTCAGAGATCGTAAAATTTTACATAAGTATTTAATATATTTCTCAATGTCTTCTTCTTTTCCTTCTCTTAGTTACATAGGCTAAAGGAAATGTACTGAATTTTTCCCAGGCCTCATACTACCATCCCCTACATGTTGTCCCAGTATTTCATACAAATCTGATAACTTGCCATCGATATCAGGAATAATCAAATTTGAGGGGAAACATGGTAAAAAAAATTGGACTAAGCATTTCCTGAACACTTATCAAATATTGTACTCTCTAGAAGGTATTATATTGATTGGGATCTTATCCTCATCCTCATCAATTGTGAGATGAACAACTACTTCTACTGCCTGGCAATAGGAAGCATGGAAAGCTAAATGCCCTGGCCAGCTCCAAACTCACTGTTGGTCCTCATTTCATTTTATCCCCTCCACTGCCCTCTGACTGGGATATAAAAACTTTTCCAAAAGTGAGGAAGTTGAGACTCAGAGAGGGTAAGTGACTTACCCAAGGTCACATGGAACAAACTGTGGATTCTCCATGGGCTTGGGTTTGTTTGACTGTTTGACTCATGTCCTTTCTCTAAATAGTACTTTGTTCCTTCTTAATAAATGCGATTATGTTCTCGGGCAGCTAAGCAAGACACTCTTTCCAGCAGGGTTGCTGGTACCAGCATCCAAAAGGACCACATAGCTGAAGAGAAACCTGAACTGAGAGTTGGAGGGTGAGTTTTACAGGGAACACTTGGGGTTCAAAGAAAGTGTGTATGTTCACAAGGCTGGAAAGCTGAGATCAGGGCAGGGCATGAATTACATGGCTAAGAGTTGGAGTATCTCCTCATGATCAATTTTAAGGATGACCCCGGAGCTGAGTAAGATTTCTGTGCTCTTATCAGAATTGCAGCTGGGGTCCAAAGTAATGACAAAAATACTAGGAGCCCTACACACTAAGTTCAGAGAAAATTCCATTTATTGGACATCTATCAGTCATATAGGGAATTGTCTTTGCAAATGGAAGATCAACACAGCCCAGGGTGGCCAGCTGACAACATGGAGGTCTATGAGGAAATATCTGTGTGTTTCTTACACCTTCACACAAGAACCCAGTTGTACATGCCCAGGATAATTGAACGATGTTAGGAACTGGATGTTTGTGTCTCCCCAAAAACTGTAAGTTAAATACCGGATGGTCTGAGAACACAGTACCTAGGATGAGAGGTCTTAAGAATGAAACCTTCATAAATAGGATTGATGCTCTTGCAGTTTTTGTTCTGTGTGAATATATACCAAGATGGTAGCCATCTGCTCCCTGAAGGTGGATTTTCATCAGGTCCTGACAATGAAGGAACATTGATCTCAAGTTCTTTCAGCCTCTATAACTGTGACATATTCTCTTGTTTATAAATACAGTTTATAATGCTTTGTGAAAGCAGCCTGCCCAGACTGTGAATCTGCTCTAGAAAAGAAGGATGACTTTAAGTCATAGACAAAGATTAGAAAGGATAAGGCCGGACGAAGCCTCTCCTAAGAAGACAGCGGAGTCATGCTGAGGCATCCCCTTTCAGTAGTAACACTTGTGGGAAAAGGACTTGCTGTTTTATCATTATCCCAGAAAAATAAGAATGCAAAAAATCTGCAATTATGAGTTTAAGATGAAGAATTCACAAAAGCTGGAGTTAGGACTCTAAGATAAGGGGTTCATTCACTCATTCCACACATTTATTTTGCACATGTGTAGGGTGTGTGCGCGTGCGCGCGGGGGCGCGCGCGCGCGTGTGTGTGTGTGTGTGTGTGTGTGTGTGTGTGTGTGTGTGTGTGTCTGACTGTCTGTCTGTCTGTCTGCAGTTTGGATTCCAGGGACTGAGGAGACAGAGGTGAGCAAATGGACAAATGTCTCCCAACAAAGTCCAAAGGAGCTATTGAAGATACCAGAGCAAGACCCGGGACTCCAGCCCTGTGGCCATCAGGCAAGTGTCACCCTGATGACACTTGTCACTTGATAGTGTCACCCCGGAGGAGAGGCAGTGGCAGGGAGAGGCAGGGGCTCTGCTAGATAAACGTGAGCAGGGACGATTCTTTAGGGCACTGCTGCATGAGTGGGGAGCTCAGCTGAAAGGAGTGAGGAGCAAAGCCTTGGAGAGTCCATATAGAAAGTCTTCAGGCTGAGGCTGTGAAGAGGTCATGGGCTTGGGTGAGCCAGAGTATCCCAGAATGGGGGAGGATGAGACTGAATTAGACAAGCAAGGGAGGTGAGGATTCAAAGACCTGGCAAGGCACTCAATGCCTCTTTTGCAAACCACAACACCCAAAATGAGAGAGAGAATAAAAGGGTATGCCCTGCCACAGAGGCAGGGTGGGATGGGAGGGATGGGGAGGTGGGAGGGAGACTGGGATCCGTGGTGGTGGGAAATGGGGGTTGATGGGGGGTTGGGTATTTGATCATTGTATAGTTGAAACCCAGGCACAGAGATTTGTAAGTCTACAACTGTACCTCATGGTGTCTCACTAATTAAAAAAAAAAAAAAAGACCTGGCAAGGGACCAACCCCAAAGTGTTGGGACTTTAATTGTGGTGTGATAAAAATAAATTAATAAATAAACAAACCTCAGATAGGGTTTGAAGTAAGGCAGTGAGATACATTTTTGCAAGATTCCTATGGAAGTTAAGTATAAAGACATGTCTGAGACAAGAGAAGAGAGAAAAAGTTGATTAACCAGGAATACTAGGGCTGGCCTGGACTGAGCAAAAAAAAGCAAGGGAGGCCGTAAGGAGTAAACGGATTCCAGCTTTGGGGTCCACTGGGCTGGTAGATCCAACCATATTACCCCTCTGTTGAGCAAGAAAAGGAGTTAAGAGCTTGTTTACAGGGTGGGTTCTACATTCCTGGGATGAAAAGATTGACTGAATCCAGATCTCCAGAAGCCTGGAAGGACAGGAGGGAACATAAAGTATAACAGATTTTCCTCCACCTTCTTTACACCATGTTTTATAACTTTCACATGATGACATGTTACAGGCTCTCAGTATTCCAACCCCAATCTCACCACCACTGTCACCTTCCCTCCATCACTGCCTCCACTTTCCCAACCACCCCTCAAACCTGCCCTCATAGCAAGCCCACAATAATTTCTTTTGTATTGCCTGTTACCACTACAATGACTAACAAAATGATCAAAAATTTTGCTGTAGAAAAAAAATTGTAAAAATTGTTGTGTCTCACCACAGGGACATTAAGACCCCTTCTGAGGGTTTACTAAGCTCCTGTTGCAAGTGAAGCCTCTTAATGATTTTGTTTGTCAAGATTGGTTGGCTTCTACGTTCTATCCCATCCAATCAGGTGCACTACTACTGGGACGTCAGTGTTGCAGAATTTGGAGATGTCGTTCCCAAAACTCCAGAATATTTAACTGGGCAGTCTGGCTAGGAGGCATGGTGCCATCTCTGGCATATGGGAGGGGCTGCCTGTACTTTGCCATAGTGGGAGTTGACCCTCCCCTCTCTGAGTTTGCCCCAGAGGTCTCAGCCAGGAATAGGTGTCTGAGACATTTTTGCTCCTTATTGACCTTTTTCGAGATTTATTTATGAGTCTCTGGAACAAGGCCAGTAGATGGGATTCTATGGTGGGGTAGGTGGGCCAGTATAACGGATCTTTAAGTGACTTGGGGTGCAAGCAAGACCCTACCCCTGAAAGTGTTCAGAAGAAATCTGTCAGAGAGAGCAAGGAAAAGAGCAAAGCGCTTTGTGACGTGTTTCAGGGTGCATGTGACATTATTTGTAATTCCTTAGAAACTCAGCAGAGAGACAATGACATCCAATCTGGGCATAAGGAAGTGCAAAGTCACATGGGATTGGCACTTGAGAGAGGTGGTTACTAGGACATTTTTTTTTTTAGTTTGGATTAAAAAAATGTGGATGATTCATAGGGAAAATAACTGGCCTAGAATTTTCCACAGAACTGGACCTGGAAGTCTGATGGATTGAACAACTTGGCCCCCTCTGGAACAAGCCAGCTGCTCCTGGAAATCCTAGACCAGGTGGGCTGGCTACAGGGTCGTTTGGTTCCCAGGAGCCCCACCAAGTGCTGGAAACAGTATTAGGTCCAGATGGATGAGAGGCCTTGCTGGATGGAATCCCTCGCAGCTTGTCTGAACAGCAACTCCAAGGGAATAAATGAAAAATGGCGTCACTGATTGTAAATAACTCTGGGGAAGAGTTATTTAAAAATCTGTGACTCTAAATTTTGTTCATACTTTTATTTTTTGACTTTAGTGAACTTCCAATCAGATTCGATCTCTGCCCATCTCATTTCATCAAAGTAGACCTGTCCAAGCTGACAAGTGAACTCCATGTTGCTTGATCCAATGGATATTTCCAAGTGCCATCTTTTTTTTTTTAAGTTTTTAGTTTTGACATACAAGATGATGATTTAATGAGTAACTATATAAAAGAATTAGGACCATGAACACTAGGCAGGAATAAAATCAAGCAAAAGTATCCCCAAAAAGAACTAATTGGAAGGTTTATGAAGTTCAATGTGGTGGTAAATTGAGCAAACATTGCGCAGAGACAGATGTGGCCCGGTAACTAGGCAGGAGTCAGTTTTTAAGGACCTTCTCTATTACCATAAGGGAATTGTATTTTAACTAAGAGTTCTACTTCCATAGTGAAATGGGCTTATTTGCTCCTGCACTTTTACAGAACAACTGTAAAGATAAGCAAAACACAAACCTACAACTCTTTGAAGTCCTTGTATGCCCAAGAATGCAGGAAGTTTGGAAGGATGTTAAAACCGAGGCGAGAAAGTGGGAGGAAGTGGCTCTCCCTTCAGAGCTACTGGCAAGGCCTCATCTTCACTGGCATCTCAGTCCTGTGGGCCACACCTGTTCTTCATGAGTAATTTTCTGCTTTGGGATTTACTGTGACACTGTCCTCTCTTCACTGTGTCCCAGATCTCCTCCTCACACACCCTGTGGCCTCTCATTTGCTCATTTGAAGTTGGGTCTCTGAAATTTTCCATTTTTAGCCCATAAAATATTGGGGATTTCTGAATCCTTGATCAAAGTTTGTCTTCCCTACTCATTTTCTCTCTCTTCTCTAAACCATTACCAGTCTGCCATGATAGAGTCAGGCCACATATACTTTTGGAGTATTTAGTTTGTGATGGCAAAACGGTGTGGGAAGGGTCTGGAGCAATAGTACAGCAGGGAGGGCATTTTCCTTGCATGCGGCTGACCTGGGTTCGATTACCAGCATCCCATATGGTCTCCCAAACACCACCAGGAGTAAATCCTGAGTGCATGAGCCAGGAGTAACCCCTGTGCACCTCCAGGTATGACCCAAAAGGAAAAGAAAAAAAAACTATGTGGGAAATTCCTTGAGTTGACTCCTTGCTACTCAAATAATCAAAGTAGAGTAAATGATGTTGCTCAGGAGAGTAGCCACAGAGGGAGAGAAGATACTCCAAGCTAGAACTCTGGGGAAACTATTCGCAGAATTAGAAGATAAATAAGTACCAATAAATAAAAAATAATTGCTGCTTTCATGCATCAGAAATACCATTATTCTGCAGGTTAAGAGCCTGTCTATACATTTCAAGGTCCGTGTTTATTACCTATGCATTCAGTTTCTATTAGCACTTCCTACCTTCTATCCACAGCCATTGCCCAAAATAGCCAAGCCCATCTTTCACTCAGCATATCACAGGGCTTTGGCTCATTAATTTAATCCATCATCAGCAATTTTTATTTATTGCTTCTGTGATGCATAGTGATATATAAAACACTGTAATCCATTGCTCCTTTCAGAGATTTTGATGAAGTATTATAATATTCCTACTATTTACTCTTGTCAGCTTTTTTCATCAGCATCCATTAGAAAAAGACCCCCCAAAAAACACACGCTTATCAGTTATTTTATCAAGGGACTGTGTGTGGAAGCATTACTCCAAAGTGATTAACAGTCACTATTCTATACAACTAAAAGGGCTCGGCTTTACTTTTACTAAAAAGCCACACTAGGGCAAGCTCTGGTGTAAGCACAAGGCAGTCATCGACAGCTAGGAGCTCATGTCACCCTGCCGTTTGACTGATTGATGTGCTCACATTGTGTGCTTTGTGCTTTGTTGACATCTGCTCCCTTAAACACCAAAGCTAATGGCTCATTTCCTTGGTAGCCATCTCTCTATTTCCGCGTATTTGCATACTGTCTTCAGAGACAAATCCATCCAAAGTAACACTCACCTCCAGATCAAAAGGCCTGGTCCAGGCTATGACATATTCATCTATTCAGGGGTGCACAAAATCTCCGTTCCCCAAATACCAGGTGGTCTCACTCATCATGGTGATAGAGATAAACCAAAAAAGGGAACAGACAGTATCAAATGATGACAAGCCCTTGGCCTTTGAGTATAGAACCATGGGGAAAGCAGTTGATGAGGAGGAAAATTAGAAAGAGATGAACTAGAACTGACACAGACAATGACAGAGGATCTTGGACACTTTGAGTGGAGGGGTGCGATCACTCTGCAATCAAACCCGAAACCTTATAACTAGTGTAAGCTTGCACTGCACCTCACTTTTCCCAGCACTGGGAAGGTGATTTATGACCTGAGGAAGCTAATGGGTCTTTGAAAAGATTCATTTCTCCCCTGTTCTCCTTGAGAAAGGCAGGTGTAATCCAAATTCTCACACAGTGATTTTTAAAACCCAGGAGAAGGCACTTTCAATTTCACTACACACAAGAATAACAACTCGGCGTGTATGTGTAACTTCACATTTTGTAGTCATTGACAATAAGGAACTAAGAACTCATGTCCTAGATGCCTCATAGACTAAGTCACAACACTGAAAAAGATGAGCTTCTCACTGGATGGAGATTGGGATCATCAGGAGGCCTGGGGCCCCTGCCTAGAGATTCTCAGCAACCAGAATGGTAGTTCGATTCAAAGACCCAGTGATACAGAGCTTTGTTTTGTGGTGCTGGCCACTGCCAAGATCACCCCGGGGGACTGTGGGGGGCTACTCTTAGCCCACAAACAGTGATTCTTGGGAGACTCCGGGGCAGCACACAGCAATATTCTGGGGATCAATATTCTGGGGGTCAAACAGAGGTCAGAGCATGTACCTTATTTCCCTGGCCCCTGGACAGAATTATTTTGTGTATTTTTAAAAATTTTTATTGGCTGAGAGTCTGTGGTGTACAGTGCTATTAATAATGGTTTCTTGTGCACATAATTCCAACACCACAACCTTCATCAGTATACCCGTCTCCATCTCCCAAGGACTCCAACACCCCTGAGAGAAGAAGCCTCAGATTACCCTAGCCACCTGCTGTGTCCTGCTTTGGGCGGGCCCATCTGACATTTTTACTCTCCAAGCTCCTGGGTGTTTCTGATAAACAGGGAGTTAACAATTGTTCATCATAAAATTCTTCCACAGAGCTTAAGCTCCCAGGGAGCCTAAGAAAATGGACAATCCCTGAGACCAGTGGCCGCAGATACTCCAACCAGCCCGACTTCTCTGTAGGTTTCTTGCATTCTCTGTATTACTTGTTGATTGATAAGAAATGCAAAAAGCCAACACAAAACTCTTATTTTTAACTTAGTCCTATACTAAGCTTCTCCCGACTTGGGGACCTCCTTTCCTTTTCTCTTCTACTTTCCAGTAAAGCTTTCTACTTTTCAACTCCGTGTCTGAGCATCTTAATTATTCAATATTTTTATTACTGAAAATATTTTTTAAAACCTGGGAATCACCAACAAACACAGAGACAGACCACTGCCCCTGCTTCTGCCTCATCTGCATCCCCCCTTTCTCTCAAACTTCTCCCCACCAACTCTATTGTGGGGATCAGTTATCCCATTATGTTACTTTGGACCATTGTTGTTACCTTGTTGTGTGTCTTTAGTCCTTCAGAAGAGAAAGATCACTCTGTAACCATCCCTTTCCTTCTGACTGACTTCACTCAGTGTGGTACCCTCCAGTTGGATGGAGCTATTTTGAAGATTTAACATCCTACTTTACATGTGCAGTGCATTTGGGTAAAGTATGTTCTCATAGACTGGCACATTTAGCGTACATTGGGCTTCAATCAATAGTTCTCTCTGTTATCCCCCTGGACAGAGGTCACTCACGCATGCTGAGGTTTAGCTGTAAACAGCGGTCCCGATTCTAGTTGCTTCCAGCTTGAGACACAGGAGGCTTCAAACTCATAATTAAACATTAGCTCTCTCATCGACCAGGTGAAGTGAAACACTCTCAATCCTTCAAGATCTTCTTAAGTTTTCCAAACAAGAGTCATTCAAAAGCAGGAATGAAATGGTCTTCCCCAAAAGGGTCAGATCAGCTTCTCAGTATGGCCCTGCCCCCAAGTGCCACCTTGGTGTGGAGAAAGAAGGACACAGTTCTCAGGTGATGCCACCCTGACTTAGGAAGTCAGGGGATTGCTCGGGAAGAACAGAAAGGTTCTGGAAACTGAAAAAAGCACCTGTTCTTATCTCCATCCTTTGCCCTTTTCTTAATAGATTAAGCAATCACAACTCACCTTTTATGAAACTTAGAAATATCCATTCTAAGATATGCGGGACCCGGGGCTGAGATCTTCAAGCCTGCTTGGTTTGGGACTGAGCCTCCTCCACCCAGCTCCTCCACCTTCCAGTAGCTGGACATTTACACCCACCAACTGCCATGTAACCCCATCAACGGCCATCCAGAGACTATAAAACCAAACTTCCAGAAGAGAACAAGGCAGAGTCTCCTGCTCCCGCGCCTGGCTGTCCTCAACAGGGCCCCTTGGAGGAAGGCGGGTTGGGTTTCCCTCTCCACCCCAAGAAGAGGCCTGACAGCTGAAGACCTCCAGGACCCAGCCAAAGCCATGCTGAGACCACTCTCCACATGCTGGGATGAGGACCTCTTATTCTCCAGTTCTCACTCTCAAAGAACCCGGCAGGCTACTGAGAGTATCATACCCACCTATATGCCTGACTAGGAACACCTGTAAAGGTGATTTGAGGCTTGCCCAAAAGCCTCCATCTGTCTCTGAGAGACCAGCAAGCTACCGAGAGTATCCCACCCGCACGGCAGAGCCTGACAAGCTACCTGTGGCGTACTCGATATGTCAAAAACAGTAACAATGAATGGTCCTCATTCCCCTGACCCTGAAGGAGCCCCCAATATGTCATCGGGCTACATTTGCACGTGACAGGGACGAATGGAGACATTACTGGGCCCACTTGAGCGAATTGAAGAACAACAGGTTGATAGTGATAGTGACAGTGATAGAAATATCCAGGTTGGAATGAATCACCTTGACTTGTATCTGCTAGTGAGCACAACCTTTCCCCCCACCCCAATCTACGATACTCACCTTTTTCCTCTAAGAATAAGAATGTCCCCCTTTGGGGCCTGTAAAATCTCTCTTTCCTCTTTCCTCTGGACCACCCCCCTTCAGTTTCTTTACACAGGGCAACTATACCCTATCATTCACCTTTGACCTTATACAAATGTGTAAATTCTGCATACATATATGATTAAATAGATTTTCCTTTGCAAATCCCTCTGATGGTTTTAAGGGGTGGGGATGGGCCAAACTCAGCAGTGCTCAGCACTTACTCCTAAATCTTCACTTTAGGTATCCTTCCTGACGAGTTTGCAGGACCACAAGGGGGTACCAGAGATCGAACCCAGGGCAACTGTGTTCAAGGCAAGCACCCTACCTGCTGTCCTATTGCTGCAGCCCCCCGCCCCTGATGCTGTTTGATGACAGGAAGAGACCAGAGGAGTGGGGGATTCCCCCCTGCACCCCAATCCAGCAATTTTCATAACTGCTATGGCAGGTGTGGGTCCACAGTAATAACTCAAAAGATTGCAGCAGTAGCGTGGCACCTGAGCACGCTTGTAAATCGAAGGGTGGGTTGGAGACAAGAGGCTATTGTAGATGCAGAGCAGCCAAGACCCAGAGACCACACACTGGTTCGCTCTTGACACACAGTTTGCCAGCTCTAGGCTAGGGTACAGCTGGCTGGTTCACCCCTGCGCTCAGTTCAAGAGAGAAGTGCGAGAGAAGGCTCCAGCCCACCTTTTTCCAATCACAAAACATCCCTCCCTCCTTTGCCATCAGCCAGCTACTCATTTCAGCACTGGCGGAAAAAAAAAAAAGCCATCATCCTAATTCCTGGCGGCTTGCTTCTGTCTCTGCTTCAGGAGATGTCCTGTAGGCGAGGAGCCACATAACAGCCTCGCAGACCAGCAAGTGGCTGGCACCGGCAAACAGCTGCAACGCTTCTCTAATTAAACCCCAGCGTCTGACTGCGTGCGGCTGCATCAATCACTAATATTGTATTTTGGATCACTTTAAATTCTGACTGGGGCTATGTGGCTCCCCGCACACTGGCCTCTGAAGGAGATTTTTCAAATAATCTTTAAGTGGCACTGAAAAAAGAAAGCCAGCCGCCTGCAGCTTGCCGAGGGTCCCTCTCTCTCCCGCTGCACCCTGATTAGCTGTTAGTACTGATTGAGAGATGAATATTGCTCCTCCAGACAGTGCTAAAGATTTTTTGGAGCCATTATGAAAAGGAAAAGGCAGCTCTCCTCGCCTTCAAAACGTGGCTCCTTGCCCACGTTTTAAATAGCGCCAAAAGGATGGGGGCTATCTGGGTCTCTCATCACCCCTCTGCAGGGCTTACACTGAATCACTTCTCAGGGAGGCCATCCACAAGTTAGTGAGCTGTCGCCTCCACGTGGGATTTGCACATCCCTACCTACATCTGGAACATGAAAACGCTCTTCCCAGAGATCTGACGGCCCAGAAATGTTTATGTAAATTTCCATTCTGTAAGGCACATGTTCCTGCACTTGGGTTCAAGCTCATAAACCAAGAGAAGCTGTTTCTTACATCGCTGTTCAAATAGAGGCCTGCCAATGGGCCAAGCCAAATGGGAGGATTTAGACAAAGAGAGAGGCTGGCAAAAACCAGACAAGTGTCTGCTTCCTCTAGCATTCTAGGAAAAAAATGCCAAGCGGCTGTGCCAAAGTAGACAGTTCTCCTTTGTTCGGAAAGCACACTGACCTACAAGAACTGCGGGGACACAGTCGGCACCAGGGGCCCGAAATGTGTGTGCAAGAAACACCGCCTACACGAGAACAAAGACAGCAGCCATGCCACACGCGCCTTGCTCTGCATGCAGCCTTCCAATCATACGGAAATAGGATGATGTGTACACACCATGATGTTTGCTTTCCCATAGGCTGAAACGGGCTGGGCTTTTGCCAGTGTCCTGCCTGGCACTCAGCCACATCAGCTACCGAGGGTTGGTTAGCACAGAGAATACAAATACAAGAAAGATGATGACTCAAGAGTAGAGGAGTGTGAGGGAAAGACAGAGGTCTGGCAGACTTACTTCCAACAATGGAAGCTCTTCTCCTCTAGCCTGACATGGAGCATGTCAATTTAGCTAGTCCGAAATCAAATTCTCCAGAATTTGTAGTGTGGTGTGTGTGCGTGTATGTGTATGTTTTTGAGTGTTTCCAGGGTGATAGGGAGGGGGTGAAGGGCAGAGACATTTTGTGGGTGATTTGGAAGATGGACATAAAGTGGCAATCATATTACTTTGGCCTTCCTTTGAGTCATATTCTATCTAACCCTTGAAGGTCACAGCAGGGTCAAAGGGGTGGTTTCTTGCTCCCACCCAGTACACAATAGCTATTGCTCTACTTGTTCACTTGTTGGTCTGGAACAACTCTAGTGCCTGCTAACTCTCCTTAAGCTCTAACACTCCTGCATCATGAGAGGTTCTAAATAAGGACAAAGGACGCTAACTGCTTCTGGTGGCCAGTCTAGTTGTTTGAGCTAGGTGTTAGGAGGTCATGACAAACCAGTCAGATTGTGTTCTATCCTCCTGGATTCCAGCTAATACTGGCAGCATCTACTTCATCCTTGAATTTCCCACTTTACGTTATAGTCTCTCCCAGCCCCTAATCCCACAAACAGTCCTATCAGCTACTTTGACCCCATTCAAAAACAAGAGCAATTTTCTTTGCTCTCTGATAGCTTAACTACAACATTCTAAACTACTCATCATTCAGTTTTATCAGAACCAGGATTCTGTCTTTGCTAAGATGCTCTGTGGATAATCAACAACCTCTGATCCAGAGAACTTTAGAAGAAAAGGTAAGTGCCCCAATTTTTCCTGCCTTCCAGATGAGTTTTCTCCTCCATATACATATTTATGTGACAGACTAACCTGTTGACTTGTAAAATAGGGTAAAATTGCACAATCTTCTCCATTTCAAACTTAATGCTCTTTTCACCTAGATTCCTATCATTTCCACCTCCTTAGCCCATTTTTTAAATAGTGGGGCTTAAAACAAGTAAAGTAAATCCCTCTCTTTGATTCCTCTACTTCTTAAGGCAGAAACACAAATGTGCCAGATTCTCTGCTTTTACTAGAAAGAACTTCTCAGAGATACCTGAATAGTGGAAAACTTCCCCCTGTATGTTACTCTTTCTCTGTGCCATTTCTATGATCCATATGAGGATCTTTTCTCTGCATCCTTCTTCCAGAAAGATCTTTGGCAATATTCTGTCAGAATAACATCACTCCTCACCATGTATTCTGCATCAAGCCAAATAGCACCTGGAGAAATTCTGAATTCTGAGTCCAGCTTTATCACCTACCAGCTCACTAAGCTTGGCCAAGTCATGTGACATTACTGAGGCCAAGCTTCCACACAGGAAAATTCCAGATGGTTATGCTTCTCCTGGTGGGGTATGAGCATCAAATGAAATGATGTACGTGAAAATGCTTTGCAAATGCCAAGGGCTGAAGGACCCAGTCACTGGAAAAACAAAATTGTGATTTAGCTGAGCAATAAACGGGTATTCTCTATGTAATTACCATTGGTTTACCTGACACCTATAAGCCAGGGATCTACTTTTCAGCTTGCCTTTCTGTACTCTTTAACCCTTGCCCTTCTGCCTCCTTATTTCCTAGACTACGTATTTTCCTGCATAAAAATTCTAGCTTCTAGCATAACTGGGGCTTTCAGAGCCTGCTGGTCCTCCTTGGTCCATTATCTACGGACTCTGCTCCCAATAGCCCCTAACTTCAGTTGGATGAACTCATTTCCCTGAAAGACAAAAGACTTAGATGAAAATACCACTGTTATTTTGTTGTATGCTCTGTCTTCACTATGTCATGCTACCGAATTAGATCTTCACTTTCTCTTCCAATGTCAAAAGTTGATGATCTCTTCTGATCTGGAAAGTTGGACTTGACTCTCTGTTGAACTGGTCTTGAATCATCAACTGAGCTTCAGGGACTGGTGTGAGGTATAATATCCTTTATCACAGCTTCATTTACGTGAATGGCCTTAATTCTTCACTTGTCCATATAACCTTACCTTTCAGTACCTTTACTTGTGGATTTAATCATGTGACCCAATTTGGTCATTGAAATGTTACCCCGGTATCTGCCACCAAGCAATCCCCTCACCAAGAAAGAGAAAGAAAAGAGTTGGTAAGTAGAGAAGGAATAAACCCAAATTGAGCTTGTTCTTGGCATTAGGGACAAGTTGTAAAATTTGGCAGTAAGGACTCTAATGTGCTTGGACTCTAATGTAATGGGAACAGCCTTGCTTACCAGGGACCATTTTCTATGAATGGGGAGTTTTGGCTATGGGCACAGTTTCCCCCTCTGCTAATAATTGAAACTCTGATGTTGGCAAATATTTCCTTTACTCCAGACATGGCTCTTTGACTCCATTGTTGGTTCCATATAAACATCTATTGATTACCATCTACATGCCAGCATTGTGCATTCACTTTGCCAGGCAGGCCCTTAGAGCCAGACAGTCTGGTTTCTAAGCTTCGAAGGCCAAGCGTCTGACACTTAGGCCTGGAATTTTCTAATTAAGTAAACAGTTTCTTCTGCAATCATGCCTGGGTCTCAGAATCCAATGCGTTTGGTGACAAACCAGTTGCTCCCAGAGAGGCTGCCACAAGATGAAGCTCTAAGAGCTGATGACTTACCCAAGACTCCGTCACATTGACAGGCTGGCCATGAAGCTGGTAACCTGGCCCGCAGTTCACAGCTAGAGCTTCCCACTAGCTATGCATGTGAACCACCTAAAGGACTCTTTGAACACAGATGTATGCACCCAGGCTCTGCCCCCAAGTGGTGGCCATGCGGTGGATAGGAAAGGAAGAAGACGACCTAGTTCAGCAGACTCTACAGGTGATTTGTAGTCTCAGCCTGGGATGAAAACCACCTCGTGTGAGCTCCATACATATTTTTCAAATGCATAAAAATCAAATAAATATTAAAACACATGGGTCCCATGCCTTTGAAACCATTTGACACACTCTTTGTGTAAGTTCTAAATTCACAGAGGGCCAGAGAGAGTCAGGAAAATGTGGGGCTCACATGATAAACAGAGAGTTGTACATCTGCTCAGACAGGGTTAGGGCTGCCAAAGTCACAGGGAGATACCTTCAACCCCACATTTACAATTTCATTATATTTTTACAAAGATAGAGAATTTTGAAAATACCCCCTGTACTAGGTAACGTTTTCAAATCATTTTAATTTTATTTCGTTTCTATCTATATTTGAAAAACATGATTCCACACAAATATATACACATATATAAGACACTTCAAAATTCAGCTTGGACGCTATGCTTACAGGATATAGTGTCTCATAAATTACTCGATGACTCACTAGAATTCATGATCTGCAAATTAAGGCTCTTAGCCAAGAGTCATGTAACCAGCAATAACACTTGAAAGAAATGTTTATGCAAATTTAGTATTTTGTGGTAAGAAACATTTTAAATTTCTACCAGTGGAAAAATATTTCATCATGAGCAAACGCAAACATTTTTTTGTATGCAATGAGAACAAATAAAATGAGAATGAGTAATGTCAGTACCAAAGGGAAAAGAAGCACACTGGATTAGACTCTGAGAAAAAAACATGATGAAGAGCACATCCAAAGTGGAACACTGTTCATACTTTCTCAGAATACAATCAAACTTAACAAAATAATAGCTGCAGAAACACAAGCTGGGGAGGAAAACCATTTGATGACTCAGTTTGGGGGAAAGATGCTGTCATGGTGATACTAGCATAGTGACATTGGTTACATAAATAATATAAAGTGCATACTTGGAAAAAGAAAAAACATGAACTTTCATTTTAAAAAAACATAGAGAAAATCTCATTTTAAAAAAACATAGAGAAAATCCAGGAAAAAAATGTACATTCAAGACGTAGACCCCCCCCCCCAAAAAAAAGTTCTTAAATAGAACCCATTATTCTTAAAAACAAAATAAGAGAGGTCATTACAGGAAAAGTCTAATGCATCTTATTAACAAACAATAAGCCACTGGGTCACCAAAGATGATGGCTTCTCTGAATCCGCAGGTCTGCAATTTCCACCTGCACTTCTCAGGAAGTGACTAGGTTCCATGTGTGCCAAGAGAAAATGAATGCCAATGAAAAAGAAGTAGATTAAATTGGGCACTCATTCCTTATCTGTGGTTAAGCAGACCCACCTTGCATTCAGATTAAAACTTCTGTCTCTCAGCCTCACACCCCACCGTCCTAGCTCAGGTGAATGAGAACATTGTAGAAATCATTCTAGAACATTCTAGAAACATTCAATGCCACTCTGAGCTTCTCTCAAGATCCAGAATCCCATGGGATCAAGGGTCAGAACAACCTCTTTCACACCCCCTTTCCTCAAAAGAATGCACCCATGGGAGGGCACCTGGAAATTTTTGTGTGGCCAAAAGGACAAAGCAAAACTATCTTAGTAACTGCTACGGATGGACACGGGTGGTGTGGAGTGGGACGGTTTGTTGTCTGGCCCACTCCACGCCACCCATGATGCACCACTTTTCAGCAGTCTTGGCTCCTGCGGAACCCTTCAATGACTCCAAACTCCCGGGAGAGCAGCGACAGCACAAGGCAGCCCTCCTGCTCTGGGCCTGTGGAGATCCTTTCTCATGCTGCACTTCTCTCCCACAGGGACAGGTCTGTCTGATCCAAGAAAACGCTTTCAATGTAGCCTTCTGTAAATAATCTTCATAACAATCATTGTGTTATTGTCTAAAATGATGTTGGATAACAAAACCTTCCCCCAGAGCACTGAGGCTGTTTCTTTCACAGCACTCCTTCAAAGGAAGGCTGTTGTTTTCCATTCAACGTGTGTCTCGGAGAACCGCTTAAACATTTGCTCTAATAGTGGAAAATCTTTAGGCAGAGAATGAAAATGTTCTCTCGTTGTGTTTTGAGCAGTCAAATTGCACCCAATATTGTACTACTGAAACTGCTTTGTTGCTAGGCAATTTCATGTATCATCCCAAATCGGATTTTAACCAAATTGATGAAAGCATTAATTTTTCCCTCTCACTACAACACAGTGTTTGCTTGAGTAAAAATATGTAATCTGATCATATGGAAATAGAAGAAATTTTTGTGGCTATAATTAAATCATAACCCAATGCCAATATTTAACAGTAAGCTAAACTGTTGTAATGCAAGGAAAACAGATATAAATAATATAAGGTCCAGGCAATGACTACATTTGGTACAGTGTTAACAGCGCCTATAAAAGCAGCTCTGGGATTAGTCCAGAAGTTGAAAGAATAGAGAGAAACTGCTCTTAACTACCTCTACATTTACCATCCAATGTACCATTTGAAACATGGCATCACTTGGGTCAATGCCATCCAGGGAGAACCACCAAAGGAGGCATCCGCCCACAGCTCTGTAAGTTGTAATGTGTTGGTTAAAGCTTAATCATTTCTTTGATCATTATAGCTGATAATTAATTTGTACACCTTCCATGTTCTCCAAAAGCAAAATAAACAGGTTTTTAAGTTACCTTCACCGCAGGGTGAGTCTGTGGTAGTATCGGCGTGTAAATAGATATGGTACCTTGGATTCACTATCTGCAAAATAGGTCATGTATCTACTTGAGGTGCAAACACATGGACTCATGCAAAAAGCAAATACTTTTGAGGCGGTCTCCAATCTTTAAACTGTGTCTGAAGTTCTTGTAAGCATTCAGAGTGATTTGATCCTGACTATCTCTATGTTTATACATAAATATGTTTTTCAATAAGTGACTGGGGAGTCAGAAATATGCCTTTGTTGAAATTTTGCTGGGTGACAATACAATAAAATGGCATGGATTGTGTTATCATTCTTCTGGAAAACAGTGACGCCTACACTACCAGGCGTTCACACTGACTTTTAGTTGGATTTGACTTTAACTCCTAGAGTCTATGAGCAATAAAGGAAAACTAGAGCAGAACATTTCCGAGGATATTAGGGGATTTAATGAACAAGAATAGCATTTACGGGAAAGAGGAGTGAAAATGAACTTTCCTGGGCTTTTCTCCATGAGAAGTACCCTTGTAATTATGCATGTATCTTAATTAAAATCACATACGCATGTTCTGCATTTTCAGTTGGCCTTGTATAATTAAAACTTCATCACATTTGATGTATTTATAATTATAGCCAAGTGGTTATGTTAATGTTCATCTATTCCATGCTGGAAAACAACAAAAAGCACAAACATTTTTAAAAATTGTTTCTTACCAGAAATCCAATCTCCAGCTAGAAAAGCTCAATGACCATGTGTCTTGAAAATAAAATATCTTTGAGATCAATAGTCACAGCTTTAAGTGTGAGATTCAGAAATCCTGATGCTTGCAAAAGCATAAACCCAAACAGCTTTTAAGACATAATCTATAAAGAGAACAAAAATAAAATAAAATGAATGGTACGAGGCCTAATTTAGGTATTAGAAAAGCTCTGTCTCTCACTGTCTCTCTAACCTAAAGGAATTAACAGGATACAACCATATCTCCTCAGGCTATAATCAATGATCTTTAAATCCCCAAAACTTTTTCACTAAAAATAAAGTCTTGTGCTGCAATATATGTGCTTTCAATTCTAAATGTGAAAATCATAACCCAATTTAATGTCCACTATTAAATCTTTATTGAGAAAGATTTAATAATGGACATTATTTATCTTCTAACTTTTGCCAGTAAAGGAACTTTTTTTAAAAAAAAAAAAGCAATTTATAATATAAAAG
This sequence comes from Sorex fumeus, assembly GCF_029834395.1. Taxonomy (NCBI): domain Eukaryota; kingdom Metazoa; phylum Chordata; class Mammalia; order Eulipotyphla; family Soricidae; genus Sorex; species Sorex fumeus. The sequence continues at coordinate 29,158,292 of NW_026606065.1, forward strand.
TTTTTGTTGGAAGTAGCTCATGAACTTGGGTCTCAAGATGACTTTGGGAGAACCTTTCAGGTGAGAGGTCTAGACAGAGAGATATTTTATGTGAGAAGTTGTGTATTCCTCCCTCCAAAAAAAATTATGTAAAAGTCCTAACCCCTGGAATCTCAGTATGTTTGGAAATAGGATCATTAAAATATGATTAGTTGGATTAAAGGCAACTGCTGGAACAGATGGTCCTTGCATGCAATTTGACTGGGATCTCTAGATGAGGGAAGTCTAAACATAACTATACAGGGGAAAGGCCACATGAGAAAGGAAAAAGAGTCAGATATGGGAATGGTGTGTCTCCAGGTCTAAGATTGCCAAGGAAATCAGCCACCAGCCATTACCAGGAGAGAAACCCAGCACACATGCTTCCTTGGAGCCTCCGACAGGACTCCCAACACCCCCATGTACACGTCTAATCTCCAGAATTATAAGCACTGTTCTGTGGCTTCCAGCCACCCTATTTGTGTATATTTGTTTAAACAGTCCTAAGAAACTAATAGAGACATCAGTAAAAGTTTCTCTTCCTGAGATTTCAACGTCATCCACTTTCCACGAGATGCGGGAACCAATACTTTGTTTTGTTTTAAAGTTCAGTAAGAAGCTTGGATTCCAGAAATCTTAGAGGCATCCTTTGTTTCCTTTGTCTCAGACAGGCAAACCTGGTGCTTGAGACATAACTGAAGTTCATGGTGAGGAATCTCAGGGTCTACTGGACTTTTCAGGCATATGCCCCAAGTCTGAGGAAAACTGGTCTTTCATAGCTGGAGAAGATAGTTATGAAAAGAAGAAAAATTTAATGACTCCATGATTCTAGACATTGATACAGAAATCATGCATCTCAAGGCATGTCTGCAGATGCAAATCTAAAAATCATACAGTGTACTGTTTCTACACTGGAATGTTAGATACAGATCAACATGCAAGTGGTCCAGCTGGCCATCAGCACCTCTTAGAGTCCAGTGTCTTGTCAATAGTACTGTGCTGTGAGTATGCAGTGAGGCTTAATGCATAAGCCCATGATCCAACACCACCCTCAGCCTGGATGCAGATCAACAGAGACCTTGGGGAGAAGACAGTAAGAGTCATTAACCAGATCCTACAGTGCTCTCTAGGAAACAAAGCACTTGCACGTTCTTTTCTTGGTCTAGTTCTCCTAATGACCCTGGTGATCTCATTACTGTAGAAGTGTAGATAATCCGATCATTTGAATGACTGTCCCATGGGCACCCAGAGATATTAATGTAACGAACATCAGGTCTTCGAACTCCACATGTCCTGCACCAGTTTCTCAGGAGAGAGAGTTGGAATGCCCAGAATGGTGCTGATTCCTGGAGACAGACTCTCTGGCACAAGCTTGGTTAGGACCAGTCCAGGGACTGGCACGTTTGCCACCAGTTCACCTTCTCTTTGAATCAAGACACAGTCTGGGTCCATAACATAGTTTCTTTCTGCTCACATCCTAGACTGTAAAGTTTTATTCATCATCATCAAGAACAGAGTTTCTCTTTGCCTAAATGACTTGTCTCAAGTTATTTTCTCCTCAAAAGAATGTGCAAAGTGTTAAAATGTTGCTGTGTTGTATAATCATTAAAATTACTCTTCTAGGTGCTAGGGAGATGGCTCTAAGAATAGAGGGTATTACTTGCAAATGAGAATTCCAGGTTGGGTCCCTGTTTCTGCATGGTCAGAACACAGGTTCTGGAGAAGCCTCTGAGAACTAGCAGAGGTGGCCCAAGAACCTCACCAAAATATTACTACTTTACTCTTTAAAACTACTGGTCTAGAGGGGGTATGTGCTGCCAGCAAGTCAATCTGTACCTGAGAGGTGAGTGCATCAGCAGCTTGATGGCGCCTTCAGACTTTCAGATACCCCAAAATTGCTGCTGTGCCTTTGGCAAGACCCCAAAACCTTGGGGCCAAGTTTACCAAGAAAGTAAACAGCCAAAAGTTAGGTATTTGGGAGACACACACACAAACCACCTCCGGCTCAGCTATACAATTGGAGGCATGGCCTCTCTTGTTCCTGGTTGGAACCATGGTGAATGGCTATGGTCCCAGAGACTCAGAAACAAATCTCGAAACCCAACAGCTTTTGGCAGAAATGCGTCCAGTCCCTGCAGTAGGTTATAGGCGCTAGGCCACCCCAGATGGGAATAGGTTTCGTGCCTTGGCCTGTTACCCTGGCGGCCCAGTGGCCACCATCCTCCAGAGGCCATTGGACAGTCAGGTTTGGGCCCGCAGTGACGAGACATGTAGGGCATCACAGGATGGGGGTGGAGCCGGCCCTTTCCTCCCCATCCCAATGAGACCCCGAGTCACCACCCACAAACGGCCTTTCTGGCTCCTGATCAAGCTGATAAATGGCCATGATCCAAAAGACTCAGGAACAAATCTCGAAACCCAGCAGGTTTTGGCTTAAATCCTTCCAGATTTAATTGTTAAAATTTCGGAATTTCAAAATCGCACAGCCACTACTGCAGCCACGCAACATCATATGTTATCCATAACCAGCAATAGAAAACAAATTGTCTACTGTTGCCTTTTCAGCAGATCTGAGTGTTGGGATAAAATCCCAGATAATAATGGTGGGTCTGGTGTCAAAATACTGAATGTAATCAAAGCAGAGAGAGTGATGTGGAAATCATCTTCCCCACAGGTAGGGGGAGGGTATGGGATGGGAGTATACTGGGGTTTTGGGGGGTGGAGAATGGGCACTGGTGAAGGTACGGGTGTTTCATTGTATGACCGAGACTTAAACCCAAAAGGTTTATAACTACTCTCACGGTGATTCAATTATAAAAAATGGGGAAAAAAGTAAGGTGGAGTTCATGCCCAATTCAATCAGCTAATCAGTGGCTGAATAAATAGAAGTACTCCTACATAAAAATAAAATAAAATAAATAAAACTACTGGTGTGGGGGGAAGACAGAGATTGTATAGTGGGTATAGTGGGTAAGTGCCTTGCACACAGCTTACTTATAATAGATTCCCAGTACCCATATGCCACCCCAAGCACTTCCAGGAGTGATCCCTGAGCACAGAGCAAGGAGTAACTCCCAAGCATTTCCAGGTGTGATGCCAAAAAGCAAAACAAAACAAATAGAATAACTGGTAAAAGGTATAAATGTATTCAAAAGTTGAATAAACAACTCGTAAGTGTTAAAAGAGAACATAAGAAATCAATTAGTGGCTAATAAAATACTACCAAAATATCTATTCATTTAGCAGTTATCAAGTATAATTATAAGTTAACAAAAAGTTGAAAATATTAAGTGTTTTTTAAAATTTAGATATATCTGTAATGTTTGATAATATAGTACAATAAAATAGATTTCAATTACATGCTAAATCTAGAAGAAATTGCAAAAATATTACCCTGGAGTTTGATGTTAGTAGTTCTAGAAATTACAATCGGGGGGTCCGGGGGTTGGAAACACATTTGGCAATGCTGAGGGGTTACTCCTGGCTCTGTGGTTAGGAACCACTCCTAGTGGTGCTCAGGGAACCATATGGGACACAGGAAACCAACCAGGGTCAGCCTCGTGCAAGGGAAACGCCCTACGCACTGTCCCTCTATAGTATAGCTTGGACCCCTCCAATTGCATTTAGAAGATTCTAAATGACCTACTGTCAGGTTATTCATACTGTCTTTTTTCCCCCAGCTAATAAACCAACAAGAATAAGTCTTTAAAAGAGCTGAAAAGAACTCTTACAGTAAAAATCATAAAAAAGGTCATTCTTAGCACTCAATACTTTTGTGAAGCACACTTTGCTCCCACTTCTGACATTTTCTTTCTTTGCAAATGAGAGGAATGAAATGCTAAAGTCATTAAACAAAAATTGTTTTCTTTTTTGTGGCACATCCAACTCTGTGCTCAGGGGTCACTATTGGCAGGGTTCTGGGGTCCATATGCTTTTCCAGCGATTAAACTCAAGTTGGCTGCATTCCAGGCAAGAGCTTTAATGTGTACTGTCTCTCTGGCCCCAAAGAAAAAATGTTAACTCTATTTATTCCTATATTCCATCTCAAGACTAAAGCATCAAATTTCACCCTTGATAGACTAGTGGTTAGCATAATGAAATACTGGAGTCCAGATGGATTTGATGAACTTCCATTAATATTTAGAGGAATCTTCTCATTGCTGGAAACCCTAGAGAGTTTTTTTCATTTCTGACCCATGAGTAACTTTTAGGATTAGTTAGAGGTGTGCTTTTTGTTTCTCAATTGGGAGAAAGATCGCCAAACTCAGGCACGGGCACATTCTCCAGGTGAACTGTAGGACGGATGGAATCTAAGACTTTAAACACTTGTTTTCTGAAAATTTTCTATGTTCTTCTTCCTTGGAAAGCATATGCCAGTTGAGACCATTTCTGTAAGCCACCTTGAGTTTCTACAAAACTCCTTTGTGTTTCTCTGAAAGCCCTCATCTTACCAAGTACAGTTCTAACTAAAAGGATGCACACCCCGAAATACGAGAATTTGGAAGTGTTTTTTAGAGAGAAAAAAGAGAGGTGGAGATAGAGGAAAAAGTAGATACAGTGATATATAATAGAATGATCCTGACCGACCCAGATAACCTGTGTTGACATTGCTATGGCCCTGTTGAAAGGCGGAGTAATCAATATCAAGTAATGTATGCTTGTTTACAAAGGCACCAATAAACAGACATGAGTGGCAAGAAGAGTACAAATATCGCTTTGTCAAGCCAACCGGCCTCAATTAAGATGAATTGATGGCCATGATAATGTATCTCTAAAATATGCTCAAAATTTAGGCACTAAACTGGAATTCTCAAGATGTCCTGGATTCTGCACCTATAGTTCTATAGTCACCACCAGATTTTGGTGAAATCTGCCAGGATCTTTTGTTTAAAGAAGTGACTTTCTAAAAATGTCTACTCTCCCTGGATCCTCCCAAGATGGGAGAAGAATGCTGAAAGTAAACTATAGACCAAACATGATTGCCATTCAATGCCTCTTTTGCAAACCGCAATACCCAAAAGGAGAGAGAGAACAAAAGGGAATGCCCTGTCACAGAGGCAGGGTGGGATGGGGGGATGGAGGGTGGGAGGGATACTGGGACCCGTGGTGGTGGAAAATGGGCACTGGTGAAGGGATGGGTACTTGATCATTGTACAACTGAAACCCAAGCACAAAAATTTGTAAGTCTATAACTGTACCTCATGGTGTTTCACTAATAAAAATTAAAAATAAGTAAATAAATAAATAAATAAATAAATGTTTACGCTCCCTGCTAGCATATCTGTCTCCTGATCCCACCAAGTGATTTCTCTTATTCCCCTCCCTTTCACAGACAAGTGAGTAGCCTGGTTAGATTCTTTTTCATAAGACAGAGCCCCTCCCTCCAATACATTACATTATAATAATGTGAGTGACTTGAGTCATAAATAAAACTTCTCCATCCACTTTTGAGATTTAAATCCTCATTAAGGTGACGGGAAGTTTGGTGAAGCAACTGGTTTGTCATTTTTACCACATGGTATAAGTGTACTCTTACGCTCAAGTGCTATTTGATTTAAAATAAGTTATAATGTTTTAAAGAAAAAGAATGAAGTTCACTTTAAAAAAGACTTAGTATAGGTGAGGAATTTTTCAAGTGAAAGAAAAAATAAGATACTTTAAGAAGCAACACCTTTAAGATAAATGTAGGGTTTGTGGAGATTTTATTTTGGAAAGAAACCAAACATCATAGAAACAATTTTCTCAAAATATTTTTATAATGCGCTCTCAAAATTCTATTAAAGGTTCATAATAACTAATCTCGTGGTATTTTAAAGAGAAGCAATAAGGTAAAGGTAAAAGCCCTCCCGTTGTTCATCGATTTGCTCGAGCGGGCCCAGTAACGTCTCCATTGAAGATTTTGTTGTTACTGTGTTTGGCACATCGAATACATCATGGGTGGCTTGCCAGGCTCTGCCGTGTGGGCGAGATACTCTCGGTAGCTTGCCGGGCTCTCCGAGAGGGGTGGAGGAATCGAACTCGAGTCGGCCATGTTGGCTGTGTGCACGGCAAACGCCCTACCGCTGTGCTATGGCTCCAGCCCTAAAGAGAAGCAATAAAGGCTTAGAATTTGCAAATAGTGTTTGGCTAAGGACAAACAGTGACCCTAACCTTATGCTTCTCTCCCAAAGTCAAGCACCAATGTAACTTAGCATGATTAGGTCGCTAAAATCCATCAGCATGGAGTGAATAGCCACAAAGGCAGCAGACACAGCAGGATTTGTGCATTGACCAGATTGAGACAAGACTTGTTTGATCTTCACTTAAGACAAAAATGATGGAATGTCAAGTTGTTGTTCATGTTGTTCTCAATGACATTTTCAAATATTGATAGATTTCCCAGTCTGGGTCTCTGTCATTCAATGAAGCTGAAACTCTGGAGCAAAGTGTCATAAGATTTTTAGTAAAAGATAAATATAGACTTTTTTTTCAGACCCAAATGGACTCTTTACTTTCATGAGATCTACTTAATGGCTGAAAGGCAGAATTGTGAATTCTATTCTGAAAATGCCGAAGGAATTGTGAAGAAGGGACAAAAGAGAAAGAAGTTCAGCTCCTACAAAGCCTGCAGAACCTCTTCCATTGCAAGAAAAATCACCTGAGAATACTGAATGACTTAAAACGAAATCACAAGAGGCTGATGTTTTTGAACCGTCAAAAGGTTTTAAATCATCATATATATCACAACCCTTGCGTTGAACATTTAAAGGGAAAGGTGCTTCTGAATTATTTCTATAAAGAAGAATTGCACAATAAAATTTGGTATAAGATGGATTTTTTTTATGATTATACCAGTCTATCTGGCAAAAGATAGTCTCAAAATGTTTTACTGTGTGATGAGGAAAGAGAAAGAAATGGCAGGTGAACAGAAGAGATTGGGCACGTTCAGGGTGGTATGGCTGTATACATGGGATTGGTGTTCGAATATTAAATGTAATCGAATATTGTGAAATACTTTATAAAAATTAAAATGTAATTTAAATTTAAATAAATTAATTAAAATGTAACCACAAAAAAGAAATAGCACTATTTTGAGGGGTCTGGAGTGTTGTGGATTTCTCCGCTGTCTTCAAAATCTGGATCAGTGATGGGGGAGGTGGGGAGAGTAGTTGGAAATGATCACTCTGAACAAGAGCTGAGTGTTGCAAGTAGGTAAAGGGATATGCATGATAACCTTTCGGCATCTGTATTGCAAACCATAAATGAGAGAGAGAGAGAGAGTAAAGGAGAGACAGATAGAGACAGAGAGGTGACTGCCATAGAGTAGGCTAGGGTAGGGGGCATTGGGGAGGGGGTGAGAGGGAAACCGGGGCAATTGGTGCTGGGAAATTACACTGGTGGAGGGATGGGTATTTGTGAGTTCAAACTGTGGGTGCAGGAAGTGTGGGTTCGGTGGCCTAGAAATGTCTAGGGGAGACCCAGGCTGACTGACAGCGACAGATAGAGTTACAGGCCGGTTGGCAGTCAGTGACCCTTCATTTCATCATCTCTCCTCTCTTATAGCGTAGTTATATAGAAATTATGAAGGGTATGGGTACACATAGGTGGGGTTGAACATTATCATAACAATAAACAGATGTAAATCCCCTTCTTCAGGGAAAGTTCTTCTAGAAGATTAACTCAAGGACAAAAATCTCACCTGGGGGTTCAGCACTCCAGATTACAAGGAGATAATCTCAAGGGCAGGATTCAATCCAAGGGCATATGCTTTCTCCTTTCCTTAGCTAGTAATCCATTTAAAAACCCATAGTAAATTTACTTCTCACTAATATTTCTAGTTATTTTGTATGAACACAGTAAAAGATATTAAGCTTCAAGAGAGGTTCTTCCTGGGGATATCTTGTTATACATCTCACACTACAGTCCTCAGGCCAGGTTAGTTTTTCCTAACCCCAGCCAGGGTCCTTCTTCAGCTACTTCTTTTTGGGTCATGACAGTTTGTTCCAATACCGTGCTCTTAATTTATCATTCTTCTGTTGGCACTCACCTTGTACCTTTTCACTGCTTACAGCTTGCTCGCTAGGACCCTCCGTTTGGGGGTGTTAGGAAGTAAGGGCAAGTGAGGCTTAAGTCAAGTAAATGTGATGGATGCCCAGAAGTAAATATTATTTGGAGTCAATTAACATAAAGAAAAGAGAAAAGCAATATACAATTAGGAATACCTGATGGAACTGGGTGTGCCTTGAGAGCACTGTAATGGGAGTAACTCAATAAATCTAAGCTCCCTACAGGAGGAGCAAGTATAAACCAATGTTATCCAATTAAAAAATATCTGGGCAGAAACCAAGAGGAAAAGTGCCCTAACATTTTATTTTATTTCTTTCTATTTTTCATTTTAAGCTATAATGATTGAAGTACTGCATTAAGATCACAAATGTTGGTATTGTCAGACCACATCTGTCAGTTCTTGGAAAGATACTTGAAAGGTGACATTGAAGAACACAGCAAGTTGTGTTATGGGCGGGTATTAGCTGTGATGTTTGAAGGTTTCTTCAAATGAGAAACGACTCAAGGATTAACTCAAGGACAATGTAAGGAGCAGAACAGAAGAGCATAGTTCTTTTTGCATACTTGCATGACTGTCTTTAAAATTTTTCAAAATTAACATACACCATTTAAAAGATAAATAAAAGAACTCACGTAAACATCCCCCCCTCTCTATCCTTTCTCCCATTTCCCAATTTTTTCCCTTGAGATAAATTCAGTTTAATTTTCAGTGTTCACTGGCTAAAAGTCCAGAATTTTCCTCTGTATCCCTATTCCCTGAGCCCCCATTGGGCCTTCACATTCTGTGCTTATTAATTTCGCTCTCAGAACATCTAGATTTTGCGGCAACTTTTGGGGGACCTTGACACTTACAAAAGAGTGCTCATGCATTTATTCAACATGTTCAGAAAACTGTCTCATATGCTGCGCCTGGTCTGATCAGATAGCAAAGCCTGAGACCAGAACTCTAATTCAAGTACCTTATTCTACTGTGATATTCAGTGGGAGAGAAGAATGGGGTAAACCAGAAGGCAGCCACCAGAAGGGCAAGCAGGTGTCACTTTATTGCTAGGACAGCAGGGATTTTGAGGGCCAACACTTCCAGCAGCGGAATATAGATATGCTGGCTTGATAAAGGGGTCCAGGTGAAGACCCAGCTGTACTCACTGCTCACACGTGCACTGCACCCAAAACTGAGACTATAGCCAGGACACCGAGTTCACAGCTCACAGATACACTCACACAAAGGAGAGTTAAATAATTCCTCTAAGATCTCTTTAGAGCAGAGCCCCCTCTGCCCTGTTCTTTGCGAGGAGGCAGCTCATCTTACATATTTTTCTTTCATTTTATTCTGCACTGTTAGCCAGGCCCTCCACTCAGAGCTAGACAGAGATCATAAGGCACAGCAGCTAATAAGGCATTTACCTGCATGCGGCTGACCCAGGATCCATCCCTGACATGTCATACAGTCCCCCACACCTCTGGTCAGGAGGGAGCCCTGTGAACCGCTGGATGTGCCACACTCCATAAAAGAAAAAAACAATGGAAGAGAAAGGAGGTAGAGGATGTGTGAGGAAGCACTCGTTATCCCAAAGAACTTCCACCATTCACCTATGGCACCTGACACAGCACTGGTGTCTGAAGGACATTTGCTAACCCTAGCTGACTTGCTTATTTTTTTTTTCCTTTTTCATTTTTTATAATTTTATCTATTGAATAACCATGAGAGCAGTTACAAAGCTTTTGGGTTTAAGTCTCGGTCATACAATGAAACACTCATACCTTCACCAGTACCCATTCTCCACCACCCCCATCCCATACCCTCCCCCTACCTGTGGGGCAGATGACTTCCACATTACTCTCTCTCTCTCTACTTTGATTACATTCAATATTTTGACACCAGACCCACCATTATTATTTGGGATTTTACCCCAACACTCAGATCTGCTGAAAAGGCAACAGTAGACAATTTGTTTTCTATTGCTGGTTATGAATAACATATAGTGTCCCATGGCTGCAGTAGTGGCCACACAATTTTGGAATTCCAAAGTTTTAACAATTAAATCTGGAGGGATATCTCCCAAAATCTGCTGGGTTCCAAGATTTGTTCCTGAGTCTCTGGGATCATGGCCGTTAAGCAGCTTGATCAGGAACCAGAAAGGCCATTCATGGGCAGCAACTTGAAATCTAGTTGGGACAGGGAGGAAAGGGCCGGCTCCACCCCCACCCCATGAGTCCTACGTGTCTCATCACTGAGGGCCCAAAACTTACTGCCCAATGGCCTCTGGAGGATGGCAGCCACTGAGCCGCCTAGGGGGAGCAGGTGGAGGGATGTAGGATAACATTGCTTTGTCCTTCTTCCACAAGAAGCTTAGGTTTATCTGGTTACACTCATCACAGTGCTCCTGAGGCATTTCCATTGTGTTTATCAGTAAACAGTCTTCCCTATGCTCTCCTCCCCACCCAGTTAATCAGTTTTCCCCTTAATAAGACTGTTAATTTGTAAGATCAGTTTCCCAGAAATCTATGATTTTATATGTATAAGTGAAATATTGCCTTTCTCCTCTCCTTATGCCTTATGAACAGTTTGCTTTAAAGCAATATCTTTCTTGTATAGATACAGGAAGACCATTAACATTATGCTTTGTAACTTAGGATTTGATTGGCTTTGAATATTATTCACTCCCGGGCATCTGCTTTCTTGACTTAAGCCTCAGTTGCCCTTAGTTCCTAACACCCCAAAAGCAGGGTCCCGACGAGGGACTGAATGGACCCAGGGCAAGCGGTGAGCTACCGTGGCATCAAAATGGGCCTGGCCAAAGTGCCACGATTCTTAACTATAAGTTAAGAGTTTGATCATAGACAAGTGCTGTCATGATCCAAAGGTAATGATGAGACTAGGATCCTGCTAGGGGTGGGAAAGACTATCTGGTCTGAGCACTGTAGTCTGAGATCGAGATGGCCCTAGGAGAACAATTCTATAAGTTTAATATATTTCTTACTGTATCCATACAAAATGATTTATATTATATATGCTTATACTCATGTCGGACAAGGAGAGGAGAGACACACCCTTGGGATTCGGCTCTAGGGTGGATCGTCCTGCTGAGAAAGGATCTGTCCTAGGAGTGGCTTTCCCTGAGGCTAAGACTTCTATCCCTATTGATTGTGACCGTGACCGTGACCGCACCTATGTGTAATTGTTACCCCAATTCCTCATGGAGAGAGGATTTAACTGTACTGTAGGAGTGGGCTAGGATTTCAGAGGAAAGCAGAAGGGGATCAGCAGAGGATCAGAAGGAAGAGAGGAGGATGAAGAGGGATGGAGAAGGAGAATGAAGTAGTATGGGGGAGGAAGAGGCAGGGGCAAAGGCAGAGAAGGAAGACTTATGTAGATGGAAAGAGGATCGGAATAAACTACAACTAATACCAACCAGCCTGGCCCTCGTTTCCTTCCTCCGCCTGACCATTGCCATCAACCTCCCCAGGGTGGGAGAAGGGTGAGACTACCGAACATGGGCGGCGGGAGAGATAGAGCCACCACCGCTGTGTGCCATGCCCCCTTTGTGTGAGTTTACACAGAGGGATTTTATAGTCTCTGAAACTATAAAATCCAGATCCTGGACGAGAACAGTGCAGTCTCCTGCCCCCGCGCCTGGGTGTTCCTTCCTGGAGCCCCTTGGAGGGGAGCGGGTTGAGCTTTCCTCCCCGCCCCGACCAGGGCTACGGCAGCCGAAGACCTCCAGGACCAGCCACCACCATGCTGAGACCACTCTCCGCACACATGAAGGTACTGGCAGAGGGACAAAGCCACGCGGGTTCCGGGGCCGAGACCTCCAAGCCTACTCGAATTGGAGTCGAGCATCTTCCACCCAGATCCTCCAAATTCCAGTAGGCGGGGGTCACACCCACCACCTGGCCCCCTGGCGCCGTGTAATCCCATCAGCGGCCAAGACTCAGAGACTATAAAATCCAGATCCCGGAACCGCGCGGCCACATTCGCGGCTGCGCGACATCTTATCAGAACTTTTTTTTATGACATCTTATTGTCTCATTCCTACTTTGGACAAACTTGCAGGCTATCGAATGTAGCCTGCCCACAGGGCAGAGTCTGGCGAACTCCCCGTGGCGTACCAAATATGCCAAATACCAGTAACAATGATGGGTCTCATTCTCCTAAATAGCCTTGAATATAATCTCAGGGCTAGGATGAAAGAGACGTTACTGGGGCCTGCTCGAGGCAATCGACGAATAACAGGATGATGAAATGAAATGAAATGAAACACAGAGGGACAACACCCTTATCCCCCTGGGGCGGCCTGGCGACAGTAACCTTCTGTGGGGTCTGGAAGCATTTCTGCCAAAAGCCACCGGGTTCTGAGATTTGTTTCTGAGTCTCTGGGATCATGGCCGTTAAGCAGCTTGATTCAGAACCAGAGAGGCCGTTTGTGGGCACTGACTCGGGTCTCATTGGGATGTGGAGGAAAGACCTGGCTCCACCCCCATCCCGTGAGGCCCCACGTGTTTTGTCACTACAGGCCCAAACTTGATTGTCCAGTGGCCTCTGGAGGATGGTGGCCACCGGGCCACCAGAGGGTACAGGCCAAGGCACAAAATCTGTTCCCACCTGGGATGTCCTGGTGCCGGTAACCTACTGCAGGGACTGAATGCTTTTCTGCCAAAAGCTGTTGGGTTTTGAGATTCGTTTCTGAGTCTCTGGGATCATGGCCGTTAAGCAGTTCGATCAGGAACCAGAGAAGCCATGCCTCCAATTATATAGCTGAGCAGGAGGTGGTTTGTGGGTGTGTCTCCCACATACCTAACTTCAGACCATTTACTTTCTTGGTAAACTTTGCCCCAAGTTTTTGGGGTCTGACCAAAAGTACAGCAGCATTTTGGGGGTATCTGGAAGTCTGAAGGTGCCATCAGGCTGCTGATGCATCCACCTCACAGGTAGAGACTGACCTGCTGGCAGCACCATATCCCCAGACTTCCTTATTTTTTAATATATTTTATTATGGTATTGTATAAATAACCTAAAGTGAACCATTTTAGGGGCTGGAGCAATAGCACAGTGGGTAGGGCATTTGCCTTGCACGCGGCTGACTCGAGTTCGATTCCCGTCATCCCATATGGTCCCCCGAGCACTGCCAGGGGTGGTTCCTGAGTGCAGAGCCAGGAGGAATCCCTGAGCATTGCCAGGTGTGACCCAAAAAAAAAAAAAAAAGTGAACCATTTTAGCCGTCATTCAGTGTACAATTTTTGCTTACTCCTTCCAAAAGCAACAGTGCTCCCTTCTCTCAAAGTTGAATGCATAACAAGGCAGTGGGAGTCAAATGACCCTGTCTCTGACCCTGGGGGCGTTGGAGGAAATGGGGGACCCACTAGGCTCTGGATTCCTAACTTACAAAACAAAATTTCTGCCATGTTGCCAGTTATGACATTTGGTACAGATATCACAGGCATGTTTGTGTTCAAAGAGGAAAAAATTAAATGGTCGTCCTCTGAGCTCAAAACCTCATCACCGCATTTTGATACTCCAGTAACCCCACACACATGTGCTCATCAGAACAAGTGGGGATGCTGTTTGCTGAAAGAATTTAAATAATTAAAATCCTGCACAGAGATTTTTATCTGCAGGACTCCATTGTCATTCTTGTACCTGGTGGGAGTATGGCAAAATTACATGAGTTTATTAAAAAAAAAAATTGATAGTTCCAGCTCTATTCATCTGCCCCATGAAATGAGATCAAATAGCAGCTGCTCAGAAGCAAGAATTGACAGTATTTCAAGTGCCATTGTTGGACCAAGGAGGGGAGCTAACTAACATTTGGTGCAATGAGTTCTTAGATACACCCGCACCCCATCGTGCCTGGGGCCTCCAGGACACCACATCGTGGGGTTCAGATGTTCACGCTCTAAAATGTTGCCAAGCCCATCCTTAGCCCTTGTTGGATGTTCTGTTTCATCAATCCTTTTTCATTTATGATTCCCCCATATTTCTTAAGATAAAAGCTTACACTGCAGAAACAGTCTAAAGTCTACCCCCTACATCCAAGCTGATCTCCAGATTACCAGTGAAATTGCTGCCTTTGTATACTTATGGGCTGACGTGATAACTGAAAATAACTTCCATTAGCACTATAAAAACTCCAGCTGATACCAAATGAATTTCATTTGATACCAGCAGAGAAAAATATTGGCTACTGAGATATTCTTTGTTCATGGTTATTTACAGCTAGCTAGAATCCTTGTGCAAGGCAGCCAACCAGAAGGCACCAGATGATCCCCTCTCTCGGCGACTTAGTGTGGAAGGTCTTCCACAAATGACTGGCTCACCTCCATTTCCTGAAACACAGGAACTCTCTTGTTGCACCTGGTCCCATCATGCATGGAAATGTCTAGTAATTTAATGTTCTGAAATAAGAAAGATGTAAGCAGACACTCGAGGAAGGTGTGGAGCCTGGACAGGTGACTTCCCCATCCAACCTCCAACCCATCAACATTCTAGATTGTATATTTTTGAAATTAACTTCTGGAAAGTTCCCAGACTATGATTCTGGGCATTTCAGAAAAATAAATATTTCAAAAAGTACATATATTAGGGGCTGGAGTGATAGCACAGCGGGTAGGGTGTTTGCCTTGCAGGCGGCTGACCCAGATTCAATTCCCAGCATCCCACATGGTCCCTCAAGCACCGCCAGGAGTAATACCTGAATGCATGAGCCAGGAGTAAGACCTGTGTATTGCCATGTGTGACCCAAAAAGAAAAAAAAGTTATATAATCACTAATAATTAAGCATCAACAGTTTATATGTTTCCCGCAAAAGTTTCAGGGATCTTGGGGCCCAAGTGACGGTACAGCAGGGAGGGTGTTTGCCTTGTACATGGCTGACCTGGGTTTGAACCCTGGCATCCCATATGGTCCCCCGAGCACTTCCAGGAGTAATTACTGCATACAAAACCAGAAGTAAACCCTGAGCATCGCCAGGTGTGCCCCCCCCATAAAACGTTTCAGTGTTCTTAAAAGAAATAACACAAATGCCTTTCACACCCACAGTTTGCTCCTTAATCTCCAGGAGAAATTGTCAACTTGACAATGGATATTCATTCTGTCCTTTTATCTACTTATACTTTGAATACACATGCCTATTTCATATTATCTTTCTATATTTTATGCTTTTTCACTCAATACTATAAATTTTTATTCTAGTAGCATTAATTACATTCACATCGGTGTGTATTTGTCACTAATATCTATTTCCAGAACTAAGAGAAACTTTATACCAATTATACAATAACAACTCCCTAGTTCCTGATAACATTCTATCCTCTGTCTCTTTAAATATAACAGCTCTAGGTGATTTACATAAGTGGAATTAGACAATATTTGAGTTCAAATATGCTTTATTTAAATAAATATGTGAGTATGATACTTTGATCTTGACACATGTTGATACATACTGATCAAGGTCATGCAGCTTATGTATTATGAAGTGTCCCAGTATATTAGACACAGTATATTACCTCTAACTCCGTTGAGGACCTTCTCCAAAGCTTCCTAGTTAGAAGATTTTTAACCTGAGCTATTTGTGTATTTAGGACTCCATATCCGTTTGCACAGTACTACCATACGATGCAGTAAGAAAAACATAAGAAGCACGTGTCTTCTCAAGCTGCTGACAATACAGGTTGTGAGACAAAGCAAACAGATGTAGAGCACTAATGTAAACACAAAGCCTGATGGCAAACAAAGATGAGTAAACAAAGAGTACTGGCAGCATCCACTTTGGGAAGAGTCAGGCTCTGGAACTGGAGGGTGACTCAATGGGCAGATTCCAAACAAGGACAGAGGGGAGGTGAAGTCATGGACTCAAGAATAAGCATGACACTTTGGGAAGCAGAGGAGGAAACCATTTTGAAAAAGTGGGATATAATGTAAGTGGGTGGTGGGAAATGTCTTTAGACATGGGGGCATGTCAGGACGTATTTGATGAAGAAAATATGCCAGCCACCACATAGGACAAAATATTTGCCACACGTATATTGGACAAAACCTTACATCTTGGTAGATCATGAACTTCTACAATTGAAGAACAAATAGACTTATTCTGCCCTCTATTAATGGGCAGAATAAAAGTCTATACAAATGATCATCAGATCATCAAAAACAAAACAGATGATTCATGAGAAAAGACAAATTAAAAGGCAAATAAAGGGGAGAGACAGTACAGGTGTTAATGTACCTGTCTTGTATATGACCATGCCTAGTTTGTTCCCTGGTACAATGTGGTTCCTGAGCACTGCTGGCTACAACCCTGGGGACTTTAGAGCATCACTAGGGGTGGTCCAGGTATCACTGGGAGTGTAGCCCAGGACCTGAGAAACACTGCATTCTCAGGCCCAAATACTGAACTGATGGTCCAGGTGACCAAGAATCACTGTGAACTAGGTCTTTTGAGAACTGCCTGAGAGAAACCCCCACCAAAATAAAGGAAAATAAGAAGCCAAGCAGTACCTACAGAATGATTAAAATGATTAAGACTCTCATCTCAAGAAGATGATATAAAGCCACTGGCAACGTGGAACATTACCAACAGAAATCACGAATCACGAATCACGACCATCCTGTTATTCGTCGATTGCCTCGAGCAGGCCCCAGTAACATCTCCTTCATCCTAGCCCTGAGATTATATTCAAGGCTCTTTAGGAGAATGAGACCCATCATTGTTACCAGTATTTGGCATATTGGGTACGCCACGGGGAATTTGCCAGACTGCCGTGTGGGCAGGCTACATTCGGTAGCCTGCCAGTTTGTCCAAAGTAGGAATGAGATAATAAGATGTTATAATAAGATGTTGCGCGGCCGCAAATGCGGCCGCGCAGTTCCGGAAGCTGATTTTTATAGTCTTTCTGCCAACAGAAATAAGAAATTGAAAATCAAATTTTAAAAACTTTTTTTTTCTTCTTTAATTATAGTCTAAGTTTGCAGTAGCATTACAATAATGTTTACAAAAGTGTGGCTATGTGTGGTTTTGGAGTACAAAGTTACTGCACCTTCACCATTCCCAAAGTCTCAAAGACCCTCTATCACTGCCCTTATCACTTTACTCAGTGCTTTCCTACCTATCCCAACTCCCCTTCCCACACCAGCACTTAGTAACCTCAGTTCCAAGTCAAAGTCCAAGGATTTGCTGTCCTTAGATATTGTCCATTGTCCTTCTTTTTTCCTATATACCACATGTGAGAGAGAACATCTAGTATTTTCCTTTCTCACTCTGATTTATCTCACTTAACACAATTCCCTCTAATTCTTTCCATATATAACAAAATGTTAGATTTCATCTTTTATTATAGATGAGTAGTATCTCATTGTGTATATATTCCACCAGTTCTTTATTGATTCATCTGTAATTGGTCATTTGGGTTGTTTTCAGATTTGGGGTGGTAAAAAGAGCACCACTGTAAATACAGGTGTACATATACCTTTTCACATGAATGACAGTGTTCTTGAAACAGATGCCAAGAAATGGAATCACTGAGTCATACAGGAGCTCTTTAATTTTTTTTTCAGAGATCTCCAAACAGTTTTCCATAGAGGCTGAAACAGATGACACATCATTGCCATGTTTACTTGCATTTCCCTGATAATAAGTGATGGTGAACCTTTCCATATGCTGATTAACCATCTGTATACCTTCTTAGAAGAAATACCTATACACCAGCCCTCCCCATTTTTGACAGGATTGTTAGTTTTGTTGAGTTTTGTTGTGTTTTATGTATTTGAAAACGATCTCCTTTTCAGACTTACAATGGACAAATATATTCTCCCCATCAGTAGATTGTGTTTTCATGTGAGCTCTACTTTATTTTTTCATGCAAAAACACCTTAGTTTGCAGTAGTCATGTGTTCATTATTCCTTTTGTTTTCTTTGCAATGGAGCTGAAGCATTGAAGACAATGCTAAAGTTGGGTTCTTTTGCTGTTTCTTTTAAAATTAAATGTATACTTAATTTGCATTCAGCTGGTCTGTTCCTGGGTATTTAACCCTTCTCTGCAGAAAAAAAAAGAGAAATATGTTTATAAAACGACTTGCAAGCAAATACTTATGGCAACTTTATTAACATAAAATTTGGAACACTCAAATTTCCACCAACAGGACTTGATTGCTTGATCACTTGACATCCCATTACTCATTGATTTGCTTGAGTGGGCGCCAATAACATCTCCATTCATCCCTATCATGTGCTAGGGTAGCTCAATGGTGTCTTCTTGCTCCAGGAACACGAAGAGCTTCAAACCAATCATTCAAGGTCTTGACGAAGAAGTCTGACCATCTCCTTGGTGGGTGGCCCTGCGATCTTTTGACATCCCGTGTCAGTAACGGCTTTAGTTCAGCAGGTAACACTGTAGCACTGTCTTCCCGTCATAAATCGACTTGCTCCAGCGGGCCCAGTAATGTCTCCACTGTGAGACTTCCTGTTACAGTGTTTGGCATATCGAATACGTCACAGGTAGCTTACCAGGCTTTTCCATGCAGACGAGATACTCTCAGTAGCTTGCCGGGCTTTCTGAGAGAGGCAGAGGAATCGAACCCAGGTTGGCCTGGTCAGCCACATGCAAGGCAAATGCCCTACCCGCTGTGCTATTCATGCCGTAATACAGTAAAATCCATAATACAATAAAAAGCAACAAATATTAGCATTTTAATACATAGATGAATATCAACAATATTAAGCTAAGAAAAGCAAGCTCAGACTAGTCAGTTATTGGTATTCTTCAATAATACCACAGGGATCCTAACTAGTTTCCTTCTGCTTCACCCTGTCATCTGCCATTGTCATTATCATTCCAACTGTCTTTCTCATAGCCCAAAGATAGCGGGTATGAGATGACAGCTCTATACATCACTCCATGGCACATCAAAGGCAGCAGAAGTTAGGAATGAGGGCAGCACCCCCCCTCCCCATCTCTCCACTCCTTTTCAGACTACCCTTTGAAAATTCTATTCTCTGACTTTCCCATGTTTTGCCAGAACTAGGCCACATCACAACCACCATTAAAATATATAAAAGAAGTGTCCATCTTGATTTAGACCACTTTTTACTTTTTTTTTTTTTTGGTCATAAAACTCAGGCATATTACCACCCAGAGCAAAGCCAGAGTTATTTCTGCACAGCTAAGTGGAGAAATATTTTTTTCTTTTTGCGTCACACCCGGCAATGCACAAGGATTACTCTTGACTTTGCACTTAGGAATTACTCCTGACAGTGCTCAGAGGACCATATGGGATGCTGGAAATTGAACCCGAGTCGCCGCATACAAGGCAAATACTCTACCCGCTGTACTATCACTACAACCCCAGTAATAGATATTTAGATAGAGGCAACTGACAGGCAGCTACGCAATTTCAAAGTCAAAATAAACCAGTTTAAACCCCTTGGGACTAGAACGAGACAGAGGAGGAAACAAATGGCCTAAGATATAGTGCGGACATATAAACAAAGAATAAATAGACTTTCTCCCAAACAGACACTGAAAAATTCATCTAAAACCCAAAAAAAAACCAGAACATGTGGCATAGCCAAGAAAGAAGTTTTTGAAATGTTGCTAGGAAATGGGAAGCAAGGATCAAGTGTCACTGCAATGTTGACACTTAGAAACAAGTTACATTAAGAAATTTAGAGAAAAAAATCAAGATGAATTAGTTAGCCCAAGTTACTCTTTAAAATACCATAAATCAGGTGACTTAATTGCAAGAGTGTGCTCTTCACCATTTGGGGGAATGTGGAGTCCAAGATCAAGACACCAGCCAGTTCTTGCTGAAGGCTGGCTCCCTTCCCGGCTTGAAGAAGAGCCACTTTCTGCTGGTGTCCTCAATGCCCCCCCCCCCCGCCATGCCTCAGAGTGGCCCCTCCGAGGGTGTCAGGTTGAGTTTCCCTCCCTGCCCCAAGCAGAACCCCGGCAGCCAAAAATCTCCAGAACCCAGCCACAGCCATGCTCAAAGCCAATCTCCACACTTGATTGAGCCTCACCAATGAAGGAACTGACAGAAGAACTCAGGTATGCAGGACCCGGGGCTGAGATCTCCAAGTCTGCTCGGATTAGGACTGGGCCTCCTCCACCCAGATCCCCCATTTTCCAGTAGCTTGGCAGTCACACCCACAAACTGCCCCTGGTGCCATGTAATCTCATCAACAGCCAAGATCCAGAGACTATAAAACAAAGATCCTGGGCTAGACCTCTTATAGTCTAGCCAACTGATGTACCTAAAGCAGCACACATGTGTTTGGTTTTAACATACTTGCTTGTGTTCTCTTATATACACTTTCCGTCCCTTTCGGAGAGCCCAGAAAGCTACCAAGAGTATCCCGCCCACAAGGCAGAGTCTGGAAAGCTCCCCGTGGCATATTTAATATGCCAAAAACAGTAATAATAACTGGTCTCATTCCCCTGACCCTTAAAGAGCCTCCAATAAGGCACAGTTCCATTGGAAAGGACAAGTAAGGAGAGGCTGCTAAAATCTCAGGGCTGGGATGAATGGGGACATTACTGGTGCCCACTCTAGCAAATCTATGAACAATGGAATGACAGTGATACAGTGATACAGTGATGTGATTTGGGCTCACTCTTATCATTAAACTCTTCCTCAATTCCTAGTTCCAAATTCAGTTCCAAATTCAGCCATGCTGAGATTAGCACTTGAATGTGTGAATTTGGGAAAGGCATGAGGGACACTCAGTCTACCACAAAGGACCCACATGGTACTAGTTAGAGACTAAGTTCTATTTCTGATCAACATAATACCCAAATTGAACATTTGATTCTGCTGAGTGGAAAACCATGACCATAGCACATGAGAGGTTTTGTTTCCCCACTAGATCGATGGACTCAGTGTCAGCGCTAACCCTGTTGGCTTCAAATGCTCAGGATGCTTGTCTCAGCATCACCCAGTCTGCATACACCATTTGCACTTCCCAACACCGCTTGGAGCAGATGCATTGTTTACAAACAAAGTGCATTGGCTGGCTTATAGCAGCTGTGATTAAGCTAATGACTAAGTGCTGTTTTAAGATGGCAAATATCTGAAACCCACATCTCTTACATGCTATTATTTGGTTCGGTAAATGTTTAGACAGCTGGTGGAAGTCTGCCCTGACACTGCCATTAAAATGCACATGTGTGGAGTGCAGGGTGCACTCCGGGCCTCAAAGGTTCTGTTTTCCTCCTTCATGAGGGCGAGACTCAGATCTGCTGCTCTAAGGCAAAGCCATCGGGGTCAACCCTCTGAGCTTCATGGATCACGGTTTGGGTTTCATTCAACAAAAAATGATAGTAACTTCCTCTTTGTCAAAACACGCACACACCTAGCTGAAAGCGGCTGTAATCATCAAGTGGCATTCAGACACCCTTGTGCAGCAGAACTATTTCCAGGTGAGATATTCCTCAAAGCCCCAGTAATTAGAGAAATAACAGTAGCACTGCTTGGCAAAAACTCAGTCAGAGGCAATTCTCCCAGCCACCCCACGAGACTCTAGGTGGCCCCAGGGTACCAGATTGGTTGTCAAAGTATCTCTTTAGTCTCTGTTTGATATCCCTAGAGGGTTTTTTTTTTACTCCTGATACATATGAGGAATTAGATGCAGGTGCTTCTTAGAAATCTTTAGAATCAGGAATCTACTTGGGAACACTCAGAAAAGAGATTAAGACTGAAGATATCCAATTACTTCTAGGCCAAAATAGGTCATGAACTACATGTGTTCAAATAGTTGAAAGGTAAAGTAAGACCCATCTGCAGGAGATAAGTCTAATAAATAAGTATAAGAAGGTGTGGATAGATAGCTTACTGAGAGGGAGGTAAGGCTACCTCTAGATTGAGTTCCAGGGATGGGCCCTGATTGCATGGGGGGTGGGAAAGAGTTTGGCACCTTCTTCTGGAGTCATCTGTCCATCCCTACCCTTACAAGCACAACTAAACCCCAATACCAATGCCCATGTTAATAATGAGTATAGTCAATTGATAGTCAGAAATAATGCTTTCAGGCAGGGCTATCCTAAAGAGATTGGGATTCAGATTCAACTGACCATCAGCATACCCTAACCCCTACCTCTGCCTCTAACCCCATCTCCAAACACAAAATTTCTCCTGAAGGGGAAAATAAGCTATCAGGAGAACTCGAGGCACCAAATTGTGGGAGAATCATGGTTCCCCACTTTCAGGACAATCCTAGAGAGACCAGAGAAGAGAAGCCAGCAAACAAGGCATCTAAAAGTCTGTGAAAATACCTGGAGTGCCAACCTCCCCATATACTTGGATAGCTTGAGTCCTTCATTTAAGGGGTAAAGCAGAATGAAGAAAAGAATTGGAAATCTCCTGAAAGCCACTCCATTTCAAACTGATATCCATGCATCTTTGGTTTAATCTATCTTTCAACATATATTGAGCACCTACTATCTGTAAAAGAGCTCTGTCAGGATAGGGGAGGTAGATGTTAAGGATTTTGATCTCTTTCTAAAAGGAACTCCAAGTTTCAATAAAAGAAATAGACAAATAATTGAGAGGGAAGGAGTTCTGTGCAGCTCAAATCTCTGCTCAGGCTGTTTATCTGCTCCAGGCTTTATTGAGTGCGTATATCTGTGAGTGTGTGTGTGTGTGTGTGTGTGTGTGTGTGTCAATCAGGGCTTAGGAAGATACTTAAGCATAATCTATATACAAAAGAGGATATATAACCTCCCCATAACCATATCTTCTTGACTCTCAACTGAAATAGCACTTAAATTTTCAATCGTTCTTGTCTCAAACTGTTTTGTTTTTCGAAAGTCAGAAAGATGACTAGTTCTCATTTGTCTGAGGAAAGTCAGTGTGCCAATTTTGTAAAACAGGAAAGCCCATCCCTTACCACTTTCTCTTCTCAGTTTTGTCAACTTCCCCAATCAGCCTGTATCACTACCATGATGCCAGATGGTTATCAGTCCTGGACTTTGTTTCTATTTGGTACAATTGATAGGTGTTCTGCAAGGAACTAATGCCAGGTGAAGTAATTTTATTACAGAAGGGGAACTTAATCCTTATAGTTATGGATAAGGACTGTCAGAATCTGTTGGATAACATTGGGTTGTCCTTGCTCCTCCCCCAGGGAGCATAAGGTTCACAGAGTTACTCCCACAACAGTGCCCCTGAGGCACACCCAATTCCATCAAGCACAATAATCCTATATTGCTTTTCTCTTTTCTTTGTCATTTGCATGGTTTATTTAGCAATGCCCTTTTTGTATAGACACAGGAAGACAGTTCATATTATGCCTTGTAACATAGAAAAGAGTTAATTGGCTCCAAAATAATATTTACTCCTGGTATCCACATTTACTTGACTTAAGCCTCAGTTGCCCTTATTTCCTAGCACTCCAGGAGCAGGGACCTGAAGAAGGGACTGGATGCACCCAGGGCAAGCTGTAAACTATACTGGTATTGAAAAGAGATAAGCTAAGTGCCATAAGTATCACTGCATCACTGTCATCCCATTGTTCATCAATTTGCTCAAGCAGGCACCAGTAACATCTCCATTCGCCCCAGCCCTAAAATTTTAGCAGCCTCTTCGGTCATGAAACAAACTGTCATGACCCAAGAAGTAACTGAATAAGGACCCTGCTGGGGTTAGGAGAGAGTAACCTGACCTGAGGACTGTAGTCTGGAATATATTGCGAGATGTCTCCAGGAAGAGCAAACCTTTAAGCTTAAGATATCTCTTACTGTGTTCATATAAAATGACTAGACATATTATAAGAAGTAAATTTACTATAATTGTTTAAATAGATTACTAACTGAGGAAAGGAGAAAGCAATACACCTTGGATAGAATCCCACCCTTGAGCAGATCTCCTCATAATCTGGAGTGCTGAACCCTCAGATGAGATTTTTGTCCTTGAATTAATCTCCTAAAGGAGTGGCTTTCCATATGTTTGCTGTTATGATAATGTTCAACAACACCTTTGTGTATCCCCACCCTTCATGATTTCTATATAACTATGCCATAAGGGAGAGATCAGACTACACCAGGGAGAAGAGAGAAATAAACCTACTGCCAGTCAGTCTGGAGCCTGGGGCCTGTTTCTCTGTTCCTCAGGTCCTTCATCCACCTGTTGCCCATTGTCGTATTTGGGGAGGCGGCTCTCAGCCGCCGAATGTTCAAGTCCTGTTTGCACCCCTGCGCTTTTCTTTTGAAACTTAAAATAATCTGATTCCATTCACTCAGAACTCACTCACCACACTGACCTTCATAAGCACACAAATTCATTCTCTTGTAGGATCTTTTTGCTTGCTTTTCTGCCCCCTCTATGCAATATTTCTGATCCTAAATTTTCATTTAGATGGTGTTTCCTTTATATTAAAATACCATCTTATTCTCAAACAATTAAAAATTGAGCTCCTATTTGATCCAGCAATACCACTCCTGGGAATATATCCCAGAGAGGCAAAAAAGTATAGTCGAAGTGACATCTGCAATTGTCTGTTTATTGCAGCACTCTTTACAATAGCCAGAATCTGGAAAAAACCTGAGTGCCCAAGAACAGATGACTGGTTAAAGAAACTTTGGTACATTTACACAATGGAGTACTATGTAGCTGTTAGAAAAGACGAAGTCACAAAATTTACATACAAGTGGTACTACATGGAAAATATCATGTTAAGCGAAATGATTCAGAAAGAAAGGGATAGACATAGAAAGATTGCATTCATCTGGGGAACATAAAGTAACAGGATGGGAGACTAACACCCAGGAATGGCCAAGATTAGTACCAGGAATTTTACTCCATGGCTTGGAGGCCAACCACACATACTAGGGGAAAAGGGAGCTCAGATAAAGAAGGGAACACCAAATGAAGGTGTTGGGAGGATCCTCCCAGGATGGGAGAAGCATGTGGAAAGTAGACTATAGACTAAACGTGATTGTCACGCATTGCCTCTTTTGCAAACCAAAACACCCAATAAGAGAGAGAGAACAAAAGGGAATGCCCTGCCACAGAGGCAGAGTGGGGTGGGGGGGATGGGGGTGGGAGGGATACTGGGATCCATGGTGGTGGGAAATGGGCACCGGTGGAGGGATGGGTATTTGGCCATTGTATAATTAAAACCCAAGCACAAAAATGTGTAAGTCTGCAACTGTACCTCATGATGTCTCACTATTAAAAAAATTTTTAATCACTTAATCACTTAACTTCCCGTTAGTCGTTGATTTGCTCGAGCGGGCACCAGTAATGTCTCCATTTGTCCCTGTCGCGTGCTAGTGTAGCCCAATGGCATCTGTTCGCTCTGGGAACATGAAGAGCCTCAAACCGATCGGTCATGATCTTCACGAAGAAGTCTGACCATCTGGTAGGTGGGCGGCCATGTGGTCTTTTGACATCCCGTGGAATCCAGTCAGTAACAGCTCTAGTCCAGCGGTTGTCTTTAAATCTCATTACGTGACCAGCCCATCTGATTTTTGACACCTTGGCAAACGAGACAGCGTCACTGATTCTTGATCGTCGACGGATGTCAGAATTCCGGATTCTTTCTCTCATATTTTTAAATATTTATTTAAAAAAAATAAAATAAAATACCATCTTATGTGTTTAAAATATACATATGCCTCTTTTTAAAAAATTATAAAGATACATTTTTTAAAGACAGAGAACTAAGTTGAGGAAAGGGAAGGTATGATAGGAGTTTACAAGTAATAATGTTTGAGGTAAGTTTTGAATGATAAATGAAGGTTTTCCCACAATGAAGGAAAATTGGTTCCAGGATAAAACATATGTGTGAACTTGAAACATTCTGAAATCATAAGTCACCTGCTATAATTTATTTAGGTAAAAGTGGGGGATGGGGGAAGGTATAGAACATACATAAGGGTGTGGGATTTAAAAGGGTCCTAGTTAGAAAGTTAATTTAATAGTACAGATAACATGCTGTAGAGGTCTGAATAAAAGCAGTAGTATAAGACTTGTCATTAAGATAAATTAAAATGAAGGAAGAAAGTTAATGAGAGTGTGGACGAAGAGAATTGAGAAAATCCTATGTAAATTTCTTCCATCTTCTCATCACAGAGAATTGTTTTTTCTCTCTGCCTCTATCTTCATTTGAACCCTATTATTCATCCAGTCACCAAGCCAGAAAATTGAGTGACATTTTTAATTTTTCTTTTCCTTATCCTGAAGTTTGGACTGGAGTGATAGCACAGTGGGTAGGGTGTTTGCCTTGCACACGGCCAATCCGGGTTCAATTCCTCTGTCCCTCTTGGAGAGCCCAGCGAGCTACCGAGAATATCTCACCTACATGGCAGAGTCTGGCAAGCTACCTGTGGTGTATTCAATATGCCAAAAGCAGTAACAAGTCTCACAATGGAGATATTACTGGTGCCCATTCTAGAAAATCGATTAACAATGGGATGACAGTGCTACAGTGCTATCCTGATGTTCAATCTATAAACAAATCCTAGGAAACCAACAGTGGGCTATTTCTTAAATATGTTTGTCTCTTCCCATCCATTCAAATCTTATTTGAGCCGTCCTCATGTAAATGAGCAACAATTAAGAGATTCCCCTGGAGGCCAAAGAAATGGTGCAGGGGTTAAGGCGCATACCCAACATGCAGCTGACCAGACCCCAGCCGCATGGTCTCCCATGTGTAACCTGGAAGCCTCTGACCATCATCAGAGTGGCCAGGGTAATCCAGGTGCTACAGGGAGTAGGCAGTACAGCATTATAGGGCACTTTCATTGAACCACCAGTTCAGTTGGCCAGGAATTCCCCGGGGGAGATCCCAGACCTCCTGAACATTACTTGAGAGCTCCTCCCACCAAAAAAAAAAAAAAGGAGAGAAATCACCCTGGGACTAGGAATGTCACATAGTGGTAAAGCACGTGGTTGGCATTAATAAGACCCTAGGTTCTAGCATTGTCCCCATTCCTAAAAAAAAAGAAATACCAAATCTTCTTGTAACCCAAAAAACAATTCAGTGCAAGGTCCTCCTTCCCCTATATCATAGATAAGACTTATGGTTATCTCTTAGTTTATCTGTGTTAAGGTCAGACACAGACAAACCCTCCAAATTCCTGTTGCTTACCTCATAAACTCTTCAATGAAACATTCCCACTGATCAATTCGAATAAAATATGCATGAGTGAAACTTTGGTTCGCCTCCTCTTCTTTTTCTAATTGAAACCACTAAATGAATGATGAAACTCTGGAAAACAGGGCTAGAGAGTTAGTACAAGTTTGGGGACAATTCCTTGAATGTGCCTCACCTGAGTTCTATCCCCTGTATCTCATGGTCTTCTGAGCATCACGAAGTATTAGTATCACTAGGAGTGGCTCCTGAACACTGCTTCCAAGAAAAACTTTGGAATCCCTTTTTTTAATGAGCTGACACTAGGGGAAAAAAACTCCATAATACTCAAATGTAGAGTGAAAAGAGAATCATGGTAAGAGAGCAGGAAGACTACTTTTTCATTCTAAGAGATGTTGCTGACACCATATCTATACAGTTAATATTCTGATGATCCCAAGAATTAGGTGATTGAAAAGGAGATAAAGTACACAAATCTCTAAAGATTGGGGAGACAAGTGGGAAATCATTACAGAAACTGAGACACTGAGGAATGAGATCCTGATGAGAAAGGTGGAGAGAAATGACAGTAACAAGGAAATTTTTTTGTCATGGTTTTATGCTTGAGAGAAGAAGGGGACATTCGTCCTGAAGAGTGTCCTCTGGTAAGTATGTGATGTGATCCATAATCACGGAGCGCACAAAGGGAATTTCTTGTTCATTTTCAGATTTGAACTGTTTGGCCCAGATTGTCATTATCTACAAAATAGAAATTCAAATCCACTCTGAAGAAACTATGGAATGGAAAGATGGTCGATTTTAGGGATGGAGCAATGATTATACCAAATAAGCCATGCTACATCATATTGTGTAGTGTAGGGAGGTAACGATGTACAAGGGGGATGTACAAGACTGTATAATCAGTCAATATGTCCTGACTATTGTGTAGATTCTAACAAAAATGTGAGTTACTAGAAGGAAAGAGTAAGGGAGTTGGAGAGATGAGTATGAGCAGAAGGGGTCGATTTGACAGTGTTGAAAGGTACCATAATATCAGGGGTGGTTGGGGTGTGAAATCATTCTTCTGAAATTGAATATAGTATTGTGAATAAATAGCACATTCATTTTTATTTTTATTTATTAATTTTTTCTTTTTGCTTTTTGGGTCACACCCGATGATGCACAGGGGTTACTCCTGGCTCTGCACTCGGAAATCACTCCTGGTGGTGCTCAGGGGACCATATGGGATGCTGGGAATCAAACCTGGGTCGGCTGCATGCAAGGCAAACGCCCTACCCGCTGTGCTATCTCTCCAGCCCCCCAATTTTTTTTTTTATTTTTAATAGTGAGACATCATGAGGTACAGTTGCAGACTTACACATTTTTGTGCTTGGGTTTCAGTTATACAATGATCAAATACCCATCCCTCCACCAGTGCCCATTTCATTTTTAAATAACCAAAATGGTGGGGTTATGTCAAAGGGACACAGGAGCCAAACTGAAAGACTCAAAATAGTCAGAGTTGGAACTTATAAAGCCACAGAAAAAGGGTGGAACACCAGGTGAATTTAGTTGATCAGTATAAATCACACCCATGAAAAGGTACATAATCAAAATAGGTAATGGGAGGGGGGAGGGAGAAGGCAAAATACATAAGAAAGCCTCCAGCCTGTGTCTCTCTCTCCTCTCTCTCCCTTTTCTCTCTCTTCTCTCTCTCTCCCTCTCTCCTCTCTCTCTCTTCTCTCTTCCTCTTCCCCTCCTCTCCTCTCTTTTCCTGTCCCCTTCTGTCTTCTCTCTCCCTCCTTTTCTCTCTACATCTCTCCTCTCTCCTCTGTCTCTGTCTCTCTCTCCTCTTTCTCTCCCTCCTCTTCTCTTCTCTCTCTCCTCCTCTCTCTTCTCTCTCTTGGGTTCTCTGCCTCTGTCTCTGTCTCTCTCTGTCTGTTTCTCTCTACTCTCCTCTCTCTCTCCCTCTCTCTTCAATCTCCCTTTGCAGATACCCACATGGACTTTTAGGCTCACATAGGGCAATTGTGTCCCAAACAGATGGCCAAGTATAGAGGCCTAGACAGGGGCAGAATAGAGGCAGGACTAAGATGCTCAGGAAAGTTCAGGTTCTAACAGGACTTGAACACCCAGGCAAAAAAATGTGCTGAGCACAGGAGTCACCCACACACACCTGAGATGAGGAAAGCCGAGAAGGAATGACAATTACTGCTGGGGTACAGTGACAGGAACAGAGCACAGGAATCTCACCCACAGGCATATGGGAAGCTGAGAGGTTAGAGAATCATTGGGACAGTGTCCAAGAGAGGTGCTGCAGCAAGATTTCAAAAGCCTTACACGGAACCAAGCATGATGGGACAGAAAACGCAACATCATATATGGGTAAAAAGGAGATACTTGACCTTTGGGTACGCTAAACTCTATCTTCTTAACCTTCTGAGTTTGTATGCGAGTCTTGCATAACAAACCATTCCTGTCAGGTGCAAGGATGCCCTCATCCTCAAAGGTGGACACTCTCCTCTTATAGTGAAGTTGAGGCTGTGGAAATTCAGCCCCCACCATCTCCTTCCTGTGCCAGCCTGTCCTTGCCAGATGTTTCTGCCAGATTCACAAGACATCCATCTCTCTCCATGGCTCATATTTCTTTCATAGTCATTATCCCAACCTTGAGGAAAAAGAATCTATCATTAAGAGCTCAGACATTGTGTACTTATTAGACACTAAGGTGTCTCCAAGATAAATTACGCACATTAGATTTTTATTCAGCAACTCCTGTTTATTGAGTCAAAGTGAGCGAGAGTGACAACAATAGGGCAATATTTGGAATGAATCACTGAGTTGCTGGACATCTGTTGACATTTGGCCAGAATTCATCATTCTGTGATGCAGCGCAGAGTATAATCCTTCTTCATGTTTTTATTGCAACTTGTTGGCATATTTCCACCGGAGGATTCCAAGAGTTTTATTTCCCTCCATGAAGTAAAAAAACTATTCTCCTTCAAGAAAGAAATGATGAATTCTGCTAAGCATTTGAATATTTTGATTCTCTAAGAAAATCTCCCATGGACTACTGATTCCTGAAGGGATCCATTGGCGGGGGGGGGCAGGGGGGGGGGGCAACGGGGCTTTTTTTTGATAGTCTATGTTAAAACTCTTCATATTCTTTTCAGTAGTCATTCTTTTTGGAACATCAATAACAATAACATATTTTATTACTTATTTACTAGGTATGACCTAATTTAAATATACACTTACATAATCTACATTCATCCCTTCACTGTTTCATTTAACCCTTATGGAAATCTTGAACCCATAGTACCTTTACCTACATCTGAGGCTGAGCAAGAAACCAGCTCAGAGGCATGAAAGAAAGACAGAACTTGTACTCAAGTCTGTCTAATTGAAGTTTCCATATCTCTAGCTCTAGTAGACTGATATTTTAGCTAGGTATAAGATATCTCATCCCTTGTCTCCCCAAGGAAAATCAAGATTCCATCTTTGCCCATTGTAGGATATTATCAAGCATGAAGCATGTTAGGACTTCTGATATATAGATTAGGGGGAAGAGAGAAAACCAGAACTACACTGCCCTGGTAGGAAGAATAACCCCAGGGCAGTGTCAGGTTCTGACTCAGAGGACAAAGGAGAAATACCATAGCCGTGTTGGGACAGACAGACATCAGAGGTGCACCCACGTGCCCTAAATACTGCAAAGCTAACAGCACACTGCAACTTCTTGCAGTGAGACTGTCGACTCTGGAGCTCCCCCACCTGTAAATGGTAGCTGCAGGCATGACAGTCAGAAGCCAACAGGGTAACAGTGAACAAGAGAGGCAAAAGCCAGGACCACCAGGAGGGATAACAAGCAACTGGAAAAACTAGCAAAGAAACTGAAGGATCCTGGTGCAATGATGGGACTTGATCTCCAAACCCTCAGTGGGTGCCTGACTCTTTAATTTTTTTTTAATTTTTTAATTTTATTGAATCACTATGAGATAGAGTTGCAAACACCCATTCTTCCACCACTGCACATTTTCCACCACCAACATCCCCAGGATTCTCCCCACCCATCCCAATCCTCACCCTGCCTCTATGGCAGTTTCCCCAATACTCTCTCTCTACTTATTGGGCATTATGTTTTGCTCGAATTTTCCCACCACCATTCAAGCCTGCCTGCCATGGGCAGACACTAGATCATTTATTTTCCATTGCCCATTTGGATTCCAGAGACATCTCTGTAGGGCACTAATCCATTTTGGGATTCAATTGGAAATCTCTGGACCAGGGCTGTTCGTGTGCTAAGATGGTGCCCAGAGGCAGATTGTGGGTATTACAGCAGTCTGCTGGGTGGACGGGGACCTAGGGAGGGACAGCCCAGCTCTTCTGCCACCATTCGGCCTGGAGATTTAGCATGCAAGGCGCTACCCACTGTATAATTGCTCTGGTCCCATCTCTGAGTTATTTTGAATCCACAGACATACTCACTGAAAGAAAGCTTGCATTGGCCCTTTCACTTATTTTCATCTCTCTCTCCCACCCAACACTCCAATTTTAGAAATATTCATGAAAATAATTGTACCTTACTTGGATATAAGTTAGGAAACAGGATATAAATATGGCAGATCCTAGAAAAACGTCCTTTAATCTGTCATTATTTTTTTTAGGATTAAGGTACGGGGTGGGGGGGGAGGTAAGGGAGAGAACCAATTTGCAGCCAGGGTCTACACTGTTGGCATGTTCTCCCTTGTCTGTGTGGGTTTTTCCCTGGGGACTCTGGTTTACCACCACATCCTAAAGATGTGGATACATGATTCACTGATGTGTCAATGATCCCAGAATCAGTGGGCGGTACGTGTTCCCCTGAGATGAAACGGCATCCTGTGCAGGATTAGGGTCCCCCTTCCCCCTGAGCTGCTTGCAGGTTTTCCAGCCACCCACGAACAGGAACTATAATAAGCAGATTGTTGGAAAAGAATGAATCAATCAGTCGAATAAACGCTGAATGGTTTGGGATCTTTCCTTTTAAGTTTGTTGGTGTTTCTATGACCAGAAATCTGCCATAGAAACTTAATTCCTGCTTATGACAATTTTAGTAGGGTCAAATCGGTTTCCTTCTACACAATTTTGCTTAAAGTCACAATTAATTGACAGTGTTATCTGAGTACTAATGTTCTGATTATGTTGTCAATATTAAAACTTCAAAATACCCACCCCAAGCCATCTGGAGGATTCCCCTGGATACTCCAATAATAACAACTACAGATAACTGCATCACACATAGGCTTTTGTTTTCTTTCAATTAATTACCACATTTTTATGAGCTCTTTCTTTTACTCATCACAGTTCTGGAGTAACCTTAATTATTGTTCCCTATTAACAGATAGGGAAAATATCCAATCCAGAGACATTTATTGACCTGTACAAAGTCACCATAAAGAGATACAGGCTGGGTCTAATCTCTGCCCTCGGTTGCTATTGTTTGGACACATTCCTCTCCACACCACACTTCTGCCACCTCTCAGTCATGTTACTTCCAAAGACTAGAATCCAGGCTCTAAGTCCATGGAAAGCCTTTGCTCCGAGGTCAGCCTTTTTGAGTTCCATCAAAAGAGCACAGACAAGCCCTGTGATATGGTTAAGATACAAACACAAATTTAGAAAGAGGCATGTTGTATTGCAATTATGGCACACATCATTCTGTGATCACACTCTTCTAGTCTAGTGTGTCATTCCTCTTTAATCTCCACAAAAAATCGGAACATCACAAGCCACAAAAGCTGTGAAATTTTGAACCTGCCATGGAAATATGACTCCTGATGCCTGTCAAAAGAAATTGGTCAAATCCACAGAATCTCATCCAAAGGAAGTGTTGTGGTTTTTTGGTCCATTACTTTCACCTTTATCTCACCTGCCTTGAACATAACATTATGGGTTGCATGGTTACTTTTACTGGTATTTTCTTTAAAGAAGCACCATTTTTCCATCTGCAAATTTTTTTTATTTTTTATTTTATTTATTTTTATTAGTGAAACACCATGAGGTACAGTTGTAGATTTACAATTTTTTGTGTTTGGGTTTCAACTATACAATGATCAAACACCCATCCCTCCACCAGTGCCCATTTTCCACCACCACGGGTCCCAGTATCCCTCCCATTCCCCATCCCCCTATCCCACCCTGCCTCTGTGGCAGGGTATTCCCGTTTGTTCTCTCTTTTTTTCTGGGTGTTGTGGTTTCTATCTGCAAATTTTTAGTAAAAGAAATTACTCTAGCCATGAATCTACTTAAGAATCTCTTTCCACTGCATAAGATAAACTAAAATTTGCCATTTTGTCATGACCTATGCTAAAAATCTATTGTCTTCCTCTGGGGCTTCCACATTTCCTTATAATTTTATCACTGAAGTGGACTCTTCTAAGAAACATAGCTGGGGTTTATTATGGCAGAAGCACAATTCATTTTTAAAATAATGGAAAAGACTAAGACAGGAACGGAAGCATGTTTCCTCTTATCATTAAGGTCAATTGGCTCATGACAAGGAAAATGGGTCACTGATTAGTAAAACAGAGAGCCACATTCCAGCTCAGATTTCTTGGAAAGATGCTAGTTGCCACTAACAAGTGAAAATCTAATGTTTACAGATGGCCAAAAGGCATATGGAAAATACTTTACATCACTTATCATAAGGGAAATTCAAATTAAAACAACAATGAGATATTATTTCACACCACTGAGACTGGCACATATCACAAAGAATAGAAACAACCTGTGTTGGCAGGAATGTGAAGAAAAAGATACTCTCATTCACTGCTAATGGAAATGTCAACTGATCCATCTCTTTGATAAAACAATGTGGACACACACACACACACAAAGAAAAAAACTAAGAATTGGGCTTCCACATGATCCAGCAATTCCACTTCTGGGCATCTACCTCAAGACCCAAAAACTCAATTTAGAAAACATAACTGCACCCTAAGTTTATTGCATCAATATTCACCACCATCAAAAATCCTAGAAAACAATCCAAGTATCCAAGAAGAGATGACTGAAAAAAGAAACTGCTACATACACATACTAGAATACTACTCAGCTTTCAAAAAATAATAATAATAAAATAAAATCATTGCTGCTATGTGGAGGGATCTGAAGAGTATCACACCAAGTGAAGTGAGTCAGGAGACGGAGAGACACAGAATGATCTCTCTCTTATGTGGGATACAGATAATCATTGCAGGGGAATAATAAACACCCAAAGGCAATCAAAACTGAGAGCCTGTTTTCAGGAGGAAGCTTACCTTTATGGAAGGGGGAACAATGGTGGAGGGAAGCAGACATCTGGGTGGAGATTGTGGTGCTGGAATAATTCATGTATGAAACCCTAATAACACTTTATGAGCTGAGGTGCCCAAAAGAAAGGAAGAAATAAAAAGAAATTAAAATGTCTCCAAGGACCAGCCTTTATATCCTCTGAGTCCAGTCTCTAGTTCTAGTAAAATCATGTAGCAAGTACCTGGTCCATCTCTTAGGGTCATTCTCTGTCCCTTCTTTACTCTTTAAATCAGATCTTAAGCCCCTCATCTCAATTAATTTGCATACTTCTAAGGAAGATTCTTGTCAAAGCTTCTTGTAAGATCAGTACATGGTCTCTCCAACTCCATTCCCCAGAACTTGTTAATGCTTTATCAGGACGTGAATAATTGAAAAAAATTGTTCACTTCTGTGTTTCTTTGGTAAATATATAACTGAGTATCTTAGAGAGATGCCATTGTTTTCCATTTGGGAGCTAATGTTCTTTTAAAATATCAATCTATCAACCCAAGGGAATATATCACAAGGAGGAAGAAGTGAGCTGTGAACAGACAGCACCTCGGGAAGAGCAGAGGCTGGAAGGCGTGAGTGTTTTCACTGTGCAAAGTGTTAGTGTTGGCAGGTTTGATTTTAAAGACACACTGACTTCTACAGGGAACATTCCAGCCCATCCTCCCACAAAAACAAGTCTTCCCTGACCATGTAAAAGTGTTTCTGCATCCATTAATGCTTCGTCCTGAAAAGCCTGACTATGACAGAGGAAAATAGAGAAATCTCTTCCACCTGATCTTAGCCCTCTTCGTTAGAGAGAAGAAAACAGTAATTTCCCTTTGTTAAAGCATGAGGAGTTTGGCTTTTATATTCCTAGGCAAAAAAAAAAAAAAAAAGAATTACTCAGAGTCAAAATAGGATTTTCCTAGAGAGAATAAATGTGTTTTGTTAGTTTTTGGGGGGGATACACCCAGCAGTATTCAAGAGCTTACTTTTGACTCTGCACTCAGAGGTTACTCCTGATAGTTCTCAGGGTGGCACCTAGGATCAAACTTAGATCAGCTGCATGCAAAATGCATGTTTTACTCACAGTACTATTGCCCCAGCTTGAAATGATATGTTTTATCTAGCAATCATAAACAATTCAAAATACTGTCAGGTTCTGTACCCCATGACAGGACTGGACATAGAACCACAGTGAAGAAGCAGCAATAAAAGCAGGAAGAATGACGCGCCTAAAGGATACCAAACAGCGTTTTCCTCCCCCTGGAACCAGCCAGGTGGCTTTTCTCCACAGAGCTATATTGATTAGATGATCTGACTTAGACATGACACGCTCACGTCGGATGGGAGCAGGAGAGTTGGCTGGGTGAGCCACCTCATGCCTCATGTGACTCCCTCTAGAAATCCTGTCCCCTGGTCAGGGCAGAGCTGACACCATCACTGACTGCATGTCAGTGTTCAAACAGAGAAGCCACATGTCCCTGTATCTTGTCACCTGCTGTGGAAGACAGAGGCAGTGGCAGGATTCAAGCCTCCATGTTTTCAGGTTCCAGCCATTTAAAAAAAGTGGGGAGAGAAGCCAAGTGGGGGTCCCAGAAATCCCACCATCACTTTCCAGGACAGATTTCCATCTCTCTGTTGGGAAGTTCCGGGAAGCCGACACTCGCGGTCCCTCCGGTTCCTTTACTGGCTTGTCTTCCCTGCCCTGTAAGCAAAAACATACCTGTCCATTTATCATCTCTCTATTCTAGTCTAAGATTTCCTTTCTTTATTTTCAGCTTCCAAAATCTTTAATAGTAAAGGAGGGTCCGGATTAGGTTTTATAGTCCCAGCTGAACCTTCTGCCCCTAGCACACTCAAACTTGCAGCCCTTGGAGCACACATAGGGTTTGGTGTGGCTGTGTGGGGTGCCAAGGGCCTTACCAAAGTGCCTATAGGCCAGGGCTGAAGCGATAGCACAGTGGGTAGGGTGTTTGTTTTGCATGCAGCTGACCCAGGTTCGATTCCCAGCATCTGATATAGTCCCCCAAGCACCGCCAGGAGAAATTCCTGAGTGCAGAGCCAGGAGTAAACCGTGAGCATCACCGGGTGTGACCGAAAAAAAAAAAAAGAGACTATATGCCTTTGCGGGGGGGGGGGGGGGGAGCGGGGGGGGGGGCAGAGAGTAGGACAGTACCTCACCTTGTGGGAGTCCAAGGCCTGCTGGTGAAAGGTCAGGATTTTGCCTCTGGCCTTCAGGAAATATTTGCAGGCACAACTGGTCACAGGAGGATACATACACAGGGCACTTCCTGGACTCACACATCATCGGTGATGGCCCCGACCACCACAGCTGTTTTGCTTTCCCAGCCAGGAGGCTTCATCTTGTGGATAATCCAGGACAGGAACTGAGGCGGCTGGTGGGTCCAACATGAACAGCCTCTTCAGCACAACTTGGTTGAACATGGAATAGGTGTGTCTGGCCAGAAACTGGGAGAACTTCACCCACATACTCAGGGGGACACTAGGGCTCCTAGTGTCGCATCTTCCGCTCTGTTATGGCAGATGTCAAATCCCAGGATGACGCCTTTGGTTCAGCCAGGTCTGGAAAGGTGTTCTCTTATCTCCAACATATTCCCCATAATCAAACCAAAACACATACACACACGCCCAAACCCACCATCCTGACCCACACATCACACACACCATACCGCACACACCTACCACACCAACAGATCCCACATATATACTCCCCACAGCCACCATCACACCTCTCATCATACACCTGTACATACCCAAACCTGATTCAAATCGTTTGTGCTTTCCATTCAAGGGCTAATCAAAAAAGTGTGTCCTCCACAGAGTGACACAAAGGTGTTTGTGTCTCAGTCTTCACTTATTATTCATGTCGGGTACTGTGAAGAGTATGAATCATTGCCTCCAATTCCCAACCACCCAATCATGTTGACATTTTAATTCAATTTATCTCTAAATAGTCCTTTGAGGCAGGAAGGAACAGTGATGGCAAAAGATTTCCAAGTATCTTTTTTTTTTTTTAAGGTTCTTTCACACAGGGAAGCAAAAAAGCAGCCACATTCTGCCAGGGCCTATGTCACAATGACCACTAATGAAGGTAACGCTTTGAACAACCTGGCAGGCTACCGAATGTAACCTGCCCACATGGCAGAGTCTGGAAAACTCCCCGTGGCATACCCAATATGCCAAATACCAGTAACAATGATGGGTCTCATTCTCCTAACCCTGAAAGAGCCTTGAATGTGGTACTTTTTAGATTCTCGGGGCTAGGACAAAGGAGATGTTACTGGTGCCTGCTCAAGGCAAACGATGAACAACAGGATGATCGTGATCATGATCATGAAGGTAACATAAATCCAGTAATAAGAGGGTAACTCTGAACTGCACACAACCCTAACCCAGACTTAGCTGCCAAAACTCCAGTCAGAAGGATGCAAACGAAGGACTTTAGAACTTTCCTGTTCTAAAGAAGCTGTTCATTCCTAAAGAACCACCTCTTCAGAACAGGAATCAACAGCGTGTTGGTTCTGGGATCCACACATCAGTGTTCTAATACCCAAACCTCAGAGTTTGATTACAGGGATAGGGTCTTTGTAGAGCCACAAGGACAACTAGGGACCATGTGACACCAGAGTCCTGGTAAGAGAATGTCTGGACAATGTCTGCACACAGACATGCACAGTGGGAAGATGGTATGGGCACACACAAAGAAGACAGTCACCAACAAGCCAAGGAGACATGGAGCAGTGAGTCAATCCTGCCAACACCTGCTTTCCAGCTTCCTAACTCCAGATTGAGAAAAGGTAGAGTCCTGTCTAGCATAGCTGGTCTGTATCCAGGAGCCATAGCACAGGGTTGCAGTGCCCACTCCTACTTTTTAGGGGTGGCTGGTGAGATGCATGTCTTGGCCATCAGGTCAGGTTCGGTCAGAGATACAGCACTGCCGTGACGTAGGGCTGGTCGTGGGCTTTTCTGACATTACTTCCCTGCTCTGCCACATATAGCTAGTAGTCTCCTTCCTGTCCAGCTGATGATTCCCTGATATTATGCATAAGAGATGCTGTGACGTGCCAAATGCTCGGTAATGGTGACTGTGTTCATGATCTCTAGATCAGCAAGGATGACACTAAGATAATAATCTTTCTGGATGCTGGAGTTTATCGGCAGTTCCGTATCAGGACAACAGTCATGTGCTGAAGATATCTTAGATCAGAGGTCCCCAACTTATTTGGCCTACTGCCCCTTGCAGAAAAATAGTGCTTCCCTGAAAATCGACCTTCTGTAAGTGAACAAGCATAAAGCGCGCCCCCCCCCCCCCCAGATTTTATCCATCAGCCCCATCCTTCTAGCACCACCAAGGGGACAGCATCGCTCACTTTGGAAAACACTGTAGAAGAAGATCCCTGGTTCTCCTGACTTCTCCCTACAAGTTAAATACGACAATTTGAGAACTAAATTGATGTGATGGATTATAGGTGTGAGGGGTGTCTCCCAAGGATATTCAGGAGATCTTGGGACCCTGCTACCAATTCCTGCCACCAAAGCAAGTTTGTGGGTCAATGAGAGGGTCTGAGGCTACACTGTTGATTGGGATCTGGAGTTTCAGAAACTCCCAAGCCACCCTATAAGTGCTTAGAGGATGCCAAGACCATGCCTGGTGGCATTCAGGGACCTCCAAGGCTATACTAGGCATGGATTGGGGAGGGGGCATGTATTATGGATCAAACCACAGTCAGCTGCATGCATACTATATCTCCAACCCCTGGATTAAATATATTTTATAACTTTTCCAAGAGCTGTTGAAAACTTAGAGAGTCTTTTATTTCAAAGCCATTTAGATCCTAGACTCCTAGCACCAAACCAACTATTATACGCCTTATTGGATTGTAGCTTACAATTTATTGGATGAAGTAAAATTTCTTTTTAGCTTCCTCTGTCAAAAATGAAAGTTTTTTTAATGGAGAATTTCTTCACCCTCAAAAGAAATTTTCCTTTTCCTTCACCTTGGTAATTTTCTGAAATTGCCCTACTTTACCTCTTCA
Organism: Sorex fumeus; assembly: GCF_029834395.1. Taxonomy (NCBI): domain Eukaryota; kingdom Metazoa; phylum Chordata; class Mammalia; order Eulipotyphla; family Soricidae; genus Sorex; species Sorex fumeus. The sequence goes on from NW_026606065.1 coordinate 29,197,785, forward strand.
CCTAGTACAGACAAACAAGACATAAGAATAAATGTTGCTACAGAGACAGGAAACACTTGAGCACAGAAGAAGTTTTCTTCACATGAGATCTTGGTATTGAGTGGCCAGTGCAGTGATTTTCAGCTTCTCCTGGATGTCCTTCATCTCATCTAGTGGACAGGGCTCCAGTATTCCTGGGTTGTGTATGCTCCAGTACCTTCCCTGTTCTTCTGATTCCTGGGAGAGTATGGTTCTTCTTCCTCTATGTCCCTTCACTCCATCCTCTATTCACCAGTTTATGATCATTCCTTTAATCAGGGTAAACAAGACTCTTCTGTCCAAACAACTACATGTCTTGACACTCTGAGAGGCAATAGGCCATGTGTCATGAAGGAACAAATAAGAGGACCTGTAGGTGGGCACGTCCTTTGAGGACTAAGCACCAGGGGTGTATTCTCTCTTCTGAGCACCCACCCAGGCAGGGAGTCCTCAGGGAATCCAACTCTTTCCTTCTCACACAGCGTGCCACCAGATGCAGTCACGTACTCACGAGCTCAGGCTGGTGTGTTGAAGCGTTACTCTGAGCTCCATGCTGATGTGTTACTCTGAGCCTCGTCCTGCTCTAACTCTGCTTTGGCCCTGAAATCCCTCCTCCTGGAGAGAGTCTCACACTAGCTTTTGAATCTCCTGGGCTGTTGTTTCCAGCTGCAAATGTCCACTTTCCACCCTAGATCCACAGAATCAGAAGCTTTAGGCTACAGTTCCAGGAATCAGGTTTGAACAAGCCCTTCAGTTTATGCCAGTTGTTCAATGGGAGCAAAAGTTTAAATCTGAGGCATCTTCAAAAGAGGGAATGTCTAGACCTCCCCCCATCACCACCCTTAACAATTCTGATTTCATTGTCTTGAAATGCAGTCTGAGTAAATTCCGTAATTAATATAAGAAACACAGCCCAGATGTTTTCAATACACAACCCAGGAGGAGTATCTCTGCCTCAAAGGGATTATACCAATTGACTCCTTATATACGGACCCCCTGAAGTCTGGTGTGAAATTGAGCATATATTTTTCTGGGAGAAGATGCCTAATTTTCAAATGGGTTATTTAACCCAGAGACAATTAATAATGCAGGGTTAAAAAGACAGTGAATTCTTTCTTCTGTACTTAGTAACTAAGTTTCATGGAGGAAATGACAGAAAATTGAATGAGTGGCAGGGTTGCTAAATTAATTTGAACTAACCTTTTGCAATCAATGATAATATATTTTATATATGTTAGAGAATGTGAGGGGAGAGCCTATAAATCCATGCAGTATTCATCACTGTCATCATTTGAATCCATTCAACACCCTAGAGAACAGACCACCATATGGGATATTTGTTTATTTGACCTTCATGCTCCTCTGTGAGGGCAGGTAATATGATCACATTTATACTAGAGAAATTAAGGGACTTGCTAAAGATCATACAAGTAAGAGCAAAACAAGTACTTACATAAAAATATTCATTGATGCTCTACCTTAATTATGAAAAAATAACTATCACGAGACAATATATAAAAAGATACACTAGAATAGCCACCAGCAGCAGTGCCCTCTCTGTAGTATAGAAGCCAGAAAGCTAGACTGCTATAAATCAGTCCTACAGAAAGTCAAATTGCCATCTTCCTAATACCCAAGGACAGTAGAGATAAGGGCCAGAGGATCACACCAGGGTTTGGAAGCTGGCCCCACGTAATGGGAGCAAAAGCAGTTGGGATGGAGAAGGAACCACTAAGTAAATCATGATTGGAGGGACTGCCCAGGATGGGAGATGTGTGCTGAAAGTAGACCAAGCACCAAACACGATGGCCTCTGAGTATCTGTATTGCAAATCATAATGCCCAAAAAGAGAGGAGGGGGAGAGAGAGAGAGAGAGAGAGAGAGAGAGAGAGAGAGAGAGAGAGAGAGAGAGAGAGAGAAAGAGAGAGAGAGAGAGAGAGAGAGAGAGAGAAGAAAAGTAGTTGCCACAGCAGCACTGGGTGGGATGGGGTAGGGGTGGCAAGAGGGATACTGGGAACATTAGGGGTGGAAAATGTGCGCTGGTGATGGGTGCTCGAGCATTGTGTAACTGAAATGTAATCATGCAAGTTTGTAACTGTATCTCACGGTGATCGAAAAAACTTATCTTAAAAAATATTGCTGTCTCCAGTGACTATCCAGAGAACTAACAATAACTTCTAAAACAATCAGCCCTTGGCCTGAGCACTGTAGTCTGAGATCAAGATGAACCTAGGAGAGCAATTCTATAAGATTAATGTATCACTTACTGTGTCACTGTGTCACTGTCCTCCCGTTGTTCATCGATTTGCTCGAACAGGCCCAGTAACGTCTCCATTGGAGACTTTGTTGTTACTGTGTTTGGCATATCAAATACATCACGGGTAGCTTGCCAGGCTCTGCCCTGCAGGCGAGATACTCTCGGTAGCTTGCCGGGCTCTCTGAGAGGGGAGGAGGAATCGAACTCAGGTCGGCCATGTTGGCTGCGTGCAAGGCAAACGTTCTACCGCTGTGCTATCGCTCCAGCCCATCACTTACTGTGTCCATACAAAATGATTAATATTATGAATGCTTATATGTTTGTTGGACAAGGAGAGGAGAAACACACCCATGGGATTCTGTTCTAGGGTGAGTCTATCTGCTAAATGAGAATCTGCCCTAGAAGCTGCTTTCCCCGAGGGAAAGAACTTTACCCCTATTGATTGTGACCACACCTATGCGTAATTGTTACCCCAACCCCTCATGGTTTTGAGATTTAACTAGAGTGTAAGAGTGGGCTGAGGGATCAAGATCCAGACTCCAGAAGGAGAAGGAGAAAGGGGATCCAGATCCAGATTCCAGAGCCAGAAGGAGGATGAAGGGGGATCGAGGAGGAGAATGAAGTAGCACAGGGGAGGAAGAAACAGGAGGAGAGTCAGAGGAAAATGGAGATGGGAATGGAATAAACTGCAACTGACACCAAATAAATAAATAAATAAAACAATCAGCCCCAAATGGCCAGGATTAATAACTGACAACTTCCCAGGTTTTTAACCTTGGTTTCAACTTAGCACCAATCAGGAAAAAAACAAACAGTCAATCTTAACCAATCACTGCCCAAGATTCTCCACTAGCACAAGAACAACCCAGAGCATCCGGAAACCTACCCTTCTACCCATTCCTCTGTCTGCTTTGGAGCCTCTGCCAGGCACAAGCAAAAGCAACAACCTCCCATGGTACAAGAAGCTCTGAATGACTAACTAGCCTTTACTTTGCTCATTGGGTTGGTCTTTATTTCCATAGCTATCAATCCAGGCTTGCCTTGCCTCGCAAGGAAGACCACTAATAATCAAAGATGATGCATGACTTCTTCCTGATGCTCTGGATGAAACTTTCTCAAGCCTAATTGGATTGGGCTCATTTCCAGGAATTTTTAATAAATTACCAGTGTGTGGGTCGGTATAATAGCTGGATCTACGAAACAGATAGATATGACTCCTAAAATGACACCCAGTCTAAGGATCAAAATTAGATCATTAATGATATAATTTAGTGCCCCCTTTCCCTGAGCTCATGTTTAACCTGACCTTTACTTTTGTACCTCCCCTAAAATACTGATATTCTCTTGATTACACATATTTTGATTATTTATTTGTTTTTGTTTATTTATTTAACTTTGACTTTGGGTGATGCGCAGGGGTTACTCCTGGCTCTGCACTCAAAACTCAATCCTGGGAGTTCTCAGGAAACCATATGGGATGGGGTGATCGAACATGGGTCAGCCACATGTAAGGCAAGTGCCTTATTCACTTGTACAATTGCTCTGATCCCTGTTTGTCTGTTTTGTCTTGTTTTGTTTTTTAAATTTTTATTAGTGAAACACCCTGAGGTATAGTTGTAGACTTACAAATTTTTGTGCTTGGGTTTCAGTTATACAATGATCAAGTAATTTGTCTGTTTTTTTAAGTTTACTTTTTCCAAAATATTCTGTATTACTTTCTCTCATTGAGTGTGAGGTAGGCTGGGCAGAGGAAAAGGAGAAAATAGATCTCTTGCCACATTAAACAAATGCATGTTTTCCCATGTTCAGCACTTGAGGCTTCCTAAAAGTTCTTTCATAAAAGTGTAGAGGCCCTACACGGGGCAGGAGTGCAAGGCGCTTCTCACTTCACAGTACCTTCCATATCATGCTTGCAAAACCCTCCTGCCCTCAAGAAAACATATTCTGCCCTTAGGACCTGCTTGCTTTTTCCTCCAGGGAGGTTGGAACAAGTGCCAGGCAATTTCTTAATAGGGGACAGTTGATCAAGACATCACATATTTCCAACCCAAAGAAAGTCCTACTTATAGGAATCTTCACAACTGGATTTTGGTGTTAGCTAAAATGACTTCCTTCAGGCATAGGATAAGTATCAAGAGAATTGTCACTGTTCTTCCTGCATTAACATATGCCTCAGAGACCTGGGCCCTACAAAAACAGGATGAGAACCCTATTCAGGTCTCTCAAAGAGGAATCGAAAGAGCTATGCTTGGAATATCACGATTCACTCAAATGAGTGATAGAATCTGGAGTTCTGATCTCCGTCAATGCTCAAGAATCAGGGACGCTGTCTCATTTGCCAAGGCATCAAAAATCAGTTGGGCTGGACACGTAATGAGGTTTACAGACAACCGCTGGACTAGAGCCATTACTGACTGGATTCCATGGGACATCAAAAGATCACGTGGACGCCCACCTACAAGATGGTCAGACTTCTTCGTCAAGACCCTGAATGATCGGTTTGAGGCTCTGCATGTTCCTAGAACGAACAGATGCCATTGGGCTACGCTAGCACGCAACAGGGATGAATGGAGACGTTACTGGCACCCACTCGAGTAAATAGATGAATAATGGGGGATCAAGTGATCAAGTGACCCTTAAAAATAACTCATATAGCATATATAGGAAGCTAATTGCCACATCCAAGTTTTCCTCTCTCTCTACTCTGGAGCTACTCAAGTTCTTTAGCCTCTCCAGCTGGGTTATATTTTACTCAGTCTCAGCAGTTTCTTCTTCTAGTAGCTCTTGGTATAAAAACACTATGGGGATATTTTTTGTAATTACAGTATTTCTGTATGTATATGGTCTCAATGTGTCTCTTTATGATCATAACTTGACTTTCTCCCTGATTTCTTTCAACTCAGTCTTAATATTGCTTCCTTTCATGGCAGACTGTCCTCCACAGTACTCATCAAATCTTTCAAATTTTTATATACCAAACTAATAGGGACCTAGAAAGCAAAATTCATGCTCTTGAGCCTCAATCCTGGCTTCAAAATAAAAGTAAATTCCTACACTATATTTACTATTTTACTCAACTGAGTTCGATTACCTGCCTTCTTGCAATTTACCATTTTATCCTTCTAGAATTGCATATCCAGAAAGTTGGTAGACTAAACATTAACCTAGATCTTTTTTTATAGCAATGCTGTGGTCATTAATTTATATATAAGCATTTACAGACCAAAAATCAGTCTAACTATATCATACCAAATAGAAACTATCCACTTTATGAATTGTGGGAAAACCTGAACAATGGATCCAATTTTCAGAATACACAGAATAAATCTGCATGATTTTTTACAGGTTCAAATAAAATCACTCATTATATACAGTCCTTTTTCCTTACTTTGCTTTTTCCAAACTGTAAGAGTAAATCGCATGTTTGAGTTTTCTCTCACTTATAACTCTAAAAAAGTGTTTTGAAATTTAGAGCACACAGATAGATATGTACAGTACTTTGAGACTTCAAGTGAACAGAGACAAAAGTTCTTGTATTTTTACACAAAGACTACAGAAATAACTCAGAGCATAATAAAGTTAAAAAGGAACGATTATAGAAGGGAGTTTTTACATTGGTGATAGCATAGACTGAAATTTGAAGTCTTGAAAATGTCAACACAGAACATCAAATACCTGGGGCAGTGGGCATGAGATCAATCCAGGTTTGATCCTAGATGCCACATATTGCCTCTCCAGTACCACCTGGAGTTATCCCTGAGCACCACCAAGTGCGACCCTAAAAAGAAACAAACAAATAAACAAACCCGTTAAATATAAAATTTGTAAGGTAAAGGTAAAGGCCCTCCCGTTGATTGTCAATTTGCTCGAGCGGGCCCAGTAACGTCTCCATTGGAGACTTTGTTTTACTGTGTTTGGCATATGGAATACTCTCGGTAGCTTGTCGGGCTCTCCGAGAGGGGCGGAGGAATCGAACTCGGGTCGGCCATGTTGGTCGCTTGTAAGGCGAACGCCCTACCACTGTGCTATCGCTCCAGCCCATAAAATTTGTAGGATACTACAAATAGAATATCTATATTTTTGTAACGTATGTACTTATTGATGCATGAGATAATAACCTTATTGTTGTTTGTTTCTGGGCCACACCCAGAGATGATCAGGGGTTACTCCTGGCTATGCACTCAGGCGTTACTCTTGGTAGTGCCGAGGGGACCATATGGAATGCCAGAGATTGAACCTGGGTCCACTACATGCAAGGCAAGTGGTCTCCCCTCTGTACTATTACTCCACCATAATTACTTTAACTCTTCATTTTCCATTCTTTTCTCTGTCATTATGCCAGAGCCATGAACTTCATTTTAAAGGGAAAAATGCTAATTAAGAAATCACCAACTCTTTCTACAGTTTTCAAGATTCCAAATTGTGCCCAAATTTGGTATCTCTGTATTGACATAATATTTTTTTTCTCATGCCCTGCTCCAGAAAAGTGGAGTGGGGATCTGTGACTGAGTATGAGGTCTCTTCAAAATAAATTTCTTTATGATTTATTATCAGTAGGTGTTTGATTTTTTTTACCTATTTTGTATACCTATACATCTGGGATTATGTAAAAATTTCTCAAGTAACGATCGGTGCAAGTGGGAAAAGTTTAGGAAGCTCCAGTCTGGAAAAGGGTTGATACAATTTTTCTGTAATGGGTGCAATTATAAATATGTATATTCTGTTGTAACTGCACAAATCTGCTGTTGTAATTCAAAAGCAACCAAAATCATGTAAATTAATTAGTATAGTTGTATTCCAATCAAACTTGCTTGACTAAAACAGGAGTTGTAATTAATTCTCAGGTAATAATTTGCCAGTTCCTCATCTCTAAACCAATAAATACTATGATCACTAATCATGGCTGGCTATTTAAATTCAAATTAGAGTGGAATGAAATTTAAAATTCATGCTCTTGGTGGCACTGCCACCTTTGAAATGCCCAATGACCCCCAGTGACCGATGATTGTACTTATTAAACTGCACAAATAGGACACATTTCCGTCTCCACACAACAGCTCAATTCACCTCTCAAAATCTTCAAACCACATTAGAATTCTTTAGAGAAAAGTGAAAAAACAAACCTGTGTTCCCTAAACTACTAATCCTACTCATTTTTTGACACTTAAAATGATTTTTAATAGCATCAAGTCATGTGAAAACTTCATATTCTGCAGAAAAATGTCATGGTGTGAATTCTAAGCAACATTTTAATTTGCACCAGAAATGAGGTGTTAAAAAGCATGTTGAACTTCTATTTAGAAGATTTAAGAATGGGGGGAGGGAGAGAAAAGTCTATATCATAAAGATTCTGGGTTTGGCCCTCACGTATCTTTTTATTAAAGTATCTTAGGCAACTAAAGTTTAAAACACAGTAATTCTAAATTTATGCAAAGTTGTTGAGGACAAGGTAAGCAGGCAAAAAAAAAAAAAGAAGAAGAAACTTAACACAAACACGTGTGGTTACAAATCACCATTTGGTCCCAGAAGCATCTAAGGAAACTGCCCAAGTCTCCCTTTCCTTGATGTGGTCACACTTCTACCCTAAGAGCTCATTCTGGTCTCAAACTGCAGGAATCAGAGGTGGATGACTGAAGAAGAGAGAGCTCTGCCTCTGTTTATAATCACAAGTTAACCTCCTTTCCTTCCTTCCATCCTTCCTCTCTCCTTCCTTCCTTCCTTCCTTCCTTCCTTCCTTTTTCTTCCTTCCTTCCTTCCTTCCTTCCTCCCTCCCTCCCTCCCTTCCTTCCTCCTTTTCTCTTGCTTCCTTTCTTTCCTCCTTCCTCTCTCTCCCTTTCTCTTTCTTCCTTCCTCTCCCCTTTTTTCTTTTTCAATTTTTTTCTTTTCCTCTCATTCATCCTTCCATTCTTCTGTCCTTCCTCCCACCTTCCCTTCCATCCTTCCTCTTCCTTCCTTTCCTCCTTTCTCTCTTTCTCCCTGAAATAAAATAGAAAAAAATCAGGAGTTATAAACATCTGAAACTGATAACCAGGAAGCTTGCTAAATGGCGCAGGACACAAAGAATCAGAGAAAGGAACTTATCAAAAACAAACACCATGTATTTCCCACCTACTTGTTAGATTTGCATAGACCTCTGTTTTCTCCATCCATTCTATTTCCAGTCCATCTGTCAGTCCCTTTACAGAGGGAGAACTTACATTTTCTCAAGACCAGAAAGCTAGTACAGTGGGTAGGGTGCTTGCCTTGCACACTGTCAACCCGGATTCGATCCCAAGAACCACAGTTGATCCCCCAAGCACTGCCAGGAGCAATCCCTAAGCACAGAGTAAGGAGGGGAAGGGATGGGAAGGGGAAGGGAGGGGAGGGGAGGGGAGGGGAGGGGCCGGAAGGGGGAGGGGGAAGGTGTAGAATAGGAACAACATCTTGAGTAAAACTGCACAGGTTCACTGGCTACTCCAACAGCCCAATTCATCTCAGCAAGCCCATTTGAAAGTGAATGTGCAAACAGCTGACCACAGCGGCGACAGTAAACATGAATCTTCAAAATAAAAACCTTGAAATCCAACTACAGAGAGGGTAAACAAGAGTCCGAGTACAAGGCAGTTTGCGGGTTCAGTTCAATTTGGGGCACGGTCTGATTCCAGATGTCCCATGCTAGCATTAGAGATCAAGGGTGGACAAAATAGATGCCTGTTAAGCAAGCATTGAAAATGCCAGAGGGAGAATCGGTCTCTCTCACTCAAAGAAATGTCAGTGACTTACACAGGAGATGGTCTTCAGCACCTGAAACACAGTATTTTAATTAATGCAGGTGCCAACAGCTGATGGGGATTGGACAAGAAGCCCGTGGTGACACAGTGAACTCCTCCTCATCAGCCATCAGAACAGGATTGTCGTCGAATTCCCTTTATGACATTATCAAGCCCAGTTCCACGAAGAGCCTCCTCTCTGCTCCAACTCAGTTTTCTTTAATAAAAACTGGCCAGACTTCCCGTGATCTTCCTCCTGGGAATTTCATGGGATTTGATGTTGTTTTGCAGGCACACTCCGAAGTGGAAGGCGCCACCTTTCACAGGAATAAGTAAAAGCAAGTCGTGGGTCTCTAAAGCAATGTTTTCCAAACTTTCATGGGCACTACATCACCTGAAATCCTTTTAAGATCAGGGTTTAGGAGGAGAGTTCTGAGAGTCCCAGTTTCCAACAAAACCCCTGATATGATGGTGGTGGAGGTGAGGTGAAGGTGGACAGGCCTCAAGCCACACTTAGAGTAGCCAAGATTAGTAAGTAGCACACTAATTCTTCAAAATCAAATTCTGGTCTTCAAATGTGGAATTGAAGGGGGAAATAGTCCTTCAAATACAAAATCAAGAAATATTCAAATGGCTGGGACACGATCCAGAAGAGACTCTGCACTTTTAAAGAAGGGTTCAGAGATGACTGGTTAAAGAAACTTTGGTACATTTACACAATGGAGTACTATGTAGCTGTTAGAAAAAGATGAAGTCATGAAATTTACATACAAGTGGTACTACATGGAAAGTATCATGTTAAGCGAAATGAGTCAGAAAGAGAGGGATAGACATAGAAAGATTGCATTCATTTGGGGAACATAAAGTAACAAAATAGGAGATTAACACCCAAGAGTGACTGAGATTAGTACCAGGAATTTTGCTCTAGCCACACGTGCTAGGGGAAAAGGGAGCTCAGATAGAGAAGGGAGCACCAAATAAAGGGTGTTGGGAGGCTCCTTCCAGGATGGGAGAAGCATGCTGAAAGTAGACTATAGACCGAACATGATTGCCACTCAATGCCTCTTTTGCAAACCACAGCACCCAAAAGGAGAGAGAGAACAAAAGGGAATGCCCTGCCACAGAGCCAGGGTGGGTTGGGGGGATGGGCGGTGGGATGGATACTGGGACCCGTGGTGGTGGAAAATGGGCACTGGTGGAGGGACAATTGATCATTGTACAATTGAAACCCAAGCACAAAAATTTGTAAATCTACAACTGTACCTCATGGTGTTTCACTAATAAAAATTAAAAAAAAAAAAAGAAGGGTGCAGACCTCAGAGCTGCGCAGAGTTTGCAAGAGACAACCAGAGTGGAGAGGAGAGAAAGGGGGAGGAGAAGGGGATGGGGTAGGGGTAGAGCGGGGGTGGGGGCATTCTACCTCTCACGCATCTGCATGGCTGAGTTAGGAAAGAACATAGTCTGTGACTTGAAGAACCATTGGTAAAGGTGGTCAGGTTAGTTAGGTGCCAATAAAACCATGTGCCCAACAGTTTGTTAATCACATCACCACAGTCTGCTCCAGGCTCCAGGGCTCCAGGGCTCCAGGCTCACTGTCACAGAAGACCCTTCTCTTTCCACTAAGGGAAGAAGCAGACATTACATAGTGCCTCTTCGTCCCCAAGATACGGCTTGTTTCTTTTTGCACAGCATCCCACTTAATTCTTGCAACAAATTTAAAAAATAGATAAAACTATCTGTTTTTGAGATAAGAAAAAAGAATTCAAAAATAATTAAATTCCATGCCTGTGGCAATAGAGATGGTAAGTGGCTGAACTAAGATTCAAATTCATGGCTGCTTACTCCGAACACTGAGAGATTTCTTTGTTTTCAAGTCTAAAGTCATATCAGACCCAGAACTTAAATCAAGTTATTATTAGCCTCCAAATATGTAAGCATAATTATGCATAAATTCTCAAAAGCTATACTTATTTCTAAAATTAATGTTCTGTCCCACATTTTATTTAAGCTTGACAAACTGGCAAAACTAAGTTTTACTCTTACTTCAACCTGTTTTAATTTTCTTGGCTATGAGGCCACACCCGGCAATGCTCAGGGGTCACTCCTGGCTCTGTGTTCAGGAATAACTTCTGGAAATGCTTAAGGGATCATATGGGATGCCAGGGATTGAACTTAGGTCAGCAGCGGGGAAGGCAAACATCCTTCTTGCTATACTACCTCTCCAGTCCAGTCTAGTTCAACTTATTTTTTTAAAAAAATCAATAGCATATTATTCATAGTATGAGATCTACTGATTATGTGGATAATATACTTACTACTTTCCTACTCCTTTTATTGAAATAAAATATAACTATAAGGATTCGGGCCATAATTACTCATAAAACTGTCAGAATGATATAGGAGAGAGAATCCCAGGGCAGAGCCTTCCAGGAAGCAGAGCATCACTGAAATATCTGCTTGAAAATAGAAAGTGCAGGACTTATTTTCCTACTGTCCCCGCATATCCTGAAGGAAGAAGGTGGCTTGTGCACAGGGATCTACATTTCTAAGGGATTGCCCCATCCACTGCTGAACCACAGCTCTTGCTCTGAGAATAGCCATGGTCTGCAAGATTAGAAAACAGACCAGCATTCCCAGTATGACCTTTACACTTAGTGTGCACCTAACATTGTTTCATCTCCATGTGAGTCTCTTTTTTGTTAAATTCTGTGATCCAACAGATCTAGATTTGGATCACCCTTTCCACCCAGTCCCTGAGGAAATCTTAACAGGGTTTTCAAAGACTCTGCTCCTCACTTTCATCTATTTGATGTGCTGGTTTCCAGGAAAAGGGTGTCAGAACCTTCCACTATGAATGTAGCTTTTCACTGTAATTCTTTGCTTATTTATAGCTCCAAGCCAGGATGAATATTGTAGATGGTATGACAATTCTTCTGTCTTCTTGATAGGTAAAGTTTTATTAATTCTCATTTTCTCTTTTGTTTTGTCTTGAGGCCACGTCCTTCTATGTCCAGGGTTTACTTCTGGTTCTACACTCAGGAATCATTCCTGACTGGGCTTAGGATCGTATGGGATTCTGGGGTTAGAACCCAGGTCAGCCATGTGCAAGCAAGCACCCTACCTGCTGTACTACCTCTCCAGCCCCAAATGGTCCTTTCCTTTTCTCTGCTAATATTAAGATTATCACTCATATTGTTTATATTAATATATTCCTAAAATAAACTTTCCATCCCTTGATTTTCAAACTTTCTGCATCATTTGGTTTTATATTTGCTCATTAGAAATAGCTCAGAATTTGGATTAAAATTAGATCTTAGATTCACAGCTAAATCTCAAATTGATGTAGGCAGATAGATAGGGAAAGGCCCTTTGCAATGAAACAAAGTTTCATGGAAGAAGAATTCTAGGAATGACCCACCTTGTGGATACAGAAAACAAAGGCCTGATAAGACCATCCGCAGACCCTCAGGATATAGGCCACCCTATGAAATTCCTCTTTTTGGACTTCCCTGGTAACCTCCTTAGCAACGGATTTTTACCTGGGAAGAGGCCCCACATGGGGACAGGCTGGAGAAACCCTATAAAGTCCACCTTGAACAAAGGAAAGGCGTGCATATGCTGCCCAAGCCCATGTGCTGCTTGCGCCCATGTGGCCGAGCACATGTGGTGCCCGAGCACATGTGGTGCCCGCATCTCCCCTCTTGAGATGTGTACTTTCATGTCTAATGCTAGGATGTGTGTAGGCTCTCTCTCTCTCTCTCTCTCTCTCTCTCTCTCTCTCTCTCTCTCTCTCTCTCTCTCTCTCTCTCTCTCTCTCTGCCCTTGGAGAAGCCTGTGTTCTCTCTTGAGTATGTTACACTCTCTCTCTCTTACTCTCCATTCCCCCGCTTATCTGCTTATCCCTCTCTCTCCCTCTCCAAAAATCCTCCAAATAATATCTATTTATTTCACTGCTTGTCTACTCCTGAAATTCCTTTCTGCGAGGCGAGACAAGAACCCAGTAACCCTGGGTCCCGGGTGACAGAGGCGGGTGGGGAGAAAGTGACCATCTTTCTCCTCCCTGCTTAACATAAGTCACCCGTGGGGCCCACCAACATCAAAATGAGATGCAATCCAAGCCACTAAAATTTATGGGTACACGGGTCTACTGACTGAAAACTCAGGGAGACCTCTCGAGGGGAGCAGGCGACGTCTCACCCTGCCAAAGCCCCAACAGCCTCACCCACACCCCACAGCTACAGTCATGCCAAGGGCCAACTCCACAGCTTCACAACTAATCTCCAAACCAATGAAAATTTCAGGTACACTAGTTTTCAGACTGAGAACTCCGGGGTCTTCTCAGAGCAGGGGCAACCTCCCTCCTCCCTCCATACTTCCAGAAGCCCTGGCAGCCTTTCCAGCATCCTACAGCCTCTGCCATGAAAGCTAATTGGTTTTGTTTTATAGATGCTGGAGTTTCTGGAGCACACAGCTCTACGTGAGGCCATGTGACACCTCCAAATTCCACAGTCCTGATATCCCAGTGGAGCATACCAAACTAGATAAAAAAGTAACAGAGAAGCCAACTCTGCTCAATAAACAAAAACAATAAAACTGACTTGATGGGAGTGGAAGGGGTGGAGCACCAGGGGAATTGACTCAGTCACTTTAAATCTCGCCCATGGAACAGGTAGCCAATCAGAACAGATCAAAGGATGGCCTGGGTGGGATATGGCAGCAGATAAAAGGAGACGCCCAGCTCTCCTCGCTGTCTCTTGGCATGATCTTCACACATACCTCAAACTCCAGTCTACCTTAAAACCAATGTAAAAACTCACTTCTATAATCATTTCTATACTGAGTCATCATGAGATACACAGTTACAAAGTTGTTCATGATTGTGTTTCAGTCATAGATGTTCCATCACCAGTTCCTTCACCAGTGTACATTTCCCCACCACCAATGGCCCCAGTTTCCCTCCCACCTGCCTCTTGGCAAGCACCTTCCTTCCTTCCTTCCTTCCTTCCTTCCTTCCTTCCTTCCTTCCTTTCCTCTCCCTTCCTTCCTTTCCTTTCCCTTCCTTCCTTCCTTCCTTCCTACCTTCCTTCCTTCCTTTCTTCCTTCCTTTCCTCTCCTTCCTTCCTTCCTTCCTTCCTTCCTTTCTTCCTTCCTTTCCTCTCCGTCCTTCCTTCCTTCCTTTCTTCCTTCCTTTCCTCTCCTTCCTTCCTTCTTTCTTTCTTATCTTTCTTCCTTTCTTTCTCTCTTTCTTTCTTCCTTTCCCTCTTTCTTTCTTCCTTTCTCTCTTCCTTCCTGCCTTTCTTTCTTTCTTTCTTTCTTCCTTTCCCTCTTTCTTTCTTCCTTTCTCTCTTCCTTCCTTCCTGCCTTTCTTTCTTTTTCTTTCTTTCTTTCTTTCTTTCTTTTTTCTCTCTTTCTCTGTCTCTCTGATTCTCTCTTTCTCTGGCTTTAACTCTCTCGTCCCTCTCTCTCCTCTCCAGACCAAAAATTTTTTCCTTTACATTATCTCTTTTTTTTAATCTACCAAGCAGACTAAGAAATAAGTAGGGTTCCCCTTGGCAAACAGATGGCTGAGTACACACAGGCCTTGTCAAGCCATCCAGGACTGAAATATGGAAAGTGCTCAGACTCTACTCAGGAAAGCTCAGATTAATGCATGGCTAGGATATATACGCAGAGAAAGATATTAAGCATGGGAATCTTACCTATGTGCACGTGACCATGCCCAGAAACCAGAAAAGCTAAGAGAGGATGGCAGGAAACATTTGGGGTATAGTTGAGAGGCCCAGCAACAGGTCCTGAGCACAGGGCTCTCACCCAGGCTCACATGATCATGACCAGAAACTAAGAAAAGTATAGAGGGTGATACAAGGACAAGACCTGACCATCACTCACAGGAGGCAACTGGACTGGGAGATCATACATTGGACAGAGCAATGCCAGAGACAAGATGAGTATTGTCATTCACAGGGAAAGGAGAGGTCTGGACATTTGGGGAGGGACTTAAGATCCAAAAACCTGGACTTTGCACTGAACCCTTAACTTTCAATCTTCTGGGTATTGTGTGCAAATCTTTCATACGATTCTAAAGAATTCACCAGTGCAGGAAAGTCCACTTTTGCACTGACAAAACCAATAAAGCAAAAAGTTCAGCTAACAACAAACATCTTAGTAAAATCTTAGACTGGAACTTAGTGAGATATAACAACTTTCTTTTTTTTAACTGTAGTAGTTTTTATAATTCCATTAAGCATTTGTTTGTAACAACCAACACAAAGTTATTTTTGAATGCCCATAACTGTATTGTGAACAACTTTGTAAACCTTGTGTTTAAATAAAGAAAAAAAAGTAAATAAAAATTTAAAATTCAATCTACCACATCTACTACTTCATATTTTCCCCTTCTGCTCACCTGATTCATGTTTCTGAGTCTCCTGTTTACCTTATTTCCCCTTTTCTCTGTTGTTTTGTTTGTTTGGGGGCCACATCCAGTGGCTCTCGGGGTTTATTCCTGACTCAGAGGTCAATCCTGGCAGGCTCTGGGGACTATATGGGATGCTGGAGATCAAATCCAGATCAGCTGTATGCAAGACAAATGCCCTACCCACTGTACTACCACTCCAGCCCCTTTTCCCTCTATCTCTTATAGAGTTTTCATGGTTCCATTTTTTTCTTTTCTAATGATTTGGAAATTACATCTCACAGTATCACAGTCTTCCTGTTGTTCATCAATTGCCTCAAGCAGGCCCCAGTAATGTCTCCTTCATCCTAGCCCTGAGATTTTAAAAAGTGCCACATTCAAGGCTCTTTCAGGGTCAGGAGAATGAGACCCATAATTGTTACTGTTTTTTGGCATATTGAATACGCCACGGGGAGTCTGCCAGACTCTGCCATGTGGGCAGGATAATTTTGGTAGCCTGCCAGGTTCTCCAGAGTAAGAACTAGATAACAAGATCTACAAGGGTCTAACAAGACCATTCCAGGAGCAGGGTTTTATAGTCTCTGGGTCTTGGCCGTTGATGGGATTACACGGCGCCAGGGACAGTTGGTGGGTGTAACACCTACATACTGGAAGATGGGGGTTCTGGGTGGAGTAGGCCCCAGTCCCAATCTGAGCAGGCTTGGAGATCTACGCCCCGGGTTCTGCACACCAGGGTTCCTCGGCCAGTTCCTTCATGTGTGAGGCTCATCCAAATGTGTGGAGAGTGGTCTTAAGCATGGCTGTGGCTGGAACCGGAGGTCTTCAGCTGCCGGGGCTCTGCTCGGGGTGGGGAGGGAAACTCAACCCACCCTCTTCCAAGGAGCCCCGATGAGGACAGCCAGGCGCAGATGCAGGAGACTCTGAGCTGTTCTCTTCCGGGAGCAGGATTTTATAGTCTCTGGGTCTTGGCCGTTGATGGGATTACATGGCACCGGGGGAAATTACATCTATTGCTGATGATCTTTAAATGACTACTTTTAAATTTTTTAACATGCATATTTAAAAATATCTTCAGAAGTGAAAAACTAAGTTTAGGATTGATTCCACTAAGTGTGGAATTGATTCCACAAACACTCAGTTCCTGGCTACCCCATGTAAGCCATTGTCTGGAGGCAGGGATTGCCTTGTGAAAGAATTACCACAAGAAATTTTCACTCTGGTAGGAAAAGAAGACCCTAAGGAAAACAGAGACATTATGAGACCAGCAAGGAGGCTGGGATGGCTGGAGTGGAGTATGAGAGAGGGCAGGCAGTGGGGGTGAGTTGCGGGAGTAAGGAGGCCAGGTCAGAAAGGACTGTTGGTCAACACAATTGCCCAATGGCCTTGACTTTGGCACTGAGTGAGCTGGGAGCTCTGAAAGGCTTTGATTAGAGGACAGATACTCTGTGACCTGGTCCAAGTAGAGTCACTCTTCTCTCGGGTCAAAACTAAGGCAGGAAAGCAAAGGCGGAAGTATAACAAGGAAGATCCTGTCCCAGTGGTGCTGAGGGCCAATCAAATGAGAGACTCGTGACCAGTCGAGACAATGAATTTATCGTCATCATGATGGCACAGATTTCAGGTTGAATGGGAGATGTTGAAGGAGTCCCCAAAGGCAACCCCCCTCCAGACACCCCAGTAACCCCAGGACCTCCAGCCTAAACCACTCTTGACTGGAGAATTGGTAGAGTGGAATGAATTTCTGTTAAAAACCAGCTTTTGTACTCCTGTTTGTTCCTAGTCTAGAGACAAAATGAAATCACATATCATGTCAAAATAAATTAAAACGGTATATTGCCAGACCCTGCGCTGGGCTGTTTCATTTGGGGCATCCAGGAAGGGGGTGGTGAGGTCCCTCCCTGCCCCAAGGGAACCAGCCCCAGAAGCCAAAAACCTCCAGAACTCAACCGCTGCCAGGTTCATGGCCGCTATACCATGAGAGCCTCACCCACGAGTAAACCTATTCCTAGATGTTTCATACCTCACACCACTTATACTCCAAGAGGAGCAGATCACATTTGATGGGATTTAAAGTAGAAGGCAACCAATCTAAGAGGGAAATATATTTTTAAAGATAGATAGATAAATAGATATAAAGGCACACAAAGCTCAACCTTTAACAACATATTAGTAATATCTTATAGGAAGTCTTAATGGCCCCTGGCTGAAATCACAACAATCTTCACACACTCTCCCTTAAAGAAAGTTTTTGGGAGCATTTCCAGTGGTTTATTCATAACAAAGAATACAAAATAAATTATTCCGGTTCAGCTTTGGGGCAGGGGTTGGGCTTCGGGAAGGAAGCATCCAAAATATGGTGGTGGGAAAGTGCAATGGTGGTGAGATTGGTGTTCAAATAATAAGTGTGATCAAATATTGTGAACTTCTATATAAAAATAAAATTAAATTAAAAATAAATAAAAGGCAGATTTTCCAGGCAAAGCGATTACTAGGACAAGGGATGATTTCCCCTATGGAAGAATTCAAGTTTGCAGTAGAGTTTTTGCTCTCGGAGGGTTTTTCCAAACGGATATGGTCACATCCTCACTACCTGCTTCCCTATGGCACAGAGAAGGCGGATTCCCGGGGAAGGCAGCCATTGGCTCAAGAGAATAAGTGAGCAATGGTTCTTCTTGGGTTGTCCAGGGCGGTGTGCTGACCACGGCCATCAATCGGACTTGCACTTTCTCTTATTCCTCCAGAAGTGGCGACGCTTCTGCACTCAGACGCTCCATTTCCCTCCTGAGGAAGGGGATGCGCTCTCCAGAGGGTCTTTCAGAGGCGTCCGAGGCACAAGCTGTGGCTACGGAATTGTGCAAAATGAACTGGCCCCTGGGACAGTCCAAACGCGTCCCTGCAGGGCGCTGCTCTCGCTAACAGCTCCCCAGCTTGGGAGCTTTCCAATTCTAATTAAAATGAGATGGGGGGGGGGGGGAGCGGGCTTTCTCCTGCCTGTCCATTCCACGCAGGATGGAGGAACCACTTTTCCGTGATGCACTTGCCTCTGATTAGGGGGAGTGCAGTCGCTCCAGGGTTTATTAGGAACAATAATGAAACAGAAGGGAGCGGAGCGTGTCAAAGCGGAGAGACAATTTAACAGCAACAGTTCCGAGCAGACGCTGAGACCTGATTTAGGATGCTGGGTTTCTTCCCTTCTCCAGGCTCAGAGTAATTGCTAATATGCAATCAGGAGTTAAGTTATTTTCGCACCCTCATATTAAGAAGCAGAAAATTCATAAATATTTACCAGATTGTTGTATGTGGCATATAATTTTTTTCTCTCCCCATAAATTATAAAGTGTGTCTGCATTTTCCACACCAACTGCCAGGGGTGGGTGGGGGGAGTGCAGGACGACAGCAAAAAAAAAAAGGCGGGGGTCATTGGGGGCCTGAAATGTTTGTCCTCAGTCTGGTCACTGAAATGCTTGTCCTCACCCTGGTGGCCAGAGTGACAAACCCCCACTCTGGAGAAAGAAGAGCCCTTCAAGCTCCCCAAAGTGGCAGCTTATATGAAATATTAGCTCCAAGATCAAACTGTTGGATCTATGGGACTTTCTAATTCCTCCCTACAAAGGTTCAAATAAGTATGAAATACTATTCCCTGAATAAGCAGGGAAAGTGGATGCAGAGGCAAAATTTCTAGCTTAGCTTCTAATTCTGACATCTCACATTGATTTTTCTCTCCTCTGTAGGTCAGCACCCAGCATCATCAAACTCACTGATCTCAAATAATCAGTCCTCCAATTATTGCTAAAATCTTAGGTGATTAAGCACATACACAGACACAAAGGTAGCCCCACCAATCAAATCTGTTTTTTCAGTTGGGAGAGTTCCTATGAGTTGGGTTTTATGGTTTAATCTAAATGTTTGCAGTCTGGGGGTTGGAACAATAGTACAGCAGGTAGGGCATTTGCCTTGCATGCTGCCGACCTGGGTTCAATCCCCAGCATCCCATAGGGTCCCCCAAGAACCACCAGGAATAATTCCTGAGTGCAGAGCCAGGAGTAACCCCTGAGCATTTCTGGGTGTGATACAAAAAGTCAAAAAAAAAAAAAAAGAATGGCAATAAACATTTGCAGTCTGTCAGTATTAGCAAATTCTTATGGCATCCTTAAAGATATAGGGAATTACTTATAGTGGATTTACTCATAATTGCCTAAAACCAAAGACAACCAAGAGGTCCTTCAATGGGCGCATGACTCAAAACACTGTGAGACAAGTATACAATGTAATATTATTCACTGGCATAAAGGATCAAGCTATAAATTCATACAAAAAAATTCATAGTACATTAAATGCATTGCTAAATGAAAGAAATGCTTTTCTGAAGGATTCTAGATGTAATAACACTCTGAAAAAGGAAAAACAGAAAACCAGTGGTTGTCAGAGGCTGGAAAAGGGGCAGTGTTGCACTTGTTGGTAGCACACTGCCCTTTGGGCAGCCATATAACTAATCTGCATGGTCAATGGTTGTCGCTACCTGTGCTAATGCTTTAGTCAGATCTATAAACTCACAACAGTCCAAAGGGTGTGCTATACATATGTGAATGGTTGACAAAGTTAAGCTCTCAGAATGGAACAGAGGCAAAGGAAACTTAACATCATCACAAATGTATGGCTTCACCTCTTGGGTGGGGGAAGAGGTGGAGGGCACAAAGAGCTAATTTGGGCCAGGAAGATAGGACTGCAGATAAGGGGCCTGCCTGAGAACCATTGGGTGTGACTAAAAAACAAACAACAACAAAAGCTGATCTAAGGGAGAGGTGAACAAAAAGCTGAATAAGTGGCAAAAGAAACTGTGCTTGAACATGATTGCCACTCAATGCCTCTTTCGTGGACCACAATACCCAAAAGGAGAGAGAGAACAACAGGGAATGCCCTGCCACAGAAGCAGGGGGGGATGGGGGGATGGGGGGTGGAAGGGATACTGGAATCCGTGGTGATGGAGAGTGGGCAACGGTTGAGGTATGGGTATTTGATCATTGTATAATTGAAACCCAAGCACAAAATTTTTTAAGTCTACAATTGTACCTCACAGTGTTTCACTAATAAAAAGAAAAAACGAAAAAAAAAGAAACTGTGCTTAAGCGTAGTACCCTACCAATAACTTATTTCCTACAAGGAAACAATTTTAGAACCACAATACATGTATCCTGGAATTGAACAATAAATTAAATGTCTGGCAGGCGGAGAAAGCTAGGTATTCACTGTTGGACAAATTGAAGGCTAGAATGAGCTAAAGTTTGGAACATCAGTGAGAATCCACTTTCAGTTACTGCAGATAGCTAGCTGTATATAGAATCATAAAAGTGGGTATCTACACTCTGGACAGAAGGAACATTCCTTCAAACTGGCATATGAACACCATTATTCATTGCAGAACTTTGTATAATAGCTAAGATAGGGAACCAATCTAGATATATAGCAACAGATAAGTGGATCAGGAAGATGTGGTATACATATATACATTATGGAATACTATGCAGCTGTAAGGAATGATAAAAAATCATGCAATTAGCCACAACATGGATAAAACTGAAAGATATAATGTTAAATGAAATAAGCCAGAAGAAGAAGGATAAACGCAGGATGATCTCACTTATCTGTGGTATTTATAATTACCGAATGGAGACATGCAATTTTTAAGGGGAATGTTTAGGTTACTCTTTTGTTTTTTCTTTTGGGGCCACACCCAGTGATGCACAGGGATTAATCCTGGCGTTGCACTCAGGAATGACCCCTGGTGGTGCTCAGAGGACCATATGAAATACTGGGAATAGAACCCTGGTAGGCCGCGTGCAAGGCAAATGTCCTACCCGCTGTGCTATTGCTCCAGTCCACTTAGGTTACTCCTGGCCCCAGGCTATAGGGAAGAGATGTAGAGAGAAGGAAAGAAACTGAGGTGGGGGAGGGGGGTCAGATACAGACAGGAAGCAATGGTGGGAGGAGCAGGGGCCAAGGGGATTCAAGTACATCGGTGGTACAAAGAAATAGCTTTGTTAAATATACAGTCCACAGAGTCAACAACACTGAAATCATGAGACCCAAAGTTTAACAACTAAACTTCAAAAAGGTGCCTGTCAAGATGCAGACTGGGGCAGGGGAGGGAACCTGATGTCACTGGTGGAGGGATGTTGACACCCGTGGTGGGATCAGTGCTGGAACACTGTGTGTCTAAAACTCAGCTATGAATAACTTTGTAAGCCATGGTGCTCTAATGAAATTTTTAAAGATAAATGTGTAAAACAGAGTGCATCTCTAAGGGTTAATATCATCCTAGATTTTACTGTTCTCCATGCTCAAAGGGCCTAAAGCAACACATCGTAGTAATGTACACCCCTAATTCACCACATACTAATCATACTAATTTCTAGTCTTACTCTCCAATGGAAAAAACTTGAGCCGCTTCTTAGGAAAGAATGTATTCTAAGGCTATAACAAGAACAATATAGGATAAGCCTGGAGCATCTTCTAGCGTAGGAAAGACAGAAGGGTTTCCCCCAAAATGAGAAGAGCATGTAAAAGGTACCTAGTAGACAACAGAAAGGAGCATTAAAGTTGGAACTACTTGAACAGTCAAATAGTGTTACATTAGACTAGACCTGATATATAAAATAAATACTCACAAGTCCACAGGAATGTAAATTACTGAAAAATGATTAAATGGAAAAGAAGGAAAACTTCTCCCATGGCAGAAGTGGGTGGTTAGAATGTATCAGCTATTCTTTACATGCTTTTAGCTCAAAATGATCCAAATATCAATCAAGATAACACATTCTGGGGTGGCATATTTTGACAAATGGTGGCTTTCCAAGAGCTTGGTCACTCAAGATGAAGACTGTTTGCCATTTCCAGCTGAAAAACTCAAAACATCCCCCCAAGATCCATCTTCCTTCATCTGCCAGGCAAGTGTGTACAAATGACCCAAGGGCTTGGTTAAGGGCATAGCCCTTAATCGCATCCCTGAATCACAGCGTGAGTGCAGGGTGCCAGCCCCCCTGAGTTGAACCACAATGGGATCATGAAGTAAACTGGATCGTGGTTGGCTAACTCCCTTGGGAGCCCGCATGCTATGGAAAAACCATTGACTCCTTTGGGTGCAGGTAGGGAAAGCCACAAGAGGATGAGTCCAAAGAATGCGAAAACCACAGTGCCATTGAAGGCATCCAAGTATTCCCAAACAACTGGGGCCCCTATTGAAATAGCCAGAGCCAGGGCTGGAGCCCCAGGAGCTCCCCTCGCCAGCCCGGAGTACCCCCCTCATTCAGTACTCAAAGGAGCAGCCGAGAGACAACAGCACATCTAGGACCACAATGGTAGAGTCAGATCAGAGTCTCTATTCCCAGCCTTCAAAAGGTATGGCCAATTCCTCCACTCTCCCAAGAATTTAAGGCTTCCAGGGGATGTGTCCAGGGCCTGGGGCATCTGGGATTGGATCTGGGATGCCTATAGTAAGTCAGGAATCAAACCAGAACTATGCATGGGGTGTGTATCACCAAGAAGACAGAGAATGCTGGTGGTGAGACACTCTCTCCTAATCCTACTCTGGCTTCCTCCTGCCCTCCCTGCCTAACTGACCACATGAGAGCATGCAAGTACAATACTGAATACTATTCAAAATGAGCTTTAAAATAATGGGTCAGGGGGAAAGTGTGATGTGAGGGGTGTGGACAGATATGGCACCATCCTGAAGGAGATAGATGGGTAGAGAAATAAAGTGACTGAGGATCTTTGTGCAGAAAGTACAACAAGGTCATTGTTTTTTGGGAAAAAAATACATGCAGATTATGCTTGCCTCACTTTACCACTGTGTCTAACTCTCTGGTTTATCAAGATGGGGCTTCACAAAATCAAGGAGTAAATTGCCTTTCCCTGCTCATCTATTACTTGAAATTTTTAGTTACTATCAAATCACGGAAATACAGGGAAGGGTCTTACATTCATTACCATAAAGGGTCATTGAGCAAGGTCCTGAGAGATTCTGGAGATGCTATCCTACCCCCCTCCCACATACACACACCCCATTCCATATGGGATGTTCCCACCTGAAGGAAGCTGGGAAAATGCCATGTTTGGGAAGGACTCCCACCTTCCTCAGAAGTGGGTCCTATAACTGCCCTGTGAAAGGTGTCCCTGCCACCCACAGAGAGAAGGCACTTGGGCGGGGGGGGCACAGGGCTTACTACTGACTCTTTGTTCAGGGATTGCTTCTGGCGGGTATCAGGGAACCATATGTGGTGCCAGGGTTCTGACCCAGGTTAATAATGTGTAAGGCAAGCCCCCTACCCACTCTACAATTGCTCCAGTCCCAAAAGGCACTCTCTTAACTCCAAAAAGAAAACCCCCAGAGAGAAATCAGCCTTCCAGGCCCCACTGTGTTGGCCCCAGCTAAGTTCTCTTAGCTCCCCTTTCCCCCCACATCTTTCTTTGATTCTGCACACTTCACCTAACTCATACATTCAGACCTTTGGTACTTATGAAGGTTCCATACCACCCACAATGCATCTTACATAAATGGAGATGCTTTCCCCTGGGTGACCTGTCTCTTTTTATAAAGGTCTGGGTTAAGAACTTAAGAGGATCAAGGGTACCTCCCGTATGCTCCATCCTGGATGATTATACACCTCTGACATGCTAGGAAAGGTAAAACTATACAAATATTAAAAGGATATTGACTCTACCCAGGGGTGAGGAAGCGGGCACCAGAAGGGGAACAGAGGATTGAAGGTGATGGAAATACTCTGTGTCATGACTCTAATGATGCACATAATTGATACATTTATAATTTGACCAAAGCACACAAAATAGACAACATCGAGAGCTAACTCTGGGACCAGAGAAACGGTACCGAGGTCAAGGCACTTGCCTCACATGCAACTGTGGCCATGACAATCCCAGCATAGCATATGGTCCCTCAAGCACCACAATAATGACTTCTGAGCACAGAATAGGAAGTGGTCCCTGAGCATCACTGCCCAGTGATGCCCCCTGTGGCTCCAGAAAACAGCTAACTATGGATTTGGATCAGAAGGGGAATTGGGGTAGCACATAAGTTTATGGATGTAATACATACCCAAAGATATATCTGGTGGGGAAGTTGATAATGACAAGAAGTTGTGGGTGTGTGGGTGCTAAGGGGTATTTGAATACCCTCTATTTTTATACGTGAACCCTTTTGAATACTGCTCTTAAAAAAGGTTCATTAAAATGATAATTAAATTTCCAAAATATAATGTTATAACCTTTAACATCTATGCAAGTAAACATAAGCATTTAGCACATGCAAACATATGTTTTATGCCCACAAAAAATTCTGTGCACCCACTTAGAAGACATGTACACAGACTCCTTTTACAGAACATCACCCTTGGACGGGGACAATTTTGCTTCTTGTGTTGTCTTTTGTTTACCTTTTGCCTCTACAAATAACCCTGCAAACTGTAAGTGCAGAGCAATGATGCAAGCTGGACACTGCCTGGAAAGCAATCTTTTCTTTCAAAGCATGCCCACTTTTTTAATAGGTTGCCAATCGCCTTATTTATTACAGATGTGTCTCTAAATCCATATTTTATACCATTTTGCAATTAACTCTTCAACAGATACAGTTCAACAACATTCAGGGGCAGGAAGGGAGCACTGGCTTGCAGGAGATAAAAATTCACAGCAAAGCCACAGATGTAGCAGAGTGAGAATTACTGCACCAGCAGGAACTGGAGATAAAGAGGATTACACATGATGAAATGCAGTAATTGACTAGAAGTCACTGAAAAATACCAGATGGATGTCACTGCGCTATATAACTCTAATGTGCCTGAGACTTACTGAGCATCGCTTGAGGTTCACTTTTAGTATTTTCTTGAGTGTAATTGAAGTTTATTGATAGGTTATTATTGCCCAGTTTAGACGTGACCATAAAAAAATACAGTTTGATATGCTTGTGTCTCTATAGAAATAAAAGCTCATAGTAATAATTGCCATAATATTTATTCCTCTGCCTCCATTAGACCTAAGCATAGAACATGGACAGTAACAGCTCCAGATAGCATTGAAATTGCAGGGATATTTTCAGAAGTGATTGGCGCATAAAAGATCAGACATGTAATTTGGGATACTACCAAGGGAGACTTAAAAAGGATTTTTATGTCGAAGGTAGAAGAAAACAAATTTTCTATGCTGAATTGAGTTGCCATAGGTGGTGCAGATCCCTGTGCGTTATCAGGGGTTTACCCCCGTTTAGTTTTCAGCACAGGAAGGGGATGAAAATAACCGCCCAACCAAGCTAGGATACTCATTCTGTAAACACAGATGCCTTGGATCTCCGTAAAGAAGTCCCAGCATCATAAGCAAAGGCCATTTCCCTCCACAACAAACATTTTAAATTAAGCTAGAAATAATGGGTGTGAAGATGATTGCTTCTCAGAGCAGCCAGAAAAACTCTCCGTGGGAATTCCAGGTACAACTAAAATCTTATTGCTGACAAGTTAGTATAAACCGATAAGAAGCTGCTGGAAGGCCCAAGTCAAAGGGCCAGGCAACTTGATTATATTTTCACAAGCTGAAAATCAAATTCTATTACTCAAGAAAACAATTTTATTCTGAACGTTGGTGAGTTGCCTGGAGTAAGTAGAGTCAAGACAAGAATGTGGTCCTGGCAATTGGACCTAGACTTCTTAACAGAAACAGAAAATGTGAACCCCAGGGGGCAGAAAATGTCACTCCCTTTCTATTTCCACTCTCTCTGGCCCACAGATGCATCCCCGTGGGTGCACCCCTCAACCCCTTCACCAACATACATGTTCCTGTGAGCTGCCAACTTCAGTGTGAATGTGACTGCAGGCAGAAACATACTCTCAACCCAAATTTCCTTCCTGGGGTTGATGTTTCTCTGAGGACCACTTGCCTGTGAATCTCCTAGAGTATTCATTAAAAATCCCAATTCTAGGTCCCATACCTAAAGTCAAATCTTTGGGCAATCTCTGCAGAATCCTGTACTTTAATAAGCTCACCAAGCAAATCTCATTCTCAGAAAGGCATAAGAAATAATGACTGAGTTTACAAAGATCAGCTTTTAGACAACATGGAAGGCAAGTGGGTACATTATCAGCAGGAAAACTCTTCTAGACATCTAGTAACTAATTTCATTTTGTGAATAATAGGTTCCTGGTATGTCAACGTTTGCATATAAATGGAAAATTCAAATGAATAAAGAATTTGATTCATCGAAACACTGTTTTAAATGTAGCCTCAGAATTTTATTAAGCCATAAATTTTTCATGTACAGGTCAGAAAAAGACATTCTATTTTTTTTTTACAAAGCTGTTCATGATTGGGTTTCAATCATACAATGTTCCAACACCCATCCCTCCACCAATGTAATTTCTCAGCACCAGTACCCCCAGTTTCCCTCCCACCCCTCCAATACCCCCAACCCCCACCTGCCTCTATGGCAAGCACCTCTCTTTTCTCTCTCTCTTTCTCTTTTTCTCTCAGTTTAGGTATTATGTTTTGTAATACAGATGCTGAAAGGTTAGCATGTATATCCCTTTACCTACTTTCAACACTCAGTTCTTGTCCAGAGTAATCATTTCCAACTAATGTTGTCATAATGGACCCGCCTCTATCTTAACTACCCTCCACCTCCCACATCCCTCCAGCCCCCACATCCAACCATTGACCAATTCTCCTGACCCGTTTTCTCTGACCTTGGATATTAGTTTCAAACTGTTTGCTTTTTATATATTCCACAAATAAATGCAGTCATTCTTTATCTGACCCTCTCCTTCCGACTCATTTCACTCAGCATGATACTCTCCAGGTCTATCCACTGATAGGCAAATGTGGCCATAAATCATACGCAACATGTCTTCACCTAGCTCCATCTCTTTGGTGGAAATGAGCCTGAATTTGTAGGCCATTTTCTATTCTAAGAATAGGATAATTTCAGGTTGGCCCATTTGCTTTCTGGAGATGTCTGAACTGGACAAGAGGACTGCAGAAAAAGAGCAAGAGGGACTTTACAGAACCTTGAACAACTCAGCACACCTAGAGCTATTGGGACACAGCAAACTAGATAACAACTCTGATCTCTCACTTGTGTTTTTTATTACCTCATGGGTTTGATGCTAATACACCTCATCACACATCCATCAGCGTATTTCCATTTAGCAGCCAGCACCATTAAGAACATCACAAGGGGAAGCTGGAGTGATAGTACAGTGGGTAGGGCATTTGCTTTGCACATGGCCAACCCGGGTTCAATCCCCAGTCTCCCATATGGTCCCCCAAGCACAGCCAGGAGTAATTTCTGAGTGCAGAGCCAGGAGTAACCCCTGAGCATCACTGGGTGTGACCCAAAAGAGCCAAAAATAGAAGAACATTATAATGGGAACCACCACAACAAGCCATATGTCATTACTACTATTGCCACATACACATACACATACTATTGCCTACCTTTCCCATATGGCCTGTCTCCTTCTCCTCCTCCTCCTCGTCCTCTTCCTCCTCCTCATCCTCCTCCTCCTCCTCCTCCTCCTCCTCTTCTTCTTCTTCTTCCTGTTGTACACTTCCAGCATGGACTCTGGATTTAAGTTTGGGTTTGAAGGCCATGTTCAGCAAAAGATGTTAGTTCCCTTAATCAACCAAGCACATTTGTTCAACAAGTCGTCCACAGTGACTTGGGGCCCGGTTACATGTTAGGCTCTGGAAGAATGTGCATAACACAAACCATGACCTCTGGGAGTCAATTCTATCATGGTAACGGTTAAGAGCTGAATTGAGTCCTCCTCAATTTTTTACATTGAAGTCTTAAACCTCAGTATTTCAGATGTATTTGTGGTATGGTGTTTAGACAGACGATTAAGTTAAAAGACAGCCATGGGCCTAATTTAGTATGACAATTGTCCTTGTAAGAAGAAATGATGATACAGGGCCAGAGAGATAGGACATATTGCCTTACATGTGGCCAACCCAGGTTCAATCCCTGGCAATCCACATGGTTCCCTGAGCCCACCAGGAGTGTATCCTGAGTGTAGAGCCAGGAGTAAGCCCTCAGTACCACTGGATGTGGCCCAAAAACAAAAAAAAAATAATGAGGATATGAGGTGTGTGTGTTTGTGTGTGTGTGAGAGAGAGAGAGAGAAAGAAAGAGAGAGGGGAGAGAGAGAAAGAGATAACACTTTAGTGAAGATATGAGGCATCTTCTACAAGTCAAGGGTAAAATATTCTAAAGCCATAACCCTAGGTCATCAGACTTCCAATCGTGGAACTGTGTTAGATGACATTTCTCTGGGTGAAGTCACTATATCACCCCTAGGTACAGAAGTGGGCGTACCCTAGGGAGAAGGCCTGTACAAGCACCAGCCAGTCTTTCTTAGCTTTTCCCATTCTTATGAGGTTTGTAAAGACCTGAAAAAACTCATGTCTTCACCCTCCTGGATTTCTGAGCACAGATCCAGGAGTAAACTCTGAGCACCACCAAATGTGGCCCAAAAAACAAACCCCCCCAAAAAAGAAAGGAAGGAAAGTAGGAGAAAAGAGTGTACTGACTCTCTCAAGAACCCCAAAAGTATCTGAATAGATAAAAACAAAAGGAATCTTTCTTCTCCTTACAGCCAGTTTGTATAAATTGACATGTGTCCTGCTTTTGCAGATCTCACAACCTACTGAGGAAAAAAAAGGAACAAGGACACTGGAGTATTATACATCACAGACTGACACTGAAGAAATAGCTTCTGTGTGAGAGATGGCAATCCTGACCAGAAATATACCATAAATCCAAACACACCACTAGATTCCCTTTGGGGTATGCCTTTTTTTTTTTTGCAATGCTTGTGCACCTTTTCTGATCGTGGAACTTGGGATTTAGAAGGACAAAGTGGAGGGAAATTTTCCAAATTCTCTCATGAATCCTGGCACCATTATGACTTCTTATTTCCTCTTGTTCTTGGCTAAGACGGCAACTCATATTTTGATTATTCCCTGATAACTCATGTCATAATAATGATACATAAAACTTCATCATTGCAGCTTTTCCTTTCTTCAGTTTTTCATTTCACAGCTAAAAAGTGGGGTTTAGGAGATCACACAAGTGCTATGTTATACTCTCATAACATATGTTAGGTGCCCTGCACCAAATGCCACACTGCAGCACCAATGGGTGTGAACCTAGTTCCCCAATTACCACTTGGCCAAAGTGTCAAACCATCAGGCCCAATTCACCATGACTTTGAGTGGCCCTGGATCCCAGAGCATCATTAAAGGTGCTCCCTATTTTTAAGAGAAAAGAAAAAAATTGCAGCTGTTAAGAATTATATATTTGGGGTCAGAGTGGTAGAACAGCAGGTAGAGCATTTACCTTGTACACAACTGACCTGGATTCAATCCCTGGCATTCCCTACGGTATCCAAAGCTCCACCAGGAATAACTATGGAGTGCAGAGCCAGGAGTAACCTCTGAGCAACGCCACACGTGTCCCCACCAAAACATTCAAATTTGGTACAAAATCTACAGAGTGCATGACTCCACTGTATTAAACCAGTATGCTAACAAAAATAGAGAAAAGAGTTGTAAATATCAGGACAAAACAGAGAAACTGGGGGATTATGGAGAGTTAAAAACAGTTAAAGGCCAGGGGGTTAAACACATGGCCTACTCTGACATTTTTTATTGCCGCTACAGTAAGAGGGACTTTGTGGACTACAAAGTCAAAGACCCTCTTTCATGTAGGGATAAATGGTTGGCATTGACCTAGTTACTGCATCTTCTGTCACTGTCACTGTCATCCTGTTGTTCATCGATTTGCTTTAGCAGGCACTAGTAACATCTCCGTTGTGAGACTTGTTACTGATTTTGGCATTTTGGCATACGCCATAGGTAGCTTGCCAAACTCTGCCATGTAGGCAGGATACTCTTTGTAGCTTACCTGGCTCTCAGAGAGGGGCTGAGGAATCAAACCCGGTTCAGCCGCATGCAAGGCAAATGCCCTATCTGCTGTGCTATTGCTCCAGCCCACTGCATGCTCACCACCACCAAATTATGCAAGATCTTCTAGCACTCTCCTTCCATCACCTATAGTCCCTCTCCCTCTTAAACTTGGTTAAACTCAATTTTGTAATCCAAGGTCAAGGGTTTGTTATCATTCAACATTGTCTATATTTTTGTTTTGTTTCTTTGTAATCCACGAATGAGTGTTGTTGTGTCCTTTGCCTCCTCATTTTTTTCACTGGAGGGATTTGAAGTCCTCTAACTCCATTCAAGTTGCAGCAAAAGGCAAGCTTTGGGGTTTTGATTTTGGTGTTCTTAGGTAGCTGCCCTAATAGAGACACAATTCATTTACTGCCTCCCAGTATCATTAATTTGATCATGTCTTCTCAGAACATCACCCTATTTCTACTTAAGTCTTTTTTTCTCACTTGAAACTGAAAGGTACCCATAGAGAGCAGACCTATAATGAAAAGACTCTGGGCTGGTGAGTTGCAATGAACAAAAGTACCACATGCATCTATGGATGTCCCTTTGCTGGGAATTCCCTCCGACACATGAAGAGTGTATATGCTACTCCTTCCCATCAACCAATGTTCTCCCACCTCCAACGCAAGGGCCCTTAAGACTGAAGTTTAGATCTACCCGGAAATGTGCATAAAGAATCATTCCAAAATGTCCAAAGCTGGCTTTTCTTCCCCATGTGTCAACGTGGCATGTGACTCTAAGATTTATCAAAGACTTGAGAGCTACAAGAAGAACTTTGGCCATAGCCATTATTAGAAGAATGGAAACAATGGAAGTCCTCAGGAGTACAGTTATCTTAAGAAATGGCTCCATGACTGAGAAACCTCATCTTTATTTGCAGGATGAATTTAAAATCATCTTCTTGTCTTTCTTCAATATCCTGGGCTCCTATCCCATTCCTTAGCTCAGAATAAATATAAATAAAATAGATTTTTAAAATTAAAATAGTCTAGTAAGTCCTACTTACTGGAGGATGTGTAGCCTGAAAATTCTCCATACACATGTAACTAAATTTGATCTATTTCTCCAATTAATCTCTCTAATGTTAAATTGATTGCTTGATCAGCCTAAAACTATTCCCAAGGAGTAGGAGGATTTTCCCCCTGCTCTCTTGCAAGTCCTTTCTGGAAAATATGTCAGGAAATATGTCATTGGCTAGAATGAATGATTGTCTCTGCTCTTGCCACTCATGGTGTAGGACTGTGCAACTCAGAAGAAAAAGAAGCCAAGGTCAGACAAAAAAACACAATACAATCGTTTGCATCCATCTCAAGTAGCTCCACTGAACTGTCTTTTTGAAGAAAATAGAGGAGAAAAGAGCATTCTTGTGACTGTGTTGAAAAGTGTGAAAACGATCATTTGTAGAACACAGCTTCTGCCTTGAACGCTGAGATGCCCACAATGTAGACAGAGATCAAAACAGCGAGTGCCGACAAACAGGGCCTGGAGAAGTGTCTCAAGGAGAACACCCAGGGTTTCACTGTCTGATGTACTGAAAAGCCTCCTGTCAGACAAGCTTCCTTTCTTTCTCCTTTCCAAAGCAGGGTTTGTCATGCCTGTCCCGTGCCAGGGTGACCAACTGGGTCTCCAGTGCCCTTTGTTAAGGTGTGCAGAGAGCAGAGGTGCCCAGAGCTTGCCCAGAGAATCCCAGCCAGCTGCCAGGACCCTGGGATGTGAGCCACGAGGCAGAGCAGAGAGCCCAGACACAAGCATCCACAGGCTTTGATTTGCAAGAACAGCTTGACACCCATAGCAACGTGGCCAATGTGAAAAATGCAAGATAAAAACATTCCATTTAATTAAAAGCCCACAGTTCAATGGTAGTGTAATTATTACAAGTGCATTTTATGGCTGTCTGCATTCATTTTGGGTACATAAATTAATATGCAAATGACCAGTCCTTCTCATGTTCTTCACAAGTTTCCCTATCAATCTTTTCTTCGACATGTCAACTGCAGAAAGCGTGGCCTTTTAAATGCAAAATCAAATTCACATTTATGGATCTTCTGAAATCTCCATGTGCTGCTAGTATTTTGTTTTAGACGAAGAGTGTTTAATTAACAGAGCTCACCTCTCTCTGGGGCCTCCCGAGGGGTGACCCACTCTGGGGCCTTCAGGATCACAGAGGGGCGACCCCCACACTGACGGTCTTCTAGCTAATCGGGGTTAGAACAGATTTTCCAACTCAAGGACCACCTAGCACGGTATTTGTTAATTCCCATTCAGCTCATCCGGGACTTGATTATGGGAAAATATTGTTTGAATTTACAAAAAAGAAAAGCAAATTCCCCAACCACAGGCAGATGAACTAATGGTATTCACTGGGAAAATCTCTAATTAATTCCTTAACAGATGGTTTTCAAGTTCTTGGGAAATGCTGAGCACACCATCAGCACACCCTACACTGCTGTAGGCATGCTGAAAACACGGAGCATCCCACTATGCTCATGGCCCCCTTGGACAGAGCCACTGAATCATTCTTAAACCATGAATTTCATAAAAGTCCAAAGATGGAACTGATTCAAAAATACATCCTAATAAAGCACATATGTTTTTCACTGTCATTAATACTTTGAGATAAGTCTTTTCTCTTTTCACACTCTGGGGTTAAGAAACCTTAGAAACAACCCAAGTTCCCAAGAACAGATGACTGGATTAAGAAACTATGGTATACATACACAATGGAATACCACTCCGCTGTAAGAACAAAGATGAAATCATGCAATTTTCTGCTATGTGGATGAATCTGGAGGGTAGTATCTTATAGAGTGAAGTGAGCCAGAGGGAGAGATATGAACACGGAGTGATCTCTTTTATATGTGGAATATAAAGAAACTTTATAGGGGAAGACCCAAAGGCATTCAAAATGAAGAGCAGGAGAAATGATCTTCAGTAGGAAGCTTGATACTGGATTGGCAGTGGGGGATATAAATTAGGGAAGGAAACACTAGCACAATGGTGGAGTGGAAATGTGCCCGCCACCAAGGCAAGCTGGGGGCCAGGAGGGACATTGGGGATATTCGTGGAGGGAAGCAAAAGCTGGTGAAGGATTGTGTTGAAACATTACATGCCTTAAACTTAATAATGAATAACTTTGTAACTCAGTAACTCATGGTATTAAATTTATTAGAAAAGAAAGCTAAAACACTGGCATGGGACTGGTGGTTTGTTGGGAGAAGGGGGTAGCTTCTTCCAGAGTGAGACTGTGATTACCACTCTGGGAGAAGCTTACCACTTATGTTCTGTTTGGCTTTATTGAGCCAAAACCGAGTCCCAGAACCCTGGAGGAACAATGCTCTTTGGTGCATAATGCAGCCTCCATCTTTAGTTCCCTTCTCTTCATCTACTATACTAATAACACCCTCCTTAGGCTATTTACCCCCATACACACCACGTATGTCAGTTATATGTCCTTCAACTTCATGGCCCACTCTTTCCATCACAAATATGTGTGAGTTTCCAACAAAACTATTAAACATGTAGAGATTGTCATGTCACATTAACTCAACCAAGCTGAAGTTTGTTCTGGAGCTCATGTTGGTGGATTGCTTCTCAACGTTAGTTGCTTTCTCTTTTTTCTAGAAAAGCCCCTTTTTTTCTAGTCAGTCATACCAGTGCATTTTGGATGATCTGTCAAAGTCAAAACCCTATTGGTAGGATTGATAGGATTCTACCCTTGGAGCTGATCCATCCATTTCTCTAGTGTTGACCTACAGGAAAAGAAGGAAACATGAAAAGATCACCCCAAAATATGCCTTTTGACATGGTTGTTTTGAGATGGAGATATTTAAGAAGACACAAATGCAAGTAGAACTCCATACTTGCCACAGTTAACATCTGTGGAATTCTCTACATGTTGTGTTGGCCATGAACAGGTTCATTAATCTAATCTACTTTGTGGATGGATCTGACCATGTGATAGTACAGTGTGAAGTCAGATCCTATAATCTCCTACAGTAGCACTGAAAAAAGAAAAAGTGTTATTTTACATTTAATACTATAATTGCTCCTTTAAAAAAAAGTAAATTTCAAGGAAGTAGGTGTCAGCTCTAATCCCAGCGACATCATCAGAACTTCAGCATGTTGGTTCTTTCCTGCAGAGCTGTCGTATTCCCAGAGATCTCTCTGTGTCAGTAGCCACTCTTCATGTTGGAACTTTTATCATTCACTTATTTACCCAGTGATCTAGCACAAATTTTGACTTTTGTTTAGCACTAATATATGTCAAGTATAAAAGCAACTTGCAGGCTATAGTCATATGTCTCACCGTATTCCCTGATTAACTGTTCTTTAGCTTGCTTAAAGAAAGCCCTTGCTAGTTTATTATTAATATCAAGCACAGTGGGTAGGGCGTCTGCCTTGCACGCGGCCAACATGGCCGACCCGAGTTCGATTCCTCCACCCCTCTCGGAGAGCCCGGCAAGCTACCGAGAGTATTCGATATGCCAGACACAGTAACAACAAAGTCTCCAATGGAGACGTTACTGGGCCCGCTTGAGCAAATCGACGATCAACGGGAGGGCCTTTACCTTCATCTTTTCATATAAATAAATACAGGTCTATGCCAAGATTTTCAATAGCCTTGTAGTATTCCACTATTTAAATCAGAGATTTATAAATAAGGATTACTTTTGTCTGTCCTACAAGTAATGGTAATTTTATATTTTATTTTTATTTACTTTCATTTAGAGGACCATGCCCTCTAGTCTTTAGGGATACTCTCAGCTCAGTGCTCAGAAGTTGCTCCTCCCTCCTGGCAATGATCAGGAGACTATGGAGTGTTGAGGATCTTACTCAGAACTCCTTCATGCACAGCATGTCCTGTGACTCATAAAAGTAACTCTCCAGTGCAAATTTTTCATTTTAAATGGTTGCATTTTCAGTTGTTATATAGTATAATAAGAGTGTCAATGCTGTCTTAATTCTAAGACCTAAAATATCTGGTTCTTTAAGAAAAAATGCTGATTTCTGGTCTAGATATATCATCGTTCATTTGGATCATCCCAGATGAAAAGATATGCTCAATTCTCCAATTAATATACCTCACTGTAGCCAACAAACTGTGCGTGCTTGAACTCTAGTCCAAGTTTTTACTTTGCTTAAATTGCTATCACTGAAACTGTGGCAGTACAGTACCTTCATTAAGAATGTTTGAAAATGTTGTCTAATGTTTTTCCCAAAAGTTGGCTGATTTTTGTTTGTTCTGGATTGTCCTCCTCCCTCAAATGTAAACACTGGAGCCTTGATCTCTAGTTCAATAGTGTTAGAAGGTAGCAACTTTGGGAGCTAAGTCAGCCTTGAGTGACCACTGAGTGACCACTTCTTGGAAGAAGAATGAGGAGACCACCACCACCATATAAGCTCACCTACAGGCTCTGTTTCTGAGACTCATAATTAAATCTCGAATTATATATAGCCTCAAATATTTCTCAGATACACCAGTCGGAACTGAGACCTCCCAGGTGACCACAGGATGGATGGGTCAAGTTCCTACCCTACCACAGCCCCAGAAAGCACAGTCACACTCCAACAGCTACCACCATGGCCCTGGCAGACTCGATTCAACCACCTTACAATTAAGCTCCACAGAAATGATAATATGCCAAAATTCTCAGATCCACCAGAGGTTTTTTGTTTTTGTTTTTGTTTTTTTATTTTGGGTTCATACCCTTAAGAGAGTCATAGCTGGAGCAATAGCATAGCAGTAGGGCATTTGCCTTCGTACAACCAGCCCGGGAGAGCCAGGTTCGATTCCTCCGCCCTCTCAGAGAGCCCGGCAAGCTACCAAGAGTATCTCACCTGCACAGCAAAGCCTGGCAAGGTGCCTGTGACATATTCAATATGCCAAACACAGTAACAAGTCTCAAAATGGAGACTTACTGGGCCCGCTCGAGCCAACTGATGAACAACAGGACAGTGACAGTGACAGAGTCATACCCAGCGATGCACAGGTGTTACACCTGGCTCTGCACTCAGGAATCACTCCTGGTGTTGCTCGGGGAACCATATGGGATGCTGGGAATTGAACCCGGATTGGCTGTGTGCAAGGCAAACGCCCTACCTGCTATGATATCACTCCAGCCCACCACCAGAGGTTTTTTTTTTTTTGACTGAAAACTCTGGGCCTTCTCAGAGTCGAGGTGGGAACCCTCTCCATACCTCCCCGTAGTTCTGAAAGCTCCAGTAGCCACACCATGTTCTACTGCCACCGCCATGGAAGCTCACTGCCCAGTTAAATATTCTGTATTTTCTAGAGTGACATCTCCAAACTCTACAATACTAACATCCCTGTAGGAGCACAGTAGATTGAATGGGAATGTAACGTAGAAGACAACTAAGCTTGACTAAAAAAAAAAAAACACATTAACACAGAGGGCTTAATGAGCAACAACAGCTTAGTAAACCCTCAGACAAGAACTTAATGTCCCCATGGTGAGGTACAGCAATTTTCAGACATTTTCTTGTACTGAAGCATTTTTTGATCATTTGTTAGCCATTTGGTGGTAACAAGTAATATAAAATAAATTGTTGTGAGCCTGCTATGGATGCAGCCTTAAGGAGTGGTTGGAAAACAGAGACAATGGTGGAGGGAAGGTGACAGTGGTGGTGAGATTGGTGTTAGAATATTGAACATGAAACAAATCATCATGAACAACTTTGTAAACCACGGTGCTTAAATTAAGTGTTGGGGGGTGGGGGCGAATGGAAGCATGAGGAAAAGGAAAGGGGAGAGAAAGAGAAAAAAAGCAGTTTGCAAGCCAAAAGACAGTCCCAGCTCACTCTATTAGCTCTCATCAATCTGCAGAGTATAGAAGAGAGTTTATTCCCTTTTCCTTCGCCTCACCCTACTTAGTAGGAAAGAGCTCCTCAATCTTGGTAGATGTGATAAGTAAAAATCAATTCCACATTTTCACTATAATCTATCAAGATGTTGACTGTCTTAAGAAGGTACAGCAACCCTTTTATTCCTCTGAGAAAACCAGCTCCAATCTTTGCTCACTCACTGAGGTACACGCAGCCCTCTTCCTAG
Source organism: Sorex fumeus (assembly GCF_029834395.1). NCBI lineage: Eukaryota > Metazoa > Chordata > Mammalia > Eulipotyphla > Soricidae > Sorex > Sorex fumeus. Next base: position 29,235,302 of record NW_026606065.1, read on the forward strand.
ACTCCTGGGAGCCTCCTCAGAACACACTTCATCTCTTTGAACCCGTGAGTCTTGCAGAGTCCTATGCAATAACCCCCTTTTCTAGAGTATTCATCACTTTATATTCTCCTTAGCCCTTTTCACAACTCTTCCTCTGCCTGTAAGCATATATGGTGGTGATATTAAAAGAGTTTTCGGGGCTGGAATGATAGCATAGCTAGTAGGGCGTTTGCCTTACATGCGGCCGACCCAGGTTTGATTCCCAGCATTCCATATGGTCCCCTGAGCACCAACAGTAGTGCTTCCTGAGTGCATGAGCCAGGAGTGACCCCTGTGCATTCCCAGGTTTGACCCAGGGAACAAAAAAAAAGGAAGAAAAATATATATTAAAAAAAAGAGTTTTCATCCTGGGGTGGGGGGAGTGTTGGTGATGTTGGGAAGTTAGAATAGATAAGGGACCAATATGACGATAATAGTTGGAAATGATCACTTTGGGCAGGAACTGAATGTTGAAGAAGGTAAAGGAATATACCTGATAATCTTTCAGTATCTTTATTGTAAGACATAATGCCCAAAAGGAAAGAGAGAGAAGGAGAGAGGTGGGAAGAGAGAGAGAAAAAAAAAGTGCCTGCCATAGATGCAAACTGGGAGGAAGGGAGAACTGTGGACATTGATGCTGGGAAATGTACACTGGTGAAGGGACGGGTGTTGGAACATTACATGACTGAAACCCAATCATGAACAACTTTTCAATTGTGCATCTCACTGTGACTCAATTTTTAAAAATTTACAATTTTTAAAAATTTAACAAGAGCAATTTCCATTTTAAAAAATAAAATAAAAGATAAGGATTTCCATCCTATCAAGTATCCCCAATAAACTCCAGCAAACGATGCAGGCCTCTCCCTTCCCAGTACAGTCTCACTGCTCTACTGACTGTGTTCCCCACCCCCACCTCCAAAGCCAGAGATTCAGATCCCAGGATGATGGCTTAGGGGAGAATTCTTCGTTCTGTTTCGCTCCTGAAGTGGTTAAGTCCAACCACTTAACCCCTTCACTCCTAGTGAAAGGATGAAAACCTGCACCAGGAGAAAATTCCAGAGAATTTAATTGGCACTTTTGTTGGCACCAGCTCATCTTTATCTTTCAGATGCATGCACCACTTTTCGGAGTTGCCTGCAATGATCCCAAACTATGGTCCCCTATATGGCATTATACAAATCCCTGAGTCCATTTAAAAGTGAATTTCTACCTCAAACTACAGAGTATGCCTCTCTGGTCTACTCACATGACTGTGGTGCATGACTAAAGAAAAACCAGCAGCCACAACACAATCCAGGTTCTGCTTCCAATTGTCAATCACAACCTTCATGAGTCAAGTGCTCTAGGAATATTTCCACACTAGAGAGCTAATCCTGCACAGAATGTAAGTCAGAGCAAGAAAACTAATTTTTGATTAGGCATGCCTGGAATAGCAACACATTCAGTCCTGGTAGACAGGATTAGAGGAGAGATGATGGAATCCAGAGTTGGCATCACCCCTTTGCTTCCTCATTCAAAATTGCATTGCCCACTCTGGGAGAGCAAAACCTGAGAAATCAATCGTGCTAAGTAATTAGTAGTCATTGCCTGTCCGCTGTGCTTGCAAGACAACCAGAATTGGAGAAGAAATGCTAGGAGATTGCACTCTGGTACCTGGTTTTCAAATGAGGCCACACTGGAAAGGGGATATTTTCAGAGGATTCAGAGGGAGCTCTGCCAGGGCATTAGATTTTCATTTGTTTAGTTGATGGAATTGTTTTGTTTCTGTTCAGAACATAAGCGGTTCGTTTACTACCAATTCAACAGGCACATTTCCAGTTTCAGGCAAGAATAAAAGCCTCCCTGGGGACAAGCATGTCAGACCCTTCTGCTTCTGCACCAGGTTGCTCAGCAGAAACTCTGTGGCAGGAACACCCTGTAGATCTAGAAGTGTAAGACGGCCTGGCAAGCCATTGAATGTGGAGAAAGAAATCAGCAAAGAGACTGGCTGAAAGGTCTCAGTTTCCACACCTATAAAATGGGCTGGTGGGTACCTATATCTTCAAGGTGCCATGAGGTGGAAAGGAATCATGATCTGTGGGGTGTACAGAAGGTGGCACAGTACTGCCCAGTGGATGCTGACTGGGCTTTGTGGTCTGGCTGGGTCTGGTACTGTCCATGGTCCTGGGAACAAGAGCATGGGAAGAAGCTCCCAGATCTGTAGTTTGAAAGCTGAAGTGGGTCTCACTGGGCTGAAGTCAAGCTGTTGACCAAGCTCAGATCCTTCCTGGAAGCCCTTGAGGAGAACCCATTGGCTCCTATTTTCAGTTTCTAGAAGCTTCAGTATTGTGTGTGTAGTTCAGCAGTAAGATACTTGTTTTGTATAGATAAGGCCTTAAGTTTGATCCCCTGCACTGCCAGAGAGGAAGAAAAAGAGGGACGGGGGAGAGAGAGAGAGCATGAGAGTGGGAGAGCTTCTAGAAGCATCTCCTATGCATTGGCTTCTAGCCTTTTTCCTTCAGCCTCAACACCTGCAGTTGTCAAGGGCCTTGACTCCATTTCCCCTCTCTGTTCTCTTCTGCCTCCCCTTTCCTCCTCAGAGAAGGGAAGTAGGAGAAGTTAGTACAATCCTTTTCTGTGCTAATCCAGAGACCACCTGTTTAAACCAGAATAATCTTTATTATTTATGGGCAGCTATCAGCAAAGATTGATCACCTGCAACCTTACTGGCGCTTGGTCATTGGAACCCATGGCCAGGAGAGGGAGGAAGACAACTCAGAGATTGTTGTACCACCCACCACCAGAGTACCCTTGATCTTCTCCAAATCCCAACATAATCTCTGTGTTACTTCAGTCAGAGGTTGTACAGCAGCTGAGCTAATGGCAGCTTCCTGTCTGAACTTCCTGTCCACCACAGGTAAACTGCCCCCTACCAGGGATGAGACCCTGCCCCAGCCTTGATGGGAGAATATAAAAGGTTAGCCTTGCTTCAAGAAGATGGGTATCAGAATGAAAGTCACTCCAGGACTAGGCCCAGCCTCAAGTACACTAGACACTTTTTCCATCACGCCCAGAATAATTCCACAGTGCCTTGCTTTTAGCAGGATTAGTGGGTTGACTCTAGAACGTTGTGGTTTGGACTGGGAAATAACACGCATAGGAAGGTAAATCCAAACCTCTGAAATTCCGTAGGACTTTTAGTCAAGGATAGAGGAGAGGGGAAGTGTTGGGCCACACCCCCACAGTACTCAGTGGGTATTTATGGCTTTATGATTAGGAGTAACCCTTGACAGTCCTCGAGTATCATAGTGGGACCAGGAATGGAACCAGGGTTTTGTGAACCAGCTACATGCAAGGCAAGTGCTTCATTTACTGCACTATCTCTCAGACCCCAAGTTTGATTTCTTAACCAAAAAAAAAAATGAAGGGCTGGAGCGATAGCACAGCAGGTAGGATGTTTACCTTGCACACGGCCAACCTGGGTTCGATTTCCAGCATCACATATGGTCCCCTGAGCCCTGCCAGGAGTAATTCCTGAGTGCATGAGCCAGGAGTAATCCCTGTGCAAAGCAGGGTGTGACCCAAAAAGAAAAAAAATTTTAAAAGATTGAGATTCCTTTAAATTCTTCTTCCAAGAGTTTAGATTTTTCCCTTTTTATTGCATGTTGACTTTACAATATACTAAATCTTAAACTTTTTTGTATTCATATATATATGCACTATTTCCTGGGGGAAGCACATTATAACAAGGGATATACCAGATATATTCCATAAATACAAAAAATGGTGTAGTATATAAAGACAAAGGAAGCTACTTAATTCTCTGGAAGGCCAATATGCTTTTGCTTTACAGCACCTCATGGTTAGGAAAGAAGGGCTTTCCTTGCCTTGAGAAATAAGATGAAATAAGACTAAACTGTAAGTTTCTCAGTCTATCCATCTGTAAGGGGAGGGAGTGGGGAGCTTCCTTGAGATGTCCCAGGAGTCTCTGGGAGTTAGTTATGTCACTTAAAGATCATAACTAAGACAGGAACTGTCACAGAAGTACCAGCATCCAGTTTCCTCTCATGAGTTCCTATAAGGAACCCCACCTCAAAAACTTGCCACCCCAAACCAGACTTTATAATACAATACATAGTGTTGTGCTTTGATGATCTACATATTTCTAAATTATTTCATCATACTAGACAAACAACACAAGTAGCAATCCACACAAAAGTATGGCCTTCCTCACAAGAAACAGACATAAATGATAAGAAAAGCTCCATGTTGTCACTTCCTGCCAATCTGAATTAGAGTGTGTGGTTAAGTTGAGCTGTGAAAGGAATTGCCCAGCCAAGAGTATTATTTCCTTCCACCACCTCCTTCACAGCTCCTGTGCCAGATATGGGCTCATACTCCTCATCAACAAAATGCAGGGTTGTCAATAAATTTGAAAAATGATATTTGCAAATGGTAAGATATATAATCAGGGCCAGTTCCTTTAAAGATTTATTTGAGCATGTTACCAAGACTAAGGAGTAAAGCAAAATGAAAATGAAGCTTTGAGTGCCACACAAATAGATGCAAATTCTACTCAACAAACCATTTCTTGCTAAACAATGTCAATGTCCCTAGGATATTTGGTAGCTGGCCAAGACAGAACTTGGCATCACGGACTGGAAAACAAAGAGGAAAAAAAAAGCAGGGTCCCAAATGCCTGCCTTTTTAAACATTCACAATATAGTGCATCCTCTCCTTCAAACTACTTGACATCATTTTCTGATGTGCAACGTGTCAAAATGGTGTCCCATTAGGGTTGATTTGATTCAATGTCAGGGAGGGAGAGATTAAAAATGAGTAACAAAGAAGATTACATAATGCTTTGCAAAGCATCATAGATTTTTCCAAGTAATTAGTTCAAAACATTTTACTAAAATGCTAAACGGTATGAAAGAAGCTGCATTTTACTAATCAACAGATAAGCACCTTTGTTTACATTTCCCAGATAAGATATGCATATTCAGGTCCCCGGAGTGACATCAATTGCAAAATGATGTGACCATTTCTCAGGAGGGGGGATTCACACTGACTTCAATTCTGAAAGCATTATGTGCGCTGTACCCTTAAAAGAAGCAGCTTTGCTGCTGATGTCCAGAATATCAAATTAAGTAAAAATGCCTGGTTTCAGGCAAATATTTGTTACAAATATAATCTCTGGTTGAGTAAGAACAGTGTTTCTGTAAAAAGCTCAAGAAATTTACAAAGTTACAGGAACATGCAATTTTTATCATATAAAAATAAAGATCTCTGCAAATGTGATTAAACTAAGGATGTTGGGGAAATTGTGGACCATTATCCTAGATTCAATCAAAGGTGTCATAGTAAGAGTGAAGCAGAGGCAGAAAGCACACAAAAAGGAAGAGAACAGAGATTGGAGTGATGTAGAACCAAGCCCTGCAAGGTTGAAAGGCCAAAGGATTTGCCACTGAACCCACTGGGAGAAGTATGGCCCAGATTTAAGTCACAAGAAGTGTGATAAATGTAGTTCTGTTACTTCAGGTCACTAAATCATGTCAATGTATTAGAGTAACTTCAAGAAACTAATACACTTATACCATCTATAATCTTTCTCACAACAGGGAAGTGAAGGGAGGACAGGTGACATGATTTGTCTAGGGACACACAGATGTTACATAGCAGAGCCAGGATTTACACCTAGACAAGTTGGTGTCCAGATCTGGAATAAAAATCCATCCAGGAAAACGAGTCACTGTGCTTTCTGAGATGGAAGGGACACGGCATTGTCTGCCCTCATGAAGGTATTGGGGGTGGGGAACACAGTCTGATTGTAAGTGGGCAAGGGGTCTGAATAGACACTTCTCCAAAGATGATATACCAAAGCCAAGCAGCACGTAAAAAAAAATTATCATCACTGATAATTAAAGAAATGCAAATTCAAGTCCCAAGGAGCTATCATCTCTCCACTGTAAGGAGGCTCTGTATAAAAAAAGAAAAGAAATAGCAGGGGTTGGAGGAAGATGTGGAGAATAAAGAACCCCCACGCCTGTTGTTGGCAATGTAATTCGATTCAGTCATTATGGAAAAGAGTAGGAGGGGGATTAGCAAAAGATTTCAAACAGGTCTGTCCGGCACTTTCACTTCCAGGTATTTATCTGAAGCACATGGAAATGCCACCTCCTAAAGATACCAGCACCCCTGTGTTCATTGCAACACTATTCACAACAGCCAAGATATAGAAGCAGCTAAGCACCCACTGATGGGAATTCAAGAAAGAAGATGGAATATCTGTTTGCCATGGAAAGCAACCAACTCTGGTATGTATGAAAGAAGATGGAACCTTGCTGTTTGCAACAACTAGATGGATTGGGAAGGGGCTAGGCTAAGTGAAGTAAGTCTGAAAGAGGAAGACCATGACTGTACAGTTTCACTCTTATGGGGAAGTTAAAGAAACAAAATGAAGAACCAAAATAGAAATTCTTCATTCTGAAAACAATGGAGGATTCCAGACAGGAAAGGGGTGGTGGGGGAAAGGGACAGGGTTGGGGATTAGGTAGAGGAAACAGACAAAATGAGGGTGGATGGAAACAGGACTATTGGTAGTAGGTGTGGTGTGTTAAGGCATGAAGCTGTATGTCCAAAACACAGGATGCTACAAACTAATGTTATCTCCATTAAAAAGAGTGAAATAGTAAATGACAATCTTGAAATTTCAAATGAAAGATTATAATAAGACGATGTCTGCAGATTAGCACAGAGGGAAGGGCGCTTGCCTTGCAATTGTCCAATCCAGATACGATGCCACATATGGTCCCCTGAGCTTTGCCAGGAGGGATCTTTGAGTTCAGAGTCGGGACAAAGCCCTGAGCACCACCAGGTTTGGCCCCCCCAAAAAATAAATAAATAAATAAATAAATAAATAATTATAAGAGGATGGATTGAAATGATGCTGTCTGCTGCTCTTAACAAAAAGAAATACTGATCATCAGACCTTACAGAGAACATACCAGCGAGGTTAGCTTCCTTCAGGCATGAATTATCATCTTTAAACAGAAACACAGGAAACACGCTGATATGTCGATCAGCTGACCAAAATGTTTGACCAACAGCTCAAGGAACTTACCCCTCTATTTCCCCAGGCACAGTAGTAGTGTTCACTAACCCAGTTTGCTGGGAGTACAGAACTCATCAAACCCCCTACAGTGCAAGAACTGTCTATGGAATCTTGCCATGTCCAAGTGGGAAATGAGCGTCATCCTGAGCACAGTAAGCACACTGCAAATATCTGTTGAATTAAGGAACTGATGGATTAATTCATCCACAAAGAAGTAAAACAAGCAGTAGCTCTTGTCAGACATTGTGTTGTTCTTGAGAACTGGCTTAGAATACAGACAATGTCCATTTGTGTCCAAAAACAGGAGCATTAGGGTGACAGCACAGGAGGTTGAAAGGCTCATCTTGTCCTTTGTGAGGACTGCAGCAAAAAGTCCCAGACTGCACTGGGCTCTCCCTCCCAGTGCTGTTTGCCTGTTTCCCAGTCGACTCCACTTAGACGCTGTACAGGATCATTGTAAGCGTTGCTGCTCCTGGACAGGGAGCGGGCAGGGGGAGTCTAATTCACTTGTCTGGGTCAACAGTAACACCAGAGAGTGGATTTGAAGCCCCTGGTGTGTGTGTTATAACCCTTAGCTAAGATTCATTTTCTCAAACTGAAGTCGTTTTCCAAAGAGAATTATTTCACATTTCAGTAATTGGAGGTGTCACTATAATCAGAATTGCAATTGTAGCACTTTTGTGGTTGGGGCAATTGGGGACTTAAATTTTACTTCGTTATGTTTCATTATAAATATTTCCAGTGTCAAAATAAAGTTCACTTGGCAGTCTTTGCCCTGAAGCTCCTGCAAAGTAATTTAGCAGGAGGAATGTAAAACTGGCTTCCTCCAGTCTGCTTTTCTGGGTTGCCCTGGAAGCCAGGTGGAACAGAGTCTTGGTGGGGAAGTAGGGGGAGCGGGAGCGGGGGGTGCACACTGCCTCCAAGGTTCCCAGCACCCACTTTCATCTTCTTCCCCAAGCAATGAGCTTACTAAGCACTGAAAAAAAAAAAAGATTCTATTAGCCCAATTTAAGGCTGCTCTGGAGTTGTCTTAAAGCAGCCATTGCTGCCTTTCCGATCAGGAAAGTTGCAATCACTTCCCAAAGTAGCTCAAAGTCAAAAGTCTACTTTGGGTTGGGATAGGAAGAGCAGTTTCCAGAGGAGGGTTGGGGAAGGGTGGCTGCTCCCAAGTACCCATGTCAAGGCTCCCATTTCAAGGACGGGTGAACGAACTTCCAGTGCAAGCTTCCAGGAACCTGGCCAAGTGGAATTTTTTTTCAAAATGTCTCTTCTTTTGGATGCCTTATTCATATTAACCACAATGAAATAGGTTGCATACAAGGACTCAAGTGATCAGGTCAGCATCCGCCATGCCCAGAGAAGCCAGGAATAATATTAGCGTTCTCTTCCAAACTTTAAACAGGAACATCAAATCTGAGTGGATGTTAAAATATTAAGCACACATTAGCCATTTTCAGAGCAGATGGCTTGGGGGAAGGAGGGGGAATAACTAGAGAAGTGTAAGTGCCTACACTCACTCTAAAGTAGATTTAAATAGTGTGGGGGCATGTAGAACACTAGAAAGAGCACTAAACTAAGAGGATAGAGACTTAGGCTTGAATAGGAACCCAAATATGCCTTTAGGAGCTAAGTCTCTTCCTTTCACTCAATCTCAATTTTGTCATCCATGGAGTGGGGGTAGTTAAATACTTTTCTCTCTACCAAGCAGAGTTATTAGAAAATGCCTGTGCATGATCTTCATAAGCCAGCCTATTGGCTTCATATGGCATCAAAGAATTATCTAAAGTGCACTTAGACTTATATGAATGGAAATGTTTATCTAGGAATCACTTGCCTTGACAGTCTCTATGACCACAGCCTAGAGTATTGTGCAGACAGATGCTGTGAAAAATAATATTCACAATCCAGATATTGAACTCACCCTCCCATCCCAGCCACTAACTAGAGGTTAGAGCACATCACTGCCATTCAGGAAAGAAAGAAAGAAAGAAAGAAAGAAAGAAAGAAAGAAAGAAAGAAAGAAAGAAAGAAAGAAAGAAGGAAGAAAGGAAAGATGGAAGGAAGGAAGGAAGGAAGGAAGGAAGGAAGGAAGGAAGGAAGGAAGGAACTGGACTAGGTGATTCTAAGACCATTTGTTTTCTTTTTTCCTTCAGTTTTAGAGGTAAAAATTTGGAGGTACTTAGTTGTGTTCAGAGGTCACTAGCTACTCAGTGCTCAAGGTCACTCCCAGCAGAACTCAGGGAACCATGAGATCTTATGATGTAACCCAGGTCACCTGCATGAAAAAAAATCACATGCTCCAGCCCATTGTTGTCTTCCTTCTGCCCTCTTCTCAGCTCATACAATTTTATGAAGGATTTTTTTTCCATCTGCTGCTCTGAGTTACAGATACTTCCAACACCTCGGCCCATGTTCCGGCTTCTTGTCTATGCCATACCCCCTGGAGTAGTACTGCCCTTATAGTCTCGTGCTGAGAGAACCACTCAAAACAGAAGAATAAAATTCTGTTTTCTTCTTCTCTGAGATGCCATAATTAATGGTGGGTATTGGCAATGAGGATATTTTTAATTTTAGAATTCCCAATTTCTTGATAGGAAGAGAGAATTTGGAAGAAAAGTTGACTTTGCTAAGGGCTGCAGACTTCTGAATGTGGTCATATTTGAGCAGAATGATTCTACGAAGTGTGTTCAATAAAAGCATATTGACTGGGTAAAGAAGAAAAGAAGATGCCGTGATGAGCTCTCCAAAGCTTCCCGGACTTCAATAGCGTATTGTTAACTGGAGTAATCGTCCAAGAAAGTGTGAGACCTCAAATTAACAGCACTGAGTGGAGCCTAATAATGACAATGCACAGCATCATATCTACTGCTCAATCAATACTTAATTTTCTCACACAGTTCTCAGTCTCCTGTAAGCGCTTCTTGTGTTTGACAAGGAACACCCTTGACCTTGAGGATTGTCCATTACCTTCAGATCCTCCAACAACTAAACGTGTCTTGAAATATTCCTGAGACAAACGGAGGTTGAAATCCATACCTGGGGAAAATTTTTTTCTGTGCTAGTTGCTTTCTTTTGTCCATTGGCTTTAGTAGTTCTTCATCAGAGGAAACTAGAGTGATTAAATTTTGGAAATCAACACAGGCTTCTAAGAGAAGTAACTTTAAGAGGTCTTGCCTGCAGTCACACCCATCCAGTCAATAAATTCATCCTAGGGACACCTTTGACTGCTTCTATTTTACAGTCCAGAAGCAAGAGTTACAGCTAGTGATGATCAGCAAGTGGAAGGAGGTAAAGGTAAGGTAAAGGCCCTCCCGTTGATCATCGATTTGCTCGAGCGGGCCCAGTAACGTCTCCATTGGAGACTTTGTTGTTACTGTGTCTGGCATATCGAATACTCTCGGTAGCTTGCCGGGCTCTCCGAGAGGGGTGGAGGAATCGAACTCGGGTCGGCCATGTTGGCCGCTTGTAAGGCGAACGCCCTACCGCTGTGCTATAGGAGATTTTTAATCCCAATTCCTTTAATAAAGTACATGGGATTAACATTCCAATCTCAGGGGCTTCTTTAATGTTTTCCTCCAGATTATATATTCCATGTTTTTGTCTGTAGATGGAAATCATACCTGTATGCATTCAGGGTTTACTTCTGGCTCTGTATTCAGGGGTCACTCCTGGAGGTGCTCAGCAGACCTTATAGGGTACCAGTAATTGAACCTGGCTTGACTGCAAGTAAAGCAAGCTCTTTACCATGTTGTATTTATCTCCAGCCTCAAAAGAGTTATTTCTTAATATGGGAATTTGAAAATTTCTTGAAATAAATCATCTTTTCTCGATTTGCTCATTTATTTCACAAATCAAGTGCTGCCTTGGTACTTCTTCAAAAGGCAAGTAAGGTTAAAGAGACAACATAAGACTTGCTCCATTCCTATAAAGTGACATAATATGAGACTAACACCCAAGGACAGTAGAGACAAGGGCCCGGCGCATTGCTCCATGACTGGAAGCCTGCCTCATTGGTTGGGGGAGAAGGCAGTTGGGATGGAGATGGGATCACTAAGTAAATAATGGTTGGGAGGATCACTCAGGATGGGAGATAAGTGCTGAAAGTAGACTAAGGACCAAACATGATGGCCTCTCAGTATCTGTACTGCAAATCAAGTAGAGAGAGTAGAAAGAGGTGCCTGCCACAGAGTCAGGTGGTGGGATGGGATGGGGATGACGGGAGGGGGATACTGGGGACATTAGTGATGGAAACTGCACATTGGTGGAGGGATGGGTACTCGATTGTATGACTGAAACTCAATCGTGAAAGCTTTGTAACTGTATCTCATGGTGATTCAATAAAAAATTAAATTAAAAAAGACTTGCCCTATTCCCTACATGATATTTTATTGACTCTGCAGTAAAATTCTGGTTGAGAACTCTTCTAACCAATGTTCTATTGGTATTAGGTTTCTATTGATAGCACAGAAAATCTCAACAAACTCGTCCACATCCAGCAGGTAAATAAATGAGTGATCATTGACTCGGTATTCCCAGACTAATTTTTGAAATTAATTATGATTAAACTGGCTCCAAGATTAGAGTTGATGGTATGTGCTGCTTATGGGCCATTTTAGTTTATTATGGTATTTTGCTATTAAAAAAATAGCAAACAGGAACTGGAGGATAGAACAGCAGATAGGGCATTTGCCTTGCACACGATCGACCCGGGTTTGATTCCCAGCATCCCATATGGTCCCCTGCGCACCGCCAGGAGTGATTCCTGAGTGCAAATCCAGGAGTAAACCCTGAGCATAGCCAGATATGACCCAAAAAGAAAAAAAAGATCTTTAAAACATAGTAAACAACAAATCCAAGCAACTGTGCCCTCAATGATCATTTTATTTGATAATTTTCTTAAACCATATTAGTGGAAGCAAAACTACCAAATCAAATGGAATGAATATTTTTAAGATTATTCATAGGTTTGTCTCAAGTTATTTTTTAACATGCATGTGTCACTTTGTCTTTTTGCTAGTATTTTGTAAGCAGTTGCTCTTCACAATAGAATTCAGAGACTATCTGAAGCTTTCCTTTGTAAGGAATAAAGAAATTTCTTCAGAAGTTTGATGAGTTGAGGGCAAAAATGAAAGGTGATGGGTGAGGTGACAGAAGGTATCAGGTTTCTCAGCTGGAAGAAGTTAGAGGGCTCCAAGATTCCATCACTAAAAGTAGCTCTCTAGGTCATGACTTTCTGATAAGCTGCTCCATCTCGAACGGCAAGCAGAGACATCAAGTTCCAACTAGTCTTGCTGTGTCTGTATAAGATGAGTTCTAAATCACATCAAAATGATCATTTTCCACCCTATTCTTTGGTGATGATTTAACTCATAAGGTGATGTGGAGATTGAAAATTATTTGTTTGAAGGATATATAACATTAAGCCAATTCATTTACCTCTTTTCTTTGCAGCTGTTGAGAAAGAAGAGAAGGAGGTGGGAGAGGAGAGGAGAAAAAGGAGAAGTGGAAGGAGAGAAAGAGGAGGAAGAGGAAGAAGAAGCTTCCATTCCATACCCTCTCTCCAACATCAAGCACATTGATCTTTATCTTTGCCATCTGGGCTCAAAGAAGACATTGAGTTGCAGTCAATCCATAGATCTGACTGGGACTTCCTCACACATGACATTTCAATGACTTCCCTCAACCTTGAGGACTAAAGAGCAAATTCACCAGAATGGCACACACAAGACCTTCTAGAATATGATCCTAATGGTCTTTCCACCTTTCTCAAGAACAGAATATTGGAAAATGACTCACTCTAGGCCAGAGAGATAGTGCAATGGTAAGTGCTGGCCTTGCATGGGTTCAATCCATGGCATACCTGAGTGCAGAGCCAGGTGCATATCCAGAGCATTGTTGAGTGTGGCCCCAAAACAAAAAGAAAAGAAAAATTGAAGAAAACGGTGTGTTCTGTTGCTACCTGATGCCTTGGTGCAAGCTGACTCACTGGTGTTTCACCAACATATGTCAGTTCATGTTTGTTTTTGTGTATCTTTTTCTCTTCTCTTTTCATCATTCCAAAGCAAGAATTCACAGAGCTGAAATTAATAGGGTGCTTGCCTTGCACACAGTCAACCTTGGTTCAATTCCCAGCAGCCCATATGGTCCCCTAAAGTTGGGGGCAGGAGAGATAGTACAATCAGTAAGGTGCTTGCCTTGCATGTGGCAGACATAGGTTCAATCCCCAGTACCACTTATGGTCCCTCCTGAGCCCACCAAAAGTGGTCCCTGAGCAAAGAGAGTCAGGAGCAAACACTGAGCATCCTTGGGTATGATCAAAAGAAAGATAAGAATCCTCTCTACTGTTCAGAGACATGTGATGACATCAATCACAGTGCTCCTTCAACCACTCACATGACTTGCTCTTTTGGAAAAGTTTTTTTTCATTGATATTTTGTATGACACCCAGAGGTGCTCAGGACCTACTCTTGGCTCTTTGGTCAGGGGACTATGTGGTGCCCTGCAGGATAGAAGCCAGGCCTCCAACAGACAAAGTATGTGCTCAACCAACTTAGTTAGCTCTCTGTCCCCTTATTTTTTTCATATGGTAAGAATATTGTCTTATTTTTCCTTTTTTTTAGCTATGACATCGCTGTCTCTTGGACCTATATATGCTTGTGTGTACATATATACATACATATATATATATAAAGTAAGTAATTTATGCATGAATGAATGACGGGGGTAGAGGAAAGAGAATCAATACAGACAGATGAGCATAGAAAGAAAACTGATATTTTAAGAGTTAAATCCTAATTTTACCTCCTTGATACTGAAAACAATATTTAGCCTCTCTGAGCATCATATCATAATATGATATAAAAGATGGTTTTTCCCCCAGTATTATTTTCAAGATTATATTGAGTATGTTAAAGACTGCATGATGATCAAATGGTATCATAAGCAATAAAATAAAAAATCCTCTGATTACAGAATGTTATGACGAAATTTTAGTGAAAAGATTTCCTGAAAGTCACTAGACCCAACGCATTGAAGATGAAATGACTATGAGAATGTTTTAGCTCTCCGAGTCAGAACTGCCTAGAAAACAGAACCCATGAGTCTCATCATTACAGCCCGTAATGGTATCTCTCACTTCTCAAAAGGTAAAGGTAGAAAGTCAGCAGAAAAGGCAAAGAAATCGTTGTTCAGAGCAACATGCAAGATATTTCACCTAGAAGGCCAATTTTGGCTGAAAGTCTCTAACACGCGCCCACAGTGAGTCCCCAAGCACAACACGGAAGAACAGAAAGGTGGGCAGTGCCGCTGACTGGTGGCTTTCAGGTTCCTCTGATCTGCCACGCTGGCCCTAGCACTGCAGACAGGCTGGATTACAGCTTCTGGGAAAGAAAAGCTGGTTACAGAGCTGTCACTTTCCGTAAACCACTTAAGAAGAGCGACTAGATGCCCGCGTCTAGATGGGGTTGCCCAGCTCTCCTGGCAAAGGAGGGCCAGAGCTGGTGGTCATTCAGATAAGCAGAGGGATTAATTAGACCATGTACACAAAGCCCTCTAAGCCTCTTAGAGGCAAGCCTTTTCATTTTAGTATTGGCCAGGAGCAAATGGGGAACAAAACAGAGAAATAATATTCATCTTGTTGGTGAAGAACAAAATCATCTTCATTCAGATACATCTCTTGCCTCATGTAATGCATTTGTGTTTCCGTACATTCTTATTCTAGAACTACATATTACTTAAATAAGACCTGGCAATCTTATGTCTCTGTTATCTCAGGGAGTGAGCTACAGGATTGTTCTTTCTATTGATAGTATTATCTGGACATATGATTCAAGTCCATTTATTTTTGAAAGAATCTTTTTAAGAAAGATATTTTTAAGAAACAGCGGTAGGGCGTTTGCCTTGCACACAGTCGACCCAACCCACGGTAGTTCAACTCCTCCGCCCCTCTCGGAGAGCCCAGCAAGCTACTGAGAGTATCTTGCCCTCATGGCAAAGCCTGAAAAGCTACCCATGACATATTCAAGGTGCCCAACACAGTAACAACAAGTCTCACAATGGAGACATTACTGGGCCCACTCGAGCAAATCGATGAACACCAGGAGGACAGTGACAGTGACAGATTTTTAAGAAAGATAAGAAAGATATTTCTTAAAATATCTTTTAAGAAAGATATCTCTTTACCATTTATGAACTGTGTATAGCAAGAGTGTATTCTAGTCTGCTTTCAGAATTTCATTAGACATTTGTTTGCCCTTAAATTTATTCTGTATTGAGAAGTAAAAAATACTAGCTACTAACCACTCGGAAAATGGCACAGATGCCATTTAAATGTTTTAAGAAACTTTTCTACACTTCAAATTTTAACTAGTTGGGGGCAGGAGAGATAGTACAATGGGTAAGGTGCTTGCCTTGCATGTGGCAGACATAGGTTCAATCCCCAGAACCACTTATGGTCCCCCTGAACACCGTAGGATTGATCCCTGAGTACAGAGCCAAGAGTAAGCCCTGAGCACCACTGGGTGTGGCCCTCCCAAAAAAAAATTTAATGGGTATTTCTAGTTGGGACACCTTAAACAAGTCCCATTTACCTACATTTGATCTTTTTTAAAAATTCAGTTTTAGAAGGCCATATTTATGCTTAATCCACAAGACAGAAATTATATATATATATATATATATATATATATATATATATATATATACACCCTCCTCCAGCGAGAGTACGGTGGAAAGTGGAGTCTGGAAAGAGAAGCCCAGGGTACATAGTTTCATCTAATTTGCCTCTCCAAAGGCAGCTCATCTCTGAGTCTGCACACAGGTGTGAAGGTGACCGTCTTGACTATTGCTCTGCAGTCACTGCCTCCTGGCACCAAATAGATCTCCTCTTTTGCTAGTGCCCATACAGCCCTTCCTACATGGCAGTAGTTGAGTAACAAGCTATGGATGCCTGCTCGGGGCTTGCACCAATACCAGCCATGTCCGCTCAATAGACATTTGCCCAATCCTATGCAGTGCAACGAAGAAACATTTTCATTCTTCCTTAGAACCAGAATCCTAAACTAGGAATTTAAGCCTTTGACCAATTAATAATGAGAACTAAAATCCCCATAGGTTAGCGATTTGGTTGCTTTCTCTTGATGGCATCAGAGCCAATCCTTCCCAGAGCCTGGTGGAGACCCCACCATCCCAGTTCCCTTAGAAGTCTGGACTGAACGAGCCCTGGCTATAGATCAGCCTTTCTCTTGCATTATGTTTTCTTCTTAGATCCATTGAGCCATTTAGACTTGTGGTTTAATAAGTAAATGGAGAGGGATTTATTTTTCAATGCAATCTTCTTACTATTGATTTCTGGTTTAATTGCATTGTGAATAGGGAGTATGGTCTAAATGTTGCCAATCCTTTGAAAGAGATTGGTGGTCGCTTAAACTATACTATACTATCAGGGTATTTTTGTTTTTTAATGTTTCACATGTGCTTGCAAAGATACACACTGAAACAGAATTCTACATCTGTTCAGTAGTGAGGCATGATAATTGTGTTATTCAAAGCTTCATGACCATTTTTTAGACTGCTTGATACATCAGTTGAAAGAAATGTGCCAAAATCCCTCTTAATGATGGCACATGTGTCCGTTAGTTCTATAATTTGGTTCTGTCAATTTTCCCCTTATAACTCTCAAGAAATTTTATTATGTGCCTGCATATTAAAACATGAATTCTTCCTGGTAAATCAAATATTTGCTATTAAGAAGTGACCCATTGTTTTCTAGCAATGCTTCTTAAAGTCAATTTCTAATTGCTAATAATCTGGCTGACTTAGCATTCTCTCTCATTGTTTTTCACAAGCATATATTTTTCCTTTCTCTTTCAACCTTTGTATTTGTATGTTATCCTTGGAAGCGTCTTAGCATTAGGTATATTTTGAATTTTCCTTCTATCTGAATTTTTCTGACAATTTCTTTTATGTTTTTTAAGTGTAAGATCCATTGATGTATTGTTTTTAAGATTAATGATAACTTGAATTTGATTTTACCATCTTACTTTTTAATATTTGTGACAATTTTTCTTAAACCTCTTTTATCCTCCTTTCTTATTCCTCATAATCTCTTTTATATCTTGGTGTTTGTTTGTTTTTTTTAAATAACTCTTTCCACTCCCCTGCAAGTACTCTTTAAGGAGAAAAGCTAACCCCTATTGCCTTACTAGAAACTCTAAGTTTGAATATGTAGTGTTTTATTGGCTTGCATTTCTTTTCCCTCTCAGGCATCTCTTGTGCGATCATTTTTCTTCATAATGAAGT
Source organism: Sorex fumeus (assembly GCF_029834395.1). NCBI lineage: Eukaryota > Metazoa > Chordata > Mammalia > Eulipotyphla > Soricidae > Sorex > Sorex fumeus. The sequence goes on from NW_026606065.1 coordinate 29,252,715, forward strand.
TAAGTCTGCAGAGGGTTGCTCAGTTCTTCTTTGATGGTGGTAAATCTTACCCAATTTTTTGAAATCTAAAAGTGTCTCTAGTTCTCTCTCATTTCCAGTTTTGTGCTTAACAGTCCTTGAAAGGAATTTCCCCCAAATTCTTGGGGAAATGTTAGCAAAGATTCAGAATCTAAAAAATAATCATAAGATGGGCCAGAGAGATAGTACAGGAGGTAAAGTGCCTTCAGCAGACACAAATCTAAGCTCAGAACACTGTGGTCCCTCAGAATCTCCAGATAAGCCTTGGAGACCTTCCCCCAAGTACCAGCAAGGTTGCCTGGATAATCCCTTTTCCCACAGAGCTTGAACAAAATCCCATCCTTTGACTCTACTATTAAACCACTTGCCAGTTGGCTGAGAAACGCCAGGATGGGACCGCCAAAGCCTCCTGAATACTGCTTTGAAAGCACTTAAAATAAATTAATTAAATATTAACAGAGTGTTCTTCTCAACCCAAGATATAGTTCAGAAACCCTGGAGTAAGATGCTCAGTGTCTTAGTGCCCAGGCACCATCAAGATCAATGAATCCCAGGTCTGTGGATGTGTGACCCTAGCACCCATATCTGAAGGCAAAGATTAATAATCCTCAGTTTGGGTCCTTAATACACTCTGGGTGACATGAGAGGAAAGAGACAAGTAGACTAGCAAAATGACGACCCAAGACATACTGCTCTTTGCTAAATGGTGTATGAGATTCCAAGTCTAAATGCTTCTTTGTGTTTTTCCACTTCCCTCAGAAGTCCCCATACATATAAAACTACTAACACGGCTATTTTAAACCTGCATTTTCCCCTGTTAATCTGTCCTTCTCCAGTTATTTCACAAGCCTCAAAGTTCTGAATATGAGAGAGGTTTCCCTTCCTCAGGGAGCTGTGTCTAAGAATCAGGAGCAGAGAGAAAAGAATACCTGTATCTGTGAAGTGGAGAGAGGGGGAAAGATCCACGAGAAACCAAGGAGGAGCAAGGGACACCTGTGCTTGATCAATGAAAAAAGTAATGTGTGAGTGGAAAGAAAGAGGGTATAGCAAGACACGGGGGCAACAGGAAGCAGTATGCCTTCACAGAGCATGAGATGAAAACATGGTGTCTGTGTGTTGGATGCTTCTTAGAAATTGAGAGAAAATCATGATCCAGGAGTTCAGGTTCTTCAGAAGACTGTGGGAGACTGTGATTGATCACCAATTGGTAACTGATTTGGCTCAATTTGCCTTTTAGGAAAACGTAAGGAGAAACAACACCCAGCTTCAGTTCATGGTGCTCTTTCTCTTGTCTTTGGATGTGATTTTATGCTGAGATCACAGGACCAGGCCACATCTTTCAAGCTGAGAGATGCAATTGACCCCCCTTCCACAAAAAAGTGGGGTCTCCATGTCAGCTATCTTGGGCTGATGAGATTCTCGGGTAGGAACAGAGGGCTGAGAAGTTTGTCATGGAGACAAAGGGAAAGGAGATCCCTAGAACTGATTGAAGGAACCCCTACATCAAGAGGAAATGTGGCCTCTGCTTTATTTTCAGAGTCAAGAGTGAGACTGACCACCCTCTGTCCTCACAATGTTACAAACATTTTCAATAAGTTCAAAGCAACTACCACAACTACCAGTATTAGCACTCTGTGTTTTCTCCTAGAAAAATGATTGTTTTTTCCTTTCTTTTACTTGACACACTGTGATCAACATTATTGCTTATGAGAGGGTTTCATGCCTTTGACACCCCAGAACCACACCTGCCTCCCGAATAGTCACTTCCCTCCACCGTTGTCTGGGTCTTCCCATTGAGGTAAGCTCAGTTCTGAAAACCTATTCTCAGTTTCTGCTGCCCTTGGCCATTTGCTATTGCATTACTATGAGAAAGAGCCTTTGAAGTGTGTCCATGTCGTGCTGGTCCCAGGTGTGAGATGGAAAATGAAATAAAAGGGCACTTGCCTTGCACATAGCCAACCTGGGTTCACATATGGTCCCCTGAATCCCACCAGGGGTAATCCCTGAGTGAAGAGCCAGGAGTAAGCCCTGAGCACTGGCAGATATGGGGCAAGAAAGGAGAGAGAGAGAGAGAGAGAGAGAGAGAGAGAGAGAGAGAGAGAGAGAGAGAAACAAAGACAGAGACAGAGACAGAGAGACAGAGAGAGAGAGATTAAGCAAAGGTCTATGTATGTCCTGAGTGGAAGGAGAATTGGGAAAGTCACAATGATGCAATAATGACTGACAGAATGTCCCAGGAGAAACAAAACAAAAAACCCCGAGAGACCTGGGACAGGAGAGGGGGCATAAGAGGTCCACTTGCCCTCCACAAATCTCCACCATCGCCCACTAGATAGAATGGGATGCCATTTTTTTTTAAATAAATCCAAGGAACTTTAGATCATGAGTCATGGGCCACAGAGGCAGGCATGGAGACAGGAAATGATGCCAAGCCCAGACTATGGGGATAGAGAGGGAGGAAGAGAGACATTTAGGAGTAGATTCACTGGGGTATAATGAACAGACCTGATGCTAGGAGCAAGAGTGAGAAGTAAGGATCTTGCAAAGACACATACACGAGGAACAGTCTAAAAAATAAAAAATAAAAAATTTAGTGAGGAGAGCCTGTTCCTCACTAAAAAATAAAAAATTAAAAATTAAAAAAAAAACTTCTGAGTGGAAGGAAATGATGGAGGTTGAGGAAGCAGCAACAGTTCCTCATCCATAACATCAGCCTTAAAATATTCCAAGGGAAAAAAAATATTCCAAGGGCTGAAGACTTAGCAGAAAATAATCAAAGTCCATTCCCGCGAACAACAAGGACTCCATGCCTATTTTTATTTTGGCCAGAACACAGCTTGCAGTTGTGCACTTGTTTCATAAATGAGCAGATGAAACGAGGAACCTTTTCAATAATCTTTAGCAAATGAAAACTTCTCAGTCCGGCCACTGCGAGTCTGCCGTAGGATTGGAGCCAGGATGTGGACTCAAATTAGTTTTGCTCCAAATCCTGGGTTCCTTCTATTGCGTGGTCTGATCTTGGCTCTTTTTTCTGGTGGTATTTTTGACTGGGGATGGTCTCAGCCTTATTTCTTTGGCATTCTTCCTTTGATGAAGGCTACATGTTACATTCAGGAGAAAGAGGCAGGGTGTATAAGTAGAAACTCAAGCTCCAAATTGCCACAGCAGTGATAAATACCAGGTTGTTCACTCCATGGCTTAGAGGCCAGCTGCACACTCTAGGGGTAAAGGCAGCTCAGATAGAGAAGGGAGCACCAAATAAAGGGTGCTGGGAAGATCTGCCCAGGATGGGAGATGCCTGCTGAAAGTAGTCTATGGAACGAACATGATTGCCACCCAATGTCTCTTCTGTAGACAACGGCACCCAAAGGGAAAGATAGAACAAAAGGGAGTGCCCTGCCACAGAGGCAGGGTGGGATGGGAGGTGGGGGGTGGGAGGGATACTGGGATTGGTGGGGGTGGGAAATGGGCACTGGTGGTGGGATGGGTACTCGACCATTGTATAACTGAAACCCAAGCACAACAACTTGTAAGTCTACAACTGTACCTCATGGTGTTTCACTAATAAAACAAACAACAACAACAAAACAAATTGCCACAGCTAAGCAGGATGCAAACCCCAAGTCTCACCTTTAGTTTTCCTATTCCAAAAACTCATGTTCACTCCACAGCGAAAGGCAGACTCTGAAAACACCAATTTGAAATAGAGATACACAAAACCCAAGGTTTGTTGCAGCCCTGTTCTATCTGTCCTGGGAAAGTGTGATGTCTTTATCTTTAGGGGAGAGATAAGGGAGTGTGGTCTTCGTGGACTACTCTGAACATTTAAAAAAAAAATGAAATGGAACATTTAGAGGCAGATAGGTGGGTTTTAAGGTGATCATGCTAAGCAAATAAGCCGAACAGTAAACAATGATCACTGGATAGTTTCACTCCTGGGTGGAAAACATACAACTACAGTAAACAAACTGGCAAAAAAAAAAGCAACAACAACAAAACTAACCCCTAGACTCAGTGAAAACTATGGAAGTGAGCAAGACAAAGAGCGGGGGAGTGGGAAGAACAGGCAGAGGGGGGACAGCACTGCAGCTTAGTGGCAGAAGCCATGACAGGTGCCCAGGTATGTAGTGTACATCCCATAACACTGGGAACCATTGACAAGGCAGAAACCAGTCCAGCAGCTCAGCCCAGGGCCCTTTATCCACCTTTCCCCCAGTATCCCCAGATCCTTTCTGACCAGGCTAGGCCCCGCCAGCCACCCCAAAGCTAGTTCTAACTTCCTCTTCCTCAGGGACTCTACCTTCCTCTCTCCACCCACCCTGAAGTTAGGGTTGACAGTTACTTGATTGGGTTAATGAGCTGTGAACTGAGTCGCACTTCCCAGAGGAAGCATTCACAGTGCAAAGAGATAGTATAAGGTAAAGACACATGCCCTTCATGCAACCAATGCAGATCCATCCCTGGCATCTCCAAGGTTCCCAGACTTTGTCGGGTGTAGCACTGAAGGGTGAGATCCTGGAGCACCTCATGGTCCTCTGTTTCCTGTATTGAGCTGAGGACCTGATTACCCAAGAACCGCCAGAGAAGGGCCCGGTCTGAATTGCCCTGGTAAGACTTGGAGGTGAAACTGAGCAGCTGACCAATCTCCTACTAGCGATCTTACCTGATTCATGGATTTCTCCTTACCCTTGACCAGAAGAACAGTACCCACCATCACGACTGCTCTCCCATCAGGTATGAATAACACAGAGGCCCAAAAGTTGCTGCCAGCCACCTTTACATGTGCTAGACACATGGCTTGTGCTGCAGAACTCACCTCCATGACTTGGAAACCCTTCTCTGCCCAGGGCTGTAGACACTAAGTAAGATCCCCCCCACCCACACTCTTTAATAACCAATTTCTGAATTTCAGGATAATCTGTTTGTCTCTGAATCAAAACAACCTGTCATTAGAGTGCCTGAGTGACAGGGGGTAGGACCTGACACCACTGAACTAGCCAAAGTGGTCAAACAGAGGCTGAGGTGTTGATCCAGAGGTCTGGACCACAGACCGTGCATATGAGAGGCCGCAGGTTCCATCACCAGATGAGATGGTCCCCAAAGCACTGCCAAGATTGACCCTGGAGCAGTAGCCTGATGGGAACCTCCACCCAGTGCAGGGTGTGACCCCCCAAATTCTTCCCCCAACATGGCTCAGGTGACAAATTTGCCACAATGAAAAAAGAAACAGGATGGGGCCCCTATTAGCCTGTATCTCTTGGGAATAGAAACCTTCAAGTGTCTCATGACTAGCTCCAGAAATAAACATGTGTTCTTTTATACAGCTGAGATTAGGGGGACCGTTGGCAATCTCCTCCTATTTTACAGGACACAGGGTAGACTAAGCATCCATGATCCACTGTTTAGCTATACTCTTAATTAGGGTTATTAGAAGTAACATTCTGAAGAACGAGAATTTCCATTTTTCATTTCATTTCTGACAACATTTGAATTAAGACTTTATAATCACTCCAAAAATAAACTAAACCAAAGGCAAAATGCTACTATGGTCATCAAGCATTGTACCAACTCCGTGATCACACACTCAGGAAACCCTTCTCCCTGCACTTGCAATGTGCACCCCAAAAAAAACAACCCCAAGGAACTCCCACCCAAGAGCTGAGAACAGCGAGACCCAGAGGGACCAAGAAGTGACGGAGGAGGCCCAACCAGAACTCAAGTTCATGGACTTGAGGACTCCTCCCTCCCTGCCTTGCAAGTAATGAATTCTGTGGAGGTGCTGTGTTCATCTCAGTTCTAAACACAAGTGCCCTATAGTTAAAATAATACAGCCAGTCAAAGAACTACAAGTGCTTACAACCAGATTACAGCCCTATATTGCAACGCTTAGCGTCGCGTTACCAGTAGCTCATTGCAGCAAGCAGAATTTCTGCATAATAGAGCTGAGCAGCTGGTCATAGGAGGTGCTAAAATAAAAGACAGTGTGCAGGGGGGTGTGGGGGGGGACCTCATTTATGGACAAGCAGGAGACACTAATGAAATTACATTTTGGCCCTATCATCATCCTCCTGAGAAAACTCCCCTTGAGGTTTTCTATTTGAATTCTGGACATATTTATGAAGATCAAAGTAACGGCTTTTTAAAATTAATTACATGAATTTGTAGCTTGACAACACTGAGGAAAAGGCGGGTGTTGCACCCCAGGCTTTGTTACAGCTGCACATCATATCACACACATCAAAAGCCCAGGTCGCTGGTGAGATCCTGCTCCTCACTACATCCACCCCCAGCGGTGGGGGGCGGGCAGGGGGGACGTGGAAAGAGTACAGAAAGATCAAGCCCCCAAGTTGTTGTGACAGCTTAATTGTATTATAGTGCTCAGATAATTCCCATTTAGTTGCCTTCTTTCCTCTGAGCTATTGCCGGCCCCCCAAGCATCACTGTGACTGGGAGAATTAAGATTCTCAATTTTGAGGGGTCTTCTGGCCCCCTCCAACGCCAGCTCTGCCCCAAAGTCCTGGTAATTGATCCACCGCCATCAGACTATCTCCTACCCTTTGGCATGCTGGGTCCTGAGAGCAGCTAACTAATTGCAATTAAAATCTGCCACGTGAGTGGAAGAGAATAACATAAATTAATCAGTACATTAGCAGAATTACATTTAAATGTTCAAATGTGCACTCAACATCGTGGGGCATTTTAAATTATAAAGCAAAGTACTTCATTATGGATGCTGATATTTTAATGAGGAAATGTGATGTTTGGTTAAATAGGAGGACAATATAGAGACTTCCTTAAAATTAGCATCAATGATGCATGTTAATTCAAAAAACAAGTTGTAGTCTGTGTAATTCCTGCATATCAATGTGGAAAAATCGCCTGGAGCTGTGGAAACAGTCGAGCATCTCATTCTCTGAAGAATTAATAATTTCAGCTGTACTAACTAGCACTTTATGTAAATTGTCAGATAAATCACAGCAATAAATACAGGTTTTAGAAGAACAGAACAGTATGCTTCTCCCTAATTTATTCAATCATCAATTCATGTGCACTGAAGTTGAGGGAGAGGAGAGATTAAACGTATCAGGGAGAAGAAAGAGAGGAAAAGAGAGAAAACGTCTTTGATCACGGCACAGAGACTCCAGAAAAAAGGTCCCATTCCATTTCACAGAAATCTTGCATATTGAAATCCCTCTATGATACATGGAGATATAAAAGCTGGGCTACAATTTTATTAAGTGTGTTTTCAAGTACACAGTCAAAGCTTAGTAATCAGAGGCAAAGATAAAAGGTTGCCATTTGCAACCATATGAAAGGAATAATGGAAAGCTAAGTCAGTCCTCAGGGAAAAAAAGGCAAGTATAGATGACTTCCCCCATATGTGCAGTATAAGTGTCTAATGTGGATGAACAGACCAAACAAAATAAAAAGATAAACCAGTGCATATTGAGAATAGCATTAAGGTTAACTGAGAAAAAGGGAGTTGAACTAGGAAGGTGAAAGGAGGGTATAAACATAAAAAAAAAATACTTAGTAATGGGCTTAACCACTAGAGTTTTTTTAAAAAGCCTTCCTTATGAGTATTTTATTTACCAGTACGAGACAGTGTATACAATACACACCCATTCTCTCAACCATCTGCACAAATCCCTGGCAGCTTATGATGTTGGATACACCAATCCTAAAATAAATGAGAGACTGATCTTAACCTGAGTTCACTACTTCTACACCACTTAGAGAAGAGGCATCTCCCAAAAAGGGATGTTTCTCGTCTTCCGGGCTATTCTCTGATTTTATTGTTCAGGAGGTGAATTCTTGCTGGCTTCTATGACCGTTCAAAACCCGGTCAGATTCTTGCGGGACAAAATTACAAGGAACTGCTTCCTTGATAGCAACTACGAAACCAGAATTAACTTGCAAGGACTCAAGTAAATACAGGCTAGAAACAGGCATCCAAAGAAGCAAAAGCAAACAGAGATGAAATCAAAATGAAAATAAACCCTGTCTGCCATGACAACCATTCTCAGCTTTGGAGTCACCACCTACTCCCCATCCAAACCCTGCTCGCAAGTTTCCATCCATCCTGCCTCATGAAAGCACAGCTCTGCTCTGCATTAGCAAAGAATAGAACTGTTCTCTTTGGGGTGTTCCAGAGAGTTCTTCCTCTTACCTTTCCAAAGTAATCTTTCTCCCAAAACAAAAGTCTTTCTCAAGACAAATCAATTCAATCCAAAAGTTGATCAAGTTCTTCACATTTGATTCAGGAAAAGGCCTTTCCCAAGTGGGGCCAGCCCTATGGCTACAGTCACTGTGAATGGCATCCTCTTAGAGAAGAGATTCCATGACTTAGCAGCCTTGTATTCAGAAAGATGACCCTTCCCAGAAAGAGTTTTAGGGAAAACTTTCTTTATTGACCTAGGTTCCATGATTTACAATACTTTTAATAATCATTTTCCATGCACATGACTCTAACATCAGACCATCACCAGTGTACAGAACTTCTTCTCCAAGGTCCTCAATGCCTCTCCCTTCCAATTTGCCTCCCCTCCCCATACACTCACAACTCAGTTGTGTGGATCCTTTTTCTTGTTGTGTTGTCTTTGGTCCTTTGTTGCTACCTTGCTGTGTATCTTTAAGTCCCACATATGAGGAGTATTCTGTAGTCAGTCCTTTCCTTCTTACTGACTTCACTCAACATGATACCCCCTATGTTCCATCCATGTCCCAGAAAAATCACATGATCTTGTTCTTTCTTAGCATGGCATTCCATTATGTATACCACCATTTCTCGATTCATTTTTCCACAGTTGGGAGTTTGGATTGTTTCCATATCTTGGCTGCTGTATTAAGCACTAAGATGAATATAAGTATGCATATATCCTTCTGAATAAATGTTTTGTGTTTGGGTGATAGATTTCAAGCAGTGGTGTTACTGTGTCATTTGGGAGTTCTATTTCTATAGGCATCTCCATATTGCTTCCCAGAGAGGCTGAACCAATTGACTTTCTACCAAAAGCAGATAGCTTCCTTTTTCATCACAAGCCTACCAACAATGGCTGTTTCTAGACTTTTTGATATGTACCATTCTCATATATCAGACATGAGATGATCCCTCAGGCTTGTTTGTGTTTGCATTTCACTAATTATGGTGACAATGAGCACTTTATTATATGACTGTTGGTCATCCATGAGTCTCAAATACTAACTATTGACAATATTGGGTTTTACCTGAGTCAGATGATCCTGTGTGTTCTAGATCCAGATCCTCCAAGTCTCATTCTCAGCTTCAAAAGCACTTAGCTGAACTGCTTGAACCTCATAATGACTCCATATAAAATGCTTTTTTAAACCAAACTTTGGCTAAGATTTTCATCCTCGTCTGAGTCAAAGACAGCTCCTGGCCTCAGAGTAAAATATTCATTGACCCTTTGATACAGTCACTTCCCCACATCCAGTCTCTCTAGCCTTGTTTCTCTCTAGTAAAAAGAAGAAAACGACTAATCTCAGAAGATATGCCAACCAGATGGAACTCTCAGGTACACTTGTCTGAAAACTCAGGTACACTTGTCTGAAAACTCTGGGGCCTCCTCAGGAGGGTGGTAGCCAAGAAGCATCCCACTACTACAGCTCCCAAAGCACACAGTCATTTTGTGGCCATATGCCACCTCCAAATTCCACAATTTCACAGCCCCATAGGAGCACAGCAAATTAGATGGGAAAGTAGCATAGGGGCCCACTAACTTCAATAATCAAAATAAAATAACACGAAAGGCTCAACTAGCAACAAGCAGCTCAGTAAATCCTCAATGACTTCTATAATATCATTGCGAGATATAAAAATTTTTTCTTTTACTGAACTATTTTTTATAGTTAAAAAATAGTTTTAACTCCACTTACCTTTTTTGTTGTAACAATCAATATAAAATTTATTATTTTGTATCACCCAATGAAGCAAAGTGGGTGAGAGCAGGGTGGAAAACTGGGGGCAATGGTGGATGGAAGGTCATACTGGTGGTAGAATTTGGTATTGGAACATTGAATGCTTGGAACAACTGCATCATGCACAACTTTGTCAACCATGGTGTTTAAATAAAGTTAGAGGCAAAAAGAATGAAAATTAGACATGGTAACTCCTCTGGCTGACCAAGGAGACACAGACCAATGGTTGCCCAATGGTTGCAAGAATCCTTTTGTGTCAAATCTCTCTTCTGATACACAGATTTGCTGTGTATTTCATACCTTCAGTAGCCAGTGGGGTCTCTGCAGCACCAAAATAAGAAGTGAAGCATGATCGAAACCTTATAATAGCTCATGGGAATTAAAGAACTCCTTCTATCCCATGGGAATTAAGAGTACTAAATCCCAGAATGAGAATGAAAGGAAGGGACTGGAACTCACCAAGTCCAACAGGATTTCTTAGATATTTACTCAAAGCTGAGAGCCTTATTGGGCTGCAAACAGAGAAGTCAATGAGTTACACCTACACCACAGGCCTGGGTCTACTCTTGGAAAAAAAAAAGAACAAGAAATAATGCCTTGATCTTTTCTCAATTCTCACTGGGGTTCTAATGGATTTTTTTTTTTTTTTTGCTTTTTAGGTCACATCGGTGATGTATGGATGTTACTCCTGGCTCTGCACTCAGGAATCACTCCTGGCAGTGCTCAGGGGACCATATGGGATGCTGGAAACCGAACCCAGGTCGACCGCATGCAAGGCAAATGCCCTACTCACTGTGCTATCGCTCCAGCCCCTCTAATGGATCTTAAATGGTTGGAATGACCAGGATACAATAGGGTTTTGTGCATTTACATAGCAAAGCTCTGAAGCTGGTGTGAAAACAATCAAGGCCCCCAAAGCTGCTCTTTCTTTACAGTCTTAGGTCAACCTATTGCTGTATGAGTTACAAAGCCTGCAGTTCTGCCCTGCAATTTTGTGGTTATTTCATGTCTATATTTCACAGGTGCACATAGAATTTTTTTCTCCAGAATCAAGACATCAAGACATATGTATTAGTCACATAATTTTTTTTCATCTCTGAATTAGAATAGAGTATTCCATCAAACAAAGAGGAATGGAAACCGAGGCTTTAAAAGCTTTCCATGCAGAACCCAGAAGTTGTCTGCCTCCGCTGTTTTGGGTTTGATGTGATATCATTTCTCCCAAGAGGCTGTATTTCTTACAAGCTCCATTTCACACAGAGATCAAGAAATGATATTGAGCAAAGACAAGAGAAGTCATAGCACAACTGAAAACAAACTAGTCCTGATGTGCTTTCTCTTCTATGATCTTTCCAATAAAATGTTCCACCAGATGCGCTTTTAATCATCAAAAATAAGCCTGATGTGGTCAAAGAAACCTAAGGGAAAACCACTCTTGGATTCCATTTCAAGGCCCCCAGCAATGACAGTGAAGATAAAAATAAAGAGCTACAATACAATGATAAATTGATTACTGAGCACAAGTGTAAGGCAAAAAAGCCGTGCACAAAAATCCTGTTTATAAATAGCCAGACTTTTGCTGTGTGAAGTAGCTGAGACAAAGGAACCTGCCTGAGACCATCTCATTGTTCTGTCTCAGTAATTGGGTATCTTTACTGTAAATATTTTTTCAATGAGCAATATTTATTTTCGCCTCTCTTTTCCGAGAGGGGTAAGCAGTTGGACAGAAACAAGGATAAAAGCTTTTTGACCCAGTCTGAGTTGGAAGAGATAGCTTTGGGAAATACCTACTTTCACTCATCGAAAGCAAAAGAATATTAGCACTGTAGTACTGTCCTCCCGTTGTTCATCAATTTGCTCAAGTGGGCACCAGTAACGTCTCCATTGTGAGACTTGTTGTTACTGTTTTTGGCATATTGAATACGTCACGGGTAGCTTGTCAGGCTTTGCTCTGCAGGCGGGATACTCTCAGTAGATTGCCAAGAGGGGCAGAGGAATTGAACCCCGGTCGGCTGCATGCAAGGCAGACATCCTACCCGCTGTGCTATTGCTCCAGCCCTATCATTGTGAAGCAAAAGGATATTACTATTTTTTATTTTCCAAATAATTGGCAGAAGCATTGTTTTATAGGTTATGGAGGGGGCATTAATTTTATCTTATTTTGTGTACCATGGTTTGCAAACTGTGAGTAGTCTATAAAATATTCCAGCATCACACCCTCCACCCAGGTGTCTGCCTCCCTGAGCCATTGTCCCAGTGTCCCCCATCCCCTCCCCACCCTTGTGGAAGTGTTTGGGTGACTCTCAGAACTCTGGTCCTAGCTGGCCACTTGCCCTTATGATAGTCACCAATGCATTCCACATTTTTGACTAAGTGAGTTCTGCCATTACCACCCAAGAGCCCAAACACATACTCAGTAATCATTAATACAACAACTCCAAGGCACTTACTGAATGCCAGGCACTTGATTCCAGGGGCTTTGTACACACAATCAACCACAAGGAGGTCTGAATACTCATTTGTGTTTTATTCTTTGTTTCTGGGCCACACCCAGCAGTGCTCAAACATTCCTATTTTAAAGATGGGATATCTGAAGTTCAAAGGGCTTAGTAAAGGATCCAAAGTCTCCCAACTACGAAGGGAGTACAGACACAGACCTGGATCAGACGGATAATAAGGGCTCTTCTGCCCAGCTTCCCAGGACCAAATTCCAGGATCTACATCGAATTGGCATAGAGGTGATGGCCCCTTCCGTGTCTTCCTTTAATTCCTGCTCTCCACCCTCAAAGCTGTCTAACCCACCATACCAATCCCCCCAACAACACACATAAACACACACTCACTCACACACACTCACATACACACACTCCACTCACACACACACTCACTCACACACTTCACACACACACACACACACACACACACACAAAATGTTGATTCAGGATGCAGTTACATCTTGGTTTCAGATCTACTTTGCTTCTTTTGAGTTGAGTACATAATGCCTGAAACTATTACGGTTAGTTTACAGTTGTGTCCCCCTTTTCTTGCAAGTTTCTGCTTAAGTAACTCCAGATTGTATCCTGTTTCCCCTATAATAGTCAAGTAGTAGGGGAAAACAATAGTATCACAGAGACCTTAATGCGTCATTAGGATATCATGAGTAAAATTGTATCTCCCACAAAAGATATGTGGAATACTCTGCAGGTACCGCTGCACCAGGAATAACTGTACAGGACTAAATGGGGCAGAGCAGGGCAATTGAATTGGGGTTTGTGCTTTCTTTTCCTTAGAGTCATGGGGGCAGGGGACATTTCTGTCATCTTGATCTCTTTTCTTTCTAGAACTTAACAGGCTAATCTTATGCAGGAAAATACCTGCAAGAAAACACTAATTAAATGGTATGTTACTCCAAATATCACTTCAAAATTCAGAGAAAAGAACCTACTAGGAATCTTAATGTGTTATAAGCAAATGAATGGACAAGGGAGCTTGAGGATAATGAGTAGAAAATACTGCAATGATTGGCTTTGTCAGACCAAACAGCTCTTGACAAAACTAATCCAAGCAAAGTGCCTTCACCTAGTCCTTTGCATCCCGCGGAAATGCAGAGTCGTTAAAACAAGAAAGGGGAAAAAAATCTCTTTGTAATGAAATAATGGGATAAACAAAATTTGTAACTATTCCAGGAAAATCTTGGTTAAGGACCGTTTAATTCAGTATTAAGGAATAAGGACTGTACTTCGTGAGTAGAAATATTACAGGCAAAGTGCTAGGAGACGGCTCACGTACAGGCAGGGTGGTGTGGAGAATACCAGGGCAGACAAACCCAAGATTTATACTTCCTCACATCTATAGCAATATACTGTTATAGATGCAAAGTTCATGCCCCACCCCACACCCCAAATTCTAGGTTGAAATCTGATGTGATGGCGTTAGGACCGTGGGGTCTTTGGGGATGATTAGATTGTGAGGATGGAGCCCTCCTCATCAATGGGATCAGGGTTCTTGGGAAAGGGATCCCAGTGGGTTATTTTGTCCCTCTAGTGTCCTCTTCGTGTGAGGACACAAAGAAGAAGCAGCCAGGAGCGGCCTCAGCCAGACACCGAGTATTACCACCAGCATCTGCCTCCTGGATTTCCCAGACACCGAGAGTGGAAGATTCATTTCTGTTGCTTCCAACACAGACTACCTATTACATTCTGTTACAGACGCATGAACAGACTAGGGCAGGGGTTTCCACCTTACACCTGTCACACTTGCAGCATGGTTGAAAGCTACTGGACTGAAATACATGAGGCTTCTAAAGAAAGAAAATAATCCTTTCAGATGGAGGCAGTAGGGGAAACCTAGCCAATAACCCTGGGGCCTGCACTGGAAACAGATCAATGAATCAAGACAATATGGAGTATTTCTGGAGGACCATATGGTGCTGAAGATCAAACCTGGGGCTCCCAGACGGCAGAGCATACACTCCAATCCAGGAAGTCATCTCCCCTGACAAAAGGTCTAAGGAATTCGTCATCACTTCTTTTTGCATCCTTGTCAAACTGATACAGTACTAGTGGAAGAGTGGAGTGCCAGGTAATTTAGTACTGTCACTTTAAATCTTGCCCAGGGAAGAGGTAGCCCAGGAATAAGTAGCCAATCAAAAATAGATAATGGAATGGCTGGGGGTGGGATATGGAAGCAGCAGATAAAAAGCTGCCGGGTCCTTGTTACTCTCTCTTTGCATGTTCTTCACCACCCAGCAGAATCAGGTAGGACCTGTGTGTGCCTGGACGGATGGCATAATCAGGCCGGGCCAGCTACTGAGCTCAGGAGCCTCATCCACATACTCCATGGCCATAGCCAGAGACTAAGAAAGCCAAGACAGGATGACAGGAAGTGCTGGGACACAGTTGAGAGCCCAGTGACAGATACAGAGCACAGATACATACCCACATGCCTGTGGTCATAGCTGGAGATGAAGAAGAGCTAAGATACCAGGGAGCCAGTGGTAGACAGTCCAAGAAAGGCCCATGGACATGATTTCAGACCAGTAAAACATACACAGGCTAGAGAATACACACCACCAGGACCTGGCCATCATACACTGGAAGCCAGTAGATTTCAGGGGACAGCTAGGATGTCATACATGGGACAGGGCATCTCTGGGAATGGACAAGTGACATCATTCATGGGTGAAGGAGAGGCTGGAAATCTGGAGAGAGACCCGGACCCATCTACTAAAACTGTACAATATACTCTAACTTTTAATCTTCTGAGTTTTGGATGCAAATCTTTCATACAATTCACAAGAACCGACCAGCACAAAAAAATTCACTTTCGCAAAATCACCCAAATAGAACCAATGTAACATTAATTATACTACGTCAGTAAATCTGGAACAGATACATTTGGTCAAGGTCATCTCCTCAAGGGCAGAATTCAAATTCTCAAGACCTGAAAAAATACAATTGACACCCTTATCTTTGTCTGAGTCCTATCTGATACAAGAAAATGGCAAGTAACCCAGTTCAGAAAAGATTTAGCTTGGAAATGCAGACTTTCTCAGAGATAAGCTTTGAATTACAGTGCTGTTCTAAAGCCAGGCTGCCAGAGATGCAAACAGTGCCTCTGCTTCTTTTTAGCAGAAAAAGGACTTTAAATCAAAGCAGAACTGTCGACAGCAATGGAGGAATCTGACCCAGAGATGCGGCCACCCCACCTGACCCACAGATGCGGCCACCCTCTCTTGATTCTGGGAGCCCGTTCGCCATAGAAGCTCTCATGAGGCCCATAAAACTTCATAGGGTAATCAAAACTGACTTGCTGGGTGGTAGGTTTTCTTTTTTGATTCAGGGACAAGAGAATTACTTCTTTGGAAGCCAAACAAAAGCGAAACTGAGTTGGGAGGAGTCAAAATCGTTCAAAGAGAGATAACCGCCCAGTGCTCATCATTGGACTTGCTAGAGCTTTTTGGTTGAGGAAAACCAGAGTTGGCCAATAAAGCAGAATAAAGAATTTTTTTTAACATATCAACCTGCAAAAGCTAAAAAAAAAAAACCTTACTTGATTTAGCAGCTGCTGGGACAAGGGATAGTAGAGATCTCTGCAGAGAGCATTCTCAGCATGGAATACAGCAACAGGAAGGGCTGGTTCACAGCCAAGAAGCAGGGGGTCAGTGGGGAAGGCAGGTTAGCCAACTCCCACAGCCCCTCTGCAGCCGGTGATCACACTTCACACTGGAGTCGGGGAGGAGCAGCCGTCTGAGGTGATCCAACATGAAGCATCTCTCCCTCCTGCCCTGCCCTTTCTTAAGTCATTGCAATGACAGGGATCACACACACTCTTAGTTGTGGCACTTGCCCGCCTGCCCATCAGGACTCAGACTCCTTCAGCTGTGGTGTCCACACACACAACAATGGGCACCCAACACTCCTGGGCACCGCAGACCACAGGCCCTGGCAGGACCAGGGATTGAGCTCTCCCTCTCGTTTCCAAGGCAGATGGTACCTGCATCTCAGAACCATCTTTCAGGCCCTGGGGATTCTCTCCAGACTGACATTCTGCCTCCTCCCTCCCTCTACCCTTTTGACTTGGAAGATCTTCTGGCCAGCACACACACACACACACACACACACACACACACACACACACACACACAGAGTGAACACTGACAGCCCTGTAGGCTCCAGATATTCAAACCTGGGTTTGATACCCAGCACCCCATATGGTCCCCCAGAACCCACTAAAAGTGATTCCTGAGTGTAGAGCCAGGACTAAACCCTGAGCATCACTGGGTGTGGCCTAAAAGCAAAAAATAAAATGAAAAAAAATTTTAAATGAATAGAATAAAAGCTCAAATGCAGATGTGCTGAGACTTATTTTCTCCCCCAGTTTACCAACACTGCCCACTCCAAAACCATCACGGAAAGATGGAGCCAAAGCAACTGACCACATCTGAAAGACTTTCCCGGGAGTAAGAATGGGGGGTAGGTTGGGAGGGTGATGGGAGGGATATTAGGTAAAATCCTAGCTCACCCTCTGAAGGATACTGCACCCAGACACCAGATGCGTTGACCATGTCATTTCAGCCGGCCTTTCTCCCTCCTGCTGGGCACTGAAAGACCCAGTCACCTAACCCCCCCACCCACCCACCCAACAGCACTGAGTGGATCACCACATCCTTCCCTGATCTGGGGACAACAGGGGCAAGGGAATCACCTCTCTGGAGTCACAACTTTGAAATCACTTGACCTCCAGTGTACCTAAGTACAAACCTGTGTGCAAGTCTGAGTAGAAAGAAATTCAACTAGATGTCTGAACATAGGCAAGACCTCTGTCTGGACCAGCCTTATGCACAATTGAAGTTTTATCCCTTTGGCACCCTCAAACAAAATCCTATTTAGAAAGGACTATTTCCCTCTTGCCTACCTGGCTCTAGCAAGCACTTCCCAAGCTTCTTCCTTCCCATCTGTCCCAAAGGAGACATCCTGCAGGTCAGCTCCTGGCCAGTCCAGCCTCTCTCTGCTAATCCAAGGCAGTTGTATATGAATGGGACTGAAAACAAAGCTTCCTAAATTCTGACAGGATCAAAAAGTAGGAGAAAGTAAATAATGGACCAAACATGACGACCTCTCAGTGTCTGTACTGCAAACCATAATATCCAAAAGTAGAGAGAGAGAATGGGGTAATATTGTCTGCCATGGAGGCAGGGGGAGGGTGGGGAGGGGCATATACCATGGAGATTGGTGGTGGGGAATGTGCACTGGTGGAGGGATGGGTGTTTGATCATTGTGTGATTGTAACCCAAACATGAAAGCTTGTAACTTTCCCAAAGTGATTCAATAAAATTAAAAAAAGAAGAAGAAAAACAAGAGGCATATTAGCTCAGGCTTGTAGTATTCTGAGCTAGTAATAAACAAATGTTACATATTTATAAAAAAAAAAAAAAGTAGGAGTGTTAATAATGCCAGCTCATACATGACTTTCAGGAAGTTGAGGCCAATCTATCTTGTTTGCCATGTGTTAACAATTAATGTGGGTTTGCTGAATGAATAAGAGAATGACAGAATGAAGGCATCCTGTCTCTTTAGCTCATTGTGAATATTAATGAAGATTGAATAGAGTATATAAATGTCCTGTGGATGACCATGAGGGCAAGACAGACAGGGACCAGCATGGGTGAGGGTGTGGGTGAATGGGGACCCTTCAATAAGACTGGCAGAAACAAATACTCATGCAGCTGCCTTGGAAAATAATTTAGTGGTTTTTTAGACAGTTAAACATAGAGTTACCATATGTCCCAGGGATGCCAGACCTAGGCATACACCCCAGAGAACCCAAAGCAGGTAGCCACACAAAACCTGGTGTCAAGGGGCTGAAGTAATAGCACAGTGGGTAGGGCATTTGTCTTGCGCATGACTGACCCATATGGTCCCCCGAGCACCACCAGGAGTAATTCCTGAGTCCAGAACTAGGAGTAACCCCTGTGCATCGCTGGGTGTGACCCAAAAAGAAAACAAAACAACAACAACAAAAAAACCCTAGTTTCAAATGTTCAGGAACATTCCAAGAGACATTAAGAATCCCAAAGAACACACTAGCCTGTACTGTTTTCCCTGCTGAGTTAGAACAAGAACTCTGCATCTCCCCGAACTTGGTCAGAATAAATGTGAAAAGAATATGATGCCAGAAGAAGATGAACCATTTGTGTCAGGAGCCAGATCGGGGGATTCAGCTGCTACATCGAGTCAACTGAAAAACAATAATGAATACTATTATATAATAACACCACCAAAGCGCAAACAGTATCTATATGGTGATAACATCTTCATAAATTGTTTTCAAAAATATAATTAGGTCCATATCAAAAGGTGACTCTGTTCACGCTATTGTAAAGGTGTTAATATGGGAGACTTTGGCGTTTAGCTGTGGTGTTTGTGATAGTTAAGCTCCACATGTATCTATGCAGTCCACATGATGAAAACCAATTATTCCAAAACTGCCTCTTCTATGTCACTTCACCCGATCGCCACTTCTCTGTGCACCCACCTCCATAACATCTCTGACTCTCATGCCTACCGATGCTGACTGCAGGGTATTTTCACCACCATTTATATGTGGTGGGGACAGTGTTTCTCCATGAGGTCAGAGGCTTTTCTCAATATGCCAGAGCAGACCTCTTCTGACCAGTTCCCCTGACCAGAGGCCAAGCAAACTCTTTTTTTTTTAATTTTTATTAGTGAAACACCATGAGGTACAGTTGTAGACTTACAAATTTTTGTGCTTGGGTTTCAGTTATACAATGATCGAGTACCCATCCCTCCACCAGTGCCAAAGAAGAAATCCGAATGGCTAAAAGGCACATGAGAAAATGCTCTACTACATCATCAAGCAAACTCTTAAAGCCTTCAATCGGCATGTCGCTCTTCTGTCTTAGTTCAAATATGGCCCTGGCTTCCTAAGAAGGCTTTTTGGTTGATTCTACAACTAATCTGGATGCATTCTTTTTCCCCGGTACCCCCAAATGTCTTTCAGTTTAACAGTGCAGTTGAGCCTTGGACAAATTGGTGAAACCATGCCTTAGGACTAAAAATCATTTCAGTAGAGGGTAAGAAGATCCCTAGAGACAAGAAACACTTGCTTTCTTATTATTATTAATTTTTTTAATTTTTTTATCGAATCACCATGAGACAGAACATTACAAAATTGTTCATTATTTGGTTTCAGTTATACAATGTTCCAACACCCATCCCTTTACCAGTGTAATTTTCCAGTACTAGTGTCTACAGTTTCCCTCCCACCCCTTTAAGCCACCCCTTATCCCAAGAAACTTTTGTTCTTGTTCCCACTCTGTCCTTTGCTCAGAGAAGTAGCAGTCACTGCATTCACTTATGAGCTAGAAGGTCGTCAATGTGAGGCATGATCCAGGTGAGCTCGTGCACCCCATCTGAGGTCCTCTCTCCATATCATAAGCAGTCTCCTTCCGGGGCTAAAGCGGTAACACAGTGGGTAGGGCATTTGCCTTGCATATGGCTGACCCGGGCTTGATTCCCAGCATCCTATATGGTTCCCTGAGCTCCGCCAGGAGTAATTCCTGAGTGCAGAGCTAGGAGTAACCCCATGCATTGCTGGGTGTGACCCAAAAGGCAAAATAAAAAGAAGAAGAAGAAGAAGAAGAAGAAGAAGAAGAAGAAGAAGAAGAAGAAGAAGAAGAAGAAGAAGAAGAAGAAGAAGATTCCTTCCACCCCACCACAGCTCTTGCTTTATTTGTTTTTGATTTTTTGTTTGTTTGTTTTTGTTTTGGATCCCACTCAGAAACAGTCAGGAATTACTCCTGACTTTGAACTCAGAAATTGCTCCTGTTGTGCTTGCGGAACCCTATGGGATGCTGGGGATTCAACCCCAGTCAGCTGCATACAAGGCAAATGCCTTACCCACTCTACTATTGCTCTGCCCTGGCCCTGCCTTCTCTTTCGTTGATGCCCCAGATATCCAGCACTTCACATACCTCTCTGGTCTTTACTATCTTTCTTTAGAATTTTCAGCCATGTAAATTCTTCATATGGGTGCTGCTGTTAACCTGATTTTTCCTTTGCTAACCTGTCTGATGATGTTTCCGTGAGAAAAGCCTAGAGTGTTTCCCTCTACCCTGATGATATATAAATTTATGCTTTTATGTATGTGTTCCTTTTTAATACATGTTCTTTTCCTTTGATTTGTTTTTCCTGTTGTTATTGTACCATGTATGAATCAGTAGCCTTATCTTTGATAATAAGGTTGTCTTTTGTCTTATTAGACACAGACACAAAGGCCCATTTTATTTTTTATGTAGGCACCATAATTGACAATGCTATTAATAATAATGTTAAGGCAACAGGGTGTTGCTATGCCTCAGCCATCACCAAGTACCAGCCTCTCTCCACCATGGTCCCTAAGTTCCCTCTTAATGCCGGTGGATTCCTAGTCATTTTTGTAAAGCAGAGAGGAGAGAGATGGCCACTTTCTCCACCTCTGACACTCCGGGACTGGCTGGGAAGTCTGGGACTGTTAAAGTCTGCGATGATCTCAGTCCTGCCAGCCCCACTAGGTAGCTGACATCCACTTGCTCTGCACAGCACGGGAGTAAATCCCCAGCCCACCACCCCACCACCCAATTTCTCAGGGAGCCATGAACTCAGGTTGGAGCAAGGAATTGCTCTTTGCAGGAGAGGAAGCCAGGCCTAGGCCTTACCCAGGCCTTTTAGGTCCTTGCCTTTCTCTCAGAAAAGAATTTCAGGAGATGAGCAGTGAAGTAAAAAGAGAGAGAGAGAGAGTGAGAGAGAGAGAGAGAGTTATCTGCTCAAGAGAGAACGCGGGCTTCTCCAAAGGCAGAGTCCCAGGACACATCCCAGCATAAAGTATGAAGAAATGATAGTGCACATCACAAGAGTGGAAATGCATACGACACACATGCTCCTCATGCACTTGGCCACAACACATGGGCACCAGCAGCACATGGGCTTGGGCAGCAAAGGCATGGGCTTCCTTTGTTCAAGTTGGCTTTTTCTAAGGTTTCTCCCAAGCTTCCCTGCATGGAGCTTTCTGCCTAGGTCAGAGTCCATTGCTAGGGTGGTTGCCAAGAGGGTAGAGTTGGTATAGCTTACGACTAGTTGCTTTATTACTTCCCAGAAATTCTACTGCCATGGGGGCCCTTCCCCCATCTACCTGCCTGCGTCATCATCACACAACTCACTGCTTATTGAACTCAGTTTTCGAGGCAGACATTTACTCGTGCCTGTTTAATACTCCTGGAACCTAGCCTATGGTAGACAGTGTTGAATGTCTGAGTGAGTACACTAATGCATGACTCACATTAGCCTCAATTTCAATATTCATCTTTTCTTCAGTAGCTATAGATTCTTTCTAAATGTATGCAAAATGAGTTTAATTTTGCTGGTTCCGGTAATTCCTGAAAATTTTTTATTTGAAGCTGCCAAGAAAAAGTTCTTGTAGGGAAGCAAAATCTGCCATCACCAAATAAGTCTTTGCTTTGAAAAGAAAGAAAGAAAGAAAGAAAGAAAGAAAGAAAGAAAGAAAGAAAGAAAAAGTTAATTTCATGAAGGTTCTCTAAAAGCAAGGCAAAGATCTTTACATGTAAACATTTCCTTCAAGGGCACTTTCCAGCATGATGTAATCAATAAGAAAGGCAGAGCTTTCCAAGAACAGATGATTGGTTAAAGAAACTTTGGTACATCTACACAATGGAATACTATGTAGCTGTTAGAAAAAATGAAGTCATGAAATTTATGTACAAGTGGTACAACATGGAAAGTATCATGCTAAGCGAAATGAGTCAGAAAGAGAGGGATAGACATAGAAAGATTGCATTCATCTGGGGAATATAAAGTAACAAAATATGAGATTAATACCCAAGAATAGCTGAGATCAGCACCAGGAGGATTACTCCATAGCTTAGAGGCCAGCCAGGCATTCTAGGGGAAAGGGCAGCTCAGATAGAGAAGGGAGCACCAAATAAAGGATATTTGGAGGATCCTCCCAGGAGGGAAGATGCATGTCAAAAGTGGACTATGGACTGAACATGTTTGCCACTCAAAGCCTCTTTTGCAGACCACAACACCCAAAAGGAGAGAGAGAGAACACAAGGGATCGCCCTGCCACAGAGGCAGGGTGGGATGGGAGGGATGGGGGTGGGAGGGATATTATCCATGGTGGTGGAAAATGGGCACTGGTGGAGGGATGGGTATTTGATCATTGTATAATCTAAACCCAAGCACAAAAAATTGTAAATCTACAAAAAAAATAAAGGCAGAGCTTTGTTTGTTGATTGGTTTGGGGGACCCTCAGTGTTCAGGGCTTAGATCATATGGGATGCTGGCGATAGAACCCTGGTCAGCTGCATGCAAGGCAACCCTCTGTACTATCTCTCCAGTCCAGAAGAAAGGCAGAGCTTTAATCTACTTGCCTTTTTTCACAGTCGCTTTCCTGAGTGACTTTTCCACTCTTCTTTCTTCTTCCCCAAGTCCTGTGTTCACTGAGTCATGGAAAGATGGAGTCTAGAACCTAGTGGTGAGCTACTCAGCTTTGCAGGACCTCTCCCCTGTGACTAGGAAGGATGCATCTTATTTAGAATGCCCTCTAGATTCATATTTTTTAATCATCTGTCCAGCCTCTGAAGAGACCAGAGAGATGAGGCTATTTCTATTGTAATCTGCCATTACCATTACCGTTTATTCTTACCAAAATTTTCAGTCATTCCTGAGAAATGGTTGAAAACCCAGAACTCTTTTCATTCAACAACAGGATGTGTTGGTTTAAGAATTGCCAGACCAGTGGAAGCCCAATTGGGATCAATTATGGCTTATTCCATTTGGCTTTCTCAGACCAGATGAAACAAGACTGGTATTAACATCTTGATCTTCCAGCCTTGTTCTATCAACATCTAATTCTACTTATAAGAATTGGAGACAAACTCTTTTTTCTTCTTTCCAAATGAGAATTTGTAGGGGTTTTCTGGTCTCATTTGCCACCCAGAGCATATCGGAAGATGAATGTCCTAGTAGGAGGTCAATGAGCACTGAGGAGGGAAGAGCTTGGTCCAGGACCCAATAGCAGCAGTGAGAGAGATTTTCCAACCCCAGTTGCCATGGCAAAGCATCTAATGAAAATGGCTTGCATGCTGAATTCATCACTAGAGGGTAATTAGAATATAAATAATGGTGAGCTATGTCAGTGATAACATTTTTCTAGTTAAAGAAATGTGATCAATAAAACACCCCCCATTGGATTGGTGATTTGCAGGAGGCGTGGCCACTGTTGATCCCACACCAAAGTCTCACAGCCTTTTACAAACCTACTGTTTTCTATTGGCTCTTTCTGCAGATTTCCATTATGTTGCATTAAAAAATATGCAACAATTAAGGCAATTTGAAATTTAAATGGATTTTGGGCAAGTAGAGCAAAGTCTGTCATTTTTCTCACTGTGGGGAACGTGTGATTTCTCGGGTAGCATCTGTTCTCAGTAATTCCTCCAGTTCAATTACAACACGTTTGGAAACTGCAGAGATCTATAGAGCATTATTTGAATCACAATTTATCTTTTATTTCATTTGTATTTGTTTACTTATTTGTAGCTAAAATTCAGAATAGAAGTTCCTAACCCAGAGTTGCAATGTGGTGTTTTCTATTCCCAGCTATGAAAATGTACCCCGGTCCCAGGATTAAAACCATGGGACCTGAGGCTTTGCTCAATACAGCTTTTACCTATGGTATAATCAGATGTCTAACACAGGGATGCCATCTTTTGGGTCATTTTACTTCAGCATTGAGATTAGATGGACAAAGTGGACAGGGGCATCTTCCTGCTTAGTGTTTCTAAAGAGAAATAATTCAGTGTTTTTCAGCACCTATTTATGTCTTCACACCTGTGTTCATTCGCTAAGTACCTCAAGGACTTATTATCATTGCATCTCTACAAGCACTGGGTGTGCTGCGAAGTGCCAAGATGTGAGGCAACTTTCTGAAAGATTATTCTACTCTTTGTATAAGGAACTTGACAGGTAATAAATATCACCTTACAAATCTATCTAAGGACCATGGTTGATGCTGAAAGTAACTTTCAGTTCTAGGTTCTATCAGGTCTATTTCTACTAACAGTGAGTCACTGCTCGCCTGATGTGAGACACTGCTAGCTAGAAGTCTCATAAGTGAGAATCACAAAAGTATGCCCTCGGTGAAAACAAATAACAAAGGTGGTGGCCCTCTTTCAGGAAATTTTTATTCCCACCTACTTCCCTCACCAGACTCCTTTGAGCACAGCTTTCTGCAAACCATGAGGGGCATTGATGCCCTCCCAATGTCACCCACTGGACATGGCCCCACCTCCCAGCAGGAGTCACTTCCTGGACATCCTATATCTCTCAGATGGATGCTTCCCCACCTATGCTACCCTGAAACGACCCTGCAGAGTTTCTCCCAGATATTTGACAGCCTTCCCAGACAGCCTCCACCCCAGACATCCCCTACTCCCAGAAAGCTCCAAATCAAATGACTCTCCCCTCAGATGGGGCTAAGCGAACCCTTAAGCTCTTATCTACCTTGTTACCCTTCTGCCTTAGTTCAAATATGTCCCTGGCTTCCTGGGTGTTTTCAGAAAGGCATTTTCAGTTGATTCTACAGCTATTCTGAGTTGATTCTTCCTCCTCAGTTCCTCCAAATGCCTTCAATAGTACAGTTGACCTTGCTACTTTACTCAGCTACCAGGAAGTGCTCTTGACCCCATTCTATACTTCTTCTTGGCAGAAGTTGGAAACCTCTCCACACCTGACCAAAGTGTGATGTGACACACTCAGAAAGAGACTGTTGTGTCAGAGTATGTGTTATGCTCAGAGCAGGGGCTTTAGAAAATTGGGGGAAGATGGTGGTATGAATTCTCATATCAGATCCCCTCAGATTCCCTCCCCAACTCAACTCTTTGGTGCAACAAAACACTAATCAAGCTGGAAGGATCGAGAAGTTCATTTGAGATCATAGATTCTCTCTTGGGACCTCTGACAGTAGAAGTAGGTTTGGGTTCTCCCCCTGGGTATCGTGGGACCCCCAACTAAGCAGCAAGGCAAAGGCAACTTATTATGGAAGCATTCTCTCAGATGTCAGAGTTCCATTGCTTCCAGAAAATGCTTCCTGCGCCTTAATGCTTGTAGCATTAAGCTCTGAATGGTCCAGACCTGACTTTCCTGACCCCAGGAGAGCTGAGATCTATGACCTAAGCCTTTGACTAGGAAGGACTTTTCACTAGCAACAGACCAATGAGCTTACCAAGTTGGGGATGCTCAGGAAGCAACATCCTGATCTGTGTAGGGCAGAAGTAACAACTATATGAGCAAGTCAAAAACACAAAGTTCTGTAATGGTGTGAGCGACTCAGTTATCTCTCTCACATTCTTAAAAACTTTTCTCTAGTTTCTTAGAAACAAATGAAAGACAACCTTAATAGGAATTTCTGAGCACTTGGCAAACGTGGCTGGAGCGATAGCACAGTGGTAGGGCGTTTGCCTTGCACGCCAACATGGCCAACCCGAGTTCAATTCCTCCGCCCCTCTCGGAGAGCCTGGCAAGCTACCGAGAGTACCTTCCCCGCATGGCAGAGCCTGGCAAGCTACCCGTGATGTATTTGATATGCCAAACACAGTAACAACAAAGTCTCCAATGGAGACATTACTGGGCCCGCTCGAGCAAATCGATGAACAACGGGAGGACAGTGACAGTGACAGTGGCAAATGTGTTCCATTTTTTTTTTTATATAAAAGTACGAGCCCAGCCAGTAGTGATCACTGAGCATGGACCAGGAGTAATCCCTCAGCACTACCAGGTGTGACTCTAAAACAGTAACAAAAGTAAACAAACAAACAAACAAAAAAAGGTTGTGATACACATACACAATGGATAGCTATGCAACTGTAAGAAAAGATGAAACCTTGGGCTGGAATTATAGTACAACAAGTAGGACACTTGCTTTGCATGTGGCCAACCCAGGTTTGGTCCCTGGCATCCCATAGAGTCCCTCAAATCCCACCACCAGGGGTAACCCCTGACAACACAGGATGTGGCCCATAAAACAAAAGGAAAAAAAGAAAAGAAAAGATGAAATCTGGCAGTTTTTTCTGACGTGGATTAAAATGTGGGTAGCAGGTAAAGTGAAATAAATCAGAGAGCAGACAAACACCAGATGATCTTTTGGTCAAAGACCAAAGCTGAGATTATCAAGTAGTGAGAGATGGGATTTAAGAAAGAGAAAAACCAGGTATAACTTAAGGACAGCAGTCTTGGGCATGTTGGTGATGATGATGATTTGGTAACTTTGTACATCGAAGTCATAAATGGTAGCCCTACTCTAACAATGTTGCTTAGATTTAAGAAAAGATAATGTTGTTTTGGGATTTTTTTGTTTTTATTTTTCATTGTTATTGTTTGGGCTGGAGTGATAGCATAGTGATTAGGGCATTTGCCTTGCGCACAGCTGACCTAGCCAACCCAAGTTCTATTCCTTCACCCCTCTTGGAGAGCCCGGAAAGCTACCAAGAGTATCTCGCCTGCACGGCAAAGCCTGGCAAGCTACTCGTGATGTATTCGATATGCCAAACACAGTAACAACAAGTCTGACAATGTTAGTGGGCCCCTCGAGCAAATCGATGAACAATGGGAGGACAGTGACAGTGATTGTTTGGTTGGTTTTATATTTTGGGGAGTCAGAGGTCATATCCAGCAATGCTTAAGGGTTACTCCCGGTTCTACATTCTGGAATCACTCCTGGTGGTGCTCAAGGAACCACATGGGATGCCAGATCACACCTGAGTCAGCCAGGCAAACACCCTCCCTGCTGCACTACAACTTCGGCCCTCTAAAATTTTTTTAATTTTTTTTTAATTTTTATTAGTGAGACACCATGAGGTACAGTTGTAGATTTACAAATTTTGTACTTGGGTTTCAATTATACATTGATCAAATTATACATCCCTCCACCAGTGGCCATTTCCCACCACCACGGATCCCAGTATCCCTCCCACCCACCCCCCATCCCCCGCATCCCACCCTGCCTCTGTAGCACAGCCCTCTAAAAGTTTAAAAGCAGATTGTTTACCTCAAAAGGATGAAGATTGGAAGAGGAGTATATTTCCTGAAAGTGACCAAAGTCAAATTTGGGTCCCAGCTCTGCATCCACATGCCATGTCTGTGGGCGTCACATGGGATGGTTGCCCCCATGGTTTGGATGACTGACTGCCACTGTGAGGATTCCCTCTTCCTCTGAAAGTGCTTCTTCTGGAACTAGGAAATGAATGTCTATGTGTCTGTCACCCTGGTTCATCTCTTAATATCACCAATATCCTGAAATTCACATTCTACGATTGTGGCATGTATATACTACACTTTGCCCCGTGGTACTGCTAATTTGCAGTTTTACAATGTTCTCAAAACCCAAGATCAATTTTAGGAGGCATTTCTACCAGATCAATGCACAATTCTTTTATATATATATATATATATATATATATATATAAAACGAATCACTGTGAGATACAGTTACAGACTAACATACTTTTGTGATTTTTGTGACTACATTTCAGTCATACAATGATCAGTACCCATCCCTCCACCTGTGCCCATTCTCCATCACCAATGTTCCCAATATCCCACCTGCTACCTCCACCCCATTCCCCTCCCCACGACCTCTGTGGCAGGCACACACTCCCCCTTACTCTCTCTCTTTGCTTTTGGGTGTTATGGTTTGCAAAACAGGTAGTAAGCGGCCATCATGTTTGGTCTATAGTCTACTTTCAGTACACATCTCCCATCCTCAGCATAAAGTCTAAACATATTTTGATTCTTTTTCTGGGGGGGTGGTGGGGTTTGGGTCACACCCAGCAATACACAGGGGTTACTCCTGGCTAATGCACTCAGGAATTACTCCTGGCGGTGCTCAGGGAACCATATGAGATGCTGGGAATCGAACCTGGGTTGGTCGTGTGCAAGGCAAATGCCCTACCCACTCTGCTATCGCTCCAGCCTCTCAATTCTTTTTTAAAGGAGAGCTATCACTGAACAGCAGCCCATGCAGTACATCTCCAGTCCTGTGATGTTAAAGAATCTGTCAGTAACGGCTCTAGTCCAGCAGTCGTGGACTGATCAATCTGCAAACAGCTAATAGATGCTCCACTGATCTTCCATATTGGTTTTAGGGGATGGCAGCATTAGTCCTGGCTGCCACAATTCCTGCCTCCCTGGTTCTTAGAGTGACCCAGGAAGGAGATTAAACACTTACAATAGCTAACTGCGGGGCCAGAGATATGGTAAAGCACATACTTTGCCTCACACATGACTAAACTAGGTTTACTACCTGCCACCATAGATATGATCCCTGAGCACAGAGCAAGGAGTAAGCTCTGAGCACTACTTGGTATGGGTTCCCTCCCCCCCAAAAAAATGACAGGAAGGATTTATTGTATGTCTGAGGCTCAGGGCTATTACTAGGTTTGACTTGATCACTTGATCACTCAACATCCTGTTACTCATTGATTTGCTTGAGTGGGCACCAGTAATGTCTCTATTCGTCCCTGTCACGTACTAGTGTAGCCCAATGGCGTCTGTTTGTTCTAGGAACACAAAGAGCCTCAAACCGATCGTTCAGGGTTTATATGAAGAAGTCTGACAATCTCGTAGGTGAGCAGCCACACAATCTTTTAATGTCCCGTGGAATCCTGTAAGTAACGGCTCTAGTCCAGCAGTCGTCTCCAAATCTCATTACATGTCAGCCCATCTGATATTCGATGCCTTGGGAAATGAGACAGCGCCCCTGATTCTTGACCATCAACGGAGGTCGGAACTCAGGATTCTTCTCTCATTTGAGTGAAGCATGATACTTCAAGCATAGCTCTTTCAATTCCTCTTTGGGAGACCTGAATAGCGTTCTCATCCTGTTTTCATAAGGCCCAGGTCTCTGAGGCATGTTAATGCAGGAAGAACAGTGGAATCGAAGAGATGTGCCCGGAGTCAGAGGTTCTTGGTCCTCTTAGCTATTTCTTCGATGCTCTTGAAGGCGTTCCAAGCCACTCTCTTCCTCCTGTGCATCTCAGGTGCCAGGTCATTCATCATGTTGACTTCTCGACCTAGGTACACATAACTGTTGCATTCGGAGATGGTCGTTCCATTGAGAGTGAATGGAACATTAGGAATGAGACCATTTCTCATAAACATTGTCTTCATGAGATTCAGCTGTAGTCCAACATTTCCACACTCACAGTCGAAGTCGGCCAGCATTTGTGCCGCTTGGCTAATGTTTGGTGTTATAACGTTGTCATAAGAAAAGTGGATGTGGTATAGTTGCCGACCATCTATCTTCACTCCCATTTTTTCCCATTCCAGTCATCACATGACATTCTCGAGGGTGGCACTGAAGAGTTTCGGTGAAATGGTATCACCCTGCCAAACCCCTCTCTTGACATGATCACTTCTTTGTAGAATGGTGAGATCCTGGTAGTGAATCCGTAATACAGCTCACAGAGGATCCTGATGTATTGAGTTTGAACACCCTGTTTGGCTAGGGCTTCGAGACTGCTTCCATCTCAACAGAATCAAAGGCCTTCTTTAAATCAATGAACGTTAGACAGAGCAGCATCTTGAACTCCCGAGAAACCTCAATGAGCTTGGTTATCATGTGGATATGATCGATGGTGCTGAATCCTTTGCAGAAACTGGCTTTCTCTCATGGTTGTCCTTCATCTAGTGTTTTGCCAATCCTATTCAGGATGACTCGAATGAACAGCTTGTAGATGACAGACAATAGGCAGATTGGGCGATAGTTTCCAATGTCATAGATGTCTCCCTTCTTGTACAGTAGTACAGTCCTGCTGGTTTTCCATTGGAATGGAACCTTGCATTCAGACAGATAGCGTGTGAAGAGCAGAGCCAGTGTATTGATGAGTACTGACGACAGATTCTTCAGGTGTTCGGGTCTGACCTTGTCTGGGCCAGGTGCTGTTCGCTTCTTTACCAACAAAATGGCGGTAAAGAATAGGTTTGACTTCCCACCCGGCAGCAAGGTGGCCGCCGCCTCAGAGCTTATTGAAAAGCCAGGTATGAGCTGGCATTGACAGGGCAACTGCAGTCTCACTGGAAGGGGGGCGGTACGAGCACGTCCTTTACGCCCTACTGAGGTCATGAGTTGCCCCCCCACGAGCGACTCTCCAGCACAGCCATGGCTCCAGAGGCAAAAGGACTTAATCCAGAGCCTGGCAGCTTGCGACAGAAAAGCGAATGGACCATGCATTAAACTACGGCTCCATGCCTCCCCGGGAGGGAAAGGGTATTGCTCCCTTCCGCCTTTTTCCTGCCCGACAGCAAGATGGCCGCTGCCTCAGAGCTTATTGAAAAGCCAGGTATGAGCCGGCATTGACAGGGCAACTGCAGTCTCATGGGAAGGGGGGTGGTATCAGCTCGTCCTTCATGCCCTACCGAGGTCACAAGTTGCCCCCCACGAGCGGCTCTCTGGCACAGCCGTAACACCAGACACACAGAAACCAATCTCATAATTATCTGGCTCTTTGCAGGTATCCAAAATCGAAAGGCTGCTATTGCGGCCATGCAAGATTATATGATTCTCATAGCCAGCAATATAAAACAAAGTATTTCACAATGCCTTTTCAGCAATTCTGATTGTTGGGGGGGGGGAATTCTAAACAATAATGGTGCATCATTTGTCGAAATAATGAATGTAATCAATGTAGAGAAGAGTTAAGTGGAAATCATCTGCCTCATAGGCATTGGGAGGGGTGGGAGGAGAGTATATTGGGGTTCTTGGTGGTGAAAAATGAGTACTGGTGAAGGGAAAGGTGTTAGATCATTGTATGACCGAAACTTAAACCTGAAAGTTTAGTAACTTTTCCCACAGTGATTCAATAAATAAATATAAGAAGAAAAATAAATAAATAAAATTATGGAAAAAAAAGAATAGGTTTGACTATACAAACTAATTGAAGGGCTGACTCTGTGAGATCCTCATGAACCATGCACCTCTCTAGGCTGACATAGAATGATGACTAACCCTAAGAGCATCATGACTCAGCACAAAACCTTCAGCCTGATGATGCTACTGTGTCAAAAGTCTGCTGGAGTCCAGTCGTATTTTATTCATGCAGTTCTAATCTGTCCCCTTCTCCCTTACAGAAAAGAATTCCCCTGCTATGGCAATGAGCAACCCCATCCACAGCCAGCCTCTTTTTTCACAGGCTCCTTTTGCTTCTCTGGGTGAGCTCAAATTGATTGTGGGGTGATGAATGCTGGTCCTTTCCAGGGGGTGCAGAAAAGGGCAGTGCTTCATCATTATTAAACTCATCCACGTCCTTGAGGAAAGTGGTCAGTCCTGTGAGTAAAGAATTTCCCACTCTTCTGTGAATTCTCATGGTGCATGGCTCTTACCAGACAATCCATCCATTCCTTGAGATGAATTCTTTCATTCGTGGGAGAGAGAGCCCTGAACATGTCAGCCAAAGGTGCTGTGAAATGACAGATCAGACAAGAACCTGAAGAATTCATATACGGGGCAGACAAGGGCATGTGCTCCATGTACATGCATGAGTTCCATGCAATCCAAGACACTCACTGGGGGGTTTACAGTGTTTCTGGCATCAGAGCAGAGAGAAAACCTTCCTTCTGCCACAGCATTCACAGAGTTGCTTAACTCCAAGCCAGCAAGAGAAACATACTCCTGATTCCAATGGTGGGATTGTGAAATCCACATACAGAATGAGGTAGATGGCTTGGGGAACCTGTCTGGTGGTTTCCAAACCACACTTTAGTCCTCAGGGGCTGCTGTCAGAGGGGAGAAATTGTCTCTCCCACTCATGGAGAAGATAGCCCATGAGAGGCAAGTCCATTTCCAACCTAGCCATGTGAAGCTAAGACTCAGTTTCAGTGTAATTCTTCACCTGAACCCAACTGGACATTGGTACACCCAGACAAAAATTCAGATTTTTTTAAATCCTCACCATCTGTGGCATGGTATTAATAGATAAGTTCCAGAAAATGGCTAGACCCCCAGAGAGAGATCCCAAAATGCTATCCTGTCCCTTCCACCAGGAAGGAGAGAACCAGGCATCTGGGAGCTGTCAATCACTGGGCACTGATTAAGTCAGCCCCTTGACCCTGAATTTATCAGCCTCCTGTCCCTGCCCCTGGAAAGGATCAAATACCTCCTAGAGGCAGCTCTAATGTGATCTATCCCCTGCTCCTACAGCAAGGACAGGAACCAGGCTGTGAAAATTGCAAGCTCACACTGATACCCAAGGACAGTAGAAAAGAGGTCCAGGAGGACTGGTCCACTGTTGGAAGATCACCACAAGTTGGGGTGGAGAAAGGCAGTTAGGACAGAGAAGGGACCACTAAGACAATGATAGTTGGAAATAATCATTCTAAACAGGAACTAAGTGCTGAAAGGAGGTAAAGGAATATGCATGATAACCTTTCAGTACCTATATTGCAACCATAATGCAGAAAAAAGAAAAAAGAGGAGAGAGAGAGAGAGAGAGAGAGGTGTCTACCATAGAGGCAGGCTGAGGGGAATGGCAGGGAAGAAACTGAGAAACTGGGGACATTGATGGTGGAGCTCTCCATTGGTGAAGGGAGGAGTATTGCAACATTATATGACTGAAACCCAATCATAAACAACTTTGTAACTGTGTATTTTATGGGGATTCCATAAAAAATTTTTTTAAATTTAAAACTTTTAAATAAAATTTTTAAAAATTGCATGTTCACCAATTCTCCTGAAATATATCAAAAGTGAAACAGGCTTTAAGTTTTGGCAAAACCCAAGTGCCTGGCGCTCAGCCACGTTTCTTGCTCAGTTGGAGCCTGGAGATGTGTAAGAACCCCAGGAAGCAGGGAACAGGCTATGGCTTCGACTTTTAGGGGAAACACCTGCAGGAGCTGCTTTGTACTGATTCTATGGGCATCTCCTACGTCCCAAATCCACTGAGGAGACAGGCAATGGATGAAGGTTCCCATCACTTTCACCAGAGAGGAGTCTGCTGCCAGATAGGCCCAAGCATCTCTGGGAAGTCACAGAATGTGGTTCAGACCCTCCATTCCCTACACCAGGCATCTCCACTAGCACCAACCTACCTGCAGTATGTAAAACAGGAAACCAAAGCTCTCAGTATGAAAGCCACAAACAGACCAACTTCCTTCTAGACCAACTTCCTCCTGCCTGTCCCATCTGCTGGGCAGACCATCCTGTCCCAGGGTTCTGGGACAGAGTCTGTAGATTCCAGGGCTGCACCAACAACAGCATGTGGCTCTGGATGCCCTAATGTTTCAGGAAAGCATTATGTGGGATTGTGGGGAGAACCAGAGAATAAGAAAATAAGGTTGTTTCTTCTCAACTTGCAGCTGGGTTGCAGCCAAGAAGCTTGTGTGGATTGCAGACAGATGTGTTCCTTTGCATCAGAACCCAGGGAGCATGTTTGGATAAATGGTCCAAAAGGTAGCAGCAGAAAGGAACTGCTTTTTGCAAAAAGATTTTCCAAATCTCTATTCAAAGACAAGAACTTGTAAACCAAGCGTGAAAAATGCATTGACCTAAAATCAAGCT
Organism: Sorex fumeus; assembly: GCF_029834395.1. Lineage (NCBI taxonomy): Eukaryota > Metazoa > Chordata > Mammalia > Eulipotyphla > Soricidae > Sorex > Sorex fumeus. The sequence continues at coordinate 29,286,798 of NW_026606065.1, forward strand.
GCAGTATTGCTGTCTTTGCACTTTGCGGGAGTGTGTGTTGGTGGGGGGGTGGGAGGGGGCATTTTACGTAAGCTTGTTGGCCAGCTGTCTAACTTCTTTGGGATAGTATCTGTTCATCTCCTTGCGCCATTTTGGCTAGGGTGTTTAGTAGTGTGTGTGTGTGTGTGTGTGTGTGTGTGTGTGTGTTTTATTTATTTCGAATACCCATCCCTCCACCAGTGCCCATTTCCCACCACCACGGATCCCAGTATCCCTCCCACCCCCCATCCCCCCCATCCCACCCTGCCTCTGTGGCAGGGCATTCCCCTCTGTTCTCTCTCTCCTTTTGGGTGTTGTGGGGTATTTAGTATTTTTGTAAGGATTTTGTAAGGGTTTTGCAGATCTTGTATATCACCCCTTGCCCTTGATGTTGGCGGGTCCCACGGGTGACTTATGTGAAGAGGGGAGGAGAAAGACGATCACTTTCTCCTCATCCTCTTCCACCCAGGACCCAGGGTTACTAGGTTCTTGTCTCACCCCACAGAAAGGAATTTCAGGAGTAGACAAGCAGTGAAATTACAGTTTTAATTTGGAGGTTTTGAAGATGGGGAGAGAAAGCATGTGTGTGAGAGAGAGAGAGAATAACACACTCAAAAGGGAACGCAGGCTCTGCGTGGAGAAAGCCCCTACACACACATCCCAGCATTAGACAGGAAAGCATGAAAGTACACATCTCAAGAGGGGAGATGCAGGCGACATATGTGTTCAGGCAACACATGTGCTCAAGCACCACATGCGCCCGGCCACAGGGGAGCAAGTAGCACATGGGCTCAGGCAGTGTATGCACACCCTTTCTTTGTTCAAGGTGGCCTTTAGAGGGTTTCTCCTGCCCCATGTGGGGCTTCTACCTAGGTCAAAGTTCTGTTGCTAAGGGGGTAACCAAGGGTGCTGGAGTGATAGCACAGCGGATAGGGTGTTTGCCTTGGTCGCAGCTGACCCGGGTTCGATTCTCAGCATCCCATATGGTCCTTCCCCCCCGAGCACTGTCAGGAGTAATTCCTGAGTGCAGAGCCAGGAGTAACCCCTGTGCATTGCAGGGTGTAACCCAAAAAGGAAAAAAAAAATGGAGATTACCAGGGGGTTGGGAGTGGTGATGGTTTTCTTTGAAATTCCTTTCCTGGACTTTTGTTTCTGCAGGAGCTTCTCTGGGTCTGTTACTGTAGCTAGGTGAGGATCTTATCAGGCCTTAGTTCCTGATTTTCCAGTTTTCTGCAAGGTCAGCTTTTGCCATTGCCTTGGGAAGGGGCCTTCCCTATCCTTCCTACATCACTCTGATGTACTGTGTACACTGTGTACAAATATTGTCTCTCATCCAGTAGGTTTTTTTTTTTAATTATAGCTTGAGTTTCTTGTGCTGTGCAGAAGACACTCAATTTAGTTATGGTGCCTCCAGGCATCTGGTGGCACCTAGAATTCTCTCACTGTTGATGTGCCCAGAGTCCCAGATAGCAAAGCTGTCAGGTTCATGGTTGGTGTGTGCAGGCAGCACCAGGATCAAATCCAAGCCTTCATGCTTGCAAGACAGGCTCTTTTAGCTACTAAGTCCATAGGTTTCAACAAAGGAAATGCCCTAATCTACTCTATGCTTTATGTGTTTCTTTTATTATTATAGTTTAACGGGCTGGAGCTATGGCACAGCGGGTAGGGCATTTGCCTTGCACGTGGCCGGCCCTGCCGAGCTGGGTTCGATTGTCCGCACATCTCGGAGAGCCCAGCAAGCTACCGAGAGTATCTTGCCCACATGGCAAAGCCTGGCAAGCTACCTGTGACATATTCGATATGCCAAAAACAGTAACAACAAGTCTCACAATGTTACTGGGTCCCCTCGAGCAAATCAATGAACAACGGGAAGACAGCGACAGTGACCATGGTGGCAGTAGACTGCATTTATGTGGCTTTGATGTCCACAGCTGCTGTAGAGGGTTATGGACAGTCATTATACTCTCTGGCTTGTTTGTAAATATCTGAGCTCAGTGAGGGAAATGGATTGGAGTGGTGAGGAGGTGGTGTAAGTAGCAGGAGTTTCGAGCCCCTGTTCAACTAACTATTTACCAAGGTGCGTTCCTCCTGGCATTCTGGTTCTTCAGGTGCTCAGGAAAGTTCAAGCATGCAGATTTCTGCTCTGTAGAAGCTGTAGATTCTGCTCTGTAGAAGGGTGCTGCGCTGGTGCTGTGGGCTGTCATAGCATAGACCCCAGAATATTACCACTGAGGACTGGTTGATCACAAGTAGGGGTTTTGCAGACTTTTGTGTGCAATCCCTCACTTACCAAGTGAGGAAAGGCAGAGACGTGGAGTCATATAGAGGAAGTAATCAAAAGACCCTGTCCCTCTGCTAAGCAAACAGACCTGGTATTCTTGGGTGAATCACAGAATTCCCCAACCCAGGGCCATCCATGACCAAATCCAGATGTCAAAGAATCACCTTGAGAATTTCTCCAGCCAGGTCACAAGTTCTTCCACTTGTGAGCTTGCTATGACCCCCATCACCCTTAATTCATATGCTGAAGCCCTACCCACACCTTACAATGGGACAGCACAGGGGGGAAAGAGCCTCAAGGGCACAAGGAGGACAAAGCCTCAAAGATTTAAGGACTTTAGGGCTGGAGACATAGCTCAAAGAGGTAGAGCACATCACTAGCATGCTGGAGGCTGCAAGTTCAATCCCCAGCATTGCATGGCCCAAAGTACTGCCAACTTGACTCAAAGGTCTCCCCCTCCCAGCTCACTGAGCCTGACAAGCACTGCATCACTGAGGCCTGAGCACTGAACCATCAGTCCCAAACCACCAGGCCAAGTAATCACCCCAGATCCCTGTGCAATGCTCAAGGTAATAGACTGGGGGACTCATCTGGGCCCTTCCAAGAAGATGAAGAAACTCTGGGGAGACTTTTCCAGAATAAAAGCCATCAAGAGAATTCTCAGCACACCATGGCCTCTGACATCTAGTCCCCAAGCCACAAGAAACAAATGTCTGTAGAGGCCACCCAGACTGGTGTTTATGCTATGCCAGTCCATGGCACCAACTCAGCATCATCACACTACAGATTAGAAATCTGAATGCCTGATTTTTCCTGAGGAATTAACATCAAAACCATAAGTGGAGAATATTACAACCTTGTGCTAGAGTGATAGCACAGTGGGTAGGGCATTTGCCTTGCACGCGGTCAACCCAAATTCGATTTCTCTGTCCCTCTCGGAGAGCCCAGCAAACTACCAAGAGTATCCCGCCCCCATGGCAGAGCCTGGCAAGCTCCCTGTGGCATATTCAATATGCCAAAAACAGTAACAACAAGTCTCACAATGGAGACGTTACTGGTGTCAGCTCAAGAAAATTGATGAACAACGGGAGGACAGTACTACAGTGCTATTGCGACCATGTTAATAAACTATAATAGCAAAAGAAACACCCAAAAGCATAGACTAGATTAGAAAATTAGGGCATTTCCTTTGTTAAAACCTATTGGGGGACTGACTCAGAGGCTGAAAGAGCTTCATTAGCAACAATCCAAGGTTTAATTGAATGCCACTATTTTTAATTCTTTTGGATCGGAATCCAGATGGTGTTGGATTCGGTTGGTTGTAGCTGTCCTGTCCCCGAAGTACTTGTTATGTAGGCAGGCAGGCAGGTAGGGAGACCATCCTCACCCCCAAGGCAATGGCAGTGAATTTCCTGGGAAATAATATCAATAGCCCTGAAGTTGCAAAAAGGAAATTTTGCAGAAAGCAGGAACTAAGGCCTAATAAGACTTTTATCTGGCCCCAGGAACAGACCCTGAGAAGGCTGGACCTTCGAGAGAAGCTCCAGCAGGAACAAAAGGCCAGAAAAGGAAATTCAAAGACTATCAACCACTCCCATCTCTACCCGCCTTGGCAACCTCCCTAGCAACGGACTTTTACCTAGGTAGAAGCCCCGAGTGGAGTCGGGGGCAGGTTGGAAAACCTCTGTAAAAGCCACTTTGAACAAAGGAATGGCGCACATATGCTGCCCGAGCCCAGGTGCTGCTTGTGCCCAGGTGGCTGAGCACAGGTGGTGCTCGAGCACATGTGTTACCCATATCTCCCCTCTTGAGATGTGGACTCTCTTATCTAATGCTGGGGTGTTTATAGGAGCTTCTCACCTTTGGGGAAACCCGTGCTCTCTGTTGAGCATGTTACTCTTGACTCACTCCCAATTTTCTCCCCTTCCTCCCCTTCAAAAACCTCCAAATAAAATCTGTTTTGCTTCACTGCTCGTCTACTTCTGAAATTCTTTTCTGTGAGGTAAGACAAGAACTCTGGGTCCCGGGTGGCAGAGACGGATTGGTAGAAATGACCATCTCTCTCCTCCCCACCTCACATAAGCCACCCATGGGGTCCACCAACTTCACTTGGGGGACCATGCAATGCTGGGGATGGAACAGAGGACTCCCACATACAAAGCTTATGCTTCGCTTCATCTGAGCCTCTTTTCAGCCCCAGGACAGATTCACTAAGCGCCGTCACCTTGTCTGTCTTATTTCAGGGCCAACTCAGAATAGTCTGGCTTCCCTGTGAGCACAGAAGTAAACAGAAACTGTGGCTCCAACAATGTGACAGAAGTCAGCTATACAGGCGGCATGAAGATGCCCCATTGATGCTGATGGGTCCCCCTGGTGATTTATGTGAAATCACGATCACGATCATCCTGTTGTTCGTCAATTGCCTCGAGCAGGCCCCAGTAACGTCTCCTTCGTCCTAGCCCTGAGATTTTAAAAAGTGCCATATTCAAGGTTAGGAGAATGAGACCCATCATTGTTACTGGTATTTGGCATATTGGGTACGCCACGGGGAGTTTGCCAGACTCTGCCGTGTGGGCAAGTTACATTTGGTAGCCTGCCAGGTTGTCCAAAGCAAGAATGAGATAATAAGATGTCGCTTCCAGGAGCTGGGTTTTATAGTCTCTGAGTCTTGGCCGTTGATGGGATTACACGGTGCCGGGGGCCAGTTGATGGGTGTGACCCCTGCCTACTGGAATTTGGAGGATCTGGGTGGAGGATGCTCAGCCCCGATCCAAGCAGGCTTGAAGATCTCAGCCCCAGGACCCGCATGCCTTTGTTCCTCTGCTGGTACCTTCATGTGTGTGGAGAGTGGTCTCAGCATGGTGGTGGCTGGTTCTGGAGGTCCTATGTGAAGAAGGGAGGAGAAAGACCGTCACTTTCTCCCCATCTGCCTCTGCCACCCAGACCTGCTGGGTAAACTAGGACTTGTAAAGTCTGCGATGAGCCACTGCTTAGCACGGGCCTGAGGCCCACCAGCCCCACTAGTTGGCCATCAGGCCACACCTGAAGTCCACTTGGTTTTCTCGGAACGGGAGTTGATTCCCGCCACCCAATTCCTCTGGGAGCCATGAGCTCAGGCTGGAGTGAGGATTTGCTCTTTGCAGGAAAGGAGAGGCCAGTCCCAGGCCTTACCCAGGGTTTTCGAGGTTCTTGTCTCTCCTCACAGAAAAGAATTTTAGGAGTAGACAAGCAGTGAAGTAAAACAGATTTTATTTGGAGGTTTTGAAGGGGACGAGGGAGGGAGAGTGAGTGACGCACTCAAGGGACAGTGAGGGCTTCCCCAAAGACACCTTGCATGACCTTGAAGGCTGTTTTTTGTATGCATATTCTTGGGGCTGCCTTGGTCTGGAGTTTTCTGCTGGAGGTGGGGGTTTGATCAGATATTGTCACAAAGGAATAGCTTTGGAGTTTCCAGTGAGTCTCCTTCTAGTCTTTGATTGTAGTTCTTGTCTCCCCTGAAGTCTGTTGCCTCTGTGGGGGTCCGGCCTTCTCTAGGTCTGTTATAGGCATCAGCTGAGCCAGGTGAAGACTCAGCTGGCTTTTGCAACTTCAGGGCTATCAGCTATTATGATTTCTCTGGCATTTTACAGCTATTGCCTTGGGAGGGGGTTTTCCCTATCTGCCTACCTGCCTACATCACCATGAGTGACCACCTGAAAAAACCCGCCTCTCAAGCTCTAGGGTGCAGGTTGTAAGGTCCCTAGGGACCCTGAGAAAAAATTCCAGAGCTAAACTCTGCTAATTAGTAACTCTCCTTTTCCTGCCCCCTCCCTAGTAGAGCTTTAGAGTGAAACCATTAGAGTGAAACCATTCGGCCCTTCCTTATTGGGATGTAAATTCGGAAACCATTTGTTGGCCCTTCCTTATCTGTTACCTCTGTTAGAAACTTTTCCCTTATCTGCCTCCACCAGAAAGCAGGATCCATGAGCTTTGTTCAAAGGGAACAAAGCAGATAACAAAATGTCCGAGTTACCAGATGCCCACTAGCCACGATGCCTGTGTACGTAAATGCTGATCTTTGAATCTATAGGCTAAGGAGTGATGTACTTTTAAATGGATTGGTTAAGAAAGTATATGTTGTTACAAATCTATTGGCTATGAAATGCACGGGCTTTGCTGTAACGGCCAGTGAAGGCCTATATAAGATCCCCTTTGAAGAAGTTCGGGGTCTTGCCTGATGGCTTGACCCTGGCTAGCCAGCTAATAAACTACCTGCTTGCTTATTGCCTTCCTGCGTGGTCCTTGCTTGCGGTCGGAGATCCAGAGTCGTGCCCTAACACAGGTGACAGGAGAAAACAGGGACAGACGTGGAAACAGAACTGTAACAGACCTAGTCAGACCCAATCCAGTTGCTGAACTCATCTCCCAGATAAAAAAGATTGAGCGCCCGCCACCCGCACCACTTCTCACCCGCACCACTTCTCACCCGTGGGTGAAGCACTTTAAGAATCTCATTGGCAGAGCGACACACTCTGCCCATCTGTACCCAAAGCGCCGGGCAATCACCAGCTCTCTATCCTCTCTCCATCGGCTTCACACACAGGCAACCAGCACCCAGACATGACACCAAAAGGCAGGGCCAGCACCGGGGACCATCTCCCTGGATAGTTCATTTTCTCCTAAACACGCTTCTCCCCGGTTGCTCCGCTTGCGGGAATTCTTCCAGGGGGCACACTCTAAGTTTCTAACAAAAGAACATCTGGCATATTACCATGTTGTGAAATTAAGGCTGTCAAGACATCCTAAATGAGGGGGTTTTCCCTTGAGTAGAAGGTCCGTATGTCAGCTGGGCATGAGTCAAAAAAATCTTCCCATGTATGGGAGAGATGGCACCAAGGCTCTGAGGCTGAGTGCTCAGGTTCCATACCTGGCTCTGCATAGTGCCACCTGCCAGCACTGCCCAGAGTGACTTCACCCCAGTCCCAACCCCTACACAGAGCCTGGCATTGCCCCTGGGCATTGCTAGGTGTGTCACAGAAATGAAAATGATGAAAGCCTTCTCCACGTTCCATTCAGCTCTCAGATTTCTGTCTGGCTTCCCAAGCCCACAGGGCTGCTGCTCTGGGCAGAAAGTGGAGGTTTCTGTGGCATGCGTAATTTTTGTATGTGAACTTTGGACCCTCCCTCCCACCATCTCCTTCAAGAACCATGACTTCCAGCCTTTTCTGGGCAGCTGCTGTCCCTTCCCTGTGTTCTTTTCATCTGCAGCATCTCAGAAGAGAGCTGGATGCCTCGGTCACTTGGCACCAAATGCATGAACACAGGAAAAGGCTGTGAATGAGCTGGGGGTTAGGGCTAAAAGGGAAATGTTGCAATCAGGAGTGTTGCTCAACCTTTTAACAACTGCAGATGAGCCTACAAACCAGCCCCCTCCTACATTCTGGACACTCCTGCTGATTGGCCCCTATCCTGTAAACCAGCTCCTGTCCTGCAGACCTGCCCACATTCTGCAGGTAGAACCAAGACACTGGACTAGCAGTGCCTACGCTCTGCACACTAGAATGAAGGCGGGAAGGGAGGGAGGGAAGGAGGGAGGGAGGGAGGGAGGGAGGGAGGGAGGGAGGGAGGAAGCGAGGAGGAGGAGGAGGAGGAGGAGGAGGACGAGGAGAAAGGAAGGAAGGAAGGAAGGAAGGAAGGAAGGAAGGAAGGAAGGAAGGAAGGAAGGAAGGGACTAGAGCGATAGCACAGCAGGTAGGGCATTTGCCTTGCACGCGACTGACCTGGGTTCAATTCCCAGCACCCCATAGGGTCCCGTAAGCACTGCCAGGAGTAATTCCTGAGTGCAAAGCCAGGAGTAACCCCTCTGCATCACCAGGTGTGACTGCCCCCCCCCCAAAAAAGAAAGAAAGAGGGAGAAAGAGATGGAAGGAAGGGAGGGAGGAAGGGAGGGAGGAAGGGAGGGAGGGAGGGAAAGAAAGACAAACACAACAGAGATGAATAAATAAGGAAGTCGTGGTGCATTTGCACAATGGAATACTACACAGTTACACAGAAAAAATAAAGGCGCGCAGCTCTCGGCAGCCAGAGAGAGAGGCGACGAGTACAGGATGAGCTTTCTCATCTGTGGTACAAAGACAGCAGAATCAAGCTCACGGATCATAGCAATCCGTGGAAGCCTTGCGTGCCGGAAAGCAGATCTGAGGGTGGCGCCATGGGTTGAGGGGTGGACAGTACAAAAAGGTTGACAGGAGGCGACACAGGAATCTAGGCAGAGGGTTGGGAGCATGTGGGTGGTGCCAAGGGGGGGTTGGATGCCCCCCAAACATAACATCAACTAACAATGAAGAGGGGCCATGACCCAGAGGAAAGGAAGGTCGGACCAGGGAAACACAGGTGGAGAGGGTCATGGGGCAGACAGAAACTTTGAACTAGAAACTTGAACACTATTAGAACCCTATTTACCTAAACTATGTTTTGTTTTGTTTTTAATTATTTTAAAGCAGGACAGGCATCATTGTAGCAGCTGTGTGGGTGATGATGCAGGAAGAGCTTTCACCCAAATGGGTCAGAACAAGGCCGAGCTGAACACAGGCCCCAGAGCCACGCGGGTTAGGAGACATCATTACAGCAGGAACGGCAGAGAAGGGCCAGGGCGGGGGACAGGCCAGCGCCGCAGTCAGAGCTGCTGCAGCCAGGCCCAAGATGGGCCCCAAGTGCAGCACTGCCCGGCCAGATGAGCCTGAAATGGACCTGACAAGAGGACGTCGTGACAACCTCATGGGCATGAGCGCTCAGACACAGGGAAGCGTCTCCCTGCTGAAGTTCACTTCAAACCCCGTGACTGGCATCGCTGGGAAGTACTAAGGGACATGTCTCCTTCCTCCGCTCAAATACCACCAGCCGTGTCCACGGTGGACCCAGCACAGCCGCGGTGCAGGGGGGATTTCAACCCGTGTATTGTGATCACCACGAACTACCTGTCAACGTGGCCCATGGAGCAATTGCCCCACCACGGTACCAGGGGTGCAGAGCCCGAACACAAGACAGTAAATTGCCATGCCGTACCGAGACCCCAAAGCCCGGCTTTCGTGGGGGGGATCTTCAGCTCTTATTTATGAGTCTGAAGGAGTTCAGGCAGCAGAGCTGGAGCCGTAAGGCAACTGGGCCACAGGAGAGGAGGCCAAGGGCTCTGATGGGGCAGCGGGCCCTAGCTGTGTGACTGTCAAAGGGGTCCGGGCTGGGGCTGAGGGCAGGGACTGCAGCTGATGGCATCCCCTGGCATTCTGCAGCCTCAGGGTGGCATGTAAGAAGGACAGTGGAGGGCCACGGCAGCCCACACTGGACCCCACTCTTCTGTCATCTCCTTCTCCTCCACCAATACGGACTTGGGGTTATTTGCAGTGACTTCGTCCCCCTGCAATCCACATGCAAATAGTTCACCTGCCCAAGGCACGTGTACACCCCATGGGGCAGTGGTGGGGATTCTTGGGATGTGGGATGGTATAGTCACTTTGTACATCAAAATTATCTACATGGACACTCTGATAACTGTATCAACTAAACCAAAAATAAGATAAAGTACTGCAAAGGGAAGAGGTAAAAATATATACTTCAATTAGCACAACATATACTAGTTTAACCTTTTGGGGGTGGGGGATTATTCCCTGCAATGCTGATGGTTCACTTCTGGTAGTGCCAGGGATCAAAGTACATGCACAGCCTCTGCTCCAGCTGTTGAATTTCTTCTCCAGCCCAATTTTAACTGTTTCTAAGAGTACACAACTTTCAAAAGGTCGGCTCCCTCTGTCAACCTGGCTGAGATTTTTTTGTTTGTTTATACGAATAAAGTGAAGATAAAAATAATGAAGATATATAGTAAAGTTTCACTTGAACATTAAAATGAACTCACAATGCATTCCTTTGCTGAATCAAGTGGGTTTCTAATGCTGGAAGAATATATTTTCTCAAACATTTTTGCTATTCTCAGTGTAACATGACCATGTAAATGTTTAATCTGAATTATTAATATATTCTCATTCCTTAAGTCTTGACAGTCATTAAACCAATATAGATCAAGCCCTAATGTGTAAAACTTGTCAATCTCCATGGTGCAAATATTCCATTCGTGGCAGATTTCAAGCTAAGAAAGTGACATTTGGTGGTGCCGGGAGGAATGCACGGTAGTGCACTGTAGACTCTGAGAGTCACATCAATGAAGCAGACGCAAATAACCTCTGAAGGTTGCCTAGTAAAATGGTAGGGAGCGATGAATTTGTTTAGTATCACTGAATCAATCACACATGCATATGACTTAATTTGTAGTAATGGCTATGGTTAGCAACGAGTTCTGAAAATTTGACAATCATCTCTTCTCAGTAGAAGCCAGCTCCAACACTACACACAACTCCACAAAAGATGCCGTGACACCACAGACACTGGGCAGCATCAGAGTGAGGGTGGCTAGGACAGGGGTCCAAGAGGGCAAGGATCTTTGTTCATCTGTGTCTGTAAAGATGTCAGAAAAAAGCCAACTGTCTTAGAAATGCTCAGTGAACACTATGAATTTAATTTATTTCGTAACAGAGTTGTTTAACTACCACACACAGCATGAAGTCTCTGAGAGGTCACTGTGTGAGGGTCTGACCTTTTCCTCATGGTGGTAAAGTGGCTGACACAGCCCCAAACATCACACCCTCATGGCACAATGTAATGAAACACAATAACCAGCTTCCTAGGTGTTTTCCTGTTTTCTCAGGTAGGAAGATTCTGATGAGTCACAATGAAAGTGACAAAACCAGTGACCTCTTTAATCAGATAAGTGATGGGAGGTGGAGGGGCAGGGAACATCCCCACCACAGAAAGCCCCTGCTCACACCCGCCATCTTGCCAGCAGAGAAATGGCCCCACTCCACAGTTACTCTTGAAAAGAACGTGATGCTTCCCAATCTCCCCAGGTAAACCAATCTGGGCTGAGAACTCAGGGGTCTTCCCGGAATGGGGTCAAGCAGATTCCCCTTTCTGCCTGAAGGCCCAGCAACCCACAGCCACACCAGACTCCTCTGCCATTGAAATTGCCCAACTCCACAAACTGAACCTCATCAGAGGCCAAGTTACCAGACCTAAAACTATGGAGGGTGCGACACCTCCAAAACCCAAAGTACCGTCAGCCCAGTAGGATCACAGCAAATGATGGGAAAGTTGCCCAGAAGCCCACCAAGCTCAGTGAATGAAAACAGTAACACAGAAGGCTCAGCCAGCACTAACCAGCTCATTACATCCTCAATGACTTCAGTAATAACATTGTGAGATGTAATAATGATCACAAATCGACCCTTGTCCACCTAAGTTTTGATCATTTCATTTGTCTTTGTGTTGTGCCTACAAGGGGGCAGGCTGGGGTAGCAGGTGGAAAACTGGGGATACTGGTGGGGGGCGTTCACACTGGTAGTGGTATTGGTGTTGGAACATTTAATGCCTGAAACAACTGTATTATGAAAAACTTGGTAAGTCACGGTGTTACAAAACAATTCTTTTCGAAAGAAAAGGGAAAAAATGAGTATCTTTATGCCTGTCAAACCATCTCTTTAGTTTCCTTCCAGGCCAATTAAATGCTGTGAATCAAGTTGCAAGTATTATTTTTGTCCATGTACCTTCTCCTGAATAAAGTATAATCATTACTCTGGAATTTTCTGTGCTCACTGAGTATTGTATTAAATATAATTTAAGAAGAGTTCCGGCTTACCAATAGTTGCCTTTCTGTATAATTTGACTGAACAAGTTCTATATCATTACAAATAAGTTTCCTGTTATCACATAGCTACAAAGAAAAATATTCTTGGACAAAAAATTCTGCAGTGCACAGAATGTTCAAATAAAACACAATAAAGGCAAAGAAAATCCAAAGGGATTGTAATGGCTCTTGAGAGCATAGTTCCCTGAATGTGGGGTCACATGTACATGAACAACGACAAGTATTCACACCTAAAGTATTTGCACCAAACAGTCCTTAAATATTTGGACAAGCGTCTTCCATCAATTCTGAGGGAGACCAAGAAATCAACACCCCCTCCTTCTGGCTCCCAGGTTGTCACACAGATTCTGGTGAAAAGGCAGCAAAAGTGTCAGAAATAATCATGCCTCGGCTTGACTCTAGTCTCTGAGAAAAGTCAAAGCACAGAGGATTTGACATCCCAGACCCAAAAATGCTTTTTCCCAAGTATCTCTGGGAACTGGTTTTAGACAAAAGGAGTTTGGTTTGAATTCTTTTTAATTTAGGCTTCTCAGGGGCCTTTATATACCATGAACTCAAAACCAGAGAAACAGCCAGCTTCTGGTGGATGGCCAGCTTCCCTGATTCCATATGACCAGCGGACACTGCCCACTTGGGTTTTCAGAGAGTGTGGAGTTGTAAAGTTTCCTATTTTCTCATTTCCAAGAAATCACTATGAAAATGATCACTCTGGACAAGAACTGAGTGCTGAAAGGAGGCAAAGGGTATTATACATGGGAACCTTCCAGTACCTGTATTGAAAAGCATAATGCACAAAAGGAGAGAGGCTTAGAGAGGCAGAGAGAGAGAGAGAGAAAGAGAGAGGCAGAGAGAGAGAAAGAAAGAGAAGAGAGAAGAGACTCTGCCATAGAGGCAGGCTGGGGAGTGACGGGGCAGATAGAAACATTGGTTGTGAGAAACATATACTGGTGAAGGGTTGGATGAACATTGATGACTGAAACCCAATCATGAGCAACCTTGTAACTCTGTATCTCCTGGTGATTCCATTTTTTTTAAGTTGGGAAATTAGTCAATCAATAAATAAAGTTTCCTATTTTTAATTCTGATCAGATGTATGTGATGTGATATCCACATAAGCATACAGTTCTATCGTGTGACATATATTGACCCAGTTTTATTATGCAACCAAACTTTTTCCTGGGGCAAAATTGAAACCAAATCATGATATATCAATTTCCCAATTTCTCTTCTGCTCCGGCTCTGAGTTTCCATTGCCATGAATTCAACTGCTCTCAGCACCGCATCTCTGCGGAATCCTACAGTGACTTTTGGCTAATGGCTTGTGTCACCTGGGATAGTGGCCACCAGATGCATCCATGCTGTAGCACACATGAAGGCTTTTTTTTAATTTTGGGGTCACACCTGGTGATGCACAGGGGTTACTCCTGGCTCTGCACTCAGGAATTACTCCTGGCAGGGCTCGGGGAATGGTATGGGATGCTGGGAATAGAACTCTGGTCGACTATGTGCAAGGCAAATGGCCTACCCACTGTGCTATCGCTCTAGCCCTAGTTTTCTTCCTTGACTCAGGGGAGAACGTCCCACAGTACAGCCATGCCATACATCTGTTGTCGCTGGCCATTTGGACTGCTTTCCACTGCTGGCTCTTGAAAATAATGCTACTCTGGTCAGAGTGCTCATGCAGCTGTGATCCTGCTTTGGGACACAGACCCAGAAGTGCATATTCTGGACCAGCAGCCATTCCACTTTTCATTTGAAGAATTGTCATGCTGATTCCCACGGCAGCTGCTCCATCTAACATCCTCACTGGCACTGCATCTGGCAGAAACGCTCTTTTTGCGTTTTGTTGGGTTTTTTTTTCCAAGTACACAAAGCATGGGACAATGTTTGAGAGCCACGAGTCTAGCCCAACTCTAGCATTTTGCAAATAAGAAAATAGAAGGCAACAAGGGACACGTGTGCAGTACCAACCAGAGGGACCCTTGTGATGGGGGAGGGGCTTTCCTAATGCTCTGTCAACATCTCCAGTATCTGAAGAGGTGTTCACTTTGTTTTGGCTTAGGAAACACATTTGGTGGGGAGGATCACACCCAGTGATGCTCAGGGATTACTCCTGGCTCTGCACTCAGGAATTACTCCTGGCGGTACTCAGGGGGGCATATAGGATGCCGGGGATCATACCCAGGTTAGTAGCACTCAAGGCCAACACCCTACCCGCTGTACTATTGCTCCAGACCAGAAAACACATATTTTTGTGGTGGGTCCCAGAAAGATGATTTATATGATAGGAAAAATTCTCTCATTCAGCTCTACTACCCCTTGTCCTGTGACAAGTCTAGTCATATAGGCACACATAAACACACACATACACAATTACATGTACACGTGCATGCGCTCTCTGTCTCTCCCTGTCTGTCTGTCTGTCTGTCTGTCTGTCTCTCTCTCTCTCTCTCTCTGTCTCCATCATCCAAGATTTCCCAATGAGGGGTTCTCAGAGAAGACAAGCCATCCTTGTCATTCCTTGTCTGAATTCTTAGCCTATAACTACAATTTGAGGGGGTGCATCCCCAACAGTGCTCAGGGCTTACTCCTGGTTCTGCACTCAGGGATCATCTTCGGTAGAGCTCAGGGTTCAGAATCAGTGCTAAGAACCAAGGTCAGCCTCCTGAAAGCAAACACCATAATCTCTGTGCTATCCCCGGCCCACAGTAGAAACCAGGAAATGTTATTATTTCTTCTGAGGCACTAATAACTGGGCCAAGTAGATAATAAAATCTTTGTGCTTTATTTAATGTCTTTCTCTGCCTGTTCCAAGAAAGGTTTCATATTTCCTTTCCTTAGAAATAGACTTTCTAGGGGCTGGATCAGTAGTACAGCAGGTAGGGCATTTGCCTTGCACACAGCCAACCTGGGTTCAATTCCTGGTATCCCATATGGTCCCCTGAGCACTAAAAGTAGTAATTCCTGAGTGCAGAGCTGGGAATAATGTGGGCATCTCTGGGTGTGACCCAAAAAAATGAAAGAAAGAAAGAAAGAAAGAAAGAAAGAAAGAAAGAAAGAAAGAGAAAGAAAGGAGAAAGGGAGGGAGGGAAGAAGAAAAGGGAAGGGAAGGGAAGGGAAGGGAAGGGAAGGGAAGGGAAGGGAAGGGAAGGGAAGGGAAGGGAAGGGAAGGGGAGGGGAGGGGAGGGGAGGGGAGGGGAGGGGAGGGGAGGGGAGGGGAGGGGAGGGGAGGGGAGGGGAGGGGAGGGGAGGGGAGAGGAGAGGGGAAGAGAAATAGACTTTCTCAGTGCTGAAGAGATGGTACCAGGGTTAAGGGATGTGCCTTGAAGGTGGCCCGCCCTGTTCTGATCCCAGCAAGCACATATGAATGAGCTGGGCATCACATTTGTCGCCTGAGGCCCTGGCACTGCCCTGGTGGCTCTGCAGGACCCAGGCAGCATAGCATGCTCAGGCCTCAGAGAAGGGACCCAGTTGAACCACTGGGTGAGTTGGATGAGTTACTGGACCTCCTAGCACCACATGGGATGCTCCCAAAAGCAGATTTTCCAGATCTGGTCACTTGTGCACAGTACATTCTGAAGACTGAGGGGGAAGGGGTGTGATACTAAGTGTCTGAGAAAGGTGTGGGACATGGCAGAAATGGTAAAACACAAGATCAGGAGAGTCCCCTCAGCTGGGTAGAAGCAGGAGCTCACGGACTACTGCCACGTCCCTGCCAGCAGCCACAGGGCCCAGGTGTCCTGAGAGAGGCTGGAGGGAAGGATGGAGCAGACAAGCCCTGGCCAGGCAGTGGTGTCACAAGAGTAAGCTCAGCTCCCAGGACAGCCACGTGTGTGTCTATGAGCCCTGAGATCTTACTCTGCAGTGGGGCTTCCTCAGAACAGCAAGGGATTATCTTTCCCGACCAGATAAGCAGTAATTTGGAGTCTAAGTTAGTTTGATAGGAAGACCATTCGACTGCATGACAGATGGCCCACCCATCTCTGCTCCGGGAAATTCATCGCTATTGTCAGCCGCTGAAAAGCAAGCAAATGGACGTGTCATTTTGATGGAAAAGGAGGAAGCTCAAGGGTCCCCCAGAAACTAAAGACTCTGAGAATTAGGAAGTAGGTGGGATGGGAAGAGACTGCAAAGGACAGAAGCAGCTCAGCCTGGGGGTGGGGGTCAGAGAATCGTGCTCTGAGTGGGCAGACCACCTCACCCAGAGGAGCCAACGACTCGGGGACACCTGGGTAAGAGCAGCAAGTGGGCCGCACCTGGACAGCTGCACATTCTCACCTGCCAGGACTCTGTGGGTGAGAGGTCAAGGGTTGGGTCTAGTGGTGGCTGCTTCTTCCAGAGAGAGCACTGTGGCTCAGCACTAGCTTTTGCGCACTGCTGGCCTGGGTCTAATCCCTACCACCATATATGATCCCAGCACCCACCAAGAGAGATTTCTGAGCACAGAGCCAGGAGTAAGCCCTGAGCACTGTTGGGTGTGGTCTCCCCCAAAAAAGCAATTTAAAAATTGTAATAATCAGCGGCAGGAGCTATAGTACAGTGGGGGAGGGTGTTTGCTTTGCATGTGGCTGACTTGGGTTCAATCCCCGGCATCCCATATGGTCCCCTAAATGACTGCCAGGAGTAATTCCTGAGCACAGACCCAGGAGTAATCACTGGGTGTGACCCAAAAAGGAAAAATAATGATAGTAAAAATGAAACACAAGGGTTGTGGAGATAATAGAGATTATATGTGCTACAGAAACAATGAGCATTTCACATGCCAGCCATAGGACAATAAAGAAACTCTAAGCAACAGCTGGGACCCCCACTGAGAGGCAGGTGCTGTTTCCAAGAGAACAAAGCAGAGGAAAGTGGAACAAAGCAGAGAGAGGGAGGCGTTTGTCTTGCAAACAGTTGACCCGGATATGATCCCCAGCACTGCTGCAGATGGTTCTCTGAGCTCTCCAGGAGTGATCCCTGAGCTCAGAGCCAGGAGCAAACCCTGTGCCTTCAGTTTTGTGGCTGCCTCTAATGTCACCACTATTCTCAGGGCAGCAGAACCGGTCAGGCCTGTTAGAGCAGCCTGGAAATGTTACCTGGGAGCCCAGGGCAGTTAGCACCTCTGCCTTGCTTACAGGAGGGCCTGAGCTGAATTCCTGTGGAATCCCTGAGGTGCCTGTCTTCCCACTGAAAAGAAATCTGTCTGATCTTTGAGCAGCCTAAAACAAGAGGTAAGTGCTTGACAGGGCTGGTACCCTTAGAGGAGAAAAGGAAACGTGGGAAGGAAAGGCTTTTTAACACAAGCAGTAGATGGAATAGAGCAGCCCTAGACATGCCCCTCAAGGAACATCTTAATGATATTAAAGGCTTGCGGAAATAATGCCAGGAGTCCAGAGAACAGACAGAATGAACCAAGGAAAGCTACTGGGCATTGAAATTGTTGCAGTTCATGAGCCAGAACTTTGTACGCTGATGGGAGCACAGGCTGGGCACCTCTGAGAAGCTCATTGATGCCAAAACAAAGCTGTGCAGTTTGCTCCAAA
This sequence comes from Sorex fumeus, assembly GCF_029834395.1. Classification (NCBI taxonomy): domain Eukaryota; kingdom Metazoa; phylum Chordata; class Mammalia; order Eulipotyphla; family Soricidae; genus Sorex; species Sorex fumeus. Next base: position 29,304,352 of record NW_026606065.1, read on the forward strand.
AACACAATCTAAGAGACTTCTAGAATGAGTCTAGTTTGATCGTCTCTATCACTGGATTATGAAAGAACCCAGATAAAACAAAAAGGAAATAGAATTTAAATGAACCATCGATTAGAAATGTACAGAACCAAAGGGAGACACTGATCTCTGGAAGGGCGAAGCCAGAGAGTAAATGTTCATCATTATTCCAGTGTGATCAAGAATGCAAAATATTGGGGCTGGAGCGATAGCACAGCGGGTAGGGTGTTTGCCTTGCACGCAGCCAACATGGCTGACCCTGGTTCGATTCCCAGCATCCCATATGCTCCCCCGAGCACCGCCAGGAGTAATTCCTGAGTGCATGGGCCAGGACTAACCCCTGAGCACCGCTGGGTGTGACTCAAATAGCAAAAAAAAAAAAATGCAAAATATTCATTCATTGTTGGTGGAAATGCCTACTGGCCCAGCATTTCTGGAAAACAATATGAACATTCCTCCAAAAACTAGAAATTGAGCTCCCATATGATTCAGCAATACGACTTCTGGGAACATATCCTGAGAGTGCAAAAAAGTACAGTAGAATTAATATCTGCACCTATATGTTCATTGTAGCACTGTTCACAATAGCCAGAATCTGGAAACAACCCAAGTGGCCAAGAAGAGATGACTAGTTAAAGAAACTTTGGTACATCTACACAATGGAATAATATGCAGCTGTGAAAAGTGATGAAATCATGAAATTTGCATAAAAAGTGGATGGTAATGGAGAGTATCATGCTAAGTGAAATTAGTCAGAAAGTGAGAGACAGACATAGAATGCCTGCACTCATTTATGGAATAAATTTACAAAAGGCCGCAGCAGCTCTCTCTCTCTCTCTCTCTCTCTCTCTCTCTCTCTCTCTCTCTCTCTCTATCTCTATCTCTATCTCTCTTTGCCTGCGTTTGATGGTCTCCACCACTTCCTCCACCCTGGGGTGGTCTATGGTGATGGGCGGATGAGGGAGGGAACAAGGGCCAGGCTGGTTGGTGTCAGTTGGAGTTTATTCCAATCCCATCTCCATTCTCTTTCTCCTCTGGATCCCCTTTCCCCGAGCCCCCTCATCCTCTTCTTGGATCTTGCTCCGTCATCCTTCTCCTTCCTGCTTCTGTCTCCCCTTATGACCTTGCAATCTTAGTTAAATCCAAAAGCATGAGGGGTTGGGGCTTATACATAGCTGTGGTCACAATCAATAGAGGTAAAGTCCTTCCCTCAGGGGAAACTTCTTCTAGGACAGATTCTCATCCAGCAGGACGTCCCACACCCAAGACTGGAATCCCATGAGTGTTTCTCCTCTCCATGTCTAACAAACATATAAACATTCATAGTATTAATCATTTTGTATGGACACAGTAAGAGATACACTAAGCTTATAGGATTGCTCTCCTGGAGCCCTCTTATTATAGATCTCAGACTACAGTCCTCAGGCCAGATTAGTCTTTCCTAACCCTAGCCAGGTCCTAATCTCGCAGTTACTTTTTGAATCATGACAGAATTTGTCCATGATCATGCTCTTAACTTACAGTTAAGTACTGTGGCATTTAGGCCTGTCCCATTTCGATGCCAGGGTAGCTCACAGCTTGCCCTGGGTCCATTCAGTCCCTCATCAGGACCCTGCTTTTGGGGTGCTAGGAACTAAGAGCAACTGAGACGTAAGTCAAGAAAGCAGATGTCCAGGAGTGAATATCATTTGGAGTCAGTTAATTCACAAGTTACTAAAGCATAATATTAACCATCTTCCTGTGTCTATACAAAAAGGACATTGCAATAAACTAAACTATTCAAAAGACATAAGGAGGAGGAGAGAAGAAAGGCAATATTTCATTCATAAATACAAGTCAAGTGTCCTTAAAAAGATCTGAACTTATAAGTTAACAGTCTGATTAGGGGGGAAAGGCGGTAGACCAGTTGGGAAAAAAAGCACAGAGAAGAGGTTACAGATAAGCAAAGGAATGGAAGTGACTCAGGAGCACTGTGATGGGTGTAACCTAATAAACCTAAACTCCTTCTGGCAGGGGAGAAAGGACAAATCAATGTTATCCTACAATAAAGTAACATAATAGGAGACTAACAGCCAAGGACAAAAGAGGTAAGGGACAGGAGGATCAAATCATGCCACAGTTTGGAAGCTGGCCCCATGTGCTAGGGGAAAAGGCAGTTGTGATGGAGTAGGAACCACTAAGTAAATGATTGAAGGGATGGGAAATGTGTGCTAAAAGTAGACTAAGGACCAAACATGATGGCCTCTGAGTATCTTTATTGAAAACCATAATACCCAAAATTAGAGAGAGAATAAAAAGGAAAGTACCTGCCACAGAGGCACTGGGTGGGATGGGGTGGAGATGGCAGTGGGAACAATGGTGGTGGAAAATGTGCACTGATGGAGGGATGGGTGCTTGAGAACTGTGTGACTGAAACATAATCATGAAAGTTTTCAACTGTATCTCATGGTGATCCAATAAAATTTATTTTTTAAAAAAAGAATGCAAAATGCTTGTGTTGACAGAGTTGCCATTGAGTACCAAGAACCAGATCACCAACCTTCATAACCTACTCCAGGAAATTCTCATCCCAAAAGATAAGGTCCTCAAACAAATCAATGCTGCTGGTCTCAGGAAATTATGCAAAACCAACTTTTCTAGGCAAATGAATTCTGCACCATTTATGCAAACGGCTTTCCTCTCTGCCCAGTCGTGTTGACATCTGAGCAAACCGCATGTTCATCAACAAACAGTTCACATCTCAGGGTTTGCTTTAACTCACTAAACTATGACTGACACACTGCCTCATCTGAGTCAGCACCCAATCTGGAAACTGTTGTCTGAAGTCACATGTTAGCTAAGCCACGAACCTTATCAATAGCACCCCAAGACAGAATTCTCCCCTTCTGAGACACTGATGGATTGGTTTGAGGCAATGGACCCCCTTTTGGTGGTAAGGTTAATAAACTTATCTTTGCTTTAAAAAAACAAAACTTTCAATAGACATTTGGAGAATCACTCTTTAAAGTCCCTGCAAAAAATGTCATTTAAAAAATTGTGTTGGGGGTGGGGGGGCTGGAGTGATAGCACAGTGGGTAGGCCTTGCATGCGGCTGACCCAGGTTCGATTCCCAGCATCCCATATGATCCCCTGAGCACCACTATGAGTGATTCCTGAGTGCATGATCCAGGAGTAACCCCTGTACATCATCGGGTGTGACCCAAAAACCAGAAGAAGGAAGAGGAGGAGAAGGAGGAGGAGAAGGAGGAGGAGGAGGAGGAGGAGGAGGAGGAGGAGAAGGAGAAGAAGAAGAAGAAGAAGAAGAAGAAGAAGAAGAAGAAGAAGAAGAAGAAGAAGAAGGGGGCTTGAGAGATAGCACAGCAGGTAGGGCATTTGCCTTGCACGCAGCCGACCCGGGTTCGATTCCCAGCATCCCATATGGTCCCCTGAGCACCGCCAGGAGTAATTCCTGAGTGTGTGAACCAGGAGTAACTCCTGTGCATTGCCGGTGTGACCCAAAAAGCAATAAATAAATAAATAAATGAGAAGAAGAAGAAAGAGTGAGATCAATAGGTTAGAAATGCAGGTGTAGATACCCCTATTATGTTAAAATATTAAAACTTTAAGTTATTTTAAATTTCAGAAGTCTCCATGAAACATAAAAATCCACAAAGGCAGATTCTGAAGAGGGAAATCAGAAGGTCAACAAGGTTTGTTTTTTTTTAATGGGAATGAGGAGAAACAGAATTCCAGATGTTCTAGATTATGTTTAGATAATTACTCATTCCAGAAAACATAATATATGGAAGGGTAAGCTTTTGAAGAGTGGCTGGACTACTGCTTTGATAGGGGGAAGGGTAATCTACACACACTATGCTCAAGAGCTACTCCTGGCCTCATGGTGCTCAGGAAGAACCCCTAGCAGTGCTCCGGGACTATAATGGTGGAAGGAACCAGGATCTGCTGCCTGCAAGGCAAACACCTAATCTCCTGGACTATCTCTTCAGTCTCTGATTAGAATATTTCTGCAAATGAAAAGCCTAACACACAACTATAAAAAAACCTTGTAAATCACAGTTCTTTAATTAAACTAAAAGTCATTTTTTAAACATCTTTTGAAAGAAAAAGGGCTGGGGAGATACAGCAGGGAGGGTGTTGGACCTTACCTGGTCTACTCGGGTTCAATCCCTGGCATCCCATATGGTCCCTGAGCACTGCCAAGAGTAATTCCTGAGCTCAGAGCCAGATGTAACACCTGAGCATGCCCAGGTGTGGCCCAAAATCTAACCAGTGGTGGGGGGAACCTGGAAATCTTGGTAAAGGAAAGATAACACCAGTGGTGGGATTAATACTGGAACAGTGTATTTCTAAAACAACTAGAAATAGCTTTAATAATCATAATGCTTTAATAAAATTTTAGAATAAAAAATTTTTAAATAAAAGTTACAGAAGATAAAAATGGAAAAATGAAGCATAAGTTATACCAGCTCATCTAATGAAGAGATAAGTAGGCAGAGAAAGAGTGTCGATCGACTGGGTATGATCCAGTATGTTGAACTCAACCTTGTACTTACCATGCACTTACTTTCTGGCCAGCATGATTATATGCACTGGAGAAACAATGAGCATTTCTCATGCCAGCCACAGGCAGTAAGGAAACTCTCACCAACAGCAGGCCTCCCCCACTGAGAGACAGGTGCTATTTTCCAAGAGAACAAAGCAGAGGGAACCGGCTGCAGAGGGAGGAAGGTCAGCCAGCCTGTAATCGACCACTTCGGCTGGCAATGTGAACGGAAGCCCAGGTTTAAAGCAATCTCTGAGGAACCATGACAAATAACAAATTGGGGCCAGGAGGATCTTTAAGCCAGATGACAGATCTGCTGATAGGTTATGAGACATGAGGAAGATACTGCGTTAAATCGGTGTGTTTACTTACAGGCGGTGCTTAGAATAACCGGATGAGGAATGCAATGTTTTAAAGGGGGGATGCTCAAATCAACCTTGGCCCCAGAATATATGGAGAAGAAAGAAAGAGTGAAGGGGAGGGGGATAAGAGACAGGGGAAGCAACAGGGTCTGGGTCAGGGGATTAAGGTCCAGAGGTGACAGTAAGGAATGATAAAGCCAATTATCCAAACCACATAGTCAACAGCACTGAAATTAATAGACAGAAGTTTAACAACCAAGCTTAGAAAGGTTCCTGTCAGGAACTGGAGGCTGGAGGGGGCGGGGTGGGGGGCTGGAGAGGGGGAAGGATGATGAAGGGAGGGGGATTTGGTAGGGAACCTGGAGACATTGATGGAGGGAAGTTGACACCTAACACCAGTGGTAGGATCAGTGCTGCAATATTGTATGTCTAAAACTCAACTATGGATAACTTGGCAAATTATGGTGTTTTAGTAAAAGAATACTTTTTTTTTAATTTTAAAAAAAATTGTGTGTTAAAAGGAACAGTCAGGAGTACACAGTTTGCATGTGATCCCCAGCTTTACATGGTCCCCTGAGCACAGCCAGGGGTGATCCCGAACACAGACTGGGAGTGTGCCCCCCCAAAAAAAACAGACCAAAAGAAAAGGAAATAGCCTGTGTGTGTGTGTGTGTGTGTTGTTGTTGTTGTTGTTCAAACCATGCAGACAAGCACACAGCAAGTGTCTCAGTCTCCAGAAGAAGTGTAGATGTGCCCAGGACCCACACAGACACTTCTGAGGTGGGCCCAGCATCCTACCACCCTGAAGATGTTTGCCTGGCAACTGCACTCCTCCTTGCAGGTGGTTCTGAAGCCAAACCCTGAAACAGGGGTCTCTGCTAATGACTCATCAGATACCAGACTTGTCCTCCCAAACACACACACCCCCCCTAAGGACCTCAGGTTCTTTATGCACATTTTTGCTAATTGTTACCTCATGAGCCAGCTTGAGTTGTCAGCCCAGTTGGAAGGCTCTGGATCCGCGTGGAAAGGCCCAGTAGGAGAAAAATCTGTTTCCTCTTCACTGCTTCTGACATCCAGACACTCAGGAGAGCACCACGAAGAGCTTTTGTGAGGAAGATGGAGCGCTAAGGGTGGCTTCCCCATCTTTCTAATCACGAACTATTCTTTTCAGCTGCTCTCAATATTCGTGCTGAGGATATCTTAGCAGCTAGAGAGAAAAGCGTTCTGCGAGTCTGAAAGCTACAAGTAATGTGATGTTTTTAATGTAAAGAGAGTTTTCCTTAAATGCCACGGTTTTCAAGATATTGCTGAGAAAACACGTAGATAACATTTTCGTGATGTCTCCCGGATCGACCCCCAAAAATGCTAAGAATTTTATTCCAACGCTCATCACAATTATCTTAGAAGGTTGCCTTATAAAATTTTGTACTTTATGCTCAAAGAGTGAAAATTAAATTGGAGAGTTAGTGCAAGGATTAAAAGCCCTGGCCTTGCATCCAGTTAACCCCAGTTCAATTCCCAGGACTAGACACAAGGTCCCTAAACACTGCCCTGAGTACAGAGCCAGGAGTAGACCCTACGCACCACCAGGTGATGCCTAGCCTCCCAAAAAATAAATCTTATAATAAAAATTAAATTAATGCTGCACCCAATCTTATTGTAGTAAGAGATTGTAGTCAACTATTAACAATTCCTCTTACTGCCCTAATAACATATATTTTTTGGGAAAAGCCATCTTGTTCAGTCTTGATGGAAAACAGTATGAAGACTTCTTCAAAAATTAAGACCCAGCAATCCGCTTCTTGTCATCTATCCCTGGAAGGCCCCGAAGCACAATTTCAAAAAGTCATCTGTGTTCCTATGTTCATTGCAGCGTAAGCCTGAAAGCCAAAATCTGGAAACAGCCTAAGTGCCCAGGATAAAATGACAATGTAAAGAAACTGTGATCTTTGCACACAGTGGAATACTACTCGGCTCTTAAAAAAAGATGAAATTAGGCAAAGTACTGTCTATTGGGTAGAATTAGAGGAGGGAAGACTAGACCACCTTCAACCCCAGTGTTTAGAGAGTAGAAGGATAGGAAGGAAAGAAGAAGAGGAGAACTGGATATAATGGAAGAACGGGGTTCGGGGCTTCAGTTAGACTGGGGTACAGGAGAGAGACACAGTCATATATCCAAAACACAGACTCAACAGCACTGAAAACCTGAAATCTAAACCGCAAACACTGAGCTTTTGTAATGTGTCTGTCAAGGTGACAGGTGGGAGATGGGGCGAGGTTGGGAGTGAGGATAGGATATGGGATCACTGGTGGAGGGAACTTGACACTGGTGGGTGGGGTGCCCCTGAAATATAATATGCCTAAAACTTAACTATCAATAACTTTGTAAATTACAGTCCTTTAATTAATTTTTTTTTCATTTAAAAAACTAAAGCATGGGGCTGGGGCAATAGCACAGCAGGTAGGGCGTTTGCCTTGCACGCAGCCGACCTAGGTTCGATTCCCAGCATCCCATATGGTCCCCGAGCACCGCCAGGAGTAATTCCTGAGTGCATGAGCCAGGAGTAACTCCTGTGCATCGCCGGGTGTGACCCAAAAAGCAAAAAATAAATAAATAGAAAATTAAAAACTAAAGCGAATCTTGCTGAGTAAAGTCAGTCAGAAGAAGAGGTACAGACGTCGAATAATCTCTCTCATATGTGGGATAGAAAGAAGCATGGTAAAGAGCAGCAGAAGGCCAATGGTAACAGACTCAGAGTCAGCCAACAGAACTGAGGTCCTCCGCCACCCTCCCATTGGTGAAGGGACGCTGATACTCTTGTAGTCACATAGTATCGGAACTCCGTGTGCCTGAAAGTATTGACAGTGTTGTAGGTCACACTGCCTACATAAAAAAAAAAGGAGGAAAGTTCAAGACTTCATCTCTCCTGACAGCTGTATAGTATTCCATTGTGTAGATGTACCAAAATTTCTTTAACCAGTCATCTGTTCTAGGGCACTTAGGTTGTTTCCAGATTTTGGCTATTGTGAACAGTGCTGCAATGAACAATATAGATACAGATGTCATTTCTACTGTGCTTTTTTGCATCCTCGGGATACATTCCCAGAAGTGCACTGGTGGAGGGATGGGTGTTTGGTCATTGTGTGATTGTAACCCAAACATGAAAGCTTGTAACTATCTCACAGTGATTCAATACTTTTTTTAAAAAAATGTAGGAAAGGGGCCTAGAGCAATGGTACAGAGGGCGGGGCATTTGCCTTGAACAAGGTCAGCTCATGTTAGATTTCCAGAATCCCATATGGTCTCCTGAGCCCACCAGGAGTTATTTCTGAGTGCAGAGCTAGGAGTAAGCCATAAACATTGCTGGGTATGGCACAAAACTGAAAACAAACTAACAAGCAAGCAAACAAAAAATTTTTAAAAACCTACCCAAAAAAGCACATGGGTACATTTGCAAAGAATGATCCAGGTATCAATGCATGGATAGCATTGGTTAGGTTCTACTTTAGCCCGGGGACCTCTGGTGAGGGTTTGCTTTGCTCTCACCTCTGTTTGTCCACATGTGGTCCACTTTGTAGAAACTCAAGGCTCCCTGACTGCATAGTTCCGTTATTTCATCGATTTCAATGTTGTGACACTGTCACAAATGTGTCAGTAGGTAACCCCTCTCCACACTCACACCATCCGTGTCACTAGCCAAAGGGATTGAAAGTTGAGACTAATCACTTAGTCTTGGAACGGCTCTGCATCCCAAATGAGAGAATCAAATACATTTGGCTAGCAGAGGGGCATTTGTATTTACTACTTGTCAGAAATTACAGATGTTGGAACCACTTAAATGGAATGCTTTTTAATACCAACTTCAAAATGTGCAATATAAAAGGAAATTGCTTGAAATGTTCTTTTAGAGCAAAAATCCTTGAACAGTCTTTATATGCATCTTTTGAAATATTTTCTTCCAGCTGACCAGGATTAAATGACTAAGCAAAAGAGCCTAAGGATCAGGTACCAATTAGCAAGAATGAACAAAGCATCTGTTCCCCTACCCAAGCCCAAGCAGAGCCGTCTTTTCAAACAGCCACATCAGAGTTTACAAAATTAGCTCACTCACCAGCCACACAAAGCGATGCCTTTCAAACAATACATCATATTGCACCCTCCAAAGCACACAAGATCACTTCTTTTTTTTTTTTATTTTTTTGGGTCAAACTCCTGGCTATGCACTCAGGAATCACTTCTGGCAGTGCTCAAGGGACCATACGGAGTGCAGGGGATTGAGCCCTGGTCAAGTGCATGCCAGGCAAACGCTCTCCTTGCTCTACTATCTGTCCAGCCCCTACAAGATAATTCCTTTGGCGATTTGAAACCCACTTGAAGGAGAGCTCTTGTTGCTCTTGTGTTAAAGTGGCCATCACAATGGGCAGAAAGGAATAAGGCGGCATTCCCCCAGGACCACCCATGTCGGCCCCCAGCTAGGATATCAGCTGTGTGTTCTTTCTCTCCTCTCCCACTGAGAATACTTACCCACCTCTGCCAGGAGGTCTGCCATTCATGGCTTTCCTCATGGACAACCTCTGGTTCAGAGGCTTGTGCATTTGGGTCCTAGTTGAAATGGTTTGAATGGAGGACCAGGTCTCTCTCTAGGGGAGGTAGCGCATCATGATCCTAAACAGCTTGAATGCATAGATGCCTTCCACAGCTCTTTCCTGGAACCAGAGACAGACAGAGACCATGGCAGGGAGGTGGGTGGGGCAGTGGGGGGCGGGGGGGGGGGGGAGATGAGGAGAAGGAAGGGAGAGATGGATACAGGGAGAAGGGGAGAGAGGAAGGGGAGGTAGGAATGAACAGAGGAAGGAAGGAAAGAAGGGAGGGAGGGAGGGAGGGAGGGAGGGAGGGAGGGAGGGAGGGGAGGGATAGGGATAGAGGAAGGAGGGAAAATGGGGGAGAGAGGCTGGGAGGGAGGAGGGAGGAAGGAAGAGAGGGAGGCGGGGAGGAACAAGGATATGAGAGGAAAGAAAGAGGCTAGGCAGGAGGCTGGGAGGAAGAGGGAGAAAGGGAGAAAGAGAAGGAGGGAGGAAGCAAAAGAGGGAGGAAGCAACATATGGGAGGAGGGAAAGAGGATGGGCAGGGGGACGATGAATAAAATTTTCAGGATTGCCGTAGACCATAAGATGTGTCATTTGCAGGCAGGTGACAGCTTGGGGTGCCTCCACCATGTGGCCACTGTCTGCAGAGGAGCTGTGTTCCGAGCAACCATCCTCTCCCCAGCTCCTGTGCCACCAGAGTAGAGACAAGGGCACCAGCCAACCCCACACTGGGCATCTCCCACATTAACGACAGCTTCCTAGGGAAGCGTGGTTCCTTGGGGACCACTGGGAGTGCCTGGTGGTCCCTGTGCTTTGAGGTACAGGCACAGGCCCTGCTGGCGAGCAGAGACATCGCCTCTTCTCACGAGAGTCTCTCTCTGAGCCTGGAGAACTGATCAGGTTGCTTGGGAGACGCAGCAGCGGTGGCACCCTTGAGAGAGACCTGGAGGTGGGCAGGTGAGCACAGCCCCGGGAAGGTCTGCCTTCCTGTTCAGCCACCCTCGGCACCCCAACAACCACCATCCACAGAAAACCCCTGAAGCCCCCACATTCCCAGGTCACGGTGCAAGAAAGGAGAACAGTGGGATTTAGGCTTTTTCTTCTGGGTTCTTATTGGTTGGTTTGGTTTGGTTTGGTTTGGTTTGGTTTGGTTTGGTTTGGTTTGAGCTGGAGCGATAGCACAGTGGTAGGATGTTTGCCTTGTGCGCAGCCAGCCCGGCTGAGCCAGGTTCGATTCCTCCGCCCCTCTCTGAGAGCCCGGCAAGCTACCTGTGTCGTATTCGATGTGCCAAACACAGTAACAACAAGTCTCACAGTGGAGACGTTACTGGGCCCACTCGAGCAAATCGATGAACAACGGGAGGACAGTGACAGTGACAGAGAGGTTTGGGAGCCACACCCGGCGATGCTCAGGGCTTACTCCTGGCTCTGCAGTCAGGAATTATTCCTGGCAGTGCTTGGGGAACCACATGGGATGCCGGGGGTGCTGGGTTGACCACATGCAAGGCAAGCTCACCCCCATACACAAACCCAGCCCCACTGTACTATTAATCCAGCCCCTTTTAGCGACAAGGTCTTCAATATGACTTTTAGCAAAAAGTGACAGGGAATGTGGCACTGTATGAAGCTGAGAATTTGGTTCTTGGCACCACTTCACATTGTTCCTGGCCCAGGACAATCCTCCCTGTTGTTTGTGACTCCTGGTACACAACAACAAAAAGCTATATGTGTGCCAGTTGCAGTGCTGTGAGGCCGAGTGTGTGAGAGCTGAGCGCCACCACTCCTGGGGACCCCGGAGCTGAGCATGCGTGCCCCAGATATCTTTTTGGCAGGGGGAAGAGGTCTTCAGTCTACCAGAACCCCAAGTTTTCTTGGCTGCAAGAATCCATTGTGCCCAAGCTCTCTCTGTAACCAACAGCACTTTCCTGTGCTGAAACCAAGACCTGAAATCACCTCCCATCACCCTGACCCATCACCCTGGCAGGAGGCCCAGGAGGAGCCGGCCTTCTGTGAGAGATGGCCCCCGAACAACCACCCTCAGGGCTAAACACCTTAGGTCTGTTTAGAATATAATCTGAGCTAGCAAAAATGTGCCCAGGAAAGAGTAGAATACAACAGTTTAGGGTCCTTTAGAAGTCAAGGGCGACAAAGGCAAAAATAGAACAAGAAACTGTCAGGATTTTTGTTTGTTTGGGGTTTTTAGGAGGTTTTTTTGTTTGTTTTTTGTTTGTGTTTGTTTGGGGGCCACATCCAGCAATGCTCAGGGCTTACTCCTAGCTCTGTGCTAAGGGATCACTCCTGGCAAGGCTCAGGGGACCTTAAGGAATACTAGGACCCAGACCAATCAGGGTGCATATAAGGCAAGCACCTTGCCCGTGTACTATGGCTCGGTCCCCAGGAACTCTGTACTTTCAGGGTGCCTACTGCTTGGCCCAGCCTCCACTCTCAAGGACCTATTGAGCGTTGAGTGCTGACTGTAGCACTATCCTCCCATTGTTCATCGGTTTGCTCGAGCAGGCCCAGTAACGTCTCCATTGTGAGACTTATTGTTACTGTGTTTGGCATATTGAATACATCACGGGGAGCTTGCCAGGCTTTGCCATGCGGGCGAAATACTCTTGGTAGCTTGCCAAGCTCTCTGAGAGAGGCGGAGTAATTGAACCAGGCTCGGCCAGGCCGGCAGCTTGCAAGGCAAACACCCTACCACTGTGCTATCGCTCCAGTGCTAACTGTCCTTAATATCTGTCAACTTCAACAAAGGCTCACTTGTTGGTAGCCCAGTGTGGGTGGGGGAGCATACTGTATTGAATAAATGGCCAGCTTTCGGGGGCTGTCCAGGTGGCCCAAAATCTGTTCTGGTCTCTTAAGTGTTTGTGTCATTCCCTGCAACTGATGCCCCCTAGATGGAGGTGAAGGTGTCCATCTGATTGGCCTTAGACAGCCTTCACCATACAGCTACCAAGGCTGCAGGCTGATGTGTGCTAAAGTTACTGTGCTGCAGTATCTAAAAGGCACCCCCAGGGTGCCCATCCTAGTGGTCCCACCTCCGCCGTGCCCAGCCAGGTCCTTCCTCTGCTCCCCACCCCTATCAGCACCACCAGACTCTCCTGCAACTGTCGGAGATCCAGTCAATAGCTTTAGTGAAATCCCTGTTTTGCCATTTACAGATGTAGGTGATATGTTCTCCTAAACCTCACCTGTTTTGAAGCATGTCTCTCGCCAAAGAGAAATGCATTCTTGCTCTCCTTCCTCTAAGCCCAGATAACATAAACAGGGCTGGGGATTTATAGAATAAAGAACTAATCTCTCCCAAAGAACATTTCTACTCTGCAATTCCGTCCCCAGGCATTCTCCCAAGAGAGTCAGACTGCTCGCCCATTTCACAAACAGAATCTCAACACAGAGAAGAGCAGACGGGGAGAGGGAAGAGAGAAAGGGAGCAGAAGGGAAGGGAAAGCTTCGCAGGAAGTGGAAATGCTCCTTGACATCCTCTGGTGGGTGGCCAGATACTGTATGGGTGTTCCCAGTTTGGTCTTCCATCCTAAGACATGAGCTAATGTTTTCATATATGCACCATAAGCCATGAGCAAATGTTTTCATATATGCACCTAAGCCATGAATGAGTGTTTCCATAAATGCACCCGAAGAGCAAACATCTTCAATATGCACCCTAAGACATGAGAAAACATTTCCATATATGCACTCCAAGACATGAGTGACCATTTTCAACATGCACCCTAAGACATGAGCAAATGTTTTCAACATACAGTCTCTCATACAGTGTGGGGTGCATACACTATTTCTTCCATGGCCCTTTCTTATGTCATCTTCATGTAAGTGGCAAGTTCATACCTGAATCACAGTCCACAGATTCAAAGGCAAGTAACAAGCCATCAGTCTGGACATCAGCCTGCCCGCGCTTCCAATGGTCAGCGCACACAGGACTGCCAAGGTCTGTTCCCTCCAGCACTCTCAGACTTTCCAGGCAATTCCCTGGAGCAATGACAAGGTTGTGAAGGTTCCTTGTGACTTGAAATTGTTCCTCTGGGCTCACAAATTATAGTTTGACATTTTGTCATTCCACATGGTTCCAACGGGCTTAAATGAGCTGTTAGGATCGCTGCCACTGCTGGTCACTGCCCCACCCCCACCCGGGTCCTCTCCGGGTGCCTCTAGGGAGCCAAAGCCAATCCCTTCTGAGAACAACCTCAAAATAGAGACACTCAATCCACCAAGACATTCTACCCGTACCTGGCAGAGGTCTCTGCTCCCCTGGGAAAACATGGAATGCTCTGGTCTGTGACATGACGTCATCTTTCTTCGAAGGAAGGTGGGGAACAAGGTCTTTTTCATTCCCTGCAGACTGATAACCAAAGAAATTGTTCCCTTCTGCTTCTTCCTGCCTATTAGCCCTTCCCAAGGTGGTGGCAGGAGATATCCCAATGGGCTGGAGCTCACGTTTGCATGTGGAGGGTCCCAGGTTCATCCTCCCTGAGCTCCCCAGGGATGACTCCCAAGCACAGGGTCAGGAGTAGCAGCCGTGGCTCCACAGAACCTCTTCTTTTGTGCAGCTTTGCAGAAGTCTCCCAGTTGCTGCTAGCCAGGCTGCCTGACTCATGCACTGTCCAATAAAACCAATTAGATCTTTAGGCTTAACTCAGTCCTGAGTCCTGGGGACACAGCTCCATGACAGCGCACCTGCCTTGCAGGCACGAAGCCTCCCATCAGATCCCTTGAGCCACCCACATTCTGGAGACCCCCACAGCACAGCTGGTTTTGAGCACGCCAGGTGTGTGAGCGACAGTAATTAAATGCACAGCCACAGCCTGCACCAAACTCAGGGCCATGTCCCCGGCTTGTCACTATGACGCCGGCGAGGAAAGAGGTGAGTCAACAAATAAGTGGCTAAATTGGCTCTTTTCCAAGCCCCCACTCCCACACATGCAGACCACCACCCTCTGGATGCATGGCGGGCGAGGAGACAGACACACAAAAGCACAATCCCTCCTTGCTTCTGCTCGTACTCAGCCCTCCAAGCCAAAGCCCACGGCTGAGGTTTCCAGGGGACCAAGATCCTTTTTCTCTTTGTTTCAGGTTCTGGAAATAAACCGTGAGCTGCTGAACTCACCTGCCCAAGGGACCTCAGTGTCTACTAGTGAAAAGGGGAGACGGGGGCTGAAAAGCCATTATCAGCTCAAAATGCTCTTTAGCTGAAAGGAGTGAAATAACACGGCTTTCCTGACTCCATGCAGGGCTCAGGCGGACACACAGCCAGGAGTTCCTGCACTCTGGTCAGGCCCTGCCATGTCCAAGGTCTAAGGCTTGGGCCAGACTGGCCTTCGGTTTTAATAGGAGTTTCAAAGGTCCATGGGTTTAAATCCAGCTGTGAGGGCTGGAGCAATAGTACAGTGGGAAGGGCGTTTGCCTTACAAGTGGCTGACCTGGGTTCAATCCCCAGCATCCCATAGGAATTACTCCAGTAATTCCTGAGTGCAGAGCCAGGAGGAACCCCTGAGCATCTCTGGGTGTGACCCCAGAGATGCAAAATAAATTAATTAAGGTTTTTCAAATAAATAAATAAATCCAGTTGTGAATGATTGACATGATCTAGCCATTGTTCCATCCGTGATCCAGTCTTGCTTACCAAGGTTATCCTCCCCCACGTTGGATCCCCCCCAGAAAACAGCTGACAGGATACATACCAGCACAGAATGCAGGAAGCACGTATGCCCTGGAATGAATGGACTAGCTGTCAGGCCATCCCCACTCAGTGATGACACATGTAACTTGTGTTTCATTTAAAAGCAAGCATCTTTAAGTAATTCCCAGTTATCAGTGCCACCGCTCATGATCTTCAGCCCAATACCACCGCAAATAATGCTACTGGTAGAACTACATGTTGTATCTGAATAAAGAACAAAGATTTGAGTGATACACCAATTATGTTGCCTCTTTATTCGGGATGTCTGGGACTAGGGCGTCACTCCTTCTGCTCCTGTAAAATGATTCTTGGTTCACAGGAAGATGAAGAAGGATGGTTTCCTTTTTTGAATGTGCAGTAAACTCAGCCCTACTATTCAGTGGTGCTGCTCTTAATTGCCCAGTTGTCACAGCTCAATGCTCGGCTAGTATCAGGTATGACCCAGATGCAGTACCAGCCATGCAAACACAGGGAAGGATGACAGCCCGGGCTCTTTGAGACTCACTGCCATCATGGCCAGAGGATGGTTTCTCCCCTCTAAACTCTCCTGATGTCAAAGAGCTGGAGCTAGAAATGATCAAACACCAATTAAGCATAATGATCTAGGAATTATGCACCATGATGAGTTGGAAAAGACGGCCTGCTCCTGGAAGATAAATCAAGAAGCATTCGGGAGAGAGAAATATAAATTCTCAATTGAAAGGCACGTGTTCTGTGGGGTGGACCAGAACCAGAGATCCAAAGCATTTCCTTCTAAACCAGCCCTTCACCATTCTTGATTTCTATGTACACATGTCCCCTTCCATCTTCCCATACCCCAACACTTAGGACGGGAAAGGGTTTTCATGCCTTCTTCTTGCTCATTCTCATTCTTTTCCCTCTCATGAAAGGCAGTCTCCAGCATCCCCGGGCCATGTGTGTCACTCCCCTCCACTGCCACATCTGACAAACCTCTCTGAAACCCTCAGGAACTCGGGCTGACGGATTAGGCCCCTGGCTGGTTGCCTGCAGCCTGATACTTCTCTTCTGACGTAGTAAGTCTCCTCCTACATAGTCTGACTGACCTTTACCCCAACCTACTTTTTAGCACTGCAGTTAAAGCAAATATCCCGCATACTTCCTCACCAGCCCAGGTGAGATGGTCCCCTGCATCCCGGGTGCTGAGTTGAGGGACCTTGTTTATGTGACTTATTGAGGAAGCTAGACAGGGGAGGGGAGTGAGTTGAGAAGGGGTGTGACCACAGACGCAGACTATGGGGAGGAGCAGACTGGAGCTGAGGGGAGAGGGTGGGGGTGGGTGGAGAGAAGAGGGGAGGAGAGGGGAATAGAGGGGAGCAGAAGGTAACAGAAGAGAGCAGAGGGGAATCGAGGGGAGCAGAGGGGGAAAGAGGGAAGCAGAGGGGAATAGAGGAGAGAAAAAGGGAACAGAAGGGAGCAGAAAGGAGAACACAGAAAAAAACAGAAGGAGCAGAGGGGAATAGAGGGGAGAAAAAGGGAACAGAGGGGAGCAAAGGGGAATAGAGCAGAGCAGAGGGGAATAGAGGAGAGCAGAGGGGAATAGAGGAGAGCAGAGGGGAATAAAGGGGAGCAGAGGAGAATAGAGGGGAGCAGAGGGGAGTAGAGGGGAGCAGAGGGGAACAGAGGGGAGCAAAGGGGAATAGAGCAGAGCAGAGGGGAATAGAGGAGAGCAGAGGGGAATAGAGCAGAGCAGAGGAGAATAGAGGGGAACAGAGGGGAGTAGAGGGGAGCAGAGGGGAATAGAGGGGAGCAGAGGAGAATAGAGGGGAGCAGAGGGGAGTAGAGGGAAGCAGAGGGGAACAGAGGGGAGCAAAGGGAAATAGAGCAGAGCAGAGGGGAATAGAGGAGAGCAGAGGGGGATAGAGGAGAGCAGAGGGGAATAGAGGGGAGCAGAGGAGAATAGAGGGGAGCAGAGGGGAGTAAAGGGGAGCAGAGGGGAATAGAGGGGAGCAGAGGGGAATAGAGGAGAGCAGAGGGGAATAGAGGAGAGCAGAGGGGAATAGAGGGGAGCAGAGGGGAATAGAGGAGAGTAGAGGGAAATAGAGGGGAATAGAGGAAAGCATAGGGGAATAGAGGGGAGCAGAGGGGACTAAAGGGGAGCAGAGGGCAGACTCAAGTGGTGCAGTAGGGACTGTGGTAGGCTGGAGCTCAGGTGAGCACTGTCCTCTGGAGTGTCCCCACATCAGTTGGTGGACTTTCAAGAGGGGATATTCCAAGGAGATGCAATTAAGGGCAAAAAGGCTGAAGCCCCCAGTCCAGAGAGACACTGACATGGGATCATTTCCACCGTGTTCTGGTGGCCTGGTCACCCCTTGGCCAACTCCATCTTCTAAGGCGGAGAATGACACAGGATTTCCTGCCATCTTTAGCTAAGCACAGGCAGCTTTGCAGCGTTGAAATATGGGGATGTTTCCTGTGCTCGTTAATATGTTTGACTTGTCTTCCATATAAGAGCATCTCTAATCTGCTTCAGGGATGCACGTTGATTATAAAAGCTTAGCGGTATGAGTGGATTTTGTGTGTGTGTGTGTGTGTGTGTGTGTGGGTGGGTGGGTGGGGGATCCAAGGAAGAGTTTCTACCCCTGTATTAACAGGAAATAAAATAGATAAAATAAATAAAATAGAAATAAAACGGGCCAGGAACAGAGGCACACTGGGTTGTGAAAATAGGCACCCTTGAGAAGTCTGTGGAAATCAGTTTGTCCTTAATATTTGTAAATAAACATGGCTAATACAGCATTGTCTAAAGTTACAGAAATCACTGCATTCAATAATAGAGATGTAAATATTTTAAATAGAGCACCTTAGGACCAGAGAAACAGCTTAAGTGGTAGAAATAAGAATAGAATGGTAAGGCGAGTGCATCAGGAGCCTGATGGCAACTTCAGACTTCCAGATACCCCAAAATTGCTGCTGTGCCTTTGGCCAGACCCCAAAACTTGGGGCAAAGTTTACCAAGTAAGTAAACGGTCGAAAGTTAGGTATGTGGGAGACACATCCACAACCCACCTCCGGCTCAGCTATATAATTGGAGGCAAGGCCTCTTTGGCTCCTGATTGAACTGCTTAATGGCCATGATCCCAGAGACTCAGAAACGAATCTCGGAACCCAGCGGCTTTAGTTAGAAATGAGTCCGGTCCCTGCAGTAGGCTACTGGTGTTGGGCCAACCCAGGTGGGAATAAGTTTCGTGCCTTGGCCTGTTCCCCCTGGTGGCCCAGTGGCCGCCATCCTTCAGAGGCCACTGGATAGTAACATTTGGGCCCCCAGTGACGAGACACACAGGGCCTCATGGGATGGGGGTGGAGCCGGGCTTGTCCTCCCCACCCCAACGAGACCCCAAGTCATTGCCCACGAACGGCCTCTCTGGCTCCTTATCCAGCTGCTTAACGGCCATGATCCCAGAGACTCAGAAACAAATCTCAAGACCCAGTGGCTTTTGGCAGAAATGAGTCCAGACCCCACAGTACGTTACTGTCGCCTGGCCACCCCAGGGAGAAAAGGGTGTTGTCCCTCCGCCTGCTCCCTCTTGACGGCTTGGTGGCCATCATCCTCCAGAGGCCATTGGACATTCAGGCTTGGGCCCGCAGTGACGAAACTTGTTGGGCCTCACGGGATGGGGATGGAGCCAGTCCTGTCCTCCTCATCCCAATGAAACCCCAAATCATCGCCCACAAACAGTCTCTCTGGCTCCTGATCAAGCTGCTTAATGGCCATGATCCAAGAGACTCAGGAACAAATCTCAAAATCCAGCAGGTTATGGCAGAAATCCCTCCAGATTTAATTGTTAAAATTTCGGAATTTCAAAATCGCGTGGCCACTACTGCAGCCACACGACATCATATATTATTCATAACCAGAAATAGAAAACAAATTGTCTACTGTTGCCTTTTCAACAGATATGAGTGTTGGGGTAAAATCCCAAATAATATGGTGGGTCTTGTGTCAAAATGTTGAATGTAATCAAAGTAGAGAGAGAGTAATGTGGAAATCATCTGCCCCACAGGCAGGGGAAGTGTGTGGGATGTGGGTATACTGAGGTTTTGGGGGGTGGAGACTGGGTACTGGTGAATGTATGGGTGTTTCATTGTATGACTGAGACTTAGACCCAAAAGCTTTGTAACTGCTCTCATGGTGATCCAATAAATAAAGTTATAAAAAATGGAAAAAAAAAGAGTAAGGTGGAGTTCATGCCCAATTCAATCAGCTAATCAGTGGCTGAATAAATAGCAGTACTCCTACATTAAAAAAAAGAATAGAATATGTGAGTCCTCGTGTTGACCACCTGTGACCACCATGCATGGCCCTGGTGGTCCCCACACACCCAACTACTGAACCCAGAGCACCAGCACTGAAGTGACCCAGTACCACTGGGAGTGAATCCTCCGAACTACTATTTACTTAAATAGAGGATCTTAGAGAATAAAGAGGACACCACGGTGTTACAGAAAATAAATGCATCTTACATTTTTCCATTATTTTCTTTGTAATATTTTTGAAACAAAATGAAGCTTCTCCTGCCTATTGGGCTGGCAAGGAATTATTATGTTGACAAAACTGTTTTTTTCCAAGGTATTGCTTGAGAAACGGGCTTTTATGGACTGTTGGGAGAAATATCTGGGTCATGGGTCTGAGCTTCCTAGAAAGGCTTTTGCAAACTATCTGCAGTTTGTTACTAGGAATCCCACTTCAAGAAAGTTGCTTTAGGATGATTATTACCGAAACTGGGAGATGTAGGCAAGAAGATGTTGAGTGTGATGTGTATTATTTGCAATGATTTAAAAATCAGAAACAATGTCAACAAAACTCAACAGGGTAAACTGATGTGAATGACAGAGGAATTCCCAGGACAAAACCCAACCATCCTTCTAAGAGGGTTCAAGCTCTAGACTAAAAATCAAGTGATGCTGCAGAAAGATGTTCGTTGCTGAACGCGTGTGGTATCCTATACATTGATATAAAATGCTGCGGGCACATATGGGTATACCAACGTTATCACCACTGCAGGTAGAATTTAGAAATTCTATTTTTAAAAGTTTCAGTGTTTTTAGAATTTTAGTGTCTTTTTCTATTTTTCTGCTTTACTTAATAGTTCACAATAAGTAGTACTTTGTAAATATGAATAAATTTGAAAAATTGTTACCTATATAACAAGGACCTCCACATTTGCAACATGATTATCCTGAGGCCTTTTGTTTATGAGCTACAGAAAGAAGATGAGGGAGTCCCTGCATTTTACAAAACAAATACCAACAAGAATAATGCAAAGTGCATCATGGCCAGCTGCAAATAGAACAACAATGACTCATCCTGATTTTTCACCCAGTCAGATTTTCCACCCAAGTCTCTTAAACATTTTTCCATAAATAAGAATAACACAATTCTCTCGGCAGAAGGCCAACTTTTCCTATCAAGAAGGGGAAAAAGGAAAACCTTACTTACATGCAGCAAGATGATGGAAGAAGACATCACAGAGGCCTTTGTCATTAACTAAGCTGTTTTATTAGCCTGGGAGAAGGCAAGGTTATTATCCATTTTGTGCTGTCTTTTCTTTTTTATTTATTAATTTATTTATCTATTTATTTATTTATTTATTTATTTTGGTCTTGGGGCCACACTCAGTTGCACTCAGGGCTTAATCCTGACCCTGAGCTCAAGGATCACATCTGGCAGGAATGGCGGTGGGAGGGGGGGAGACCCTAGAGGTGCCAGGGATCAAACCCAGGCCAGCCACATATAAGGAAGCGTCTTGCCCACTAAACTATCTCTCTGGCCCCCGTCCCTTTTGTATTTTTAATTTCTTGCTCTGGTCCCTATTTACTCTATTGATCAGAAATATTATCTACTAACACAAACATTTTCTCTTTTTACCTGCCATCTCATACAACATTCAATGACTCAATCTTGAGAGCCTGGCAGAGGCAAACTAAAGTTTTGGGTTCAAGATTCACATGATGTTCTAGGTCCACCATACCCTGTGAATGCCCAGCTGGGATCTGTGGCCTCTTGATCTCTGACTCAGTCAAGTCCCACACCAGATCCCTGAGTGGATAACACTTTAATTCAACCAGATGCTCAGCCACACTTTTCTCTCCCCAGATGTTCCTTATCTCCTCTATCAACCTGACACACAATCCACCGCCAAGTTTCTTCTGTCCCAGCATTGAAGACAGGAAGGTAATAGTGGTGGTGGGATTGGTGTTGGAATATTGAGTGCCAGTAATGAATCATCATGAACAACTTTGTAAAATACAGTGTTTAAATAAAGTAAAATGTCCCACTACTCTGTTTGCATGCCATGTGGCAGCTGTTGAAGTTCTGCTGACACCTCTTGTCACTAATCACCTGCCAACCAACCTCTCCCATCCCAGGTGAGCAAGGGAAAGAAGACTCACCTTCATCATCTTGCTCCTAAAAAGGAAATGTTATTACTAAGCGAAATGAGTCAGAAAGAGAGGGATAGACATAGAAAGATTGCATTCATCTGGGGAACATAAAGTAACAAAATAGGAGACTAACACCCAAGAATAGCCAAGACAAGTACCAGGAAGTTTACTCCATGGCTTGGAGGCCAGCCACACATGCTAGCGGAAAAGGCAGCTCAGATAGAGAAGGGAGCACCAAATAAAGGGTATAGGGAGGATCCTCCCAGGATGGGAGAAGCATGCTGAAAGTAGATTATAGACCAAACATGATTGCCACTCAATGCCTCTTTTGCAAACCACAGCACCCAAAAGGAGAGAGAGAACAAAAGGGAATGCCCTGCTACAGAGGCAGGGTGGAATGGGGGGGAAGGGGGGTGGAAGGGATACTAGGATCCCTGGTGGTGAAAAATGGGCACTGGTGGAGGGACGGGTACTTAATCATTGTATAATTGAAACCCAAGCACAGAAATTTGTAAGTCTACTACTGTACCTCTTAGTTTGTCACTAATAAAAATTTTTTAAAAAAAGGAGATCTTATAAGAGAAGGTTTCTTCCTGCCCCTAGATGTTGTTGTTCCGAATAAGATGCCAGGAAGTAAGAGTGCCTTGTGACAGCATGCAGGGACCCAGGATTCCTTCAGAACAGAGTGGCAAAGCAAAGAGATGGAGGGAACTTGGGTCTCTGCTCAATGAACCAAGCCTGGAACCTGCCTCCTGTGTCCTTCATGGAAAGTAGCATCATAAATTCCTTTATCTTTTGCACCAATTTTAATGAAGATGTTCCTTTGCTTGTTGAAGAAGTCATCTTATCAAATATACCCTTTTCTTGACCTTTTCTATTCCCTTCTTCAAAATACCCATAGATACCATTTACACTCATTTCCCTCTAGCTCTGTATTCCTCAGTCCACGCAACCTAACCCCAAAGGACCAGTCAACTACACATGGTCAACAATATTCTTTTTTTTTATTTTTATTTTTTTATTAATTCACCATAAAGTACAGTAACAAAAATTTCATGTTTGAACTTCGATCATATGGTCATCAAACACCCATCCCTTCACCAGTGCACATTTTCCACCATCAAAATCCCCAGTATCCCCTCCCCCCCATTCCACACCTTCCCCTGCGTGTGGCAAACAATTTGCAAAATATTCTTTCTCTAGTTACCTCTGATATTTCAAGACCAGTCCTACCATCCCACATCCCTGCCGAAAATGCAATTGCTAGACAATGTATCTTGCATTGCTTGTTATGAATATAATATAATAATATAATATAATATTGCTCTAGGAATTTTAAGATTTTAATAATTAGGGTCTAAAGAAATCGCTGCCGCAAGTTGCTCAGTTTTGAGATTCGTTTGTGTGTCTCTGTATTGTGACCACGTGGGAGCTTAAGTAAATGGTGGGTGGATGTGGCATCATCTCGGTGTCCCATTGGGGTGGGGGGGAAGGAGGGCCCACTCCTCCCCTGTCCCAAGAGACTTGGGACTTACCATCACCGCGACTCATACCTAGTGCTTCTTGCTGGTTCCTAGAAAATGGTGACCACTGGAGCTCTTAGAAGGCAGGCAGAGAGACAACACTTGCCTTCGTCTGGAGCAGCCCAGTGGAGAGGGCCTATTGCAAAGTCCCAAGTCATCTCTGCTGCAAGTTGCTCAGGCCAAGATTCATTTGTGTGTAGCAATATCCTTTTGATGGCTAAATTTGAGGGATTCCTTATCTCCTTTCTTATCAACTAATTTGCATGATCTTTTCTTTCCTGGAGTTCTCTCTTCTTGAATTCTACTAGCACATCTCTTTCTTAGGTTAAACCCAGTTTTCTATCAGTAAATATTATTCTCAGTGGTGGAGTCTTTCCTGCCTGATCCTCAACCATTTCTTTCATACACTAAAGGATTAGCTTTGTCTATTCAGCAGAAAAATTGAGCCTTGCCTTGTTCTTTTCTGGCCAGTGACCTCAAGAGGTTAGAATATCCTGATAGACTCAAATATTTAAAGGGCTTTGTCTATCTGGAGACTTTGGGTGCACTAAAATAGTCTATGCTAACGATGGAAGCTGTGTTAGGGACCTTGGGCCATGTGGTATGTGCTTGATCCTGAAGGGGCTGGGGAATCAGTTCAGCTGTTAATATACATAACCGTGACAACTTGAAAAACCTTCTTTCAACTGCACAATAAGTCTTGGTCTTGCTGCTCTAGTCAAGAGCCCTCCAAGGTTGAGGGTAGCAAATACACAAAAGTCAGGTAGCACATCAACATATGAAAGTCCTTCCTTCCTGGGAAGCTCTTCTAAGACAAAGATCTCATCCTTCTAGATCTGCTCAAAGATTTTTTAGAATTTCATCTAAGGGTGTATTTCTCCTTTCCTTAGTCCATAACCATTATACAAAGGCTAAATAGCTCCAGGCTGAGGTACAACAATCTTCACACACTTTCCTCTAAGGAAGTATTTTTTGATAATTTTTGCAGATTATTTATAACAAGCAATACAAATAAATTATTTAGGACCTGCTTTGGGGGCAGGCTTGGATGATGGTGAGAAAAAATCAAAGTAATGGTGGTGGAAAGGTGCGATGATAGTGGGATTGATGTTAGAATATTGAATGTAATAAATTATTATGAACAACATTATAAAAATAAAATAAAATTTAAAAAAGAATCATTCCACTCTGAAACCTGGGTAACCACAAGCATAATAATAACACATAACTGGTATTGAACATATTTTTATTGAATGAATAAAGAACATGTAAATAAGCACTTATTCCATCTCACATAGACAAGTGCATTACTCTATTCGAATCTGCAAAGTAGACATTTCGTTTAGCTTAATATTTTAAAATAAAAGTGATTCATTAAAGAATGCACCTGTTTTCAATATCGAGGAAGTACAATTTGCCACCGGTGGCATTTAAAGAAATTACTCTGCAGGAAAAGATGGCTGTGTTTACTACATTTTACTGAAGAGCTTGGAAAGTCAACATGAAAAAACATGGTAGGGTTGCAAATGATGGGGAGGAAAAGAGTTAGTGGGTAAAACAGCTAAGTGTCTGCAAATCCCAAGCTGTGAACCTAGCATGATAAAAGTCTGTGATTACCTGGGGGATTTGGCACAAAGTGGGACAAGGTCTGTTATGTTACTTCCCCTCTTAAGTAATTTCTCCACCTACTTGCAGGTGGCTCTACTCTCCCACTTCCCTTGGGGTCCCCTGCCCCCGCCCCTGTTGGTGGTATTCTGCTGGAGTTGTGGCAGTCATTGTCAAGTGTGTACGTGTTGTAGAGTTGTAGGAAGAGGCTGAACTGGGTAAGAGAGAAATACCTTCCTCCTTCTTCGAAGAATATGCCAAAAATTGTCAGAGGGAGATGAGCTCTTTGAACATCAGCAGGGATACATTTTTTCAACTGATTTGCTTGCATATTGGGGATGACGGTTGAGATATTCCAGCCTCTAGGGGCATGAAATGCATGTACGTTGGGTGCATTACAATTGGTGCAAATAGGGTCCTTTGGACTTGTGCCCAGTCCAGGCTCTCAGGTATTTGTAGCATCCCTGAATTCAGGGTTCCCCTTGACTCTGAGAAGAGCCAGGTGTTAGAGGACCCTAAGGATCCCTTCCTGCTTGTCACCGCAGGGAGAGGCCCATCAGGGAACTGTGTAACACCAGTTACACCGCACCCAAATCAGAAACTAGGACCTGGCAGCTGGGCTGAAGGGGTCCCTTCAACACCTGCATCCCCAAATGGGAAGTTACCCCCAAAGGGTTCAAACGGTTCCTCTATTTCCAATAACTTATTGACATTTGCTGCTGAGCAGAGAGAAAGGGAGAATCCAAGACAGATGGAGGGAGACAAATATTTGCCATCTCTGTTATTTCCAACCCAAACTATCAACGTTGTTTTGTATTTCAAGCTTCTTTTCATCTCTGGCTACAAATTCCACCGGGGCACATCAGATTGGCCGATGCGCCCTCTCCGCCCACTCCAGATAAAATAGATGAAGCTTGGCCACGAGCTTTCAGAAGCAAAACCCAGGTATGAGAGTTCCAGGACTAAGACTCCAGGTCACATGGCAGCAGCCAAGATGGGCCATCCCTCCCCGTCTCCCTGTCTGCTTAAGGTCCTGGCTGTCACACCCATGTTCTGCCTCCAGGTGCCATCTCAGCTCATCAACTGCTTTTATCCAGAGACTGCTTTTATTCATTTTACCCAAATGAATCTCAAAATGGATTAGCTCCCGATAGTGATGTCTCTGGACCCCAACCATTTACAATTTTAGAATTCCAGAAACACGTGTCCTCTCATGATATTCATAATCAGCAATAGAAAATAAATTATCTATCATCCCCCCTGGCAGGCAGGCTTGAATGGTGATGGGAAAATTTGAACAAACCATAATGCCCAAAAGTAGAGATAGAGTATGGGGGGGATTGTATGCCATAGAGGCAGGGGGAGGAGTGGGATGGCAGGGTGATACTGGGGATATTGGCGGTGGAAAATGTGCACTAGTGGAGGGATGGGTGGTCAATCATTGTATGATTGAAACTCAAACATGAAAGCTTTGTAACTGTGTCTCACGGTGATTCAGTTAAAAAAAAATTCTCTGGCTACATCCCTAAGTCACGCACCCAGTCTTGGCTGCAGAAAGAAGCTTTTAGATGGCAGGCCTCTCTCTTTCCCCTCTTCTGTGGAATGAGCTGATAATATTTGCTAGGTCGAGCTTTTGTGGGAATATTTTTTTAAGAAGCAGATGCAATAGGCCTAGAGCAGTGCCTGGCCTATCCTAAGTGCTCAAGCTTTGTAACGTGTGGGAAATCATCCTCCCAACAGCAACCCAAGTCCGGGAGAGTCCCTCAGGCAAAAGAGTTTGGATATTTTAAAATATAATGGGGTGAGCAAATGTGCACCCAGAATAGAATGGATGATAGGCACCAAACTTGTGCCCAGGAAGGAATAGAACAGTTTAGATGTCTTTTAGATATAGAAGGAAACATAGGCAAAAATAGAACAGGAAGCTGTCGTGATTTTACTCTTTCCTCTAACAGGGGCTACTCACTGGCTTTGTGCAGTACGCCAGTCTCTGCTCTTAATGTACCGGTGGAATTTGGCTGTGCTAACCAACTGGCCTTAGTGTCTGTCGACCTCAGCAACGGCTCACGTGATGGGAACCAGGGCTTGGAGGAATGAGACTGTATTGAATGAAAGGCCGCCTGTGAGCTCACTGGTGGCTGCCCACTGGCCCTAGAGATTAAACAGTCCCTGCGTTTCCTTGTGTGTTTTTTCTTTTTGCCTTATTCTCTGCAACCAACCCCTGCTGGATGGAGCTGAAAGGTGCCAATCTGATTGGCTTCAGATCGGTAAATTGCCACATATATATAATGTATATAATGTATACATGTATATATTGCATATGTATATGTGTATATACATGCATGTACATGTATAACACACATGTATATGCGTGTACATATATATGTGTGTGGGTGTGTGTGTATAGATATATGTATACATTTATGTTCACATATACATGTGTACATGTATACATGTACATGTATATGTATACATACATGAATGTATATGTATATAATGGTGAGCTCAGAGTGTTCTTCCTAAGGATCTGGGATCAAGGGGTGGGGTCAGTGTGGGACCCAGTAGCCAAGCCTGGAGAGTTTGCTCTGCTTCTCATATTTGTCATAATCAATCTGTAAGGCAGTGAAAGGAGAGATCAGTGGCACAGTTACCTTTCTTTTGAAGGAGCGGGGTGGGGCACACCTGGCTGTTCTCAGGGCTTACTTCTGGCCTTACACTCAGGGATCATTCTTAGCAGGGCTTGGTGGACCATATAGGGAACCGGGGATAGAACCCAGGTTGGCTGCAAGCAAGGCAAATGCCCTACTGAACTATCTCTCTGGCCCTCGCTGTTACCATTATGTTCTGCACAGAACCTGTCCCTGAGCTTGGACTAGCTCCACTGTCTCCCTGTGAGCATGTGACTCCACATGTGTGCAGAGTAGAGCATTAGACTTGTTAGGGGATTCCATTTCTTCCTGCCCCATGTTTTTACTAGAGGATAATTGACATCACACATTTTCTTGGTTTCAGGTATACAGCATGATTCAATATCCGTAGAGACTGTGACATAGTTGTGACAGTAAGTCCGGTTAATAATATAGAGAGTGACTTGGGGAAAAGTACTTCTCCTAAGAAGAAAGGCCAGGTGCCTGCTATGTGGTGGGCACGGACGCTGCGGGGGGCGGGGGGACATAGAGGACAAAAGATGCTGAGTCCAGAGCTCCCCGTAACTCACATGGACGCTGGACACTTCTGCAGAGATGGCATGGTTAGTCACGGTGGCAGTGGAAACATGTGTCGGGACATAAGGGTGTCTGGGGAGAGATCTAAGAGACGGGAGAGAAAGAGGGAGGGAGGGAGGAAGGAGGGAGGAGAGAGAGAGAGAGAGAGAGAGAGAGAGAGAGAGAGAGAGAGAACTCCAGACCCACACCAGGCTGAGTTTCATACCCGAGGCACCCCAGAGCGGGGCCCGTGGAGGACTCAGAGAGTCCCAGCAGCCGAAATCTCCATGCTCCAGTTGCTGCCATGCTCATGGCCGGACTCCACAGGCTCAGGACAAGCCGCCTCCAGGAATGAATCTGTTGAAAAACTCAACAAGCTGCAGAGATGCTTCCGGACCTCAAAGTCAACATCCAGTTAAAAATTTAACTCCAGCTGTATCACTCCATTCAAAATTTTAGAGTTTCCGGAGTGACATCTCAGAGTCTACACCACTGATATACCAGGAGTAGCACACCACATTGGATGGGATGTAAAGTAGAAGGCAACCAATCTCGATTAAGAAAATATTAACAGGGGCTGGAGCGATAGCACAGTGGGTAGGGCTTTTGCCTTGCACGCGGCTGATCCAGGTTCAATTTCCAACATCCCATATGGTCCCCCGAGCATCACTAGGAGTAATTCCTGAGTGCATGAGCCAGAAAAAAAGAAGAAAAAAAAAAAGAAAATATGAACACACAAGATTCAACCTTTAGCAACATGTTAGTAATCTCTTATACAAGGGCTTAATGACTCCAGGGTGAGATACAATAATCTTCACACACTTTCTTCTAAGGAAATTTTTGGATCATTTTTAGAGAATTATTCATAACAGATAATACAAAATAAATTATCTAGGGCCTGCTATTGGAGCCAGCTTGGGTGGTGGTTGGGAAAATTGGAAATAACGGTGGTGGAAAGGTGTAATGGTGATGGGATTGGTGTTAGAATATTAAATGTAATAAATTGGTGTGAACAAAAATTTTAAAAAATTGTGAAAAAGAGCAAGAGAACTGGTCTTCAGTAGAAAACTTGGCAGAGGGGCAGGCGTGAGGGGAATGTTAGGAAAGGGAATACTAGGCCAATGTGGTAGTGAGAAGTACAGTCACAGAGGTAGGCTGGCGGAAGGAGGGAAACTGGGGAAATTGGAGGAGGGTAGTGTGCACTGGTGAAGGTTCTGATGTTAGAACAATGTACACCTGAAACTCAATAATAAACATCTTTGTATTCTTATAGTTCACGGTGATTCAATTAAAAAAATAGTTTGGGTTTTTATGGAAACATTTGGTGGAGGTCAGGGCTACTGTCAGCTCTATGCTTAGAGATCACTCTTTTTTTTTTTTTATTAGTGAAACACCATGAGGTACAGTTGTAGATCCACAAATTTTTGTGCTTGAGTCTCGACTATACAATGATCAAACACCCATCCCTCCACCAGTGCCCATTTCCACCACCATGGGTAATATCCCTCCCACCCCCATCCCGCCCATCCCACCTTGCCTCTGTGGCAGGGCATTCCCTTTTGTTCTCTCTATTCTTTTGGGTGTTGTGGTCTGCAAAAGAGGCATCGAGTGACAAACATGTTCAGTCCATAGTCTACTTTCAACATGCCTCTCCCCTCCTGGGAGGCTCCTCCAGACACCCTTTATTTGGTGCTCCCCTCTCTATCTGAGCTGTCCTTTCCCATAGAACACCCGGCTGGCCTCTAAGCTATGGAGTAATCCTCCTGGTGCTGTAGAGATCACTCTTGTGGGCCACAAGAGATCATATGTGGTGGTATCAAACCCAGGTAAGCAGTGTGCAAGGCAAGCACTTTACCCACTGCAGTATATCTCCAGCCCCTATTATAAATTTTACTGATACAAATACAAATACGGCAGCTGAAGACCTCCAGGACCCAGCCACAGCCATGATGAGACCATTCTCCACATGCTAGGATGAGCCTCACACATGAAGAAACCAGCAGAGGAACCCAGGTGTGCGGGACCTGGGGCTGAAATCTCCAAGCCTGCTCAGATCAGGGCTGGGCCTCCTCCACCCAGACCCCCATCTTCCAGTAGCTAGACAGTTATACCCACCAACTGCCATGTAACCCCATCAACAGCTAAGATCTAGAGACTATAAAACCTAGCTCTCAGAAGTGCGTGGCCGCATTTGTGGCCGCATAACCTCTTATTGTCTAGTTCTCACGCTCAGAGAACCCGGCAGGCTACTGAGAGTATCTTGCCTGCATATATGCCTGACTGGGAACACCTGTAAAGGTGATTAGAGGCTGCCCCAAAAGCCTCCATCCCTCTCGGAGAGCCTGGCAAGCTACCGAGAGTATCCTGCCCACACAGCAGAGCCTGGCAAGCTACTCGTGGCATACTTGATATCCCAAAAATAGTAACAATGATGGTCCTCATTCCCCTGACCCTGAAAGAGCCCCCAATATGCCATCGGGCTACACTAGCACGTGACAGGGACGAATGGAGACATTACTGGTGCCCACTCAAGCAAATCGATGAAAAACAGGGTGATAGTGATAGTGATGGATACAAATTAGCACATAATTTATAAATTAGCACATAATTTACAAATACTATATGCTGATGAAAGTAAAAGGTGTATCACAAATATGTATGTTCACAAATAACCATTACCCAAAGCAGAAAGTAGGGAAGGATTGTATTCCATTTGGGACACCATCCATATAAGCTGACCGCCACACAGCCAGATTTTTTCTAAATCGGAAGCCACATAACTGGCTTCAGAAGACTAAGGGCCAGAGGAGTAAACTTGAATGAAATGTTGGCAATGCATTAAACCACACAGGGTGGGGGAAGGGAAGCCGGGGGAAGGGAAGCCCGTGGGGGGGCGGGGGGACCAACAGGGAGACTGTGGGGGAAAGTTCTTTTAAGAACGGATTTTCCCTGAGACATCAGAGGAAACACACAAGGAGCCAGTTCTTTGGATTCAGTTGCCTGGGGAGAGCTACTGGAAGAGCTAGTCCCACTCCAGTCCTGTCCTGTCTTCCCGTTGTTTGTTGGATTCGCTCAAGCGGACCCAGTAACATCTCCATCCTGACACTTGTTACTGTGTTTGGCATACCGAATACCTCACGGGTAGTGCGGGAGGAGATACTCTTGGTAGTTTGCCCGGCCAGAGGAATAGAACCTGGGTCGGGGGTTGGCCGTGTGCAAGGCAAACGCCCTACCCGCCCTACCCGCTGTGCTATCGATCCAGCCCATAGTCCCACTAGACCAAGGAATACCAAGACATGGGTGGGACTTGGGAGAGGAAAAAGTGGCAACAGGCAACTTCCAAACGCAGCCTGGGAGCGCAGGAGGCGGGTGGGTGCTGGAAGGGTGAGGGGGCAGAGGAAGTTTGGGGGCTTATTTGATGCTTATTAGACCCAGTCAAGAGGAGAGGTCTGTGTTAGATGAGACTTATAGAATGCGGAGAGGAAGGTGGTGTGCAACCCTAGGGTGGCAAGAGCCAAGAGATCTCCTGAGACTGGAGGCCCGCGGGGGCCGTGGGTTCTTCGGAGAACCTGGAGCTGAGCATGCATGCAAGAGGATCGACGTAATTTTTAAAAGGGGGGTAAAAAAGGAGGCCAGCGGGACGCGAGAGGGCAGCACGTCCGGGAGCCATCAGAGCGAAATACACGTTTTTTCAGACAACTCCTCCCAGCCTGGGAGAAGTCACGGCTGGGGGTGGATCCGAGGTCGCCCCGGGCGCGACCCTCGACAGGATTAGGGCAGGCTCGGGAGGCTGAGACGCGGGCGGCCGGCCCGGGACCCGCTTCCGCTCCCGCCTCCCGGGGCCCCGGGGCTCGGGCCGCCCCTTCCCGCCCCGGCCCCGCCCGGGTGGCGCGCCCAGGACTCCGCTTCCTCCCCTCCCGCCGACTCCGCCGGGGCCCCGCCTCCGGGGCGACGTCACCCGCGCCTCCACCAATGAGCCGGAGAGGGCGCAGCGGCCACGGGAGAGTGACGGCCTCGGCGCCCAATGGCGGCGGGGTGGGGGCGTGGCGAGGCGGAGCGTGCGAGCGAGCCCCCGCGCGCGCGTGGAGAGCCGCGGGCGGTGCGCGCGGCGCGCGGCGCGGGCGGGAGGGCGCGGCGGGGGGCGGGGGGCGCGGGCGGCCCCTCCCCCTGCCCTGCTCGGGGCGGCCGCCGGGAGCCGCCGGAGTTTCGGCGCCCGGGAGGGAGATGCGGCCGCCGCTCGGGCTCCTTGCAGGTAACGCGCGGGGCGGCCCCTGCAGGGCCGAGCGCGCCGCGAGGCGGGGAGAGGGGGGCGGCCCGCGGCGCCCGGCCCCGACCCGGCGACTGCCGGAGGAGTTGATCGGAGTAGCGGGGCTGCAGCCCCCGCGGCTGGGGGGTCCCGGGGGCGCCGGGCTCCCCGCTGGAAGCAGCCGCGCGCGGGACAAAGGGCGCGGCGTGGAGGAGGCGCCCCGGGACTCGCGCTCCTGGGCTTGGCCTCGGCCCGGGGTCGCCACCAGCTTGTCGGGCGCGCCCTGGCCCGCAGCGGCCACCTGGCCCCGGGGCCCCGAGCTGGACAGCCGCGCCGGGTCTCTTGGCCTTCTGCCCTGGGTCCGAGGCGAGCGCGGCTCCCCCGCAGCGTCTGCGAGTGCTGGTTGCGGCGCGAGGGGGCAAGGAGGGAGGGTTGGCGGGGTGGGGGGTGGGGGGGGTGGTAGGACCGGCCAGCAGCACTTGCCCGCTCCGGCTTCGGAGTTTGGGGGCACGCGGAACAGGGGCTGCCCCAGCAGCCTCCCCGCCTGCCAACCTGCCCGGGCTTGTGGATTTGTGGATGCGGTGTGGAGCCGCACAAAAGGAGGGAGGAGTTGGAGCCCGAGCCGACGCGCGTTCCACGCGGCCCTTGGCCCTGCGTGGCAGATGGATCATGGGGAACTTCCTGGAGCAATGAACAGTGACACGAACCCGGGTCCCCGCCCCCCCCCCCTCCCCCGCAGTCCCGCAGTGCCCCCACCCCCATCCCCGGGGCCCCCAGGCTGGTTCCGATCACTACAAGCCAGCAAGCTGGAAACTTTATGGGAACGTGGGACCCGCGTGTGGAACCCCGCGGTGCTTCTTGTGGGTCTGTAGGCGTGGTGGTTGGCCCTGGGGAATGCCTGAAGTGTAAAGAAAAAAGAAAAAGAAAGAACGAGGAAGCGATTGGCAGGAGCAATTTCTGTTCAGAGATGCATGGGGGAGTGCGGGGGAGCCCCACCATTTCTGAGGCTCCCAGGAGAGCTGCCACCCAGGCTCACTCTGGGTCAGAACCCGCTGCGCTCTTTAATCCCATCCCAGAGGTTCTCAGTGGCCTCCGCCTGGCCAGGCCACTGGCGGGTCCCTGGGTTGTCCAGGTGGCAGGGTGGGCAGAGGCCAGGAGGCCCACAGTGCTTGCAGAAGGTCCCAAGGTAGATAGAAGGTGGCGGCTGATTGTCGTCCCAGGGGGATCCCGGAGGGTGGCACCCCCACTTTCCTCCCTGGAGCCCAGACTGCAGTGCCAGCTGTTACCTGGCCTCCAGGGACTCACTCTGTTGGGGGTTTTCATTCATTTGTATTAACCCCTTAGAAAACGAGGTTGGAGAAGTGGAGAATAACGGGACTTTCACTGGCTCTCCAGTTCCCCGGCTGGAAGAGCTGGTTCCTTCCCAACGCTGACAGCCAGGCTGGAGGCAGAGTGGGAGCAGAATGCAGCACTTCTCTCTGGTCCCACCCACCCAGGGAAAGCGACAGTGGTGCCCCAGCCAGCTGCCTCCCTCCCCCATACTCACACACACACACGTACACACATGCGCACGCACACACACACATACACACACACAAACACACACACAAACACACCCTTCCTGGAAAGAGGAGCAGGCCTCTGCCCCTTCATGCCTTGGGCCAGCATCCCCATCTGTCCCAGCTGTCCTGGGTACCTGGCTGGCCGGAATCATGGCAGAAGCTGATTCTCATTGTCTGGAGGGGTGTCAGGAGCACTCTGGAGGGTTCACGGCAACAGCAGCCACTGCAGCCGCACAGAAGGGCACAAGCCCTGCACATCAGGGCACCCCATACGGTGTATCTACGCTGATGGCAGCATCAGGGCTGTTGAGGCAGGTGATCAGAGCAGACTCAGGAGAGCTGGGCACCCCATCCATCTCTCCTTCATCCTTGCTGCGTCAGGACTGGTGCTGTCGTTCTGCTGTGGGCTGATGTTTGGGGACCTTACCTGGTGGTGCTCAGCAGGACTCTTCCTGGCTCAGGGCTCAGGGGATTCCTCCCAGATGAGCCAGGGACCGATCCCGAGGCTCTCACAGGTCAAGCTGAGCTCCAGCCCCAATGCAGCGTCTCTCCCACCCAGAAGCCGAGGCCTGCAGGCTGTCGACTCTTAGACCCGTGGCTGCACCACAGGGACTTTGCAAAGTTCCCAGCTCTCTGCTGCTGGCACTCCATGAGCCCCAGGGCCACTTGTGGGTACCAGTGAAAGTGCATGTCTGAGAGACTGGGGGAGGGAAAGGACCATGCAGAGAGCCAGCCACTGTGGGGAAAGTGTGGTGCAAGGTGGGGGTGGCAGGAGCCGTGGCAGCTGGGTGGAGGCCAGGCTCCCTGGTTCGCCTACAGAACTGGAGGCAATCGATCGATTGATCGTGCTGGGATCGATTCAGCTGCCCTGTGGGCTCCCCAGAGCCCAGGTGTACGGGTCCAGAGTCCAGCCTTCTTATCTCAGCGCCTGCCCAAGAGGGATAAGTGGGACCAGGCAGCCCTGAAGTGCGTGTTATTTCTGCACTGCTCCCTTGGACCCCGCGATGGCCTTGCAGGGAGGAGCACTTAGGTATCTGCAGCTGAGGCAGGGAGTACTGCACCCAGTTGCAGGACCTGGAACTGACAGAAGGGTTTGCTTTGTTCCTCCCTGTTAAGTCATGGCCTCCTCCTCCTAAGCATTTCACATTTTGTTTATATAATAGAAGGAATCATTCTTTTTCAGGGCTGCAGGGGCTCACACACACGTTGGTGCTCTGGTACTATTCCCAGCGCAGTGCTTGGGGGGTCGCTTTTTGATGCCCTCGGGGATCCTGGGGCTTGGACCCCCATCTCTGGCCCACAGAGCACATGCACAGCCCCTTGCGAGCCCTCCCACCCCTAGACAGAGCTTTACTGATGTAGAGACCCAACGTCAGCACCGTGTTAGCAAATCTGGTGTGCATTTGACCAGTCATTTATCCTGCCGACTTACCAGAAAGAAGACTTTGAAAAGGCAGTCCGGCTCTATAGTGATATCCAGGGATATCCCCACCCCTAACCTCTCTCCGCACCTGGAGAGGAAGGGACAGTGTGGCCAGACAGTGCTGCATCCACTGGGTGTTGCTTCTCCAACTTTGACTCAATAGAAGCTTCCAGAAAAGATGCCTGTGACCTCGCAGGCCTGTGTCTGTTCTGGGGCTTTGCCTTGGGGACTTGGGGAGTCAATCAGTACCTCTCACATCCTTTCTGGTCCAGGACCTGGGCTCCTCGTGGCCACCCCCACCGTGCCTGCCTCCCCCTCTTCTTTTTAACGGTCCTCCCGCCTTCCATCTTGCTGCCCTGGGCATCTGCCTCCAATCGGAGACCAGGTTTGGGCCTTTTAAAAGCACTCTTCCATAGAAAGGTAAATTCACCCCACAGGGAAGGGGATGCACCCTGGAAAACCACAGCGATTTCCCCCTTCCCAGAAGGTCTCCGTGAAAGCAGCTGGCTTTCAGGTTTCAGGGCACCCGGCAGAGCCAGGCAGAATCTATCCTCTGCAGGGTACTCAGAGAGGCCAGTTAAGCCAGATTGAGACTCGGTCCCTGGCCAGTCCCAAGAAAGTGATGGTTGAGAAAGGGTGGGCAGAGGCATAGAGAAAGCATGATGGGAGAGGGGAGTTGGGTGTTTCGGCCGGTTTCCAGGCAGGAATCTCCTAACCACCCCTCACTTCTGTGGAGTCGATCAGGTTTCTGAAGAGTGGCGCAGGAGACGGATCTGGAGGGGCGCAGTGACATGCACAGGCCCTCAGGGACAAATGGCAAGGCCACGGGACAGCATTACTGGACCTCCACAGTTGCCAGGGAGAGAGCAGAATGGGGCTGGGCCATAGCCCAGAGGGCTAAGGGTCATGCTTTGTATAGGCAAGGCTCCAGACTGGATTCCCCAGCACTTGTGGCCCCCTCTGAGAATGGCCTATTGGTCCCTGGCACCTTTGGGCTGGAGCCTCGGACAGTCCAGGCCAGATAGGGGGATGGCCCAGGCCCTGGGAGCACTGCTTGATCACTCCTCCATAGAAAGGAAAAGGCTTGTGAAGAAAGTGGGGCCAGTCCTCCTGCCCCTAGCTGACCTGGCAGCAGTGGCCTCTCCTTCCTCTGCCTCTCATGCCCTGCCCCGCCCCCACCACGCCTGCCTCCCTCCTCTTTTTAACGGTCCTTTCACCTTCCATCCTTCTGCCCTGGGCATCCACCTCCACTCAGAGACCAGGTTTGGGCCTTAAAAAAATGTTTGGGAAAAGGGGCCACACCCAGCAATGTTCCAGGGCTATTCCTGGCTCTGTACTCAGGCATCACTCCTGGTGATGCTCAGGGGACCATGTGGGGTGCTGGGGATCGAACCCGGGTCAGCCACGTGCAAAGCAAACGCCCTCCCTGCTGTACTATGGCTCTGGCCCCAGGTTTGTAGAATCAGGATCTTGTTTCATGCTCCCCATGGGCCGTGTCCCAGGCCCCAGCCACTCATGATCTTTTTTGTTAGCGGTAGTTAGGAACTTGGGTAAGATGGTGGGAGGGCCACTGAACATTTGCCCGATGGCACAGATAAATGCCAGGTTCCGTTTGATCTCTTCACAAGGGCTTCCAGTTTGACAAGAGGTGGGATAGAGATGGCAGGAGCCCCGAGTGACCCCTGTGTCCACTGGAGTGTGAAAGAGTGTGTAATGATTCCGTCTTCAGCTGTTCTCAGTGGAGGCCCTGCATGTGACACCCCCCCCTCCACTTCTACCCCTGGTACCACGTGGTCCCCTGGAGTGGCCCAGGAAACGCAGCCCCCAAAGCCTGAGCAGCTGCACCCCTCGGGTGCCCGTTGACCACCTATCCAGCTGGTAGGACACCTCCCTGAGATTGTCCGGGACACAGCCTGGGGACCAGCCACCCAACGCTTATAAAATGGATAAAAAATAAACAGCGGAAAGGGCTCCCCAGCTCTTGCTGGCCTCTCGGGGACATGCTGGTGACCCTCGCCCCGTGTCCTCTGCCCTGCAGATCTCTAAGCAGCAGGATGCTGGTGCGGCATTCAGGATGGCCCCGCTGGACGCCGAGCTGGAGCACATCGTCCCGCCCTGGGTCCTGGCCCCCTGCTGGGCCAGGTGCCTGGTGGCCTGCGTGTCCCTCCTGTGCTTTGCACGGAGCTACGATGGAGACTTCGTCTTCGACGACTCTGAGGCGATCGTGAACAACAAGGTGGGTGCCCTGCCCCCCTCTCCTGGCCGAAACCTGCCGCATCTTGGGTTCGTCTCTCTGAAACTCCCCCGGGGCATCGATTTGCCTGGGTCCTGGTTCCGCCTCAGGGCAGTATTCCACAATTGCCCCCCCACCAGGAGAGCCCAGTGGGGTCACTGAAATCACACCAGTGAAGACTAGGGGCCAGCTGATAGGATGGAAGGGAAGGGGGTGAGGTGGGCATAGGAAGAAAGCAAGGTCGGAAGGAAAAGGTCAGGAAGCACCTCTAGGCCTCTAACTCCCTCCACCCCAGTTCTGTCCCTCTCCCCAGTGAGGGCCCAGCTGGGCCCCACCCAGTCAGAGGGATGCTCTGCTGGGTTGACATGGCGGGTTTCATACAGTGTGTGGCAGATCAGTGTCACGAGACGTTTCCAGATCTTTAGCTAAGAACCCAGGAAATCGTTTTACAGTATGTAGATTGCCGCTGCAGTGATGGAAGGGGTCTTGCACACAGTTGCTGAGTGAGCCGGATTCGGTGTGTTGGCCGCAGGAAGTGACCATGGGGCCGCTCGCATTTGCTGCAGTCCTGGACAGGTTCACTGGCAGGCCCCGGCTCCACCAGGCAGCAGGCTGGCTGCTAGAGCGTGCCAGCCTCTGCCCCACCGCCGGCCACCCCCCCAGCACCCTCCACAGGCTGACTCGGCACGATGCCCACCCGTTTGGCTCCCTGGTGCAATGGCAGGGGAAATGTCCTCCTGTGGAGATGAGGTGGGAAAGGTTTGAGGAGGGAGAAGGACATCATTCTCCTCAGGTCTGAAAAGAGGAAGAGAGGAGAAGCCCTGAGTCTAGGCGGGCCCTCGGAAGGAAGGCGTTGGGCCGAGCTCCCAAGAGAGGTAAACAGTGTCAGGGTGCAGCGGGCTCACCAGAGGCGAGTGTAGCGGCTCTTTGTAACACCGTGGGTGTTCTTTGAAATGTTGACGTCCCCCTTCTCCCAAAGGAACAGGAACACGACATTTTCCTGCTGAAAGCTGGAGGAAGACTCTCTTTAGGACAAACTTGTATTTGAGGTGGGAGCAGGTGTGTGTGTGTGTGTGTGTGTGTGTGTGCATGCACATGTGTGTGTATGCTTATGTGTGTGTGTGCCTGTGAGTGTGTGTGCCTGTGAGTGTGGTTGAATGTGCGTGTGTGTTTCTGTGAGTCTGTGCATTTAAGTATGTGTATGTGCGCACACATGTATGTGTGTTTGTGACTGTGCGTGTGTGTTTATGTGAGTGTGTGCATGTGCGTGTGTTTTTGTAAGTGTTTGAGTGTGTGTACATGCGTGTGTGCGTGTGTGTAGGTTTGTGAGTGTGTGTGCGTGTGTGTAGGTTTGTGAGTGTGTGTGCGTGTGTGTTTATGCGAGTGTGTGCATGTGCGTATGTTTTTGTGTGTGTGTCCACGTGTGCATGTGTGTATGTTTGTGAGTGTGTGTGCGTGGATGTGTGTTTGAGTGTGTGTTTGTGCACGTGTGTTTGTATGTGTTTGCATGTATGTGTGTTTATATGAGTGTGTGTGTGTGTATGTGTGTGTGTGTGTGTGGTATGAACACACTTGCTCCCGTGACTGCAGATACCTTATTTGTCACAGAGTGGCAATGGTCTGGACTAAGGCACCCGCCCTTGCAAGGTCGATGTTTGCTTCCTGCTCAGGCTCATCCCTCCTCATTGACCTCAGGTCCAGCTGACAAACTTTGTCTCCCCGGCTGAGGAGCGGAGGAAGTGAGCTTGTCGCTGTGGGGGCAGATGGTGTGATGGCTGGGTCAGCCACCGCCTGGCTTTGTTACCAAGCATCCCGGACAAGACCTTATTTTGTTTTCTGTGTTTGGGGGTCACCAGGGCTAGGGGAGGGAGGAGCGAAGATGAGGGATGTGTGCTGTTTTGGTTGTGTTGTTTTGTTGAACGCAGGGCCTCGCTTCCGCAAGCCTGGCAGCCGGCTCCATCCCTGACTCCCGTTTTTATTTTCAAATTTTATTCTTTCTGTGGCTTCGTTTTGGAGGGACTGCCTGCTGATTCTGCACTCAGGAATCACTTGTTCTGGGGCTTAGGGGACCACATGGGGTGCCGGGGTTTGAACCCAGGTCATCTGCGTGCAAGGCAAGTGCCCTGCCCACTGTACTACCTCTCTGGCCCTCATAATCTGTTTTCTGTTTTGCTGAGCATTGAACGTATAAAGCGTTTACTCGGAGCTTGTCAGAGGCTCCTGGACCCGAGCGATAGCACAAGAGTCGGACGATGGCCTTGCGGGCTTCCAGCCTGGCTTTGGTCTGTGGCATCCCCTGTCATCCCCTGAGCACTGCCAGGAGGGACCCCTGAGTGCCGAGGCAGGAGTAAGCCCCAAGCACGGCTGAGTGTGACCCCAAAACAAACACATCTTTCAGGAAGGGGGAGACCTCCCAAGTGGTGCTCAGGGGCTGGTGGGCAAGACGGGGAGGGTTGGTCACTTCTGACAAAGCTTGCCCACCTGGGTCAGTGCGAGACTTGAAAGTGCGAGACTTGAAAATGCAGGACCACGGGGCTATTGTGGAGGTGCTCAGGGGCCCTCCAGGGCCACCTCACAATGCTCAGGGCACCGTGTGGTGCCCGGCAGCTGTGCTGAATCGCCAGACAGGGCTGGGTGTGAGCTCTGTGGGAAGGTGGGGGTCGTTCTCATCCTTCCGGGCAGAGGCGGCTGGCGGCTGCAGTGGCCACTCGGGCACACTCCGGGCCTTTGTGCAGGGCCCGAGTGAAAGGCGCTCCTCTGCCTGGCCCGCCGCCCGCAGCCCTGGGAACAGCCGGCCGCCGCCTTTCTCTACTGTCGGGACTGGTTTCCAGACGCTTCCTTGGAGTGCAGAGTCATGCAGTTGCCTGTTTTTTTTTTTCGTCTCTTGCAGAGGTGGTCTTGTTGGAGACTCAGAACCAACGGCTTGGGCTGGGGTTTTTTGTTTTTTGTTTTTTTCCCCAGGAATCGTTGGGAGGGAAAGCTACTCTCTGCCCAGGGTGCCCGCTGGGTGCCGACAACCCCCTAATCAAATATTGAGGACTTCGTAATCAAATATTGAAAGCTCCTTCGTCCTGGTATTTGTTTTCTAGTCCGCGGACGGAAAGCACCTCCACCCCTCCCCTTTGCAAGGAATTGAGGTTTGAGGTTCGTCCAGGACCAGCCCAGCTGGGCAGGGAGAGTCATGGCTACGTACGTGACCATACAAACTCATCCCTGACTCTTGGGGGGCCCTGGCCAGCCTCAGAAGCTGAACCCCCTCCCCCCACCCCCACCTTGGAAGGGAAATTTGCTCTCAGGGGCTTGTGGGTGAAGGTCCAGCCTTTCTGCAGGCCCTAAGGGCAGGTGGTCACTGGTCTGTGCTGCGTGATGGGCCCCATGGGCTTCGTGTCTGTCCGCTCTGAGGTTTGGGTAAACGCTGTGGGGAAAGGAGGATGAGCACCACCTCCATTCCCGTTCACGCATTCAGCAAACATTAGGCCCCTTCTGTATGCATGCAGCCTCACAGAGCCCCAGCCTGGGTGGGCTGCCCACAATATGATGGGTTCCAAGCTGCTTCCAGGTCCTGCATGAATGCTGGCAGGGTGGAATCGGGCTGGGGAAGCCCAGGAGACAGGCTGCTGGTCCAGAAGGCAGTATTTCCCAGCCCTGTCCAAGGGCACCGAGGGTGGGCAGTGCCTAGCCCAGGACTGGAACGGGCTTGGGAAGAGAAGGTGCCAGAGAAAGGAGGAAGAGACGGAGCGGGGGCTGGGAGGAGGCAGCCCCCGGACCCCTGGCACCCTGTGCACCTTCCCGCAGGACCTCCGCGCCGAGACCCCTCTCAGGGACCTGTGGCACCACGACTTCTGGGGCAGCCGGTTGAGCAGCAATGCCAGCCACAAGTCCTACCGGCCACTCACCGTGCTGACCTTCAGGTGAGGGTCACGGTCCAGGCGGGCGGGGGGGGGAGCGAGGGGCGGTACCAGCTTTGTCCCAAGGCAAGTGGGTGTCCCCAGGAACCAGCTCGAACTGCTCACCAGAAGGTGGGGTACACTCAGCACCCTCCTTTCTGCACTGGCCCCACTGGTAAGGAAGGGCAGGTGGCACCATGGGGATGGGTGCTGTCCTGTCCCCAGGGCAGCACACGCTCTGGATCCTTGGATTCTTCACATCAGCGATGTTTAGAGTCAAGGTGCCTGGGCGGCTGATGAAAGTGTGTTCGTGTTCCAGGGGGGTGGGGGTGGGGGTCATTCCCCTCTCCCCCGAAAAAAGGATTGGGCTGGAGACAGTGCAGAAGTTCACACCCTTGCCCTGCCCACGTCTAGCCCCTCCTTAGTCCCCAGCACCCCATAGGGTCCCCCAAGTCCCGCCAGGAGTGGTCCCTGGATGCAGAGCCAGGAATCAGCCCTGAGTACCACCAAGTGTCACCCCCAAACAAAAATTAATGCAGAAACCAAGGATGAGGGCCAGAGAGATAGTTCAGTGGGGAGGGTGCTTGCCTTGCACGTAGTGACCAGGTTCGGTCCCTGGTGTCCCACATGGTCCCCTGAGTACCACCAGGAGTGACCTCTGAGAACAGGGTCAGGAGTAAGCCGTGGGCATGGCTCAAAAACAAAATAAGAAGAAGAATGCCCAGCTCTGGTCCCACGCTTTCTCTCCAAGCCCTTTGTCTTGTGGCTCCTTCTCTGTATGTGGGATGGACCTGCAGCCTCCCCGCTGGGACGGGCACTGTCTGGACAGTCCCCCTAAGCCTCTTCCCTCCCCTGCTGTGCCCACAGTGGGCACCCCCTCCTCCCCTCAAGGACTGACCGCTACCAATCCTAGGACTGACTACCATCACCCCAGGACTGACCACTACCAACCCCAGGACTAACCACTACCAACCCCAGGACTGACTGCCACCAACCCCAGGACCGACCACCACCAACCCCAGGACCGACCACCACCAACCCCAGGACTGACCACCACCAACCCCAGGACTGACTACCACCACCCCCAGGACTGACCACCAACACCCCCAGGACTGACCGCCACCAACCCCAGGACTGACCGCCACCAACCCCAGGACTGACCACCACCAACCCCAGGACTGACTACCACCACCCCCAGGACTAACCGCCAACACCCCCAGGACTGACCGCCACCAATCCCAGGACTGACCGCCACCAACCCCAGGACTGACCACCACCAACCCCAGGACTGACCACCACCAACCCCAGGACTGACTACCACCAAACCCAAGAACTGAACACCACCAACCTCAGGACTGACCACCAACAACCGCAGGACTGACCGCCACCAACCTCAGGACTGACCACCACCAACCCCAGGACTGACCACCACCAACCCCAGGACTGACTACCACCAAACCCAAGAACTGACCACCACCAATCTCAGGACTGACTACCACCACCCCAGGACTGACCACTACCAACCCCAGGACTGACCACTACCAACCCCAGGACTGACCGCCAACAACCCCAGGACCGACCACCACCAATCCCAGGACTGACCACCACCAACCCCAGGACTGACCACCACCAACCCCAGGACTGACTACCACCAAACCCAAGAACTGACCACCACCAATCTCAGGACTGACTACCACCACCCCAGGACTGACCACTACCAACCCCAGGAATGACCACTACCAACCCCAGGACTGACCGCCACCAACCCCAGGACCGACCACCACCAATCCCAGGACTGACCACCACCAACCCCAGGACTGACTACCACCACCCCCAGGACTGACCGCCAACACCCCCAGGACTGACCGCCACCAACCCCAGGACTGACCGCCACCAACCCCAGGACTGACCACCACCAACCCCAGGACTGACCACCACCAACCGCAAGACTGACCGCCACCAACCTCAGGACTGAACGCCACCAACCCCAGGACTGACCACCACCAACCCCAGGACTGACCGCCACCAACCTCAAGACTGACCGCCACCAACCCCAGGACTGACCGCCACCAACCCCAGGTCTGACCGCCACCAACCGCAGGACTGACCGCCACCAACCTCAGGACTGACCACCACCAACCTCAGGACTGACTGCCACCAACCCCAGGACTGACCGCCACCAACCCCAGGTCTGACCGCCACCAACCGCAGGACTGACCACCACCAACCTCAGGACTGACCGCTACCACCACCAGGACTGACCACTACCAACTCCACGACTGACTGCCACCAACCCCAGGACTGACCACCCAAACCCCCAGGACTGACCACCACCAACCCCAGGACTGACCACCACCAACCCCAGGACTGACCGCCAACACCCCCAGGACTGACCACCACCGACCCCAGCACTGACCACCACCACCCCAGCACTGACCACCACCACCCCTAGGATGGATCCCCGCCCCCACCCCCAGCTCTAACTGCTTCCCCCGCAGGATTAACTACTGCCTCTCCGGAGGGTTCCACCCTGCCAGCTTCCATGTGGTCAACATCCTCCTGCACGGGGCCGTCTCGGTGCTGCTGCTGGACGTGTACTCGGTGCTTTTCGGGGGGCTGCAGTACTCGGGCCGGGGCCGCCGACTGGACCTGGCCCCCCGCGCCTCGCTGCTGG
Organism: Sorex fumeus; assembly: GCF_029834395.1. Classification (NCBI taxonomy): domain Eukaryota; kingdom Metazoa; phylum Chordata; class Mammalia; order Eulipotyphla; family Soricidae; genus Sorex; species Sorex fumeus. Next base: position 29,348,324 of record NW_026606065.1, read on the forward strand.
CCGCCCTGCTCTTCGCCGCACACCCAGTGCACACGGAGTGTGTAAGTGTCCTGACCAGCATGTTGGTTCCTCTCAAAGCTTCACTCGGGAGTCCCCGGATCAAGCTTGGGCTAGGTCGGGGCAGGGAGGGGATTGCCCACCACTGAGTGACCAGCACAGCCCGGGAGGCGTCCAGCTCTCCCAGCAGCGGGGTGTGTGGGGGGGGCGGGGGCTCAAGTTCTTGAGTTGAAAAGTTGCTGTTTGCTTGGTTGGGGTTCTGGGAGGGGTTGCTGGGACCTCCCGGGCTACACTCAGGGGGAACTCAGGGGCCAGGAGGATCTGAGGGGCCTTGCAGAGCCCAGCAAGCCATGCAGAACTGGGGGCGAGAGAGGCATGCAGAGCCCGGTGTGTTCCAGCCCTGAGAAATAAATCCTGGCCCCAAGAACACCTTTTCTAAGACCAGACTAGAGTGTCCTGCGGGCACGTCAATTATTTTCTCAGAGACAGGATCTACTGAAGGGTCTGCTGTCTTATTTTACTGGAGAGGTGCCCACAGCCAGCAGTGCTTCCTTCCAGCTCTGTGCTCAGGGATCACTCCTGGCAGGCTCGGGCTCCCCTGGGTGGTGCCAGGGGTCGAATACTGGTCAGCTGCAGGCTGGCAGCGCCCTGCTCACCGTGCCATCTCCCCAGCCCTAGCTCTAGAAAAAAAAATCCTTTCAAAGGATTTTTCAAATGTCCTTGGGCCAGGAAATAGTGCAGGGATTAGAGCACTTGCCTTGCATGTGGGTGGCCCTGGTTCAATCCCCAGCACCACATGGTCCCCAAAGTGATACCAGGTACAGCCCCAGGGACTCATGGGCACCCCCAGGATGGCCTGGGTGCTGGCTAGCCCCAGAGGGTCTGAGCAGGACCACGGCATCGAAGCTGCTCTGCGGGTTGGCTGACAGTCAAGAGGGGCTCCCACCCGCAGGAGACCCTGCAGCCCACCACGCCCCCAAAATGACCTGTAACTGTCCGGCCTGTTGACCTGAGCCCACATCCTTTCTTCCCTGTCCCCTCTCTGCAGGTGGCCGGTGTGGTGGGCCGAGCAGACCTGCTGGGTGCCCTCTTCTTCCTCCTGTCTTTCCTGGGCTACTGCAAAGCTTTCAGAGACAGTAAGTGTGTTTGCATTTGGAGAGGAGGCGTGACTAGTTTTGTCTGTGCCTGTCACTTGAGGGGGCGGAGGCCTCGAGGTTGCGGGCCTGCAGGGTGCGTCTGTCTACACCCTGGCCTCTGTCACGACACTGGTTCATGCAGGGGCGCCTCGTCCATCCTGGGGCTTTGTTCTCAGGAATCAAGGTGGAGTTTTGCTTCCAGAATTGTCAGGGAAGAAAACATTCGCTTGGGGCTGAAGCGATAGCACAGCGAGGAGGGCGTTTGCCTTGCATGCGGCCAATCCGGGTTCTATTCCCAGCATCCCATATGGTCCCCCAAGCACTGCCAGGAGTAATTCCTGAGTGCAGAACCAGGAGTATAACCCCTGTGCATCACCAGGTATGACCCAGAAAAAGCAAATTAAAAAAAAAAAAAAAGAAAAAAAACCCATTTTTTTATCTTTTATTAAAACAACTTGGTGGAGAAAATTTAAAAAGTGAAAGCTGTATAGTTGTGGGCTAGAGAAATAGTGCAGGACGTAGGGCTCTGGCCTTGCCTGCAACCCCCCTTGGGTTGGATTCCCCAACCCCCATAGGGTCTTCTCAGCCCACCAGGAGTGATGCCTGAGCACAGAGCCAGGAATAAACCCTGCACACTGTTAGGTGGGGCACCCCCAAACAACCCCCCTAAAGCCATAGAATTGTAAATCTACAGTAGGACTTTGAGGGGTTTTTCCCCACCTCCCACCCCAATTCCGTTTCCATATTCCTCTTTTTATTAATTGCTCCCTATTGCAAATGGATTTCTAGCCATCACAGGGGCTTTGGAGAAGGAAAATAAAGAAAGGACGAGGGCCGGAGAGATAGCACAGTGGGTAGGGTCCTTGCCTTGCGTGCTGCTGACCCAGGTTCAATTCCTTGGCACCACGTATGTTTCCCCAACTCCACCAAGAGTGATCCCTGAGAGCAGAGCCAGGAGCAGGCTCTGAGTACTGCAGGTGTGCCCCCCTCCACCTCCCCCCCCCAAAAAGTGTGATGTCTTAAGTTGGACCCATCCTGGAGGGTTCCAAGAAAACTTTCCAGCACCACTAAAGGTCACTCCTGTGTGATCAGAGAAAACCCTCAGGAGCCTCAGAATTCTCTCACTCAGCACCTGGTTTATTAGCCTCGGCAGGGGAAGCTCTTGTCCCAGAATGTTGACTCTGAAGCCTTTTCTGTTCTTTTCCTTTTTCTAACACCTTCTCTAAGTCACCCACCAAGGTATCTGCACTGACATGTATATGGGTGCTTCTGTCAGTAATTCATTAGAGAGAAAACAATTTTGTTTTGTTTTGTTTTTTAATTTTTATTAGTGAAACACCATGAGGTACAGTTGTAGACTTAACAATTTTTTGTGCTTGGGTTTCAGTTATACAATGATCAAGTACCCATCCCTTCACCAGTGCCCATTTTCCACCACCACGGGTCCCAGTATCCCTCCCACCCCCCACCCCCCACCCCCGCCCTCTGGAGAGAAAACCATTTTGGAGATTTTGTGCATATAAGATTTTCCTTTTTTTCCTTTTTTTTTTTTTTTGCTTTTTTGGGTTACACCCAGCGTTGCTCAGGGGTAACTCCCTGCACTCAGAAATTGCTTCTGGCAGTGCCTCGGAGACCATATGAGATGCCGGGATCTAACCAGGGTCGGCCACATGCAAGACAAATGCAAACGCCCTACCCGCTGTGCTATCACTTGCAGCCCCAAGAGAGATTTTCTTTCTCTAAAGCCTCGAAAACTAATGCCAAAGTACTGAAGGGACTTTTGTATGCTGGGTCTCTCATGAAAGCTTTGATGCATGAGGAATGGCCATGTGGATTCAGCCCTCAGGGGTGCATATCACTGCAGTAGCACTGGGTATTGCTCCCGAACGTGCCTACAAGGTTTGTTTTAAACTCGGGAAGAAAATGTGAGGCCTCTGATGCTGAGAACTTGAATATTTGGTATCGGAGCCAGTGGAGAGGCGCTTGCCATCATGCGGTGGTCTCAGGTTGGATACCCAGCATCCCAGAGTGTTCCCCAAGCCCCTCCAGGTGTGATCCTGGGAGCACAGAGCCAGGAGTGAGCCCATGAGCATCGCCAGGTATGGTCCAAAAAACCCTTCGAAAAGAAAAAAAGAATATAAACATTTGTAGGGAATTCTCCTGTGCACCAGAAGCAATGGGGAAGATGGCATCTACGAAAGGAAGCCCTGTCAGAAATGCGAAGAGTCGGGGCACAGCTCTGAGGGAAGGCACAAGGCTGGCATGTGTGAGAATCTGGGCTCAGGAGAGAGTGGGGGGTGGGGGGAGAGGAGAAGAGGAGAGCGAGGGAGAGAAGAAAGAGGAGAGAGAGAGGGGAGACAGAGATGAGACATAGGAGAGACAGGAGAAAGAGAAGAGGGATTGAGAGTGGAGAAAGGGAGAGAAGAGAGAGAGAGAAGTAGGGGAGGGGGGAGAGATCACATTCAGTCCCATCTGCTTGAAATAGTTGAGAGACCAATGGATTGTTCCAGAACACTTTGGTTGTTGACCTCTGGTCGCCAGATTGGGCTTGCTTATTGGTTCTTGCACAGCTTCCTGGGGGAAAGCAGAGACCTGGTCTTCACAAAGCTCCCGGCACCTTATTTCATCTTTGGAAAAGGGAAAGCGAGAGGGTGTGTCCTCCACATGCCCTGAAAGTCATTCTGGACCAGACCCTGGGTCCCCTGTCCTAGAATAATTGGAGACCAGGAAGTCCCTCTCCTGGGGTTTGAGCGGCTACTGGACGGGACCCTCCCTTCCTTTTGTTCCTTCTCTTCCCTCTCAGCAGGAGATGGGAGAGGTCAGCAGTGGGGGGCGGAGAGGGAGGGGCTTCCCTTACTTCAGGCAGGAGGCCAGGAGCTGCCCCCACCTCAAAGTGGCCCCTTCCCTCTCCCTCCCCCACTCAGCCCTCCCCTTCCTTGTCTTGATTTGACGATGCTGCTGGGGCCTCTGTGCTCAGAATTGCTCCTGGCCAAGCAGGGGTCGGGATGGGAGGGCCATATGTGAGGCTAGAATGGAAGGAGGGTCCAAGGGGGGCAACGCAAATGCCTTTACCCTTCTCCTGGCTCTTCACTGTCTCTGGGATGCTTCCCTCCCTCTCCTTCCCTTCTCTCCCCTCCTCCCTCCCTTCCTCCCTTTTCTCCCCAATCCCTTCTTCCCTTCCCATCTCCTCTCTCTTCCCCTCCTCTCCCCTCCCTTTCCCTCCTCTCACCTCTCTTCTCTCCCCTTCCTTCTCCCCGTTTCCAGGGCGTCTGTTTTTGCGCCTTCTCTCTGCTGCACACTTCCGGGTAAGCTCTCTGGGTGTGCGGAGGATGGAAACGTCTTTGTTGCTAGATAACAGCCCTCAACCACTAGCCCCCACTGCTCTTGTTTCCTCTCAGAGGAGCTGGCCTTTCTGCAGCACTGCCTGTTCGCTCCCAGGCGGGGGCCAGGGGTGGGGGGTGATTCCTGGCATTCCCGGGGACTGTCTCCAGCTCTGTCCTGACCCAGCAGACGGTCAGAGCCTTCCCCGACTGACAGAGCCCAGGCACTGCTGGGGACAGAAACAGCCCTTCCCATCAGGGGCGTACAATCTGATATTTTGGTTTGGTTTGGTTTGGGTTTTTGTTTTGGCAGTGCTCAGGGCTTACTCCTGGCTCTGCACTAAGGAATTACTTAGTCCCCAGGCAGAGCTTGGGGACCACAGGGGATGCTGGATCGAACCCGGGTTGGCCACCTGCAAGGCAAGCACCCTACTACTACATTATCACCCCGGCAATTTTTTTTTAAATTACAATTAAGCTTTGATCCTCGGAGTGCTCTCCCTGTCCCTGCTCCCACGTTGGAATGTTCTGGTTCCCCATCCTTCCCACCAGCTTTCCTCCCTGGACCCCTTAGTGGCACTCTTTAAGTGCCCCACCTTGCTAAGCAGAAATGAGGTCTGTGGCCTTTGTGCCATCAGTTAGGGTTCATTTCCCTGAGAATCAGCTTTGTTATTTGCTGTTATTGGTCTTCTAAGGGTGGCTGGGGGCCACCATGCTGGGTCTCGGGGCTTCCAGGGGCCAGGCACATGCTCCAACCCTTTGCTCTGTCTCCCTGGCCTGGAACTGAGTTACCTTTCACACACCCTATCAGTCTCGTGATGGCCCACTGCATCGTGATTTGATGTCTCTATGCCGTGACCAATCACTGGAGGTCTAATTGATGTCCTTCCCTCCCATTTCCTTCTGCCCCTTCCACCCTGGTCCATGGAGGCAACGTAAACGCCTTTACCCCTTTCCTGGCTCTTGACTCTCTGGGATGCTTCCCTCTTGTTCCCTTACAGCCTACATACCTGTAACCATTTTTCTCCTGTGATGGGGATGTTTTTCCCTCCCTCCCCGCCGTGGACATCGGGAGGCTGGTCCCACACACCCTTTTTTGTGGGACTTGAGCTCTCGTAGCAGTGCTTACACATTCGAGCATGGTACTCATCTGGCTTCACGCTCTTCAGTGGCCGAGCTAGTGCTTGTGCCCACCAGGAGTTGGGTGGATTTCAGCTGCAGTGCTCACATTGGCTGCACACCAGGGATCATGCACTGCTAGGCCACCGAAGGTTCATCAAGGAACGTGCTCTGTGTATGTGGGTAGCACCAGGATCGAACTCAGGGCCTCACAGTTGGAACGAAGGCACCTTCTGTCACTGAGCCCCCCTGGGCCCAGCTAGAACTTTTACTCTCTATTTTTTTGGGGAAGAGGGGTCACACCCAGCGATGCTCAGGGGTTACTCCTGGCTCTGCACTCAGGAATTACTCCTGGCAGTGCTTGGGGGACCATATGGGATGCCAGGGATCCAACCTGGGTTGGCCGCATGCAAGGCAAATGCCCTCCGTGCTGTACTATCGCTCCAGCCCCAGTGTATCTGTTTTCACCCAGAGTTTAAAACTGTAAAAGGAATAGTTTGCACATTTGCGTTTTTTCCCTGTCACTCAGCGAGGACCATGCCAGACCCACCCCTCTGCCCTCCATGGAGAAAAGTCTCATTTCCTGTTGGAGCAATGATGAGCCTTTGACCCATGGTTTGCATTTTCCTTCCATGGGATCAGAAATATTCTGCTCAAGGCAGCACTGTCTCCAACAGGCAGGTGTTCAGTCCGGGATTATTATTGTTATTACAAATAATAACGCTGCTCATTGTTCAGACTTAATTTTTAGAGTATTTGACCTGATTTTTATTTTTGGATCTGAGCTTAAATTCAAAGAAAGGTCCACCAGGAGCTGCAGATAGACTTGAAGTCTGCGGAAAGCTCTCAGAGCGGAGTAGATTTTAAATTTCTTAAAAGGACAAAAATGTTGAATCCTCTGAAATTAATGATTTAAATAGATAAAAAGTTTCATCCAGGGAATACATTTTTGGGGGGTATTATCTCGCTGGTTTTCTTTATAGCTCAGATGTCTCTATTAGAAAGCTCTTGACAATTTTTAAACTGCCTGGGCTTATTAACAAGTAATTCTGCACTCACCTGTGGAATCCTGACATTTTCAGAAAATGGGAAAAAAAAATCTACTCACATAACCTTTCTGTCTGCCTTTTTTTTTTTTAAGTGCCTAAATTGAATATTTCCAAGCTAGATCTTTGGCGGCAGAATCTTTTTTTGTTTTTGTTTTTTTCTTTTCATAAAAGGAAATGTCTTTCCTTTGGAAAATACACATTTTCTTAGCAACAGTCGGGCTAAAGAAATGGCTTGGTCGTCATCGTCCCCAGCCACGAGCAAGGAGCAGCCCCTCAGCATTGCTGAGACTTGTTCCAAAACCAATAGAGGATTTGAAAAAAGGGGGTAGGGTGAGAAACAGTAAATACCTGGAGTTTGTGATGGACTGGTTATTATTCCCTGTGTCCTTGAAGAAAATCAGTCTTCTGGTGATGAATCATCCTAACGCCTTTTAAAAAAAAATTTTTTTTAATGAATCACCATGAGGTACGGTTACAGACTTAAAAACTTTGGTGCTTACGTTTCAGTCATACAATGATCGAGTAGCCATCACTCCACCAGTGCCCATTCTCCACCCACTAGTGTTCCAGTATCCCTCCTGCCACCCGCCCTCCATCATCCTAACAACATTTACTTTCGACCTGAGGTTCTTACTTAGCGTTGGAATTGGCCTCTCCCCTTGAGAGACCCGGTTAGAGTCACTGAAACTAGTGCTTTCCTAAGTAAGGCCCTTCAGATCCATGTCTCACAGGATTTAGGACTTGGAAGAGAAAAAGATTTAATCTCCCCAGTGGGGAGTGGAGAGAATCTATCCCCAAAGGAAATGTACTGGCTCTGAGCGAGTCCCAGCAGGCCACAGAGATCCCACGGGACTAAGGTCCCTGCTGGGCCAGCCTGTCCCTGGCATCACGGTCCTCTGAGCACAGTCGGGTACAGCCTGGAGGACCCCAGGCAGAACCAGAGGGTCCCAGTTCACCCTGACCCTGCAGAAGCCTCATGTCACCCCACATCCCATGTTCTTTGCCGGTTCTGTTGGGCGAGAATCACCGGGAGAAGTCCCAGGTCTGCTGAACATTGCTTGGCAACACTGTCAAAAAGAATCTAAGTTCTAAGCTAATATTTTTTGGGAGGTGGGGGTCACACCCGGCGATGCTCAGGGGTTCCTCCTGGCTCTGCACTCAGGAATTACTTCTGGCGGTGCTCAGGGGACCATATGGGATCCCCCGAGGGGCTGCTCCTTGCTCATGGCTGGGGACGATGACGACCAAGCCATTTCCTTAGGGAAACGGGATGCCGGGGATTCAGCCTGGGTCTGCTGCATGCAAGGCAAATGCCCTACCGCTGTGCTATCGCTCCAGCTCCTATTATATATTTTTTCCTATTACATTTTTTAAATGAAAGAAAAAATATATATATGGTTGTTTTTCTGTTGTGGGTTTTGTTTGTTTTGTTTCCAGCCACATCTGGCTGTGCTCATGACTTACTCCTGGCTCAGTGCTCAGGTGAGACTCAGGAGACCCTGTATGTACCAAGGCTCGAACCCGAGTCAGCCGCATGCCCCCTTACCCACCTTACCCACTGTGCTATCTCCCAGCCCCCCAAAACAAGGTCTTCGATATCACTCATTTCACAGCCTCTGTTTTTTTCCCCCATTTCTTTTCGTTTGGGGGCTACACCCAGCAGTGTTTAGGGTTCTACCTCTGGCTCTGTGCTCAGGGACTCCTTTAGCACTGTTGGGGGCACCCTGGGGTCCAGGGTTCAAACCGAAACCTCGTGCTGCAGAGCATGAAGAGTTAACACTGTCATAACCAAGTCCCTGAAACGATAAGAAAAATTAGTTTCAAAAAGCTCTTGAAGGGGCTGGACCGATAGTAGAGCGGGTCGGGCATTTGCCTTGCATGCAGCCAACCCGGATTCGATCTCCGGCATCCCATATGGTCCCCTGAGCACCACCAGGAATAATTCCTGAGGGCAGAGCCAGGAGTAACCCCTGAGTATCACTGGGTGGGACCCAAAAAGGCAAAAAAAAATAAGTAAATAAATAAAGTGAGAGAGTCCGAAACATTCTAGTAGCATTAACTAGAGGTTGTACGAACTCAAGAATCGCAACTCGGACCCTGAGAAAGAGCAGCCAGTGGGGCACTTGCCTTGAATGTGGCCAATATGAGTTTGATCCTCAGCACCACAAATGGTCCCTGAGCACAGATGTGTAGGATCCTAATCCCTGACCCCACCAAAAAAAATAAATAAATAAAAGCTTTTGAAGCTGGAGACATAGAACAGGGGTTAAGGCACTTACCTTGCACATAACCAGCCCTGAGCCCCACCAGGAGTAATCCCTGAGCGCCTCTGGGTGTAGCCCAAACCCCACCCCTCCAAAGAAACAAAAACACTCAGGTGGCGAAAGGGGTCACGAGTGGGGACATTCAAGAAGTGCTGCTTGGGAAGGAAGGGCCCGGGCAGAGCCCCGTGCAGCAGGTGGACTATTAACCTCGCATGTGGCCACCCTGGCTTTGATCCCTGGGCACCTGAACCCCACCAGGCAGAATCCCTGAGCACAGACTGAAGGAAGCCCTGGGTACAGCTGGGAGTGGGCCCCAGAGCAAAAGCAAAAGAAAGGCAGAGCCAACCTCCCACACACTGCCCAGCCTTGCTCAGGCTCCTGTGGTCTGGGTATCCGGATCAGCCAGGCTGCTGCTGGTGGTGCCCTGGCCACCGGGCTTGTGCTCGAGCCCTTGGAGCATCTCCTAGACCCCAAAGCCTTGTTAAATAAAGGAAGTTTACATGCTTGCTTAGTGGGTGCCACACTCAGCAGCACTGAGGCTATTCCTGGCTTTGTGCTTAGGAGACACTCCTGGCCATGCGAGGAATCAAACCCGGGTCAGCAAAGGGAGGACCTTAACCCCTGTACTCTTTCCAGCCCCTATTCCTAGAATTTTTTTTTAAATGCATTTGCTTTGTTATTTATTTATATTTTGCTTTTATGGGTGACACCCAGCAATGTTAAGGAGTTCCTCCTGGCTCTGCACTCAGGAGTTACTCCTGGCAGTGCTCAGGGGACCATATGGGATTGAACCCGGGTCGGACACATGCAAGGCAAATGCCCTACCTCCTGTGCTACCTCTCCAGCCCCCCACCCCCATTCTTAGAATTTAAAGGATACACTTAGAATTTGAAATTCAAAGTGCATGCCTAGAATTTAAGGTACATACTTCTAATTTGAGGTGCCCGTCTGCAATTTAAGAGGCATATCCCAAGAAATGTTTAAAAAGAAAAAGTTGCTTCTCGTTGAAGCAGACAGCTGGGGTGGGAAGCAAATGAGGAGTGGAGGTCACTGTTGGATGGAAGTGGACATCAGTCTTCAAACATTGTATTGTATGCCTGAAACCCAGTCATCAATAATTTTATGGTGGGTTTTAATTCCAAGATGATGAAATTAGAAAAAGAAAAGAATTTAAGGTTCACACTTGGAATTTAAGTCACCTACTAAAACTTATAGTACTAAAATCTGTACGCCTAGATTTGAATGTACACTCTCTGAATCGAAGGTGCACGCCTCGAGTCACTCGGGTACACCTAGATTTTAATGTGTATGCTGAGAACTCTAGGCACAGGGCCGGGATATCACGTATAGCCCTGGGGTGGACAGTGCATGCTCAGAATTTCTGGGGCGCGCCCAGCCAGCCCATGTGACGTTGATGTTGCTCTCAACTGGCAGGTCACAAGGAGGGAACACACCGCACGTGCTGGGTGCTGCTGAGTGTCCTCCTGGGGGCCGTGGCCATGCTGTGCAAGGAGCAAGGGATCACCGTGCTGGTAAGACCCAGGGGCACCCCGCCAGCTAGCCTGCAGCCAGAGACACCCATGGGTGCCGGGGTCTCCTGTAGGTGGAGAGACAAAGTGGGAAGCTCCTGGGGCCGGAGCAGCTTCTGGTGAGTTCCCGCAGAAAGGTGGGAAGAGGAGGGGTTGGCGTTCGAGAGTGCTCTCCTGCCCCTGGGTGGGGCCTGAGTTTTGAGCCCATCCTGTCCGACCCAGCAGGAGCTATAGAGCCGGAAGTAAGGGAGAGGCAAGGCCTCCTGGGGCTCAGGCGCTGCGGGACAGGAAATGTGGGAGAGAGTTCTTCATGGTACGTGTGCACATCTCTGCCGAGTTCGGGTACAGGGTCCCCCTCTGCCCCTTGGCTCCTCCAATCTCTTCCCAGTTCTGCCTGCCTTTGTGAGAAGGGAACTTAGGGGTGAGGGCAGCCATAGAGAAGTGGAAAACAAGGACGGGATGACAGTCCTTCTCCCCAAAAAAAGTAATTTGGGAAAGCAGGAGACTTTTTTGGGGGGTGGGGGGGGGAGGCGTACAAATCAAAGCAGAGAGCAGTGCTTTTCTTCACCTGCAAGATGTAAGGGTGAGGCGCTAGGAAGTTGGGTGAAGAGACAAGACAATACCCTGGGGTACTTTTTTAAGGTTTACTCTAGAGCCAAGGAGTAAGCCAGTATGGTACCACTGCGGGGTGTAAGTCATACTGGGTAGCTGCCCAGGTTCAATCCCTGACACCAGGTATGTTTCATCAAGAACCGGCCCGGGCTGTCCTGAGCACCGCTGGGTGTGGTCCCAAAAGTTTCTTAATTAAAAAAGTAAAAACAAAGGCTGAAGCAATAGCACAGCGGGTAGGGCATTTGCCTTGCACACAGCCAACCCGGGTTCGATTCCCAGCATCCCATATGGTCCCCTGAGCACCGCCAGGAGTAACTCCTGAGTGCAGAGCCAGGAGTAACCCCTGTACATCGCCAGATGTGACCCAAAAAGCCAAAAAAAAAAAAAAAAACAGGAAAAACAGAATATGTTTACTCTAAACCACTATTTCTCAACTTTGGCATTACTGACATCTGAGGCCAAATCATCCTTCCTTTTGGGGGAATGTCTTGTGCATTGCAAGTGACTTCTCAGCCAGCCTGGCATCCCCCTTCTGGAAGTCATCGGTGGTTAGTGAACCCACACTCAGTTCTGACCACCCAAGATAGCTCCAGACTTAGCTGGCCTCCTTGGGGGACAGAGAATCACTACACTAAATTCTCAAAGTGGTGATACTCTTGGTAGCTTGCCGGGCTCTCCGAGAGGGGCGGAGGAATCGAACCCGGCTCGGCCAGGCTGGCTGCGTGCAAGGCAAACACCCTACTGCTGTGCTATCGCTCCAGCCCAGATGCACACATATATTCAAATAAAATCATGTGTCACCACTGAAACAAGTGTAGTTTGGGGACTTCTGCTTCTCCGGAAGCTTATTAGAAATTTAGAGTCTTAAGTGAAGGAGAAGGCCCTCCCGTTGATCGTCGATTTGCTCCAGCGGGCCCAGTAACGTCTCCATTGGAGACTTTGTTGTTACTGTGTCTGGCATATCGAATACTCTCGGTAGCTTGCCGGGCTCTCCGAGAGGGGCGGAGGAATCGAACTCGGGTCGGCCATGTTGGCCGCTTGTAAGGCGAACGCCCTACCGCTGTGCTATCACTCCAGCCCAGACTTATTCTCTGTCAGACAATAAAAATCATAGTGAAGGGAATGATGTTAAAACTTTGTATGCATGAAGCCCTATCATTAACAACATTTAAGTCATAGAGCTTCAAATAAAATGTTTTTAAAATACTAGTAAAATAATGGGGCCAAATAGACAGACCGGGGGTAAGGTGCTTGCCTTACATGTGGATAACCCCATTTTCAAATCTCTGGCACCAAATCTCCAGAGCACCGCCAGGCAGTACTCTTGAACACAGAGACTGGAGCAGCCCCTGAGTACGGCAAGATTTTTCTTAAAAAACAAACAAAATATGTAAAATAGAGTTGACTTACTTGAGAGTGAAGATAGAATTAAAACACATTTTACTAGGTCTGGAGGGATAGTACAGCGGGTAGTGCGTTTGCCTTGCATGTGGCAGAACTATGTTCAGTCCCTGGCATCCCGTATGGTCCCCCAAGCACTGCCAGGAGAAGTTGCTTAGTGCAGAGCCAGGAGTAATCCCTGAGCACGGCTGGATGTGGCCCCAAAACAAACAACAACAACAACAACAACTATACACACACACACACACACACACACACACACACACACACACATACACATGCACACATATAAACAAACACAAACACTGTCCTCCCAATGTTCATCGATTTGCTCGATTGAGCAGGCCCACTAACGTCTCCATTTTGAGACTTGTTGTTACTGTGTTTGGCATTGCCACGCGGGCGAGATACTCTAGGTAGCTTGCCAGGCTCTCCGAGAGGGGTGGAGGAATCGAACCCAGCTCGGCCAGGCTGGCTGTGCGCAAGGCAAACACCCTACCGCTGTGCTATCGCTCCAGCCCAGATGCACACATATATTCAAATAAAATCATGTGTCACCACTGAAACAAGTTTTAGAACAGTTAGTTAAGAAGGAGCAGAGAGCCCGCTCAGCAGGCTAGAGTGTGCTTTGTATGTGGGAGTCCCAGATGCCAGCCCTGTTTGCCCTGACCCTGAGCACCCAGCCAGGAACGGGCACCACCTGAGCATTGCTGGGTGTGATCCAAAGACAAAGGAGAAAGGAAATTTAAAAATAATAAAGGTAAAAGGTAAAGGTAAAGGCCCTCCCGTTGATCGTCGATTTGCTCCAGCGGGCCCAGTAACGTCTCCATTGGAGACTTTGTTGTTACTGTGTCTGGCATATCGAATACTCTCGGTAGCTTGCCGGGCTCTCCGAGAGGGGCGGAGGAATCGAACTTGGGTCGGCCATGTTGGCCGCTTGTAATAAATAAAAATAAAAGCCTGAAATGCTGTTATTCATAGCATTGTAAATCACAGTGTCTACATAAAAATTTGGGGAGAAAAAAAAGACAATACAATTTAGGGTCAGAAAAAAGTAAAGAAAAGAAATCTAGCTCTCAGACCCATGGATCTCCTGAATCAGAGTCTCCCATCCACAAGCCTCCAAGGTGACTTTGAGAACTGTTGGGGAAAAGTTTTTCCCCAACGTGCCCAGACAGGTTGTGCACTGGGTCCGGTCGGATGTGGGGCAAAGGATGACAGGTTCGTGGAGAAACCACTCCAGGGGTCAGCTGATGGCCACTCACTTTATTGCCAAATGCACACATATTTTATAGGGGCTCTCGGCTTAAGAGGATGATCCAATTACATAAAGTTGAGCATTACTGACCTATCACCTTTCCAACTCTGCTTTGCCCTGGCCAATCCCAATTAGGGCTAGAAGCTGCAGTTAGGGATGACTCCTAAGCGTAGGTGACAATTCTTGGGGGGATTGGGTGAGACTCAAAGCTAGATACCTGGTGCATGTCAAATGCTCCCAGACCCTTCCTACTGGGTCCCTGTGCAGGGACAGGTCTTCTCTGCTATGCAGGGACAGATCTATCTGCTCTGGCACCTGTTGCCATGCTCTACAGCAAACAACAATTGAGATAAAACTAAGAATTAGTTTGGGAGCCGGAGAGAGAGAGGGCAGTGGGTAAGATGCTTGATTTGCATGCGCCAACCCACGTTCGATCCCTGGCATCCCAGATCATCCCCTGAGCACTGCCGAGTGTGATTCCTGAGTAGAGAGCCAGAAGTAACCCCTGAGCATCCCCGGGTATGACCCAAAAGCAAAATCCAAAAACAGAATTAGGTTGGGAGCAGCTAGCATGCGGCTGAGCCCTGCTTGATCCCCGGTACTACCTAGGACCCCCGAGCACCATCAGGAGTAACCATGGAGCAGGGAGCCAGGAGTAAGCCCCTGAGCACGTAGTTTTAGGAGTTAGGTCTACTTATATGGAGGAACAGTGAGAACAGAACATTTTGATGAAGGGAGGAGTTGTGACCGGTTCGTTGGGCTCCGACCTCCCTCTGCCCACACACTCCAATCCCCCAAGGAGACTGTTGTCAAGGTGACAGATATGACGATACGTAAGAAGACAGCAGCAGCTCAGCAGAACCTTCTACCTTCTGGAAAGTGCTTCACAGCCATGGAGAATGATCTTGTATGACCTACAGACATCATGGGCACCTGGGTGGATAAAACCAGGATGCTTGGGAAGATGGCCCACGCCAACCTGGGATTGGATGGTGAATGGCTCACAGACTCTCAGGGAGAGGGTCAAGTAGAGATGTCAGCCTCGCTTGGATAGTCACAAATTTCGCTGGTTTCAGGCGGTTTCTGGTATTCTTTGCCATAAAGCCCCTGAAGGACCTCCCACCCCCCCCCCCCCCCCCCACACACACACACAGCATTAGCCTGTGGCAGCTGTGGCTGTAGGCACAATGGACTACTGAACGCCTTGTTCCCCTGGAGTGAGGATTCTGCTCCCTGAGGCCGTGCTGCCAAGTATAGAAACTCAGTGTCTATGTGACTGTCCAGGGATCTACTTTGATCAGAAACTGGAGGCTCAGCAGCCCTTTACACTGCTTCATCCAGTGAAATGTTGGTCCATCAGATCATTGACTAATACAAAAAGGGTCCATCAGGGGGCTAGAGCAATAACACAGTGGGTAGGGCATTTGCCTTGCACATGGCCGACCCGGATTCGATTCCCAGCATCCCATATGGTCCCCCAAGCACTACCAGGAGTGATTCCTGAGTGCAAAGCCAGGAGCAACCCCTGAGCATCTCTGGGTGTGACCCAAAAAGGAAGGAAAGGAAGGAAGGAAGGAAGGAAGGAAGGAAGGAAGGAAGGAAGGAAGGAAGGGAGGGAGGGAGGGAGGGAGGGAGGGAGGGAAGGAAAGAAGGAAGGAATTTAAAAAAATGACCCCAGGGAGGGCACTTACCTTACTCACAACTGACCCAGGTTCAATTCCCCACATCCCGTCTGGTCCCCCAGCACCTTCCAGGGGTGATTCCTGAGTGCAGTCAGGAGTCAGCCATGAGCACTGGCAGATTGGGCCCCCGAACCAAATATGGAAAGTCAGTGTCTATGTGACTGTTCAGGGATAGGATACATAGGAAGGGGGACCATATGGGACCATATGGAGGACCAAATGTTAGTCAGTGCATGTGCTTGCTTCAGCAGCACATACACTAAAATTGAACAAAACACCCCGGGTGCCTGCCAGGCCGCCATCCACGCTGAGGGATCGCAGTCCTACATCTGGGCTTTCCCCCACAACTCTTAACTTCCTCCCATACCCCAGAGAGGTGTGTGGAAGGTGCCTCGGTGTATCATGGCCCCAGCTGGGACAAGTGTGGGTGTGTGCCAAGGAGGGTAGTCTGTGTAGGGTGGGCCCCCACCATGGGCCCAGCCGGAGGAATGAGTACAAATGGTCACTGCCCCTTAGATGTGACGCGGGCTTCATTTAGAAGTGCGGGAGAGGGAGGCCCGAGATAGTACAGCACTTGCCTTGCCTGTGGCCAAGCTGGGTTCAAATCCTGGCATCTCATATGGTCCCTTGAGCACCACCAGGAATGGCCACCAAGTGCAGAGCCAGGGGCCATCCCTGAGCACAGGGGTGGCCCTATAATAAACAAGAAAACTGGGGTGATGAAATTCGTTGTTGGAAGCGGACCTTGGCTTGCGTCCATGAGCCCGCAGTCCAGCTGGGTTCATCTGATGTGGCTTTGCTTCAGGAGTGGTCTCTGAGACCCTGTCTTGGATGTTGGGTGAGAACTCACTATCAGTGCTCCGCTTCTGCTTTAGCTGCCTTGAGGCACTCAGCGAGGACCACTTTGTTGCATCAATTAATGGACTGTTTTTCGTTTTGGTTTTTGATTTGGGGGCGGGGAGAGGAGGTAGAGGTAGTTTTTCAGGGGGTGGTGCATACCCAGCAGAACTTGGGGGAGTCTCATGGCGCAGGGCCCCATACAGCACCAGGGACCAAATCTGGGCCTCCTACATGTAACCAGCCCTCTGAGCTACCCCTGACCCAGGAGAACTTTTATAGAAAAGGGGAGAAAACAAGGGAAGAGGGCCCGATGGGAGTGGGAGTCTTGTGGGTTCCCAGTTTCTAGCTGTCCTTGAATCCCTTTCATGCACTCTCATGAAGATGTTAACATTGCAGTGACAGAATTAGCCAGATAATAAATGTGATGTGACTTGACCCCAGGCACACAGGGGCTGGAGGTGGGCCCCGGGGTCTCCCGTCCGGGTCTAATCTACTGCACTGTTGGTTGGCAGCATAAAGCAAGTGTCATTACCTCCTCGTCGGAGTGTGCCTCTGACGCCTTCTTCTGCTTCCTTAGGGCTTGAATGCCATCTTTGACATCTTGGTGATAGGCAAATTGAACATTCTGGAAATCATCCAGAAGCTACTGCACAAGAGCAAGTCGGTAGAGGTGAGTATGGCCCGCGGTGTCACCAGCCCTGGACAACTTCTCCGCCCCAGTGGGTGGAAAATACCACTTTTCAAAGGGCTCTTTGGATTTTGAGCTGTGACCCGGCCAGCAGCTCTTTCCTGCCCACTGTCAGGAGGGTGGGACCACCATGGCGTGAACGTCTACACTGTCCTTACAGAACCTGGGCGCGCTCCGGAGTGGCGGTCTCCTCTCCAGGATGGGCCTGCTGGCGGCAGGGGGTGCCGGGCTGCTGTACGTGCGCTGGACCATGATGGGCACCGGGCCGCCAGCCTTCACCGAGGTGGACAACCCCGCCTCCTTTGCCGACAGCATGCTGGTCCGCGTGAGTTCAGAGCATCCCCTGCCACACACACATACACACAGGCACGCACGTGCATAAACACACACACACACACACACACACACACACACATACACACCTGCTTGTGTGACTTTTTGTCCCCCGAACTTTCAGAAACTCGGTCCCCTTTGTCACATGATCCCCAGTCCAGCTCATCCTCATGATCCCTAAGACGTTAAACCCCACCATGCTTTCTTGGTCAGGTTCTCTGAGAAGGGAGTGAGAGGATTGGGGGGGCGGGGGTTACTTGGATTTTGTTCCAAGCATAACAGTGGATCCGGGGCTGGAGCAATAGCACAGCGGGTAGGGTATTTGCTTTGCACATGGCTGACTCAGGTCCGATTCCCAGCATCCCATATGGTCACCCTAACACCACCAGGAGTAATTCCTGAGTGCAGAGCCAGGAGTAAGCCCTGGAGCATGGCTGGGTGTGACCCAAAAAGCAAAAACAAATAAAAAAATTAAAAAAAAAAAAAACAGTAGGTCTGTCCATTCTGCCCTGGCCTCCTGGAAGTGTCTCACTTTAGAAGAAGCCTGGCCTCACCATGTTTGGGCACAGTTACCTTGGTTATGGTTATGGCCATGGCCTTGGAAATCCCATTGTTGAGGTTCCTTCTGGTGATCGATGGCATTTCCCAAGACCAGGGTGTCAGCTGCGCATTCTCACCTACCTGCCCTCTGAGTGGCCACCCCAGATTCCAGGGCTCCCACGGGACCCTGAATCCCGGGTTTTTATTCCCCTGACTCACCTTCGATGATGGAACCAAGGGTACCCCCGAGTCTGGTGACTTGACATGTCGCCAAAGGCGACTTCTTGCCACGGCTCCCCTCAAACAGAAGCCTATGGATCCCCCCAGAAAATGGAAGAAAGAAAGTGGGGCTGGAGCAATAGTACAGCAGGTAGGGTGCTTGCCTTGCATGTGGCCGACCCAGGTTCAATTCCCAGCATCCCATATGGTCCCCCGAGCACCGCCAGGAGTAATTCCTGAGTGCAAAGCCAGAAGTAACGCCTGTGCCTCACCGGGTGTGACCCAAAAAGAAAGAAAGAAAGACCGCCTTTGGTGCTTGTTTTTACAAATCCACAGTCCAACCACTGTCCACTTTGCTCTTGACCGACAGGCCATAAACTACAATTACTACTACGCGCTCAGCGCCTGGCTGCTGCTCTGCCCCTGGTGGCTGTGCTTTGACTGGTCCATGGGCTGCGTCCCCCTCATCAAGTCCGCGGGCGACTGGCGGGTGGTGGCCCTCGCCGCCCTATGGTTCTGCCTCATCGGCCTCACAGGCCAGGCCCTGTGCTCGGGGGACAGCCACCGGAGAAGGTGAGACACAGCCTCTGCCTCGCACCTCCACAGTTGGTGGGAGCTGGGAAGGATGGTGGCCGTGGGTGTCAGCAGTGCTCTTCGAGTCCAGGGGTTGCCCTCAGCTTCACCTGGAGGACTGGGATGAGTTCCTTCAGCTCAGAATCCCCAGCCGCCCTGAGTCGCCATGGGCTGTGACCTCAACGTGGGGGTTCAGGGCAGCCAAGCTCCCCTCCCCCTTGCCCAGGTCACCCTTTTCTCTACTGGTGGCCAAAAGTATTTATGGGCCGAGTCCGAGGCAGTCATGGATGTGTGTGGGTGCTCGGCTGACCCTGGGTTCCATCCCTGGCATCCCAGAGGGTCCCCTGAGCACCGCCAAGAGGGATCTCTAAGGGGCCAGAGCCATAGCACGGCGGGTAGGGCGTTAGCCTTGCATGCAGATGACCCAGGTTCCATTCCTAGCATCCCATATGGTCCCCCAAGCAATGCCTGGAGTAATTCCTGAGTGCATGAGCCAGGAGTAACCCCTATGCGTCGTTGGGTGTGACCCAAAAAGCAAAAAAAGAAAAAAAAAGGGATTCCTAAGCGCACAGAACCAGGAATAACCCCCTTCAGCGCTACGTATGGTCCCATAACTAAAATAATTCCATAACTAAAATAAGTAAAAACAAGATTCTGGGCTGGCCCTCCCTCTGATGGCATTGCTGAGTCCCGAGTCCCTGCTCGGGTGAGGCCATAGCCCCCGTCTCGCTCTCCAGGGTGCTGACGCTGGGCCTGGGACTCCTGGTCATCCCGTTCCTGCCCGCCAGTAACCTGTTCTTCCGCGTGGGCTTCGTGGTCGCCGAGCGCGTGCTCTACCTGCCCAGCGCGGGCTACTGCATGCTGCTGACCTGCGGCTTCGGGGCGCTCAGCAAACACACCCGGAGGAAGGTACCGCCCCTCCGCCCCGCCCCCAGCCCCAGGGCGCCGCCCTCTGCGACCCTGACCACAGGATCGCTGACCCTTAAGTCTCTGTCCTCCAGAAACTCATCGGAGCCCTCGTGCTGGGCATCTTGCTGCTCAATGTCCTGCGATGCGTGGTCCGGAGCGGCGAGTGGCGCAGCGAGGAGCAGTTGTTCAGGAGCGCCCTGTCCGTGTGTCCCCTGAACGCCAAGGTAGGCCGGCCGCCCCACGACATCCCCCCACCAGCGGCGACACCTCCCCCCCACCCCCCCCAACCCCAGCCACAGCCAGAGGGGTCGGGAACACCGATGAACACCAGCAGAAGATCCTGGCCCCATCTGAGGGTGGTGTTCCGCGTTTCTTTTTCTTTTCCGTGATTTGGATGATACAGATTTCAAATTCAGCTTCGTCCAAATCATCCCAAAGAAACCGCGAGAGGAGGGGCTGGAGAGATAGCACAGCGGGTAGGGCGTTTGCCTTGCACACCGCCGACCGGGGTTCGATTCCCAGCATCCCATATGGTCTCCTGAGCACCACCAGGAGTAACTCCTGAGTGCAGAGCCAGGAGTTACCCCTCTGCCTCGCGGGGTGTGACCCCAAAATTTAAAAAAAAATTTAAAAAAACATGGCGAGAGGGGTGGCGGGAGGGATACTTGGGAACATTGGTGGTGGAGAATGGGCACTGGTGGACAGATGGGTGCTCGACCCATTGTATGACTGAAACGTAATCATGAAAGTGTGTAAGTCTGTAATTGTATCTCATGGTGTTTTATTAAAAATTTTAAATTAAAAAAAAAGAAAAGAAAAGAAACGGCAAGAGCTGGAGCTGAGGGGGACACTCAGAGTCCTTCATCACGTGTTCATTAAACCACAATCAAGTGTGAGGGCCGGAGAATAGGACAGCGGACATGGCACTTGCCTGGCACGCGGCTGACCCCGGGTTCGATCCCCAGCATCCCAGAGGGTCCCTCGAGTCTACCAGGTGTGATTCCTGCTTACAGAGCCAGGAGTAAGCCCTGGGATACTTGGGAACATTGGTGGTGGAGAATGGGCACTGGTGGACAGATGGGTGCTCGACCCATTGTATGACTGAAACGTAATCATGAAAGTGTGTAAGTCTGTAATTGTATCTCATGGTGTTTTATTAAAAATTTTAAATTAAAAAAAAAAGAAAAGAAAAGAAACGGCAAGAGCTGGAGCTGAGGGGGACACTCAGAGTCCTTCATCACGTGTTCATTAAACCACAATCAAGTGTGAGGGCCGGAGAATAGGACAGCGGACATGGCACTTGCCTGGCACGCGGCTGACCCCGGGTTCGATCCCCAGCATCCCAGAGGGTCCCTCGAGTCTACCAGGTGTGATTCCTGCTTACAGAGCCAGGAGTAAGCCCTGAGCATCGCCTAGTGTGGCCTAAAACCAATGATAACGAAAAGCCAAAAGCAAAACACTTCTGAGTGTAAGCCACCAGTGGGAAGCGCTGCATCCCTGTGTTAAATGAGGTGACCCTCGCCTTCCCCTGGGGGCCAGTTGCCTTTGAAGTAGGGGCAGAGGGGTCACGCCACGCTTCTGGGATGGGGTATTGGTGGTGCAAAAGGAAGCGCCGTTTTGGGAGCCCGAGGAAGCCTGAGTTGGGCCAGAGCCGCTCCAGCCTCCTCCCACCTGGCAATTGAAGATACAGGCCAGAGACGGGATGAAGAGATGGCAGTTCGCTTCACGGAAAGCCTCGTAAGACTGTGGTGGGGAATCTTCTGGTCAGCGTAGAGGGGGAGGAGGCGGAAAGGGAGCCTCGTGAAAGTGGGGCACTGTGTTTTGTGGCTGCGGTGTGGTAGGAATTTGTTTCGTCTTCTGTTTCCCCGCATGAGGTATCCTCATTCACTGTGGTATTGAAGCTGCTCTGTGTGAGTGGCAGAATATTATGCACGTCTGTCCACCAGTGTTTCACGGTCCCCCAACCACGACCCTCATGGTCCCCTCTGACTCCTCCCCTTGGTTGCAGTTCTCTTTTTTTTTTTTTTTTTTGGCTTTTTGGGTCACACCCAGCGTTGCACAGGGGTTACTCCTTTTTCATGCACTCAGGAATTATTCCTGGCAGTGCTCAGGGGACCATATGGGATGCTGGGGATCGATCCCGGGTTGGCCAAACGCAAGGCAACTGCCCTACCTGCTGTGCTATTGCTGCAGCCCCAGTTGCAGTTCTCTTGATCGTGGATCAGGATGTGTTTCCACCAGGGATTGGCTCATCCCTTTGTTTCCTCTGTGCTAGGAGCAGGATCATCTGGTCTCAACTGCTCTCTGACTCGCCCTGACCCCCATCTGTCCCACCCAAACCGAGGCACTCTGCAGAATGGCACCCTTCTCCTGGCCAAGAGCGTCCTGTTTGATTCTCCCACACAATGTCTTGGCTCATCTGTGTAGGGTCCCTGAGTTAGCGCCAGATGCTGGCTACTGCGAGCACTGTCTCACCTGTCTTACTCTTTGTTTTTTTCTTTTTTCCCTTTGAGTACACCCTGTGATACTCAGGGCTTCCTCCTGGCTCTGCACTCAGGAATTACTCCTGGAGGTGCTCGGAGGGCCATATGGATGCCAGGGACCAAACTCAAGTCTGTCACTTGCAAGACCAACATCCTCCCCGCTATACTATGGCTCCGGCCTCTCGCCTGTCTTGGTTGGCCCAGCTCTTTGCTTCACCGTCTGTGTCTCCCTGGGTGATGTGGGACTTGTTTTAAACTTCTAGAGCCCTCCTGGATTTCTTGTGAGGTCTTAATGCAGTATGGCACCTGGAATGTCCTGGCATGGCCTTTCCCCCGGGGCCGGTATTCAAGCTCTTGGAAGCTCATTTTAGTTTTGATCACACTAGATGTCAAGAAGAGAATGTCCTTGGCTCCAAAGGAAAGGGACACAAAGCTTCGGTGAGAAGCATTTTCTTATAGTGAGGATCATTATTACTAGGTAATTATGCGTTCTCTCTCTTGGACCACTGGACCTGGGACTTCCTGCCACGTGTCCACAGGACCCTCTGTCTGGCAGTAAAAAAGAAGGAAATTCCTAGAGTTCCATCTCATGTTCATGTTCTGTATTTAAGTTAAAGCCACGATTCCAGGCAAAATTACATGGTAGAACTAATGAACTAAGACATCTACTGTCTCTTGATGGCCCTGATGTGAATCAGCAGGTAAAGATAATTTCTTATTATTTTTCATGGAATTAAAAAAGTCTGGTTGGGGCTGGAGAAATAGTACTGGGCTAAAGCATTTGTCTTAACTCATGGCTGACCAGAGTTTGATCCCTGACCACATGTGGCCCCCAAAGTGTTCTCTGAGCAAGGAGTAAGCTCTGCGCACCTCCAGGTGCCTTCTCCCCCCCTTAAAAAAAGTTTTGTTCATGTTTTACCACTCAGAGGCTTTCAATAAGAGTGAATGACTTCATGGTTTCTATCATTAATTCGATTTGCTGACCTGGTAATGTATTTCATACTACTGAAACAAATTGGTGTGGTTTAACTTCATAAACACTCGCAATTGGCCTTCTTTTCACAATTCTGTTTGAATAACAGTAATTACTCCCTATTTATAGCATCCTTCTTTGCAAGGAACTCCATTTTCTTTGTGGCGGCTCTGTAATTACTCTCTAGTAGCCTCTCTCGAAGGATTTCGTGAAGGAGGTTCTTACTGGCTTTGTTTTTTTCCAAGAGGGAGAAACTGAGGCACGGACATTAGCTAGTTAGTCATTTCAGGGGCTGGGAGGGCCTGGCCTGGGATGGTGCCCACAGGCCACTCCCCGTGGGGAAGAGGAGTGAGGAGTTGGGTGGGGAGTAGCTGCGTGTGTCGAACCCAGAACCAGAACGTGCGTGGTGCACGTTTGCCTGTTGGGGAACAGTTTTTCCCCAACAGAGAAACCAGTCCAGGAGACAGCTGATGGCCGCTCACTTCATTGCCAAGTACACACATATTTTATAGAGGGTCTCGGCTTAAGAGGATGGTCCAATCACATAGAGTTGAGCATTACTGACCTATTGCCTTTCCAACTCTGCCTTACCCCATCCCAATCCCAATTAGGGCTAGATACCGCAAGTTAGGGCTGGAGGGATTGCCCGGCGGTTAGGGCGTTTGCCTTGCATGTGGCCAACCTGGGTTCGATTCCTCCATCCCTCTCGGAGAACCCGGCAAGCTACCGAGAGTATCCTGTCTGCCTGGCAGAGCCGGCAAGTTCCCCATGACATATTCAATATGCCAAAAGCAGTAACAAGTCTCACAATGGAGATGTTACTGGTGCCTGCTCGAGCAAATCGAACAACAGGGGGACAGTACTACAGTGCTACTACAGTTAGGAATGACTTGCTAAGTATAGGTGACAATTCTTGGGGGGTTGGGTGAGACTCAAGGCCCAGATACCTGTCAGGTGCACCCAGACACTCCCTACTGGGTCACTATGTAGGGACAGGTCCTATCTGTTGTGGCTCCTGTTGCCATGCTCCTCACTTGTCCAGCTGCATACTCGGTCGTTTCCTCTGTCCATGTAAGCCGAATAGCTACCACCACCCTTTCAGGATGCACACGGGGGGGGGGTGGGGGGGGGGGGAAGAAGGTTCTTCATATCAAAAACATGACAGATTTTTTTTTACATAGTTTATATTTCCATTTTTTTTTATTTTTTATTTTTAGTGAAACACCATGAGGTACAGTTGTAGATTTACAATTTTTTGTGCTTGGGTTTCGATTATACAATGATCAAATACCCATCCCTCCACCAGTGCCCATTTTCCACCACCATGGATAATATCCCTCCCACCCCCATCCCTCCCATCTCACCCTGCCTCTGTGGCAGGGCAATCCCTTGTGTTCTCTCTCTCCTTTTGGGTGTTGTGGTCTGCAAAAGAGGCTTTGAGTGGCAAACATGTTCAGTCCAGAGTCTACTTTCAGCATGCATCTCCCCTCCTGGGAGGATCCTCCAAACACCCTTTATTTGGTGCTCCCTTCTCTAACTGAGCTGCCCTTTCCCCTAGAATGCCTGGCTGGCCTCTAAGCTATGGAGTAATCCTCCTGGTATTGTTTTTTTTTAAAAAAAAACTTTTTTTAAAAAAAACTTTCCATTATAAATTGAAACATAAGGGGCCAGAGGGGTAGTACAGGGGTAAGGCGCTTGTCTGGTACACAGCCCACCCTGATCCCTGGCACCATGGATGGTCCCCTCACCACAGCCAGGGGTCAGTCCCAAGCACAGAGCCAGAAGTAGCCCCTGGCAGCCACGGATGTGGCTCAAAAGCTCTGACATGAATGAATGAATTGAAATGTCTTTCTTTGAAAGCAGTCTGGAGTGGAGACTGGCTTTGGGAAGGGAGGAGAAGGGCCCACTTTCTCTACCGGTTTCTCTTTATTCTCGACTGATAAGTGAATAGCTGTCGCCTGGCCCAAGACTAGGTCCAGATTGGAGCTGAACAATAATAGTTCAGTGGGGAGGGCGTTGGCCTTGCAGGCGGCTGACCTAGGTTCAATCCCAACATCCCATAAAGTCTCCTGAGCCTACCAGGAGTGATGTCTGAGCACAGAGCCAAAAATAAGCCCTGAGCACAGTTGTGTATGGGTTTACCCCCCCCCCAACTCCCAATTCCCCTATGCCCCTCCCCCCACCAAAAAAAAGATTAGGCCCAGATTGACAAACTGACACTCGCCTCTCTGAAAATATAAAAAAAACCCCACAAAGATAGAACTGAGGTCATGTCTGCCGAGGAATTACCCTCAGTGCTTCGGGGGGAGGCAGACCCTCGGTTTTCGGGACTGAGCGGGATGCAGATTAAATCCGTTGGCCTGCTGTGCGCAGATACCAAGCATCTAATTAGATGTACAGTTGTTTTCGTTTCTGAAGGTTTCCAACTCCATTGCACTGTGAATCCACCTGAATACATCTCTAAATTCTTTGTTTTCTCCCAAACAAAGAGGGGGGTGGTGCTGGGGAAGGGGTGCTACTCCCTCCTCTGTGCTTGGGGGTTACTCCCTACAGTGCTCCGGGAACCATGCAGGAGCAGGGGTCGAACCCAGGCCTCCCGCCCGGGAAGCACACTTTGCAGGCACTCAGCCCGTGGTGCTGTCTCCCCGGCCCCATTTCTAAATTCCTTTAACGATGGAGAGGATTGTACCCCACCGTGAGAGCTGTATCCATAAGGAGTGACCCAGGGTGGGTTAGAGGCTCTGACTGTGCTTAAAACATCTTAACCTCAAACAAGGGAAGACGAGGGCATTGGAAGTGCCTTTTTCTATTTGTTGGTTATTTGCATATTCATGTCACGGGGTCCTGTGGTTTTATCTGCAGCTTCTGTGCAGGTTTATTGCCTCAGCATGCAAATCCCCAGAACGAGAGGGAAAGTTCGAGAATAAACAGGCTCTGGCAATCTTTGAGATTCTCTGGAAGCCAAAGCATGCATTCTTTAAACGTGATTTTAAGGAAATTGCTTGGGAAGGGATTTTGCTGTATTTTACAGTGCATCTTCTGGAAGGCAATTTTCTCTTCAAACCCCGACCCATATATAAGCCCAGGATAGATTGGCCACTGGGTAGACCTTCTTGCTGGTTCTTAACCGTGGGCAGCTTGCTTTGGGGGTGAGGGACAGTGGGGGGTAGGGGGGCAGTGGCGGGGTTGGATCATATCTGCTGGTGCTCAGGGACTGTCTGGCTCTGTGCTCAGGAGTGACCCCTGGCAATGCCTGGGAATTCGAACCCCAGTTGGCTGCATGCCAGCCAAGTCCCATCCCTGTCATCCTCTGCCACATTTCCTCCAGCCACGGACAGTTCGAATCTGCTTGTCCCTCCCTGATTGATGCTTTTCTTACAGGGAAGAAGGTTCGGGTGCTGTTTCGGTAGGGGCTTAGCTTACATCCACATGGGTTGGGGATTTTGTTTTATATTCCTTTCCCCTTTGTTTTTAGTTAGACGTGATGGTGGAGATCCCAACTTGGAGCAACAATAACGAAAGGTCAGGAGCTGCTGGCCACTTTCTTATCTCTTTTTTTTTTCAGGTTCACTACAATGTTGGCAAAAACCTGGCCGACAAGGGCAATCAGACGGCTGCCATCCGCTACTACCGGGAGGCCGTGAGGTATCATGGGCCCCACATCTCCTCCGATACCCCTGGACGTCAGGCATTCCCCTGGGGTGCCCCACCCTACGGGGTGTGGAGCAGACAAGCCCCCTCCAGGCCTGTTTGGGTCTTCAACACTATGACCCGTTCGCACAAGCAAGACAAAATTGGAAAATGACTCATTAGTCTAGTGGGACATTTCCCTGTCCTGGGGTCAGCAATACGGGATTATGTGTCTGGCTCCTGATTTCACTTTCTGGGCTTCTGGGCTTTCCCTGAAAGACACCCCACCCCACCCCACCCCAGCTTCCACAGATTGTGCCACTTCCTGAGGTTCTGGTGATTCTCAGATGTCCACTCACGGATGTCCGGCGCCTCTGTCCACTCAGGTTAAATCCCAAGTACGTGCATGCCATGAATAACCTCGGGAATATCTTAAAGGAAAGGAATGAGCTGCAGGAGGCCGAGGAACTGCTCTCACTGGCCGTGCAGATCCAGTAAGCTCTGTCTTGACGTTATTTGATCTGTGTGGGGTGCGGGAGTACATCTGGGGGGGGGGGGGGGGGCTCTGGACTGTCCCTGGCTCTCTGCTCAAGGACCGTATGTGGAGAGAGGATTTGAACTGGGGTTGTGCACCTGCAAGCTAAGTGTCTTCCACCCTCTTCGTTATCTGTCCAGCCCGAGGTATTGTCTTTATACTGTGCTAGTGGTGAAGAAAGTCCTTTGCCTTCCTAGGTTCAAGCTTTCCTTTTTAAAAAAAAAAAAATTTGGAAGCTGGAGCAGGCAGGGCACGAGTTTCCTTTTACAAAGTCGGCCTGAGCTCAATCCCTGGCACCTCATATGGTCCCCGAAGCCCTGCCGGGAGTGATTCCCTGAGCACAGATCCAGGAGTAAGCCCTGAGTTTTATTTAGGGTATGACCTAAAAAAGTACAAAAAAATGTTTTGCAAAGGTTGATTGAAAAACATCATTTTTATTATGAAATGTATTTTACAGGGGTCCAAGAGATTATTTGTGGCTTGATTATGGGCTCTGTATACAGGAGGTGCAGATTTGATCCCTGGCACCACTTGGTCCTCTGAGCATTGTTGAGAGAAAAAAAAATAGAAATACACTTCAGATACAGAAAAGCACTCAAAACATGTGCTTTCTAAAACTAATAGAACATGTCCTACTGTACCATCAGTTATGCTAAGAAATGGAACATTTGTATTCATTTAAGACTTCCCTTCTGTGTATTTCTATTGCATTCTGCAGCCCTGGAACAAACACTATTTTCCTTACTATTTTTGTTATACTAATTCGGTGTGCATCCCAAAACAGAAGGCATTCTCAAGCCATAGACTTGATTTTTGAATATGAAGCAGTCTTTCTCAAGTCTTTATTTTTTTAATTTTTTTTTTCTTGACATACATGACATGACTTACACATTTTAGTCTCTGGCGCTGATTCTCACTGACCCATCATGCTTCTTTCCATGAAAATCCCACAATGTCTGCATTGTGTGTTTGTATTCAACTGGTATTACTTCCAGTTTTGTTGTATGAACAATATTGCAACAAACATATGTATCCTATTTGGGGGGAGGATTCGCCTTTTGTCTTGGGGCCACAGCTGGCTGTGTGCAGAGCATACTCCTGGCTCTGTGATCCGGGATCAGTTGTGGCAGAGCTTGGGGACCCTATGTGGTGCTGGGAATGGAACCCAGGATGGCCACATGCGAGGCAAGCACCCTCCCCACTGTACTGTCTCTCCATCTCCAGTGGCAGCTTTAGGCGTGACCGCTGGCAAGCCTACATGGGGACCTCTGAGGCAGCGGGTCTCTGTTGCTTTTGTTTTTTTCTTTTTTTGACCCACCCCCATTTATTTTGTTTTTTGTTTTCCCCTCCCAAGCTGTGCTCTGGCGTTTCTAGGTCTCCCAGTGACGTTTGGCCAACCTGGCCAGATGGTTCAGAAATTCAGTGCTGAATCATCAGGCAGTACCTGGGGGACTGGGCGGTGCCTCCAGGCTGTAGGCGGTGTCTCGGGGTTGGGCGGTGCCTCTAGGTTGTGGGCAGTGGCTCAGGATTGGGCAGTGCTGGGGTGTGGGCGGTGCCTCCAAGATGTGGGCGGTGCCTGGGGAGTGGGCGGTGCCTCGGGCAGCACAGATGCTCGCCCCTGAGTCCCATGCCTGGGGCCACTGCTGACTGATTTTCAAAATTCTGCACCAAGGCCTGACTTTGCCGCCGCATGGATGAATTTAGGGATCGTGCAGAACAGTCTGAAACGGTTTGAAGCTGCTGAACACAGTTACCGGACGGCCATCAAACACAGGAGGAAGTACCCAGATTGCTACTACAACCTCGGGCGCCTAGTAAGTGGCAGGTGCTGTGTGTGCGTATTGCTTGGGGGTAGGGAACTTTGCACCCCTAGCCCTGGTCTCATCTTAGCCTGATGGAGCAAACAAATGAACATTAGACAGATTTGAGGAAGGAAAAGCCAGAATATAGTAATGTGCGTACAGGAGAATTTACATGACCCTAGTTTTTAAAGTGAAAAGGGACAACCTGGAGGTTTCTCCAGTGCTGGGGCGGGGGCACGGAACATCGTAGAGAGGGGCGAGGGTGGGGGGGTCTCATGACAAAGAAGAGCTCACTTCCCGTGACGTATGCCTCCTGGATGTTTCCCTACCTCAACAGAGAGCTCCAAAGAAAGCTTGTTCTGGAGGGTCAGGAAGCACAGTGGGTTGGGCACTTGCCTTGTCTGTGGCTGACCAGCACACAGATGGGTCTCCAGGCACCTCTCAGGGTGATCTCTGAGCACAGAGCCAGGAGTAGCCTACAAGCACCACCAGGTGTGACCAAAAGCACAAGAATAAGAGGAAGGGAGGTTGGTTTCTCCATCCAGAGCTTGTTCCAGAAATGGCCCTGAATTGAACTTATCTTCGTTAAATTACAGAAACAGGTTTCCAGGAGTCCCCGTTGTGCCTGCCAGGGTGGCATGGGCGGGGGAGCCCCTTGGCAGCTTGGCACAGTGAGGAGGGGCCAAACCCATATGTGTGTTCTAGACCCAGCAGTGCTCGGGGCTTACTGCTGGTGCTACTGGGGTGGGGGGGGGGCATATATGATTCTGGTGACTGAGCCCAGGCCAGCTACATATCAGGGCCTTCACCCCTGTACTCTCTCCCTCCCACCCACATCTCACTTTTTTTTTTTGGTAGTGGTGGAGGGGCCATACCCAGCTTTGCTCAGGGCTTGCTCCTGACTCTGAGCTCAGGATTCACTCCGGGCAGGCTCAAATGAACCCGGCTTGGCCGTGTGCGAGACAAGTGCCCGCCCTGCTGAACTGTAGCTCCAGTCCTACATCCCACATTTATTTTTTTCCTTTCAGCAGTGCCGGGGATGGAAACCAGAGCCTCAGGCAGGCAAGGCTTGTTGTGCCTGATGCTGCCCTCAGCCCGGGCCCCCATGGTTCCTTCTGTCATTCAGGAGCTGAGCTCCGCTGGGAGAGCTCACCCCGACTGCCTGAGTGTATCGCGTTAAGCCACCAGTGGCTCAGTCCCTGTGAAGAGCCCACAGGTGGAGCTAAGCAGTGAGGTGCCATGTTAGGAGTCCCCAGTGCCCTGGGGGTTGCCGGGTACATCCTAGCTCCTGTGTCTGCGGTGCACAGCCAGCGCAAACATTAAAATAAGATCCTGCCTCATGGCTGCTGCGTGCCCCCCGCCCCCCGTGTCCCCCACTACAGGACTGTGCTGCTTACGGGAGCCCGCGGGGGGGGTGGGGGGGGTCTGGGGGGGGCTTCTTGGAAGGCGCTCTGAGACTCCTTGATGGAAATAGAAAGCAGCGTGCCCCATGGCTACAGCCTCGGAGTTCTCTGATTTTAGATAGCAACAGAAAGCTTAGGGAGCTGTGGGCCTTGTTGATTTCCTTTTCCTTTCATTTCCTTTCCTTGATTTAAATTCCCGTCTCGAGGCTGGGGAATTTGGGAATTCGCTCAGAGGGCTGCAGCAGCCCAGAGGTGGTGCCTGGCAACCCGGAGGCCCACCCACCCCACCAGGAGTGCCAGGGATGCTCCCCCAAGCCCCTCTCATGCTGACCCCTACTCCCTGGAGGGGTCAGGGCAGAGGAGACAGTTTGGTGGGGCGCAGCCTGGAAGTGTGGCCATTTACTGAAAAGCCGGGCAGCAGTGCTGGCCACGCTGGGGACGTGCGGATCAGCCTTAGCCGGGCAACTCTGGTGCTTTGAGTCGTGGATGGAGATTGTGATGAATGGGCAGGACAGGAGGTGGGATTGCAGCTCACTGGGGGGCTGGGGTGGCTCTGCCGAGTCCCTGCAGACATGCAGGTGCTGCTGGTGATCTGCCAGGGTCCCGAGGGCTCAGGTGCTGGCCTCGCACGCAGAGGCCCGTGCTCGATCCCTGGTGCCATGGGGACCACCTGGTACAGCGAAGAGGCTCATGCGCATGTGTCTCTAACCCAGCAGAAAGCGCATTTCAGTGGCAAACCTGGGCAGCCTCACTATGGGGTGGAAACGGGTCTCTGCTCGGCTGGCCACCACAGAGGAACATGCCTGTGGGTCCCGCTGCACAGGGCTTTGTCCTCGCTGGCAGGGTCAGCATCTGACCTGCCCTGATCTCCGCACCTCCACTAGGGCTGAAACTCAATGCTCCCTGGATGCTAAAATTGCTCATACTGTATCACCAGGTTAGGAAGAGGAGAGAACCCTTCCCTCCACCCTCCAGGCTCCAGCTGGGACCCTCCCAGGAGCCTGACCACAGACAGATGCAAGGGGGTGGGAGGAAGGGCAGAAACAGCTCTAGGGGATGGTTGGTACTTGGGCACTTGGCATTTGTAGCATCTCAGCCACGAGCAGACGCCCCCCCCCCCCCCCATGATTGGGGACAAGCTGTGAGTAGGTAATAGAGGGGGGTAGGGAGGAAGGGAAGGAAGGAGCATTTCCCAGTTGCTGCTTTATTTAGTTTTGTTGAATCCCGGCTACTGAATGTAACCTGCCCACACGGCAGAGTCTGGCAAACTCCCCGTGGCGTACCCAATATGCCAAATACCAATAACAATGATGGGTCTCATTCTCCTAACCCTGAAAGAGCCTTGAATGTGGCACTTTTTAGAATCTCAGGGCTAGGAGGAAGGAGATGTTACTGGTGCCTGCTGGAGGCAGTTGAGGAACAACAGGATGATGTGAATCCCAGCTAATTATAAAGTTACAAAGTGACTCATGACTGGGTTTCAGGTATACAAAGTTTCATCACCAGTGTCTCCCTCTACCCCTATCCCCAGTTTTCCTCCCGCCCCCCAGCCTTACCGCCCCCCAGCCTGCCTCTCGGGCAGATACTTTTTTTCTTTTTCTCCTTTCCTTCTCACACTGTCGAGTTGCAGGGCTGTTACTGAGAGGGGTGACATGCATGTCACTTGCACTCCTTTTCAGCACCCGTCCTCGTCCGGAGCCACTACTTCCCTCTGTTGTGGCAGTAGGCACATCTGCAGGGCCACATTGGGGATGGGAGAGAGAGATCACGGGGCTGAGGGAGGAATCTTGGCCTCACACGCAGTTGACCCAGGTTTGGTCCCCAGCTGCCCTGAGCGCCCCCCCCCCCAGGTGTGGCCCCAAAACACCAAAAAATAAAAAACTGGGGGTCGGAGGGAAAGGATAGCTGGGCATCTGCTGAGTTCTCTCTGCAGAGGGGAACGCTCAGGTGCGGCACTTGACCACTACCGATGCAGGGTGGATAGCGGGAGCCCCAATCAGGGCAGTTAGTGCCCAAGCCCACACTGAGCCCGCGGCATTGCTGCTCTGGCCTGCGTCTGCCAGCTGGGCCCCGGGTCATCACTGACATCCATTCCCATTTCAGTTCCTTCTGTCCTCTTCCTCCTCTTTGGAGGTGCCTCTTCCTGCAGGCGGCCGCTCTCAAACCCAGCCCGTGGGCCGCCAGCCTGCTGTGCCCTTCTCGCCCGAGTAGCTGCCTGGGAATTTGGGACCTAGAGCATCCCTGGTCTGTGAGCCTGTTGTTAGGGAGACGGGAAACGAAAGCCAGGGTGCTCTCCTGGGCTCCAGCACCTGGTGATCTCCTGGGCTCCAACTCAGGGGGGGAATGAGCTGAGCCTTAAATGCCCTCTGGCCTTATCCGCCCCAGCCTGTGGCTAGAGCCTGCCTCTCTGAAAGACCCACTTAGGTTCCCTTTGTCCGCTGTTCTTGCTGGGTTAAAGATTCTGTTCCCCATTGTTGTCTTAATTACTCAGTCCTGGGCAGCCTGGCAGCTTAACTGCATTAAGAGCTTAATCTCTCAGCAGTTCAGGCAACACATTAATATATTGGCAAGTAAACCAACTTCAAGTTTCTTTTTAAA
Organism: Sorex fumeus; assembly: GCF_029834395.1. Lineage (NCBI taxonomy): Eukaryota > Metazoa > Chordata > Mammalia > Eulipotyphla > Soricidae > Sorex > Sorex fumeus. The sequence continues at coordinate 29,381,217 of NW_026606065.1, forward strand.
ACAAACAAACAAACAAACCTCCTTTATCACTCTTCAGGAAAGGAAGAGAGAGGTTTTGTGTTTTGACTTTTGGGCCCAGATAAGGAAGGAGGGTGAGCGCCGTTCTTTCCTGGTGGAACAGGAAGTGGAAAGAGCTGGATCAGGTGGCCTACCTCACCTCAAGGACAATGCTAATTGTGGCTGGCGGTATTTCAGACACCACTTCCTGTGCAAGGACTAACTCTATCAGGAGACCAGAAACCGGGGCTCAGCATTTTTATTTTTTTTTATTTTTTATTTATTTATTTTTTGCTTTTTTGGGTCACACCCGGCGATGTACAGGGGTAACTCCTAGCTCATGCACTAGGAATTACTCCTGGCGGTGCTCGGGGGACCATATGGGATGCTGGGAATCGAACCCGAGTCAGCCGCATGCAAGGCAAACGCCCTACCCTCTGTGCTATCGCTCCAGCCTTCTTTTTTTTTTTTTTTTGCTTTTGCTTTTTTGGGATGAGGCTCAGCATTTTTAAAAAGAGAAGATTTCATTCGGGAAGTTGGTTAGACAATTGCTGGAAGAGCAAAAGAGAAAGTTGCTAAGGACTCAGGAAACCCTGCAGGCTTGGGGGGGAGAGGTAGCTATAGGAGGGAGCCCTAGCTAAGAGCTCAAAGTCTTCGAGCCAGAAATGAGGGGCTGCTCAAAGAAAGGGCCTGTGTGTTCAGGGGCTGCCCCAGGCCCCAGAGCTGAGACCTTGAAGGAAGGACCTGTGTTTCCAGCCTGTGGCAGTGCAAAAGGACCTGGGGATACTTCAAAGAGGGACAGGAAACAGGAAGGAGAATAGTTTAGGGAGCCCTGTGGCAGAGCACCCCAGGAAATGCCCGCTCTAGAGACTCCAACCCAGCACAGAGCAGGGGGCGGGGGATAGGGCACTGCCCGTGTGCTCTGCGCCCTGCATGGCTCATTCAGCGCGTCACCCTCTCCCCTCCTCCCTGTAAACCGGGGTGTGTTCACTCTGTGTAGATCCTGTAGGCAGGGTCAAAGGTCAAAACAAAATTTAATTTTGCCTGACAGCAAATAGGAACAGTAGCAGCAGCCAGAGTAAAGAGTCCGGCATGAGAAATTCCGTGGGCGTGTTGTCAGCAAAGCTGTTTTGACTTGCGTCTGTTCAGAAGATTGGCACTGACCTTGTAGGCTCAAGTGCATATTAGTTGCTGAGCAGGATTGGCCAAGAAATCAGTAGCCCCTTAGCATAAGGGCCCGGTCAGCGCTGCTAGTGATGTCGGTGGGCCCCACGGGTGACTTATGTGAAGCGGGGAGGAGAAAGACAGTCACTTTCTCCCCACCCGCCTCTGCCACTCGGGACCCAGGGTTGCTGGGTTCTTGTCTCGCCTCGCAGAAAGGAATTTCAGGAGTAGACAAGCAGTGAAGTAAATAGATTTTATTTGGAGGATTTTTAGGTGTGGAGGGGGAGAGAGAGAGTGAGAGAGTAAAGTTAGACACGAAAGCATGAAAGTACACATCTCAAGAGGGGAGATGCGGGCAACATGTGCTCAGGCACCACATGTGCTCGGCCACGTGGGCGCAAGCAGCACATGGGCTCAGGCAGCATATGCGCGAGCTTCCTTTGTTCAAGGTGGCCTTTATAGGGTTTCTCCAACCTGCCCCCACGTGGGGCTTCTTTCCAGGTAAAAGTTCGTTGCTAAGGAGGTTACCAGGGAGGTCCAAAAAGAGGAATTTCACGGGGAGGCCTATATCCTGAGGGTCTGCGGATGGTCTTATCAGGCCTTTGTTTTCTGTATCCACAAGTTGGATCATTCCTAGAATTCTTCTTCCACTGCAAAGGGCCTTTCCCTATCTACCGGCCTACATCACTGGCCAAGATTTTCTGTTGTCATTTCTTCTTTGAACAGGTGAAATACTGTAACTCGAGTTTCCAGATCTCACCGATAATTCCAACAACATCTTTCACAAATGGATGTTCATGAATGTTCCCATAATTTATTCAACTTTTCTTTATTTTTCCACATACTATGCCACCTGTTTGCTATATGGGTCACCAAGCAAGTCCGAAAGTTCCTTTTATCTCAAAGGCATTCTGGGGGCCGGAGCTATAGTACAGGGGGTAGAACATTTGCCTTGCACACAGCTGACCCAGGTTCGATCCCCAGCATCCCATATGGTCCCCAAGCACTGCCAGGAGTAATTCCTAAGTGCAGAGCCAAGAGTAACCCCTGACCATCACCAGGTGTGACCAAAATAATAATAATAATAACAAAAATAAAAGGCATTCTGGACCAAAAGGAAAAAGTCTTAAGCTCTGATCAATATTTTTTTTTGGGGGGGGGGGATCACCTTTCAGGGCTTACTCTTGGCTCTGCGCTCAGAGATCACTCCTGGCAGGCTCGGAGACTCTAGGGGATGCTGAGAGTTGAACCCAGGTTGACTGTGTGCAAGGAAAGCGCCCTGCTCACGTTACTATCTCTCTAACCCCAGCTCTGACCCCTTCTTGCCCTGTGTCCTCTTGCAGTTACAGGAGTGCCGTTCCTTCCGATAAGATGCACATCTGAACTGAGCTCAGGAGGGCATGAAGGTCTCCTGCTAAAAAGCCCTTCATGTTCTCAGGCCAGTTGAGAACTAGCTGCTCAATATTCTGTTATTCAAGTCCAACAACAGTCCCTGCCTTGGATTGGAAAAATTGTCCAGGGGGTGTTAAGTACTTACTTTGGACACAGCCAACCCAGTTCAATCCCTGGCACCATATATGCCCCTTGAGCACAGAGTCAGAAGTGATCCCTGAGCACAGCTAGGTGTGGCCACAAGCCAAAACAAAAAGTGAAAAGAAAAACAACAGCTTCTCTCAGAAGGAAGCAACAGATAATTATCTCCTTCCTAAAGGAGGCAGACAGACTCCAGGACTGAGCTCAAGAATTTTCCAGAGACCTTCCCAGGGGTGGGATCTGAAAACTCTTAGGTTTCTCTGAAGCTTAGAAATGTCTGGGGAGAGAATTCAGAATCTTCAGAGGTGAATTTTTATGCCATCTGTTTTTAATAACATTAACTATTAGGTTTCTCATTTTATCTAACATCTTGTCAGAATTGGAGTGGATGGTCTTTCCAGAAAAAGAAAAATTAGGGGTTTGTTTGTTTGTTTGTTTTTTGCTTTTTGGGTCACACCCAGCGATGCTCAGGGCTTGCTCCTGGCTCTGCACTCAGGAGTTACTCCTGGCAGTGCTTGGGGTTCATACGGGCTGCCGGGGATCAAACCTGGAATAGTCGCGCATAATCTCCCCCCTGGACTATCACTCTGGCTCCGAAAAATTAGGCTTTAATTTAGCAGTTTCGGTGACATGAAATATGCTTTGATTCTATGGAATCTCTACGTCTGGGGTGACAGGGAAACAGTTGTAAGCTTGCTGAGGCTGGAGGTAAAGTTCTTGTCTTGCCTACGGCTGACCCCGGGTCAAATCCCCTGTATTGCATGGTCTCCTAAGCACCAGTAGGGGTCACTCCTGAGCAGAGAGCTGAGAATAACTCCCTCCCGCACCACCACCATCACCAAAATAAAATAGCCAGCCTGGGGCCAGACTTCCTGTTACCTTTTCCTGCTCACCCCTTACTTGGTGCACTGCTTAGACAAGTTCCCTTCTTTCTCTGCCTCGCGTGTGTATCTGTAAAATAGTCATCGACTGCACCGAGATTATCTTGAGAATTCAATGAGTTGGTAGAAATACTGAGAAGCTGCCTAAGGAACAAGTCACAGGACCCGAGAGATAGCACTTGCCTTGCTACCGAGTCCCATCCCCGGCGTGACACAGAGTCCCCTGGGCCCCACCGGAAGCCGGGAATGGGCCCTGAGCACCGTCCCATGTGGCCTAATCACCAAACATAAACCAAGCCCATCCTCACGGGCAAGCAGGGGAGAGAGTGTAGCTGAGGTCCTGTGCTCTGTTTCAGTACGCGGATCTGAACCGCCACGTGGACGCCCTGAACGCCTGGAGGAACGCCACGATGCTGAAGCCCGAGCACAGCCTGGCTTGGAACAACATGATCATCCTCCTGGATAATACGGGTAGGCGAGGGCCAGGTGCCAGGCGCAGCCCACCCAAAAAGCAGGGAGGACTGTGCTTTAATTTCCCCCACGGGTGAGCAGGGAGTATGTCTTTGCGCCTCAATTCTTGTGCCATTTTAGTAGGACCAGGGCTAGAGCAATGAAATGGCAGAGAGGGCACTTGTCCTGCACGCAGCCAGCCAAGTTTGATGCCCCCCCTCACACCACAATTCTGACATCTATAAGATAATTTCCATACCACCAGGAGTGATCCCTGAGTACAGAAGCATGAGTATACACCTGAGCACCACCAAGTGTGGCCCCCAAACAGAAACAAACAGGTTAAATAACAGGAGCCGAGAGAGAGGGGGTGGGGGGAGTTAAAGCACTTGGCTTTGGGTCGCAGCTGATGGCTCCTGACCTCACATACTGTCCCCTGAGCACTGAGTCAGGAACAGCCCCTTGAACACTTCTGGAGGGACGCCCCCCAAAAAACTCATAAATTAATAAATTTCTTTATAATTAAAAATTATGTAAGTAAATAATGGCACTCTGTGAGCCACAGTTTGACATTGCTCATCTTATTTGTCCTAGAAAATGGCCTTGCCTTGGCCATACTGGAAGATGGGTATTTCGGTCTGTTTGGACTAGGCATGCATGCAAACACCCACACACATGCATACGCACACACACACGCCCAGCTGTTCCTGATCCCAGCCATCCTGCCATGGGAGAGCGAGCAGGGCTTCTGAGCGGATGGCCTGGGGGAGGTTGGGCTCCCTCTCAGAGACAGCCACTGAGCGATGCCCCCAGCTGGGTTCTCTTCTGAGAGAGAATGACCTGCACTCCATGGGCTGGGTCTTAGCCCGAGTGCCAGAATCAGTCAGCATCCTGCTCACCATTCCTAAGGACCTCAACACCCCAGCACCCTATGGGCAGTGGTGATGCCAGGAAGCTCTGTAAGCAGGGCAGAGACCCTCATCTTCCTAAACACCCAACTTCTGGGATGGCCAAGGCAAGGCTGATTTCTAGAATACAGAGATCGCAACGTCAAATTGTGGCCCACAGAGTGCCATGACTTACTTAATTTTTTTTTAATTAAAGAAATTATTCATTTATGTGTTGTTGGTGGCGAAGGTGTCCCACATTTCTCCCAAGAAAGTAGAAATTACTAAGTTGTGACAGTTTGTCTTGGTTTTGGTCTGGGGTCCCCACCTGGTGGTGCTCAGGGATGACCCATGGCGGTGCCAGGTATCTGGACCAGGTCAGCTGTTTGCCCGGCTTGTGCTTCAACCTTCAACCATCCCCCTGCAGCGTGTTCTGGCTCCCTCCACTCGTCTTTCCTGTCTGGATCTGAACCCTGGGAAAACCGGGATCAGGCCTCAGAGGCCTCTGCCATGGGCTTGGAAATTATCTTATAGATGTCAGAATTGTGGTGTGTGGGAACCAGAGCTCCTGTGTGTGTGTGTGTGTATCAGTATGTGTGTGTGTCTGGGTATGTGTGTGAGTATATGTATGAGTGTGTGTATGTGTGTGAGTATGTATATGTCTGCGTGAGTATGTATGTGTGTGAGTTGTTTGTGTGTGTGTTTGTATGAGTGTGAATGTGTGTCTGTGAGTGTGTATGTGTGTGTACGTGAATGTGTGAGTGTGTGTATATGAGCATGTTTGTGTGTATATGAGTGTGAGTGTATGAGTGTGTGTGAATGTGTGTATGAGTGTGAGTGTATGTGTGTGAGCGTGTTTTTGTGAGTGTGAGTGTGTGTATGAGTGTATGTGTGAATATTTGTGTGAGTGTAGTGTGTGAGCGTGTTTTTGTGAGTGTGTGTGTATGAATGTGAGTGTGTTTATGAGTGTGTGAATATTTGTGTGAGTGTATAAGTGTGTGTGAGTGTATGTGTGAATATTTGTGTGAGTGTAGTGTGTGAGCGTGTTTTTGTGAGTGTGTGTGTATGAATGTGAGTGTGTGTATGAGTGTATGTGTGAATATTTGTGTGAGTGTATAAGTGTGTGTGAGTGTATGTGTGAATATTTGTGTGAGTGTAGTGTGTGTGAGCGTGTTTTTGTGAGTGTGTGTGTATGAATGTGAGTGTGTGTATGAGTGTATGTGTGAATATTTGTGTGAGTGTATAAGTGTGTGTGAGTGTATGTGTGAATATTTGTGTGAGTGTAGTGTGTGTGAGCGTGTTTTTGTGAGTGTGTATGAGTGTATGTGTGAATATTTGTGAGTGTAGTGTGTGAGCGTGTTTTTGTGAGTGTGTATGAGTGTATGTGTGAATATTTGTGAGTGTAGTGTGTGTGAGCGTGTTTTTGTGAGTGTGAGTGTGTGTATGAGTGTATGTGTGAATATTTGTGTGAGTGTAGTGTGTGTGAGCGTGTTTTTGTGAGTGTGTGTGTATGAATGTGAGTGTGTGTATGAGTGTATGTGTGAATATTTGTGTGAGTGTATAAGTGTGTGTGAGTGTATGTGTGAATATTTGTGTGAGTGTAGTGTGTGTGAGCGTGTTTTTGTGAGTGTGTGTGTATGAATGTGAGTGTGTGTATGAGTGTATGTGTGAATATTTGTGTGAGTGTATAAGTGTGTGTGAGTGTATGTGTGAATATTTGTGTGAGTGTAGTGTGTGTGAGCGTGTTTTTGTGAGTGTGTATGAGTGTATGTGTGAATATTTGTGAGTGTAGTGTGTGTGAGCGTGTTTGTGTGAGTGTGAGTGTGTGTATGAATGTGAGTATGTGTATGAGTGTATGTGTGAATATTTGTGGGAGTGTATAAGTGTATGTGAGCGTGTTTGTGTGAGTGTATATGAGTGTGTGTGAGTGTATGCAGTGGTTCCACCTGGATGTCTGCAGCACTCCACCCAGAATCCCTGCAGAAAGGCCCTCCCCGCCATGGAAAACTGGTGTGTAAGCACAGGTCCTGCTCTCCCGTTTGCCCTCGCAGGGAACCTGGCCCAGGCCGAGGCCGTCGGGAGAGAAGCGCTGGGACTGCTCCCTAATGATCACTCGCTCATGTTCTCACTGGCGAACGTTCTGGGGAAGTCGCAGAAGTACAAGGTGCGCAGCCGGGGTAGGGTCTCATGGAGCAGGTGGGGGCTTCCGAGGGTCGCAGGGCACTCTGCAGCCAGCAGGAATTGGCCCCAAAGGTGTATTTGTGAGCAGATAGAACAGCGGGGAGGACGCTGACCTGGTCCCCCAAACATTACCAGGAGTGATTCCTGAGTGGTAGAGCCAGTAGGAACCCCTGAGCACCACAGAATATTGCCCCAAAAAAACAAAAGGAAAAAGAAAAAAGGTGCACTTGGGAGATCAGACCTTCGTCAGGATTCTCTGCTGGGACTCAATCTCGGGGAGCAGAAGCCCGAAGAAGAGACTGCGCCAAGCCCCTCCCCTGCCTCTCCCCTCTGGGAGTGGGGTTCACGTGGGGTGGGGCACGCGGGAGCTCGGTATGGGGATCACCTGCACCACACGGGTGAGGGCCCCTGGAAAACACGGACCAGACCCTCCCTGTGTCCGAGCATCTCCTTGCCACGTTCTAGAAGTGTCCGGGCATGCAACTCTGATCCGTGGGTTCGGGGCTCTGAGGAGGGGCGCTGGTGGTTGAGGCATGGCGGGGCGTGCCTGTGGAACCAGTCCAGACTCTGCCCCAGGGGTGGGACAAGGGAGCACTGTGGGGAAAGTGCTTGACCAGAACTCAGCAGACCAGAATCAATCCTCAGCACCCCAGAGGCTCCCCCAGCCCCCCACCCCCAGCAGTGATCCTTGAGCACAGAGCCAGGAGTCTGCCTTGAGCATAGCCAGGGATGGCCCCAAGAACAACAATCACCATGAGCAGGCTGCTTCTGGGTTGTGGGGCGTGGGGGGGTCCCCACTCGTGCCTGAGACTCCTGGAGGTGAGTTCATTGGTGAGTTTGTTGCTGCGGACTGCCCTGCCTGCCCACCCCTTCCTTCCCTGCCCTCCCGGCCTCCCTCACCCTCCACCCAGAGCCACGTGACTTTCTGCAAGGCACCAGATTCCAGCGTTGCAGGGAGGAAGCTCACGGGCCTTTCGCCCTCCCTCCGTCCACACCACCTTCACACCATCCCATGCACCTCCAACTGCCTCTCAGCACCCTGGGGAGCACCCTCTCAGCTGGTCCTCGAGAGCACTTCAGGGCAAGGGGCGCGGTGGAAGTCAGGGGCATGGGCATGTGGGTACTGAGTCTTTGTTGCACACGGTGCCTAACTTTCGTGTATTTTGTCTCAGGAATCCGAAGCTTTATTCCTCAAAGCAATTAAAGCGCATCCGAAGGCTGCGAGTTACCATGGCAATTTGGGTAAGGAAGTTTGTCAGCTTGAACTACGTCGAACGGCTCTGATTTCAGCAGAGCGGACGCGCGTCTATAAAGTTCGCGTTGGGAGAATAGGGTTTTCAAATCTACCTCCTGCAGCCCTTTGCCAGCTGGCATGGACCTGTGTGTTTATTCTTAGTTACTTCTTTGAGGAGTGTGGGCACCCCTGGCGGTGCTCCGGGTGCTGTCTGGGCCTTGTGACCCAGGGGACCGTGTTTGGTGCCAGCAGTTTAACCCAGGGTGCAGGTCTTTGCAGACAGCATAAGGTCCATGCCCTACCTCCTGCACTGGCTCGCATTTTTACAGGAATTGATGCTTTATAAAGCTAGCTAGTAGTCTGATCTAGAGCCAGGGAGATGGCCCAAGTGGTAGAGCGTGTGAAGGCTGGAGCGATAGCAAAGGGGTAGGGTGTTTGCCGACCTAGCACATGGCCAACCCAGGTTCGAGTCCCAGCATCCCATATGGTCCCCTGAGCACCGCCAGGAGTAATTCCTCAGTGCATGAGCCAGGAGTAACTCCTGAGCATCACCAGTTGTGACCCAAAAAAGGGAAAAGAAAGTGGCAGAGCACGTGCCTGGCATGTGTGACGCCTTGAGTGTCATCCTCACACGGTCCTCTAAGCAGCACCAGATGTGTCACTTCCACTGTCCCCCAAGAACCGCTGCCCCGGGGACTGTCACTGGGAGTGGGCCAAGGTGCCCCGAGCACCGCTACATGTGTTTCTCTGTGTAAGTGTGAGCGCTGGTCCGCACATTTCCCAAATCTGTGTGTGTGGACAACTCCCGTAGAATGAATGCAGCGCGAGCCTCGTGTGGTCCTGAGACTGAGATTCATTTAATCTTCAGAGTCAGGTCTCGGTGACTCAGCAACAGACAAGCTCTGGTTTGGCCCCGGGGTGCTGGGGAGCCTGGGCCAAGAGGTGCCTGGCCATGTGCAGGGCCGGGGCTTTGCACGGTCTCCAGTGGCTTCCCGGATGGGCGTGGCACACTGGGAGCCGCCGCCCGAGCTCTTAATCCTCACCCTGGTCTGGGCAGTGGGTGATGGTGGAGCCTCCGGGTGGGGGATCGTGTCAGGCGATGCAGAGAAGCCCAGAATTTCCTCCGGGAGCTTAGTCACCGCATGGGCCAGAGAGGGAGTACAGTAGGTCACTGCACACAGTGCTGAGGCCGTGACCCTGGTTTGATCCCCGGGACCACCTTGGGTCCACCTGAGCTCCACTAGGGGTGACCCCTGAGCTGAGTCAAGAGCAAGCTCTGAGAACTGCTGGGTGTGGCTTGAAAACAAACAGAGGAGAAAAAAAGGGGAAAACACAGTCTCCAGGACTTTAACTACAAAAGTGAGTCAACAAGCAGTAGGGGCGGGTGGGGGTTCGCAGGGAGATGAAAAAGAGCATGAGGGGAGCGGGGAGGGGAGGAGGAGACACCTGGGGCGGGAGAGGTTGGCACTGCAGGGAGGTGATAGTGAGTGATATCCCTAAGCATAGACACTGTTAGGACCACGTGGCCTAAAGTGCCATAAAAATAAAGACCCTCACAGTTTAGAAAGCAAGCAGCCCTTCCCAGAGCCTGGCTGCAGAAAGGTCACAGCCGGGATGCAGGGACTTTCCACAGCCATTTGGGAAACCCCATGTGCAGCGGTGTTCTGGGGTTTCTTTGTGCGAGGCCTCGGGGTGCCACCAGTTCCCGCTGCAGCATTGCCATGCAGTTCCTCTCTGGCTCTTTCAGCCGTGCTCTATCACCGCTGGGGTCATCTCCACCTGGCCCAGAAGCACTACGAGATCTCTCTGCGGTTGGATCCCACTGCCTCCGGGACGAAGGAAAATTATGGGCTCTTGAGAAGAAAGCTGCAGCAGACGCAAAAGAAAGACGTCTGACACTCCCCCCACCCTAACCGTCCCCGTCTCCTACGAGAGAAAGACGTCGGACCCCTCTCTCCTGTGAGAGACATTGGACCCCTCTCTCCTGTGAGAGACATCTGACCCCTCTCTCTCCTGCGAGAGAAAGACGTCGGACCCCTCTCTCCTGTGAGAGAAAGACGTCGGACCCCTCCTGTGAGAGAAAGATGTTGGACCCCTCTCTCTCCTGGGAGAGAAAGATGTCCGACCTCTCTCTCCCTTTGCGGGCCGCGTTTGTGCAGGTGGCCGTACAGCCAGGCCCAGCATTCCTGTTACGTTGAACCGTTTCAGAGGCTCGTGTGGTGTTCATTCCAGGCTGTCTTCTTTTCTATGAGAACAAAGACACGCAAAAAGATTACAGCACCAGCAATAGAGGCTTGAAGGCTTGATGTGGCTTTCGCATGGAAATGGTATTTTTTCATATAACTCCAATGTAAGTTCTAAATTCCAGCAATGAAGCCCTTTTTTTTTTTAATTAAGAAGAAAAAAGAGAAAAAAATAATCTTGAGGGCTGGAGACATTGTTGAGGTATTAAGGTGCTTGCCTTGGAGGTGGCCAACCCTGCTCAATGCCTGGCACCCTGCAGGTGCCTTGGAGCGAGCCCTGAGCACAGCCAGGTGTGGCCCCCCCCAAAAAAAAGATCTTCAATTGCTGATAGTAGAAGGAAAAACACATTTGGGGTGTGTAACTGACACACAGTGACTGATGCATCATTGCAAACCTCAGTAACAGGCTGAGACCCTACAATGTGTAAAATATCCATGTCTGTATATTAGAATCATTATTTAATGAGAAAAAAGGGTAAATTAAGATTCAAGGGGGGGTCTTTTTTTTTTTTTTTAAATATATTTAAGTGTGTTTTTGTTGTCCTGAGCAGGGCAAAGATTGAAGAGGGGGAATTTCCACAGTTAGTGGGTCTGGAGGCATTTTACTTATAGGAAGAAATTCACTGAAACTTTTTTTGGATGCTCCAATTGTGTGGTCTCATGACTGAGGAAACCACGTAGGTTCCTGTGGGAACATTCCGCTCACAGACATGCAAGCCACGCTTGAGGAAGGAGCAGACCCAAGTAGAATCCGTCTCACATTATTGTGTGAGCTCTGCCTTTGTTCTCCCCGGTATTAAGAGGGCTATCCATAGATATACATTGCGTTTCTAACGGAAAAGTAGTTTTCTGTTGAGCTGACTGGGAATCACGGTTGTCCCCTTATCTAGAACATGTGCCCCACATTGGCGGTGTCTGGTATCTTCAAGCAACTCCTGTTTGCGTCCATCAGAATAATCATGTTTGTTTTCTCACAGCAGTGACCTCATGACTTATGCAATCTCTGTCATTCCTTAGGCAGTAAAACGATTACACGACTCTTTCTCACGGTGCCTTCTTAATAGCTGGTTTTCAAGGCAGCGGACTTTGTGTCTTCTTTTTCCTGAAAATAAAGTCAAAATGACTGAATCATCATCTCAAGAATGGGGTTTCTGTTTGGTCTTAGGATCACCGCCTAGATGTGGCAATAGTGAGGACAGAATGATGAAACTCCAAGTGGCCGTGAACAGATGGTCCCTCTGCTCTCGGTTTGGGGAGTCAGCAGTATCTGGAGTTGGAACTTTGGAGGGAAGAGAAGGGCTGCACCTTGGAAAAGGTGCCAAAATAGCATTGTGTTTCCTGGATCGTAGAGGTAGGGACTGTCTAACCTAGATTTCCGCGTTTAAAGGCTTTAGCGTGATGATGACAGGCTTGATGATGGGTGTCAGGAGTGGGGGCCCTTGGGTGGGGAGGTTCACTCCCCATGATGCTCAGTGGTTCCTCCCAGAGGTGCTGCGAGACAAAGCTGAGCTTCCTCCACACACACACAGTCTTCTGGGCATCTCCCCAGGTCCTGCTTGGTGCTTTTGTGAACGCCAGTTCCTTTCTTTAGAACAGTGCTTATCTCTGCTCTAAAATGGGGAAAACGAAACCATCCATCTTGAAAAACCATGGAAAGTTCACCCACACACACACACACACACATGTAAAACCTTCCATGTGCAGGTCAGGGATCCCCACCCCACCCCCACATCCACCACCAAGGAAGCTCAGCATCTTTCTCCAGGCCAGCACCCAGGATGTCCACGCAAGTGGCTTCTTTCCGAAGGAAGAGTCTCCGGGCTGATGATGGAGAGGGTGGGGAATAGATTTAAAATTGGTTGTTTCCAGGGTTGGAGAGATAGGGATGGGGTGCCAGGGATCTTGCCTTGCACGCAGAACAGCCCATATGGTCCCCAAGCACCCCCAGGAGTGATCCCTGAGCACAGAGCCAGGACTAAACTCTGAACACCACCCCTCTCTACCCCTCACCCCCCAAAGTGGCTGCTTTTTTTTTTTTTTGTCTTTTCTTGGTTTGGAGCCGTACCCAGTGATGCTCAGGGGTTACTCCTGGCTCTGCTACAGAATTACCCTGGTGGTGCTCAGGGGATCATATGGGATGCTGGGGATTGAACCTGGGTGGGTTATTCCTGGGTTGACTGAGCCCCGTGTGTCCTGTTTTCCGAAGCCACATACAAGGTAAATGCCCTACCTGCTGTACCATTGCTCCAGGCCCAAAAAGTGGCTGTCTCTTTTCTATCTTTTATTTTTATTTTTTGTTTTCTCAGGGGCCACACCTGACAATGCTCGGGGGTTATTCCTGGGTTGACACTCAGGAAATACTCCCGGTGGTGCTCAGGGGACCACCTGGGGTGCCAGGGATCTGATCTGGGCCAGCCATGTGCAAGGCAAACACCCAACCCGCTGTGTTATCTCTCCAGCCCCCAAATGAATCTGTTTCTGAGTAAGAAACAGGGAGAGGCTGTGCCTCCGCCTTGCGAGTCTGCATTATTTGGAGTCTGCATTATTTGAAATGTTTTTCTCTAAATCAAGGAGCTCCGTGTGTGGTGCCGCCGAGAAGTGCAGACTTGTTTGTAATTAGGCTGTAATAAGGCGCTTTGGCAGGAAAGAGACCCCACGTGGGCAACTGCAGTGGTTACATGGCTCTGCCAGCAGGGAGGGAGATGGTGGGGGGCCAGGGGCCAGACCACACCCAGGGAATAGGCCGTGGGCAGGTGTGGGGAAGTGGACACGCAGTAGGGTCAGTGCTGGCATGGCATCGGCCTAGACCTCAACCATGAATAGCTTTGTAAATCTTGGTGCCTTACTAAAGAAAAATTACAAACGAGAAAAAGGTGGTGCTGGAGAGATAGTAAGTACAGCGGGGAGGGTGCTTGCCTCGGACACAGCTGACCTGGCACCCCAAGCCTACCAGGAGTAGTCTCTGAGCACAGCCAGATGTGGCCCCCAAAAAAAACAAAACAATTTTTTTAATAATAAAAATAAAGAAAAGACGAGACTTGGCCTACAGCACTTTCAAATCTTGACTGGGCCCTGTGTCTCCTGTTTTCTGAAGCCTCCATGGATTTCCCCAGATCCCTCCTGCAGGGGTACTGTCCTGGCAGGAACACTCCTGGGTCCAGCCCTGACACCACATCTGGTCTCCTGAGCACTGCTGGGTTTGGCCAAGAGGAGAGCGGGTTGGCTACTGCAGGTTTTGGGCTCACCCTTCAGCGACCGGGTGTAGGGTTTATATAAGGTTGAGGGAGTGAGTGGTGTCACCCTCCAAACCCACGGCCATTTGCATCTCAGAATAGGACTGTAATTCTGAAATAGAGTCTTGACAGATGTAATGAGTAAAGCACCTAGAGAGGAAATGATCCTGTATTTTGGGGGGCAGAGGGCAAGGTCCAATGCCCCAGTTCTTGGCTTGAGCTCAGGAATTACTCCTGGCGGTGCTCGGAGACTATAGGAGAGGATTGAACCTGGGTGGGCCACATGCAAGACAAGCGCCCTCCCTGCTGGGCTATCCGCGTGCCTACCCAGTGGTACCCTCTGACAGGGCACCCAGGCAGCACCAGAGGGCTGGCAGGGTTTTCTCTGGGGACAGAAAGCACAATGCACTCAGGACAGGGGTGTGGCCCCCACCCTCCAGACCCCTCAGCCATAGCCAGGCCAAAGCAGAGCCACTACCTGGGGGTCCCGCTCCTGCAGGCCCAAAGGCAAAAGACTGCAGGAAGGTTAGAAATCAGAAATACAGAGGCTGGAGCGATAGCACAGCGAGGAGGGCATTTCCCTTGCACATGGCCGACCTGGGTTTGATTCCCAACATCACATATGGTCCCCTGAGCAGCGCCAGGAGTAATTCCTGAGTGCAGAGCCAGGAGTAAGCCCTTGAGCATCGCTGGGTGTGACCCAAAAAAAGAAGGAAGAAAGCAGAAATACAGAGAAAAGCAGCCATGGAGGAGGCAGGGACTGGTGTGATGCGGCCGCAAGCCCAGGAAGAAACAGGAGCTGCTGGGAAAGCAGGAAGGTCCCTCCGTGCCCGGCCCTGCCCACAGCAGCACCGCTGGTGCTGAACGCGACCCAGGTCCTGCAGACGCGGGGTGGTCCTCGGTAACAAGCACAGCAAGTAACTTCAGCCTTCAGCAGCTTCCCTCCCTCGTCTGTTAAGTGAGGAATGATACTGCATTGTTGGGGGTTGGGGGGTCACGGGGGCTCAAAAAATCAAACACCATCCAGACATCACACAGGGTGCACCGAGCCCTGCCAGGAATGATCCCGGAACACAGAGCCAGGAGTAAGCCCTGGGCACAGCCAAGTGTACCCCACCCCCCACCCCCAGAATCCCCAAATATACCTTTTTAACAGAAGTATAAAAGTGTTGGGAGGTTTAAATGAGAAAAAAGTATATAAAAGTTCAACCAGCTTGGCTTATAGCAGTTACTAAAAAAAAAATCACTGTCACTGTCCTCCTGTTGTTCATCGATTTGCTCTAGCGGGCCCAGTAACATTGTGAGACTTGTTACTGTGTTTGGCATGTCGAATACATCACGGTAGCTTGCCAGGCTTTGCCGTGCAGGTGAGATACGCTCAGTAGCTTGCCGGGCTCTCCGAGAGGGGCGGAGGAATTGAACTCGGGTCGGCCGTGTCGGCCGCATGCAAGGCAAACGCCCTACCGCTGTGCTATCGCTCCAGCCCATTAAAAATATATAAATAAATAAAATACATCACTTTTCTTGGGTATTTTGTCCTGTAATTAAATGAGTACAAGTAACCTCAGATTTCTACTTTTTTAAAATTACTTTTGTTTTAATTTCTGATTAGCAGCCAATACTTTCAGTCTGATACTCTTTGTTAAACTGCCTTCAGCATCTTCCATTTCTTTTTATTTTTAAATATGTGACATTATTTTTCAAAGAGGGCCAGGAAAAATTTCTTGCTTCCTACTGTAATAAGTGTGTAAGAAAGAGATTTCCTCATTAAATAGCACCTTTTGTACATTTTTTTAAAAAATGGTTTTGTCTCGGTAGCTATATTTTTATAGCATCAATTTTAATGGTCTGAGTTGAGACTCATTGGGAGAAATATCAAAACAGCTCATTTCTTAAAACTCCTTATAAAGTAGCTTCATGATCATTTTTTTTGTTTTTTTTTTGTATGAGTACTGCTATTCAGCCACTGATTAGCTGATTGAATTGTGCATAAACTCCACTTTGCTTTTTTTTTCATTTTTTATAATTTTATTTATTGAATCACCGTGAGAGCAGTTACAAAGCTTTTGGGTCTGAGTCTCGGTCATACAATGAAACACCCGTACCTTCACCAGTGCCCATTCTCCACCACCAAAAACCCTAGTATACCCCCATCCCACACCCTCCCCCCACCTGTGGGTAGATGATTTCCACATTACTCTCTCTCTACTTTGATCACATTCAATATTTCGACACCAGACCCACCATTATTATTTGAGATTTTACCCCTACACTCAGATATGCTAAAAAGGCAACAATAGATAATTTGTGTACTATTGCTGGTTATGAATAACATATGATGTCGTGTGGCTGCAGTAGGGCCATGTGATTTTGAAATTCCGAAATTTTAACACTTAAATCTGGAGGGATTTCTGCCAAAAGCCACTGGGTTTCGAGATTTGCCCCTGAGTCTCTGGGATCATGGCTGTTGAGCTGCTTGATCAAGGAGCCAGAGAGGCCATTTGTGGGCGATGACTTGTGGTCTCATTGGGGTGGGGAGGACAGGCCCGGCTCCACCCCATCCCGTGAAGCCCAACAAGTTTCGTCACTGCGGGCCCAAGCTTGACTCTCCAATGGCCTCTGGAGGATGGCGGCCACCAAGCCACCAGGGGAAAACAGGCGGAGGGACAGCACCCTTTCCCCCCTAGGGTGGCCTGGCGACAGTAACCTACTGCAGGGTCCGGACACATTTCTGCCAAAAGCCGCTGGGTTTCAAGATTTGTTTCTGAGTCTCTGGGATCAAGGCCATTAAGCAGCTTGATCAGGAGCCAAAGAGGCCATTCATGGACGATGGCTTGGGGTCTCGTTAGGGAGGGGAGGACAGGCCTGGCTCCCCCCCCCCCCCCCCCCCCCCCCCATCCCGTGAGGCCCAACAAGTTTCATCACTGCGGGCCCAAGCCTGATTGTCCAAAGTCCTCTGGAGGATGACAGCCACAGAGCCGCCAAGAGGGAGCAGGTGGAGTGACAACACCCTTTCCTCCCTGGGGTGGCCCGGCGACAGTAACATACTGTGGGATCTGGATGCATTCCTGCCAAAAGCCACTGGGTTTTAAGATTTGTTTCTGAGTCTCTGGGATCATGGCCGTTAATCAGCTGGATCAGGAGCCAGAGAGGCCATTCGTGGGCAATGACTTGGGGTCTCGTTGGGGTGGGGAGGACAAGCCCAGCTCCACCCCCATCTCGTGAGGCCCTGTGTGTTTCGTCACTGGGGGCCCAAACCTGACTATCCAGTGGCCTCTGAAGGATGGCGGCCACCGGGCCGCCAGGGGGAACAGGCCAAGGCACAAAACCTATTCCCACCTGGGGTGGCCCAGCGCCTGAAACCCATTGCAGGGACTGGACGCATTTCTGCCAAAAGCTGTTGGGTTTTGAGATTTGTTTCTGAGTCTCTGGGATCATGGCCGTTAAGCAGTTCGATCAGGAACCAGAGAGGACATGCTTCCAATTATAAAGCTGAGCCGGAGGTGGGTTGTGGATGTGTCTCCCACATACCTAACTTTTGGGCGTTTACTTTCTTGGTAAACTTTGCCCCAAGTTTTGGGGTCTGGCCAAAGGCACAGCAGCAATTTTGGGGTATCTGGAAGTCTGAAGGCGCCATCAGGCTGCTGATGCACTCGCCTCACAGGTACAGATTGACCTGCTGGTGGCACCATACCCCTCTGCATGATCATTTTTTACAGGGCTGCTCAAGAAAACAGGTCTCAGCCAATGAGGTGCTGGTGCACAGAGTCATGGAGGAAGGCAGAGGGCAGGCGAGCTGTTCCGAGACAGCCACCGGGCAGCTCAGGAGACCTGGATTGATTTAGGATTTTGATTGGGCGGGGGACGCACCCAGCAATATGCCGGTCTTATTCCTGCTCTGCCCTCAAGGATCACTTCTGGTGGGGGCTCAGGGCGCCATCAGGGATGCCGGGGATCAAACCTAGGCCAGCCACGTGCAAGGCCAGCACCTTACTTGCGTTGGAGACTGATTTTGGGACTTTGGGGTCTGCCTGGTCCCCGGCTCTAGAGGCTGTGAGAACCCCCCTTGGGCAGCACCATTTGAGTCCAATGGGGAGTGGGGAGGGTCTTTGTCTCTGTGCTCCCCGGAGGAGGATGCACTGGTGACAGCATGAAGCTGGGTGCACCCACGTGCAGAGCTGATGATTAAACCATCCTTAGAGGGGGTGGTCTTTTGATAGCGGGGCTGCAGCATACATAGCCCAGCTGGATTCAAGCTTTGGGGGATAGAAAGGGGGAGGGCAAACCAAGCTCCCCTTTCTTCTCTGGCTAGGCCGTGCCCACCTCCTCCTGCATGTTCATCCATGGTACGAGCCCCAAGGCCACACCGTGCTCCTCCATGGCCAGAATCATGCTGGATTCCCAGATCAGTTTTTGTTTGTTTGGGGCCTTCATTTGGTGGTGCTCATGGCTTGTTCCTGCTTCTGGGCTCAAGGACCACTCCTGGTGGGGCTCAGGGGACCACTTGGGGTGCGGGGGATCAAACACAGGTCAGCCAGGTGCAGGGCAAGCGCCCTGCCCACTGTCCTATCTCTCCGCCCCCCGTGTCTGTGTGTTAAAAACAGTATGTTGTAAAATGTCAGGATCTTTGCCGTTCTCGTGCCCTTGTGGATATAGAATATTTGGGTGGATTTTCTGATTCTGATGAGGCATCTCAGAGGAAAAAGGAGGCATCCTTGGTCCTCAGGCTGTGGTGAGAGATGACCACAGCCTGACCACACCGTGACCTCCCCGCTTTCTCCAGGGGCTGGCTAAAGATGTACCAGCATTCCTTTGGTGGGTGACAGTTGTTTTAGGAGGGCAGAGGCCACACTCAGCCGTGCTCAGAGGTCACTGCTGTCGGGAGCCTCTGTGTGGCGATGGAACCAGGATGAGCTGTGTGCAAGGCAAGCACCTCAGCCCTCACAGCTTACTGCTTCCTCCTCTGCTGAGGAACCTTGCTCTGGACAGGCCTGGCCTCTTGGACATGTTGCTGTCTGTGTTAGGGGGAACCCAGGTCACCTGGTGCAAAGAGGCAGCCTGTCTCCCTCCCAGGGGCACTGGGACGCGTTGGGAAGGTCATCGGGTGCACAGGCTGACACTAAAAGCCCCCACGTCCCTTCTGCAGCCCAACACGAGTTGGACCCTCGGTTGCAGCCCTGCCTGGGCTTAGCCGCTGCTCCCGGCCGACCTCCACCTCGCCTCAGTCTCCAAAGCCTGCCTCCAGTGGGGTGCTCTGGTGTGCACGCTCCCAGTCTGGCCAACTGTTCATCCCTACTGGGTCCAAGCCCTGCTTGGTGCTGGGGTCGCCCATGGGTCATGGCCTCGTCCTATGACAGCATCAGCCTCAACTGCCCAGGGGCTCACTCGCCAGCGCAGGCAGCAGAGGCCACAGACCAGGGCTCCCCGGAGCCCATCCCCTGGGCTTAGCACTGCTTTACTGGGGAGGGGCCGTGGGGGGCTCTCCCAGTGATACCCAGCCAGTCGGATGGCACAGTTCAATGCTCAGCCCCAGGAGGCAGTTCCGGGGCTGCTGGGGCCATACCAGTTGGTGCCTGTTGTGTGGGACGGGAGTTAGAGCTCAGGCCTCCACACGCCCAAGGTTGGTTTGTGCTCTGACCGTGGAGTTGCTTAAGTGGCCACAGAAAATTATTTCCTTCCTTTCTTCCTTCCTCCATCTCTTCCTACTGTTTCCTGCCTTCCTTTTCTTTCTTCCTTTTCCCCTTCTTTCCCTTTCTCTTTTCTTCCCTTCCCTTCCATCCTCCGCCCACCCCAACACACACACACAAAGCATGAAAAGCGTTATTAGGCCGCATCACATGCATTTCCGAAAGGGTCAGGCACTCTGGTATCCAGTCCTGGTGTTCACCCGACGGCGCCTCTGCAGATGTGTATAACGGAAATGATCCTACTGGTCAGTCTAAGGCCGGACGGAGCAGTGTCCTCCTGTGCCGGGCATTTACTGCCTACGGCTCTGGGGCCCAAGCTACATTTTTTCCACCATTATCTATATTTCCAGGAACCAGGTAAGCTTCATTTCTCTCTTAAGGGGGCTGGAGTGATAGCACAGTGGGTAGGGCGTTTGCCTTGCATGCAGCTGACCCGGGTTTGATTCCCAGCATCCCATAGGGTCCCCCAAGCACCGCCAGGAGTAATTCCTGAGTGAAGAGCCAGAAGTTATCCCCGTGCATCGCTGGGTGTGACCCAAAAAGCAAAAAAAAAAAAAAAAAGCTACTGTCTGCATAGCAGGACCAATACCATGATTCTGGCTTGAAGCATAACAGTGGCAGGTGAGGGTATCATGTGGCTGTAGAGGATTTGCTTTGCATGGGTTTGATCCCCAGCACAGCAATGAAGGAGAAGTATAAAGGGGAGAAGAGGGGAAGGAGAAGGTGGTGAGCGAAGGTACTGTCTAGAGATCAACTTGCAACCTGACTGGCTTTTCAATGTAATTAGCTTCCCATTCTGGTGAAGCATCTATTTGGCGCAAATCAGCTTATCTTTTCTGAGAATTCTTACAATTATTCTTCTATTCATAATGACAGAATCATTCACCAAAACAAATGAGATAATTTTCTATAGTGCATTATTCTAGTCTTTTTGCTTATTATTTCTAAAGAAGATGTTTAAGGACAGCCTAAGTCATCTCAATTGTAATTGTTTGGGAAATTCCACAGAAAAGGTGCTATGTGTCTTGGGGGAGAAAAGGTCCATGCTTTATTTTTAAGTATCTGGCAACAAGGCATATCATCCTGAAGGCACCCATTCATTCTAGAAATACCGTGATTGGACTTAATGTGAATGAACTTAGCTTTGTGAAGTGGGTTCTCTCTGTTCATTAATTTCCTTTCCCTGGAAATTGCTTAGCAATGAGACCTATTGTACTGAGTAAAATAACTTGAAAGAATTAAAAAAAATTGGTCGGCTGCCTTCCAATTGAACAATTCTTTTGAACCACTTTTAGAAATGGAAACAAGGAATCCAATCATTTGAGATATACATGTATACATGTTTTTTCCCTTTTCTGCACAAACATTTGCCTAATGGACCCAATTTGTAAATCCCATGTATAGAGTTTTTTTTTTAAGATTTTTTTGTTTGTTTGGTGTGTGTAGGGGGGTATGGGGGGGGGGTATTTTGACCACACCTGGCTATGCTGGTAGGGGACCATATTCATTGCTGGGGAGTGGATTGGAGTTGGCTGCATGCCAGGCAAGTACCTTAACCCTTGCACTATCTCTGAAGCTCCCACTCCTTTTTTTCTTAATAGACACTGAAGTTTGAATTGATCATTTTCATGTGTTGCAAGGCACTTTTTATTCTCTGAAATTTTTTAAGCATAAAAATAGGCAAACTCCTTCTTAATTACATGAACTACACAAAACATGCAGTCTTTTTAGGTTTTGCAGGTTATTTTGAAGCCAATGAGGGCTCTTATAGTAATTTACTTGGATACTGGGATAATATTTCAGTAGATTTAATCGAGCTCCTCAGTTTTATTTCAAACTCCTTATGTGTGATCTCCCCATTCTGCTGTTTAATTCACATTGTAAGTGCCAAGAGATATAGAAAATATTTTCCCATCTATTGTGTGATACCTGTGATGTTGGAGACAAGCAGGTGACAGAGAGATGAGACCAGGCTTCTCCACACAATACCAAGCAGAGTATATCTCACCAAATAGATAAACCAGGCACCTCCTTTATTACATCCAAGTCCGGAAAAACAGATAGGGCAACTACCTGCATGGTCTTAAATAACAAAAATGGTCATCCTCTGGGGTGGCAAGATAGTACAGCGGGTGGGGTGATTTTCTTGAACACAGACGAACCTGGTTTGATTTCCAGCACTGCATGTAATTCCCCCAACCCCAGCAAGGCCAGAGTGAGCCCTGAGCTGAGAGCCACGAGTGATCCCTGAGAGTGGCCCCCGAACAAAACCAAAAAATAGTCATCATAGTATGACCATAAATGTATCAAAGTAATACACTGGATGCCTAATATGTACATGTTATGTAACACGTGCATTTAATATAAATATAAGACGCTTAACTATTCCAGAAGAGTCGCTGGCTGATGCAGAGGGTCTGTGTGTGGCAGTGGGACCCGCACAGGGACCAGGGTTTTGTTTCCTTATTTACCTTACCATAAAGGATAACGGTTTGTCCAATTATCAGTACCTAAATATTTATATTGGGGGAAGAGAGGACAAGTGTCCCCTCTACATCTCTGTCCCAGATCTGTCACCTGGATCCTGAGAGTAACATGACTAAAACCAGAAAGACAATCTTCAGAGAAAAATTCTCACGGCGTTCCTATTTTTCGGGGCGGGGGGGGGATGTTGTTTGGGGGCCACACCCTGCAGTGCTCAGGGTGGCTCTGCGCTCAGGACCACACCTGGCCGTGCTCGGGGACCAGATGGGGTGCCAGGGATCAAAGCCAGGTCGGCTGCGGAGCGAATACAGTGGGTCCTGATGTGGGGAGGGGGTTCTCAGATTAAACCCCCGTCCAAGCAAGGGGCAAAAACTGAAGACAGACAGAGTTCCCCCCTGCGAGGGGCTGCAGGAAGATGCGAGTATCCGCTGCGGCCCGGGGAGGTGGTGGGCGGTGCGCCCAGGTGAGCCCGCGCGGGGCTGGGCCGCTACTTCGTACCGCCTGCAGGGGGCGCGGCCGGGGGCGGCCTCGGCGGGGGCGGTTCCGCTCGGCGGGCCGGGCCGCTCTGGCCGGCCGGGGCAGGTGAGGCGCGGTGCGGTCCCGGGGGCTGCGCTGGACCCTGCGGGCTCGGGGGGCGCCAGGGGCGGGGCCGCGGCGGTTAACCGCTCTGGCTCGGACTTGGAAGCGGGTTAGCCGGGGCCCCGGGGCCCGGAGCGCTCGGCCGCAGCCGCCTCTGACGCCCAGGTCCAGAGGGACGCCCAGGCGCGTCCCTTCCCGTCCTGTCCACCGCCCTCGACCCGGGGCAGCGCGTGGGAACCTGGTCAAAAGCGCGCCAGCCCTTGACCCCCCCTCGCCGTGGCCCTCATCCGCCCCCCGCCCTAGGCCCCCGCTTCCCCCACCGTCCCCTTGCAGCCCCCCAACTCCACAATCCCGCCAGAACAAAAGCTGCATTTTTACAAAATTGCAATTTTTTTTTTCAAAAACGCCGTTAGTTCCAGTGGGTGAACCCGGGGCGGGGACGTGTTTTGGACTCTGACTTTGCCAAGGAGGGGGGGCGCAGAGGTGGAGGCGGCCGCCGCTTGAGCCGGCGTGAGGGTCACCTGGGGCTTGTCTGGCTGGGTTGGTTAGATCCGCTGGACGTTCCGACGACCTCCCTGGACGCTCAAGTGCAGCCCCTGGAAGGGCCCCCTGTGGGGGGCGGCGCCCCAGTATGAGGCTGTGTGCCCCTGTTGGCAAGGGGACCAAGGAAAGGTCCAGCAAAGGAACAGCCAAACCCGGAGGGCCTAGTTGTTTTTCCAAAATCTTTTTGGATCTTTTCTGAGAACCTGCCCAACCGGCTTTGGCAGACCGCCGCTACTGGTGGTGGGGGGGTGGGGGGGGGTGGGGAGGGGTGTCTGGGGCTGCCTTGCGCTGGGGTGACCCCAAGAATCCCTACCAGTAACGGTAGGGGTGTGGCCCTACTGCTCCTCCCCGCTCCCACACACCCCATTTAAAAATATATATATGGTATATGGGCCTGTCTGTCCACGCAGTGACTTAATTAAGGGTCACTCCTGCCCGAGCAGGTGCCAGGAGTTGTCCGGGCATCCCGCCCAGGTTGCGCCCACCTGCGGGCGGGGCTCGGGGTGCAAGGGGTGCAACGAGTCCATTCTCTCCTGGACACTGCTGGGGAAAGCCCAGGGCGCGCCAGCACGCGGGCCCCAGCCAAAGGTCAGAGGGCGGGAGCTGCGGGCGGCTGGGAAGGACAAGGGCACTGTCCAGCCGGGTGGAGATTCTCTGGAGCACGGGTGAGAGGCGGGCGCAGCTGGGAGGGGGTACCTGGAGAGGAAAGGCTGGAGATTAAAAAAAACATAAAAGCAAGAGTCTGGGGTTTTCGTTTCCGGGCCACACCAGGCAGGGCTCAGGACTCAGCCCTGGCTTGTGTTCAGGGGTACCTCCTGGCCGGGCACCAGGGACCTTAACCAGGATGTGACACATGCAGGACAAGTGTCCTGCCCCCTGCATCAGAGAGGGAAGGGGAATGTGGGGGGGAGCATCATCAATGGTGCAGTGCCTTGGGGAGTTTGATTCCCTCATACTGCAAAGCAAAAGGGAGTGGGTGAGGGGATAGTCCAACACCCACTGCCTCGTGCAGGGGGAGGAGACTTAATACATCTGGAAAAGCAGTTGCTGTTTAACCGCAGGCTGGCATTCACAGAGTGGCCTGAAAGGGCAGTTTCTGGTGGCCATGGCATAGTGGCCAAGGTCCCCTCCAGCTCAGGCCACTGTGGTGTCTTCTCCCGGCCCGTTTTCTAAAGCAGTGCCCGGTTGCCCTTTAGACTGTGGGCTGCCTGCTGTCTCTTTAAATCAGGACGGCCTGGGCTGGCCCACTTTCTCCCGGAAGGGCCAACGCTGGCCTCACCCTGGCCCCTGGCCCTGGCCCCGAGGCTCTCAGAGGGCTGAGCAGCGGGGTGGCTTTCCCAGGGCATGAGTTGGCAGAGCGTGTTGCCGACTCGAGAAACCCTGGGGGGCGTCTCGGAAATGCCCACCCCAAAGGTTGCCAGGTAGCCAAACCTTTCTCTCTGCTCCCGCACCCAGGGAGAGATGGGGCAGCTGCTCTTCTGGGGGCTTGAGAAGTGGGGACCTTCCCCTTCCTTCCCCACGCCTCCTCCCTCTTGCTCCCAGGCGGCAGCAGGACCCTCACCGGCCCGAGGGCTCCCAGCGGGCGTGGAGCAGTGAGGGGCAACGCCCGTGACCTGTGATACCAGTTCTCCGGGGCCGGGTGTGACACCCCAGAGCCCCCCACGTGGGAAGCAGCCAGGGTCCAGGTGAGCCACACCCTGTGCCACTGGTGCCCAGTGGACTTGGTTGCTCCGTGCTTTGCACGCGGCGCCTGCCAACGGTGGCCCCCTGCTCCGGACCAGGACCAGGATCGCGATGTTCTGACGCCTTTGGTTCATATACAGGGCGGCAGGGAGAGGAGCCTTTGTTTGCTGGGGTGCCCTGGAAGCTGGTGCCGGGGGCAGGGGTTGCTCCCAGCAGGGCCAGCACCAAGCGGCCTCTGGGACTGGGTCCGCGCTGGCGTCTGATGTTGAACTCTCCCTGTCTGGGGCACGCCCAGCGGTGCCCGGGGCTTCCTCCTGGTGGTGCTGGGTGATTGGACCTGTGAACCCCAGTGCAGTCTCTCCAGCCCCTGATTTTGAGCTTTCAAATTTAGAAAATGGACAAGAAAATGACCTCACAGTAGGGTTTGGGGGAAGGTTGAGAGAACCCACGAGAAAGCTCCTTCCTGTGGGACGTGGAGGCGAGTGTCGGCTCTCTGCACGTAGCCCCTGAGAAGACTCAGGGGGTCAGTGCTCGGCAGGTGTCTAGGAGTTCACCCCTGGTGGGGGTTGGTGAGGAAGGAGGCGTCTGAGTCCAGGTGGGAGCTGGGGGGAGATCCGGCCTTAGGGGCTGAGTGCGTCTCATTCTCTCCTGCCCCCTGCAAGACCCCACCCAGCCCGGGGAACAGACTCTCTGGGTCACAGGGAGCCCCTTCCCCTCGAGGCAGACCCCCAGCACTGCTGCCCCCTTTCCCCCTGGTGGGGCAGGAGGGAGCCCTGTGCGGGTGGCAGCGGGGGCCCTGCCTCTGCATGCCCCGGGCCGGGGTAGGGGGGCCATCAACAGGCCTGCCCGGCTGCGCCCCGCTGTGGAGCTCTGGTTGTGGCCACATGCCCACAGGTGCTGGGTGTCAGGGTGTGAGCATCTTTGGGGGCTCCTGGGTGCAGTCCCGCCACCTTGTGATAAGAGGCCATAGTGGGGGTCACAGGGCTCCCTAACAGCAGCACCTGCAGAGGCTTTCTGGGAGGCCTCTGAGGGACAGTGGGACCGGGTCACCTCGCAGCCAGCTTCCAGGGCTCTTCTAACCCCCATCTCCACCCTCTGACCTCTGACCCCCAACCCCACCCAGCACCCTCTGACCCTTAACCCCCATCCAGTACCCTCGGACCCCTGACCCCACCCAACACCCACTAACCTCCGACCCCTAACCCTACCCAGCACCCTCTGACCCCCGACCCCCACCCAGCACTCTCTGATCCCAAACCCCATCCAGTACCCTCTGAACCCTGACCCCACCCAGCACCCACTGACCTCCAGCCCCTAACCCTACCCAGCACCCTCTGACCCCCGACCCCCACCCAGCACCCTCTGACCCCAAACCCCACCCAGCACCCTCTGAACCCCTACTCTCACCCAGTACCCTCTGACCCCTGACCCCACCCATCACCCTCTGACCCCAAACCCCATCCAGTACCCTCTGACCCCCTGACCCCACCCATCACCCACTGACCCCAACCCCCACCCAGCGCCCTTTGACCCCAACCCCACCCAGCACCTACTGACTTCTGACCCCTAGCCGTACCCATGTCCTCTAACCACGACCCCTCTGGGGCTCCTCTCCCTGCCCTGGCTGGTGTTAGTTTTCCACGCGTGTCCCAGGACAGTGTTTGAACAGAGCTTCAGACTGAGCCACACGAGCGTCGGGCTCAGTTCCGGGATCCAGGCCTTGCCCACGCGCCAGGACACATGGGAGTGGCCGGAGGAGGCTGGGGAGCTCTGGGGCACCGTGCACGCCCGGCCTCCTGTTCTTGGCGGCCCTGAAGCTGGGTGGCCATTGGTGAACTGTGGCGTCTCCTGGAGGCGGTGTGAATCTGAGCAAGGGTGAGATTTGAAAAGTATTCTTGAGGGGTGAGGGGATCCCCCAGCAGTGCTCAAGAGATCAGTGCCATGGGAGGGTCTCAGGATGTGGTGCTCGGGGCCTGAAAGTCTTGGCTGTGCTCCAGGGACTACACGGTGCTAGGGATCGAACCGGGGTCAGCGCATGCGAGGCCACCGACTGCCTTAGCCCCTGCTCCCCCCGCCCCCCGTCCCGTGAGTGTTATTATCAGCCTGATGATGACTTTGTCCCTGGGGGGGCTGTTAGGGAAGTCAGGTGTGTATTATCGGATTCTGTAATTAAAAGGCTATGAAGGGAATTTTTAGAATGTCTTAACAGAAGAACGAAGAGCAGTTTGTGACATTCTTGGGAGTATTTACGAAGTCAGAGTCGCTGCTTTTTTTCCTCCCCAGCGTTTGACAGTTTCGGCCATGTCTGTGTCGAGAGAAGAGTGAAGGCCGCCCGGGTCCCCCTCACCCCTCACCCCCCCCCCCCTCCACTGGAGCTTTTGCTCACTTGCTCCTGGGGCATTTGGGAGCGTTTGAGAGCTTGACACTGCTGCCCCGTGTGTTCCTGTTGAATCTCTCTAGAAACTTAGGTCTCCATAACCACATCTCAGGTCACAGTGACCTCAGAACCCTCGGGGTCTCACTATACTCGGTTTCCCCAGTTGTCTGGTAAACAGCCCATTCTTTCTTTGGGTTTGCACAGCTCTAAACTCTCTTAAAATAGTGATTGACGTGGGCCTGGCACGACCTTCTCTCGCAGCCCTCATTGTACTGATGCTTCTTCCCAGCATCCCATATGGTCCCCGGAGCACTGCCAGGAGTAATTCCTGAGTGCATGAGTCAGGAGTAACCCCTGAGCACGCCGGGTGTGACCCAAAAAGGAAAAAAAGAAAGAAAGAAAGAAAGAAAACTGGGGGACTGGAACAATAGCACAGTGGGGAGGGCATTTGCCTTGCACGCAGCCAACCCGGGTTCAATTCCCAGCATCCCATATGGTCCCATAAGCACCGCCAGGAGTGATTCCTGAGTGCAGAGCCAGGACTAACCCCTGAGCATCGCCAGATGTGACCCAAAAAGCGAAAGAAAGAAAGAAAGAAAGAAAGAAAGAAAGAAAGAAAGAAAGAAAGAAAGAAGAACTGGGCCTGGAGTGATAGCACAGCGAGAAGTGTGTTTGCTTTGCGCTCAACTGACCTGGGTTCCATCCCCGGGATCCCATATGGTCCCCTCACAAGCACCGCCAGGAGTAATTCCTGAGTGCAGAGCCAGGAGTAACCCCTGTGCATCTCTGGGTGTGACCCAAAAAGAAAAAAATAGCCCGGGTTGACCCATCACACTGGTGAGGACTGGAACGAGTCAGGGACGGTGGAAGCTGGTAAGGATGTCGGCTCAGGCTTAAAGCCGCATTCCCCAGCTGTGGTTTGAAAAGTTGTTAGGGGCCCCCTTGAAGGCTTATGCAGCTGCTATGAGCAAAGGTGAAGGCCCAGGGCACTCCTGCAGGGTTCGTACACCTGCTGCCCCCTGGTGGCAGCTGGTGACAGTGCGATCCAGAGGTGAGGTCCTGGGGCAGTCCTGGACCCCATCCCCGGGTGCTCTCAGGACCCCCTTGTGTGTATCACTCACATCTAGATCCCATTCGTGTCCCTCAACTCCGCCTCAGTGGCTCTTTGGTCAAGTGTTCACTTCAGTGGATGGACAGAAATTTAGAAATTCGAGAGATTCATTCAGGAAAATATGCAGGGGCTTCACTGGAATTCCCTTGGGGGCAGCAGACCACCCAGGACCCACCTTCCCCTGGCAGGATGGAGGGTCTTGGCGACAGCACCACCTGGGGGATCGCCGTCTTCCTGTGCTCCAAGGGAAAACAGAGACCCTGACAGGGCCAGGGTCGAGGGCTTTGCCTCGCACACAGCTGACCCCGGCGCAATCCCTGGCACCTCGAACAGTCCCCCAACCACCATCGGGAGTGGTCCCTATTGGGGCCAGAGCGACAGTGCAGTGGAGAGGGCACTGGCCTTGCATGTGGCCGACCCAGGTTCCATCCCCGGCATCCCACCCATAGGGTTCCCCGAGCACCGCCAGAAGTGATTCCAGAGTGCAGAGCCAGGAATAAGCCCTGAGCATCACCAGATGTGCCCCCCCCCCAAAAAAAGATGAATAAATAATGAAGGGAGGTGGTGCCAGCAGGCAGGGAAGGCAGTGTCCCCGAGGCGAGCGTTCTAAATGCACTTTGCCCTGGCGCCAGTGAGACAAAGCACCCTGGGCCGATACCCAGGGCCGACACTTCATCACTTGCTGATGGAAAACATGCCGACCAGCCTCAGCTCAGTGACAGCCCTCTGGGCGCTGCCCACAGAGGAGCCAGCGTGGTCACGAGGGGCCAGTTGGACGCCCTCAGTCTCACCGCCCCCCCACCCCCCGAGGCTGCAGAGGCTTCCCCGGGCCTGTCTGGTGCCAGGCCGTGCCCTGTCCCTCCCTGCCTCGGGCCAAGCCGAGGGCCGGCTGTGGCAATGGATGCTCTCGCTGTCTCCTCCCAGTGCTCCACGTGTCTGGGCTGGTCTCCGTGGGGGTGAGCGGGTGCAGGCAGTGCTAGAGGTCCCTGCTGTGGTCTGTGCCCCTGCAGCTGTGCCCACACGGGGGCCGGCACTCGGCCAGGCACAAAGCTCATGCCCGTGCTTACGGCGGGCCCAACCTCCCAGCCTGGTGCCGATGTGCTGAGCGGCCAGGTGTTGGCAGGACTCCATACCACTCTCCATGGTGCTCACACACACACAAACATACACACAAACACACACAGACTCACACACACACACAAACTCACACTCACTAATACAAACACATACACACACACACGCACACTCACACATACACACACTCAAGACACACATATATACACTCACACATATACACATACAACACACACATATACACATATAACACACACTCACACATATACACACATACACACATACACTCACATATATACACACTGACAAAACACATACAAACACACACACACTGACATGCACACACACTCAGACTCACACACGTACATTCACACTTACACACATATACTCAACACACTCACATACATACACACTCACACACACAGACAGACAAACTCACACTCGTACAAATTCACACATACACACAAACTCACACGAACACACATCACACACACTCAGACACACACATGCACACACCTGGCTGCGGTGCGGAGCTGGACGTGGTGGGCAGCAGGGCTGCCAGGCTCATGCTCGCGGTTTGTGGTACATCAGGAACTTGGACTTAAGACCACAGGCTTGCAAGTTGGGTTCTTCCAGCCTGCATCTGGTTTAAACCAGTTTCCCAGTGGGGGGCTGCTCTGGAGGGGGGGTGCTGGAGACCAGAGCACATGGGCAGCTGTGGGTGCCACTGGGGGGATGTTTCTGTCCCCTTAGAGGAGGTGGATTTGGGGGGGGGATGTTGCTAAGTCACTTTTTCGTGTAAAGGGGGCGCTAGGCCAAGCAGTGTGGGGCCCTCCGGTTTCCAGCAGAGAGCCGGTACCCCCCTCCACTGGACCCGAGGGGCACGCCCTGAGCTGCCAAATGACCCTGAGGGCACATTCAGCCTCAGCTGGGTCCCCAGCGTTGCCACAGTGAGCCTCCCCCTGGGGGGACCTGCTCCAGTCACCACCCGGGGCTCTCCAGGGCAGGAACAGGGGACCCCCTCCTGTCCGGGGCCTGCGTGCCCACCTCTGGGTGCTCTCCCGGCCCCTGCCCGTGTCCAAAGGGGCATTCTGGTGAACACTGGCCCTCGGCTGGGACATGCACAGGACGGCTGTGAGGCTGGGGTGCTTTGGAGTTCCCGCCCCTCTCCCAGGTTACTTCCCACGAGGCCTCAGTGGCCGGGGAGGGCAGAGCTGACCTTTGGCCAGCGGGCTGCAGCTGTGCCAGGACAGCTTCCCAGACGCCAGGCAGGTGCTGCAAGACCCTCAGGCCATTCAGCAGGGATGGGAGGGGGGCACACAGAATGTGCAGCTGAGGGGGGCAGGAGGGCCCGGGAGCCAGAGCTGAGCAGGGAGATGCCTGGTAAAGACCCGGTCCGAGGGATGCCTCGGGGCGGGGGGTGGGGCAGCAGCCAGGGCTGTGGAGCCGTCCCAGGAGCCTTTCGGAGGCCCCACACAGGCCCCTGTGTTGGGTGCCAGGCCTGGCCCCCGCCACAGTGCTGCCTTTGTGCCGGGCACAGAGTGTCCCGGGGCTGCAGCCAGAGTCCAGCCAGCGGGGTGGTGGGGGAACACGCCCCCTCTCCCCCGGGGCCGGCGACACCCCAAGCCCACTGTCCCCAGGGCTCCGGTGCGGACTGCTGCCGGAAAGGTAAGGTCGGGGCGCAGGGCAGAAACCAGGGGTGGACCCCAAGGGTCCCAGATGAGAGACAATAATGTGGGTGTCCGCCTGCTGGGGTGCAGGAGAGGAAGCCCACCGGCTGCCGCGGGGCAGAATCAGTCCTGGGCTCCCCTGACGGTGGATGGGGCAGGGTTTGGAGTCCTGTGTCCTGTTCCAGCTGTCTGTGCCCCCCAACCTGCCTGCAGGCCCTTTGTCCCGTGCCCCTGGGGGCCGGCCTGGGTGTGCACGGTGTGTTTGCAGCAGTGGAGGTGGCCCTGGGAAACGGGGACAGTGTCCCCTACAGCCAGATCAGTACTGGATCTCTTGGTCTCTCACCAGTGTTTTTGCTTTTAAAAAAAAAAACACAAAAAAACCCTTTTTTTTGGTTTGTCTTTTATTTTTGGGTCACACCCAGCGATGCTCAGGGGTTCCTCCTGGCTCTGCATTCAGGAATCACTCCTCGCGGTGCTTGGGGGACCCCATGGGATGCTGGAGATTGAACTTGGGTCGGCTGCGTAGCAAGGCAAATGCCCTCCCCGCTGTACTATCACTCCAGCCCAGTTGGTTCATTTAGTTTGCGTTTGGGGGCCACACCCAGCTCTTCTCGGGGCTGGAGGGTTCTGGTGTCGGCTCCGTGTCGAGCCCACCTGAACCCAGATGCCCAGGTGGGGGGCTCTGGACGGGGACTCTCACCTTGCGGGCAGGGGCTGGAGGTCGGGAGCGCGTCTGCATCCCCAGACCATAAGCCATAAGCCCTGTGCTCCCTCCAGCCCCGGCTACAATATTTTGTTTTGTTGTTGTTTGAGACCACACCCGGTGGTGCTCAGAGCTTCCTCCTGGCTCTTCTGTCAGGGGTCCCTCCTGGTGGGGCTCGGGGAAGGAGTTGGGGTGCTGGGGATTGAACCCAGGTCTGCCATGGTCAAGGCAAGAGTCCTCCCCACTGTCCTATTGCTCTGGCCCCCTCGCACCACTACAGTTTTGGGGGGTTTTGTTTTTGGGGTTTTGTTTTTGTTTTTTGTTTTTTTGCTTTTGGGGCAATGCACAGGGGTTACTCCTGGCTCTGCACTCAGGAATCACTCTTGGCGGTGCTTAGGGGACCACATGGGACCCTGGGGATTGAACCCGGGTCAACAGCGTGCAAGGCAAATGCCTACCTGCTGTACTGTCGCTCTGGCCCCCACCGCTAGTTTACCGTGACCTGTACCTTTTCTCAAGTACTTGCTCTGCATCCGTGGAACCCATCAAGGGTTTTCCCCCATCCTACTTCATTTAAGCAGAGATCCCTGACTGCGCCGAGGAAATGACTTTATATGTTGCTGAATTTGACTCACCAGTATTCAGAACTTGCTCTTGCTTTTAGAAAAGAGGTTGCCCCGTACTTTCTTTTTTTTTGCGATTGTCTTTGGCTTCTGGTTTTGTTGTTCTTGGGAGACCACCCCCGGCATGCCCAGGGTTATTCGGGTTTGATGTTGTAAAGAGTTAAGAAGTATTGCTCCTGTTCCTGCGTTGCCTGGGACCGTCTCCTTCGGGGTTTGGGTGAATTCACACTCCAGAGTGGTGCTTCTCCTGGTTGGGCCCCGGAGGACTGGGGGGAACCTCTGTGGCAGGGGGTTCCCTGCACTGTCTCATTTTTCCTCCCCGGGGACTCCACTGAGCCCAGTTGCCCAAGTGGGGGGGCTTTGGATGGGGACCCTCACCTTGCGGGCAGGGGCTGGAGTTCCTCTGCACCCCCAGACCGGTGCTTCCCTCTTCTGTGGGCGGATCATCCCTGAGAGCGGGGCGGACTGGCAGGTGAGCAGGTTGGGACCCCTCTCCAAGGGCCCAGGAAGAGCAGCAAGGACACGTGGCCGAGCGGTCCTCCTCCCCTCCCCCTCCCCAGGAGACTCTGCGGGGAGCCTTAGTCCTCTGGGTCATGCTGGACCAGACACAGGCTCCTGGTTCTTGGACCCCTGAGCATCTGTCTGTGGTGCCTGCCCCAGGCTCATCCTGGGGGGCTTCTCCTGTGACCTTAGATAATTCAACGGCTCGAGAAGCACAGCCCTGGGTAGGGGGGGGTGGGGGTCCTGGGGAGGCAAGGCCCCAACCCCCATGCCTGGGACAGGAGTCTCAGGGTCCAGTGCAGCCCCTACAGTTCTGGTGGGCGCCACGCATGGGGCACCCCAGAACCGGAGCTGCATGGCTAAGGAGGGCCTGTGGATGCTCTGGTGAGACTGGGGCCCAGCTGGGACAGGGGTGACCCAGGGCCAGGTCCCCTCCAGGTGGAGGTGGACAGGTTCCACTAGCAGGCTCCAGCGGGAGTGGCCCGGACATTCACAGGTTGGCACAGCTGGCACAGCCAGCCACCCCAATAATAGAAATACAAGGCGGCTTAGAGGGTTGGGAACCCGAGATCCCGGGGTGGTGCGGCGGGCCGAGCCTCACTAACGCAGCTGCTCATCCCTTGTCCCCGCAGCCGCGCGGGCGCCATGGCATGCGTGTTGGTGTTCGTGTACGGGACACTGAAAAGCGGCCAGCCCAACCACGCGCTGCTGCTGGACCGCGCCAACGGCTGCGCCACCTTCCGGGGCTGCGGGCGCACCCTGGAGCCCTTCCCGCTGGTGATCGCCGGGCCGTACAACATCCCCTACCTGCTGCAGCTGCCGGGCACTGGCCACTGCGTGCGGGGTGAGGTCTACGCAGTGGACGAGCCCATGCTGCGCTTCCTCGATGACTTCGAGGACTGCCCCGACATGTACCAACGCACCCCGGCCACCATCGTGCTGGACGGCGAACCAGGCGCGCCGCAGGAGACGCTGCAGTGCTTCCTCTACAGCAAGGCCACCTACCCGCCCGAGTGGGTCTGCCTGCCCCACCACGAAGATTACGACTCGCAGGGCGCGCACGGGCTGCGCTACAACCCGCGTGAGAACAGATGAGCGAGCGCGCGCGCGCGCGCGCACTGGCGCCAACATGCCCTGCGCGCCCCTCCAGCGGGCGCCCGCGCGGGGCAAGCTGTCTTGCAAATAATCCCGCCACGCTGGTCACCCCCAGATCTCTCCATCTGACACCTAACCATAGTGCTTGCTGCTTTCAACGCGCCACTTGGGCTCGCGCGAAATGCCTGGGAAGAAGAAGGAAGTTAGGATTGTCATTTCCAACCCCCCCTCCCCAAATGACACCTAGAGAAACACCCTTCTTCCTCTCTGCCACCGCTGTCTTTTCTTTGATTTTTGTGTCTGGCTTCGCTTTTAATCTGAAGATAACATTTGAAATGAACGCAAAGGCTGTGGTTGCAGGTGAATTTTTAAAAACTTGTAGCACCAAGGGAAAATAATTTTTTTTTAAAGTTTTGGGATAGCACAAGATAATAAACGAACCTCAAGACAAACAAGCAGTATGACGGGGGCCTCTGTGGGGAATGGGGGTGAGGCGGGGGCTCGCCGTTAGTCTTCAAAGATTGCTACCAGCCAGCGAGGTGGCTACACCCTGGTTTCAGATGGGACGCGCCCCCAGCGCACCCACAGGCTGGCACAGTGTCCTGCGCCCTGCGGGAGCAGGGAGGAGCTTGGGGAAGGGGCTGCACCTTTCAGAGGCGAACCACCACCGTAGTAATTTGTTCTTCAAGCTGACAGAAAGCGCAGCTTCCACATGCAAACAGCACTTAAAATACCGCTCCCCAGCACGAAGCACCAATTAGCGCCCACCGCCGCACGAGTGCCTGAGCACGGGAGATGTGACGGCGGCGCAGCTGCCGGGTGCGCTCCAACGCCACCACCCCGGGCTGGGCCAAAGCCGCCTGCATCTGGCACGCACCCGTCTTATTTTCAGCCCCTTCTCTGTGGGAAACCTGCTCCATAGAGGGCGAGGGAACCCCCAAGTGCGGCCAGTCCTGGTCTTAGGCAACGGAGGGGGCGGTGGGGAGCGTCGTGGTCCCCAAGGGGTGCCCGGCAGCTCACACTCATCAAACTCTTGCCCTGTGCTGGCAGGGCCTTAGGATAAAAAGCCACCACAGAATTGAGGGGTTCCACTCCAAAAACGGCAGGGGGGGGGGCGCGCTCAGCTAATCCCCTCCATCCACCCACGTGCACATTTAAGGACTGGGCGCCCGCCGATGGAGACTGTCTTCAGTCAAAAACAAAAAAGGGGGCAAACTAATATTTAGACAAATGCTTGTTTTTATTGATTCCATGTTGGCACTGGGAAATCTCGCGGCAGAAGTAGAAATCATATGTACAAGTATTTATATCAATAAGTTTCCATTGGTGAGTGAGTTTGTTTTTTTGGTATTTCTTTTCCTTTTTTGGCAGAACCATTGGTTTTTGACTCCGTGGTGAATAAATAATGACCATATGAGATCTGCTGCCCGGGGTGCCCCCGCAGAATGCTCAAATCACCTGAGTGCGGAAGGAACCGAGTACACACGGCAGCTGAAGTTGGGGAGGCCAGGGGGCGTGGGCAGGAAATGCTTCACTCCAGCTCCACCAGCAGGTCCCCCTCGCCCACTGTGTCCCCGGCTTTACACTGCACCGACTTCACCTGAGACACAGAGAGAGAGAGTCAGCAGCCAGGTGGCGGGGGAGGGGCTCT
This sequence comes from Sorex fumeus, assembly GCF_029834395.1. NCBI lineage: Eukaryota > Metazoa > Chordata > Mammalia > Eulipotyphla > Soricidae > Sorex > Sorex fumeus. Next base: position 29,416,801 of record NW_026606065.1, read on the forward strand.
CAGGGTGCTCCTGCCCGTCCCTCCCGTCCGTCCTGTCCTTTCCCACCCAGAAGCTTCTGCTGTTCCTGGTTGCCCAAGTGCTTTTATTTGACAAGTTCCCAACATTCAGCCACCACCCTGTCTCTCTTGGGGCTGGAGAAGGTTCCAGAAAGCTCTCCAGGGTGCATGCAGGCCAGGGCCCAGGCTAGTGCTGGCTGGGCACCAGCCACAGCCGCCTCCTGAGGGGCCTCGGGGCGCAGTGGGGGGGTCTCTCTGGCTCTTGGGCAAGCTGCTGCCCGGCCTCTCCCTTCACGCTCAAGGGAGGAGGGTGGGGGAGGGGCTGGGCACGGCGGGTTGTTTTGGCTTCTAGAAGGTTCTGACTTGAGCTTGCAAGCAAAGGAAAGGCCAGAGCAGTTGGCTCTCTGGCCCAGGGGTCTTGGGGTGGCGCTGGCCCCTGTGGTCACCAGGCAGTCAGATGGCCTCTGGCGGTGTGCACTGGACTCTGAGCTTTCTGTGGGTGGGGTGGGGGTGGGGGTGTCTGTGCAGAGGCTGGGTAGGAGGCACCAGACGGAGGCCAGGGCTCCCCCCAGAGGCCAGCAGGACCACTGGAAGCAGCTTGGGTTTGCCCACTGCTGGGCAGGCAGTAAAGGGCCCGTGGCCAGGAGACTCACAGCACGGGGCCCAGGGATACAATCTTTCTCCAGCCCACAGGAGCTCTGACCATGTGTGTCCGACCCTAGTGTGCCCCCAGTGATGCCAAGCTTTCCTGGGCGGAAACTTGGCAGCAGGGTCAAGAACAAACAGCCCATGTGACCATGAGCAGAAGCCCACGTCTGGATGATGGTCTCACAGGCCATCCCCTCATAGCAGAGCGTAATTCCCAGAAACCTGGAGCCACACCCACCACCCAGCCCCTTGGGAACGGGCCCAGGGACCCCCCACCCCATCACAAGTGGGCCCACGGGGCTGCCCACGGCCGAGTAGGGCAGAAAAGGCCCTTTATGGTCACAGGACATTCCCCCAGAGTGTCCCTACGCCAGATTTCTGTGAGCACGCGAGGGGTGTCCAGTGCCTTGTGAGGACAGCTAGGTGGGGCAGGAGATGGAGTGCAAGGCAGGGGCAGGCACACAGGGCAGTGTGGGACGAGGCCCGGATGCAGACCCTCCTGGATGCAGGGGACCCACCTTGCCAGTCTTGCCCGCTGTCATGCTGTTCTGCATCTTCATGGCCTCGATCACACAGATCTCCTGGCCTTCTGCCACCTGGAAAACAGATGGAATGGACAGGCGCTCAGGCACGCAGACACCTGTCAGGATGGAGGGTGCTTGGGCGCTCGGGGGACACCTGTGGGCGGGCTTGGGCGAGGCACCGCAAAGAATCCTCCATGGGGCCAGCAAGTGAGCACTGGGATGGAGAACTTGGCCTGTTGCAGCCAACCTGGGTTAGTTCCCCGGTATCACCTATGGTCCCCCAAGCACCGCCCCCAGAAGTGATCCCTGAACACTGCTGGGTGACACAAACCACCCCGACCACCCCTGCAGGAAGAGTCTCTAGCCGTGCCGATGAACTTCCCCCAGCCTGGCCCCCTCTGCCGAGCCAGTAGGCCTGGCCCCTCACTCGCCTGTAGGGGGTGGCAGTGAGCACCCTCTGGACACCGCAGCCTAGGACCATGAGTGGGCTCTGGGCGGGGGACCCCCAAACATGATTTCCACTGAGTAAATGTCTCCAGAAACCAATGTGCTTTCTGGGAGTCAGGAGAGGCCTGCAGGGGACACGGGGTTCCTTGGGGGATTGCCCTGTGCTGAGACACCCCCAGACGGGCGCACCCCTTCACGTGGGGATCTGAACTGTGAATCTGAACGAGGCTAACCCAATATCAAAGTCATGGGGATCCCCTTCCCTTCCCTTTGCAAACCAAGTACGGACACACGGGGGAGGAAAGACCCTCGGGTCTGTGACCGAGACCCACATACTCCCACCTCCAGCTCTGAGCCCTGGGCTGGGGGGGCTGTGGAGCCCCTTGGCCCTTCCGGCCCCCTGAACCGAGTCTCATCTGTGGAGTGCAGAAAAGGGAGGGAGGGAGGCGTCGGCTCGGCTCTGTCGGGGTAGCTTGGGGGTGGGCTCCCCTTACGGCCTCCCTCCCAGAGCTGTGCCTATCAGGGGTGGCTCCTTCCCAGAGTCCCCGGTGACTGCCAAGCACCACCCCCCAGGCCCTCCCGATGGCACCAGCTGTCTCGCTGGCAGTGGGGACCCAGCGCCCGCCCGGCGCTGATCAGGTGGTGTTGACTGCTGGCACTGCGCTGGGGAGCGAGGAGGGTGCCAAGCACAGTGCTGGCACGGAGGCGAGTCCAGGGCAGCAGCCCACTCGGACACACGCCCGGGGCCGCCAGCGTCTGTGGGCCACCGCGGGTGCCTCCCAGGAGGGCAGTCCCCTCTGGGCATCTCACTCTTCTCCAAGGCGCAAGAAAGGGCAGCCCATGGCCTCTGGGTGGAAACCAAGACCCAAGCCCAGCTCTGTGGGACCACCAGCCGTGGACTCCGGGGCCGGGCCTGGCGACCAGAGCCACTGGCCACAGCGTGGAGGGGGCTGCTGGTTTCTAGGGCGGGGCAAGAGTGACGTGCCGAGACACCCCCAAAGCAGTCACTGGGCACTGGGGGGCTCCTTCCTCCCTGGGGCGCCCTGCGGGGAGTGCTTGCCTCTGGCGCGTCTGCCCCTGAGCCCACCAGGAGCAACAAGCCCCAGATCTCACCAGCAGTCAGCTGAAGGGCCAGGGCTGGTTCAGGGGCATGTGTGCATGGGAAAACCCGTGTCGCCATTTGTGGGGCACCAGGATCAGCTTTTGAGTCTCCTTCCAGGGACAGATGCCGGACACAGGCTGAACAGCAGAGGGCTCGGGGAGGAGCAGTGGCACGCGGTGGATCCGGGGTTCCCTGGGGGAACGCCCTGGTCACCGGCCCCTGCCTGCCTGCATCCAGGCACTGTCATGTGACCCCCCCGCCTCCCCCCACCCCCGCCCGGTCAGCAACACGGCGACCTGCAGTGACGACACTTGAGTGTGCCGGGAAGAGGCCAGGCCCGGCGTCCAGACCCAAAGGAACCGCCGCCTGCTGCCAAGGCCCTGCCCTCGTGACACTTTCCCTCCAGCCCTGACAGCCGAGACGGCCTGACCTGGGCAGGGCCAGCCACTGCTGTCACCCCCGCGTCCCTGGGGGAGAGGAGCCTCGTGCGCACGCCCAGGGCACCCTCTGCACTGGGACATGCTTTGGGTGGGCAGCACGCACACAAGCACACATCCCTGCAGGCGTGTGTGCACATGGGGTGTGTATGCACACGTGGGCACAGGGCGCAGATGCATTCAGGCGTGTACATGCATGCATGAGCTGGACATGTGGATGTCCATGGACTCCCATGCACGCGCTTCTCCTGTTTTGCGCTTTCCGTGTAGCTCGCAGTGCCCAGGTCACACCCAGGGGCGCAGACAGGCTCCTCCATCACTGTCACCCGGACACCGGGGACAGGACTGGAGAGGGGCAACCACCCACTGGGCTCTGGCCACCTCCTGCCTCCCCCTGCACCATCTGGAAGGCCCGGCCCCTTCCCCCTCTGCCTCCCCCAGGCAGCGGTGGCAACAGCGGGCCCCTCCCCCCTAAGTGCCCGTGAGCAGACAGGAAGTGCCATCCATGCACAGGCTGGCACCCGCCGCAGGCCTGCGGCACACCGGGGCAGGGTGACCGTGCCAGCTCTGAGCACACGCAGGCCACGAGCGCCCCGGCCCCTCATCCCCCTGCCCCCCGCGCCCGTGCCTCATGGGGACTCCTCTGCGTGTCCCAGGCTCTTGGGAGCCCCCGCCCAGCCCTCGCTCAGCAGACTCCAGCCAGACCCGCAGCCCCCGGCCGCCCGCCCGGACCCCCAGCTGATGATTAATTGTGAGCGGTGGGGAATAAAACCCTCTAAAGCCAGCTGCTTGCCATGGTCGGCAAAATGGCGCTAATGGATCGAGGCTGCCAATTTCCCAGCTTTACTGGCAAGTCTTCCAAGTGTAATTAAGGGAAGTTATAAATGATATGGAAATCTATCAAGTCCCATTTATTCAGAGGCCCCTTCCCCGGAGACTCGCATCTTGGAGCTTCGGGGACGCTTTGTTGTGCTAATGACTTAAACTACTTCTTATTTCTGATTAGAGCCCCCATATCCTTCCACCCGTCCCCGCCGCTCCTGCCCCACCATGAAAAGCCCCGGAACCTTCTCTGGCACACGTCCCTCTTGGGAAACAGGCAAAGGACGCTGGGACCCACTTGGCAACTTGATCCTTCTGACTGCAAACGCGCTAAGAACGCTCAAAGACAGTCGGGAGAAAAAGGAGAACAGAAAGTGTCGGGTGTGTGTGGGGGGGGGGGAGTTGGGGAGGGGGAAGCCCTGCCCCCTGCATGAAAGGCAGCCCCCCAAAGTCCCGCCTTGAACGCAGGGCTCAGCCCAGACAGCCATCAGAGAGGCCAGGGCTCACCGCTAATGTCATTTGATTTGGAATAAAGGCATGAAAATGACGGCGAGGCCTCAAATTGGAGCGGTGAAGGGTGACGGCACAGAATTCCATTTCTCAATTTCATCCTTCAGAGCCACAAAATGGGGTGATACAGTAGCGGGATGAGCTCGGCGGCGACAGCTGTGTTCTGCCGGGCGGGGGGAGGCCCCGTTAATGGGCCGGGGTCCGTCTGCCACAGCCGGGGAGGGACAAACGGGGATCCGGTCGGAGGGTTGGGAGGCCGGATTATTCCCGAGATGGTGGGCGCACCCTCTATTGTGGTCCAAATGGGGCGGTGCTGTGGAGGTTGCCACCCTTGCACAGGAGGAGAGGGGTCAGCCGAGGCCTCCCCACCAGCCCCCCCCCCCCATCCAATGCAGAGGCGGTGGGGGCCGGTACCGGCGGCGGCATATGGCTTTCTCCTACGCTCCCCGTTCCTACAAAAGACAGGTCCATCCGTCACTGCGGAATCCGCGTGAGAGGCGCAGCAGCTGATGGATGGCGTCTGGAGCCGGCCTGCTGCTCGCCACGCACCGCCAGGCCATGGGGGTCCCCGCCACGCGCCACGCGTGGCCGCTGATGCGGGGGTGCTAGGGTCGAGCGCGGCCCCACCACAGGGCACTGGGGCGCAGGGCGTGGCCAGTTACTGCAGGCGCACCTGGAAACTAGCGCTCGACTGCTTCCTGCTTGCTCCTCCGGCAAGAGCTGAGCTCCCCTTTATGGGAGGGAGGAAGAGTGTCCCCCCAGGGGAGGCCCCTTCTTTTGTCACCCTGCCTTGTGTGTGGGTTCCTGCCAAGTCAGACAGACGGCCTGGGTCGGCAGACCCGCTCCCACACTCCCCACTTCTGCCATGCTGGGCCACCCCAAAGCGTGGATCAGTATCAACCCCGCGGCTGCGACTCCACCAAAGTGGAAAGAAAACCTTCAGGGGAGCGAGAAGGCGATTGTGGCCCTGCCCAGCCCTTGGACGGTGGAGCAAGGTGCCAGGAGGGGGCGGCTCCATTTGGCCCAAAGGCTCCCCGTGAAGCTGGTCTTTAGGCTGGTGAGCCGGGCTGGTAAATACCCCCGGGATTCCTGCAGTGAGGTGCACACCCGCTCCCCACTTCCTCCTGTATTGGAGGGGCCGGCCCCACCCCTTGGGGTGAAGCCCTGGGTGCAGGAGGAGCGGGGACCGGCGGCTGTGGAGTAAGTGGGATATACGGATGGGCCTCGGTGAAGGGCACTTTCCTTTCCTACTGCCCACGGAGCCAACGGGACACCCTGGGCCCAGCCGCTAGCGAGGTCCCTTCAGTGGCTGGGACGTCTGGGTGGCTGGGCAGGGGCTCTTTGAAAGAACAGGGTGAAGGACGAACACAAAGGCCTCTGACCGTTGTTGGCAAAAAATGGAGACAAGGATCTGGCACCTCGGTCAGGTGAAAAGGCGTCTCCGACAATGGCGAGGACAAAGGCAAGCCTCGCACTGACCAAAGGGACAAGCTATTCTACCCAGCCCCGGGCCCGTCGTGGGAAAGCAGAGATCCCGGCCCAGTCTCACTCCACTGGTGTTTCCAGGTGCTGCACTGACCCTGGTCTCATTCAGATTAAGGGCAGATGGTTCCTGTTGCCTCCTGTGAAAATTACCCCTGATGGTTTTGGGGGAGGGGTGCGGGGGAGGGTGGGTTCCAGAAGAGACAGTACAGCGTTGGAAGGCGCTTGCCTGGCACAAGCCGACCCCAGTTCGATCCCCAGCACCCCACAGGGTTCCCTGAGCTCTGCCAGCAGTGAGTGATCCCTGAGCTCTGCTGGGTGTGACCCCAAAACCAACAAAGGGGAAGAGAAGAGAACCAACCCCGATGCTGAGGAATAACAGTCACCTGCAAAGGGCCAGAAGGGTCAGCTCAGGGGAGCGGCTGCCTCTGGAGGAGGGATTGGGGGTGGGAGGGGAGTTGGTGGGGAAGCTCCAGAATGAGGGACCCAGGGACCCTCTGGGGGAAAGCGGGAAGCAGTGAACGGGGAGCGGGAGCACGGGCAGGCAGGCAGGTGGCATTAGAAGCGTGAATAGAGGAGCACTGGAACCTAGTGACACGTGTTGTGGAAGCAACCGGAGGTTTGCATATCACGTGGCGTCTGTCCACGCACGCAAATGCGCCCTGCTAGGAACCGGGCCTTTGCCATGCTGGACTCACAGGTAGGCAATCAAAGGCCCAGAAGCCGAGGTTCCCTCCAACAGCTGTTCCACAGGGGCCTGGAGCCCGCGCCCCCCCCCCACCACTGCCAGACCTGCACCTGAGGACCAGCCCCCGCACCCCCTTCAAGAGGCCTGAAAGTCCTACTCCTTCCCAGAGAACAGAGGCTTCCCGGGCCCGAGTGACAGCACAGCAGGGAGGGCGCTTGCCTTGCACGAAGCTGACACAGGTGTGTTCCCTGGCACCCTGAAGGGTCCCCTGAAGCACCGCCAGGAGTAAGCCCTGAGTGCAGAGCCACGAGTAAAACCCTGGGCATCACTAGGTGTGGCCCAAACACCCACACAAATGAAGTATTTTTAAAAGCAACAGAGGGGGGCTGGAGCGATAGCACAGCGGGTAGGGCGTTTGCCTTGCACGCAGCCGACCCGGGTTCGATTCCCAGCATCTCATATGGTCCCCTGAACACTGTCAGGAGTGATTCCTGAGTGCAGAGCCAGGAGAAACCCCTGTGCATCGCCAAGTGTGACCCAAAATGCAAAAAAAAAAAAAAAAAAGGGGAACAGAGGGTTCTCACCAAGTTGGCTGGCAGTTCCTTGCCAGTTAAGGAACAAAGGGAAGGTGGCAGGGTCAGTGTCCGCAGGGCTCCTCGCGTCCCCGCCTCTGGCCACCTGCTGACCGGGCCATTCCAGTGGGGCTTTGAGGTCTGAGGTCTTCACCGACGCCCCGTGCCCTGGACGACAGCCCCGCCCAGCTCCCTCCTACTGCAGGGTCACCCTCCTTGTCTTTGCCCCAGACAGAAAGCAGGGGCCACTGCAGCCTTTGCGGCCAGCAGGGTGCCAAATCAGACACGAAGGACACAGGGACATCAAGGAAGACAAAGATCTGGGGCCCAAGTAGGAGGTGGCAGCCAGGTCTAAACTTGGTCAGAAAATCCGGTGTTACAGGTCCCCGGTGGGGTCCTGCACTATTGTTTGCTATCTGACAGCAACAGGCTAAGAACAAGGCAACTCCGCTCAGGGTGACTTTTGGGGTTTGTTTTGGGGCGACGGGGTGGTGCTAAGGGTTGAGTCCTGGCTCTGCTCTCAGGGATCACTCCTAGTGGGGTTCAGGGCGCCACATTGGAATGCCAGGAATCAAACCCAGTTCGGTGGCTTGCAAGGCAAGCACCCTCCCTGCTGGACTATCGCTCCAGGCCCCTACGTTTTTGTTGCATTTAACCACTTCAAAGTCAAAAGGAAACCTGTACAATAAATTCTGCCGCTATAGTCCTGTGCTGGGGAAAATATCCAGCATTAGCTGAAAGAACATGTATTTCCCATGTTTGGTTTAAAATAGCATTGGAAAGTTAAAAAAAATAGTTTCAAAATGCTGTGATGATAATAGAGTTAAATGTAGCCCTTCTAAAAAGAATATATATATATATTTTTTTTTTTTTCTGGGGCCAGGGAGCTGGTACAATGCCTTGCCTTGCATGCAGCTGACCTAGACTTCAACCTCTGAGACCCCAAATGCTCACCTGAGTCTGTCCATCAGGATTATGATCCTCAGACAACCGGGTTTGGCCCCCAAAACAAATATGGGTGGGGCGTATTTTTCAAATGGAAACGAGAATCGGGTCGTTTCAAAAATATTTCCAGAAGGCAGATATTTTTAAAAGGCAGATAAAAGTCATTCTGTCCGTTGCTCTCTAACGTGAACAGGTAGTTCCCAGTGTTCCGACCCGCCTGCTTGGTTCTGTTCACTAATCAGCACCCCCTTCCCCACACGTGCACGAGAGACGGGGGTCGGAGAGAGACAGCAGGGAACGCTGCAGGCAGGAGGCGTATTTCCAGCTCTGGCCACACGCAGCCGAGCGCGGGTTTGGGAGGCCCCAAGCAGCAGCAGGTGTGGCCCAAAAAGGGAAAAAGGGGCAGGGGAGAAAAAAAAAAGCCAAGAGATGGCTGATTCTGATCCTTGGATGAGAAGGAACCGGGCTCAGGTCCTGGCATTAAGACTGTTTCCAACCACACAACCTGAAAGTCGCGGCAGTGCCATTTCAGCCTCCTCCGGTGGTGAGTCTCCGTGCCTCGTCCTGGGGAGTCTCTCTGCAGTGCACAGCCCGGCTAACTTCAGAAGCGGGGCTAGTGCTGACCAGCCTTAACCCATTGGTCAGCAACAGTAATGACAGACAGAGAGAGAGAGACAGAGAGAGACAGAGAGAGAGAGAATATGTATGAGAGAGAGAACAAGAGTGTGTATGTGTATGAAGGAGAGAGCAAAAGAGAGCGTGTGAGAGAAAGTATATGTGTGTGAGAGAGAGCGTGAGAGTATATGTGTATGTGAGAGTGTGTGTGTGTGTGTGAGAAAAAGAGTGTGTGTGAGAAAGTATGTGAGAGAGTATGTGTGAGAGACAGAGTATATGTGTGTGAGAGAGCGAGAGTGTGAGAGAGAAAAAGTGTGGGTGAGAGAGAGAATAGGCGTGTGTATATGTGTGAGAATATGTGTGTGTGAGAGACAGAATGGGAGAGAGAGTGGGAGAGAATGGGAGAGGGACTGTGTGTGTGAGAAAGTGTGTGTGAAAGAGTGTGTGTGTGAGAAAGTATGTATGTGTGTGAAAGTGTATGTGAGAGAGTGTGTGTGAGAGTATGTGTGAAAGAGAGTGTGTCTGTGAGTGTGTGGGAGAGAGTATGTGTGAGAGTGTGTATGAGAGAGAGTGAATGTATGAGAGAGAGTGTGCGTGTATGAGAGAGAATTTGTGTGTGTGAGAAAGTGTATGTGAGAAGGGGGGGCGGCACTGGGGTGAGAGCAGAAAGGAGCTCTGCTTATCCAGATACAGGCACAGGCTAAAAGAAAGTTCTGCAGGACCGGCGGTGCCCAGGCCACTGGAGGGGACAGTAGGACAGTATGTTCTGGAGGCGGGCTAGGAGCCGGCTAAATCCAGGGCCCCCCATGCCTGATGGCCTTCAGGAGGACAAAGAGGCCCGGGCAGCCGCCAGCGACACCCCCTGAACTCTCCTACTGGCCTCTGGGGCATTTCTCAGGGCACCAGCCGCAGCTGGGCCCTTCGCCTGCCCTGGTAGCCGCAGGAGAGGACACGCAGGGGCGGGGGAGGAAGCAACCTGGGGGACCCGGCACCCCCACCCCCTCCTCCTCCCTCCGCTCAGGCTTGGACACAGGTGTCAGGAGAGTGAGGATCTCTGCTGAAAGCTCTAACACACACACACACACACACACACACACACACACACACACACACACACAGAGTGATCTTGTAATTACAGGCACACAATTAGGGCTGCCAAGCTCAGGAGGCAGCTAAAGGCTTAAGCGGCTTCCAGCAAACAGGAAACACAGCCCCCCCAGTCCCCCCATGCCCCCACTCCCCCACCCCCACCCCCACTCCTGACCAAACAGCTTCCCGGTCACCGTAAGGTTCTGGGCGCTCGGCTCTGTGCTTGGGGTGGAAGCCGGCCTGATGCACGCAAGACACATGTAACCCTGGGCCCCTCCCCCTCCCCGTGCCATTGCAAGCATCTCCCCCTGCCCTGGCCCAGGGAGGGGTGAAGGTGGCGCTCGCAACACCAGACCCTGCCCAGCCTCTTGGGGCTGTTCTCAGGAAGTTGCGACTCCCACGGCAGCTGCCTTGTCACGTAAAGTGAGTTCCCCCAAACACACCTGTGCATTCCAGGGTGGATCACTGGACCCCGTTACTACCGATCATTCAGAGCAGAGACATTGGAGAGTGGGGAGGGTTGCTGGCCTTGCACACAACCCACCCAGGTTCAACCTCCGGCACCCTGTCTAGTCCCCAGTGCCCCGCCAGGTGTGATCCCTGAGCACAGAGCCAGAAGTAAGCAAGGAGCGCAGTTATGTGTGTCCCCCCCCCCCCAAAAAAAAGACAGGGGCTGGAGCAATAGCACAGCTGGTAGGGCATTTGCCTTGCACGCGGCAAACCTGGGTTCTATTTCCAGCATACCATATGGTTCCCCAAGCACCGCCAGGAGTAATTCCTGAGTGAAGAGCCAGGAGTAACCCCTGTGCATCGCCAGGTGTGACCCAAAAAGCAAAAAAAAAAAAAAAGAAAAGACAATCGATCACTTCCACCCCCTTGATGTCTATCTAAAAGCAGCTTCTTGGGGCTGAAGTGATAGCACAGCAGGTAGGGAGTTTGCCTTGCACGCGGCCGACCCGGGTTCGATTCCCAGCATCCCATATGGTCCTCTGAGCACCGCCAGGGGTAATTCCTGAGTGCAGAGCCAGGAGTAATCCCTGTGCATCGCTGGGTGTGACCCAAAAAGCAAAAAATAAAATAAAATAAAATAAATAAAAGCAGCTTCTTCTCCCAGAGCTGAGCATCCTGCCTCCTTTTATTTTTCAGTGCTGAGGGACTGATGAAGGTGCTTCCCCAGAATACCTCTGGGCAGGAAGCCGCCCCAGACAGTTTTCATATGAGATCCGCAGGGGAAATCACGGGATGCGCCTGCAACTGGGGACGGCACTTGCCTGGCATGTGGATGACCCAGGTTCCATCCCTGGCACCCCACAGGGTCCCTCGAGCCCCCGGGAGTGATCCCTGAGTGCAGAGGGAAGCCCTGAGCATGGCTGGGTATGGCCACAAAACAAAATGAAGCGCAGGGAGACTGACTCGAGCCCCCGCTAGGATTCTGCCCCGAGCGCCGAGCTCCCCCCAGAGGCCCAAAACCTGTCCCCTCCCGTCCTCACCATGTCCCCGGGCTTCACGGCCACAGCCACCACCACGCCAGGCATGGGGGAGCGCAGGATGCTGCTGGTGTCCTCAGGCACCTTCTCCAGCATGAACTGGTTCAGTTCGGCGGCCAGCTTGGTTAGGACGTGCAGCTTGTACTGGGGAGAGAGAGACAGACAGAGAGACATCAGCATCCTCGCCTCCCACCGAACTCAGGAAACCTCCTCCAGGGGACACTTGGGGGCAAGCGAGTGACCCAGGGCCAAGGCCTGCCTGCAGCTTTAAGGGAGCTGTCCCCTGGTGCGTCCAGCCCCGGTGCCCTGCCTGGCCGAGAGGTCCTGAGCCCACCGGCAGATGGCAGCAGACAGCTGTGAGTGTGGCCGGTGCTGAGACAAAGGGGGTCCGTGTGGGGTCTGGCCAACCCAGGCCTCTGCGCCTCTCTCTGGGTGGGGGGGGCCAGGAGATGTGGGAGTCCTGATGGGAAAAGCCAATGCTTCTGGCCGGAACACCCACGGCAGGGGCTCGGGCCACGGAGGAGGAAGCGGGAGGCAAAGTCCCTCGGCCCAGAGGAGGGAGATGGCAAGAATCGGGCAGAAACGGGGTGCAGGACCAAGGTTCCAGGGGGCTCGCTCATGGGTGGGGGCGCAAAGGGCCAGGGTCCCGCTCCACGATTCTGGGGTGCTGGTTGGGGGCCATCCTGACCTGGGCCGCAGGCTACTCCCAGCAGGCTCAGGGACCATGAAGTGCTCGGGGATCAAACCCGGGCCACCCGCGCCCCCGGGGCCTCAGGAGAACCTGGTGCCTGGAGCCACGGCATGGCCCGTGCAGGGAGAGGCGAAATGAAACAGTGCGAGGGCATGGGGGGCTGGCTCCTGGCACAGTGCTCTGGCAAGGGCACTGTGGCTCTTCCCGGAAAAGCTACAAGCCCAGCCTCCCCGCGGGAATTGGGTGGACAGGGTCCACCAGCAAACTCGCGCCCACCTGGGCCCAGGGTATGGCTCAGGGCGCTTCCTCGGGACCCCTGCAGAGGGGACAGGGTCAGGGTCCCTGTGAAGAGTCTGATGAGCGACCTCAACCACACACACACACACACACACACACACATACACACACCACACATAACACACATATACATACCCCGCCACATACACACACACCCCACCACCACATACACACTCCATCACACACACACCACCACCACACACACACACATACCCCCACATCCCCCACACACATACACACACTCCACACACCACACACACACCACCACACACATACACACATTCCATCACCACCACACACAATCACACACATCCTGCCACACACTACACATACACACCACACACATCACACCCACACACCCACCACATATACACACACACCATACACACACACCACCCCCCCACACACACACATATACACACACACAGCTGAACAGGAACACTGCATGTCACTGCGTGTCTGAGTGCCAGTCCTGCTATCGGCACCAGTGCATACATGTCTGCCCGGCCCTGAGCTTGTGGCTGTTATGTGACATCTTGGGGCTGACAGAACCTACCAGCTCCTAGGAAGATCCATCTGAGTCAGCTGGAAACGGTTACTCTGGATAGAGACTGGGAGTGGGAAGGGGGTTAAGGGCTATGTGTGACACCCTCCCGGTGACATACTGCAAACCACAGTGGTGGGACATATGCACCAATGAAGGGACGGGGCCGGGACATTACATGACAGGAACTCAAGCAGGAGTGACTTTGTCCCGGTGTATCTCACGGTGATTCAAAAAAAAAAAAATGATTTTTTCACCTAAGTCAAAAGCAGCACAGGGGGGTGGAGGCGGGGGCTGGGAGGGGCCTTTCCCGCCAGCCCAGCACACGCCCACAGAGGGGGCACTCAGCAGTGGGTAATCAGACCCCTGATCCTTCATTACATCCAGGGCAGGAGGAATCCAGGGGGCAAGAACATAACCATTGCACCACACGGCACACTTGCAGTCTCTAAACTCCATCCATGTGTGGGAAAGAAAAACCCACCCCACTACCGGACACAGAAGCAAAAGAGAAGTCTGCATGTGGCCAGTCCTCCCCGTCCCTGCGCCCACTGCCATCTCGCTGTCCTCAGGCTGTTGGCCAGCAGAGCAGGAACCTCTTCTCACTGCAGGGTGGCCCGTGAAGGGGCCCCGAGAGACCCCAGCCCATCTCAAACACGCTAAAAAGGACACTCAGCTAAGACTGGCCCCATCTCTGTCCCCGCTGCACAGGATCCCACCGGAAAACTGGATCCCCACACTATTTTTATAGTTTCCTAGCTCCGGGATTCCTTTCTCGGCAGGGGTCCTGCTTGGCTTGGATGGAGATGTGAAGAGGCTTGGGACTGGATGCCTTCCACTCGCCCCTTTGTTATTGATGAGATGTTCCTTTTCCTTTTGTATTTGTTTATTGTTCTTAAATCTGCTGGGGGGGGAGGGGGAGGCGAGGCATTGTCATCACAAGTAAAAAATAACACGGACTAAACGCCCCGGAGAGGCTCGAATACTTGGCTTAGAAGTGACCTCTGGGAGGAGAGAGAGGAGGGCGGGGAGAAGGTTCTCTTTAAGATTCCCTTTGATGTCTTCCTGACCCTCCGGCCCATCCCCACAGCCTTCTGGGGGGGGAAATATATATATATATATATATATATATATATATATATATATATATATATATGGGTTGATTTGTACAGCAGGTAGAGCAACTTGCCTTGCACACACCCAATCAACCAGGATTCGATCCCCGGCCTGCAATGTGCAGCCCCTCCCCAAGCACCACCAGGAGTAAGCCCTGAGCCCCACCAGCAAGCAAGCAAACAAACAAACAAACAAACAAAAGAAAAAGCCAGTAGCTCCTCCAGGGGAGGAGGACCCTGGCCAGGGGATGGTCATCGGAATGCGGAATGCATGGCTGGTGAAAGCCTCAAGAACTAGCTGATGTTCTTAAGGCCCCAGGAAGCGCGGCCTTCAAAGTGCGTCAACAGAAATGCTAGTTACGGGTTTCTCGGAGTTTTGCCGAGTGGGGACTTCAGGATAGACTGGCAGAGGCGAATTAGGAGTGTCCCCCGCGGGGTCTGGGAGACCAGAGTGACTGGTGGTGCTATTTTCCAGCAGATAAACTAGCAATTTGGTGTTCTGAAGGGCTGGCTAGGCAGGGCAGACAGGGGATGTTCTAGAAGCTGCCAGAATGTTCTCTCCCTCTCTTTGGGACAATAGAAATGTCTGCCTGCGTGGTCAGAAGCTGTTTGTTGGGGGAGTTGGAGTGGAGCAGGAGCTAGAACCTGGCCGTGCGGGGGTTTGGGGAGACAGAACACCGTCCCCCCCCCCCTTTAATGGCACTGTGTCCCACGAGCGAGTCAGCTAAAACACACCTCAGAGTGGCAAGCAGGTGCTCTGGGCCAGGCCGGCCCACACAGGACATAAACAGGAGGTGTTATCTAATGGTCTAATTACGGCAAACTCTCCCATCACGAAGTAATTTGAGAGTGTTTATGGAGTTTCCTACACGAAACCAACCGTGTATGAGGAGAAAACGTCTCCCCTGAAGTTCGAAAGATGGGGAAGGGCCAGAGTGATAGCACAGAGGGCAGGGCGTTTGTCTTGTACGTGGCTGACCCGGGTTCGGTCCTCAGCATCCCGTATGGTCCCCTGAGCACCGCCAGGAGTCATTCCTGTGTGCAGAGTCAGGAGGAACCCCTGAGCATCATTGGGTGTGACCAAAAGAAAAAAAAATTGGGGGAGAAAGCAAAAGGAGCACCAGCAGAGGAACCAAGTGTGTGGGGGGGGGGGAACCAAGCCTGGGCTGGCCTTCAGCCTGGATGGGGCAACGGTGGGCAGGCAGAAGGGTGGGCGGTGCTGGGGGAGGAGGCGGAGGAGGGAGCAGCCATCATGTGTGAGGGGCAGAAGCGCTTGAGCTGATCCCCAGGGATGCCAGGGCAGGCCGGCTGTCCTCGCAGTGGGTCACAGGGCTGTGCCCCTGGACGTGGCTGAGTGCCCTCCATCGGCCGGGCCGGTCCCGTGGACTCCCGCTTTGGTCTCGCGTACTTGAGGCCTGATGCTGACCAGCCAGACACCCATAGGCCGCTGCCCCACAGCTGCCCACGCTGGGCCTCTGCCTTCCGGTCCTCTGTCCCCCTCCTGAAGCACCCCCTTCTCGGGGCCACTGTCCCGGGTCAGCTGGGGCCACCCTAAGTCACGGCGGGTCAGTGGGTTCTTTTCTGCAATGACCAACACTCCCAGGTGGCCTGAGGGGCGGCTGGCACAATGTCCCCGCCCCCCTCCCCGGCCTGATGCTTCTCTCCTGCCTCTCCACCCACCATCAGGCTCCAACCCCTGAGCCGGGCCCCAGAGGACATTCCCGCTTTCTGCCCACCTGCTAGAGAGAAAACCCGGCTGTGCCCATGGTGACAACGGCCAGACCCGTACCAACACCCGTGAGCCCAGAACAGAACCACAGCAGTGGAAACAGACTGGGCAGTGCAGCTTCTCCCCCGCTGGGTGCCAGGAGACACACCCGCTGCCCTTGTCCATTTCCCTCTGCGCTTCCTTCAGGCTCAACAAAACCCACCACAAACGCGCCCTCATGTCCGACCAAGGCAAGAAGCCCGAGGCAGTCCCCCAGCCTCTGGGGAGGGGAAAGGGCAGCGGTGGAAGCTCGGGGCTGGCCGGCAGGACGCCACCCATCACCGGGCGTGCAGGAGGATGTCTGTTTCCAGCTGGGCTGGGACGTGTTTCCAGGGCGCCCGTAATTAGACGTGGTGCAACAGGCAGCGTGCACGGAGACTCCCATCCTGCAGGCCTGCCCGGAGAGTGTGAGCGCAGGCAGAGTCAGGCGTGATGACAAAAAGGCTATTTTGCTCCAAGCTCCCAGCTCCTACGCAGGCCCTTCATTTGCAGCTATCTATAATTAGATTAATGGTGGGGAGCGGTACAATGCAGGCCCACTCCACATCTTGGGGTGTAGGAATTAGGACAAACACTCATTTCCATTCCAGGCCACGGAGAGCAAGGGCTGGGGTATTTAGCATACCCTTTATGGCGGAATGAGATGTTAATTGTGTACCATTACCTCTAAACAGCTTGCTTGCGGTATAAATCACTGTGCTAATTGATGCAGAGATAGAAATGTAGCCATCGGCAAAAAAAAAAAAAAAAAAAAGCAAGGGAATGAGAGCTGAGGATGGTGGAAAGGATTATCTCCCAGAACCGTCTGGAGGTGACTTGCCTTTGAATCGCCCCCCCCTCAACCTCCCCCCTGCCTTTTTGCCCAAGCAGGATTTCTTGGGGTGGGAGGGGCAGAAAAATTGAAAAACTCTTGCAACCAGGAAAGAAATTTTGAGGGTGGTCTCTCTCTTTTTTTTAAACATTCCTTAAAAACAGAATTTTTCCCCCTCCTTTTAAAAGGTCCTTGCTGCCAGAAACCCAAGTAACAGATATGTGGAATTAATCCAAATATCCACTTCCAACCGCTTGGAACGAGCGGCTTCAGTTGGAAGCGGTTTCCTGGGTTAATAAGGAACACTCGCGGGCTACCTGCAGCAGATGTTTCAGACCATCCATGACACACAGCCACATTCTTTCCCAGGACATGGAGATGCTCCTCCAGACTCAAACCAAACAAACAACAAAACTCAGGTCCCCGCGCCATGGAGATGTGTCCAGACACAACCAAGTTCCCATCTGCGCGGGAACAGAGATCAAACACCCACCACCCTGCCCCAAAAAGACAACGGAATTCATCCACTTCAGGATTTTTCATAACCTACTAAAGGAATTATCCTTCCTCGCCCACCAATCTCTCCCCCACCCCAATAAAAAAAAAAACCCTAGTTTTAAAAAAGCACCTAGTAATTTAAGAGCTTCCGTTAGCAAAATGCTACTCGAGCGGTAAAAAAATGGCCTAAATCTTTAGCACTCAGCAACTCTTATTAGAGTTAAAATGAATGTCTCTAGCCCAAATATAGGAACCAAATGCTCTGTGCGGAAACCCGCACTGTTAATGAGGCAGAGAGGCCAATGCTGGGGTAGTTCATAAATCAAGAGCACGTACCCACGGACACACTCAGAATTCCAAAAAAAAAAAAAAACCCAACAGTAAGGTGCAAATTACTGCCATGCACTTCCCACAAATTCAGCTGCTGGGTAATTAGCACTGTTATCACAAAATTTTACACGGAGAGCAAATGCAGTGGGCGAGCGACTAAGTTCCAATTCTCCACTCCAGAGTAACGGTTAATAAATATCCCCCCGCGGAGGCACGTGCGCACAGCTCGGGGAATCTAGCCTGCGATGCAGAAACACAGAGATGGCATCTCTGGTGAAGGACGGTGTCCCAGAATGAGACTCGGTTCCTGGCTTGAGAAACCAGGGAGTAGGAGACAGGATGTGGCCGGCTTCGTGCGTGGCCAAACGTCTCCCTTCCGGCTCTGGGGTGGCAGGCGGTCTTCCCAGAGCTACAGCAAATTCAACACTGGGAGTTTTGGGTCGCTATGCTAAATGCGGCGTAGGCAACCACGAAGAGACAGCTCCCTGGCGTGGCTGGTGGACATCAGGAGTGGGACAGCGGGCCGGCTGGAGGCAACAAGTCCAGAGGCCAAGAGCTTGGAGGGCAGCGGCGCAGCCAATGCGGAGAACACGCTCCCGAGACTTACAGCCTGGCCCGTTCCCGTCTCTCAGCAACCAGGGACAGGCCAGCATGGCACCTGGAGGCCACGCCATTTGGTCCATGTTCAGCCAGGAGTAATCCCTGTGCATCACCGGATGTGACCCAAAAAGGAAAAAAAAAAAACTAACTGAACTTAAAAAAAAAATCATGAACTTTTTTGGTTTTGTTTCTTTGGGCCATACCCTATGATGCTCAGGGACAAAGCCTGGCAGTGCTGGGGGGGGGGGGGGGGGGCTGTACGTGGTGCCAGGATTGGTGTCCAGCGTGTGCCAGGCCACTACCTTCACCTTCGTGCTGTCTACCTAGAGGCAGCCGGAGAAAGCTGGAACACAAGTTTCTGAAGCCAAAGGACCCGAGTTCGACACCACAACAAATGGTCTTAAGACAACCTTTTGCCCCAATAACCCAATTTCCAAAACAGATTTCTCAATTTCTAAAACCAAGATATAAATGAAAGGCAGTTTAGGGGATTAGATTGAAAATGACCTGCGAAATCAATAGCAAGTGTCCATAGTGACGTTATGAAATAGTATTTCTGGGGCCAGGGAGACAGGCCCGGGGTTAAGGCTTGCCTTGCCTGTGGCCGACTGGTTTCACCCCCAGCACCACATGTGGTCCCTTGAGCACAGAACCAATAAGCCCTGAGTACTGCCTTGTGTGGCCCCAAAAACAATACCCCTCCTTTAAAAAAATCGAAGAATTGTATTCCTGTCTCCTTCTTCTTCACTTTTTGGCTTTGCAGGCCACATCTGGTGATGCTCAGGAGTTACTCCTGGCTCTGCACTCAGGAATTACTACTTGCAGTGCTCAAGGGACCATATGGGATGGCGGGGATTGAACCTTGGTTGGCCATGTGCAAGGCAAATGCCTTCCCCATTGTGCTATTGCTCGGGCCTTGGATGCCTCTCTCCTTCGGGGAGATGGCCCAAAGGGTTGGAGGGTGTGTTGGAATGTGGGGGACTTGGATTTGCTCCCTCCCTGGCCACTGGGCCACAAGCACCACTGGGAGCCATCCCTGAGCACCGAGCCAACAGCAGCCCTGGCACCACTGATCTGGCCCCCAGACAAAAACATATGAACTTAAAAAAAAAAAAGACACTGGAGTTGGAGAGATTATGCAGGCTTTACGGCACTTGCCCTGTGTGTCTTCTTTATCTGGCAATGCCCACGTTTGCAGCCTCGTGTGATCGGCCAATAAACAAGCAGGTGAGCCTTTCCAGCCAGGGACCACAGCCACCAAGCCAGAGAGAGAATAGTGGGGCTGTCACCTTGCATGTGGTGACAAATGGTCACAGCCAATGAGCCGGCCATGGGGGCTTCTCTAGTTCACCGCTGGTCTTTCCCAGCACAGGGGCCCCCAGTGCAGGAGGCCTGGAGATTAGATTAGACAGGCCCACTGGGGTTCTGCACTCGGGCCAGGCTGCTGGGATGGGAATGGCATAGAGCTGACGTGTTAGCACCCCAGGCAGGTTATGAGCATGCTTGGCGTGCAAGAAAGGCCACGTCTGTGGGAGTCAGGAGGAGTCTGGCTGTGGATTAAGCTTTCTGACCCTTTCCCCAGTGTCCTTCTGCCCATAGCAGGGGTTATTGGGAATAACAAGACAGCAGTGGCGAAGTACGGCTACCTTCAGAAGCTCTGCCTATTAATGCAGAGTTCTGGAATAGCGCTGAAGAATACAAACCTGGCGTTTACTCCGTCCTGAGCCTTCCCTGTAGAAGGATTCTGTTAACCCTCACGACCGCCTTTTGAATCGGCGCCGCAGGGCTCATCTGAACCCTGTCTATAAAGAATGACTCGGAGACCTCGAGAGTTTTCCTTGCTCTGCGTGGGTACGTGGTGGCATTAGATACTCAAGTGCTCAAACTCCAGATCCGCAAAGTCCATCCTAGCCCCCCCCCATCCCCCCCAACCCCCCGCTCGCCTCCGCGCCTAGGTGGGCTTCTCTGAGAGAGGGGCACAAAGGGAAGGCCATGAAGCCTCCAGCACACCCTGGTGTGCGTGTGCGTGTGTGCGCACACGCATGTGCATTCATGTGTGCATGCGTGTGGTGTGTCCGTGTGTGCCTGTGTGCATGTGTGTGTGCGCGTGCGCGTGTGTGATGAATGCCCTTTCTCTCCCAGAAGTCACGGAACCATTTATTCCTTCTTTCCTTGCATTCATTCCTCTTTTGCCCAGAAACACTTAGCCAGGGTTTTTGAAGGAAGGAGACTAAGCAGAATCCCCTCTGCCCCTCTTCACCCAGCCGTGAGAAGGAGCCCTCGAACCCCCGCACTGCTTGCTCCAGAAACCCTTTTCCTGTGAGAACCGGCTCCCCCTGGACCCTGGACTCGGCTGTGCCCGTGGAACATGCCCATCTGTACGTGCCTGAATGAGCGACCATGTGTGGCCAGAACTTTCAGCACTGGAACCTGATCATCAGACATGTCTCAGCACGTGCAGTTCACAGAACCAGAATCCTGAGCCTGGGGGTGATGTGAGAGTGGGATAAAGATTCTGTCTGCAGGAGCCCCGGGCAGAGGCCTGGGACCACACCAAGGGCAGAAGAGGGGCTGGAGAGAGGATAGTGGGCAGGGCCCTTCCCTTGCATGCAGCTGCCCAGAGTTTGGTCCCCAGCACCCTCATGCCGGTCCCCTCTATGGTGCTGAGGATCACCAGGTGTGTCCCTCAAATAAACAAAACAACCTAAGAAAAAATTAAAAATTAAATCCACCATTGTATTTTATTTATTTTTTCCCTTGGGGGGACTGGGGCCACACCCAGCAGTACTCTGTGTTCAGAGGACCATAGAAGGTGCTCAGGGTTCCAACCGGGGTTGGTCGCATACAAGGCCATTCCTGGCCTCTTTTTTGCCAAAGCCTGGCCTGCCCGCTCGAGCCTCCCGTGACCACACACACATGTGGGCCCTGAGTCCAGCTGACCCTCACGGCGGGAGAATTCATATTTGAGAAATGGGAGATTTATGAGAAGGAGGGAACTGCACTGAGTTTGCGAGTAAACCTTGAAACCACTTATGAAATTTAAGACATACTTTATGGAGTTGACAAGTTACGGGCTCCCACAAGCCCGTCCCTAACGAGGTGTGGGGAGCAAGGCAACACCCCAAGTCCTCCCAGCCCCTGTCCCCGAAAGCCCTATGAATTCTTTTATTGCAAAACCTTTGCTCACACGAATCTATAAAAGCCTAAACGTGCTTCATGTCCTGGCTGACAAACCCTTTCGCATTTTGCTTTAAAATAAAGCCAGGGAGATGATGGGGATGGAGAAAGATCTGTATTTGCGACATGGATTGACATTATTATTTTCTTTTTAGGTCACACCTGGCAATGCACAGGGGTTACTCCTGGCTCTGCAGTCAGGAATTACTCCTGGCGGTGCTCAGGGGACCATATGGGATGCTGGGAATCAAACCCGGGTTGGCCGCATGCAAGGCAAACACCCTACCCGCTGTGCTATTGCGCCAGCCCAGATTCGACATTCCTGACGGAACCGCTAAGCACGGGGTATTGGAGACAGAATGTGGGGGAACCTCCTTTTTGTCCTACTTTCATGCCCGTTTCCTCAGGAGTGGCGGGCAAGTCTCCCCGATCCCTGACACCCCCAGAATGTGCAGGTTCTGCTTGTGACACAGGGTCCTGACAGGAAGCAGGAGAACCCAGAGGGATGAGGCAGCCCCTAACCAGCACCTAGCTTCCTGCCCCCCCCCCCCACCTGAGAATGAGCAGCCCAGCTGCCTCTCCTTTCTCAGCAGACGCCACCCCCACCGTCCTCCTAATGAGCCCCACAGCGAGGTCTGTTGTCCAGTGGGAGCAGATTACTATGCCCGTGACAGTGACAAGAAGACTGTTTGCATGAAGCCACTGTCCTAAAAGTGTGCTCAGCGGGCCCCCCAAAAAGCACCGCATACCCCCAAAACGTGTTTCTCTCCTGGAAAGACATTCACACCAACCAACGACATTCTCTTAACTCTGCACAGGCAAGGAGGACTAACAATGCCACAGTCAGGATGGTTCCGACTACTAAGTGACAATGACATGGAAAATTGAAGTTACAGTTGCAAGTTGCTGTTATAGTTGCCAATCACTGATATAATTGCCAATCACAGTTACAGTTGCCGATCACAGATACAGTTGCCAATCACCCTTATAGTTGCTGGCTGTACAACCACTGATGCTGCCCTGGTGTGTCTGTGTCTGTCCAGAGACCTATCGACCTGGGCCTCCGCTGTTCCCTGCTGCCCCACGGGCCGGACTCTGACTCACCACCCACTCCAAGATAGACCCGGGGCGCCTTCCAGTTCCTGGATGTGACCCGCGGAGCCTCGAAGCTAGGCGAATTTGTGAATTCAGTCCCACTGGGCTGAATCCACCCCAGATCAGGGGCTGGGCAAACCGTGGGCTGCCAGCGTGGGAGCGGACATGCAGATCTGCCCAGATAAGAGGGCCGTGGCCATCACACCCCGACATGCAGAGGGGCTGGGGAACCATGTGACAGCGCAGAAAGCCGCAGCGGCCGGGGACGTCAGCGGAAACGCATCTGCAGCTGTACTGAGAGCGAATCCCGCAAGGAAACCCTCAGTGTGGAGAAGAAAGCACCAGAGTGTCACGGGGGGATGCCAGCCCCATGAAGGCAGGAGCGGGAGCGCTTGGTCACCACCGGAGGCTTAGGGCTGGCCTTTGCATAAGATCGCAGATACTGGACCATCCGACTTTGATCTGACCCTCCCCTTTCCCACCACCTGCTTAGTGTTGGAAGCTGGACGTTCCCCTCTCCTCAGATGGGTGCAACAAGGAGAAGGCGCTGGGGAAGACAGATGTTTGCGGGTGCCAGGACCCCCACGCAGGGGACTTCCTGACTGCTCTAGGAGGGCCGCTCTGATGAGGCTGGCTTCAAATACTGCTTTTTCTTTCTATTTTCTTTTTTGAGCGGGGGTAGGTGGGTAGGTGGATGCCACACCTGGCTGTGCTCAAGGATCACCCCTGGTGGGGCTCATGGGACCCTCTGGGATGCCAGAGATGAACCGGGTTGGCTTGTGTGCAGGGCGAGTGCCCTCCCCACTGGGCTACCCCACTGAGCCCCAGCGCTGCTTCTCTTATGCCTCAAAGAAGGAGCAAAAGGCCGGAGCACAAGATGCCAAGTTTGATCCCCGAACATCAGGGGTAACCGCCTCCCAAAAAGAAGATAAACAGTACTGTCTCCTCATTCCTCAATTTCACCCGTTTTTATAATTCATAAAAATATAAATTTTTATATTCATATAAACATAAGGTAGGTAGTCACAGTAGTTCCCAGGGATCACTCCGGGGGGGGGGGCGTCGGGGAGGTTGTCAGGACAGGGTGGGGGGACCCTGGTAGGTCCCAAGGATCAAACCCAGGTCAGCCACCATGCAAGGCAAACACCTCAACCCCTGCACCATCTCTCCAGCCTCAAACATTTTTTTCCCCTTTTCCCATAAAATATATTAGAATTTTATGGAAATTTCCATAAATTTTATTAGAAGTCTAATAAAATTGGGAAGGAATATGCACTGGTTGAGAGCACTGTGTCCATCACCAAGATGTCCCAGGGCCCGAGGGGGCCTTGTCGCTAGGAAACACAGACTCAGGCGCTGCTGACAACTGCCGGGGGCTTCAGAGATGCGCTGGGCATGCAGGGCGGCAGGGAGGGGCTAAGCTAGCACAGAACCCCGGGATTTCGCGGCAGAGCTTGGGAGAAGTCGGGGAGATCTCACCGACGCTCTTTGTACTAGTTCTGCAAATGTTCTGGAAGTCTTATGTCAAGGGCAAATAAACAAACAAAACGTTTCGACTACAATAATCTGGTGCAGATTTTCCTCGTGCGTGGACAGAACCGGAATGGGTGGGATGTAGAACAGGCGGGAAGCGCTGGGCACGGAGCAGAGGGGGACCCGCCGCGGGGCTCTGCACAGCGCTAATTGGAAGTTGGCAAGGGTCCAGGTGAGTCCCCCACCCAGGGCGGTCAGCGGCGCTGGGCAAAGGCACTTTCTTGGCGGTGAAATCGGAACGCCATGGGGAAGGCTGAGCCGGGAGGTGGCCACACGCCTTTGTCCCAGACGCCAGCGGCAGCAAACCCACCCCCAGGGCCCACGGATGGGATGGCCCCACGACACCATCCTGGGCCCACACCTGCATCCACACCCGAACCCAAACCCAGACCGCCTGCAGAACCTGCGTACATACACACACCCACATACACACACACACAGACTCTCACGCACGCACACACATGCACACATGCATGCACATGCATGTGCACACATACATGTGCATGTAACAAACACACATGCAGTCACATACACACACATGCACACACATGTACACACATTCAGGCACACAAACCCCAACCACTGGCCCCGCCCAGCACAGGCTCATGGAACAATGGGCAGGAAGGGGAAGTCAACCTCAGGGCTGAGTAGATGTGGGCACCCGGATCAGCCCCTCCAGGCAGAGGAGGGTGGGGACGGGTCACAGAAACCCTCCCAACACAGCCTGTCTCCACAGACGTGGGGCTCCTTATCTGCCAAGTTAGTGGGTGACTGGTGGAGTAGCCGGGCTCTGGGGGCTCAGCTCCTGAACCGGGGGACCCTGGTGGGTGCCACCTCTGCCCTTTGGGGCAGA
Organism: Sorex fumeus; assembly: GCF_029834395.1. Lineage (NCBI taxonomy): Eukaryota > Metazoa > Chordata > Mammalia > Eulipotyphla > Soricidae > Sorex > Sorex fumeus. The sequence goes on from NW_026606065.1 coordinate 29,441,478, forward strand.
TTTCCAGGGCCCTCCCAGAGGGGCAGCAGAAAGGTCTTGACAGGGTCGGAGCGATAGGACAGCAGGAAGGGCGTTTGCCTGGCACACGGCTGACCCGTGGTCCATCCCCAGCATCCCAGATAGACCCTGGCACCACCAGGAGTGAATTCTGAGTGCAGAGCCAGGAGTGACCCTGAGCATGGGCAGGCATGGCCCCCAAATGAAAGGTCTTGACCCACCATGTCCCCTCAGGGACAAATTGCACCCCCCCAGCACCCCTAAGAGCAGAGTCCTCTGAAATATGTGCTGAGGAAAGAAAATATCACAGGATTTTACTGATTTTAATTATGTTGGGGGGTTTTCCACGTGGCACACAGGAGCTCCAAGGCCCCTCCCCAGGATTCCAGAGAACAAGGGTCAGTGTGAGGGCTTGATGCACGTGGCCCGCCTGGGTTCCATGTCTGGCTTTGCAGGATGCCCTGAGCATAGAGCCAGGAGGAAGCCCTGAGCACTGCTGGGTGTGGTGGCAGTGTAGGGATGACCCTTCCCAACTCCCTGTCCCTCACCACCTTCCGGGCAGGTCGCAAAGCCCCAGGTGGCACCTCTGTTGAGGCTCCTAGGCACTGTCTTATTTTATCTTAATTATTTTTTAAAAAAATATTTATCTACTTATTTTGGCTTTTTGGGTCACACCCAGTGATGCTCAGGGCTGACTCCTGGCTCTGCACTCAGGAATCACTCCTGGTGTTGCTCGGGGGATCATATGGGATGCCAGGGGTGGAATCTGGGTTGGCCACATGCAAGGCAAACACCCTTCTCGCTGTACTATCGTGTACTATTCCTCTGGTCCCCTGCGTCTTATTTTAAAAAATAAAAAGAGAGGAAACTTCAGCAAAATACTTATGTGTGGAAGGGGTTGAAAAGAAAAGCATCTTACAAATGCAAACAAGTTGGGGAGTGACCCTCTCCCACACCCGCACCCTCGGCCCGGCCCTGCGGAGTTACTGTGGGAATGACAGGGACAGCCTCGAGTCCTTGGCTGCAACAGTGCCATCCCAGTCTCTGGGCAGTGGGCAGACTGGGCTTCCCTCTCCTGGGCGCTGCCTGAAACCAGAGGGTGGGGGGCGCCTTGGGACTGGCTCTGGGCTGTGTAATAGCTGCCCACTCTCTCTCTCTATCTCCCTCTCCCTTCTCTATCCCCTTTTTCTCCTATCCCCCTCCACTCTCTCTATCCCCTCCCTCTCCTCTCTATCCCTCTCTCCCTCTCTTCTATCTCCCTCTCTCTCCTCTCTATTCCCCTCTCTCCTTTCTTTCCTCCCTCTACTCTCATTATCCCCTCTCCTCTCTATCCCCGTCTCTCTACTCTCTCTATCCCCTCTCTACTCTCTATCCCCCTCTCTCTACTCTATCCCCCCTCTCTTCTCTCTCTCTATCCCACCTCCCTATCATTCTCTCCCTCTCCTCTATCCTCCTCTTTACCCTATCCCCACTCTTCTCTCTATCCCCTCTCCTCTCTCTATCCCCCCTCTCTCCTCTCCATCCCCCCTCTCCTCTCTATCCTCCCTCTCCTCTCTATCCCCCCTCTCCTCTCTATCTCCCTCTATCCCCCCTTTCCTCTCTATCTCCCTCTCCTCCCTCTCTATCCCCATCTCCCTCTCCTCGTGATCGCCCTCACTCTACTCTCTCTCTAACCCCTCTCTATCCCCTTCTCTCTCCTCCCTCTCTCTCCCCTCCAGTTTAGGCCACACCTACAAGTGCTCAGGGGTCAGTCCTGGCTGTGCTGGGGGCTGACACCTAGTAGATGTCAGGGACTTGGTCCAGGGTCATCACGTGTAAGCCCAGTACCTTTTGACCTCTGTACTATGGCGCTGGGCCTTGGCTTCCGGCCTTTTCAAGGTAGAAGTAACAGCAGCAACCCCGAGAGGTAGATTCCTTGCACGGCCAGAACAGCTGTGCTGAGTGTCCAGGGGGAGCACTTGAGGCCTGGGACAAAGCCTGCTAGTCAGCCCAAGACTAGATCTTAGGGGGACGCTGTCCCAAGCAACTGACTACAGGGTCTGTGGAGAAGGCGGGGTCAGTGATGTACTGCAGGGGATTCTTTCATTGGAGGCCTCACCCGGCAGTGCTCAGGGCTTACGCCTGGCTCTGTGCTTGGAAATCACTTCAGGTGGGGTGTGATTGTGTAAGGCAAGCGTGCTGCCGGCTATAGCGTCTCTGCAGCAGGCCTTAGGAGTTTCTCCTGGGTTCCGTCTATCTACCCGACATCGAGTCCCACAACCATGTCACAAGTGGGTCTCACCCGCTCCCTCTGAGGGAAGAAAACCCATGGTAGCTATGCACTGGGACACCAGGTATGGCTGGGGGGAGGGTTGTTGCAGCCCGGGGTGATCACCATGGCCCCCAAGCCCAGTCTGGAGGCTCTTTCGTTCCTTCCTTGGCACCCTTGGTTTTTCGTGTGTGTGTGTGTGTGTGTGTGTGTGTGTGTGTGTGTGTGTGTGTGTGTGTGGAGAGGCCCCACCTGCAGACTCAGGGCTGGCCTGCAAGACAGTCAGAGGGGCTTAAAATAGGGCCCCGGTTCCAACCAGACCCAGACACCAAGGCGAGCCCCAGAGGCCAGAGGCCGGACACTAGCCCCTCGCGGCCCCAGGGAAGCCACCCTGAGAATGGCAGGAAGCTGCCCCTCTTCGCTCTGGGCCTTTCAAGTTTCCTGTTGATTAATGCCCGGAGCCCAGGGCTGCAGACAGACTGACGGACGGATGGACAGATGGGGCCGCAACCTTTGAAGGCGGCTCAGCCTGGGCGCCACAGAGGCCGCCGCGGACCCCGGCTTCCCCTTCCTCCCGGGGTTTGTTTTCCTTCTATGGAACCTGGATTGGGGGGGGGGGGGCGGGTGGGGCAGGAGAAGGTGCCCATCCAGCGCCCTCCAGTGAACATGCTTGCCTCCCAGGCTGGGCAGGTACCGTCTGGTGGACCCTGGGCTGCATGGGGGACCAGAGGGCAGGTGGACGGGCCCTGATGTGGGGAGGGGAGGGGCAGCAAGGGCACCTGAGCTGCCATTTGATTGGTTTGCTGTTGTTTGTTTTCGCCTGGGGGCCACAGCCAGCCATGTCCAGGGGTCACTCCTGATGGAGCTCGTGGAAGCATCAGAGATGCCAGGGATGGGACCCGGGTCTGTGCAAGCAGGGCAAGTGCTCTGTTCGAGACTGAGCCTCCCCACCGTCCCCCCCCCCCCAACTTTCCCATTTTCCCCTCCGTCCACCCCATGGCGGGGTGACGAGTTAAACGTTCAGAGGACAACAGGAAGGAGGGATGGGGGTGGGGGTGGGACCCGCCAGACCCATCTTGGCTGGAAGAAGGCCCAGAAGGGAAATGACCCAAGGCCACGGTCAGGGACAGGGCTCGGGCTCCGGTGCTCGGGCACCAGGGCAGGGGGCGGGTGCTGGTCTCACTGTGGCGGGGAGCGGCGGGAAGCTTTTTAAAATCTAGAAATACATCAAACGGCGAATGCAGATTAAGCAGGGCGGCTCTCGGCTGCGGCCTCACTTTTGTTCCTCCTATAAAGACTCGGACGGGCCTTCAGATCACAAAGCGGGTGGACTTTTAATGATGGATTAAAAATTATGAAAGTGGAGGATGGCTCGTGCATGCCGTCCTTCTTCTCCTTTTTCTTCTCCCCCACACCCCTTTTCAGGGATGAAGGCAGGGAAAGCCGTCTAGACCAAATCTCTCTCCTGCCGACCTTCAGGTCTGCTAGGGAGCCCCGGAAGGGCCGAGGGCCAGCCAGGTGTGGCCGGGTCAGCCCCTGGAGTCAGCAGCAGTACTGAGAGTGTCCAGGAGACGGCCAGTGGCACCCGAGGGGACTGTGCTTGGAGGGCCAGGGACCAGCGCCTGGAAGCAGAGGCCACCTAAGCCCAGTCGGGCCATGTTGCTGCTTCCAGGGGGACAAGAGGAATTGGAACTCGAGAAGTAGCCCACACACACCTCCCCCCCCCACCGTCCAGCTCCCTGTCCTTGACTGTACCCACCCCTTGCCTCTCCCACACCCCAGGGCAGTGTCCCCTCAGCCACCTCCATCCTTTCCCCCTGGGGACAGGGACACAGGGAAGGGCCACAGGTGTCAGCCCTGGCAACCCACAGGGCCCTGAGCCCCAGCAGGGATGACCACTAAGCAGAGCTAGGAGTGGCCCCTGTGAACCGGTGTGGCCCAAATAGTGAACCCACAACTCACAGGGAAAGTGACACCCTCGGCCGCCAGCTCCTGGGATGCTGATGGGGGTTCTAGTCCCGACTGGCAAGGTGCAAGGAGGCCAGAGCCAGATGACCCCCACCACCCTACCCACAAGACCCACACCCAGGGACTTCTCGGTGGGGACAGCCTGGCCAAGAGAAATGAGAGTAGGCAAGGGGGCTTGCAGGAAGCCCCAGTGGCAGCCGGCGGGTTGAGAAGGGGGCTGCACTTCTCCAACCCCTGCTGAGATCCACAAACCCACTCTGAGCACCCCCCCCACAAGCGCCCCCTTGCCCTGACTCAGTCACCTGCTTCCCTTCACTGCAGTAAAGCAGGACCATCGTCCCCAGCCAGCGTGGTCAAGAGCAGCAGAACTGCAGGTGGGCGCTTGCCTCGCGTGCAGCTGACCCAGGTTCGACTCCCAGTGTAGGATAACACTGTTTTGTCCTTCCTGCATAGCCTCAGGTATCACTGTATCACTGTGTCACTGTCCTCCCGTTGTTCATCGATTTGCTCAAGTGGGCCCAGTAACGTGTCCATTGGAGACTTTGTTGTTACTGTGTTTGGCATATCAAATACTCTCGGTAGCTTGCCGGGCTCTCTGAGACGGGCGGAGGAATCGAACTCGGGTCGGCCATGTTGGCTGCATGCAAGACAAACACCCTACCGCTATGCTATCGCTCCAGCCCATAGCCTCAGGTAGTTTAAGTTTATTGGGTTGCTCCCATTACAGTGCTCCCATTCCTCTGTTTTTTTTGTAACTTCTTTCTTTGTGCTCTGTTGACTTGTAAATATTGTTTTTCTCTTCTCCTTAAGTCCTCTGCATAGTTTATTCAGAGCAATGTCCATACAAAATATGGACACAAGAAGACAGTATATGCTATGCTTTTTTTATTTTAATGCTATGCTTTAGTAATGTGACTCTCACTGATATTTCCCTCCTAGACCTCTGTTCTCTCACTTAAGCCTCAGCTGCCTTTACTTCCTAGCGCCCCCAAAAGCAGGGTCCGGAAGAGGGACTGGATGGAACCAGGGCAAGCGGTAAGCTATGTGCTACCCTGGCATTGAGATGGACCTGGCCAAAGTGCCCTAATGCTTAACTATAAGTTAAGAGCTTGGGCATGGACAAATGCTGTCATGATCCAAAAAGTAATAACTAGATTTAGACCCTGCTAGGGTTAGGAATGATTAATCTGGCCTGAGCCCTGTAGTCTGAGTCTGTGGCAAGATGTTCCCAGGAGAGCTGCCCTACAAGCCTCAATGGTATCTCTTTTTTTTTTTTTTTGGCTTTTTGGGTCACACCCAGCAATGCACAGGGGTCACTCCTGGATCTGCACTCAGGAGTCACTCTTGGCGGTGCTCAGGGAACCATATGGGATGCTGAGAATCAAACCCGGGTTGGCCGCATGCAAGGCAAACACCCTACCCACTGTGCTATCGCTCCAGCCCCTCAATGGTATCTCTTACTGTGTCCATACAAAAATAACTATTATTGAGATGTTGATAGAGTTATTGGACTGAGAAAAGGAGAAAAACACCTTAGGAGGTATTTTGCCCCTGGGCAGTCAGGAAGGGCTTTAGAGTACCTTTTAGGTGGGCCCTCAGGAGGGGCTTTCTTATGTTGATTTTGCTACCTGACTGGGTGCAGTGTCAGCCCAGAGTGTTGGGTTAGAGAGAGAAGAGAGCTAGGGAGAGAAAGATAGCAGAGTGGCAAGATGGACCACAGAGAGAATAGCAAGGGGGACAGAAAGAGAAGAATGTAGAAGAATACAGGAATAGGCACGTGAAGAGAGAGCGTGCCCAGGCTGCGAGATGGAGCGGAGAGGTGAGCAGGAGAGACAGGAGGAGGCAGGAATGAGAGGCAGTGTGAGACTAGAATGGGAGGCTCAGAGAGACTGGGGCAGGCGTGAAGAGAATGGAATAAACATCATCTGATCAATCAACCGGCTTGGCCCTTGTTTCGTACAACCATCTGCCCCACGGCCCAAGCTGCCCCGGCTGGGTGAGTGGCCCGGGGTCCCCTGAACCCGGGCGACTAGGGAAAGAGCTGTTGGGGGGCCCCCTGGCCGCCCCTAAAAGAGATTATACACCCCAACACCCCATATATTCCCCCTGAACCCGGCCGGGAAGGAGCCCTGAGCACAGAACCAGGAGTGAGCCCTGAGCACTGCTAGGTAGAGCTAAAAATATCCTTTGGCCACGCATCTTTCTCTTTTTTCTTCCCATTTAAAATTCCACCCCATTTTTATTTGATGTGCCCTGACTGACAGTCCCGTTACCACAAGCTTCACGCGTACATCCTCCCCACACCACAGCGGCCCCCACCCAGGGCACCTGCTTCCCTCGGCTCTATCCCAAGGACCCCTTCCCTCTCCCACCACTTAAACTCAATTCTGCAGACCAACTCTCCAGTACTTTTGCTTTCAGCTATTTGTTGCTCTTAGCACAGCGGGTAGGGCGTTCGCCTTACAAGCGGCCAACATGGCCGACCCGAGTTCGATTCCTCCGCCCCTCTCGGAGAACTACCGAGAGTATTCGATATGCCAGACACAGTAACAACAAAGTCTCCAATGGAGACGTTACTGGGCCCACTCAAGCAAATCGACGATCAACGGGAGGGCCTTTACCTTTACCTTTTAAAAAAAAAAAGAATTTTTTTAAATTGAATCACTGTGAGACAGACTCTTACAAAGCTGTCCATGATTAGGTTTCAGTCACACAGTGTTCCAACACCCGTCCCTCTTCCAGTGTACATCTCCTACCACCACTGTCCCCAGGTTCCCGTCTATCACCCTCCACCAGCAGCCTGCCTCTATGGCAGATACTTTTCTTTCCTCCCTCCCTCCCTCTCTCACTCTCTCTTTCTCCTTCTCTGCCCTCCACACACTTGTGGTAGATTCTGAACACTGACCAGTCGTCCTAGCTGACCACGCATTTCTGTTTCCCTGTGGAACAATTTGGGCAAAGGTAGTCCAGGGTCTCTGTGTGGTGAGAGAAATCACAGAGCCAGGTGGCAGCCCTCCCCCTCCTGGGACCACAAGGCTCCCGATGGTCCCGCCATGTACACATGCTCTATGACACCCCTCAACCAATCACCTGGATTGGCTATGGATGCTAAGACATCATCAGCTTCCGGCCTGACAGCAATCCCGCCGAGGACTCCACATCCTGCCTGCACAAAATACAGCTGCAAGGGCCTGAAATCAGGGCAACCTGCGGTCCTCTTGCCTAACTCACTAAATTGAGGCCTGCATCAGTGGTCCTCAGAAACAAGGAAGCATCTAGACAGTTAGCGGGATCTCTAGAAAGTTCCACAGTAGCCCATGAAAGTGCATGGGTGCAACTTTACTTAGAGTGTGAAAATATATTTCTAGAAATGTTCCTTAAACTTATGGAGTGATATTTTGTCAGGAATCAGACTGGGTGCCAGGCAAGCAGCTTCTGACTTCACCCTCCAAACAGGATAGCTCATGAGGTCGGCAGTATCCTGAAGGCCGGGAGACAGGCCGAGAGAGAGGGAACAGGCGAGGATCAAATTCTGAGATATGAAACAGTGTCTTCTGCCTGACTTGTAAAGCAGCTGTAAACAGTCTTCCTTTGGCCTTCAAGAATAGTGCCAGTCTATGGGAAACCAGGCAGCTGTCCTGCATCCCCCGGCCCTGCACGGGCGTAATCTCCCCGTTACCAAAGCACCAACTACCCTGTCCATGCAAACAGATGGTTAGTGCATAGTTGACTTGAGTAATAACTATCACACCCAGAACCAAAGCCAAAGAAGAGAGGGAGGAGGTCACCACCACGGGAAGAGACCTAATTCCGAAGACGAGGCTGGGCAGAGGCTTTGCGGGGGGGGGGGGGGGGGGGGGGGGTTGTTGGAGCACAGGGACGCACGCTGGAGCTCAGGGCTCCATCCCCAGCACCACCTGGCTGCCCGAGCACCAGGCCAGGAGTGGCTCCATCCCCTGCCACCACCAGCCAAGGTCCCCAAATCCAATACACACTAGAAGATGGAAATGCTGAAACTCCCTTTTTAAAAGGGAGGTGAAAAGTGCCACACTTGAGAACCCAAAGTTTCCCTCCAGCCCAGCCCGGCCTGCTGAGGAAAGGTCGACTCAGAGTCTTGGATTCTGCCCAAAGAGGAAAGTAAGACAAGTGTGGGGTCTGAACACAGATCAGGCGCAGGGAACCTCAGCTGCCTCCGGGGGGAATGCGACTCTGGCCCTGGAGTCTGGCACTGTCCCAGCCCTCAGGCATGGTTTGGCATGGATGCTGCAGTCAACACTCACCCAATGGATGAGTGAGGGAGTGAAGAAATGAATGAATGGGGGAGGGAGGGAATGGATGAATGGAAAAGGAGTGGATGAAAGAATGGATAAGGGAGGGAGGAAATGAAAAAAATATATAGATGAAAGAGGGAATGAATGAATGGGTAGATGAGGAAGTGAATGGATGAAAGAGGCAGTGAAGGAAAGAATGGAAGAGGAGGGAAAGGAATGAATGGATGTATGAATGAGGGAGGGAATAAATGAATAGATGATTAAGGGATTGAATGAATGAACAGATGAGTGAGGGAGAGAATGAATGAATGGATGAGTAAGGGATTGAATGAATGGATGAGGGAGGGAGGGAGGGAATGAATGAGGGAGGAAATGAAAGGATGAGTGAGGGAGGGAATGAATGAATGAGGGAGGGAATGAATGAATGGATGAGGGAGGAATGAATGAATGGTTGGATGAATGAGGGAGGGAATGAATGAATGGATGAGCGAGGGAATGGACAAATGAATAAAGGAGGGAATGAATGAGTGTCAACTCATGCAGTAGGACATGGCGGGGAGGGGAAGCAGACCCTCCACTTTCATCTCCCCACTTCTGCTAATTCTGAGCTAGTGACTCGGAAAGATACTTAATATGTTTTTCCTTCTTCACAATATTAGTGCTAATTAGATACAGTGCCAGTTACTCGAGCTCCGACAAACATACGCAGGTGGTCCTCGGCGCGGGATTCCTGGTGGAGGATCGAGCATTTGAAGCTTCAACAAATATTTTCCTGGAGTTTTCAAAGCTAAGCACCAGTTCACACATCCCATAAGGAAACTGCCCAATAATGCTCAAAAAAATATTAGCAGGTGGCTTAAAGCAGTTTTCTACAAGATACCTACAAAAAAGAAATGATACAGTGGTCCCTGCACCCCCTCCCCCAATTCTACAACGACTTGCCCGTACTGTGTGCATGACCATTAAAAAAAAAAAACCTGGGAAACAAAAGGAACCGCTTAGCTCAGTATCAAAAGCATTTTACTGGAGGACGGAAGAGACAATGGAATAGAAAATATACATTAATTAAAATGTATGTGCTCTGCCATCTCATTAGCACGGTTGTGTTCTTCCATTTTTTTTAAAGAGAACAAAACACAGTGAATACACACTTTTTGCATTAATTACGATTCCCAGGAACGAGGAGGAATCCCGCGCAGGCAGAGCTTCACTGGAAATGAGACCAATACTACAGCGGGGAGTGCGTTTTCCTCGCACACAGCTGACCCAGGTTCGATCCCAGGCATCCCATATGGGTTCCCTGTGCACCACCTAGAGAGACTCCTGAGTGCAGAGTCAGCTGTGACTCAAATACCACCCACCACCTGCCAAACAACAACAACAAAAAAGTTTTAAAAATAAAGAAACGAGTCCTGCCTCTCCACGCTCCCACCCGGAACAGCCAGAGACCCCACAGATATGGAGACATGCGAGAAAACAGAAAACACATGTTTGCCCCAAGACGCCTGGGACCGTCCACCGCGGCTTTCCCCATTTTACTTATTTATTCTGGTTTGGGGGTGGTGGTGTGCAGAGGTTACTCCCAACTCTGTGCTCTGATGTTCCTCCTGGCAGTGCTTTGGGGATTGCTAAGTTCTCTGGCCTTCAGTGTCCCCCCTCACAAGGGCTAAAGAGCCGGGAGGCCCGACAAGGCTGGAGGGAAGCAGGGGGTGCTGGATTCCCTGCTCCCACGCACCATCAGTATTGCGAACCCCAGGCCTACAATCCAGACAAAAGATAATAGATCATGCTGAGTGAAATGAGTCAGAAAGAGAGGGACAGACATAGAAGGACTGCACTCATTTGTGGAGTCTAAAACAATATAACATGAGGCTGACACCTAAGGATAGTAGATACACGGGACAGATAGATTGCTCCATAGCTGGAAGCCTGCCTCATGAGCTGGGGGAGAAGGCAGCTGGAATAGAGAAGGGATCACTAAGAAAATGATGGTTGGAGGAACCAGTTGGGATGGGAGATGTGTGCAGAAAGTAGATAAAGGACCAAACATGATAACCGCTCAGTGTCTGTATTGCAAACCATAATGCCCAAAAGTAGAGAGAGAGAGTACGGGGAATACTGTCGGCCATGGAGGCAGGGGGAGGGTGGGGAAGGGAGGGTACACCGGGGAGATTTGTGGTGGGGAATGTGCACTGGTGGAGGGATGGGTGTTTGATCACTGTGTGACTGTAACCCAAACATGAAAGCTTGTAACTATCTCACGGTGATTCAATAAAATTTAAAAAAAAAAATAAATACAATACAATATTATTAAAAAAAAAAAAAGACAACAGACCTACAAAGCCATGTGATGGGAGACTTCCCAGCCTTGCTGGGGAGTGGAGGAGAGCGGCTTGTCACCCTGCCTTACCGAGACGTGCTTGTCGTCACCCAAGTGTCCACGGCAAGCAAAGGAGCCAAGGGAATGTGAGGACGCCAGTTACAGACACGGTGGGGGCAGGCAATGAGCAATGGCTGCAGCGGGGGCTGAGCTTCTCCAGGGCGCCAGGAGGACCCTGGAGCTCAGCATGACATGCGGCTGTGGTCCGGGTCCCCACAGTGCCCCCACGCTGTCCTGGGGCCTAAGGCCCAGCCCCCAGGAGCCTCTGATGGTGGTGGTGGCCGCCCCACTCTGACTCTGACGGGGCTAAAAGCCACAGAGCAGGGGCTGGAGAGGACCCGGGTCAGGGTGCTGAGCCCAGTTTAATCCCTGGCACCCCACAGAATTCCCCGAGCCCAGAAGTAAGCCTTGAGCACAGTTGGGTGCAACCCCTGCACACCCCGCCCCTAACAAAACCCCACCAAACTGGACATGCTTCAGGAGGACTGGAGTCTGGGACTCAGCGCAGCACCCCAGTGCTTCCTTCTGGCTCCGTCCCCAGGTACAGATTCAGGCCAGAATTTAGCACCCCTGCTGCCCGTCACCCCTGTCGGGCCCCCCGGATATGGGAGGGTTCTATGGTGTGCGAATCTCAGTAAAATGGTTGCTAACGGGAGCAGGAAGCAGCTGTGGGAAACACCTCTATAGATGGAGCAATAGAGAAAGGTGAAGGTGGCCAGAGAGACTCGGGCGCTGGGGTACCTGCATGGCGCAGGTTGGTCCCGGCACTGCACCATCCCTGAGCATCACCAAGGTGCAGCCCCAAGGCCCCTGGACATGACCATGCTCCATGTTCTCTTTGGGGCAAACCCCCATGGGTTAGTTGGCAGAAAACTGTCGTGAGGGCCCCCAGACCTCCTGGGCTCTGCTGGGATGCCACCGCCCAGTAAAAAAGAGTGGAGAGATGCCAGTTGTCCAGAAGGACACACATAACGGGGGAAGTAGGAAGCGGTCATCCACCCTGGGTGGCATCAAGGCTCAGCAAATTGCTGGCGACCAGGTCAAGAGAAACTGCACTTTCTTCCTTTTCTTTTTCTTTGAAGGCACAGAGGGATGTGGGGGGAATGGAAAGGTCACACCCTGCAATGCTCAGAGCTTACTCGTGACTCTCTGCTCAGGGGTCCCTCCTGACAGTGCTCTGGGGACCCTGTGTGTTGCTAGGGATTCAACTGGGTCAGCCCTATGCAAGACAAGAGCCTTCACCCCGTGCTCTCCCTCCTCCAGGCGCCCAGAAATAACTTGTTTTGCTGACCCAAAAGGAAAGCGTGCGACTCTAACTCGGAAATCCCACAGACGTCCAAAAACCTTATTTGCATCTGAAATGGAAGACGGTAAAGGCGCGTCCTTCCTTCCTAGCAGTTCCAACCTATTTTGGACAGATATTTATTAAATATTTATTAAACTGCCTGCGCTTGAAATAATACTATAGACCCCCGAAAAGAAACAAATATGAGCAATTCAATTCTATACCTTCTGTTCAATAAAACTCGCTTCTCCAAGGCAGGTGGCACGGAGTGCTCACCCCAGGGGGTTAATCACAATTCCCTTAGAATAATTGAAAAGCATCTGCATTCCCCCCCCCCCAGAAAGCAGGCACATGAGCGCGCGTGCGCACATGCGCACACATACATGCACACACACACACACATGCATACACACCACACTCACGCATATGTACCACACACACATACACACATACACAAGCAGCGGGCAGACACACACACATGCACACACAAGCATGCACATACACCACACTTAATGCATACACACAACACACATATATACACAAGCACACATACATACACAAGCAGCATGCACACACACAAGCATGCACACACACCACACATACACGGACATATGTGTATATACAAACACACGTATATACACTAGTACACACATGTACATAAACAAGCGGCACTCACACACACACACACACAGTCACAGGTAGCTGAATGTTTTGGTAATTATTGGCCTGAGGCTGCCACAGCTCAGTGTTCCCCAGAAATGAAGTGGTGGGGTGCAAGATGGTGCCAGTGATGCAAATCCCCACCTTCAAGCGAGCTTGCAGTCCCAAATGGGGTTCTCCCAGCCCCAGGCTATCTGATACACCTGGGGACAGTAAGAGATGTCAGCTCTGGAAGATTCTAGCATCCTGAAGGGGTAAAGTCAGGGGCCCAGCTGAATCTCAGAAAAAAGGCTCAAAAATGCCCAGACTAGACGAACTTAAGTTGCTCAGTGGTGGAGCGCAGACACCCCTGTGCTGTCAACGGGACGTGACCCAAAAGGGGCAGTGCTGTGGGGTCCAGGCGCCGGCTTGCACGTGGCCTTCCCTCCTTCCATCCTGACCCCTGGCACTGCAAGGGATCCTCCGAGCACTGCCAGGAGAGCCCAGGGTGCAGCGTCGGGAGGAGGACATGAGCACCCCCCTCACCCCTCCAAAACAGGGCCTTGAATCGGGGCCGAACCTGAACCCCGAGATTCTGACAAGTACGTGCGGGGCCAGCACCTCCAGCTTCCTGCGGGCTGGCTCCTACCCAGCCCACTTCAGGAGGCACCCGGGGCCCGTGGGTTCCCACAGGGAAACCCCCACACCTCGCTGCAGAGCGGGGGTGCTCACTTTCACCACTCACTCGCCGGAGCTGCAGATGGAGTGGGATCTGGGAACATTACAAAACTGACCGCATCGCAGCAACGGAAGGCACTCACTCGAACCCACTTCCCTCTGCAGATAGCAGCAAGGTGCTGGGACCCTCTGACAAGATCCCAGACAAGTGGGGGGCCGTGACAGCATGACTGAGGTCGCACGGAATGAGCTGCCTGTGGTCATGCAGACCACAGACGAGCTGAACAACAGCTAACAATGTCCCTTTCTCCTGCATGCCTCTGCAGTGAGGCAAGGAACCCCTTCCGGCAGTCACTTCCTGGGACCCCTTGGGGTCCACTCTCCCCTTCTGCACTCTGAAGCAGTTTCTCTCTCTCTCTCTCTCTCTCTCTCTCTCTCTCTCTCTCTCTCTCTCTCACACACACACACACACACACACACACACACACACACACACACCGCTCCATGCAGAGCAAACACCAGCCTACATATCACCCAGAATCTGTTATTTTGGTATGTTTGGTTTTAGGCCATACTTGGTGATGCTCAGGGGTCACTCCTGGCTCTGCTTGGTGGACCATGTGGGGTGCCAGGGGACGGAACCCAGGTCAGCCACATGCAAGGCAAACAACGGCCTCCCCGCTGGACTACTGCTCCAATCCATGTCACCCTCAATCTTTCTCCAGACCTGAAATTTCCCCTTTGGCAGTTTTCAGCTTTAGTCTAAAATAGTCCCCCCAACTCCAGACTACGGTGAACTCACCCTTCTTGGGGGTTAGTGAGCCTGAGCAGCGCTGGGGTCTCAGGAAGTGGCTCGGGGGTGGACGTCCCCCTGGAGTTGCTGCGCCCTCAAATCTGCTTTACGGCCAAACTAAACCCACCAGCGATGATGGGGTGATGTCCTCCTTTCACACCCCGTGGAATCCGGAGAAGGAAACTGGTCCTCTGCTTGGCCTAACCCCCCAGCCCCCACCCTTCTGCACCTGGAACTTCTGCCTGTCCCTCACACTCCAGCCCGTTCTGAAATGATGGTTCTGGCACAGGTCACCCTGGGCGGTGTCTGGGAGCCATTCCCAGCTGCTGCTCAGGGCTCATCCAGGTGGGGCTCGGGGGCCCGAGGGTGCCAGGGTTCCCATCAGGGCTTCTGCAGGCAAGGCCTGTGCTCCAGCCCTGTGCGGGCTCTGCCCCCCAGAATCTGGTTTCTGGATTGTGAGCCTGGGTCCTTTGCAGGGGCTAGTCCCTCTGCCTGAAATGCCCTTCCCTTCCCTGCAGGAGTGTCTGTGGCGTATCTGCTCTCTCTCCCAGAGCTCCAGGCTCGGGTGCGAGAGCCCAAGCACTCCCCCTGCCCCACCCAGACCTCTATGAAGCTCCAATGACAGGACTATGCAGACGGCAGGTGCCGGCGCTGCAGCCCCCTCACTCAGCCGTGCTTCCCGCCGTCAGGGCCTCCCGTTTCCTCCGACTGTCCCTCCCGTGCCAGAGAATCCGTGGAAGGCCACTGCTGCCCACATGTCGGAAATGCCAGCTCTGAGCTATGCTCCTGAAGCGTAAAGAAACGGATGTCAAAGCCTATGAAATGCAGGAGTCTTTTGTGGTTGTGTTTTGGGGGTCACACCCGGCAGCACTCAGGGATCATACCCTGTACGGCTCCGGAGGACCATACGTATGTGCTGGGAATGGAACTCGGGTCAACTGTGTGCCGAGCAAGTGCCCTCCCCACTGTGCTCTCTCTCCAGCCCCCAAATGCAGAGTCTTAATCGCTGAGTCTTAACACAGAGTTGTAACCATGTGACTCACACTCATCACGGCAGGATGCTTGCTTTTACTGCGCTACATTCAAATGTTCTCATCCACAATTCCACAATTCTGTCTGAAGAAAGTTCTAGGGGTGCCTGGGTGAGAGGGAGCAAGTCTCAGGGACAATTCAGCCACGTGATCTGTGAAGAGATGAGTAGAAGGCAGCCAGCGAGAAGCCATCGAGGGAGGGCTGGATATGGAATCACATGTTAAGAAATCCCAACAGACCATCACCCCATTGGTCCTCAAACTCCACTCGGGCAGACAAGGAGATGGACAGAGAGTGGACAACAAGGCCAAAGGAGATTTGAGGCAGGTCAGACCCGAGAGGCGGACTGCATATCAGGGCTAGAGAAATTCACAGTAAACTATTCCCCATTACGTAGAATCACAGTGTGTGACGCCCTTGACTTCTCCAAAGAGTGCTGATGCAGGAAAAAAACAAAGGTGGCCAGCCTAGCTCCGTTGGGGCAGGAGCGGGGGGCGGGTGGGGAACACACTCCAGGGCCAATCCAGGCTCTGCACTCAGGCATCACGGCTTGAATTGCTCAGGGGACCCTGTGGGATGCTGGGGATTGACCTGAGGTCAGCCACGGGCTACGGGCCAGAGCTTACCCCGCAGTCCCATCTCTCCAGCCCTGACAAATTCAGACCTTTCCCTAGGCCTGTTACTTTTGCTTTGACCCAAGTGGCAGCTTAATATGAAAATGTTTGCACAAAAGTGGATGGACATGGAGTGAAAGTGAAATGCTAAGTGAAATGAGTCAGAAAGAGCGGGACAGACATAGAAGGACTGCACTCATTTGTGGAATATAAAGCAACATAATGGGAGACTAACACCTGAGAATAGTAGAGATAAGGACCAGGACGATTCCTCCACGGCTTGGAAGCCAGCCTCACATACCGGGAGAAAAGGCAGCTCAGATAAGAGAAGGGACCACCAAGCAAAGGATGCTTGGAGGGCTCACTCGGGACGGGAGATGCGTGCTGAAAGTAGACACTAGATCGAACATGATGGCCACTTAATACCTGTATTGCAAACCATAGCATCCCAAAGGAGGGAGAGAGAGAGACTTAAAGGAATGTGCCTGCCATAGAGGCAGAGGAAGCAGGGGAATGGGGGTTGGTGGTGGGAGGGATACTGGGAACATTGTTGGTGGAGAATGAGCACTGGTGGAGGGATGGGTACTCAACCATTGTGTGACTGAAACATAATCATGAAAGTTTGTCAGTCTGTAACTGTATCTCACGGTGTTTCATTAAAAATCTTATTTAAAAAAATGTGATTTATCCTAGCAGAGAGTTTTCAGGTGTAGAACTTCCTTCTTTTGGGGTGATGCTTCTGGACCTATGAATATGAATGATGCCAATCTGGGGTCCTGCGATGGCAGATGACAAGATGCAGCCCCAGCCTCAGCTCCTGCTAATTAAACGAATCAATTAAGAGCCTCCAGTTGCCAGCGTGCGGCGGCGGCCCGGCGGCGGCAGTAACAGCCCCACAGGGAGGTCTTTTCCGGCATTAAAATGCTGTCCTCCACAACTCCATCTGATATTATTAGAAACAGTTATTTGTGTCTTGCTGTCATATTAGGCGCAAAGGCAAATTATGGAAACATGCAGACCAGAATGGTCCCAGTATGAGATCAAGGTTGGGTTTTCAGCCTCCAAGGGAACAATTGCTGAAACTCCAAAGTTCCCCAAAGTTCTTTAATAGAACTGATAAATCTATCCGCACAGCATCCGCTTTGGACGCGAGGTGAGGGTTACCGATTTCCATACGTTCCCGCTAAGCTGATACAATTCCACCCGATGAATTATCATATTAAGTTTGCCCTCCTGAGTTAAACTGATGGAGTTCAAAATTGTTTTCGATGGTTGTCATTAATCGCTGTTACGTCGTAAATGTAGCCTTTGAAATCTAATTGTGCCGGTGCCGCGAGGGCCTTATTAATAGCGTTCTTAATGGTAAATCTTGGTAAAACATGTTTATTCTACTGGTCGCATCACTTGGGCTTTCGGGGCTAATAAGAAATAAAGTATATTTATTGTCAATAAAAAACTTAATTTAAAATGTATAATTTGAGATTTAAATTAGCTGATGAACTTCAGGATGCTTCGGTTTCATTAAGAGCCCTGGCTAAGCTTCAAAGACATATAATTTGATAGTTCCTCGCTCGGCCTTGGGTAAAAGCCAATCGTTATGAAGAAACTGTTCAACGGAGACTAAACTTTTTTTTTTCTTCTCCTTCTTCTTGACAATATGCATTGTTTCTCCGAGGAAGAAAATTAACCATCCTACCGAAACATGTCAGCCTTACTTAAAAAACACCAGTAAGCAGTAGTACAGCACTTGCCTTGCACACAGCTGACCTGGTTCAATCCCGGGCACCCCATACGGTCCCCTGAGCCTTCCAGGAATGACCCCTGAATGCACAGTCAGGCGGAAGCCCTAAGCACGGCTGGGTGTAACCCCCAAACAAACAAAAGCTAAAAAAACATAAAGGGTCTGGAGAGATAGTATAGCAGGTAAGGTGTTTGCCCTGTATATGGCCAACTGGGGTTCATCCCTGGCATCATATATGGTCCCTGAGCCTGCCAGTGGTGATCCCTGAGCACAGCTGGGTGGCACAAGCACACACACACACACACACACAGAGAGAGAGAGAGAGAGAGACAGAGAAGAAAAACAAATGACGGTCCTCATACAGAAATTGAAACAGTGGTAATTGCTGCATTCGTAAAGCATTAACAAAATACACATCCCTGAGTGAAGTTTAGTTCAAATAAGGGATACTATTTGGGTAAAACACTGCGCTCCCGTGTCTAGTCTGTGACTTGCACAAATACAGAGGCTCACCAGAAAGATGCAAACCAACAAAACTCAGACAATTTCCACTGTGAAATGGGCGCAGACAGGCCACGCTGGGACATGGGAAACCGAGTATCCAGGCTTGAGGCCAGAGTCCCCGCTCCATCTTCTGTTCAGGCCAAACCCCAGGGGAAGCACCTACAGGTTCCGCTGGGGAGGTAATGGGCTTGTGGTGAGACTCTGAGGGAGAGGGAGCCAGAGACCCCAGAAGCCCAGCTCCTCTGCATGAGGGAGCCGCCCGCAAACGCGGGATAGGGGCGCCTGGACCCTGGGCTTCTGGGCTAGCAGCACCACGAGAAACCACTGTCCTGCTACACTGCCAAGCCCGTGTTGCTCTGCCACAGCGCTCAGAGATGACCGATGAGAATTGGGCTTCACAGTGATTGCACCAGAGGCACGTCAAAGGGTTGGAGCGAGAGGACATGGGGAGGAGATGGAGAGGTCATGGGGAAGGCATCAGGAGGGCATGGGAGGGCATCCGCCTTGCATGTGGCTGACCCAGGCTCAATCCCTGACACCCTGTAGGGTCCCCAGAGCACTGCCAGGAGCAATTTCTGAGTGCACAGTCAGGAGTCTGAGCATCACCAGGTGTGGCCCCAAAACAAAAAAAAAAAAAATAAAGACAATTCATCCTTTATCGAGTACTCGGAGGGTGGCGAGGCTGAGAGGGACCAGGCTTTGCAGTAGGTTTTAGCCAGAACAGCCCTCCCGCCCCGGGGCTCACTCTTGTCTTTGCTGGAAGGAGTGTCCCCAGGGCTGAGCAGGTGGAGACTGGCCTGACAACTGCCATATGGGGGATGACAATGGGGGAATTCCCAGGGGAAACGGCCGGACTCAAGCCAGGCACCAATAAGCCGGAGTCCAGGAAGAAGCGGCTGTTTGCTGAAGCGTAGCTGTGGGGAGATTCATTTCCCGGCCCACCACACATGCCTGCGATGCTTTTGAGACACTCCAGCATGTCCCGGATGCACCAGGATTGCCCCCAAATCCACGTCCCCTTCCAAAATGATTTGGAAATAGGATCTTTGCAGACAGACCTGGTACGACTGACTCCTATGGTTGGACAGCACCATGCGTGCTGGGGTCTGCGTGAAGGAACCCACGTGGGCAGAGGAGGAAAGCAGGGGAGGGGACGGGGCGGGGGGGGGGGGGCAGCTACACAGGAAGCAAGGCCTGTGCCATGCGGCCACCGCTGGACACAGGGCGAGGAGCCTGCCTGGGCTTCTCCAGGCATCGCCAGGAGAAAGCAGCCTGCCCACAGCCACCCAGCAGATTTCTGCTCTCCTGCACCCATGAGTGTGTCTGAGGTCACCCACCCCGGGGTGACCTGTGGCCTCCCAGGAAGCTAACACAGTCCTGCTCTAAGTGACAAACTTAACACGCAGTCAAGTTCATAAAGCTCTATGTAAAGTGACTCCAAGGGAAGCTCTGTCACTCCACAGGAACATCCAAGGAGCCGAAGCGATAGGACAACGGGTAGGGCATTGGCCCTCCACACAGCGGACCCAAGTTCAATCCCCGGCATCCCATAAGGTCCACTAAGCACCGCCAGGAGTGATTCCTGAGTGCAGAGCCAGGAGTAACCCCTAAGCACCGCTGGGTGTGACCCCTCAAAAAAAAAAAAGCAAAAATCTGGGGCTGAAGCGATAGCACAGCAGGTAGGGCATTTGCCTTGCACGTGGCCGACCCAGGTTCGATTCCCAGCATCCCATATGGTCCCCTGAGCACCACTAAGAGTAACTGCTGAGTGCATGAGCCAGGAGTCACCCCTGTGCAATGCCTGGTATAACCCCCCCCCAAAAAAAAAACAAACTCGCAAAATCTGTTTGAAAATGGTCACTGCTTCAAGCCAGAGCTCAAAGTGGCCTTTTGTCCGGCAGTGAGCAAGCAGGGTCTGAGGAGCCAGGGGCAGCTTCCAGTGCATGTATCCACTCACCACCACAGTGACTCGTGGCTCGAGGTTTTGCTATGATGAAACACAGATCTGCCCCCACGTGCGCAGGGTAACCCCGACCGTGCTGGGGTTGATCCTCCTGCATGCAGAGTGTGTGTCTGGCTGACCCCTCCGGCCCCGATCTTACATATTAAACAATATTTTATGTGTGTTTAATATATAAAAAATCAAAAAGAAAGAAAGAAAAAAAAATCTGATGGTCAGACTTCTTCATCAAGATCACGAACGATCGGTTTGAGGCTCTTCATGTTCCCAGAGCGAACAGATGCCATTGGGCTACACTACCACGCGACAGGGACAAATGGAGACGTTACTGGCGCCCGCTCGAGCAAATCGACGACTAACGGGAAGTTAAGTGATTAAGTGATTAAAGAAAGAAAATTTTGAAAAAGAAAAAGTAAAGAGCAAAGCAAAGCAAAAGGTTGTTCACTAGAACAGCAAGATTTGGGGGTCACCTAAATACCTAACGGTTGAGATTCGTGTGAAAAAGCGTCATTAGAATGCTCTGTTTATTGATAATGATGCTTTGAACCACCTGGCCCAAACACTGAACCATGAGGTGACACTGGCAAGCTGAGTATCACAGGAGTAGTCCCTGAATTTCCATCCCAGCACCCCGGAAATATAAAGAAAAATAAACAATAGACAATTTAAATGATGCCTATAACTGTTCTATGGCATTATGGAGGACTATTAATAGATGAAAATACTTCATGGGGTCAGAGCTTAGTGAGCCTGGCACACAGCTGACCCAGGTCAATCCTCAGCATCCGACACAGTCCCCGAGCCCTGCCAGAGTGACCCCTGAACACAGAGCCAAAAGTAAGCACTGAGCACTGTAGGTTTGGCTCACTCCCCCACCCAAATAAAATAATTCATATAGAATGGAACACGATTCACACATGGAAAAATAATAAAGGTTAAACTTGTGGTTAAATGTTATTAAAAATATGAACCCGGTATTTCTCTGATGGAGAAAGCAAGAAAGAAAACGTGGATAAATAAATAAATGGCATCATTTTTAAAAGTGTTATCGGACGATCTTATTATGAAAACAGAGAAACTTTTCAGTTCCAAAAGAAAATATTCAAAATACTCAACAAACTGCAAATAATTTTCAAGGTGATTTTCTTTGGGAGGAGTAGGAGGTGCGGGCTGGGGAGAAAGCTGGTGAGCCGGGGCACAGGCTTGGCACATAGAGGCCTGGTCTCAGCCCCAGCACCCACAGTCCAACAGCATCCCTTGGAGAGCCCAGAGCACTGAACTAGGAGCCACATGCATCCACCCCGGACATGAGCGCATACACACACACACACACACACACACACACACACACGCATGCACACACACACACATGCAAGAAATACAAAAACTAAAGGACAACAGAGAGAGAAGGAGCAAAAATCACTGCCTCTTGAGAATTCCTTTCCGCCCCCAATTGCCTGCTTGATACACAACATTCGACAGCCACATCAGGCCCCGGGGAAGCCTGAGGGGACAGGCGCATCTCCTACTCACCACCGTGCCCAGGAACTGAATGTTCATGCTGCCGCCGGGGTCCCGAGACAGACACTGGAAAACAGAAAAAAAAGAAGAGAATGAATGCACGAGCTGGACACACGACTCACAGCGGTGCTTCTAAGGACAAGACTGGGCTCCCGGGATGCAGCCCCTGAAGCCAGCCCCTGAAGCCCGACCCACAACACTCACCCCCACCACAGGAGGAGATGCCCGGGGCGATAGCAGGAGGGCAGGAAGGAGAGGATCGGCTGACATTTATTTACTGTTCTGAGTCACACCCACAGCAGTGCTCAGGACTTACTCCTGGTTCTGTGCTCAGGGATCTCTCCTGGCAGGGCTTGGGGTGGACCATATGGGATAGTAGGGATCAAACCTGGTAAACCACAAGCAAAGCAAGAGCCCTCCCCGCTGTACTATTGCTCTAGCCCCCAGTCAGGCATTTCTGCAGAACAAGTCACACCCCAGTATGGTCCCTTGAGCACTGCCAGGAATCATCCCTGAGGTGCAAAGCCAGGAGTAACTCCCGAGCATCTCCAACTGTGGCCCCCAAATAAAACAAAACAAAAAAATCAGATGTAGGTATGACAAGATGACTTAAAAAGGCTGAATATCGGGTCTGTGGGCAGGAGGCCCAGGTTACTCCAATGTACTTTATATCTGTATCTAAGCATATATGTGACATATCAAAAAAAAATGCCTAGTGGGATAGAATAGAAACTTGCCCTTTGTGTCCCAAGGAGACTTAATGAAGAAGTTGAACCTTATAGATGCAGCATTTGCATGTATGAAAGCCTCTCGACACCCAGCTTCTCGACAGCACAAATCACTCAGCATCCCACCAAAAATGGGGAAAAAGAATAAAATCTTTAAGCCAAAATTCTGAACCTGTAATTTCTATTTTAGTCACCCATGTACCCATTTATTCATCCACTAAGGCATCCATCCACCCATCACCAATGTCCTTCCCATCATCTATCCATCCATCCGTCCATCCATCCACCATCTATGTCCTTCCATCATCTATGCATGCATGCATCAATCATCTATGTGTCTAGCCATGTGTCTATTGATCCTTTCCACACATACATGTATCCACCTGTCCATGCATGCATCCATCTGTATAGCCACTCACCCCTCCACACATGCATCAATTAAATATGGGGAGAGAGTGCTGCAAGCTGATTTAAGATCCACTCTCCCAGAGACTGGGGAAAGACAACAAAACCATCAAATAGTCATAATTCAACATGACAAACACATGAAATATTCTAGGATAAGAGGCCATGCCCTCTTAAGTACCTAGAAAGGTTAAGGAGAACATGCAGGAAAACATCAGAGCTGGGCACTAAGCAATGGGCAGAAATTTTCCTGGAGGGAAGGGACACTTGGGTTCTGGTGGACGAGTCTGTGCAAATTTCAGAGTCTGGAGAAGTCCGGTGAGCATCTGAATGGCCAGGTGTGTAGAAGCAGTTGGGCAGGGCCAGAGAGAGGTGCGGTCGGGGGGCAGTGCTCGAGGCAGGATGACAGACCTGGGGCTTCTTCCAGCAGGAAGGCTCATGCTTGAACAGTTCTCCCACTGATTGTCTGTGGAGACACCTGTTCACGCTCCAGTGATGATGGTGGGCAATGAGGCTCAGGATAGAGACGGCCGGTGGGGGAAGAGGGAGGGACTGTGACGTTCAGGACATTCAAGGACAAGGAGAAAGGTGGAACTAAGCCTGAGAAACTCCAATGCTGGAGGGCAGACAGACCAGAAATCCACTTTTCACTTTGCTTCTGAGGAAACCCAGAGTGCAGGGAGGGGCCGAAGAGGATGTGCGGTGGGCACCGGGGGCCAGTCACAGCCAGGAATCACCTCACAGATGAGAGGACATGGCATCACTGGGCTGCAACTGGACAGAAGACGCGACAACACAAATCATCCGGCTTTCTCAATGTCAAAAGGCAAACCCAAACATTCCTCTTGGCACACCACTGCTGCTCGTCAACCCTTCTTGAATATGAGACGTCCAAGACAGCTGCCTTCTCTTCCCAGCCTCTACTCAGCTCCCTGTCTCCCTTACACGCCATTTATTTGTTTGGGGGCCACACGGGTCTCTGCTCAGGGCTCATTCCTCATGGTGCTCGGGGGACCCTATGGGGTATCGGAGATTGAACCCAGGTCAGCTGTGTGCAAGGCAAGCACCCTCCCTGCTGTGCCATCTTTCTAGATCCTGTTAGGCTCCATCTGAGATTTGTCTCCCTTGAGTCGTGTGTGATCAGGGTCACCAGCGGTTCTAACTGCCCCTTACTTGGTCAGTGGCGCCCTAGCGTGTCCCTTACTCATGATAGGGACACATGAACTGCTTTCCCAGTGCCTCCTTCGTGGCCTCAGGGACTGCTTCTAAGCCAGTTTCTAAGGCGGCCCCATACTTAGCCTCAGCCCGAGTCCCACGGACATTCCTGTGATCTCATCCAGCTCCAGGATTTCCCCAACTATCACCCCAAGACCCTTCTAAGTGACACTTGCACAAGGTCGGTTTTCCTGACGTACAGAGACCTGTTCCGTCTAATGGCATGGGGAACTTGAGCGCCACCATGTTCACCGTGGAATGCCACACCACAATCGAGCCACCATCACTCGCACCGAGTTCCAAAGATTCTTTTTCTGCAATCCCATCTCGGTTCCCTGCCTCTAGCAACGGGGATCTGCTAATACATGAGTTCATCACCCCCACCCTCCCCGCCCCCCAGCGGAGATTCAGCTGTGCCAGCACCTTTTGTTTGAAGAGAATTTCCCACTGCATTCCTCAGCACTGCTGCCAAAAATAACGTACCATTTCCATCCAGATCTATTTCAAAACTATTCTGCTCCCCTGTTCCCCCTGCCTGCTACCAGCACGGTGTTATCTGGAGATGCTGCCTCACCACCAGTTTTGACACGGGGGTGCACAACCCTCTGACTCCACTGTGTCTCAAAAACGGACTTTGCTCTTGGGACTCTGAACTGGAAAAAATAATTTCTTTTTCTATGGTGAAAAAAACAAAGAATGGTATCTATCGATCCTCTTAATTGTGTTGATACACGGTCCCAGCAGTGTTGAGGCTTTTGACTCTGCTGTGAGACCTTAGTGCCCCTTCTCTCCCTGCTTCTTGGAAACTACCCTTCTCCCTGCCTCAGGCCTTGGGAATCCCCTCTCTCTTCTCTTTCCACCACTTGGACCATTTCAAATACATCAACTGGGCGCACAGTATAGGACGCTGTCTTTCTGTAACTGACCTCACTTTGCAGAGCATGCCAAAGTTGTTATCTGCTGTAGACTCTCTCCTTTTTTGAGGCTGAGTAATACTTCATGATGTGTCCTATAGACTGCATCTTGCTTACCAAAATGTGGGTCGCTTTCGAGCTTGTGGCAATTTCCAGGGATGCAGCTGGTAGCAGCAGCACAATTTTTTATTCACCTGCATTGGGGGCCACACCTGGTAGTTTTCAAGGCCAAGCCCTGGCTCTGCACTCAGAGGTCACTCCTGCTGGTGCTCAGGGAACCACATGGAGTGTCAGGGATCTAATCCAGGTCAGCTGCATGCAAGGCAAATTCCTTCTCTGTCGTACTATTGCTCTGGCCCCTATACTTCACTTTCATGAAGCCGGGGGACTCTCACTTCAATTGTTCCTCTAACAATTACACCTCTTTATCCAATGTTAGATGGCAGCTCAAGTCACATGAAAATGTCTTCTCATTCTAACCACCGGCTACAAGATTTACAATGTGAATGCTTTCCTTTTTGAGGGGAGAGCACATTCGGCAGTGCTCAGGGCTTACTCCAGACTCGGTGCTCAGGGATCACTCCTGGCAGGGCTCAGGGGACCATATGAGGTGCCGGGGATTGAACCTGGGTCAGCTGCATGCAAGGCAAGAGCCCTCCCTGCTATTCTATCATTCTATTGACAATCTGAACTATTTCTGGCTTGTTTTTCTCTGAAGACTATCTGAGCTGACTTTGTTAACAAAATTATTTTAGACATTCCTTCTGATCAAATTCACTCCAAATTAGCAAAGTCAGTCCACAGGCAGGAAAAGCAAGGGCAGTCATAAGCCGACACATCAAATTTTCCCCGAAACCAGCTTGCCAGGATGATGAAATTAGAGGGCATTGCACCTTTAAAAGTCATCTTACTGAACAGGAAGAGAAAGGAGGGTTTTCTTTTTCCCTCACTGATTTCCAACTTGATAATATGTTTCAAAGGCCATTACTGTGGGGCTGGTCTTATGGTCTCCAAACTTATTATTTTCCACATTTACTGCAATCACTGCCTCTTCTGGAAATTGCCATCAGACCATTTTCTAGTTAACAGAGGGCAGAGGAGAAACAAGTGCGAGTCCGCAGGGGTGGGGCAGAGTGGCGGGCAGACAACATTTAGAGTACATTTTTCAAAAGCGACTTCCCAGCCATAAAAACACATGCCACCAGGGACAGGAAATGTGCTGAGTGGTAAGGATGCTGTTCCAAAGCAAGATGGCTTGTATCAAAATTAATATTTTAAATTAAACTACGAAACACATCTCAGCTATAAAATTGTGATGACTTTTTCTTTTTTATTTTTTTGAAGTGTAACAGTGAAAGGAGTTATTTCAGTTCCACTGGTGGGCTTGCCTCTGAAACGTGTGGCTGTAATTGATGTTTTCGGGAAAGCGAAAAGGAGATGGTGAATAATTACTCCTTCATTCCCTACTTCTTTGGGGAGAAAGTGCCGAGCTCTACTTACTTTATGTTACATATTTAGATCACCTATACATCCTAAATTGATGGTCGTATAACACACTCGGTGACTTAAGTAACTATGTGTATATAGTATATATGCATATAACAGCTAATTGCTTCTTTTTGCTTTGGGTTTTTATTTTGTTTTTGCTCTTATTTTGTTTTGGCTTGGGGGCCACTCCCATTAGTGCTCAGGTACTATGCACAGGGATCACTCCTGGTGGGCTCAGGAACCATATGGGATGCTAAGGATTGAACCCGGGCTGGCCATATGCAAGGCAAGTACCCTACTCACTTCAACCCACAGATTACTCTTGTTGGGGATGGTGGTAGAAGGGGTGGGCAACTAAAAAACACAGAAAACATTTCTCTGGGGCCTTAAAACACAAGATGATGACATCCAAAGCTATAATTTTGTTCTGGCAAAATACAAGCAAAAATGTAAGCCACTTCATTTTCGAGATAACATTAAAATACTCATTTTAGCACTTACATACATGTACTAGGGTTAAAAAAACTAGGTTCAACTAACTGGTGAATCAATAAAACTGAAAAAATTACACTTTGAGCTTCTTTTTTATGGAAAACAGATTCATTTTTGTCAAAAATGGGACAACCTTACGTTTCTAGAAATCTATTCAAAATTGTTGAGGGAAAGCATTTGGGAATGAGTCATAAATCAAGTTCTACAGTCAGCAAACACGCACAACTCTCGCCTTGTAGCCCTGAAGCTGGGTAATATCCGAGGCAACATTGGCCCACAGAGCATTTAAAGTTATAAGATCTATTTAGCACCACAATCATCCCCAAGTAATCCATTTAATCTGGCATTCTGTGGTCAGTGACAGGAGATCCATGGCCACTATTCCAAATGTGTCTGTTGTAACACAGAAAATTAGTTCCACTTTGCCGGCTACCAATGACCTATTCAATGGAGAAAGCCCAAGGCCAGCAATCAGCCCGGCATTGTTATTCCTAATAAACCGTCTTCTCTTGCAAATACCCAATATGAGAAAGAAGTAGAAGAATTAGAAGAAATAAACAAGCTTCCAATGGAACACGATGAAGAGCTTCACCACACACAAGTGCAGAATTGTTCCACCTAAGCCGGATCTCGGGATATTTTCCAAAGCACGGAGCTGCTCCTCAGCCCAGAGACAGCCTGCTGAGAGCAGGCGGAGACGAGGCTGTTGCCAGAGGCCAGCCAAAGGCTCTTAGTCAGCGCTGCTAGCAAATGTTCAAGCCAACGTGACTCCGCAAGAAGAAAATCTAGTATGGGAAACGCTAATACGAAATGATGTTTTAAATCCCAACAGAAAAATCACAACTGCACAAAACGGGAAACTGCTTGGAGGTATTCAGAATAAAACTGAAGAGCCTCTTGCATGGTTAAAAATGTGTGGAAGGGGCTGGAGCGATAGCACAACAGGTAGGGCGTTTGCCTTGCATGTGGCCAACCCGGGTTCGATTCCCAGCATTCTATGTGGTTTCTTGAGCACTACCAGGAGTAATTTCTGAGAAATAAAATAAAATAAATAAAAATGCGTGTGTGTGTGTGTGTGTGTGTATGTTCACTGTCCTATACATAATCCTCGTAATAAAATAACAAAGTTCTATTGCTCAGGTGGGTTCTCTCCGTACGGAGAGGGCGAGGGAAGGAAACAACAAGTGTTCACGATGTATAGAATGCAACGTAGTTTTGTTTTTGTTTCAACACTTGGTTCTATGACTTGGGCAGGAAATCATTCTACATTTTATCATTATTATTATTTGGTTTTAGGGCCATAGCTGGGAGTGCTCAGGGCTTACTCTTGGCTCTACACTCAGGGACCACCCCTGGTGGGCTTGGAGGACCATATGGGATGCCAGGGATCAAACCTCGGTCTCAACCATGTGCATGGCAAATGTCCTACCAACTGTACTATCCCTCTGGCCCATCATTCCACTTTTTAAAAAGTCTTTTTTTTTTTTTCAAAGCTGCTGAATGAATGAGGAGGTAAGAAGTGTGTTAATATGGCTGCTCAATACCTCTACTGCAAACCACAACACCCTAAAGGAAAGAGAGAGTAAAAGGGAATGCCCTGCCATAAAGATGGGGTGGAGTGGGGGGAAATGGGGTGGGGGGTGGGAGGGATACTGGGATCACTGGTGGTGGAGAATGGGCACTGGTGGAGGGATGGATACTCGATCACTGTATAACTGAAACCCAAGCACAAAAGTTTGTAAGTCTACAACTGTACCTCATGGTGTTTCACTGAAAAAAAAAAAAAGTGTGTTAACCAAATGATTAAAAAAAAAATCATCTCCTGCTGAAAAATGAATTTAATTCATCTATTCTAATTTGGAACAATGAAAACCAAAACTGAGCCTGACTTGCAGGGGAGCAATTTAAAAACAAAACTAAAACAAACCATATGTGTTTTTTTTTTCCCCTCCCGGAAACACTGATTTACAAAAAGTTTTGTTCTGGAGCTTTCCAAGGTAGTCACCATGGGATACACATATTTATTAGAACCTGAAATGTGACTTACTACTGAAAACAAAAATTTTCACCTGGTTTCACTTCAATTACTTGTAATTGAAACACAGAAGCAGGGAAACTATTTTCCTGCTAAGAGCAACTGTGGAAGGATCTGCCTGGCCTTCCCCTGTCCCAATACCGGCAGCATGATTGTCAAGACAGGGAGAATGTTCCAGAGAGGGGCAGCACAGCCTTACACATTAGGGTCCCGAATTCAAATCCCAGCACCAAAGTCTGTACCCCCGGGGGCCCCTACAATCCTGAATCAAGCATCTCAGAAGTGGGACCCTGCCACCCAAAGAAATTGCTGCCAATGTGTGAGGGTATAAGCTGTTTCACATGTATGAACCAACTCCCGGCTCTACACTCTGAGATCCTGTTCCAACACTAACATTTGGGATCTACTGTGTTCCATAAAATTAATTTCATTTGTTCTAACACGCTTAGTGGTGACTAAAACATTTTAAGTTGGAGATAAGGCTCATGACTCATGACAGATTTCTATTGGGCTCTCATTCCACCACTTTTTTTTATTGGTAATCTGGAAATCAGAATTCTGTGTGTGTGTGTGTGTGTGTGTTCGCGCGCGCGCGTGTGTGTGTGTGTATGTGTGTGTGTAGGGGTGTTAGGGGGCAGGTGGTGAGGGAACGCTTTGGACCACACCTGGCTGTGATCAGGAGTCACTCCTGGTGGGACTCGGGGGGACCATATACAGTGCCAGAGGTCAAACCAGGCTCAGCTCTCACAACTTGTCTTTTCATGAGAGAAATGAGAAAGAGGCCCGGAGAGATAGTGCAGGGGTGATACTATCACCCCAGCTCAATCCCTATAGCGCAGATGGTCCCCAGAGTACCACCAGAAGTGATGCTTAAACACAGAGTCAGGAATAGCCCCTGGGCACCCCAATGGCCCTCTACCCCCAAAGGAGAAAGCATTGTTGGGGGTCTCACATTATGTCATTTAGACCTATTCAACAAATAGCACTGCTTATGGACTCTACATTGGCGAGGAAAAACTCTGATATCTATCCAACTTCAGCAGAAAACAAATGTGAACACTATCGTTTTATTTTCTTTCAAGGAAAATTTGGTTGACTGGCTGAAGACACTGTGAAGAAAACCCTAAAGTGTCTTGCAGTGTTCTCAGAGTTGGTGGCCCTCGCCCCTCACTCTGAGATGCTTCAGGGGACAGGGCCGGAGGCGGCCTCTGTCCTTTCTGGCCGGTGCTTTGCTGCTCGCTCCCTGCAGTTCCCACAGAGATTCAAATTTCTTTTGTATTGGTTTGGGTTTGGGGGCCATACCCGGTGGTGCTCAGGCCTTACTCCCAGGCTCTGTGCTCAGGAATCACTCCTCCCGGGGCTCGGGGGGACCCCCTGGGATTCCAAGATTCCCTGGAAGCCCAGTACAAGGCTGAAAATGATGGGGCGGGAGCAAGAGGACATAGGATGAAGCACCACTGAGCCTGAGTGGCCAGCTGGGGAGAGAGGGCGCTGGGCAGCCTCAGAGAGTAAGGAAGGTGACGTGGCTACACTCCCCACTGGACATAGGGGGCACCGGCAGGAATAGTCAGGCCCCTTCCTGAGACAGGGGAGCAGGGGGAAAGGATAACAGTGAAGGCAACGAGGAAATGGGAGACTTGGTTGGAAAGCAATGTGTCCAGTTCAGCAGGTCACTTCCGTGGCAGGCCCGGGGATGCCTGGTGCATCTCTGCGGGCTACTCCTGCAGAGATGCACAACCCAGGGCGTTACCTGCTACTGAACAAGGCAGAGATTTTGCAAATGTTGGAAGTGGGGGGGGGTGTGGAAAGAAGTGGCAAAGGAGCTAAGGAAGCTGTCTAAAGACGGTGCCTGGGAGGGAAACTGGGGACACTGGTGGTGGGACAGACACCCTGGTAGAGGGATGGGTGTTGGACACTGTATGACTGAAACCCGGTCATGATCAGCTTCTGAACTCTGTAACTCAGGGAGACTTAATAAAATAATTAAGTAAATAAACACAGTGCTTGAAGGAATGAAGGCACAGAAAAAAAGGGAAATGAAATCCTCAGTGTGTATATAAGACAAAGTTAATTTCTGAGATCACAAAATGCAAGATGGCTCTCCATCTATCCATCCATCCGTCCATCCCATTCATCCATCCATCCATCCAACTATCCATCATTCATTCATCCTTCCGTCTTCTTACTGACTCTGTCCATGTGCCAGGCACTCAACAGGGCTGTGGGAATTCAAGGTCAAATCAAAGTTGAAACAGGTAATTTAGATTAATTAAAGAAAGTTAATAACCTATGAAATTCATTATCCAAATGATGGCACATGCCAAAATACAATTTAGTGCAGAAGAAATTAATAGATGACACACAGCTCATGAGGGCTTACCTACGCAAACCAGGAACGCACCCAGACAACATGAATAATTGGATTTGACTGAATGGCTGGGGACCCCTTTCCGACATCCCCCCTAAGCCTTCAGCACCTAATCCTATGAAGATTATTAACTGTTTTCTTTCACGGGCTGCAGAATTCCAGCAATAACATGGCATGCTAGGGACCATCTAGCCTTAAATACAATGCCAGGCCTGTTTTTCCTGATAGGAAAAACCAAAAATCTCCCATCTCCTACCTCAAGAGAAAATGAAAGAATCTGGAGAATAATTAGGGGTGTGTGGTGTTGGGAATCAAACTCAGAGCATTGTACGTACAAGGCAACTATTATACTGTTGAGCCACATCCCTGGCCCAAAGGAAGGTGACTTTTTTTTTTGCAGGGGAGGGGGTTCCTAAGACCCTGGGGTCCTAGTGACTGGTTCTCAGTCAACTGAGCTGGTGGTTCAATGTGAGTGCCTTGGATGCGTGCTACCCAGGTCCTTCGATGCTGGGGACCAAGCCCAGCTGCTCAGGCTGAGATGCTCTGGGGATCCCAGGTTGCTGGGGACCAAGCCCAGGTTGACACATACTAAGCATAAGCCCCAGAAACTGTAGCCCCTGGGCCCCCAGGAGAATGAATTCATCCTTTTTGTTTGGTTTGGGTTTTTTTGTAGGGCCACACCCGGCAGAGCTCAGGATTTACTCCTTGCTTTGTGCTCATTTCTGGCAGTGCTTGGGGAACATATTGGGTGCTGGGGATTGAACCCCTGCTGTACAATTGCTCCAGCCCCAGAAACATCACTATTCCCTGTGGCTAAGACACAGGCAGCCAAGAGGCCAGGCCCGGTCGTAACGAGCCTGTTCCCTGCCCCCGCCCACAACAGTTGGTGGGAACCAGAAGGCTGGAGGAACTGGAATTGGGGTGGGCTGGGGGTGCTAACAGGGCAGCTGGTTCAATTGAGGATGCCCAATCCACGGCGGAAGTGGGTTTCCCAGAAGACATTAACCAGCTCTGACACCGTCCCCAAAGAACACGAGCAGCTTCTGCTAGGGGACAGAGCAGTCCACTGATTCTTTAGGACTGTATTAAACCATATTTGTTCAGTTACACAGAAAGTCAGTGGTATCTTACAGGTTAAAACCCATCATGGCACTGAATCACTGATAAGGAGGGAAAGCCGTGAGAGTATTGCATATGGGGGAGCATTTCCTTTGACGCTCATGGGGGAGGACTTCCTGTGGTACTTATGGGGGAGCATTTCCTGCGGTGCTCATAGGGGAGCACTTCCTGTGATGCTCATGGGGGAGCACTGCCTGTGGTACCTATGGGGGAGCACTCCCTGTGGTGCTCATGGGGGGCATTTCCTATGTTGCTCTTGGGGGCCACTACCTGTGAGTAGTGGCCCCCTGTGAGTAGTGGGGTCCAACCCGGGCCTCTTGCATGTGTTGCAGGCAGGAAGAAGGGGGCCCTGGTAATGGATATTGGGCATATCTGAAACCTGAACCAGCAGGAAGGCACAGAGGCCTTCAGAGAGGCGCCAGGAATTGCAGGAACAAAGGTTACACAGGCACAGCTAGACGGGCTGCCCAGAAGATCGAAACCTTTCCCCAGGAACTGCCCTATAAACTCCTCCTTGTGGAAGGATTCATGCCGAAGGCAGGTACGGAAAACAACCCCACTTAGCCCTCCCCCAAGCATGGCACGGGGCCCCTTCACTCCGGAGACGTGGTAAGGGGCACGAGTCTTAGCTTCCCTCTCTCCTTCCCTCCCTTCATTTCCCAATAAATTTGTTCTACTTCACTGCTTGTCGCCTCCTGAAATCCTTTCCTGAGAGGAAGGTCTGGGTAAGGACTGGGACAGACTTTCCTGTCCGACACAGCGAGTCCGCAGCTCCCTGAGTATGAGATGGGTTGTGGGGATCAACCCAGGCTGGGCAGAACAAGTGGACGTCGGGTGCATCTTGACCACGGCCTTGAGGGCTGGTGGGACGGCAGGTCCAGTATGTGCTGAGTAGGGGCTCACTGTAGACTCCCCCAGTCCTGCACCTCCCAGGCATTCCGGGGGGCAGGGGGAGGAAGGCGGGAGAGGGAGAGTGTCCGATTTCCTTCTTGAGGCCGCAGCCTCTCTCCTCCCCGCTTCGTGGAAGTCGCCCAGGACCCCCGAGCATTACACATGAAGCCTGTGCTGCAGTCAGCTAAGCTGAGAAATGCAGGCA
This sequence comes from Sorex fumeus, assembly GCF_029834395.1. Lineage (NCBI taxonomy): Eukaryota > Metazoa > Chordata > Mammalia > Eulipotyphla > Soricidae > Sorex > Sorex fumeus. The sequence continues at coordinate 29,474,969 of NW_026606065.1, forward strand.
GGATGCTTCAAGGAGGAAGGTTCAAACCACCCGGGGGCTGGAGAGATGGCGCAGCCCAGCCACAGGACACCTGCCTCGCACACAGACACCCCAGGACACGCCTCAGCACCCCACATACTCCCGGGAGCCCTGCCACAGTGATCCCTGAGCACAGACCCAGGAGTTGGCTCTGAGCACCCATTGGGGTGTTCCCCAAACAAAACAAAACAAAAGAAACAAAAGATTCTGACTCTCCTACACCCTCCCAAAGAAAGAAAATACCAATGCCTCGGAAGAGGACTCGGGGTGTAAAATCAGGAAAATGATGGTGTGTGAGCAGCAGAGGGGACAGACGAGCTTCTCCCGACTCCGCTGCCAACACCAACCATGGACAGCTCCGGGCACCTGACAGGGTCCCCCGGAAACCGTCAGCCCCGTTACCTGGATGGTCCTCTGAGTGCCATCAACGTTGACAGACAACAAGGGTGACGCCAGGTTCCACGTGCTGGTCACATTCAGCTTCGACCCGTCAACTTCCACCTGTTGTGACACCAGAATGAGGCTGTTACCACGCAGGAAGACAGAAGAACCCCGGCGCGGGCCCGCAGCGGCCGCGCGAAGCAGATGGCTCCAAGCGGCCTGTCATGTTTCCTGGCCCCGCCATGAAAGACAGGCCAGCGGGGAGTGTGTGGACGTCTCTGGGGAGGGGGGGCGGGGCTGGGGTCCAGCTGCCTCCCCGAACAGGGGTTTCGAGCCACATCGAGGGAGGAGCCCTGAGCCGATCTGGACATGCCGCCTCGTCTGCAATTAGACGGATAATGCATATAAATTCCAGTGACTCTCTGTGACCCCTGCAACAGGGCCTGCATCTAATATCCTCTCCAAGGACCGCGGGAGAACTTTCCCCGCGTTCATTTTCATGAAGGACTACGCGGCGTTGTCTTAATTAAACAGACGCTTTAATTAGGCAACATTCGTGGGTGTTGAATATTAAAAGTCCATCTGAACTCTGTGAAGCTCTGTCACACTCCTGTCCATCACAAAGGCTCCCTGCAACAGGTCGGCATTCGTGAAGACAAAAGTGAGACCATGGTTGTTTAAAAGAGACTCTCCCAGGGGCCAGAGCAATCCAGTACAGAGGGGCGGGCTCTTGCCTGGCAAGGGATAGACCCAAGTCCAATCCCCAGCATCCCATAAGGTCCCCTGAGCCCACCAAGAGAGATCTCTGAGTGTAGAGCCAGGAGTGAAAGAGAGATATTCCTAAGAGAAAAATACTCAACCCCCAAGCATACATGAAAATAACTGCAAGGAAGAAAGCAAAGCTCCCTTAAAATAAAATATAGTTTTACAGTAAGAGACATAGCAAAGAGGTATCTGAGGTATCTAAGAGGTGCAGAAGCTTCCCAGGGAAGACAGGAGGTCCTGAATAATTCTATTAATTCTCTTGGAACAATTATTTACTCCAGCCGCCTCAGACCACTATGATTTTGTGCGTGCAAAACAGCAGGCATGGCTCAACTGACTAAGCACATACTTCGCATGCAGGGGGCCTGGGTATGATCCCTGGCACCACATGGTTTCCCTGAGCACAGAGCCAGGACTAGCCCCCAAGCACCACCCACAAAACCACAAAAAGGAAAAGTGTGGGGCTGAAGTGATAGCACAGTGGGTAGGGCATTTGCCTTGCATGCAGACAACCTAGGTTCGAGTCCCAGCAAGGTCTCCCGAGCACCGCCACGAGGAATTCCTGAGGGCAGAGCCAGGAGTAACCCCTGAGCATCGCCAGGTATGACCTACAGGTGCTGAAACCATAGAGCAGTATGCATAGGGCACTTGCCTTGCACGCGGTCAAACGGAGCTCAATCCCCAGCATCCCATAGGGTCCCCCGAGCCCCACCAGGCGTGATCCCTGAGCACAGAGCCCTGAACACCGCTGGGTGTGGCCCCCAAACAAAAACTCAGAAGCAGCACTTTAGTGAGAAAGTTAAGAGGACCTACAGAATTTAAGAAGACCTACAGAGAGAGGAGAGGGCTCCCATGGCAGAACCCATATCAGCCACACGAGAGGCCCTGGGCTTAATCCCTGGCACCACCCAGCACTATGGTTCCAAGCACTATGATAATGCTACCTATGTGCATAGGCAGCACTTTGAACTGGGAGTCCCAGTGCCTACCATGGGGCCGTGTACAGATCACGCCCGTGGATTAGAAGAGTCAGTGTTACTAAGTTCTCTCTCTGACTGAGCTACGTGTTCAACAGAATTCCCATCAAACTCCCAGCAGGCTCTCCCTCATTGGGCAGGAACGGATGCATTCAATCTGAAACACAGGTACACAAGCAAAGGAAATACGACGGCAAAAAGCAATTTTGAAAAATAAGCAAATCAGAGAGCTCAGGGCCCTGGGTTTTTAGACTTCCCCTTGAGTCAGGGGCTCAGGAAACGGGGAAGAAACAGGCACGTTCATGACAAGAACAAACCGAGAGCAGCGTGTCTAGCGGACTTCCCCAGAGCGCCAAGACAGGAAGAAGACAGAACACAGAGCGCGTCGACCTGCAACCCTGGAGCATCTGAAAAGCAGTATCATTTTATTTATTTTTTATTAGGGGGCTATCCCCAGCGGTGCTTGGGCCTCATTCCTGCCTCTGTGCTCAGGGATCACTCCTAATGGGGCCCAGATGGGGTGCTGGGGACCGAACCCGAGTCAGTCATGTGCCAGGCACTCAAGCATCTTTACAAACCCTGTACTGTTTATCCAGCTCAACAGCAATGATTTTGATTTTTAATGATTTTCTGGGCCAGAGAGATGCCTCAAAGGACTGAGCATGTGCTGCCCACAGGAAGCCCTGAACTCACAATCCCCAGCACCTCAGGGTCCCCCGAGCTCACCACCAGGCATTCCTCCCCACGAATAAACCCTGACATCGCCACACGGATTACCAAAGCTCAACTTGGGGCAACAGGGGCTAGTGCAAGGGGCTCGCCAGGCATGTGCCAGGCCGGGAACCCCATCCCTCATCCCTCTGGCACCCGATGCCCCTGCCTGTGCCAGCACCAGGGACAGCCCTTACTCAAAAAGACTCAAGTGATAAAAGCTCAAGGGCTGGGGCGCATGCTCCACACGGAGCAGATCTAAGTTCAATTCCCGGAACCACATAGTCGCCCCCCTCCTCTGACCAAGCTCTTGAGGCAACAGGCCCTGAGGTCCTCCCCGCTTTGCAAAACCAAAGGTCGGAACAGAAAACATAAAACTTGTAGGGAAAAAAATAGAGAGAAAAATCTTCATGACCTGGGGCTAGGTCAAGACTTCTTTCTTTCTTTCTTTTTTTTTTTTTTTGCTTTTGGGGTCACACCTGGCGATGCACAGGGATTACTCCTGGCTCTGCACTCAGGAGTTACTCCTGGAGGTGCTCAGGGGACCTTATGGGATGTTGGGAATCGAATCCAGGTCGGCCGCGTGCAAGCCAAACGCTGTGCTATCTCTCCAGCCCCCAGGTCAAGATTTGTTAGGATACAAAAATACGTAGGACAAGATTTGAGGTTTAAAGGTAGGTAAAGAAATATTCTTGATAAACTTTCAGTATCAATATTGCAAGCCACAATATGCACGCGTGTGAGAGGGAGGGAGGGAGAGAGAGGGAGAGGGAGAGAGAGAGAGAGAGAGAGAGAGAGAGAGAGAAGAAGAAAAGCACCTGCCATACAGGTAGGCAGGGGGTAGGGGTTGGGTGGGAGGGAACCTAGTGCTGGGAAATGTACACTGGTGGAGGAACGGGTGCTGGAACACTGTGTGACTGAAATCACACTGTTCCAATCATGAACAGCTTTGTAAGGATCTATCTCACAGTGATTCAATAAAAAAGTCTTTTTTAAAAAAATACATGAATCTTACATGGCAAAAACATAAGATGAATCGGGTGAGACCAAACTGTAAGCTTCAGTTTTCAGACAAGGCAGCGAGGGAGACTCAAGTCACGGGTAGGGAGGAAGTAGCTGTGGGGGACGTTTTGGGGAGGAGGGGGGAGTTCCTGGGTATAGAGCAGAGACTCTGCATGCAGGAGTCTCATGTCCATTCCCAGGCACTGCATGGTCCCCTGAGCACTGCAGAGAGTGGTTCCCCGAGCACTAAGCCAGGAGTAGCACCACTGAGTGACCCTCAAAAAGAACAGAACAGTCTCCCAGAAAGGTGGGTGTGACCAAACGGAAAAGTTCTTGTTTCTAAGTCAGAGACACTACTTACACCCAACTCTTGGGCCTAAGATGACTAATGGAGCTCGCGGGGTGCAGGAAATCATATCTCATTGTTCTGGCACCAAGAACCTGACATAAAGAACCACCCAATCTTCGGCAATGTCAGAAACTGATGGGAAGTGGAATCTCCCACCGAGAAAGGAAGGATTTGGGGAGAGGTATTAGGACCACGGGTCTAACCAGGAAAAGCTTCGGCTCCCCATGCTCCTCCACCAAACCCAACCAACTGCATCACCAACAACCATCGAAAAGCAGCAAAATGACATTCTGTACAAAGTTAAAAAAATTAAGATGAAAATCATAGTCTAAGAGCATATAAAACCTACTAAGAGATAAACAGGAAAAGTTCAGATAAATAGTTCTCCGAGGTCTCAAACAGAGTCATAGGAAATGTGACACGTCCCTCTTAAAAAAAAAAAGAGCTCAGAGAAGAAAAACAAAGGTTCAAAGAAGAGATTATACTACAACAGAAGGAAATGAAAACCAAGCTGATGGAACTCAAAGGAGGGGAAAATGAAGAGAAAAACAACATTAGAGAGATAAAAGTCACATCAAGAAACACCCGAAAAAATAGAATAAATGCGGCTGAAAAAGGAAGGACAAAGAGAAATCGTATCAGACACAATGGCAAAGACCAACAAAACAAAAAACTGGGCACAGATTAAGAGAAATGAAATCCAAATAATAGGACATCTCCAAGGAGACTTTTAATTTTAAAAAAAAGTGCAAATTAAGAAACATGATAAAAAAAATAAAAAGCACGATGTTATAAATAAAACAATTTATAGATTAATGATGCCCATAAATCTTTAAAAATAAAGAGGGGCCAGAGAGAGAGCACAGCAGGTAGCATGTTTGCCTTGCACATAACTGACCGTGTTCCATCCCTAGCACCCCAAAAGGTCCCCTGATTCTGCCAGCAGTGATCCCTGAGCGCGGAGTCAGGAGTAACCTCAGAGCACAGCCAGGTATGGCCCCAAAGAGAAACAAAACAAACAAAAAAGAATAAAGAAAGAATTATGTGTGTATTTTTGGCCAAAAAAAAATTTTAAAAGCCATGCATAAACAAGAAAAAGCTCAGGTAAGTTCTAATATTGCAAGAGCAGCACTGTCTCAGAAGACCACAGACAGGGCTGGAATGACAGCACTGGCCTTGCACACAGCCAACCCAGCTTCCATCCCGGCACCCCAAGTGGTCCCCAGGCAACACCAGGAGTGAGCCCTGAGCACAGAACCAGGAGTGAGCCCTGAGCACCGCCAGGTGTGGCTCCAAAGCAAAGCAGAGACCACAGAGTAACGTCGTCTAAGTGGCAAAATCAGGAAAGAAAGCAGCGTCTCAGCTTTATCTCTAGTCATTCTGTCCTTAGAGGGTGTCACGGGAATGAATCCAGAGCCTATAAGAATTAAGCATCCCAGGGGCCAGAGCAATAGTACAGCGGGTAGGGTATTTGCCTTGCACGCGGCCAACCCGGGTTCGATTCCCAGCATCCCATATGGTCCCTTGAGCACCACCAGGAGTAATTCCTGAGTGCAGAGCCAGGAATAACCCCTGTGCATCGCCAGGTGTGACCCCCCCCTCCAAAAAAAAGAACTAAGCACCCCTTATCTTTTTTTTGCTTTTGCTTTTTGGGTCACACCCGGCAATGCACAGGGGTTACTCCTGGCTCTGCTCTCAGGAATTACGCCTCGCAGTGCTCAGGGGACCATATGGGATGCTGGGAATCGAACCCGGGTTGGTTGCGTGCAAGGCAAACGCCCTACCCGCTGTGCTATTGCTCCATCCCCAGCACCCCTTCTCTTAAGCAGAAGGATCTCCATCCATGCTGATACAAAAATGTCCTCAGGAACACAAAGAATATGCATTTCATCAGGAGAAGTACACATGTCCAGCTGGCAAGAAGACAGCCCTACCCGTGAGTCCCTTCACGCGGTCAAGCCAGGGGGAGGGCAGGGCTCAGTGGGGCTGTGGAGGGTGGCTGGCTCCACCCTTACAGAGCCCTCCTCCTGCCCGTACTGCATATATATTCCAAAGTCAACAGAGTCAAGTATGTGTGCCAAATGAACTCTGTCACGGGACGCGGGGCTATGCCAAGCGAGACCTTCCACTTAAACACTCCATGACGAGAGCTGTGGCTTTAAAACCTCACGTTGATAAGTTGAGTAATCCTCATTTCGATTTCTTGGGTTATAAATTTACTGATTTCCATCTGCGGCACTTAATTTAATAATACATTTGACTGAGTCACTTCCTTGCTTGGAACGAGGCTCCAGGACTAAAGCTCCATGGTCTGTCTGAAGGGTCCTTTCATTTAAGATACTTTTAGACAGTTAATTTCTGATAAGGCAAATTCCAGGACTACAATGGGATTCTGCTTTACCCACACACCTTTTGAACTTGTTAACACTTTCCCCCACTTAATCAGACAATGAAAGCTAATAAATCAAGTCTAATTTGGTGTGACGAAAAAGAAAAATAACTCCATCGGCCAGAGTGTCAGTCCAGCGGGGAGGTCGTTTGCCTCGCATGCAACCCACTGGATTCAATCTTTGGCACCCCATATGGCCCCCTGAGCACTGAAGGGTGTAATGCCTGAGCACAGGGGCTTCCCATCCCCTGTAACCAGGCTGCTGGAAGGTGGTTCTGGAAGGTCACAAGCCTCCCTTCCTCTTTGCAGGGGAAAGGATTGGATCATAGCAGCTGGATCATAGCAGCGGTGCTCAGGGTTCACTCCTGGTGGGGATCAGGAGACAATTTGGGGTGCTGATGATCACACGTGGGTCAGCTATGTGCAAAGCAAGTGCCCTAACCACTGCACTACCTCCCTGGCCCCTCTTTCCTCTTTCATGGAACCTGCTCGGCAGGTGTGGTGCCATGAATAATTCAATGAGTCCATGCGTCTCAAAAAGAGTCTTTCTTTTTTTCTTTCTTGGGTCACACCCAGTGATGCACAGGGGTTACTGCTGGCTCATGCACTCAGGAATTACTTCTGGCAGTGCTCTTGGGACCATATGGGATGTTGGGAATTGAACCCGGGTCGGCCACGTGCAAGGCCAATGCCCTACCTGCTGTGCTATCGCTCCAGCCCCCAAAGAGAATTTCTTCATGGGAGAACTGAAATACACCAAGGCCAAGGCTGTAGAGTGCTTCCGTGTTGGGTGTGAGGACGCCGCCGTCTGCCCACACTCCCTTCCCTCGGAAATTCTGTGTAGCGCAGAGCACTAACAAGCTAAGTCGGAGCTCGCCAGAGCAAGGCTGCCGTGGGTGGAGGTTATGGAAATCCTTTAAACATGTGCTATTTCTAGAAACTTCCCCCCAGCAGAGTAAGACGACAGCTTAGGTGGACATTATTTATGAGATGTTTTACACCCTTAACATGTTTAAAACCATTCAAAACCAAACCTGCATCCCTGAGTCCAGGGAGCACTTTCTTACATTTAACGATCCACCTATGACTTTGTTTTCCACTGAAAAGTTGGAACTGTGTCCACAGTACAAAATAACGCTACTGTGGAACAATTTTCCATGAGTTGTTTGGAACATCCAATTTTCCGACCTACGTAATCACGAGGGAAAAAGAAAGTGCGTGCCCTCCATTAATTTGGCAGTGGAGAGAGATTACTTACATCCTTTACCATTAAAAACAAAAAAGGGGCTTCCTTCAGGACACCTCATGGCAGAGGCAGATGCAGCCTCTACGCCCCCCACACCTGCTGTGGCATCGTTTTCATTATTAGGAATGGAAAACTTACAAAACAAAGTTATCTGCCAAAAAGCATTTTCCAAAAATAATAAAAGCAGGGAGGAGAGAGGTTCATGAGAGGGCCCTGATTCTCCACGCAGGTCAATTCTTTCTGTCATGAATGCGGGGTTGCCTTGCCTCACATAGGATTTTACCTAAGACAGAAACAGAGCCATCCTACTTGGAAAAAAAAAAAAGACCCTGATCGTCTCTCTTGGTTCCATCTCTAAACAAAAATGATTCGAAGGGCAAAATGATCAGAGCTGACTCATCAATCAATTAAGTAATTCTCAGAAAGGATTAATGAACACCTGCCTCTTTAAGAGGCCTTCATGTACGTCTTAAAAATAATCCCCTTGGGCAATGAAATGAACAGAAACTTTCTCAAAGAAGAAATCCGAATGGCAAAAAAGCACATGAGAAAATGCTCTACATCATTAATCATCAGGGAGATGCAGATCAAAACCACAATGAGATACCATCTCACACCTCAGAGACTGGCCCACATTCAAAAGAACAAAAGCAACCGATGCTGGCGTGGATGTGGCGAGAAAGGGACACTCCTTCACTGTTGGTGGGAATGTCCACTGGTTCAGCCCTTCTGGAAAACAGTATGGACGATTCTCAAAAAATTAGAAATTGAGCTCCCATTTGACCCAGCAATACCACTCCTGGGAATATATCCCAGAGAGGCAAAAATGTATAGTCGAAGTGACATCTGCACTTGTTTGTTCATTGCAGCACTCTTTACAATAGCCAGAAACTGGAAGAAACCTGAATGCCCAAGAACAGATGACTGGTTAAAGAAACTCTGGTACATCTACACAATGGAGTACTATGTAGCTCTTAGAAAAGATGAAGTCATGAAATTTACATACAAGTGGTACAATATGGAAAGTATCATGCTAAGCGAAATGAGTCAGAAAGAGAGGGATAGACATAGAAAGATTGCATTCATCTGGGGGATATAAAGTAACAAAGTATGAGATTAATACCCAAGAATAGCTGAGATCAGCACCAGGAGGATTACTCCATAACTTAGAGGCCAGCCGGGTATCCTAGAGGAAAGGGCAGTTCAGATAGAGAAGGGAGCACCAAATAAAGGGTGTTTGGAGGATCCTCCCAGGAGGGGAGATGCATGTCGAAAGTAGACTATGGACTGAACATGTTTGCCACTCAATGATAACACCCAAAAGGAGAGAGAGAACACAGGGGATTGCCCTGCCACAGAGGCAGGGGGGGATGGGGGGATGGGAGTGGGGGGATATTATCCATGGTGGTGGAAAATGGGCACTGGTGGAGGGATGGGTATCTGATCATTGTATAATCGAAACCCAAGCACAAAAAATTGTAAATCTACAACTGTAAAAAAAATAAAAATAAAATAAAAAGCTCAAAAAAAAATAATCCCCTTGGGGGCTGGAGAGTGAGTAAGGCACTTGTCCCCGGGGCTTAGGACCATTAGCCACACAGGGTCCCCGTGAGTCCTGTCAGAAGGGACCCCTGAGCACAAAGCCAGGAGTAAGCCCTGAGCACCGCCAGATGTGGGCCCCCCCCCAAAAAAAAACAATAAAAAGCCAGCCACTGTGGGCACCACAGAGAGATCGTAAAGGTTTCAGATGCTGGCTTTGTATGTGGCAGACCTAGGTTTGATCCCCGGCACCCCACAGGCTATCCCTAAGTATTGCCAGGAGTGGCACCTGAGCACGGGTGGCTGTAGGCCAACACCCCCCTCCACACACACACACACACACACACACACACACACACACACACACACACAGGTACTTTGGGGTCAAGGAAGAGAACTCAAGCGGCAGGTCACATACCAGCCAGCAGGCCAGAGGCCAAGCTCAATCCCCAACACGTCCACCTGTGTTCACAGCACCAGTGACAGCCCTGGAAGCCCTGGGCACAGCTGCAGGACACTGGCTACACCCTTGGGGCATCCACTGGCTACCAGCCTGAATTTTGCCAGACGTGGCCATGGGCCCAGGTACTGCCAGGTGTGGCCCAATTGAAAAAATTTTAAAAATAACCCCAAAGTGGAAACGATTCTGGGGTTTTCTGATTGAATGAGGCTGGAATCTACAAGAAATACACTCCAACTCGACTCACTGCTCCTCCCAGTCCTTCCGAGAAGGCGATTTTGTCCATGATTTATGCAAGTGTTTATCCTGCAGCTCCCATACTGTACACCTACTTTTCCAAGCAGAGCTAATGGACACCATTACACGCTAAGGCCCTGAGAGACACTGGGAGACGTGCTCATTTGTACCTCAACAGATGTCTGCCCTGGACATGCAGAAGTTTATTGATTCTTTTCTCTTCATACTTAACTGTGCTAAGAAAAAAACTTTGCGGCGGGGGTGGGGGGAGGAGGCTTTTTGGGTCACACCTGGCGATGCTCAGGGGTTACTCCTGGCTCTGCACTCAGGAATCACTCCTGGAGGTGCTCGGGGGACCCTATGGGATGCCAGAGATCGAACCTGGGTCGGCTGTGTGTGTAGGGCAAACACCTACTACTGTACTATCATTCCAGTCTGATGTACCAAATTATTAAACTGTATCGATTAGATTGTGTTGAGCCAAGGGACCAGCATGACATCAGCAGCTGAACTGTGGTTCCAACACCCAGTCAGGGCTCACTGAGGCCCACAAAAGTACTGTTCGTGGGGCCAGAGCGACAGGACAGCGGGGAGGGCGCTCGCCTTGCAAACGGCACCCCATATGGTCCCCAAGCCCCTCCAAGGACGGATCCCTGCACTCAGAACCAGGAGGAAGGAGTGGCCCAGAAACAAACAAAACAAATAACTGGAAAAAAACAAATAAATTCAGTTCAAGACCCAGCACCTCTGGGGGGAGGGGTTCTCAGTCAGTTAATCCCGGACTCCCAGGGCTGAGAGCTTTGCATCCTTGGGGCTCTACACTGACTCACCAGTCCACTGGGTCAAGAATCTCCAGGGGTGGGGACTGGAGCAATAGCACAGCGGGTAGGGCGTTTTTGCCTTGCACATGGCCGACCCAGGTTCGATTCCCAGCATCCCATATGGTCCCCTGAGCACCACCAGGAGTAATTCCTGAGTGCAGAGCCAGGAGTAACCCCTGTGCATTGCCGGGTGTGACCCAAAAAGCAATAAAAAAAAATCTCCAGGGGTGTCCCTGGGCCTCCACAGCACCACTTGGAGACCCAAAAGAAAACTTAATTTAATGCTGCTCAGTACTGAATGAATGAATACAGTTTCTAAAAGATCCTAAATGTTCACATACTGTTAACAAGTACTCAGGTGCGTGCATTCACGTGCGCGCACACACACACACACGCACACACACAAACACACACACACGTGTCCTATAAATTAAAAGATCTAATCCCTTCACTTGTTTCAACATTAATTTCTTTTTTCTTCTTTCAACATTTATTTCTCAGGAAAAGCATGACAGAAAGAAATCACACATTTCCTGTCTGGGGACACGAAGCTCAAAGGGCCCGGTACAGGCTCCGCGTAGGGGAGACCCCGGGTCCCCCCGCTAAGCACCACATGGTCCCCTGAGCACCACCAGAGGTGAGCCCCAAGCACCAAGCCGTGTCCCCGCACCAAACCAAAACTAAATCAAAACATTTCTCTTCTGTGATTAATGCTCAACATTTTAGGAATTAACTACTAACAGTATCGTGGTTTTTTTGTCTGGGGGCGACAGCTGGCGGTGCTCAGGACTTACTCCTGGCTCTATGATCAGGGCTCACTCCTGGCAGGCTCAAGGGACTGTATAGCGTACTGGGAACCAACCCAGATCGGACACCTGCAAGAAAAGAACCTTCCCCGTCGTACTACCTCTCTCTCTGATCCCATGTGGTATTATATCCTAAAGTAATATAAAAAGGTTTAGCAGGAACTGGAGGAATAGTACAGCGGATAGGGTGTTTGCCTTGCATGCGGCCGACCCAGGTTCGATTCCCAGCATCCCATAAGGTCCCCAGAGCACCACCAGGAGTAATTCCTGAGTGCAGAGCCAAGAGTGACCCCTATGCATCACCAGGTGTTACCCAAAAAGAAAAAAAAGGGGGGGGGTTAGCAGTCTTTATGCTACCCTTCTGCTTGCTAAAAGACTTTAATATTCCAAAATAAAATGATGCTCCATGGAGCTCTTCCAGAGGGAGGTGAGCAGCCTGCTTTCTGGAAACAAGGACACCATCATTTGTCACTCGCAGTTTCTTCACAACTGCCGCCTTGGAAATGGTCTCTTCCCTCATGCAGTAATGACAACAACATCAAGAGAAATTAAGACATAACATGAAGAACAGCTCATGTGTCAACAAAGATTATATTAAATATGCATGTGTTATAAATGTAATTAAATCTACCACCAAAGATGTGAATTGCACAAACAAATTTTAGAGACTGATCTCCAATCAGCCAGGTTGATTACTGTCTGTTTAATTATCACCTCATTAATTGATCAGTAACAACTTTCATTTCAGTGGGATAGTTCACTGGGTTTTGGGTTGTTTTTTTTTTTTTTTGGAAACCCTACATTACTTTGTCCACAGTTTAATTATAGTAGTTGTACCTTTTGGATTGGTGTGATAAGGTCATTCTCGACAGATAATACTGTAAATTATAGCAACATTTAAGGACTAACTCCAGGTAAATGAGCTTCCCTGGGAGGATCCACAGCAGCTGCCTTCCCGCCTTCTAATCTCACACACCCTCGAAGGAAGTCTGAGGCTGTAGCGTCAACAGAACACACAGCTTCATCTTCAAACCACGGTTCAAGGCACGCATCGGTTCCTGTATTTCTTTCCATATAAAATCTCTATGTTTGTGAAGATGGAGAAGCCAAGCACTTAGAACAGTTTTGCTGGGGCCAGAACGAAAGCACGGCAGGAAGGCGACTGCCTTGCACATGGCCAACCTGGGTTTGGTCCCGGTATCCCATACAGTCCCCTAAGCACCACCAGGAGCGGTTCCTGAGCACAGCGGGAGTAACCCCTGAGCATCCCCAGGTTCCCATCCCCACCCTACCCCCCAAAAAAGAACAGGGTTGGTACATGACAAGGCTTTAAGAAGTGCTAGTAGTGGGGTCAGAGATAGGACAGGGGTGGGAGGGGGGAGAGAGGCACTTGCCATCATCCTGCTGAGCCTAGTTCTAACCCTTGATCAATATAAACTATTTCAGCCTGAGCCCAATACCCCCCTTGAAAGAAACTTCTAGCTGTTTTGGGGGCAATTATTCAATCTAGAAATACTAAGTATCCATCTACAGTGATGAAGATATTTGACTAGTATTCATTTTATTATCTCATTCCTACTTTGGACAAACTGGCTGGCTACTGAATGTAACCTGCCCACACGACAGAGTCTGGCAAACTTCCCGTGGTGTACCCAATATGCTAAATACCAGTAACAATGATGGGTCTCATTCTCCTAACTCTGAAAGAGCCTTGAATATGGCACTTTCTAAAAAATCTCAGGGCTAGGATGAAGGAGACGTTACTGGGGCCTGCTCGAGGCAATCGATGAATAACAGGATGGTCGTGATCATGATCGTGATTCATTTTATTTGGTGGGGGGCACACCTTGGAGTGCTCAGCGTTGACTCCTCAATGCTCAGAGTTTACCGTGTGGGGTGCTGGCCAGGATAGAGACTAGGGTCAGCAGGCTGCGAGGCTAGGACTTTAAGCCCTTTACCACCAACTCCTATTATTATTTGTATTAACACAGACCATTCTAAATGATTAAGGAGGTGTGGAAGGAACCACCACAAAACCTCACAGAAATAACAACACAAGGGGGTCAGACAGAGAGAGAGAGAGAGAGAGAGAGAGAGAGAGAGAGAGAGAGGAGGGAGAGACAGAGAGAGAAAGAGAGAGAGGGAGAGAGAGACAAAGAGGGAGGGAGATACAAAGAGAGAGGGAGAGAAAGACAGAGAGAGCAGAGAAAGAGAGAGAGACAGAGACAGAGAGAGAGCAGAGAGAGAGAGAGAGACAGAGACAGAGAGAGAGCAGAGAGAGAGAGGACTGGGAGGGCTGCGGCACATGGCTGCATGCAGGAGGCCTGGGTTCGATCCCAGGCACTGCGTGGTCCCCAAGTATTGGCAGAATTGACCCCCAAGCCTAGAGCTGGGAGTGGCCCCCAGGCACCCCAGAGTGTGGTCCATGCACGCCCCTTGCCGCCCCCCACAGAAAAGACAAGAAGGGGGCTTCCTGGCTCAGCAAGTGACACGGGTGCAAACTCCCCAAACTGAGGCTAAGGTTGTCTTCTTTACAGGGAGCATTGCTAGCTTCATCATTACCACACAACACACACACACACACACACACACACACACACACCCTAAACACATGTCTGAAGGCTGCTTCTCCACATCTGTGGTTTTGAAACAGGTACAAACGTTGGGCCAGAGAATAGCACAGTGGGTAAAGTGCTTGCCTTGAACGCGAACGATGCAGGTTCAATCCCCGACATCCCATACAGACCCTTGAGCCCACCAGGATTGAGTCCTGAGCTCAGTGCCAGGAGTAAACCCACCAGGTGTAGCCCCCAAACAAAAACAAAAACATGAAAAAATAAAAAACACCTGAGAGCCTAGAACCCCCTAGCCGCCACCCATAGTTGTTCCTTGTCTTTCACAGGGCTGGCCACGGGGCTCAGCTCATGAGCTATGGCGATCTCCCTTGATGAATCGTTTCTGAGAAAAAGGGGCAGGGTGGGGGAGGAAAAGAGGGTTCTGGGGCAGAACTGGCCAAGCCCGTGATGGAGTGGGTGAGGCCACGGAGCCCAGGGCACAGAAGGAAGCCGAGAGCTAGAATCAGACAGCCAGCCACTGGGGCGCACACAGCCCCATGTGTCCGCACCTGGAGTCTCTCGGCTCGCTGTACCCACGGCCCACATTGACTCATGGTTGGAAGGCAGACAGTGGGCAGGAGAGATGGCCCTGGGGCTAAGGATGGAGCCTCGTGGGCAGCCTGCCCCAGTCCAATCAACATTTATTTCTTCTTTAATCTGGGGGCCACACCCAATGATGCCCAGGGGCAACTCCCCACTCGGTGCTCAGGGGTCACTGCTGGTGTTCAGAGGACAGGGATAGGACCCCGATCACCTGCAGGCCAGGCCCACTCAGTCCTGTGAGCTGAGGTGTCGCCTGCATGGCAATATCTGCTCTAAATTTTAGTTTGAAAGGAGGCCCCAGGGGCCAGAGGGATAGTACCATGGCGAGGGCACTTGCCTTCCACACCACCGACCCGGGTTGGATCCCCGGCATCCCAAGTGTCCCCCAAGCATCCCCAAGAGTGATTCTGAGTTCAGAGCCAGGAGTAAGCCCTGAGCATCAGTCAGGTGTACACCCCAAACAAACCAACACCCATGCACTGTGCACCTGGCAAAATACCAACCATCATTTACTGGGCTGCAGTACCGGAGGCCCCCCTTGATCTCACACTTACACTCGGGTGCCGTGAGCCCCAGGAGGTGGGTGGACGGGACTCAGTGCTGCAAAGGGCCCCTGGAGACCAGCCAGGGCCGCGCGTGGGCATATCTGCCGGTGAGGCTGGCCGCCTTTCCTCCTCACCGAAGGATGAGGCCAGGGTGGTGAGGGGGTCCTGCTAGTCTGGGTCACAAAAGCAACTCAAGATGCACAGGAAAATGCTTATTATCATTCACATTCTCTGGGCCCATTCAACCATTCAGCCCCACTTGCTGATGGCACTGCCAACCACCACGCCAATTAGTGTCAATTGCAGCAGGATCCTCAGGGCCGTGATCAGCAGAGAGTCCGGTGCCCAGGAGCGAGGGGGACGTGTGGTCACAGGACTCGGCCACATGAAACGGCGACGGCTTTTTGTGTGACTAGTTTATAAGTTTACTGATTCAACAGCGTTCAAATTGGTTTCTGCAAAGGACTTCTTTATAGAGGTTAGCCTAATTATAAACTAAAGTATATCAACAATTTTGTTTGTTTGGGGGTCACACCTGGTGATGCTCAGGGGTGACTTCTGGCTTCCCACTCAGGAATTACTCCGGGCGGTGCTCAGAGAACCATAGGGATGCCGGGGATCAAACCCAGGTCGGCCACTTGCAAGGCAAGTGCCTTCCCCGCTGTACTTTCACTCAACCCTATTAGGATTTTTTTTTTTTTAGCTTGGTATTTTATAAGTATGGAAAAATGTCTAACCAATAAGAAATTTAGTAAATCCTGTGTTTATTTCATACTTTCATAAATGCTAAAAATTTATGCATTTTAATGAGATTTTAAAATTTACTTTAAAAAATACTGCTGGGCTGGAGTGATAGCACAGCGGGTAGGGCGTTTGCCTTGCACGCAGCCAACATGGCCGACACAGGTTCCATTTCCAGCATCCCATATGGTCTCCCGAGCACCGCCAGGAGCAATTCCTGAGTGCATGAGCCAGAGTAACCCCTGAGCAACGCCGGGTGTGACCCAAAAAGCAAAAAAAAAAAAATACTGCTCATATTTTAATCAAATACTTCTAATTGTGCAACAAGATTTTGATTAAAATCTTTCACCGAATTTTCAGGTGAAAAATTCAAGCATACCTGAGAGAGCAAAGTATATACTCAACATGGAAGGAATCACGGACATCCAGAATTTAGTGTTACATAGCTCCATATTTAATTAACATATATATTTCATCTTTACTTTTTAAATTTTAAACACTTGCTCCTAATTACAAAGCATGCAACACTTTTGAAAGGTCCAAAACAAAGTACAATTCTCCATTTCTCCTCAGATCAAATGCTTTGCTTTGGCTTTTTATAATTAACAGCAACATGGTGTTTTTAAAAATTTCACAATTGAAGCAAATTGCCTGTAGCTAATGAAAGCTGCTAGCGTTAAGATAGAGGTTACAGACAACAGCATTACTAAAGAGAAATAAAAATTGCATGTCAATATCTAAAAGTATGGGAGATGCATATAATGTGGCGTGCTGGATCCATCTTGTGTCATTACTTAAATTGCTACTTTTCCTCAACAATCTATTCTCCAGCTCGAGCAAAGTAGAATAAATGGTAATTTTACCTGCCAAATTTGGCACCAAAAAGGACAAGCAACTTCATTAGTGGAACAATGCTTTCAATATGATTTTTTTCCCCCTTTTTCCATCCAGTGCCAAATCGGAGAACAATTCAAATCAAGAAATCGAAGCAAAATTACCTCCTCTTGTTAAAGTCCTGCATGCTTGAATAAGCAAATGATAGCTACAGAATGGTAGCGAGAAAACCCTCCTGGTTCGCCAGCATAATTCTGTGTGTGTGTGCTGCCGCTTAATTTCAAGTTGCGATGCTACCCTCGCAGGCAAAGCGGAAAACTGCGAGGGCCGCGGGGAATCCTCATGCTGGCTGTGTGGGTGCAGGGGATTTAGGAGTCTGTGGATCCAACTCGCCCTCCAGCCCTGATTTACAATCAAATCTTGGTTCAAGGATGATGAATGCCCCCAAGGCCGGCAGAGCAGATGAAGCAACTTCTCTCTCTTCAATCTTTGATCAGTTAAATCCAGATAATACACTCCCACCCCACCCGCACCACTGGTTCTCATACTTCCTACTTGCTGTGAGTTGCTGGCAACAAATGCACAACAGTTCTTAAAACAATCGCCTCCTCCTCGGCTCCGGAAGCTGGTCCTGTGTCATTAGAGATACAGAGATGCCGCTTCTCAAGAAACCCGGATTTTCAGAGGCTGAAGCAGAGACCATGTTTTGTCCAGTTGGGTGAATCTAATTGTAATTACTGGCCGACTTCGACCGTGAGTGTGGAAAGGTCGGACAGCTGAATCTTACGAAGACAATGTTTATGAGAAAGAGCCTCGTTTCTGATGCTCCATTCGCTCTCAACGGAACGACCATCTCCAAATGCAACAGTTATGTGTACCTAGGCCAAGAAGTCAACATGACGAATGACCTGGCACCTGAGTTGCGCAGGAGGAAGAGAGCGGCTTGGAACGCCTTCAAGAGTGTCGAAGAAATAGCTAAGAGGATGAAGAACCTCAGGCTCCGGGCACATCACTTTGATTCCACTGTTCTTCCTGCATTAACATATGCCTCAGAGACTGGGGCCCTATGCAAACAGGATGAGACCACTATTCAGGTCTCCCAAAGAGGAATAGAAAGAGCTATGGTTGGAGTATCACGTTTCACTCAGTTGAGAGAAAGAATCCGGAGTTCCGACCTCCTTCGATGATCAAGAATCAGGGACGCTGTCTCATTTGCCAAGGTGTCAAAAATCAGATGGGCTGGACACGTAATGAGATTTGGAGACGACCGCTGGACTAGAGCCATTACTACTGGATTCCACGGGATGTCAAAAGACCACGTGGCCACCCACCTACCAGATGGTCAGACTTCTTCCTCAAGACCCTGAACGATCGGTTTGAGGCTCTCTGTATTCCTAGAATGAACAGACGCCATTGGGCTACACTAGCACGTGACAGGGACAAAGGGAGACGTTACTGGCGCCATCTCGAGCAAATCGATGATTAACAGGAAGTCAAGTGACCAAGTGGGTGAATCTGGTGCTATTCACAATTCTCTCAGTACCTGCCGCAGAGGACTGCCTGGACCAGGCCGAGTTTAACCCCCCCAGCTGTTTCCCTTTCTCTCCATCCTCACTGTGGAAACAGCAGTTACAGGTAAGGAAATGGAGAACAGTCACTGTGTTAACCCATCAACCAGTCGGCAGGACAAATACAGTTGAGAGTAAATACTCCCACTGAGTAGAGCCACGCCTCAAATGGTCTCTATTAAATCTTGACTTTTCAAACTGCATCTGCTCTCCAGGAGGCTTAAAACACCAAGGTAGAAGCAAATGACAAGCTTGCTCCACAGTTTCCTCTCCAGGAATAAAATACCCGAGACAGAGAGAGAAAACACTGAATCTTTAGGGGAACTCTGGAACTCTGGTAATACCCAGACGACCCAGGCCCCTTGGCTGTTTCCAGCCATCTCACTTTCTTTCCTTCTTTTTTTTTTTTTTGGCCTTTTGGGTCACACTCCATGGTGCCCACGGGTTACTCCTGGCTCTGCACTCAGGAATTACTCCTGGCGGGGCTCAGGGGACCACATGGGATGCTAGGGATCAAACCTGGGTGAGCCGCGTGCAAGGCAAACGCTCTACCTGCTGTGCTATCGCTCAGGCCCCACCGTCTCACTTTCTTGCCCCTAATTTATAGAAATGAGTTCAAATCACAAATCAAAAGGAGGGGGGTGGCAAATGCTTGGCATTTTTTGGACAGGATGGGAGGTGGGCCACACAGGGCAGCAGTCGAGGGCTCAGTCCCAGCAATGCTCATGCGCTTGCCAGGGATCAAACCAGGCCTCCCGCATGCAAAGCTAGTGCTCAGCCCTTTGAACTATATGAATACCTTTCTGCTTCCTCTTTGAGCCACACTCGGAGGTGCTTAGGAATTAGTCCTGGTGGGGCTTGGGGGACCAGGTGGGGTGCTGGGGATGGATCCTGGGTTGGCCACGTGCGAGGCAAGCGCCCGGCCCGCTGGACTATCCTGAATGGTCTATCTTTTCCTATTTTTGGCAGTGATAAGATGGACTCAATCACACCCTCAAGGTGACGCACGACCATTAACACTTAACACAGAGAAATTTCAGAGCAACCCTACAACGGGGTGTCTGCGGCCACATTTTGTACGTAACAAATCTGAGAAGTCAGAATAACCTCCACGGCTCACAAGGTGGCACAGCTGGCGCCGGCTGACCTCCATCACGGAGTGCAGTTACGTACCTGCATTGGTGGGGCGGGGTGCATTTGTGGGGAGAACCCCAAAGCAGGGCGGGGCACTGTAATAACTGGGCTGTTACATCTGTGACATCGGAAGACTGAAACAGACACTCCTGGTCCCCAGGGTTAGGAGAGAGGTTCTGGGTGAAGAAGGCCAGGGAAGCGCCGCCAAATGGAAACCAGCGCCCCACAGTGGGGGGTGAAGGGACTGCAGGCTTTCTGGGCTGCTGAGGGCAGGAAGGGGCGGGGTCAACGGGGTCCCCCTTTTCCCAGGATGTTTCCCAAAGGCAATCTCCAGGCGAGTTCAGCTGACCTCTCTATACCACGGCAGGAAATTCGGCTGCAGCCTCCCGATATACCATTTCAGAGCTACCCAAATCGGGGAACAGCACCACATAGGGACAAGCTGTGCTCAGTGACGGGGTGGCGGGCTGGGGGGATTGTTACCTCTCATGTGGGCAAAACTTTCCACCCACTCCCACTTGCAAAGTATCAGCTACCCCGGGCCAGATGCCTCTACTTAAGGGGGTTGGAGGGGGCATTCCTCAATACCCCTATCCTAGAGAAAGGCTTTGCATTCACCCTTTCACAAAGACCCGGGGAATCAGACTCAGGTAGAGGCTGGGAGAGAGGATTTGTCCAGACGGATTTCCCAGCCAGCCGTGCCAGGACTCCTAACTGCCCCCAAGCCTACTGACCTGGGGGGTCTGATGGGCCCCCTCTGGCCTGGCATTTACATACACAGCTGCCAAATAGTATTGGGGTTTGGTTTCCACTTGTTGTTTTGTTTTGGGTGTCACAGTCCTACTCAGGGGTTACTCCCGCTGAGCTCATTGGGGTCACCGGGGCCACACGGGACACTGATGGGGAATGGGGACAGGCGATGCCAGGTCTAACCCCAGGGCCTGACTCATGCAAGGCACAAGCTCTACCCCTTGGGCACTCCCCACATCCTGCAGTATGTGTTTCACAACCTTTTCAAATTCAGGGATGTGCAGAGAAATGCACAAAGTGTTGCTTCAATAAAAATGACATAAAAAAACAAAAAATAGTTTTGAGCGGGCCCGCACCCAGCAGTGCTCGAGACATCCTTTGACTCTGGGCTCGGGGATCACACTATGTGGGTTCGGGGGACCATCGGGAGGGCTAAGAATCGGAGCTGAGTTGGCTACATGCAAGGCAAATGCCTCCCCGCTGTAACATTACCACCCCCATCGCCCTGTAAGGCCTTCGCTGCCCCGCTCCCTTCTTGTCAGTGGTGGCACATCCCTGACCTCTGACCTTTAAAAACGGGCGTGGGTACACAGGGCAGGTCAGCTGACTTGGGAGTGGGAGGAACAGTCAGGGCTAATGACCAGGCAGAAAGAGAAGTCTGTGCCTCTGCAGGTCCCGAGGAATGCTGAAGACACTCAGGCAACAGTGGGTCAGCACCAGTAGGCTGCGCCTGCGGGCAGAACCAGGCTTTGCAGGCAGAGGTTGGGGTTCAAGCCTCTGCACCCCAGGGTCCCGAGCACAGAGCCAAGAGTAGCCCAGAACGCTGTCCGTGAGGCCCCAACAACAATATACCAAAAGCACGCGGGTGATACAGTTTGGGTGTGATCTGTGTGATCTACAGGGCAGGGTAGGGCTGGAGTCATCTTACATTAACTCTGTCTCTGCACAAAAGGCAAGATATTAAACAACTAAAAAAAAAAAAATCACTGAGGAGTTTTAGACAATTCAGGATGTACCAGCAAGGGAAAGAGATGGGAATGCGTTAGGGATCAGCCGCCCTGCGGGCCCACTGCCACTCCTCTGAAACAGGGACAGCCGGCGGGTATTATGAGACATATCTCTCTCCCCCTCCCTCTCTCTCTCTCCCTCTCCCTCTCTCTCTCCCTCTCTCCCTCCCTCTCTTTCCCTCTCTCTCTCCCTCCCTCTTTCTCTCCCTCATTCTCTCCCTCTTTCTCTTTCCCTCTCTTTCTTTCTCCCTCTCTCTCTCCCTCCCTCCCCCTCCCACACATAGACACATACACACACACACACACACACACACACACACACACACGCACACACACACGTAATTACAAGTATAGGGCTGGGGGATAAAAGCTGCCTGCCAGGGCGGAAGTGTGCCAGACCCGCGAAGGCCTCTCCAAAGATCAGGCAGGCGGCATTTTCAGGGGAAATCCTTAAGAGCTGTTCCAGTGAATGAAGGCTTGGTTTAGAGGCATGTGGGGTGTGTGTGTGTGTGTGTGTGTGTGTGTGTGTGTGTGTGTGTGTCTGTGTCTGTGTGTGTGTCTGTGTGTGTATCTGTGTGTGTGTCTGTTGTGTTTTTAAAACCCAAAGTATGGCCAGTAGGATCATTTTTTAAAATGCAATTTGACTCTGGGGGAAAACAAGCATTTTCATTCTTTGGATCTCATTCTTGCAGGCTTTTACACTGCATGGCCAGAGGAGAGGTTGACACAAACTCCTTCCTCACACAAGGCAGCTCTGGCAACAAACCACCCACCATTAGCATATCCAAACCACGGGCTCCTCACCTTCTCCTGTCTTGCAGATCCCAGGGTGAAGAGAACTGTCCACAAGTGGAGGCCATATCTGGGGGTGAGGGGAGAGGTCGAGCCTCTTGTAAACAAAATATGCAAACACACAGCTGCTCTTGTGATCTTGAGATCTATTGGGCAGATCTCTGCCTGCCCCCAGCACCCTCGGAAGAAAGCGATGTTTTCTTAATAATAACAGTTGTATAAACATCAGGTCTTCTCAGTTAAAGGGAAACCAACATCAAAAAGCCGTTAAAACACAGAACCCGAAACCCCCCCTGCCTTTGAAGCCACCCGTTTGAAGTGAGGTGTTTCTGGTTATGGGTGAATGGAACGAGAATCCAGCCGCAACAATGGACATCCCGGCCGGGAGGGCTAATGAGAGCCATCTGACCAGCGGCCACCGCCTCACACATTTCAAAGGGGAACCCTGCATGGCCACTGCTCGGACATCAAAACGGCAGTCACAAACGACGCACATCGCGTTCCCCCCCCCCCCCAAACACACACAATGTTGTCTTTGTGGACACAGAGCATGGGGAAGGGGCGGACAAGCTCGGCCCACTCCACGCCCAGGACATGCCACTGCCCTTCTCGAAACTTCTCTCTGGGCCTCCAAACTCTGACTTTGTGGCTTTGGGAAAGGCCGCCAGATAAAATAAGTAAAGGAATGAAATCGGAGGTGCCTGTTTCATATCGTGCTTTGCATATTCAATGCACGGAAGTGGCTTTTTGTTGGTTGGTTTGTCTTTTAAAGAACGAAACCATCAGCACTGTTTCTTCTGAGAGAAAACCGGAACACATCTAGAGGAGTTAATAAAAGGTAGCAGAAAGAGCTCAGAACTGGAGAGACTTGTTGGCTTGACAGACACATCCCACTGCTCCGAGATTATCCAGACGAGGAAGAACGTGCTATCCAGAGATTGACAGAGAGAGGGCAGGGCGCTGGCCATACTGCATGCAGCCCAGTGTGGTTGGTTGGATGCCGGGCACCCCATATGGTCCCCCTGAGCCCACCAGGAGCGATTCAGAGCCAGGAGCAAGCCCTCAGCATGGCCAGGTATGGCCCTGAACAAAAAAAAAAAAAAAAAAAAAAGTGATATCCAGGATCTAGACTGTATTCTGCCCCCAATAAAGTGACTTTCCTATCTGTTCCTTCCCACCTAGCCTTTTGAAATCCGTAACTGGCCATAGCTGAGCTTACATCATCAAACTGAGCAATATCCACTTCTTTCCTTAAAAAAACACCTGGGGCTAGAGCAATAGTACAGCAGGTAGGGTGTTTGCCTTGCAAGCGGCCGACCAGGGTTCCATTCCCTGCATCCCATAGGATTCCCCAAGCACTGCCAGGAGTAATTCCTGAGTGCAGAGCGAGGAGTAACCCCTGTGCATTGCCAGGTGTGAGCCAAAAATAAAAGCAAAGCAAAACAAAACAAAACAAAACAAAAAACGACGCTGGTAGATGTGACAGCAAGTGACAAGCTCCATAAATAGGGGAAATCCAATATGACAATTTGTTCTTAGCATATGACGGAGACAGAGCTAAGCCCACAGTCCCGGCTGCTCAGTGTAGGGGTTTCTGCCCACTCTGGGCACAGGCAGCTCGCCAGAAAGACAGCAACAGCTGGTACTCTACCTGCACTCGCCCAGCAGACCGGGATGACTCAGCGTCCAGTACTGCACCCTACAGAGGGCCCCGGGAATCAGAGAGGGCACAGTGCAGATGACACTGGTTATGCACGGACCCCCCAGGTTCAATCTCTGACACCCGTTATGGTCCCTGGAGCCTCACCGAAAGTGATCCCTGAGTTGTAGAGCCAGGAGTAACCTGTGGGCACTGCCAGGTGTGACCCAAAAACCAAAGGGGGAAAAAAAAAACACAAAATGGATCCAGTCTGGAATCTTAGAGACAATTACATCGTAAAAACATGCTAACATCCCAGTTTTCAGTCACTTGTCTCTGAGCCCAGAAAGTTCTAGGCTTTGTCCCAGGGATTAGGGAAAGGATTCCTGCATCAAGATTTTAGTTCAGAGGCGATTTCAATGCAGAGAACATGTCTGCTAACCCAGTCCATACCAGTATCTTTTATTTTTTTTCTTTTTAGGTTACACCTGGCGATGCTCAGGGATCACAGGGATGACAGGGATCAAACTCAGGTAGATCTCACGCAAGGCAAATCCCCTCACTACCACTGTACTATCACTCTGGCCCCCACAACGGTATCTTACTCTCTGAGAAAGCAAGTTGTGGTTTTATTAACAGTGTTAAAAAAAAAAAAACCACAGACGCACAACAAAAAACAGTTGTATCATTCTCTGCTGATTGGCATTAATTTATTTTCAAATACTGCCTGGAACTGTGTATGCAAGAATTCAAATAAATAATAACAGACAGGTCTGGGCCCAGATTTTAAAACGCCAGTAACAAAAATAAACGCTTAATTCATTGGATGCACATGACATTACCGACAGAAGTATGGAGAAAGCATAAAACTTAGAGCAGCCGAGCGAAAAGCAAATGTTAAATGCCTGATTCCACTTAAAATAAACTGAATGGACTTAGCAAATCTGGACTGCACGTCCCTCCCAGTACCCAGGGATGCCACGACTAGGGGCGAGTCACTGTCAGTGAGTTACGGGGTCTGCAGCAAACATACAGGAACCGCTCTCCACGGGGCGGGCCTGGAAATCCTGTTCGGCCCACAGTGGCGGGGAGGCGGGCGTGGGGCATGTGCGGGAGCCCCGTTCCACCGGGCGACACAGCACCCATGTACACATGCCCTGCAGGCAGGGATGGCTCACAGCGGACTGCTAATCACATAACCGGGGAAAGCACTCCATGGGGGCCTAACTCGAGACTGGCCCTGCCAGCCACTGAAATCACATTCTTCAGTGGAAAGCACCTTTTAAAGCCCTCTTGAGAGTTCTTCCCCCCCCTTTTCGGGTCACCCCCGGCGATGCAAAGGGGTTACACCTGGCTCTGCACTCAGGAATTACTTCTGGTGGTGCTTGGGGGATCATAATGGGATGCAGGGAATGGAACCCACGTCGGATGCATGCAAGGCAATAATAGTTTATTTGTTGTGTGGGGGGCTCACCCCTAGCAGTGTCTGGGGCTCACTCCCAACAACAATGCCCATTCTGTGCTGGGCACCAAAACCCGCCCTCTGCCTGGAATGCAGGTGCCTAACACTCCCCCCCACCCCACCCCACCCACCTACTGAGCTCTCCAGTCCCTTGGCTTGGCTTTTCTTTTATAATTTGGCGGTGGGGTTGGGCCCCACTGGTGGTGCACAGGGCTTACTCCTGTCTCTGTGCTCAGGGACCACTCCGGGTGGGGGTCAGGGAACCCAACTAAAGTGAGCTGTGTGTAAGGAAAACGCGAATTCACTGTACTAGCTCTCGGTCTGCTGCTTCAAAGGAATATCCCCATCCTGTGGACCAAGACCCATACGGAGGCTCCTGGGTTCCTGACAGCACTTAGGAGTCCCCCACCTCACTCAAAATAACCCTTCCATAGTAACATTCACCTCTGTCTCTTCCTGAGGCTAAGCAAACTGGAAGAACTCTGAAGAAATACTAATAAAGCCTTTTGAATCCTAAAATGTTTATCAAAATATAGAGAGTTGTCACATGAGCAGAGCCTGGCTAGCTCCTTGTGGCGTATTTGACATGCCAAATACAGTAACGACAACAGGTTTCATTCCCCTGACCCTGAAAGAGTCTCCAATCATTGGGAAAAGATGAGTAAGAAGAGGCTGCTAAAATCTTAGGGCTGGGATGAATAGAGACGTTACTGGCTCCCGCTCGAGTAGTTCAATAGCCAACAGGATGACAGTGATACAGTGATACAGTGATAGAGTTGTAGTTCTCCTTGAAAATGGTTAGATAGAATTCCGAGGCTCCCTCACAGAAAACACTCGGTTCCCATTAAGGCACCTTCCAACCCAAGTCACCTTTTCTAAAGCAAATGGAGAGACCCAAAATATCAAAACAAAAAGAAGCCAAGTACACCCTGTTTTGTCTGCTTCTGAGCCATAGCTGGAAATGCTTGGCGCCGCTGGCTCTGTGCTCAGGGCTCACAGTGCAGGGGGGTCACACCCACATCCCCTACATGCCAGGCAGCTGCCCGGCCCACTGTGCTCTCTCTCTGGCTCTGGACAAAGGAAACGTTTCACTCATTTTGTGGCCGAGATGGCACCAGTGCCCACAGGCTGCTGGACACCGAGGCCTATTTCTCAGCATCTGTAAATTCGGCTGAACCCGACGGGAGCAGCGGCAGTCAACACCCAGAGTGTTTCCGCAAACACAATTCTCCCCGAGTGGCTGGGACCACGGGGGTGAGCGTGAAAAACCGCTCAAGGGTTATCGATTCACCAACCATCCGCCTAACCCCTGTCCGTGGTGTCTTGCATTTTGTAACTTATTTTTCTCTCCAAGGACTTGCACCCTGGCATCCCGGCACCCGAACACAACAGGAGCTGGGCTAGCGAGAGGGCCCAGGTGCAACCGTGCCCCCAATTAGACAGGCAATTTTCCCCGACGGTTGGATGCCTGCCATTCCATCACCCCTTGGCACCACTAAGAGTGACCCCCTCCCCCCTGCCCAAGAGGTGGCCCCACAAAAAAATTAAAAGTTACCAGAATTCCTGCCACGGTCCTATAAGAATTGCATTAACATAGTTCCGTCTCCCTCTCCACCCGGAAAAACGGCATGGAAAGCTTAAAAGGGATGGAGATTATGGTACCCAACGCAGGCTTCGACTCACTCTGCCAGGGCCAGAGAGACAGTTTAGCGGGGAGGATGTCTGCCTTGCAAGCAACCGACTCAGGTTCCATCCCTGGCACCCCATATGTTCCCATGAGCCCCACCAGGAGTGATCCCTGACTGCAGAACCAGGAATAAGCCCTGAGCACCACCAGGGTAGCCCCAAAGCCAATCAGGCAAACAAAACCAACTCACACTGCAAATACAGACCAGCTTCCTTACCGGAATACTTGAAAACAAAGGGAATATTTTCTGTACAGGATGGCTAGTGTATAGTCATTCATTTGATTCTCTTTTTTTTATTGGACCACACCCAGAGGTGCTCAGGGCTTCCTCCTAGCTCTCTGCTCTGGGATCACTTCTGGTGGGGCTTGAGGGGACCATATATGGTGCCAGGGATTGAACCCAGGTTAATTGAATGCAAGGCACGTGTCCTATCTGCTATACTTTTTTTTTTTTTTTTTTTTTTTTTGCTTTTTGGGTCACACCCGGTGATGCTCAGGGGTTACTCCTGGCTCTGCACTCAGGAATTACTGCTGGCGGTGCTAGGGGAACCATATAGAATGCCAGGGATCCAAACCTGGTATGGCCTTGTGCAGGGCAAGCACCCTGCCCATTGTACATACTCACTCTCCTATCCTATTTTTAATTCTTTTTTTTTTTTGGTGGGGGGGTCACACCTGGCTCATGGGCTCAGAAATTACTCCTGGCTCATACACTCAGGAATTACTCCTGGTTGTGCTCTGGGGATCATATGGGAAGCTAGGAATCGAACCCTGTGTGCAAGGCAAATGCCCTACCCACTGTGCTATTGCGTCAGCCCCCCTATTTTTCATTCTTATGTGATTCACTAGATACTTTCTTTAAGAAAGAAAACACAGGGTGATAATTTCAATGACATGAAGATTACAAAACAGAGCCTTCCCTCCATGATAGGCATCGAAAGAGGAGGTGACCTTCCTTCCACCAAAGGAACCAACCTAAGACAACAAAAACGGAACCACAAACTCATTTCGATGCAAAATCTTAGCTCTTTAACTCCTTGCATTGCACTAATTATTATGTACTTGAATAAAACTGTACAATCGTTACCAAAGAATTGGCACTTTGCTAATTGTGCTTCAGGGCTCACTCCTGGCTTTATGCTGAGGGATCACTCCAGGGTTGAGGTACTCAGGAAAATGTACACAGTACTGGGGATGGAAACCAGCTCAGCTACATACGAGCCAAGCACCTTGCCCACTGTAATATCTCTCTGCCCCCCCAAAGTGTGGATTTTAGATGAGAACCAAATGATCCTTTTTTCCCCTGTAGTCACCTATACGTTTGGTTGGTATGCTAAGAAATCATTACCATAGGCGACATGTAGCCCTATTTTTACTTCTAAGTTTTATTTATTTATTTATTTATTGGTTGAGATCTGATGTCTTTGGAGTTAACTTCTGCCTACTAGTTTAATAGGAGACAAAGGTCCAAGCTCAGTCTTTTACAGAGGGAAACCCAGTTTTTCTGCACCATTTGTGAAAAAGACTATTCCTTCCCCCATTAAATTATTCTGGCATCTTTGAGATGAGATCACCCACAAAAATATCATTTGATGAGAGAGAGAGAAAGAGAAAGAGAGAGATAGAAGAAAATTGCCTGCCGTAGAGGCAGACTGGGGTGGGGGGTGGCTTGAAGGGGTGGGAGGGAAACTGGGGACACTGGTGCTGGGAAATTACACTGGTGAAGGGATGGGTGTTGGAACATTGTGTGACTGAAACGCAATCATGAAGAATTTTGTAATGCTCTATCTCACAGTGATTCAATAAAAAAAATTTAAAATAAATTAATAAATATCATTTGACTATACATTTATAGGCTTATTTCTGGATTCTCAAGTCTAATTGATTGATTTCTAAGATTACTTTTATGCCAATATTATAATGCATTAAGATACACTTTTGGAGTTATTAATTTTTTTTTTCATTTTTGTTTGGGGTCCATATCTGGCAGATCTCCAGGTTTACTCCAGACTCAGTGCTCAGGAATCTACTCCTGGGGCAACTTAGGAAAAAATACACGGTACTGGAGATTGAAACCAAGCTCGCCACTTGCAAGGCAAGCGCCTTACCTGCTGTAATATTTCTCTGACTCCTGAAGCCAATTTTATTTTATATTTTGGTGGGGGCAAACACCTGGCAGAGCTGAGGGCTGACTCCTGGTTCTACACTCAGGGAACACTCCTCGTGATGCCCAGGAGACCGCCCACGGTGCTGGCACTCGAACCCATGTTGGCCATGTGCAAGACCAGAGCTCCAGAGGCCAGCTGTGCTATCTCCTTGACCCCCGAAGCAAATTTTAAAGTGAAAATGTGAGACTTCAATCTTGTTCTTTATTTTTAAGCCTGTGTTTGGGGACAGAGAGAAAGCACAAGGGTTAAGGCTCTTGCCTTGTATGCAGCCAACTTTGGTTTGATCCCCATCACCCCCCCCCATCTGGTCCCAAGAACATTGCCTAGAGTGACCCTGAGCTCAGAGCCTGGAGTAAGCTCTGAACACTGCCGGGTGTGGCCCATAAATCTAGTAAACTGGGTGCTGGAGCTATAGTACAGCAGGGAGGGCGTTTGCTATGCACATGGCCGACCTGGGTTCGATCCCCAACATCCCATATGGTCCCCAGAGCACCGACAGGAGTAATTCCTGAGTACAAAGCGAGGAGTAAACCCTGTGCATCACCGGGTGTGACCCAAAAAGAAAAAAAAAATCTAATAAACAAAAATTGTGTTTATTCTGATCCCAATTTTAGACTTGGATTTTCTACTACCTTTTCAGTTTCTGACAAAAATAAGTTTAAATTCTGGTAAGAATTACATTAAATCAATAGACTACTTTAGGACATGCCATCTCAATATTAAGCTTCTCAGTTTGTTGATTATGAAGTACTTTCTATTAACACGAATTTTCTTTATTTTCTTTTTCAATGGCTGATAGCTTTTGTTTGGGATTTTTGGGTGGTGTTCAGGGGACCATCCGGGTTGTCGGGGATTAAATCAGACTGACCACCTGCCCTACCCACTGTACTACTTACTGCTCTCGGCCCCACAATGGTAGATAGTTTTCAATATAAATTTTGCATTCTTAAAATTTTTACCATGTACTTTAGTTGTTGATGCTATTATTAATGAAATTACTTAATAATTGTATCATTTTACTATCCATTGTAAGGGAAACAAAACATGATTTTTCTTCCCTCCAATGCCAGAGATCAGACCAAGAGTGTATCTACCACTATATACAATCTGTGTATGTAAGTTACATACACAGACTTAGGGGCTTTTTTCCCCGTATGCATCCTTGCTAAATTTATTAATTTATTTTATTTTTATTTTGTGGTGCCAGGTAAAGAATCCAAGAGCTCACACATGCATGGCAAGTGGTGTACCATGAAGCTACATTGCCAACTTTAAACTTACTATCTGTAGTAGTTTCTTGATTGATTTCTTGGGACTTTTTTTTTTTTTTTTTTGCTTTTTGGGTCACACCCGGCAATGCTCAGGGGTTACTCCTGGCTCACACACTCAGAAATTACTCCTGGCGGTGCTCAGGGAACCATATGGGATGCTGGGAATCGAACCCTAGTCAGCCTCATGCAAGGCAAATGTCCTACCCGCTGTGCTATCACTATAGCCCCATCTTGGGACTTTTTCTATACAAGTTATCTACAAATCAGTGCTGCTGTTGTTATTCTTTTGGTAATTTGCCTCAATTACAGTGGATTTCTAGAGAGGAAGCACACATTTCATTTCTTTTTTCTTCTTTTTTTGTTTTGGGTCACACCAATGGTGCTCAGGGCTTAGTTCTGACTCTGCACTCAGGCATTACTCCTAGTGGAGCTCAGGGGACCATATGGGATGCCAGGGATCAAACTCAGGTTGGCTACATGCTAGGCAATGCCCCACCTGCTACTGTATCTCTCCAGCTCCCATTTAAGGGTGTGGTGTAAAGTGATGACTGCTTCAGCAATTAGCATATAGAATAAATCACACACACACACACACACAAAATCTAAGAATAATCAGGAGACTGCTCTTAATTCATCAATTAGCAGGATCAAGAAATGGGATTAATCTTGTTCAGGACCCATTGGAATGAAACTGAAGCCTTTTGCCACGGATACTATCCAAGGAGTGGAAGTCACCCAGAAGAAAAGAAATGTAGCACCACAATAAGTTTTACGCTTCAAGCACGTCTCAACATCTCAAGGAACTGCCCCAAATTTTTAGCTTCATTATTTTAAAAAGAATGGTTCTATACAACTCCTGGATAAGGGGAGAGCATGGGGAAGGGTAACAATCCTACTGGTTGTAGGATACAAAACAGCATGGGTATACGCAACCTGGTTGTTTTTTTTTACATATGGTGTAGCCAATCAGAGACAAGAAATGGTGAAGGGAGGTGATACATGTACAAACACAGGTCACTGGGATGGGCAGCTGTGAGGACCAAGAAGGAGCAGCCTGAGCCTGAGATGGCAGAGAAGAGCAGGGCGGGGGCAATGAGAGAGACCAACATGGGCTGTAAAGTAAGGCGTCGCCCCATAAGAGAGCTGGGACACGGAACACATGGCGGGTGGGGGATGCTCATCTTACACACGGTCCACAAGAAGCAGGTTGGCTCCACTGCGACTGAAGTCACTCTTCCGTATAACAGAGGCAACGCCTTACTTATCAATAACAAAAGGAAAAGGAACCAGGAAGTGTATCGGAAGCAGCTAAGCCCGGGACCCCTCAGCAAGAAGCCACCCGCATTGCATCCCCACCAGCCCTTCTCGAGACAGACAGAGACTGGAGTTGGCAAACAGGAGTGGTGGGGCTTCCACACTGAAAGAGAATTTTCAAAAGCGGGCAGTTGGGGAAGAGAGAAGGGACCATTATGACAATGATGGCGTGAAGGAATCGCAGTGAATGGGAGATGTGTGCTGAAAATGGGCCTCTCAGTGTCTGTATCACAAGTGATAGTGCCCAAAGCGGGGGGGGGGGGGGGGCGGGGGGGGGCGGGGAGAGAGAGAGAGAGAGAGAGAGAAAAACAGACTGACAGAAGAGACAGAGAGAGACAGAGTCAGAGAGGGAGAGAGAAGAAAGGTGCCTACCATAGAGGCAGGCTGGAGGGGGCAGGGTAGCAGGAGGGATAACAGGGACATTGGTGGTGAGAAATGTACATTGGTGGAGAGATGGGTGCTGGAACACTGCATGACTAAAACCCGACCATGAAAGCTTTGTAACTATATCTCACAGAGATTCGGTAAAAATATATATATTTTTAAAAACAGAAAGAATTCTTGGGGCTGGAGCAATAGCACAGCGGGTAGGGTGTTTGTCTTGCACGCAGCCAACCTGGGTTCGATTCCCAGCATCCCATATGGTCCCCTGAGCACTGCCAGGGGTGATTCCTGAGTGCAGAGCCAGGAGTAACCTCTGTGCATCTCTGGGTGTGACCCAAAAAGCAAAAAGAAAGAATTCTAGAGACACAGCAGTGAATCCCAGAAGACAGCAGCTCGCCAGAGATCTCTCCGGACCCTGTACCAAGCTAATTCCACTGAGGCACCTCAGATGGAATGGGTGCGCCTTCTCCGCCCACTCCAGATGAAACCTCGATGGCCACAAGCTTCTAGAAGCAAAACTCAGGTACGTGGGCTCCAGGACTAAGATTCCAGGCCACATTGTGGGGCGGAGACTGGCGGTCCCTTCCCATCTCCCCACCCACTTGGGGGTCCTGGCTGTCACACCCACGATCTGTCTCTTGGGCACCATCTCAGCATATCAATGGTCTTGAACCAGAGACTCCCAAATGAATCTCAAAATGGATTAGCTCCCTACAGAGATGTCTCTGAACCCCAACCATTTACAATTTTAGAATCCAGAAGCACATGGCTGCAAAAGTGGTCACGCAACCTCTCATGATATCCATAATAGTAAATAAATTATCTAGCACCTGCCCCCAGCAGGCAGGCATGAATGGTGATAGGAAAATCTGAAATAATGGTGGTGGGAAGGTGTAATGGTGGGACTGGTGTTGAAATATTGAGTGTAATCAATTCACTGTATCACTGTTGTCCCGTTGTTCATCAGTTTACTCAAGCGGGCACCAGTAACGTCTCCATTCGTCCCAGCCATGGGATTTTAGCAGCCTCTCCTTACTCGTCTTTCCCGACGCTGCTGTATTGGAGGCTCTTTCCGGATCCAGGGAATGGGATCCGTTATTGTTACTCTTTTTGGCATATCGAATACGCCATGGGTAGCTTGCCAGGCTATTTGCTGTGTGGGCGGGATATTCTCGGTAGCTTGCCGGGCTCTCCGAGAGGTATGTTCACATTAATTGATTACACTCATACACATCATAAGAGTGTAATCAATTAATGTGAACAAACTTATGAAAATAAAATTAAAAGAGAGAGAGAGAATTCTCAGAATGGCGGGCAGGTTAAGGCGACAACTCACAGAGAAGGCCGGGCCGCTGCCGGAGGCTCGGACAGTGTGGACGCCATCATGCAGTTTGATGGAGAGTTCCCACTCGGTCACTTGCGGCTTCAGGATGGGCACCCTACGGGAGAAGGAGGAGGACAATCAGCACAACCCCTGGACCCTCTGGGGTGAGCTGACCACTGGTGACACGGCTATTTCAGATGCCCACAGAGGAGGTTCAACAGCAGTGACAACACAGACCCACGAACAAAACCCAACAGAGGAGGCCTGGAGAGTGCGTGTGCAGGAGGCCACAGGCTGTCCCTGAGCACCCCCAGGAGTAGCTCCAAGCCAAAACATGAAGGCAGAGCTAACCGCAGCTCTCCAGAGTGTCCCCTATGGCCCGTGGACCTGCCCAGCTGAGCTCCGGCAGCTCTTCAGGAATTAGCTCCCGATGCAATATGGATTTTGCTGCCACCGACAGACCACGGTTCCAGGCCTTTTTGCTGCCCGGCAATAGCACATCATTCCCCTCGTGATTTTCTTTCTTCGCTGTGTTGCTGTCACCATTACCATTGTCAGGAACATACCCACCCTCCCAGAGTTACCTTGGTCTCTTTCTTGGCTTCGCTGTTTCTACAGGGAAGAGCAGGCCACAGTGAAGCCCATCGTAACACACAGATCCTGGGTGGGATCAATATTACCAGCACCAGGAAGAATGGGCCGAGCAACTGGTCCAAGTATTCTGGGGAGTGGGGTTGGGATCTGGGACACATCTACCAGGACTCAGGGGACTAGGCAGTGTCGGGGATGGAATCGAGGTCAGTCATACGCAAAGGGACATTCTTTACCCCTGAACTACCTCTCCAGCCCTGACAGGCATTTGTATAACACAAATTATTCCTCAGAATGCTTTACATAACAGAAATTTAGTGGTCGCTGTACTTAGTAAGTACTTAGTAAGTACTTAGTAAGTACTTAGTAAGCTAAGTACTGCATGTTCGTGGAGCTTATAGTTGGGGGGAGGGGGTGGCATCTGCTAAACACGTGGCACCCAGACTCTGGCTTATATCACGGCTCCGAAAACAATACTGGTTTAAATCCTAAGCCCCCACCCTGCAAAGTACAAGAGGATTCTCTGCCGACTCCATTCATAAACATCGCAGTGTGCACATCCATAAAATCTGCAATTACGAGCGATTCATGTCTGGCCGTGATCTCTGACGGAGGATGAAAACACACACGTGTGTACCTGGGCCCACCAATCCGTCTCCTGAGAAGAAATGATTTAAATACTACAGAAGTGGAAAGTTAAAGATGCGAATGTGTCAACCAATGGCTAAGAAAGTGGAACTGACACCAGGCGTGCAGGGAGCACTCACTGATCACTGGGAGCCAGCTGGATCTTCCTGTGGGCCACAGTTCCAGGCTCAGGCAACTCGAAAGCATGCCCCCCCCTCCAGCACCTTGGTTTTCTACTTCACAGCTGGTGAAATGGTGACTTCCCTACCTACCTACCTACCTACCTACCACTTAAGTTCCTGAAATAGTATAATGCTGGGCCGGGGACAGAGGACAGGGGCTAGGTAAGGTGCTGGCACTGAACACAGCTGACCCCGATTCCAGCCAAGGATCCTCATGGTTCCCTGAGTACCACAGGGAGCGACTCCCTCCCCCAGCACAGACCCAGGAGTAGCCCCTGAGAGCTGCAGGGCGTGCCTCCCACCCGACACACACACAGAGAAAGAAGAAAGATCCCATTCTTGGCATCCAGTTTGATTTCTGATTCTTCTTTGATTGACAGCTGGCTGGCTGAGTTAGAGGCTGACGAGGGCCGGCCTTGAAAAGACGTCGCACAGGGAAGCACATCAGGCTAAGCTGCACAGGAGAACACAGCGCACACACACGGTGACGGCAGACCCGGGCTCCGGGGAACCGCTCGGCCAACCTCATGGCTTCAGAGCTTCCTTTCCTTGCACTCGGCACCTAACTGCACATTTGTAAGGACTTCCTGCCAGCAAACACCCCACTGGCTGCAGGCCCCAGGGCATCAGTGTTCGCTCGGCAATGGAGTGCTTTGTAACCTGGGTCTGGACGTTTCTGGGGACCTAAAGCTCCCATTCACTTAGCAGACTGGAGTCCAGTGTACAGAACAACACTGGGCTTGCTCTGGGTAGCCAGGGGCTTCCTGGCCTGGCCATCTTGGAGGTCTGGAAGGGCCCATGGCCAACAGTTAGGTCTCAGCTTCTTCATTCACCCCTGAAAACGCCAAGGGCCGCGACGGGAGTGGGCAGGGCTTGGGAGCATCAGCCTGGACTGTGCCCTGGGTTCCCGCCCCAGCACCACAAACAAGCAAGGCTGCCCGGGGAGTGAAACCCTGCAGATCTCGTTAAATAACGCTATACGTAGGGCCCGAGAGATCTAGGAAACTTCACGTGCAAGCGGTCAACCTAAGTTCAACCATGTGGTTCCCTGAGCCCGCCAGGAGTGACCCCTGAGCACAGAGCCAGGAATAAGCCATGAGCACCGCCACGTGGGATCCCCAAACCAAAAACAAAATAACCCTCATTCTCGCCCCCCCACTCGAGGCTGAAACTCTTGCCCTGTCCTCGTCTCCATCCCACCCCAGCACCTGTAAGGAAACATTCCTCCCCACTCTGCCTCTGAAACCACCCGACCATCCGAGAAGGCCATCACCGGCTCTTCTGCTGTCCCACCAGCGCCCCCAGGCTGCAGAAACCCCCCGGAACCCACTGCCCCACTCAAAGCCTAAGTCTAGCCTCCTACTCACTCCACCCAGACTGTGACAAGCCTCAGTTCCCAGAAAGGCCTGGAGGTGTTGGGCCGCCCCTGCTAGCCCAGTCCAGAATGTACTTCCCCAGCCATCCACTGGGTCCTTCTCGGTTCCATCTGGGTGGCACCCCGGGGTGGGGGTGGCGCCAAACACTGAGGTCTGTGTTGTCCCATTCACCTCCCAGCATCACCCCACAGTCCTTCAGTGCCAGAGACCCCCACAACGATGTATGCAGCAGAGGCATCAGTGACGAGGCAGGGTATGAGCCCAAGCCCAGAAGTATCCCCACCAAGCCTCCTGCAGGTCTCTCTGATGGTGACGGAGGGGACAAACCAGTGGCAGCAAGGAAGGAGGCCCCCTGTGCAGGTGAGACCTCAGGTCGGACTGTGAAATCGGCTTCCGAGGCCACATTCAGGCCAGACCAACCAAGAATCCCAACTCTATGGAGGTTCAGAATAGCCTGGCTTCAACTGCCTGAGAACAGATGACTGGTTAAAGAAACTTTGGTATATCTACACAATGGAATACTATGCAGCTGTTAGAAAAGATGAAACCATGAAATTTGCTTATAAGTGGATCAACATGGACAGTATCATGCTAAGTGAAATGAACCAGAAAGAGACAGACAGACAAAGAATGACTGCACCCATTTGTGGAATATAAAGTAATGTAATAGGAGAATAACACCTAAGGATAGTAGAGATAAAGGCCTGAAGGGTGGCCCCACAGCTTGGAAGCCAATCTCATGTGCTGGGTGATAAGACAGGTGGGAGGGAGAAGAGACCACTACGCAAATGATGGTTGGAAGGATCACTCAGGATGGTAGATGCGTACTGAAAGTAGGCTATGGACCAAACATGATGGTTGCTTAGTGCCTATGTTGCAAACCATAACAGCCAAAAGGAGAGAGTAAGAGGGAGTGTGCCTGCCACAGAAGCAGGGGATGGGAAGGGGTTGGGGGTGGCAGCAGAGATACTGGGAACATTGGTGGTGGAGAATGGGCACTGGTGGAGGAATGGGTATTCAAACATTATTTGATTGAAATGTAATCACGAACATTTGTAAGTCTGTAACTGTATCTCACGATGATTCATTAAAATTTAAAATTAAAAGAAAAAAGAATAGCTTGGCTTCGTTACAGAAAAATAAAATGGACAGGTCCGTGTGCCATAATCAATCCACTCTCGAAGTAGCCATAAACTCCAATGATAAAGAAAGGGAATAAATACACACCCTGGGGGCTGGAGCAATAGCACAGTGGGTAGGACGTTTGCCTTGCACGCGGCCGACCCGGGTTCGATTCCCAGCATCCTATATGGTCTCCCAAGCACCGCCAGCAGTGATTCCTGCGTGCAGAGCCAGGAGTAACCCCTCAGCATCACTGGGTGTGACCCCAAAAAGAAAAAAAAATACACACCTGCCTGAATGCAGAGAGGCTCGATGCCTGTAAAACCATGGAGTTAGCAATAATTACTTCAGAATGCTGACATCAAGCCCACGTGCACACACGTCTTTGTAAGGATAACAATAACCATAGTGGCATTTTAAACTTTACGGGGTTGGGGGGACCCTTTGCAAGGCATATGGAGTAGTCTCAAAAAAGAGTGCTAATGAGCCATTTTCTGAAGAGAAGAGAGAACCGGCTGGGACTTTCACGCCGTGAGGGACCGTGAAGAGACACGACCCACCGCCACAGCTGTCTGGCTGCCGTGCTTCCAGCGACCACAGCTTCAGGGGTGCGACTTAGTCACCTGGAACGCTGATCAAACCCCGGCCACAGCTTCCAAAACCAAACACCGCCACCACCCTCCCCCTGAAACAGTGGTCAAAAGGAATTCACATAAACAGGTATTCACAAAGGCGAGGCAAATAATAGCCCTCCCCCAGGCCTGTCCACTTGGATTATCATCAGCCAACCAGAATGCATCTGTTCAACAAAACTCCATTTTTCTACTTTTTATGGTTAAAAAGTGCCCTGCTACAAAGAGTAACACCAACACACTGAACTTTGATATTTTACTCAAAGGACAAGCACTACCCAAAGACAGGACCATGACGTGGCCCGTCTGAAGGCAGAGTCTGCACAAACGGAAGCTAATTAATTGCATCTCGAGTGATCAAGGATGATGAGTCGCCCGAAAGCTGGTCTTCCACTGTGCCCTTCCCTCCTCAGGAGGGAAATCGTGAGTTAAGACAATGTTAGTGGTCAAAGAATCATTAAGCAATCCTCCATCATAACTTTCACAGTGGGTGCTCTGGAAAATGATCAAGAATAATATGCCGCATTCCATGGCCACGGAGGGGTCAGCCTCTGCATACAAATCTTCGCAGGAAGAAAGAGGCCTTAAGAAAAGTGGACCATTCATCTGCACCAAGTTCAGAGAATTTCCAGCATGGTGAAAAGATATGGTATGCGAGCACGTAGCCGTATTCAGTGGGGTTACCCAGACCCAGCTACCCAGGACCCTAGACTACAAAGGCGCCCCCCCACGGCTCATGAATACGTCGAGGAAATGATCAGAAAAGAGAGAGAGCGAGAGATGTTTAGACAGATGGCCCACTTCAAATGCCCGAGACAGGCCATAAGCAATTTTAATGAAACTTTAGATCTTGCCTATGAATTGTTTCTTATTTCCTCCAGATTAAAAGGAGGAAGGAAAAAAAACTAAAGAAGACAAAAAATTTAGGAATTTGTTAAAAAAAAATCAAACCACTTTTTGCCCATTGGGATAGAGAAAGAATCACAAATACAAGTTTAATTACTGTAATAGAGTCACATAAAATTTCTCCCAGAGCCATCAGCTATGAAAAAGGAATATAAAAAAGCAAGGAATGAACAGATTAAAGGAATTTTAAACAGAAGTTCACTGCCAAACCAAACAAAAATCTAAGCCTTATTATGGGAAAACTTACAACACGCCAACATTCAAGCTCATCACGCAGAGGGGAGATAAAAGGAGCGTTCTCAGAGACCCTTCCAACATGAGCAACTGCCTTGGTGGCACGGTGAAATCCTGCCAACGTGCGGCTTCCAACGCACCCACTGAGGGTATGAGACTATGCAGGACAGAAGGTTTCCCCCAAGAGTGCTCAGGCTGGGTTAAAGACACCCCAGAAGGCAAGTCTGGTGTCAT
This sequence comes from Sorex fumeus, assembly GCF_029834395.1. NCBI lineage: Eukaryota > Metazoa > Chordata > Mammalia > Eulipotyphla > Soricidae > Sorex > Sorex fumeus. The sequence goes on from NW_026606065.1 coordinate 29,514,352, forward strand.
TAGCATCACAAATAAGAGCACCAATGAGACCCGGCCAGAAATGAATAGGACTCAAACTCAGATGTATTTTAATATCATGTAAATCCTGCCTTCCTTCTTGCCCAGATAAGGCGCGGGTTCTCTGTTTAAACCTAAGACCTGGCTAGTCGGGGAGGAAAAGCAATAAAGGTGAGCCCTCCCCCTCCACACACACACAGTTCCCGCTGTCTGCCTGGCCACTGACAACCAAAGCTGGGTGACCTTTACAAGTGACCTCATCTTCCTGTGTCCTGTTTTGCCCGCATGACAGAGGTAACTAGCGCACCTAGCCCACACATTGGCTGAAGGAGAGCAAAGGTTCAAACTCCTTAGGCTTCTGGTGCACGGATGCTACATGTGATTACCACTGCAGCTGGATTCAGGTGCGATGCAGCCTGGATCCCTTTATTTCTTCAACCCTGTTGTTGGAGCAAAATGTCACCACCCCAACCCACACACAGGGAAATTCCAAATGCAGAGGAATTGCATCATTCCTCTTCCCAGGAAATTCCTGCCTTGCCCCAAATTGTTTAACAAGAGATTCACGTTTCACATAAACAAAACTTCAAAAACATGCTTATCATAGCTTCATAGGTTTGGGGGGCTGTGGGGACCACACCCAGCAGTGCCTTATTCCTTGCTCTGTCAGGGGTCAGGTCACTTATGGGAACATTCAGGGGACCATATATGGTGACGGGGGTCTAACTGTTCCCAGGCACCTTTCCACCTGGATTGCAGCCTTGATGATAAGCTTTTGAGGTTGATGATAAGCTTTTGAGGTTTGTGCATGCTGAGTGGCCCATCCTCATCTCATCGTTGAGGATGACTCCAGTAGACAAACCCACTAGAATGTGGCCTACCTTCTGCCAAGAGGCTTTGGGATCACTTCCTGTGAGGCCCTTAGGAACCAAGCTGCCAGACACATTCTTCAGGCAGACTCAGTTTGGGAAGCAGAGGGTGACTTGTTTTGTGGGTCTAGGAGCAGAAATACTGGGGCAAATGTCTGTTGCACTGTATTAAAGTCACCCTTGTGTTTCCCCATCATGTTTATACAATGAAACATAAGTTACACAAATTCAAAATTTTCCAGGGCCAGGAAGATGGTGTAGGTGTGGCCATGAGGACCCAAGCTCCTACCAAAAAAAAAAAAAAGCCTAAACACGGCCAGGGCTAGAGAGAGAGGGCAGAGACTAAGGCACACAGCTGGGCCTGCTTCAATCCGGCCCCAAATCCCCCTGGAAAACACCACCAGAACCACCCCGAGCACAGAGATGGGGGTAACTCCCAGACAGCACCCAATGTACCCTCCCCCCAACCTCCCTACAAAATAAAAATAATAAAAATAAATTTGTACACTCTCAATAACAGTTGAGTCTGTTCCACATTCTTGCCATCATTTGGTAAAGGACTGAGTCCTTTAAATCTTTGTGTTTAAAAGCCCGAAAGCATACCCAGGCTGAACGGGAGGGGCCCAGGAGGGGTCAGGGACTGAGAGGAAAGGGAGGGAGTGCCCTCGAGATAGGGGAGCTGCCTTGAGTCACCTGGTAGGGGCAAGGGCTGGTGGGGTCAGTGGGGAAGGAGGAAAGGCAAGAATTCAAGTGAGCACAGGTTGGGGAGAAGATTTGTTTGATGTTGAGACTGGGATTTTTCCCCTCACTACACCGAACAGGAAAACGGGAGTTAGGATAGGAATAATCAGCATTCATGTCCTTTTTTCCTAAAAAAAAAAAGAAAACTGTGTTGGTTTTTTATCAGGGGGCTCTACCCAACCATGATCATAGGTGACTTCTAATGGGTGCTGGGGACTGACCCTGGATCGGCTGTGTGCAAGGCAAGTACCCTACCCACGGTACTCTCTCCAGCTCCATCTGATTTTCTGAAGTACTCAGCTGTCTTGAAAAACTTTCTTTTTCTTTTTGCTTTTTGGGTCACATCCGGCAATGCACAGGGGTTACTCCTGGCTTTGCACTCAGGAATTACTCCTGGTGGTGCTTGGGGGACCATATGGGATGCTGGGGATCGAACCTGGATCAGCTGCATGCAAGGCAAATGCCCTGCCCACTGTGCTAATTGCTCCAGCCCCATTCCAATCCTTATACCTTACTTCTCCCCCCTCCCCCCCACCCCATGGCTTAGAAGTCTGCCAAGGGGCAATCTTGAACTTACGTTGCTAAAACAGTAACCTATGTGGGGAAGTGGGAGTTTGGGGCCACCCCGTGGTGCTTTGGGGGGTCATGAGCAGAGCCAGGGATCAGGGATCGACCCAGAGTTGGATGCATGCAAGGCCAGAGCCTACTGTGCTCTCTCCAGCCCAGCATTTACCTATTTTTATGCCACACTACAAAGAATGTTTATTTTCATTTTCCATTGTGTACTGAAATGCAATTTATATTAGACAGATGCTTTTCCTGCAACTTTATGGTATTTTTTATTGTTTTATAGATTCCTCAAGCTTTTTCTCTACAAATGAGAATATCCCCTGTGATCAGAAATGACTTTATTTCTCCCTTTCTGCACCCCAGGCTTTTTTTTTCCTCTTTCCCATGGCATTAGGATCGACATTAGTATAAAGCAGAGTAAAAAGGGAGCAACGCAAACAACTCTCTCATATCCAATCTGCAGAAAACTCTCATTATTATTCAACTACTTCTTGCCCCACAGCTCCAAGTACATTAATCAGGCCTCCTGATATTCCGAGATCGCAGAGTTGCTTCATGTATCCAACACATCTTTTCTTCCTCTTCTTCAGATTGTACAATCTCTGTTCCATCTAAATCTGTCGATTCCTTCTTTTACCGATGACAATATTTTCCTTCTATCTGTCAGATTCCTGGAAGAGTGCAGTGATCAACTCTAGAGATTCTAGGTCTCCAGTGTACTGCATCAGTGAGAGGCCGTCGGGACTGAAGCGTGTGTGGAGAAAGTGTCCTTGGGGAAGCAGTGAGCATTGGTATTTCTAGGCTGACACTCATCTCGCTTTCCTCATTTCCCTCTTAGACCCCTGAAACTCACTGGTGTGGCAGCTATAGTCACACACAGGAAGGCCCACCTTGGGATAGTCCACCGTCGGCTTCTCCAGACGCCTTTTCTCCTGCTAGCGTCAGCTTCCATTCCTGAACTGTGTGGCAAGAGAATTTCCAGGGGGTGGTGGCCCGGGGTTGGGTGGGAGAGAGGCCGTTGGTGCTCCTGCAAGCACAGGCACTGCTTCTCTGACAGCTGAGGCAGGACACCGGACGTGACCACGCCTCACCTTTTTGCCTTGGAAAAGTCATCCACATGGGAATTGTTTGGTTTTGACAAACAACTCAGGGAGCGGAGCTCAGGGATCATTCCTGGTTGGGACTCAGGTGTCAGGGATGGAACTTCTGGGGTCTGATACACAAAGGCAAGCACTGTCCACACCGCCCGATCTCTCCAGCACTTGGTCTGCTTGGTTTTGTGCTTAGTGAGTTAACCCAAAGCTCCAATCGTTCCCTCAGGTAACTCGGCGTCTTCTCCAAAGCTAACCCTTCAGAGTTTTAATGGAGAACCAGAGGCACTTATAGGCCCTTCAAATTTGTCATGTCTCAAACCCTGAACACCACTGTGGGCAGAGAGGGCACCGGCTCAGTTTATTCAGAGTCCAGCAGGCTTTTGTGGTTGGGCTCCTGGGAGTCTAGCAAGGAGTGCTGGGAATGTCTTGCTTCAACTACTAAGGTTGGGCAGACACGGCCTGCCAGCAAAGGCAAGGTTGGCTGTGCGTTCTTCACCAGCAGTCTCCATCGTGTGTGTGTGTTTGTATGTGTGTGTGTGTGTATGTGTGTGTGTGTGTGTGTGTGTGTAGGGGGGAGTGTTCTCCAGATAATACTGGCCTATTATTTTATTATTACTATCACAGATTAAATTTTGTCAAAAAATTTTTTCCTGTCATTCTGTGAAAGAATTCTGTGTTTTTTCATATACGACAAATCGAACTGACTTGGGGAGTGAGGGGGCAGGGAGGCGGGGCTTTTACCTACCATATATATTTCCTCAGCTAAGTTTCCCATTTTGCTCTGGCAGACAGAATCTTTTTTTTCTGGTTTTGAATTTAATCTTCTAGTATTTTGTTAAGGATTTTCCCCCCATTATTTTCTCTCTAATACTTATCAATCCTTTCCTTCTGTTTATTTTGTCCTTATCTTATCTTCCTATGTTCTGAAAGTGGAAGATGAGGCAGTTGATTTGCCGGAGGAGGGCGGGCAATGGGAGGGCCCACACTGTGGGGGTCAGACAGGTCTGGGGGGCGCTGTGCTTGGAGTAGCATCACTGGGTCACCCCAGGCAGGATGAACGAGCAGGCGAGTTCGAGTTCGCTAGTGTGTGTGAAAGACTTTAATATTAAAGACTTTCTCTCGGAGAGCCCGGCAAGCTACCGAGAGTATTGGATATGCCAGACACAGTAACAACAAAGTCTCCAATGGAGACGTTACTGGGCCCGCTCGAGCAAATCGACGATCAACGGGAGGGCCTTTACCTTTATTAAAGACTTTAATATCTTTAATATGCTGGAGACTTCGAAACACTGTTTTATCTTTGCTGTTGTTTGTCTTCTTGTTTTGTGGTTTTGTTTTTTTGGTTGATTCTGTCCCCATAAATACAGCTTTTTCAATGATGTAAAGGTTAAAAATTTCTCAAAGCAAGACTATGTTAATGAAAAAAATCACTCCCTTTAATATTTTTACATCATCTTTATATAAATTCTATCAGTAGTCTCGAATGACAACGTGTAAAGAACATTAATTTTACAAAACATATATTTTAAATGGGGAAACATCAAAGAATATTGAATTCGTTTGAAATTTATCTCAGAGTGCTGAGAGGTGTGTTTTAAAAATTAAGATGAACTGTATGTATATTAAAAATAACATGGCCAATTATAAAGACAATTATTTCCTGTCCATTCCAGTGATTTCTATGAATCCAAAATTCCACAGATGTTATTACATATTTTATTTTCACTGGCAACAAAATATCTTATATTCTATCCTGTGATTTTTTTAACCCTTTGGTTAGTTAGAAATAGGTTTATTTCCAAATATTTGTAAATTTCCTTTGTTACTAATTTGTAATTTAATTCACTGGTCCTTGGAGAACACGCAATGCACAATTTCCATTCTGCTAAACTCACTAAAATTTATTTTATGGCCTAGAGGATAATATGGGAGATGAAGTTTCTGTCTTGGAAAATGTCACATAAGCATTTGAGGAATATATTCTGCTATTCTTTTGTGGACTGTTCTGCAATGAAGATTGCGTGGCTCCCGGTGCTGTTGAAACTTCTTCATGACTGATCTGTTGGGTCCAGGTTACTGAACAGAATATTCAAGTCTCCCTCTATCATTGCTCAAGTGCCTAATTCTTTCAACTGTCCGACTGAGGCTTCACTTCCCTGGGAAGGCTATTCTGGAGAGTGTGTTCTACATATTCACAATCGTTTTCTGATGGACTGCCCTCCTATTGGAAATGTCCCTTCATCTGTGTAACAATTAGTACCATAAACACTTTTTCTAATTTATCTATTACGGCTACTACAGAGTAATATTCGTTCTCCCCGTCTCTCCCCTTTTGCCTTGACTGTAATGGTTTCTTTGAACCAGCACTTATGGTTAGGGCAAGAACAGAGGCTGACCTGGTGTCCTGGCATCCCCCGTGGTGGGAGCGCTTGAACCCAGGGCTTCACACGCGCAATGCAAGTGCTCGCCACGAGCGGCATCCCAAGCCCCAATCTGTTTTTTCCATCCAGCCTGCCAATATCTGCTATTAATTAGGTGCTTAAGCCCTCCCCATTGAGTGTAATGACTCATCAGGCAGGGTTTACATCTGCCATTCTGCTTTTTGCCTTCCCCATGTCATCTCTCTTTTGTTCTCTGTATTCTTCCACTGCTGACACGTTTTGTTTAATGAAATGTAATTTGTCTAGCATGCCATTTTGGCCCCTCCATGTTTCGTGATTTTTCAAGCTTTATTTTTAGTGCTTATCCTGGGTATTATAGTTAGCACCTCATCTTTAGCCAACAGAGTCTGGAGTCATGCTACCTTAACACAGAAATTTCTGCTAATCTAGCTTTCCTCCTTCCATCCTCATTTGTGTTCAGACTGTCCTACAAATCACACCTGTATACACTCTGTGCACATCAACTTAGAGCTGTCATTGTAACAGACAGCTATCTTTGAAATAAGAAAGGTAAAAATAGTCACAACTTTATATTTATAAACGTAACAATTTTTTTTTGAAGATGGGCACACACCCAGTAGTGCTCAGGGCTTACTCCTGGCTCTGTGCTCAGAGTTCACTCTCAGTGGTGCTCAAGGCACCATATATGATGTCACATGTAGGTAGGCCACGTGTAAGGCAAGTGCCCTCAGCCCTGGAACGAACTCTCTCTCTCAGTTTTACCAACACAGTAAACTCTGTTAGTGTTTTTTGTTCTTTTTTTTCTTTGCTTTTTTTTTTTTGGGGGGGGGTCACACCCGGCAATGCACAGGGGTTACTCCTGGCTCATGAGCTCAGGAATTACTCCTGGTGGTGCTCAGGAGACCATATGGGATGCTGGGAATTGAACCCAGGTCAGCTGCGTGCAAGGCAAACACCCTACCTGCTGTTCTATCGCTCCAGCCCCTCTACTGGTGTTCTTGATTTAATGTGTTTCTAAATTACTCCTTTCACTTCACCTGAAGAACTGCTCTCCACATTTCTTGCTAGGAAGGTCCTCGGGTTTTGTTTACCTGGGAATCTCTCTCTCTCTCTCTCTCTCTCTCTCTCTCTCTCTCTCTCTCTCACTTTTAGGGTCACATCCAACAGTGCTCGGGGGTTACTCCTGGCTCTGCACTCAGGAATTACTCCTGGCAGTGCTGGGGGACCATATGGGATACCGGGGATTGGACTTGGCTCAGCCAGGTGCAAGGCAAACACCCTCCCTGCTGTGCTATCACTCTAGCCCCACTTTCATTTTATAAAGGATACTTTTGCTAGAAACAGAATTTTGTTTCCCAGCATTTTAAATATGGTCATCCCTTTCTTCTCAGGGTCCCATAGTATCTGATAAGATGTGAGCCCTTAATCCAATTGAGATCCCCTGACATCGTAAGACATTTTTCCCATAGTGCTTTCAAAATTCATTTTGGCTTTTGACAGTTTACCATAATTTTGGTTCATTTCACCTAGAAAATCCAAATCCTTGTATGTGCAGATTAAAGTTTTTCACCAAATTTGGGACATTCTGAGTCACGGTCTCTTTTTTGTTTAGTTTGGTTTGATTTGACGTGAGGGGCTGGTGGTGCTCAGGGGTTACTCCTGGCTCTGCACTCAGGGATAATGCCTGGCCGTGCTCAGGGGATCATATGCAGCGCTGGGGATTCAACCATTGTCAGCCATAAGCAAGGCTTTTTCCCTCATACTATCACTCTGGCCCCCAAGATTCCTTTTCTTATGTATATCTTTTTTTTCTTTCCTAGACTAACCCAAGTTTCATACAATTTAGTTATGGAGCAAATTTCACTGAAACAATTATTTGGCAAAAAAGATGACAAAATAGAATTCACGATTATCCAACTCAGAAAGAATCAAGAAACCTTCCTACCTTCACTCATTTCTCATTATTCTTTAAGGAAAATGTGCAAACTGATGAATGAATGTTAATCAATACAATGTCCATGCTGATCCATTAGAAAAGACTTCTGACCCCTATCCCATATATTGCTCCATCCATCATGGGGGTGGAGAGATGGGACAGCAGGGAGGGCACTGGCCTTGCAGGCAGCCAGGTCTATACCCTGGTCCCCTGAGCACTGCCAGGAGTAACTCCTGAGTGCAGAGCCAGGAGTGACCCTTGAGCATGTGGCCTGTGGCCCCCCAAAACAAACAAACAAACAAACAAATCCACCAGTAAATGCATAAGTCATTACAGGCTATCTCTGTGTGTATATATATACATATATATAAACAAAAAGAAAGCATTCCACTGGAAAAATCAAGCCATGACTTCAAAGATGGATTTTTTCCATTTGTGCACATTTCATTTTTCTTTTAAATTTTTATTTATCTCACTAATAAAACCTCTCCAAACCACCTTTAACTCCTTTCGTGAAACAAGGCTAATTGTACTATATAAAAGCACTCCTCTGGTTATCTAAAGAAAATCGCTGTATATGGGTAAGTTTAGAATCTTAATAATAATCTTTGAATTGTGTAAAGAATTCATCTGAGATTCTTTTATGAATGTGGTGAGAGTATGGATTGTGTTTTGATTCCAAAAAAAAAGAAATCATGATTTCACTATCCTATAAAACATACCCAGAGTTCAAAGTATTGGGGATGGGGGGGGTGGGGCGGGCGGGGGGGGGGGGTGTCGTGAAACAAACATTTCATGCAACATTAAGCATGTGAAATAAAAGCCCGATTGCCTAGGGGGGACGCGTGCTCTGCTGGTACCCGGGTGGCAGGTTCAGGAGGGGCTGCCAGCTGAATAGCTGGATGATATGAAATTAAAATGTTTCACATTGCACAATCCAAAATGAGCGGGGGGAGGTGAGAGGAGAAGAGAGAGAAATCAATTCTCGGGCGGCAGTGGTGAGCGGGGAAGGGGCATGAATAGGGCATGCCGGTGGGGTGCAGCAGCTGCCGAACACCCCGCGGCAGAGCATCACAATAACGCTGATGAAGAGTGTGGGGGCTTTTTGGAACCAGCGCAGGGCACAGAGAACTTCTCCTGCAATAACGAGGCGGCTCTGGCTTCCGGTCAGCTCTCCGAGCGGAATCAAAGCCGCAGATTTCCAAGTGTGATCCTGAGACGCTCAGACAGGCAGGTGTGGGCCCCGATCTGCCCAGCGTCACATAGAAGTCAAAGCAGGCTTATTCAAGAATCTCTAAACATTCTAAACAGAGAGTAAAGACAGTGAGGCAAACTTAAAGGGCAATATCAATTCATGTTTACGCCCTTCTTGCCGCTTTCCAGGGAATTTATTGGCTCAGACGAAAGCAACTTTTTGTTTGGTTTTGAGTTTGGTTTGGGGGGTCACATCGGTGCTTATTCCTGGCCCTGTGCTCAGTGATCACTCCTGGAGGGGACTGGGGGACTATATGCAGTGCTGGAGAGTGAACCCACGTCAGCTGCATGCTGTACTATCTCTCCAGCCCCCAAAGTCAATATTTTCAAAGCCTTAGCATGGCTATGCGTGCCTGTGAATAAATGCCCGAGCTATTATTTTTTATTACACAAAAATGCCAAGTCATCGAATTGTTAATTTTATTGTCATAATGAAAGAGCTTATCGAGGACATACATGACACAAGAATGATATCGAAGTCCTGCTTTTTGTCCGCTTGAGTGGCAAGGTGCTAATTTGATGTCCTTTAAAACTCAGAGCAGTGTATAAGCTTTTTCGCAGGAATTACTTTCACTAGGCTACTTTCTGGGTTTTCCCGTTATCTTTAATAATTATAGGATGTGGGGGGGGCGGGCGTGTACTGAGGGCGGTAACCCAGTGGTGCTTATGGGCTACTCCCCACTCCATACTCAAGGGTTACTCCCCTCCCAGTGGTGCTCGGGAGACCAAGCAAAGCCAGAGACTGAGTCCAATCCCCACAGACAAAGCATGCATTTAGCCCACTGAGCTTTTCCTTCAGATCTTCCTGCAGTTTGGGACCACACCCAGCAGTCGTCAGGGCTTATTCCTAGCTCTGTGCTCAGGGACCATATGCAGAGTCAGGGACTGAGCCAGGATCAGATGCATGCAAAGCAAGTGCCTTACCCATTGGACTATCTCTCCAGACCTATATATTATGATTATTATTAAAAGCTATTATGACCTTTGTGGTAGTTGTGTTATAACAAAAAATACCTTAAAGAACATGAAACAGCACCCTTAAAAGATGCAGTCCTATACACCAATGCTATGCAATAAAAATTACTACTTTTTTGAAACTAATATGGATAAATGCTGACAACATACTAGTCAAACCACTTTTACACTTAAAAGGTTCCCCTTCAAGCATCATATTCTCCATAAACTTGTGGCCACCCCTTCCCACCACCCGTACCGGGGGAAGCCTTTTCTGAGATTGTGGCCCGTACTTGCCATCTACAATTTCTCCCCTCCCACTTTTTCGTGAAGCCTCGTATTTTTTTGAATCACTCCTTCCTTTATTCTTTTTTTTGTTTTTGTTTTTGGGGCATTCCCAATGGTGCTCAGAAGTTACTTTTTGCTCTACACTCAGGAATCACCCCCGGGGGACATGGAGCATCATACGAGATACTGGGGGTCTAACTGGGGTCGGCAGATCAAACCAAGGCTGGCTGCGTGCAAGGCAAGTGCCCTACCCGCTGTACCATTTGTTCCCATTCTTGACATTTCTGAAAACTGCCCTTGCCTGAGGTCTTCTATGTTCGATGACCCTCCATCTCCCGCCCCACCCCCACCCCTGGCCGCCATGCTTAGAGTCAAAGGTCAAGAGTTTTTCTCTGCATTTGCCACTCGCACGCCCCACCTTACTTTCCAACGCCCCTGCAGCAGCCTGGAGGCCCAGAACCTTGACTCCTGACTCCGTAAGAAACTGGCTAATTCCGGTCACGTATCAGGCTCTTTCCGGCTCAAGACCCTGCGGCAGCTTCCCACTCCCCCAGCAGCCCTGGCCATCCCGGGCTTTGTGTCTACCCACTCTCAGACTGGTTCTTCTTCCAAGTACTCCCACGACTCTCTCCCGCCTTCTGAGCTCAGTTCTTGCACAAAATCTACTCATCTGGTCATCCTCCTGCCACCCATTTCCCTGCCGGTCAGATTAAAACAGCATCTCCTCGCGCCTGAGCCTTTCCTGTTCTGCATTACCAAGATATTGATCACTAGTTAGCACATAAAATATTCTGCAGGTCTTTTTTTTCTGCCTGCCACCTGCTTAAGCATAAGTCCCACAGGCGGGGGTTTTTTTTGTTTGTTTGTTTGTTTTGGTGGTGGTTGGAAGATGGGCTCAGTGCCCTGGGTCACACCCGGCAGTGCTGGGGTCAGGATTCGAACCACTGTAATGGTCACTGCAAGTGCCTTCACCTCTGCGCTCTCTCTCGGGGACCAGGATTCTGTTTTCCTCCTTCTGTCGCCCACTAAATGCTTTCAACTTTCTAACTCAACTCTTCTAAAGACCAATAGGTGACTTTAAGACATGACTATAGGGGCTGGACTGATCTAGCACAGTGGGGAGGGCATTGCACACGGCCAACCCAGGTTCGATTCCCAGCATCCCTTGTGATCCCCTGAGCACCACCAGGAGTGATTCCCGAGTGCATGAGCCAGGAGTAACATCTGTGCATTGCTGGGTGTGACCCAAAATGTAAAAAAATAAAAAGACATGCTATAGGGGCTAGAGCAACAGGACAGGAGGGAAGGCGTTTGCCTTGCATGCAGTCAACCCAGGTTCAATCCCTGGCATCCCATATGGTCCCCTGAGTAATAATTCCTGCGTGGAGAGCCAGGAGTAAGCACCTGAGCATCGCTGGGTGAGACCTCCTTCCCCCCAAAAGTAAATTTTTATTTAATGACTATATTTAATGGCCCTGTCTGATTGCATTCCTCAATAAGGAAGAAGAATAATATGCACTTAGGCTAAGAAGATGCAGAGGGAACACCTGAGGCTTTCCTGAGCTGCCCCATTCATGGCCACACCTCCCATCAGAGTCTGTGTCTTTAGGGAAATGCCTTTGGTCCCCGATCCTATGCCAATGGGCAACCTGAGCTTCAAGTCGCCTGCAGCAACTGGAAGGAATATTAAACACCAAAAGCCGGCGAGGACAGCTCTGGGGAGACAACCCGTCCCTGCGAATCAGCACGCACGAAACTTGATTATGGGGGCTGGAGCAACAGCATAGAGGGTAGGGCGTTTGCCTTGAACGCAGCCGACCTAGGTTCGATTCTCAGCATCCCATATGGTCCCCCGAGCACTGTCATGAGTAATTCCTGAGTGCATGAACCAGGAGTAACCCCTGTGCATGACCAGGTGTGATCCAAAAAAAGCAAAAAAAAAAAAAAAAAAACCTTGATTATGTCCAGCACATTTCTTTAGCCATCCAAAGAAAAATGACCATTTCTGACAGGAACTTTGACTCCATGACTCTCTGACCCTGCTGCCTCTTCACTCACTCTCCCAGCACTGGAGATGCGTTATTGATGTCTCTTCCCCCAGGTCATCAGTGGTGAGTCAGGGCCGGGAAGCTCTGCATCCCAAACAAGCAGCCCGAAGGCAAAACTGCAGGCATGGTGGCAGGATGGCATGGGGCAGGGCCATCCCACCCAGGCAGAGACCCGGGAGCCGCAGCCAAGTGAGACTCCAACTCCCTCGCCACAGCCAGCAGTGATGGGCCAGGGGAGCCCCAAGCTCACACTCACTCTGGTTAAGCAAGATGGTGTTTTCTCGAAAGGACCCGTGCAGCCAGCAGGCTTAGAACACACTGGGCTTGTTGTGGGGCCACTTCAGTTTCGGGGCATCAATGAGAAGAGCAAAGCAGCAAAGCAAGAATCACACGGCATCACTTCACTTTGTTGGTTTGGCTTTCAACACCTACAGGATTATGCACCGGACAGAGGAGGAGGGAGCTGAGAGGGGAACGTCGCCGACAATAGAGTGAAGTCACTGAGCTGGGACACAGGAGAATAGCAAGTGGGCAGGAGAGACCCGCAGGGAGAGATAGGAGAGCTGCCTGTCCCCCCTCAGAAGGGAGACTGCAGAACCAACCGGGAATCCCGCCCATGATTTCCTCCTGTCTTGTGTCCTGTAAATGAGCTTCTCTGGGACAGCTGCATATGCTTAACTGCTCATTTTCATCCCTAAATTTCCATTTCATGACACTTTTCTTTGTTGTTTCTGCTTTATTTTGTTTTTGTGTGTGTGTTGGGCAATACATGGCGATGCTCAGGGGTTACTCCTGCCTCTGTGCTCAGGAATCACTCCTGGCAGTGCTCAGGGGACTACAGGGATGCAGGGGATTGAACTTGGGTCACCATGTGCAAAGCAAACATACTACCCGCTGTCCTATCACTCCAGATCCACTGACACCTTTTAAATTGTTTTTCAAATTCACCTGCAAATGTTTCTCAGGTTTAACACAGCAACCAAGCAGAAATAACGAATACTAACTCCTTGGACGGGTTTCCTGGAAGGTTTCAGAGCATCTTTTTACCTCTGACAATGCTCAAACTCCAGTAGGGGGGATATCCATTTGAACAAAACCAAAGCGGGCTGGAGCGATAGCACAGCGGGTAGGGCATTTGCCTTGCACGCAGCCGACCCGGGTTCGATTCCCAGCATCCCATCTGGTCCCCTGAGCACCACCAGGAGTGATTCATGAGTGAAGAGCCAGGAGTAACCCTTGTGCATCGCCGGGTATGACCCCCCCAAAAAAAGAAAAGAAAAGAAAAAACCTAAAGCAACGCCATTTAAAGCTGGGCCACAGGGACTGGAGCAATAGCACAGCAGGTAGGGCATTTGCCTTGCACGCGTCTAACCCGGGTTCAATTCCCAGCATCCCATGTGGTTCCCTGAGCACCGCCAGGGATAATCCTGAGTGCAGAGCCAGGAGTAACCCCTGTGCATCGCCAGGTGTGACCCAAAAAGCAAATAAATAAATAAATAAATAAATAAAGCTGAGCCACAAACCCTCCAAACACAGCATCCAGGACCCATACCAGTCAGACATCTTTGTAGTTTGTTCTGATACTGATTTGATCAGCAGTATTTTCCTGCTCCTTCATTCTGTTTGGTTTGATTTGGGGACCGAACCGTAAGTGTTCTGAGGCTATCCCTGACTGTGTGCTCTGGGGTGACCCCCAGCCGTGCTCAGAGGCTACTCCTGGCTGTGCTCCTGAGTGACCCCTGGTAGTGCTCAGGAGGCATGTGCCAGGGTTTTGAAATGCAAGGTACACATCTTAACCCCAAAACTGCCTTTCCAGCCCCTGTTTCTTTTATTTGTTTCTTTGGGGGGGTTGTGGGGGTTTGGGACCCCACCAGGGTCTACTCCTGACTCTGAACTCAGGGGTCCCAGTGTGGGGACACCGCTGGTGGCCGGGACTAGGGTCATGTGCACACAACACAAGGCACCCCCCCACCACCACCTGCGCCCCACATCCACTCTGTCACATTCACTCCGTTTGTAAGAGATATTCCATACCTTGAATTTTCGTGTCCGTGAAAATGCTGAGCTCGTAACTGTGCTGCCACAAACAGGGACGACGCTATTGCTAATAACTGGTTTCTCTCGGTGTCCGTTAACTTGTGCCCTGAGGGAAAGCAATCAATCACGTACACGTTAGTCCTGCACCCACACAGCTGTCAGGCATTCAACAAAGCATGCCACCAGGCACTGCTACGCCAAGCACGGTACCAGGCACCGGGGGCATGCACGAGGGGGAGGAAACGGCACGGCACACGACAAGAAAGTGTTTCGCAAAGCCTTGAAGTTGAGAGGCAACTTTTCAAAGACATAATTACAAGGAGGAATCCCACAGAATAATTCCAGGGCATGGCCTGCATCTGCCTCTGCGGCTTCCCCTCCTTCCCAGCCCCAGCCGGAGAGTGAGGGAAGGACCAAGTGCAAGGGAGGGTCCCCGTGACTCAGGAAGAGGCCGCAGCAGTGGGCTCCCGTCAGGTGAGTGTGTGCGGGTGCCGCATGCCTGCACTGTGCATGTTAGGCCTGCCAGCGTGCATGTGAGCATGGCTGTGTGTGCATGTGCACCTATGTGGACATGTTGTGTATCTGCATGCAAGCGTGTGTACTTGGACGTGTGCACACACCTGCCTGCGTGGGTGCCTGCCTGCCTGCACGTGTGTATGCACGTGTATGCCTGTGTGTGCATGTGTGCATATGTGCCTGCAAGTGTGTGTGTGCGCATGTGCATGCCTGTGTGTGCATGCTTGGGTGTGTACGTGTGTGTGCCTGTGTGTGCATGTCTGTGTGTGTGCATGTGTGCATGCCTGCCCGCAAGTGTGTATGCATTTGTATGACTGTGTGTGCATGCCTGCGCCTGTGTGTACACATGTGGGTGTGCCTGCCTGCGTGTGTACGCACATGTGTGTGTGTGCAGCAGGGAAGCCATTCTTCTTCCCTCAGTCCTCACCGCGGGGGCACTGAGGCTGAATTCCTGCTCCACCGGCCAAGAGCTCTGCCTTCATGGCCCGGTTCCCACCCTGGCACCCAGGGCGATGCTGTTCTGGGCGGCACAGTGGGGCCGTCGGGGTATAGCCTCTCCTGCGCTCTGAGGTGCTCCCTGTACGACTCAAACACTTTGTTCCTGGACTTATTTGAAAAGAGACCAAGGAACTGCAAACACTTCACACAAGGAGATGAGGACATTTGTTCTTGGAGTGAAATCCTTTCAGGCGGCAGGTCTGTGCAGAAAGGGGCAGGCAGCAACTAGGAGGTGTCCAGGGAGTGCCGCAGCACCCCTATGGGGGCTCCCAATGCAAGGTGGATTACCCAGGACTCCTCGGTGGCCCAGTAAGCCACTCAAACAGGCCCTGGAAAGCATCCATCTCCCCTCCCGCCCCTGGGATGGGGATGAACGGCCCCCCTATCCCCCGCCTGACCTGAAAGAGGTCTCAGAAATTGAACCTCAGTCTTCTCTGTCAGAGTATGGCCTGGGAACTCCTAGGTGTTCCCCAGAGGGGGGTGGGGGAGAGGTTAAGACTATTCTCATGATAATGCTGAAATGTCTAGGGCACTGGGGGTGCTCGCCAGCTTCCAGAGCAAGGCTGGAGCTGAAGGTTTAGTCTCAGCACAAAGCCTTAGTGAGACATAACCATGAGGACAAAATACGGGAACGCTTTCCACCTTCCTCAGCCAGGTCCATGACTCACACAGCAGAATGTCATTCTTTGGGCAGCTTACTCTTGGAGAAACCCATGCTTCCGGGTGCAGGGCGAACGAACTGCCAGGCAAAACCTACCAAACTGCAAGATGCAGAATCTGAGTTTCTTCAGGTCTAAGAAACCATGAACATCTGGACCAACGTGGACAAGAATGAGAACACAGTTCCCCAAAAACATCAACACCCATCACACCCCCACTGCAATGGGACACGTCGACTTTAATCCGTTCATTGATCCTGAAACAGATTTCGAAATTTTACCCAGCGACTACTCCCCATTCATTTGTCTAATCCAGAATCAGTGATGAACATACCAGAGCACGCATGCTGGTTTGCAATACGGCGTTCTGGATCGCACCTATTGTTACAGACCACAGGCGGCCGGTCCTTGCTGGCGAGTGAACAAGAGACGCAACATAACCAAACAGTTCTGGAGCATGTTCTCAGCATGCTCCCAGCCTCAGCACCTCCTCCTCAAGGACCAGCAAGGGATGCAGAAGACTTCGCGGCCCCACTGGCCTGGGGTCAACATGTCTACCCCGGCCCTCGAGGGCCCCCTACTACTATCACATACCCTCTGGTTCTCTCCTCGATAAAAGCCCTGGTCTGGCTGGATTTCTTCTTACTGATTCATATTTCATAATTAAATCTTTATCTGCAGTTTCGTTTTTGTGTCTGGCATAATCAAGGGCCTAACGTGTGGGGTCTGGAGTGATAGCACAGTGGGGAGGGCTCTTGCCTTGCACACGGTCTACCCGGGCTGGATCCCAGGTACCGCATATGGTCCTTGAGTCCAGGGCCAAGAGTTGGCCCTGTATACAGTTGGGTATGGCCCAAAAACTAACAAAAAGTTTAACTTTGTTAGAGGAAAAAATTCCTATGTCAGTTCATTTTTCTGCGTTCCCCCTCCCACTGTGCTGATATACCCGACCCATTTAGCAGTTTGGTCTTCCTTCAGAGACTTGATATTTGTTTATATCAGGTTATTCAGTCAGAGGTAATGCCTTTTACCATAAGGAAGATCAATTTTCCTATAATATATTTCACAATTTTCCTGATGTTCTCAGAAGTTTCTCCAGGTCACTTTTTTTTTTCTTTTTGGGTCACACCCGGTGATGCACAGGGGTTATTTCTGGCTCATGCACTCAGGAATTACTCCTGAAAGTGCTCGGGAGACCATATGGGATGCTGGGAATTGAACCCGGGTCAGCCGCGTGCAAGGCAAACGCCCTACCCTCTGTGTTGTCACTTCAGGACCTGCAGGTAACTTTTAAAGCATGAAGTAAATGTTTTCACTATTGGGATGATAAAAAGGTTCATTAACTTAAGATGAGCACTCAAACATCTACACAATGGAGTACTATGTAGCTGTTAGAAAAGATGAAGTCATGAAATTTACATACAAGTGGTACTACATAGAAAGTATCATGCTAAGTGAAATGAATCAGAAAGAGAGAGACAGACATAGAAAGATTGCATTCACCTGGGGAATATAAAGTAACAAAATAGGAGACTAATACCCAAGAATAGCCAAGATAAGTACCAGGAGGTTCACTCCATGGCTTGGAGGCCAGTGGCACATGCTAGGGGAAAAGGCAGCTCAGATAGAGGAGGGAGCACCAAATAAAAGGTGTTGGGAGGATTCTCCCAGGATGGGAGATGCACGCTGAAAGTAGACAATAGACCGAACATGATTGCCACTCAATGCCTCTTTTGCAAAACACAGCACCCAAAAGGAGAGAGAGAACAAAAGGGAATGTCCTGCCACAGAGGCGGAATGGGATGGGTGGGGGGGTGGGGATGGAGGGTGGGAGGAATACTGGGATCATTGGTGGTGAAAAATGGGCACTGGTGGAGGAATGGGTACTCGATCATTATATAACTAAAACTCAAGCACAAAAAATTGTAAGTCTACAACTGTACCTCATGGTGTTTCACTAATAAAATTAAAAAAAAAAAAGATGAGCACTCAAGTACTTTGGGAGTCCTCAAAAGTCAGCTAGTATTTTTTTAGGGGCTGGAACGATAGCACAGTGGGTAGGGCGTTTGCCTTTCACGCAGCAGACCCGGGTTTGATTCCCGGTGTCCCATATGGTCCCCTGAGCACCGCCAGGAGTAATTCCTGAGTGCAGAGCCAGGAATTACTGTGCATCGCCAGGTGTGACCCAAAACGCCAAACACACACACACACACACATACATACACACACACACACACACACACACACACACCCCAAAAAAAAGTCAGCTCGTATTTTTTCCATCTCTTGGGTTTTTATTTCTAATTCCTCGAAAGTTATTTTCAGACAGGTGCTCTAATTTTCCTTATCAAATTTTTCTCTATAATTTTATAAGATAATACAGTTAATATTAATAACAATAAGTATGAGCAGTTTGGTTTCATTTTCCACTCCAAACTGACTCTTCCAGGTTAACTCTGCATACTTCACTTCCAGCCTCCTACCTGGTCAAATTTGCTAATGAAGCCAAGGAGTGTTCTGGGTTTTCTGGGAATAGAATCACATCCAGAAAAAGAAGATTTTTGTATATGCTCATACCACCCTAAATGCATCTGATCTCGTCAGAAAAAGATTTTGTTTCTACTACAGCCGGTAGGGTGCTGCCTTGCCCACGGCCAACCTGGTTCAATCCCCAGCACCTCATATGGTCCCCTGAGTCCCACCAGGAGTAATTTCTAAGTGCAGAGCCAGTGTGTGACCCCAAAAGCAAAAAATAAATAAATAAACTTTAAAAATATTTTTTCTCATAAATATATCAAAACCAACTACTTTGTCTCTAAAACCTTATTATTAAGGTTTTAAGGTGATTAATTAAGATTATAAATGAAAGTAATAATTTTATAGTAAATCTTGTTTTGCTCCTGATTGTGAGGGAAGCTATTTTAGTATTAAATGATTAAAAAGAAAGGTGAGAGGGGGCCGGAGAGAGTACAACAGACAGGATGCTTGCCTGGCATGCAGCCGACCTGGATTTGATCCCTGACACTGCATATGGTTCTTGAACCCTGCCAGGAATGATCCCTGGGCACCTGCTGGGTATGGCTCCACCCCTCACCCCCACACAGAATAAACCCTCTCTTTGTAAAGGCTATAGAAGCAATAAAGGAGTAAGTAATGGACATGTAAACACGCATGTTTGCCTTGCACATGGCTAACTCCAGTTTAACCCTGGAACTACCTGGGGTCACTTCTGAGCACAGAGCCAGGAGTTGTCCCTGAGCACTGCCAGGAATACCCATACACTCTGCCCACCAAAACCAATCTCTTTTCTTTGGCCAACAAAAGCCAGTTTCAGTTGGGTTTAGTACCTTTGGATCACCTTCCCGTTCACAGTTGTACAATTTCCTGTGAACAGAATGTAAAGATGATGACATGCTTTGTCCTTTGCATGGGACTTTTTTTCTTTCTAGAAGCTTTAAAGATCTTATTTCGATGTGCCTCTAGGAGTTCCTTTTGTCACTGAAGCTGCCAGAAACTCAAGGAATCTTTCAACAACACCTCAAGGTCTTCTTAGTGTGGTGAGAAACAATTCCCCCCAACCTTCACCTTCTCTGAAGCTCCTGCTACTGACAAACGTGGCTCAAGCTCTCCCCAGCCTGGGTAAGTCCCACACGGTCTCACCTCTGCCAGTGCTTATATGTTTGGACAAACTTCCTGGGGCTCTCGGTCTGGCTTTCGGGAGTGACTATCCTGTCTTTCCCTTTGACTGAGCCTGGAAGCCACGGCTTTTCATCTGTTTCTCTTCTCACTGGACATCATTCAGTGTTCTTACCCTACATGTTGTCGGTGAACTCGGTCATCTGCCGTCCCTGCCAACAGGTCTAAAACTGATCACTGCCTGATTCTTGGGCTCTGCTGGGCCCTCCGCCCCAGGCAAGAAACCCTTTTCTTTCTGGCTACTGACCCTACAGACTGGTCATCAGGTCAGACATTCGGGGGGCTGCTGGTAAATGTTTAACAGCCAGCTGGGATGCTAGAAGGAGAAAAGCACCAGGGGCGGAATTAGCCAACATTCGTCTTGTAAATGTTTTCTCCTAGATTGAGTTCGAACCACTGATACTGTGTCCAGGAGGTGGCCTGGGAGGGACAGTCCTGGACAGCAGTAGGGGCCCTGGTGCCCCGGCAAATGTGGCCCCCATATGTGTGGAACAGAGTCCCTGCAGAAGCTCTTCCCCATCCCAGACTCCCTCGGTCAGATTAGTTTATCATCTTGAGACAACTGGTCTCTATCTTCACTCAGTGCTTACTGGGTCTGTCCCATGGCTGCCCCCAAACTATGTGTTTCAGCTCATGGTCAGCTCCTTAAGGGCAGGAAGAATGAATATTTGTATCTTATTCTCTTTCGTGGGCTGGAGTGATAGCACAGCGGTAGAGCGTTTGCCTTGCTCACAGCCAGCCCAGCCAAGCTGGGTTCGATTCCTCCGCCTCCCTCAGAGAGCCCAGCAAGCTACCGAGAATATCTTGCCCTCACGGCAAAGCCTGGCAAGCTACCCATGACGTATTCGATATGTTAAAACACAGTAACAACATGTCTCATGATGGAGATGTTACTGGGCCCGCTCAAATAAACTGATGAATAACGAGAGGACAGTGTTTGTTTTTTTTGTTATTCTCTTCTGGAGCCTACTCATTGAATTCCTTTGAATGAAATTCATTTTTTTTTCTTGTCTTTGTGAGTCACACCTGGGAATGCTCAGGGATTACTCTTGGCTCTACACTCAGGATTCACTCCTGGTGGTGCTCAGGCGATCATATGGGATGCCAGGGATGGAACCCAGGTCAGCTGCGTGCAAGGCAAAAGACCTACCAGCTGTACTATTGCTCCGCCCCCAAAAGGCAATTCTTGATGCCGATTATCATAGTGACACTTTTAAAGGTAGAGCAAAGCAATAGAGAAATAAGGCCAAAATGTTTGGAACAGGTTGACGGAAATTACATTTCTTAAAATATTTTTTTTATATCTTTTCCTTTATATCAGAAACAAAATACCTCTTTCCCACTTTCCATTCCTTTTCCAGAATTGAAAAAGAGCTTTACAACATCAAAATCTAATAAATATAAATACCAATTCCGACAGATCCTATTTTTAAATCTTAGGCACAATCATTTCATAGTTCAATTTAAGAACATTTAGTAATACTCTCCTACTCTACAAATAGATATAAAAAAACACATAATAGAAAATTTTAATGCTTAAAAAAGAAAATCGACCAGGCACTTGCCTCTGAATAGTATCTGGGAAAGCTGGACAGATGGGCAGCAGATGGGTAATCCCAAAGGGCCAAAATGACCCAGCCTCCAACATATGGAGAAGATCCTGGATTAGCTTCAGTCCCCACTCCTGCTGTCTCTCAGGCACAAATATCAGACAATCAGCGATGGCGGAGTTTAATACACCCAAGGCCTTCTCTGGGGCAAAATGGGAAAGGAGAAAAATGACTCTAAGAAGAACAAGAGCTAGAAGGCCAAAGGGCCATGAAAATCATAGGAGGGGTCAAGAAAGAGGCAGACACCGAAAACGGGAACTACCAGTGGTACTTGAAAGTCCTTAGGCAAAATGACAAAGGAGAGCAAACTCAGATGGAATCCTGGGGTTTAGAGTCATGGGCCTGAGCCCACTGCGTAAGCACTGCACCAGGAGCTGCGGTCTCCATATTCACCCCCTGGCTTCATTAGGCTACTGGCTTCCTTGTTTTACTGATTTCTCTGGGATTGGGTTTCCTTGCCTGGGGAAGGATGGCTTGGATTTAAATTACTGCTATTGGTGCTTCTAACAATTTTTTTTTATATTGTGTTTGTCTTTCATAAGCATGGTGTCCATGCTGAAAAGTCTCTTTCAGACACAGAAATGCATTATAGGCCTGACAGACAGCTCAGTAGGCTGAGCACTGCTTCTGCATGCAGGAGGCCTGGGCTCAATTCCTGGCACGCAGGGTCCCCTGAGCACCACTGGGGGCCACCCTGGAGCACAGGGCTGGGAGCAGCCCTGAGCACAGCGGGTGTGGCCCCAAAACAAAAACAAAAACAACATACTAACCGTCCCATAGAAAATGGCAATATTTGGCTGATTTCTTGGTCTTGGGATGTTCAGCTCATCAAGCCATCTCCCCGAACCAACAATACTTATTTTACGTAAGTAAAATGTTCTGAGTCGAGAGTTCGAAACATTTTCTCTTGTTGTTCAATGAATACACATAATCAGCTCTTATTTGAAATCTCAAATGGCCCATATTCTTTCTCATGGTACTAGGACATGATGCCATATAGACATATGCTATTTGTAGGAACATGTTATGTCCATGCATAGAGGAACATCCATGCAAACTTAAAATAATTTAGCTCGAGAGGGTCCCAACAGTGTCCTCCTGCCACTTCCTGTCTCGTCACCGTCACAGACCCATTAGCTGGGCCGGCATGAGAGTATGTGGACAGAGACACCGAGCCGGAGTCACCACAGGCAGGCCCAATCTCAGGCTGAGAGCTATGGAAGGCTGCAGGCAGGGTGAGTTCCGCCCCCCCAAAAGGCCCAGCACCCCACTCACACCCGACTCCCTCGGGTGTCCAGGTGGCTGAGATCCATGGCTAATCTCTGAAACACAGCAAGTGACTGAACCATCGCAACCCCGCAGCTCCTGGAGCAGAGGTTGTGAATCTCCCAGTCATAACCGCCCAGTCGGACCACAGCAATGCTCACAACCGCTCTCAGCAATGGGAAAGCTGTATAGATGCCCACTCAGTTTACTGAGCAAAAACAATGACACAGACACCCAAACAGTACCTGAGAGCTCAGTACAGCCTCAGACAGTGAGTCTGCCCATGTGAGGTGAATGTTGCAACAAGCAATATAAAATAAATTATTTTGTGCCTGCTTAGGGGGCAGGCTTGGGAAGCGGGTGGGAAACTGGGGGCACTGGTGGAGGGAAGGTCACGCTGGTGGTTGGCTCAATGTTGGAACACTGAATGCCCAAAACAACTGTATTCTGAACAACCTTGTAAATCACGGTGTTTAAATAAAGACTCAAACATAAAATTCAAAGAAAAAAAGTATATGGAAGTCCTGGGTCCAATACACAATGTACCATAATTATTTTTTTTAAAGGGCAGGGGGCTTGGGCAACAGCTGACGGGACTCAGCTACTACTCATGGCTCAGGGATCACTCTTGGAAGTGCTCAGGAGTACTGGGTCAGCCATAGGTAAGGCAAAGTTCCTTAACCCCTGTACTTTCTTTTTTGACCCTCTACCATACATTTCAAGGAAAACTTCAGAAAGGCCAAGAGTCTAAAATGTTGCATCACAATGAAACAAATTGGCAATCTAAATCCATGTACTGCTAATTAAAAATACCCAACATAGTCCCTTCTCATTATACTATAGATAAAATTATTTTCATTAACTCAACAAATATTTAATGACATTCTATTGCTAGGGAAATAATTAAAGGGTTCTTGATTTCACAACAATAATACTAATGAAATAATCACCCAAGTGTAAAATTGCAACCAGGTTATAGTTGTATATTATATGTGTGAGAGGGACTTTATCAGGTGGTACCCAGGGGTTACTACTGGTTCAGTGATTAGCGGTCACTCCCCATGGTGCTTGGGGGACTCTATAGTGCCAGACTAAACCCAAGGCTTCCACATGCAAGGCATGCCCTCTAGCTCAGGAGTGTTCGCTATCTGCTTCATCCTTAGAATCAGTACTGTTTTGTTTTATTTTGGAGCCATACCTAGTGGTGCTCAGGGCTTACTCCTGGCTCTATGTTAAGGGATTACTAGTGACAGTGCTTAGGGACCATGTGGGACTCAAGGTATCAAACCTCGGTGAGCCACATGCAAGGCAAGAGCCTTACCCTCTGTACTATTGCTCCAGCAATGGTCCTTATTATGTGTGTTAGTGTAATGTTGTTGTTGTTGTTTTTAATTAAAAAGTTCAGGGAGGGGCTAGAGCAATAGTACAGCAGGTAGGGCGTTTGCCTTGCACGTGGCCGATCCAAGTTCAATTCCCAGCATCCCATATGGTCCCCTGAGCACTGCCAGGAGTGATTCCTGAGTGCAGAGCCAGGAGTAACCCCTGTGCATCGCTGGGTGTGACCTAAAAAGCAAAAAAAAAAAAAAGTTCAGGAAAAAGGATCTAATGATTCACTAGTTTTTAAGATCTCAAATAAAAAATAATTTTCATTTCCCTTGATATTGTCAATACCCTTTAACACTAAAGTTGTTTCATTTTTTTTTAACTTTTTGGTGGAGAAGCCACACATAGTGATGCTCAGGGGTTACTCCTGGCTTTGCACTCAGGAATTACTCCTGGCTGATTCAGAGGACCATACGGGATGCCAGAGATTGAATCCAGGTCACATGAAAATCAACTGCCCTGCCTGCTATATTATCATTCTGAACCCCAACATTAAAGTTTTGAAAGAATAGTCAAATTAGTAACCTCCAGTGGGCCTTAAGAAAACTCAGTGCTCTACATGCTAAGAAACTGCTCTTAAATGCATTCAGTCACTCAACTACCTGGAGTTGACCCAAACCAATAAATCCCAGCTGATCAGAGGTGAGCCTCTTAGATACGAAAACACTGCCAATCTAGACCACCCTTGACATTTATGAGAAAACAGCGAAACTTCATTAGAAATAGATGCAGAACTTGTTTGTTCATTGCAGCACTCTTTACAATAGCCAGAAACTGGAAGAAACCTGAATGCCCAAGAACAGATGACTGGTTAAAGAAACTTTGGTACATCTACACAATGGAGTACTATGTAGCTCTTAGAAAAGATGAAGTCATGAAATTTACATACAAGTGGTACAATATGGAAAGTATCATGCTAAGCGAAATGAGTCAGAAAGAGAGGGATAGACATAGAAAGATTGCATTCATCTGGGGGATATAAAGTAACAAAATATGAGATTAATACCCAAGAATAGCTGAGATCAGCACCAGGAGGATTACTCCATAACTTAGAGGCCAGCCGGGTATCCTAGAGGAAAGGGCAGTTCAGATAGAGAAGGGAGCACCAAATAAAGGGTGTTTGGAGGATCCTCCCAGGAGGGGAGATGCATGTCGAAAGTAGACTATGGACTGAACATGTTTGCCACTCAATGCCTCTTTTGCAGACCACAACACCCAAAAGAAGAGAGAGAACACAAGGGATTGCCCTGCCACAGAGGCAAGGGGGGATGGGGGGATAGGGGTGGGAGGGATATTATCCATGGTGGTGAAAAACGGGCACTGGTGGAGGGATGGGTATCTGATCATTGTATAATTGAAACCCAAGCACAAAAAATTGTAAATCTACAACTGTAAAAAATAATAATAATAAAAATAAATAAATAAATAAAAAGAAGTAGATGCAGAACTTTCTGGCTTTCCTGGAAGGACATTTCTATGACGTCAAGGAGAAGACAGGTCAGTTTCCAAATCTCACAAGTTGGCCAATTCCTCTCTGAGGGCTTGTTCTCTGACACCCCACCTGGAGCACAAATTTCCTCCTCCCTGGAAACGCTCGGGATGACTGTGCAACACTAAATCTCATTTTCCACTCATTACACTCAACTCTTACCAGCATAAAACCTGTCTTCTCAGTCTCCTCCATATTCATTAACGTGAATAGCACTCTGAAATTTCAATGCCAATTTTCATAAAAGTACATGCTTTCGATCCTTAAAAAAGCACGTCGTTAAAGCATGCTGGAATATGCCTACATCAGCCTGCGACGGGTACAAATGCAGACCAAATGACTTTTCGAACCAAAGAGTCAGGTAAATGAATGTCCTCCTACACAGTTTCCTTTAACACTGGACTCACCCGGCACCTACAGAGTTGAATTCCTAATGCGGCAAAATGACAAATTACACACATATGAGTCACTCATAAGCACCGAGATGCATGAACACCAATAGACTAGATATCTAAAATACATGGATGATTCAAGTTGAATAGAGGCCACAAACCTAAATTTCAGACCAGAAAACAAAACAAAACAAAAAAAACCCATAAATTGCAATGAAGCATAAAAATCTAACTCTGATACATTACAATACTCGCATGCATACAAACCTTTAAAGCCTTCAGGATATACATCAGAGAGGAATTTAGTGTTGATGTCGCCTTCAATGAAGCGTGAGTTGATAATCACTTCCCGAAGTAATGCAATATTATGTGTAACACCTGAAAAATAAAATGGTATCAGAGTGAACTGCAGAACAAGAAGTCGGCAGAAAATCCCAGTCTTAGGCCAGAGATTGCTCCATGGGTTGGAGCACATGCTTTGCATACACGTTCGAGCACTGTCTAGTACCCCCAGCACTGCCAGGAGTGACCCCACACATGAGCACACAGCTGGGAAGAGTCCCTGAGTACTGCCAAATATGGTTAAAAAAGTAAATAAATATATATATATTTTTTTTTTCAAAGTTGGAGCTGGAGAGATAGTCCAGTGCACAGGGCAATTGCCTTGTATGTCGCCAACAAGGTTCAATCCCCAGCATCCCATATGGTCCCCCACTAAGTACTGCCAGGAGTGATCCCTGAGTGCAGAGCCAGGAGTAAGTCTAAGCACCACTGGATCAGGGCCAAAAAGAAAAAGAAAAATGGGGGCTGGATCGATAGCACAGTGGGTAGGACGTTTGCCTTGCACGCGGCCAACCTGGGTTCGATTCCCAGCATCCTGAGCATCACTAGGAATAATTCCTGAGTGCAGAGCCAGGAGTAACCCCTGAGCATCACTGGGTGTGACCCAAAAAGAAAAAGAAGAAAGAATTGCAAATGGACCTCCCCAGCACCAATTTAGGGAGCTGACGATCAAATGCTGGATGCTACCAGGTGGAGGTGGAGGGATGAAGATCAGACTGGAGGTGACACAGAGATGGTGCCAGATGGCTGTGGGTACATTGGTGGGGGACTACAGTGACTCTGCACAGTAAAACTATAGACTTTAACATGTTGTCTAATCCTTAATATATTAACTAGGAGAAATTCTATGTCAAGTCTATCTTTCTAAGGAGTGAAAAAACAAAGCATGTGAGAAAGAACTTGTGGGGGACAGAAAGTGCAGGGGAAAGATCCTAGTACACAATGACTGGTACAAAATTAATTTAAAATTTTTAAAAAATGGGGCTGGAGAGATAGCATAGCGGGTAGGGCGTTTGCCTTGCACGCGGCTGACCCAGATTCAATTCCCAGCATCCCATATTGTCCCCTGAGCACCAACAGGAGTAACTCCTGAGTGCAGAGCCAGGAGTAAACCCTGTGCATCGCTGAGTGTGATCCAAAAAGCAAAAATTAATGAATTAAATAATTTCAAATAAGTAATTGCCACAAGAGGGACAAGAATGGCACGGGAGAATGTTAAGATTCTAGAAAGTTCTAGAGAGGCGGTGTAGGGAATATTTATTTGAGAGATTACAGAGATGTCCGGTGAGCATGAAAGAAGGCACATGGCAGCATTTCATATCCAGGGAAAATAGGCATAGACCTGGCCACTCTAAGAGGGCAGGGAAGACAGAACCACGTCCACTCAGAGAGGCTCTTGACCTTCTTCCAACTTTGTTAAGCCACTGCCAGGTAGTGCTAACCCAGGCCATCATGTGATCTTGTTACTAAGACAGAAAATCCCTCACTTAGAGGAAAAAGCACAGAGCAAGCCAAGAATGTTTCAAGCGCCCAGATTACCCTCTAGCCTAGATAAGCCGTCTTTGTGTTTTGTATTCTTTGGGGGTCACACCCTGGGGTCCTCAGGGGACCAGGCAGTGCTTGGGGTCAAACCTGGATTCCTGAATGCAAAACATGCCTTCAACCCCTTTGAGTGGTCTCCCAGCCCCGGACACCCTATGTAAGCTTTCAGAGTTTTAGTTTCCAGTTGATAACTGCATGACAATCCTAGCATGTTTTTTGACATGAAACCTGGGAACAGATGAGCAGAGCAGTGCAGTGCCCAACCTGGAAGAAGGTGGTTATTAATGCACTCATCAGCATCCTTCTAACTGAGCACTCAAAGAGCTGAATGCAGAGTGGAAATCATAAACACCAACCCCACTGCCTCAGCTCTGATGGACTTTCACTGCAGTTTCTTGGGCTGAAAACCCACTTTCACAAGCCTCAGCACTGATGTCTAGGCGGTGGCTCATCTGCTCAGAGCAAACTAGTCCAACACCTAAGAACCTGTGCAAACACCCAGAGGCCCCAGAGGCATTTCTCCAAGGAGGGTAGAGAGCATGGACTTGATGTTTTCAGAAAATGTAATTCAAAGGAATGATCAGCAAATATCAGTTTACCCTTTGGATAAGAAAGAATGGAGCCATTTAACCTTTCAAACCAAGTATGGGTTATTCTTTCTTTGGGATGGGGGTCACACCCAGCAGTGCTCAGGGCTTGCTCCTGGCTTGCCTGGGACCCTGTGTGGTACTGGGAATCAAACCTGGGTCAGTCGTGTGCAAGTCCTTGCCCCGTGTACGTACCCTCTCTCCGGCCTGAAGCAAGGATTTCTTTAATCTTTCTACAGACACCTGCAGTCTCTGTCTTACTAAATGATGCTTTAGCAATACCACAAAGGCATAGAAGTGTTTTCTCAAAACAGTGTGTTTTCCTTTCCTACACCTGCCAGAAAGGGGGATAGATAAAGGCAGACTACCAACATCTTGGCGCCTTAACCGGCTGATCAGACAAATACGAATATTAATCACTATTAACGTCAAATGGGGAAAATTCAAATCATTGTTTCTCTTTACCCTTAAAGCTCCAAAGCATTGAAAGAGACACAGGGAAATCCTCACAGGATGGAGGAGAGGCCGGGAGGTGCCCGTCCCAGGAAGATGGGTACTTCTGGTGCCCCTCGCTGGAGCACGAGGCAGAGAACAGCCGCCTCCCTGGGAACTGTAGTGCCCGCTTCCACGGTGCAGTTACTACTGGCTCGTCAAAGTAATACCTCCGAGGGACACTTCGGGAAGTGCGGGTGACCTCGGCCAAAGTTCACGGGGGTCTCATCTGTATGGGAAATCACGGCCAGGTCCACAGGAGAGAGGACCCCTTGGCGAGCTTCCTCCCAGCTACCTGCTGCTTCCCAAACAGTGGCCAGACATGGGCTGCTCACAGGGCTGGGATCAAACAGAGCCGAGAGCTGCCGCTGCTCCATGCGGACCCAGAGACTGACCAGGTCACCGCTCAGCTCTAAAGTTCCTCCAGGGGCCCAGACCTCAGACAGCCTCCCGTTGGGGGCAAAGATCAGACTGGAGCAAGAAAAGCAGTTAGGCTTGCTAAGCTGTCCTTCCCTTCCTGTCATAAACATTTGTCTTAAGCCCCTCCGTCCTGTCCTGTCCTTGAACGTTGGCCAGATGAGTGACAGACAAATGCAAATCACAAATGCAGTGCTGACTTTTTTTCTCCTAAGCGTTAGCTTCTGTTGGCAGTGGGGGGAGGGCTGTCATAGGGTGATCTTTCTTTCCACCTATTTTTTTTACACTTTTTACTGATGAAATCATCTCAGAATTATAGAAATTTCACCAAAACAGTACAAAAAGTACTAGTTAGCCAGATTCTTCAAATACAGAAGAATCTTAGCCCGCCTATCTGCTTTATGGCTCTCTCTCTCTCTCTCTCTCTCTCTCTCTCTCTCTCTGGAGGCACCTACTCACACAACTCTTTGTTTTAAACATCTGCAGCCAGGATGCCCCCTTGATCTCGATGCACTTCACTGCATATTTCCTCAGGCCAAGGCCAAGGCCTTATGTGATCACAGTCCAATGCCCAATCTGAAAACCAGCATTGATAACAGTATCCATATCAGACCCACAGATCCTATTCAAATTTCACCAACTGTCCTATTGTGACCTTCCAAAGGGACAGCTCTCTAGGGCTCTAGGACTTGAGTCACTGTCACTGGCTCCCTCTGCTCTGAGGAAGCCTCAGGTCTGGCTCTTACAACCTCTGATTTAGTGGTCAGAGGACAAGGATGCTGATGATCAACCCACAATGCTCAACTGGGCCCTTCCCAACAAAGATGGGGTCTTCCCTGAGACCAGAGAGCACATTTAGCCATTATTTTAGTTTTGTGGTTTGGAGCCACAACTGGCAATGCTCAGGGCTCACTCCTAGAGGTGCTCGGGGGACCCTATGGGGTGTCGGAAATCGAACCAGGCAAACACCCTCCCCACTGTACAATCGCTCTGGCCCCCTGCCCTGAACCATTTTGAAGAATGAATCGTATGAGATACAAAGAGATGAAGAAAAAAGAAAGGGCATAACCAAGACAACATACAAACTTAGACTGCAAACAGATGGGACGAAAGCAGATGATGAGGACAGTATGGAGGACAAGCAGGGGCTGAGACCCATCAGATGGGCAGGGACTGCACTGGGTCTCTGGGATGTGCTGATGGTGCTCACGTTGCGGGAGAGACGGAATCTTACCCGTACGATGCAAGCTGGAGCCCTGAGGGGTGATGGGCCGTGGGGTCTGCAACTTTCTTTCAAAGTGTTCAGACAAAAACCAGGAGAGAGAAAGACCAGAGAGGAGGCAGAGTAAGGAAACAAAGGAAAGAATAAAGCACGCATAGAGAAGCAAAGCAATCCAGGCTGAGTGCCAAGTCGCCATAGGCTCTCAACTTTTCTCCAGGCCGGAAAAATGTCTAAAATCAAGAGTCTGGGCAGTGTATCAAGGTTCCAGGAGTCCAGCCCAGGGCCTTCCCACATGCTGGGTCCCAGATAAACCTACCAAGTCCCATTCTTGGCCCCGATAAACCTCCTGACGCCTTCCAAGTCCCACTGTGCTTTTTCACACCACAACAACAACGCAACTCTGAATTTCTATTACATTACTGAGCTCTACTGAGTTGTTCTTACGTAGCAACCAAAGGGTACCAGGCACTCCTTGACACAGGGCTAGGACCACTCACACATGCATCCACTCCGCAAGCATTCCTCCATCTCTGACCACATGCTGGGTACTGCCACAAGTCCAGAGGACAGACAAGTGACATGAGAAGAGAAACACGGTCACTGCCCATATACACATCCAGGGCCCCAGTGGGGCAACCCAACACTCAGCAACCAATGACACAGCTAACTCTTAAACAACAGGTACAGCAAATGCTTTGGGGGTGTGTGTAGGATGGGGTGCCCTGAAACATACCACAGTCATACCGCGAGGCATGGCCTATGGCAGGCTTTCAATACCTGCATTCACGCCGAATCCACGGCATATCCCACACACTGAGATGACAGAGATTCTTGAAAAACAGATGACTATTTTTGAGGGGAAAAAGTCTTAACACCCTTTCTCCAAGACCACTCCTTTTGCCTTCAAGTAAAGGTGGTTGTGTTTGGTTGTGGTTTTTTTGATGGCTTTTTTTTGGGGGGGGAGGGGTGGTAATTTGGAAGCTAACCTGAT
This sequence comes from Sorex fumeus, assembly GCF_029834395.1. NCBI lineage: Eukaryota > Metazoa > Chordata > Mammalia > Eulipotyphla > Soricidae > Sorex > Sorex fumeus. Next base: position 29,545,644 of record NW_026606065.1, read on the forward strand.
GGTTCTAGGGGGCTACTCCTCACTCTGCTCAAAGCTCACTCCTGGGAGTGCTTGGAGGACAATATGGCACCCTCTGTGCCAGGCAAGCACCCTATTTGCACACTGTACTATCTCTCTGGAAACAAGTAACGTAGGTTATGTTGTTTATGTCTATTCATTTCTTTTTACTTGACTTTGTCTGCTCATCAAGTTTCTGGAGCTATCACAGTCCTCTGAGGTGACATGGTGCTGACATCAAACCTAAGGTCTGGTACCACCCCCATGACCCTACTATCCATCAATTTTCTGTCTTTATTCTGAAGATAAAAACAGGGGTCATTTGGTACTTGACTTTCCCCTTCTGATTCATTTCACCTATTCCCAAATGCTCTCTCTTTAATATCCTGCAAGAGGCAAGTGGCAAATGTTACTGCAAGTGGTAAATGTTCATTCTTTTGAATAGCTGAATAGTACTCCACTGAGTGCTCACTTCCCCAGTCATCTAGGGACTGGTGTTTCAACATTTCACCACTGCAAATATCACTGCAGTTGGGGCAGAATAAAATTTTTGAGCAACTCTTTTCACACTCTTCAAATCTATACCCTGAGGTGGCAATGCCGGAACAGGGGCTGTCAGAGGCCCCTCATACTTCTTTTCCAAAGTCTCAATACCAGTATCTTCCATCCCCACCAAGAGCACACAACTGGTCCTTCTGCTCCAACCTCTCACCAACACTTGCTATCATTCATTAGGATGCAGGTCATTTTCAGGAGGCTGTATCTCACTGGTTTGTGTTAGCCTAACGCAGGGCTTCTCTGGGGAAGTATCCACGCAGATCATCTGCCCACTCTTCCTCTTGTTTGCTCTTACTTGTTGGTTGGAGTGAGCTGTTTATCCACCTTGGGCCTTATCAGATGCATGGTCCGCAAAAGCATTTTCCCATTCCGTAGGCTTATTGTTTATGCTTTCTTCTCAGCTCTCCGAAGGTTGGTCTTTGAATGCAGTCCCAATCATTTATCTTTGATCAAGCTTCCTCACTGTGGAGCTTGCATTTCCAAGAACACTTTCAGCACTGTGGTCTAACTAAGGCTGTTTTTCGTATCCTTTATGGTCCTGGTCTACATCAAGATCTTGAAGTCACCTTGAATGCAATTTTGTGTGTGAGGTGAGGGAGCAGCCATGTTCATTCTTCTCCATGCAGACGTTTAATTTTTCCCAAGATTGTTTATCAGAGATACTCCTTTTCCCCACTATATGATCACAGATCTTCTGACATCATTCATTTCTGAGGTTTATCTCTGGGCTTTTAATTCTTTTTATTAAGTTTGTTTGGGGGCCACACCCAGTGGTACTCAGGGTTTACTCCTGGCTCTCCAGTCAGGGATTACTCTTGGTGGGGCTCAGGGAATCATACAGGGTGATGGGGATCAAACCCAAGTCTTCCCACTGTACTATCTTTCCAGCCCTATATTCCATTAAGTGTTAAGTGAAACGTTATCATCATAAAGTAAGGAAGTAACTTACTTTCTGCGAACTTAAGTAATCAAACTTGGTTCTGTGCCAAGCCCCACTGAACCCTCCCTCCGTGATCAGGCAGAGAGCACTGTCACACACTGTCCTCCCGTTGTTCATCAATTTGCTCGAGTGTGCCCAGTAATGTCTCCATTTTGAGACTTGTTACTGTGTTTGGCATATCGAATACGTCTCGGGTAGCTTGCTAGGCTTTGCCATGGGGGCGAGATACTCTTGGTAGCTTGCCGGGCTCTCCAAGAGAGGCGGAGGAATCGAACCCGGCTCGACCAGGCAGGCTGCACACAAGGCAAATGCCCTACCGCTATGCTATCGCTCTCTGCCTGGGTCATCTGTCAGCAGGCAGAGAGCAACCATTTGCAAAATGTGGAGAATGAAGATTCAGAGAGACAAAGCAATTTGACCAAAATCACTATTCACTAAATGGTGCCATGATAAGAGGCTGGAGTGATAGTACAGCGGGTAGGGCATTTGCCTTGCACATGGCCAACCTAGGTTCGATTCCTCCATCCCTCCCGGAGAGCCCGACAAGCTGCCGAGAGTATCCCGCCCGCATGGCAAAGCCTGGCAAGCTCCCCATGGCGTATTCGACATGCCAAAAACAGTAACAACAAATCTCACAATGGAGACGTTACTGGTGCCTGCTTGAGCAAATCAATGAACAATGGGAGGACAGTGCTACAGTGCTACAGTGCCATGATAAGATAGACATGTCTGACTTTCCTCTATTTAATCACAGTGATCAAAGATAGGAATCTCAGGCTGAGCTAGGGTAAAAAAAATATATCTAAACCCCAAAATGCATTCTGTTTTCCATGTGGTATACAAAAAAGTAGGAGCTGTTGATGATGACAAGTGAGCTGCACTTGTCATTGCACATAAGACCACGTTATCTCATGCACTCACTTAAACACAAAAGAGATCTTGGAAAATACGGACGAGTATTTCTTTCAGAAAGGAGAGTAGCTAAAGAACGTTGAGTTGAGACCAACATTGACCTAACATCTTGACAAACTCCTGGACTGCGAGAATCTATGTTCTATGAAGAGCTTGGGGCGTCTGCTGGGATGATGGGGTTGCAGTGGCCTCAGGTGCAACTGGAGGCACAGCTTTCTGATGATCAGTTCCAACAAGGCATATGTCCAGGCAACGCTGAGTAATTTCTTTTTCCTGAAAAGGGGGCAGTAAGTTTGATGCTCGGGAGACATCAAAATTTAAGAAAAATGTGATCAAACAAAAAAAAGTCCAGGTCAGACTGTCTCAATTTCATGAATTTACCATCAAGCTCATTAGAGTGGAAACAAAATCTAGTTATCTAATCCCATTATTTAAAAACAAAACAAACAGAAAAACAGGGGCTGGAGCCATAGTATTGCAGGTAGCGTGCTTGCCTTGCATGTGGCTGACCTGGGTTCAATCCCCGGCATCCCATATCTCCTGAACACCACCAGGAGTAATCCCTGAGCATCACTGGGTGTGGACCAAACAAAACAAAACACAACTGCAAAAAAAAAAAAAAAAAAGAAAAAGAGAAAGAAAGAAAAATGGGGGATTGGGGAACTTCCAGGGAAAAGAAATCCATGAAACACTTACAAATGCTTTAGAAGTCTCTGGAAGAATTCTGCCAAGTGCCATCTTTCAAGGTATATGTCCTTAAAAATATGTACAGACACATCCTTATATTAGATGTGTTTCAAACACAGATTTGAAACAACAGGAGTGGGAGGGAGTGTATGTGATATGACACACAATACAAGTTCTGTAGGAAACCAACCTCTCAGGGCCTACTGCCCAACATATAGAGAAAACAGGAATCTGCTACGGCACCTATAAAAGCATCTCAAACCCAAATAATTAATTTAAAAAATAAAACCAGCCAAATAATTAATTAAAAAATAAAGCCTGCCATTACTCCATAATTAGGACAAACGGGAAGAGGGGAACAATCGAGGAAGGAGTGGTTCACCTTCTCAGTTGCTCTGGGTATTGATGCTGATTTTTTTTTTCCTAACTACGCTTAGGTCCACTTAAGCCACCTTCACTGATAAAGGTGGATTCCCCCGGATGGGAGGGAGAGTCAACACAATCGTTGTCACTGGGTGAAGGGGGAAAGAAGAGGGTGGAAGAATGTGGGGGAGGGTAGGACTAAGGTGGAGAAACCTGGAGGAAGACAAGGCAGGGCTGCAGGAATGATTCATAGTCAGGGAAACCTAGCCCTGCCCGGCAACTCTCTGAACAGCCCTGGCCTCGATGGTGCACTCCTGTAAACTACCACTGCGCCTTGCTTGGGGCAAAGGGGTATGATCTGGATGCCCATTGGGAGCAGGGTCAGGTGTGGGGGGACATGAGGGGCTCATGGGGCCAGACGCACAGAGCTGAAGCTGACTTCTCGAGGGCTGTGTGGCTCACGGCCTGTGCCGACCCATGGGGAAGCTTTGATGGGAATGGTTATTTATTTATTTATTTATTTATTTTCACTTTTTTGGTTTGGGCGCCAGAGGTGCTCAAGGCTTATTCCTGGCTCTGCACTCGGGAATCATGGCTGACGGGGCTCAGGGAACCAGATTGGAGTGCTAGAGAAGCATCCTGTCCGCTGTACTCTCTCTCCCCAGCAGTACGTTAGGGGAGGCTTTCTAACTAGCAAGGCAGCTCCACAGGGGGCGGGGCAGGGATCCTTGCAGCCATGGGCAACCCCACCTTCTACCTCTCCCAACACCCCAGATCCAGCCTCTCCGGCCTCTCGCCCTGTAACCCCAGAGAGCCAAACGGTCCGTCTGATGCTCTCAGATACCCACAAGGCAAAGGGAATGAAGGTGCTGCTGGGTTCGAGATCAGAGTCTGTTACTCCAAAGATATCCAGGGCTAAATGAATGGGATCTCTTCATGACCAGCAGAAAGCTGTCAAGAGAGGTCAGAGTGCAAGACAGCCCAGAAGTCAGGGAATACAGCCGCAGTTAGCACTAGAATGTGGCAGCCGCTCCGGGTGATGTTTCCGCGGGCCTGGAGCATCTCTGCCAGCCTTCCAACAACTCAAGCACACGATTAAAAATGCAATTGTAGTTTCCTACAATTGCATTTTTAATATTTTCTATTGTGTGATGTGTTCAAGCTAACTGATGCAATGACCTCTACTCTCAAATTACTCAAATACAGGTTTCTGTGTTCCACATCTCCATGTAGTCTCAAACTTTGCACTTTAAAACACAAAAACAAGAATACAGCAAATTTGTGTCTTATTTGTGGCCAATAAGACGCAGGAATAAAGAATCACTTGTTTATAAATACACAAATCAAACGCTACTAACTGACCCAGAGCAGGGCATCAATAACAGTTTAAATAAATAAGGACTTCCATGGAAAACAGAGGAGTGCTGAAGAAAACAAAACACCGATTCTTTTGTTTTGTTTTATTTTTTTGTGTATGTCTGAGCCACACATGGCAATGCTCAGGAATTACTACTGATGGCACTCACGGATCACTCATGGTGGGGCTTAGAAAACCCTACGCGGTGCCACAAATCGAACCCAGGTCGGCCAAGTGGGAGACATACACCCTGCCCTCTGCTCTCTCTCTCTGGCCCAATACCCATGTTCTTTATAAGCATGTGCCTTGACTGATTTCTGCTTCAGTCTTTAACTGCCACCGAGCCCTGGCAGTTAAGCAGAGTAACAGACCTCAAACATCAATCCATACCTCGAATGACGTAATTGTCCAGAGCAGCCTCCATTCTCTTCAGTGCTTCGGTTCTATTAGAACCATACGTGATTAACTGGAAGCAAACAAACAAGCAACAAAAACAGAATTTACACAAGGGTCAACCTTTCAGTACGACAAACAGGTCATCCTAATACAAATTATAATATTTCCCAATGAACTTTCTAGAAATTTCACAGGGCTCCTTCCACTTATCATGTGAAGCAGTTCAACTAAGGTTTTTCTTTAGTAGCTAGCAGAATCGAGTTCACGCTTTTCTCCTATTCTTCACTATCATTGGAAAAAACAATTTGAGACCAAAAAGAAAAATGTAATTGAAAAAAAAAAGAAAGAAAAGAAAAGGGCTAAAGAAATAATACAGCAGGGAGGGCACTTGCCTTGAAAGTGGCCATACATGTTTGATCCCCAAACCCTGGGTTTGATCCCCTGAGCACAGAGCCAGGAGTAAGCCCTGAGCACCACTGGGTGCAGATCCCAAATGAAAAACAACACAAAACAAAAAGCATAAAGAATTTAATAGGAAAAGTACCTAGTGCTAACCATGCGGGCTACACCAGGGACAACTGGCTTTTCCAAACTCAGCAGCTTCTGCTGTCCTGCCTCAGTTTCTCTGCTTCCTGATTTCAGTGAGCTTAACTGACTTCACTGACTTCAACCCTTCTTACGGAAGCGAAGGGATCTTGTGCTAGAAAAACAGGGGGAAGAGCAAAGTTGGAGTGATAGCTCAGTGGGTAGGGCACTTGCCTTAAATACGGCCAAGCCCTGTTCCATCCCCAGCACCTCATACGGTCCCCCAAGCCCCACCAGGAGTGATTCCCTGACAGCAGAGCCAGGAGGAAGCCCTGAGCACTGCCAGGTGTGGCCAGAAAAAAAAATCCTCATAACCATCAAAGAACAATGGAGTATACTGTTCTTTATGACTGTATGCCTACATACATATCTTATACAAACTACCAGTAGGCTCTTAATTATTCACAAAAGATTTTTGTGGTTCTTACATAAGCCAATATGTAGTTTACAGTGATTTGAATGTATCTTATTAGCTCTTCAATATCAAGTCATGTTGAAAATTAATTTGCAGGCTATTTATCTGAAAAGAAATATATTCCTCTAAAAATAGAATCACATCCATTAAATCCTATCTGCAATATTTTTGTATTTTAACAGCATTTCTCTTACCAAAAAAAACCCTAAACCTTATTTTAATGAAATCATTTAAAAGCTTAGGTTTAAAACAAATGTAAATGCTTGTTTCCTGCAACTACATAAAATGTACACTAGGGAAAAACTGCCTTAGGAAAGAGGGTTTGGAAGACCACCTCCTCAATGGACTTCTAATGCTTCTAAGAACATAGTGTTTTCTCAATAAAATCCATAGTTTCACTCCTTAAGTCTGAATTTTAACATTTTAGGGGCTGGAAGGATAGTACAGTAGGTAGGATGCTTGCCTTGCACACGGCCAATCAGGGTTTGATTCCTGACATCCCAGCCTATGCCTCAGTGCCCCCTGCCAGGAGTCAGGGGCCATCCCTGAGCACCACCAGTGTGGTCCCCCCGCCAAAAAAAAAAAAAAACAAGAACATAAAAGAGTTTTACATTTTACAAGATCTTATGATTCTAGATTCAAAATCAGAACATTAAAGTTGTTCACTTACTCTGGAAAGTCAACTTTCAAAAAGGCAGATGGATGTCTCAGAGTCTCACAGAACTTTGTCAGATTTATTTAGGAAATGAGTAATGGTGGAGAGGGAGTGAAGCTGTGACAAGTCCCCGAGGGGCTGTCCCTCCAGCACCTTGTCCCTTGGTTCAGGGATTCTGAGCTCCCATTTAGACAATCAGAAATGAACCAAACTTCCCTTCTGTCTCACAAGGAGCCAGGTGGGGCCAGAGGTCAGAGAAGTCTTTCACTGTGAGAACGTAGGCCCACTGGGGAGTAGGGAGCGCCCAGTGGAAACGCTCTCTTGAGAGACAGAAAATCTGCTTTCACTTTCCCAAGGGGCAAACATACTTGTTTCATTATGACATATGATTCAGATAAAGGCTCAATTCTCAGACCCTAAAACGGCGATTTCATTTAATGCATCCAGGATCTTTAACAGGAGCACACGGAAAGAAAAATCATTAAGAAGAGGAACTAACTTTTGAAATCATTGGATCATAATAAATGCTAATCTCACTTCCTGGTTGGATACCGCTGTCAACCCGCACCTGGAAGACAGAGAAGAGAAAGATTTAAAAAAAAAATTAATGAAATGAACTTTGCAGCGGGCAGATATGTCCCTCCCAATAAGATTCATTTCCCCCACACCAACGGGTCACTTCTAGCTCAGATAACGGTCCCAGTTCCAAAAATACAGAGACAAACTAAACACCAAGAGACTTTATTATCCTGATGTCATTATTATATAACATATTATATTATTATATTGGGTGGTACTAAAAATTATATACACACATATATACGTATATGTAATTATATGTGTATATGCATTATATATGTGTATATATATCATGTATATATGTTTGTTTTTAAATTCTCCCACTACATGAAGAAACTAAGAAATCACCAACAAAGGAAAAAGAAAAACTCAACCAAGCCCCGACTCCGCCAGGCGGGGCCGTGGCAGCTGCTGGCAGATGCCCGCGTGCAGCAGGGGGTGAATCGTGCCCTGGCTGGGAGTTCTCCCACAGTCCTGGCAAGGCCACAGGCCTGGGGCCATCCTACCTGCACCGCTTCCCTTTTCTGCTTCTCACCCTCTCCACAGTAAAGTGCCCCCCCCCCCCCCCGCAGCAACCCCCACTTGCTGTCATCCCCAGAGACGTTAATGTTTACACAGCTTTTCCTGAGGCCCTGCTTTGTGAGGACACGGCTCCAATTAGAGTTTCTGATTCTGTGATTTTCATGGAGGGAAAGGGGGGAGGAGGGGAATAGCACGAGTTCAAAATATTCTTTTGAAGAGCCTGATTGCTGTTACTGAGTCGTGGCTGATTCCCGTTCTCATCTCCCAGTCTGACGGCAGCGGTAAGGCGCAGAGGTCAGCCATGCAAAACTTTCCAAATGAGCAGTTGCCGAGGACGAGATAGTTATTAAATTACGGGGCCTGCGTTTGGGAATCTGAGGTATTTAAGAGCTAATCAAAACGCTGGAGGCTGCTACGTGGGTCTCAGGGGTCTAGAGGATCGAGGAATTTCGTGGAAGCAGCTAGAATGGGCCTTGGGTGGCCAAGGGGAGAAGGAGGAGGGGGAGAGGAGAAAGACTGGGCCCAAGTCTTCACCTGTGGGAAAGAAGCCTTTTAAAGGAACAGCCGCTCATCTGTCTGCAGCAAGGCAGAAAAAAGGTCAACCCAGCGGCTGTTAGGCCTTTAATATTTTAATTTAGGCAATTATCAAGGGACCACATGTAGAAACTCTTGTCTAGGATAGCCACATGAGGGAATGATGATGGCTTTATTATATGGTGCCATCAAAAGATAAAGCACGGTTGCATTCTCTTTAAAAAAAAAAAATCAGTGTTACCCTGTAAGATTTTAGAAGCTATTAGAACTACCAGAGTGTGTTTATTCCTGCATTTGCAAACACACATGCAAATAATGACTAAAGGTGTTTGCATTCACGGATAGGAAAATCTGAATTTTTAAATGCAAGTCATTCAATGGAATTAAAAATATGGTTAGCTCACTTAAAACAAACTTCAGGGTCACAAGCTAAAATTCTATGAAATTTCATGTTTATGAAAACTAGAAAATATAAAAAGGGGACATCTGTGGAAACTCTAAAATCTTGATCTAATTCCTCACTACCTTTCAACAGCCCCAAAAGAGCAATAGACAATTAAATCACAGAATAAAAAATATGTTTCTCAACTTGCATCTTCTACTTTCAGTAGCAAAAATTTGGAGAGCTAACTTTACCATCAAGTATTATTTAAAATGAGCTTGCTAGAGTTATGTTTAAAGTGAGATCGGTAAAAAGTTCTAAAACTTTATACCTGAAGCATATCCCTAACTATATGCTCCATAAAGTACTAGGTGACTTGCATGGAAATATTCCATCCAATATATCATCAAAATAACAGACAACAAAGAATAACTACCCCATTTTACTATAACTCATTGGTTAAAATTTTAAGTACCTTGAAAAACATCATCCTGAAAATTAAATTACCAAGGTCCCAGATTCATTATCCCTTTACTATTTACGAATATGATGACAAAGTACATAATTTTCATTTTAATATACAGAGTTAAGATATACATAGATAGATGAGAGATATGTGTGCATGTGTAACATATATAAAATCAACAAATACCTTTAATAACAAAACAGCATTTCCAATTTAAAATCATAAAATTGCATGCTCACTCTAACTTTTAAGTTTCTGCTTATGTAACTTTCTCAAATAGTAGCCAGACTTTTTCAATGTCGAATAATGAATTAAAAAGCCAAGACAAGTTCCCATTCCTCCAAGGAAACAAAGGATGTGTACACACACACACACACACACACACACACACACACTACACGGTTTTGCTCTTGCACATAAAGTTTCATGAATCAAGTCCAAAGGAACTGTTATCTATCATATAATCACACTTCGAGCACACAGAGTGAGCTTGCAGCCTGAAAATAACAAACGCACAAAACAAGGTTATCTGGGATGAACAGGAAAATCTTCATCTTTTCCCTGGAAATAAAGTCTTGGCTTCAAGAAGTACGTGGCAAAAACTAATCACGGGTCAACACTGGAATCTACAGCTCTTGTGACCAAAAGGGTTTCGAATACGAGGGAGCAGAAGGGCCTGGAAGAGCCAGCCCAGCGTGGGGGTGAGCCTGGCCACAACCTGAATGCCTCTGGCCCACCTGAACCTTCCATCCCCCGCAACAGCGGGCCCCGAGAAATGGACGGCTTCTTTCCTGTTCACCTCTCCCCTCAGCACAGCTCCCAGCCCGCCATGTCTACCTGACAAGTGACAGCCAATCTGATTAAATGCTTCCAGGGAGGGGACTGGGGGCCTCTATGACAGGCCAAAAGTGATCACCATGGAGATACATAATTACAGCTGTCAGCGCGTCCACTGTCCTGCTGACATCAATTTGATGGCGCCCAGCAATAATGATAGACAAAGCTTCGTGTGCATTCCCCAGCACCCAATCACTTTATCTATTCCGTGGTCCATTTAGCTGACATGCGACATTCACACAAGCAAATAACAGCAGTGAGCAGAACATTTAAGGCATTTTAATTGTTTTTTCTTTCTATGGATGGCTCACAACCGCAAATGTTATTACATAAAACTCCTGCGGCAGCATTAATTGAAGAAAGATTTGGTGGGACAAAGCCTGTAGGGGGTAGAGTTTGTCCATTATCACTTGTACTTTCAACAGGTCTCACGTTTGAAAATTGCAAATTGCAAAAACTTGCGAGGGCAAAATGTTTGACATCCTGCTAGCGATTATGACATGGTAGAAACTTCTAACAACTCAAGGAATCATTAGGCATCCTTATTTAATACTTTTTGCGTTTGATTAAAAAAATGTTTAGCTATGTCCCTCGGCTACTTGTTTTCTCATCTGCTATTTAGCGTCACATAATGCCTGTTAAGTCTTTACAATTTTTTTTTCTGCCTCCCAGCTTTGAACACAGCATGGCGCCTCCCAGCCGGGAAAGGGTCAAGTCCCTTTGGAAAGCACATGGGCAAAAACAATTTGAAAAGTGAAATAAATTGTGTATCCAGTAACATCTTCAAATTCAGAATTCTTCCTGTAATCTTGCACCAGCGCCGGGCGGGTCCTCAAACGGCATGATCTCCTTCACAGATGCAACGGCCTGCCCTCCACCAGCCAAGGCGATGTCACGCGAGGGAGCAGTTAGTACCTTGATTAAGAGAAAGGCTATGTCCTTGTTCTTTTTACACAGCACAATCTATTCAAAGAGCGACTATGAAATACAGAACAACTTGTGGAAAAAAAAAGTGGACAGTGATCACTTTTCTTTTACCGGTGTAAATAATAGGTACTTCTTAAAGTCCATGACAATGAGAGAATGGGGCACAGTTTGTTTCTTCTTTAATCCACTTCTATAAACAAGCTGGTTTGGTGCCTGGATCTTTTTGTGTCTGACTATCCGGGAAAGCTGCATCAGATTTAGTGAAATGACTAAATTGCAACACAGAAAGTTATTCTTAAGATTCCAAGAAATGTTTTTTTTTTTCAGTCTTAGTTTTCAAAAGAACTGGGAGCATGGTAACTTTACTCACTCAGAAATCACATGCTTCTGGTCTTCCTGGCAAGTTAATTCTGACTTTCCTATAAACTATAAAGCACGAAACTTTTTTTTGTTAGGTATGATTCTGCAAGAATTCCACTTGTCCTTTCATTTACACACTTTAAAGTTAACACACTTTAATAGAAGAGTACGGCAAAATTCCATATTTGAAGCTCTGACTATATTATAGCTGAATACTTACACCAGGCAAATGTGTGGGTTCTTGGTACTGAGATAATCTCCCAATAGACGGTAGGCCGAAAGACTTGTAGGGGTCCTGAAAGGTCAAAGGAAAGGAAATGCAGTCTCTGAAATATAAATCAGCACAAAGAAGGTTCGCTATTTTTATAAACCCAAGAGCTTTAATAGAGCTATTTCCAACACCCAGTCTTTACCCAAGAACAAACCTCCAAATACTGTTGTGCTACACACACCCTCTTGACAACAGAGCAGAGCATTTAAAAATCAGACACAACTGTAAGCAGAATTTAGTCTGACCTTGACTGCACGCTACTGAAACTGGTAACATTCCAACTTTTTATAAATCTTTTTAGAATGCCTTGGGCAAAAATAAAATAACCTAGGCACTACATCAAAACACGCTCAAGGTCAGAACAACAAATGTGGTATACTACAGATATTTGTTTTTCTTACTCTTAAAACAGTGCACATATGGTGAGAGTGAAGAATTCTGGTTCTTCAAGTAAAGACCTTAAAAGGGACTCTGCCTGTGCTACTGGAAATGTACACCATTTTTCACTATCTTAGATCATCAGAATAAATGTTACATAAGTCCAGTTTCATAGTGATAATGAAGAAAAAAATACTGACTGAAGTATAACAGAAAGCAAGCAGCAACAAACCAAAACGAATTCCCCAAGGTACCTAGGCTAGCAATTCCCAACAACTTACAGTGTTCTTAAACACAAATAGTACTCATTTATTTTTATGTCAGTGGGCCAACTTCAACGTCTAAAAGTAAAAGGCAATATAAAGCTTCCTTCCATTTTTGCTTTAATCATTTTCGGAAAAAAAGCATTTTCAGATGTCAAAGCTTACCCGATGAATATAGTCATAAAACCAAAAAACGTATTCGGCTGAGAGCTGACTAAAATCTAATGACTAAAATCACGAACAGCTTTATCAAAAAGCCCTGCCATTTAAATTTCAATTTTTGCTTTCACATAATCGGAAGGGATAAACTATTAGGGAAAAGAACTATTGGAGAAAAAAATCAATATTGAATTCACGACTAATGTGTGCACTGGGGAAAAGTTAAAAAAAAAAAAGAAAGAAAGAAAGAAATCATGGACCAACACTTTGGCTTATTTCAATGAGTCTGAAAACAAATGAACCCATGAAAAGCAAATGCAACCCCAACCTGTGGGTTACCAGGTCCCAGAATATTGAACCCATGCTCCACTGGCTCTTATGCTGCCCAGGAGCTATGCCTGCACCTAGGAAGCGATAAGGGAAAATTAATTACATTCCATCCTTCCCAGCTACTTGGAGCTCTACCACAGTGATCGAAGCTTCTCTGATTCAATTCTGTATGACAGACTCGAGGCCGGATCCCAGCCGCGAGCGCGCTCTTGTTGCTCAGCTGTGAGTGGTGGCCGAGCTGGGTCACACCACCCTTCTCCCCGCGGACATCATTCACTGTACCTCAGCATAAACCCGACACTCGACTGCCCAGCCGTTGATGGGAATATCAGCTTGTTTGTGCCGGAGAGGGTAGCCCTTGGCAACACGGATCATTTCTTGGACCAGGTCCAGGCCGGTAATGCATTCTGTGACGGGATGCTCGACCTGCCGAGCCAAGAGCAGCCGTCAGTGGGGGTGGCAAAGGCAAAGAAGCAGAAAGACCCACACCCCCGACGGGTGAAAGGCGGCCGATTCCCCTTCAGGCTGTGTTAAGCTGGAGGGAGGACACCCCCACCTGGGAGAATCTACCAGAAGCCTCTGCTTCCCGGCGTCCAAACCTGATGTGTGTGGGGGGGGGGAGGAACACCTATGAGAGCTCCGAGCAAATATCCCTATCGCTTCCCCGCTTTCCCACTGGACATGGAACGCGTCTGATTTTGACACAGTCTTCGCTGGAGAGCCACCTCCTCGGCGGCGATCCCCAGGAACCGGCCTGTTTTGCTACACTTAGCGTGGCAGCTGGAGCAGCAGAGCGTGGCTTGGCAGAGCAGCCGGCTGGCCGCCGCCTCGCCCACTTGCATGCTTTCACTAACCCACCCTGACAGGCAACCAGATTAGCGTAGGCTCGAATCAGCGCGGCCGAGCAGAAAGCGGCAGATGGGTCCGGCAGGTTGTTTCCCCCTGCAGGCTTAGGTGAGGAGCGCTGAGCACGCACAAAAGCCGGACGGGCTGGGAAAACGCCCTCCCTCTCAGCAAACTGCTGACAACGGCCGGGGAAGGGGCTGTTGGGGGGAATCCCAGGCCTTCCACAGCAGCACCTGGGACACACATGGACAAGATGAGGTTCTCGCTGCGTGTAGTCCGCCCGCGGCGACCGTGGGCACCTTCCTCACCCCAACTGGCCGCAAGGAGACCGGACAGCCAGCAACTGGCCTTCCCCAAAGTCTAAGTTTTAAAAATTTAAATACGACTCTGGCCACATCTGCTGCTTCGACAGCGATTTCCCGCCCCCCTCATCCAGATGAGGCACATTCTAAACCCACTTCACAATAGTTTCTTTCTCGTGACATGTCATATCTCATACACTCTGGGGCACAGGAAAAGGTCAGTGAACAAAAGAATCGTTCCCCCCATCTTTGACGGCACTAATTGAGGGACAGGACTTGGTCATTATAATAATCTTGAAGCTTATCATAAGCAGACAATGCCATGGTCTGAAAAAAAAAAGCTTTGTAAAAATAAACAGATGGCACCCATAATTAGCTCTGTGTGTGTTATGAGTATGTTTACAGTTTCAACAACATTTTAAGACATTTTGACATAGTTTTAATGACAAATCATCACTAAAATAAGCATCTACCCTTTCTGCAAAATAAATGCAACGCTAAATAAAGAGCTTATTTGATGGTTTAAGATATTTATTTTTGAGAGCGAAAGGATGGTTTTGCCAGATCCAAGACTCCGTACAAGAAAGGGATGCATGTAAATCGCCTCTATTTCCGCGTGAGCTGAGCCCACTACGGGCCAAGGACGTTACAGCGATACTATTCACACTTCCTCAGCAGGTGAGGAAAAGACAAAAGCTAAGGGAATGATGTCAATTCGTTGATGCCCAGTGCCCAGAAAAGGCCAGGCAAATAAATACATATCTGCTAACTAAACAAATGAGTGAACAAACAAACAGCTTCTAGAAAATAGCCCAAGAAGAGAGAGAGGCGCGCAGGATTGATATCATATCAGCGCATTGATGTATGACCGTTTTGCCTTCCTCAAGGAAAACCCTTAGTGGAAGTAGGTGGCAAAGACAAATGCCTAAAGGGGTCAGAGAGACTGAACAGTGAGTAAAGCGTTTTCGCCTTGTACATGGGTTTGATCCCCAACATCCTATATGCTTCCCTGAGCCTGCCAGAAGTGATCCCTGAGTACAGAACCAGGAGTAAGCCCTGGGTGCTGCAGGATATGGCCACCAAACAAAAACAAATAAAAAGACAAATGGCTATAAACTATATATGTCATCTTTTATAAAATGTATTGGTATGAAAATATAAAATACCAATTCATTATAAGATTCTACTTAACCTCAGAAAATCTCTCTATAGTAGCATAAGGAGAGAGGTACCTTAGATTCATTTGAATGGGACTGAAAAATGGACCTGCCTTGAGACCCAACTCAAGCATTACAGAACTAAATACATACATAACACTGTAGCACTGTAGCACTGTCCTCCCATTGTTCATCGATTTGCTCGAGCAGGCATCAGTAATGTCTCCATGGTGAGACTTGTTGTTACAGTTTTTGGCATATCGAATATGCCGCAGGGAGCTTGCCAGGCTCTGCCATGCAGGCGGGATACTCTCGGTAGCTTGCCAGGCTCTAGCACAATTATTTCACAATCCACATTAGTGAGCTGCAGCTCCCTCAAAAGCAATCCATCGGGTAACTAGTTGCAAATGGCAAAAACACCCTTCATAAAATTTTCTTTTTAATATCCACTTGGGTTTAAGCATTGTTCAAGTCTACACAATCAACAAACTCGTCTGGATTTTTCAGGTAACAAATACCTTTTTAAAGGAGTCTGCAGTTCTAAACACCTCTGAAAGAAATCTCTCTTAAAATATTTCAGAATTGGGGCTGGAGCGATAACACAGCGGGTAGGGCGTTTGCCTTGTATGCGGCCGACCCGGGTTCGATTCCCAGCATCCCATATGGTCCCCTGAGCACCGCCAGGGATGATTCCTGAGTGCAGAGCCAGGAGTAACCCCTGTGCATCGCCAGGTGTGACCCAAAAAAGTAAAAAAAAAAAATTTCGGAATTCTGAAGATCTTCCACGGGACCTGCGGAACATGTCTTTTAGCCCCTTTGTTATTCCTGTCAAAAAGCCTCAACTCTCTCTTTTTTTTCTTTTGCCTTTTGCCTTCTGGGTCACACCCAGCGATGCTCAGGGGTTACTCCTGGCTCTGCACTCAGAAATGACTCCTGGCGGTGCTCAGGGGACCATATGGAATGCTGTTAATTGAACCCGGGTTGGCCGCGTGCAAGGCAAACACCCTCCCTGCTGTACAATCACTCCAGCCCTCAACTTTGTTTCCATGAGCTGGTGTAGCCCCTCACCAGAGCAGACCTCACAGTCTCCCTCCATGGGAGGAGCTTCAGGGATCACCACAGAGATGGCTGAGTAGGAGACAAAACGGCCGTCAGACCAAAAGAGGATTCCATCGACACTCTAACATTATCTTTAAAAAGAAAGGGAAGGGAGAAGGAAGGAAGGAAGGAAGGAAGGAAGGAAGGAAGGAAGGAAGGAAGGAAGGAAGGGATGGCAGACTGACGGAGGTGAAGGAAGGCTAATGGAGCGAAAGGAGAGCAAGGTAAGGCCAAAAAGCCTGTCTCTCCAGACTCCAACAGGAACGAGCGTGGACTAGACACCCACCCCGTGTGGGCCAAGCTCCTAGTGTATCAGGAAGGAAACATATACTTTATGTCTATTTGGGAAACTCGGAGCAAACCAGAGCTGAATGGAGCTTCAAAGAAACGCCCCTCAGACTCAGAGTCAGCCGCACGCCCCCATGCTCTGCTCTCAGGGGCTTGGCGTGCTGATGGCGAGCCAGGCACTCCTGGCCTTGGCAGAGCATCTTCATGGGAAGAGACATCCCCGGAACCCACTTGTAGAAACAATACCTGGGGATATTAAAAATGCAAAACAAAACATCTTTGTGTGACTATTCCCACACCTGACTCCCCCACCATCCTCCCAGCAGGTTTCAGGAAACACAGAAGGGCCCGCAGGTCATGTAACCATCCACTAGACTACACTGACTTTCTAGGAGATAAAGCTGCTGATTCTGTCAGGGGGAAAAAAACAAAAACCTTTGCCTAACCTAACCCCTTGGAAAAAAAGATGGCTCCTATGAAAAAAAGCCAGAATAAGCCCTAAAATTCCTGCATCATCCAAGACAGATTACAAAGTGAGCTCCACTCGGGGACGCAGCAGTCATGAGTCTTTTGTCCAAACAGGTAAAAACAACGACAGTGACCAAATGCCACCCTGTGCACAGACTCCGGCTTCGTGCATACTGCTGTGGCCCTGGGCCTCCTGTGACTACCCCCCCCAATGGTTTCGGTCCTCAGGAGGCTGCTGATTCTGTGGTAGTTCAGGTCTAGCCTCTCAACCAACACTCTCTCTGAGTGGTGCTTCAGCTCATCTCTTCCTGCCAAAGCCAACGATCATGCTTGGGAAAGGTGACAGAGAGGTAAATTAGGAGTCGCTGCACCTCTGAGCTCTGAAGGTACCAAACTGCAACGGTGAAGAACGTTGGGGACGATGAATCCTCCCGACACTGTGCGTCCACATGCATGAGACCCTGACACTGCCAGATCCTCTTCAACCTTATTTCCTCCTTCAGTGCAAACTGGATGGTTCTAAAACCAGTGGCAATGATGAGTCCTTGTCAGGGTCACCCACTATCTTCCCTTAAGAGACCCTGTTGGTGGCCCGGGGCTACGGGTGGCCCTGGGGTGGAGAACCTAGCAGGACTTAGCCAAAAGGCGATCAAGAGTCTCCCAGCTCAGAGGCTGAAAGGAAAACACCACAACAGCTCCCATGGGACGGTCATGGGCAAGCTCACCAAAAAAGGTGAAGCCGAGCTTCAGATGGAAAATAGTAAATGTAACAGAGACACCAGAACCAGGATATTTTTGTCATAAAATAAATCAGTGACTAGCAAGGAGCCCAAAACTCTTCTCTACCTACCACTTTCCTTTTCAGAAAAAAATTTACTGAAAAATCCCACCCCCTCACTCCCCACTATCCACTGTTCCTCAAGGGTACTACCATACCCACACCACACATTCTCTCTCTCTCTCTCTCTCTCTCTCTCTCTCTCTCTCTCTCTCTCTCTCTCTCTCTCTCTCTCTCCATTCCACTGGGCAGTGGAGGGCTCTCTCCTAGTTTAGACTGGGCTGTGCTGACAAGCCCCATGAATATCCCGAGGTTCTAATGGCTTGGAGGTCAGTACAGGAATTTCCTCATCTAGGAAAAACTGCCATGCTTAGTCGGAAAGGGGAATTCACCTCACAGTTTCTTCTGACAAGTTTCAGGTAGAATCAATCTGGACAGCCCAAGGGGCCGGAGAGATTACAGCGCAGAAGGCCCTTGCCTGGCATGCAGCCAACCCAGGTTCAATCCCTGGCACCTCATATGGTCCCCCAAGCATTGCCAGAAGTGAGCCACCAGTGCAGAGCCTGGAGTAAGCCTTGAGCACCCCGGGGTGTGGCTCAAAAACAAATAATTTTTTTTAAAACTGAGGAAGAGCCAAAGACACGGGCAAAGATGGAAGATTAGAACAGAAACATGGCGGGGAAAGGATGTTAGAAACTCTTTGTACCATTCTGCAATTTATTCTATACATCTAAAATCATAAAAAATCAAATAGTAAAAATTAAAGCAACTCCAACAGCTTTTTGTTCTCTCTCATAAACCACTGTTTAAAACATGTCTGCCTTGATCCCATCATCCTCTCTTCCATCAGGCTCCCCTCTAAGTTAGACTGACCGGGCAGAGGAGGAAGGGGCTCGCTCTGCTTGCACGACTCAAGGGTGAAACATCTAATTGTGCGCTTTACCTAATCCTTCCTAAGACTTTAGTAACTCAGCAACAAACAGAAGCCTGCTCCTCCAGGGAGCCTGGGGAAAAAAATTCTCATTCTACACTTAAGTTTGAATGAAAATGGACACAGAGGGAGTTTTAATTTTAAGAGAGAGAAAAAAATCAAGGTATGATGAGAAGTCAAAGCAGCTAAACACTGACCAACTTGTCTGCTATGGGAAGGGCAGCGAAGCCACTGAAGCTCCCTGAATGGAGGGAGACTGTGTTGGGGTGCTTCTCAACCGGGGAAGTGGCCAGAGCCTCACTGCCCAGTCGCAGCAGTAGTGTGCCCCCACCCCACGATGATTCAATCCACCAGGATGATGAACGCAGTCCAGAGGACCCGCAGGATGAATGTGACCCCTCAATGCTGAACTCAAAGGCAGAGATACAGCGTGCCAGATGCTCAGGGCAGACACAAAGGCATGGGCCTGAAAACGTTCTGATGTTCGTATTAGGTCATTCTAAACTCCTAAGGTGGGCTGGAAAGATAGTACCGTGGAGAGGGCATTTACCTTGCACACAGTCAACCCAGGTTTGATCCACGGCATCCCCTATGGTTCCCCCGAACCCCTCCAGGATCAATTCCTGAGAGTAGAGCCAGGAGTAACCCCTGGACATCACCAGGTATGGTCCAAAAGCCAAAAAAGTAAAGTAAAGTAAAAAAATCAATAAACCTGTAATGTTGTGTCCAGTACACAGGTCTACCCAGACAGGTGCAACAGAGACGTGGCTTGTGGCAGTTCTCTTTGTAAGCAGAACAGGCTGGATCTGACTCTCGAAGCCGCGGTGATAATCCACTAGGAGGTATTGAATTGTATGATGGCACCTGGCCTAGCAGAGCACTATCCTGGTGAGCCTGCTGTTATTTCAGACTGAAAGGAGACCCAATGCCACTCCTTTTGGTTCAGGGAGATGCTTTGTCCAGAACAGTCAAACACGAACCCCATTAAAATCCAGATGCTCTCCCTTTCCGAGACAACAGGATTTCAAAATAAAGATCTAAAGTTATTTGATTTCGATCCACTGGACTCAGAGGGAATGTTGGAAAAGAGACGCCCCTACACTAATTCCCATAAAATAATGGTGATATTCAGCAGCAAACATGGTGAAGCTGCTATCCTAAAGCTTCCCTGGCAATTCTATCTCAAAAAAAAAAAAAAATCGAATGAAGAAAGAAGAGGGACATTTAGGGACTGAGAGTGTGTCCTCCACCCCATGCCCAGAATCCAGAATTCCTAGGATGAAACCCTAATCCCCCACCACATCTCTCTCTCTCTCTCTCTCTCTCTCTCTCTCTCACACACACACACACACACACACACACACACACACACACACCTCTGTTTGCTGGACTTGAAGAGAGCGTCTTTCGAGAGGCAATTAAGCTAAAACGAAGTCATCAAGGAGGCGCTAATCCAACACCACTGATGTCCTAAGAAGATTAGATGCAGACCGTCCACCTTAAATAGACCCCAGAGCACAGGCTGAGGGCGGCAAGCGAGGGCGGACTCCAGGGACATGGAGCGGGCCCCGACGGCAGAGCAGGGTAGGAGACTTGGAGCTCCATGCCGTGGGGTAAGGAGACTCTGCCCCTGGGTCTTCCTCTCTTCTGGCACCACTGGAAACCACTGAGCAACTGGAATCAGGAACAGAAACTCCAGAGGAGTCCCAGCTCAGAACCAAGCAAGTGGACCTGCTTGAACGCAAGTATGGAGGTGGTGGGAGAGAGCACTGCCGGCAGGGGCCCTCACGTGTGAGGCAGAGACTGGAGTTTGCTGTTCTCTGATCCACTTTGATCTGACTTGGTGCATGGAGCCCGTGAGAAGTGCTGGGAGGCGGAGGGCTGCTGGGCTGCAGCCCCTGAACCAGAGGAGACGCGGTTTTCAGACCCACTTGTCTGATTAAGAACATCTTTTAGGAACAGACCTCTGGAAATTTTACCTAACAGTTAGATCATTTCTTTTTCTTCTGTCAAACATAAAATAGCAAATCCAAAAACAGAAGAGGAAAAAGAGAGTAAAAGAAGTGAATAGTCCACTTGAAATTCTCTCTCTCAAAGTCAGGTTAATGATGCTGGGGAAACCGGTTAGTCACACGCAAAATAGGAATTTGGACCTCCTTCTAATGCCATGCATGCAAGTTAAATCAAAATGGATTAGAGGGGTTGGAGAGATAGCACAGCGGGTAGAGTGTTTGCCTTGCACGTGGCCGACCCAGGTTCCAATCCCAGCATCCCATATGGTCCCCTGAACACTACCAGGGGTAATTCCTGAGTGCAGAGCCAGGAGTGAACCCTGTGCATTGCCGGGTGTGACCCAAAAATTTAAAAAAAAAATTGATTAGAGACCTCAAAATCAGACATGAAGCCATAAATAATCCTGAGGAAACAGAGGTAGAACACTTCATGACCTTAAAGCTAGAGGTTCTTCAATAATTCCAAACCACTGGCAAAGCAAACTGAAAGGGCTGGGCAAATATCAAACCAAGAAGCTTCTGCACCATGAAGAAAGTAATGGCCAGATACGGACACCCACAAACGGGGAGGATACCTGCACACCCCCATCAGATACAGGGCCGATATCCAAGATAAAGAACTAGTAGAACTTGACACTCCCTCCCCTAAAAAAAAATCACATTAAAAACTGTGGGGGAGAGATGAACAGAAACCTGCTGAGAGAAGACAGACAGACGGCAGACAAGTATATGGAAATGCTGTGTTGGGGCTGGAGCAATAGTACAGCGGGGACGGCATTTGCCTTGCGCATGACCAATCTGGATTTGATCCCCCACGTCCCATATAGTTCCCCAAGCACCACCAGAAGTGATTCTTGAGTACAGAGCCAAGAGTGACCCCTGAACATCACTGGGTGTCAACCAAAGTGCAAAAAAAACAAAACTGTGTCACTTAATATCAGAAAAATCGAAATCAAAATAACAATGAGACATCATCTCACACCAGTGAGACTGGACACATCACAAAGAACAAAAACAACCTGTGCTGGCATGGAGGTTTGGAAGAGGAACCCTCCTTCACCGCTGGGAATGTCGAGTGGCCCAACCTTTATTGAAAACCATAAACTTTTACAAAGACTGAGGTTTGAGCTTCCATCGGACCCAGCAATTCCACTTCTGGACATCTTCTCCTAGGGTCCAAAGACTCAATATAGAAAAGACATTTGCACTCCTACATTCATTGGAACATTTACTCACAATAGTTCAAGGCTGGATACAACTCAGTTCCCAAGAGCAGATGAGTTCAAGAAACGATGGTACATAGACACAGTGGAATATTACTTGGCTGTGAGAAAGAATGAAATCCTGCAATTCACTACTACATGGGGTATAGTTAGCCTTGGGAGAGGGAGAGATGCAGGATGACCTTGCTCAGAGGAGGTATAGAAAGAATCACTGTAGGGGAATAACAATGCTCAAGGAAACAGACTGAGAAGTTCACTTCAGCAGGAGGCCAAGCACAGGAAAGGGGACGGAGGAGGGGCCCAGGGACAGCGTGGGCGGGGGGCGGGGAGCCAAACCCATGGGTGCCCAAAATTAAATTAAACAGAAAAGAAAAGAAAATGCAAGCCAACCAATCAATAAACCAGCTGGGCCAGCAGCAGGAGAGGAAACAGGTACAAGCCCCACCCACTCCCGCAGAGGTAAGGCTCAGGCAGAAGTGCCTCTGCTGCCCCTGGGGAAAGGGGAGGTGTGATTGTGGAAGGCCTCAGAGAAAGAAGAAAAACGCAGGGAAAAAATTCAGCCTCACTCATAATAATAAAAATATGAATGAAAATATGATAGTATCATTCACTGACATCCAAAAGTGGAAAGACAGAACAACTTTGCAACTGTATATTTTACCGTGATTCAATTAAAAAATAATAATTTTTTAATAGTCAAAAAAGTAGAAAGACAGGGGGCTGGAGCAATAGCACAGCAGGTAGGGCATTTGCCTTGCACGCGGCCGACCTGGGTTTGATTCCCAGCATCCCATATGGTCCCCTGAGCACCGCCAGGAGTAATTCTTGAGTGCAGAGCCAGAAGTAACCCCTGTGCATCGCCGGGTGTGACCCCCCCAAAAAAAAAGTGGAAAGACAAAAGATAGATCTCTTTCCTGTGAAAGGCAGCTGAGGGTCAGGAGTGAGAAAGATGGCTCAGTCAGGAAGTGGGGAGAGGACTCAGTCAGGGAGTGAGGAGATGGCTCAGTCAGGGAGTCAGGGAACAGCTCAGTCAGGAAGTGAGGGAGACCAGCTCAGTCAGCGAGTGGGGAGAACTCAACAGGCTAGAATGCAAAGATTTGTTGGTTTTAGTTTTGAAGCCAGCAGCTGGGAGTGCTCAGGACTTACTCCCGTGTCCATGCTCAGGGCTCACTCCCGGCAGTGCTCAGAGGATGTCAGTGGTAGTGGGAACAAAGCCAGGTCGGGTGTGTCCAACACAAGCACCTTCCCCCAGAAAATCTTCTGTTCCCTGGATCACATACATGGTATGCAGGAGCCCCAAGTTCAATCCCTGGCATGCCTGGTCCCTTCGTAATCACTGGGAACTTAGCATTGCCTATAAACAAAACCAAGTTCTAAAAGTGCGTCTTTCCCACCAAATCTACTCCCTCAAGTGGAAAGGGAGACACAAAGAGCCATCCCTGGGCTCTGGAAAGGCGCTCAGAGGTAGACCATTTGTCTAGCATGGGTGAGGCTAGACCCCACCCCGAAAAACAAGGTGGGAGGGAGGGATCAGTGACTAATTATACTATTTGTTAGGAGAAAAACACTGGGGGAAATATTAACAGGTAAACCAGTGAAATGATATGATCTACATACACCTGAATTCTAAAAGAACATTAAAAGGAAGGGAATTCTTGCAGCAAGACGGTGTTAAGAGAGTTTCTGCAGAAGAAAGAGAAATGATATGATTACAGTGTGGCACAGAGAGTCACTTTTATTTCCTTTTTAAAAAATAATTAACTCTTACTATCACTTGATCACTTGATCACTTGACTTCCCGTTAATCATCAATTTGCTCGAGTGGGCGCCAGTAACGTCTCCATTTGTCCCTGTTGCGTGCTAGTGTAGCCCAATGGCGTCTGTTCCTTCTAGGAACACGAAGAGCCTCAAACTGATCGTTTATGATCTTGATGAAGAAGTTACCTGTCAACTCTTACTATGGTTTAGGTAAACAGGATTACAGGAGTACTAAAATTTATGGTACTAATGTACAACGTCACTGCTCCCCACCATAACCAAAGCGTTCCAAGTCCCTCAAGCACCAACCAGAGTGATCCCTGAGCACCAAGCTAGGAGTAAGCCTGAGCACCAGTGGGTGTAGCCCAAAACAGCAAAAATAAAATGAAGCAAGCACATGAAGAGAGCACGGCTCCTTCTGACATGCGAGTGCCAACTGAACTGATCTGGACCAGTCACCCGAATCCAGAGGGGTACACACAGACGCGCCCCCCCCCCCCCACCGTCATGCACCAGAGCCCCTCCAGAAAGAGCAATGCTGGCTACATCAAATCTCACTCAGATGACACTGGGCAGACATGACCACGCACCTCATGGCCCTTCACTAAGGAAAACGTGTAAGCTGAGGCCAGAGAGATAGTACAATGGGTAGGATGCATGCTTTGCACATGGTCTACTTGGATTCAATCACCAGCATCCCTTATGCATACGGTCTCCCAAGCAATGCCAGGAGTGATCCCCAGTGTGCAGACCCAGGAGTAAGCTCTGAGCATCTCCAGGTGTGGCCCCCCCGCCCCCCCAAAAAAATGTACAAGTTGTGAAGCTGCAAAAAAGTGACAATTCCATCAGGAAATTTCAAAGAAAAAAAGAAGAAGAAAAAGAAAATTATAGCCCACTTAGCTCAAACTGAAACACTAATTAGAGATAACGTAAATCTGAGAAGAGAAAGAAGTTCGTGAATGTGCCTTAAGTGTGATAATTTAAGGTTAGTAAAGAAATTTGAATGCGAGAAAGTCTACTATTAAAAGAAACCCTGACTTGTCTATGTGATCTCAGAAGTTTCTGGAACATGCAGAGGGAACTTTCCAAGACTCTGTTCCAACTCCTCATCACGGAGGTTCAAAACAGAGCTATGTGGTGGTGGCAGGTCAGTGAGAAGGGAAAGGGAAGCACTGACCCTTAAGAGGGAAACACAACGTCTGAGTCCAGAGGAATCCACAGAGAACTGGGAAGTCAGAGCTCACACAACAAAATGCTGTTTAGGGATCCAGCTTGCAGTTGTGGAGTTGAAACCCAGGAGTGCTTGGGAGGAGGGGGGGGGTGTCACGTCCCAAAGTGCTGGCAGGATGGTGGGGGCCAGGGGCAGATTCCGGGGCTCCTCCATGCAAAGCGCATGTGCTCCAGTCCTTGGAGCCATCTGCTCAGCCCCTGAATGAAATTCTTTATGACTTTGGATTTTTTTCCTGAAATTCATTTATAATCTCTTTTAGAGGGTCAATATATCATTTTGGGGGGGAAGTTATCCAAGTTTTTTTTTAATGCAAGCACAGGGGGCCAGAGTGATAGTACAGCAGGTAGGGGAGTTTGTCTTGCATGTGGCCGACCTGGGTTCAATCCCTGGCATCCCATACGGTCCCCCAAGCACCAGCAGGAGCAATTCCTCAGGGCAGAGCCAGGACTAACCCCTGAGCATCACCAGGTGTGACCCAAAAAGCCAAAAAAATTTTTCAAATGCAAGCACAGGGGCTGGACTGAGGGTGCAGCAGGTAGGATGCTTGCCTTGCACACGACCGACGCAAATTTCAATCCCAGCATCCCATATGGTCAGACCCCTGAGTCTGCCGGGAGTGATTCCTGAGTGCAGAACCAGGAGCAACCCCTGAGCACTGCTGGGTGTGGCCACAAAACAAAAACAAAAACAAAGAAGACTTCAGAACAAATACTTTTTGGGGCTCGGGACATACTACAGGGGGGAGGGAAGGGTAAGATACTCGCCTTGCAGGGTCAGTCAGGGTTTGGTCTCCCGATGCCAATGCAGCAAGGAGTAACCCCTGAGCAGAGCCAGAAACAAGCCTTGAGGATCATCAGAGATGGGTCCCCCTCCCCAAAATGCAAGCACAGATACCTATGTGACTGCACTGAAGTTTTTTGTATGAATATCAACTAGATCTCGGAAGAGAAGAGTGCAGTCTTCTGCCCCCCACGCCTGACTGTCCTCGCTCGCCGGGACCCCTTGGAGGGGAGCGGGTTGAGCTTTCCTCCCTGCCCCGACCAGGGCTGCTGGAGCGGGTTCCGGGGCCATGATCTCCAAGCCTACCCGGATTTGGGCCGAGCATCCTCCACCCAGATCCTCCAAATTCCAGTAGGTGGGGGTCACACCCACCAACTGGCCCGCTGGCGCTGTGTAATCCCATCAGCGGCCAAGACTCAGAGACTATAAAAACCAGATCTCGGAAGAGAAGAGTGCAGTCTTCTGCCCCCGCGCCTGACTGTCCTCGCTCGCCGGGACCCCTTCGAGGGGAGCGGGTTGAGCTTTCCTCCCCGCCCCGACCAGGGCTCCAGCAGCCAAAGACCTCCAGGACCAGCCACCAGCATGCTGAGACCACTCTGAGCACACATGAAGGTACTGGCAGAGGGACAAAGTCACGCGGGTTCCGGAGCCATGATCTCCAAGCCTACCCGGATTTGGGCCGAGCATCCTCCACCCAGATCCTCCAAATTCCAGTAGGCGGGGGTCACACCCACCAACTGGGCCCCTGGTGCCGTGTAATCCCATCAGTGGCCAAGACTCAGAGACTATAAAAATCAGATGTCTGAACCGCGCGGCCGCATTTGCAGCGGCGCGACATTTTATTATTACATCTTATTATCTCATTCCTACTTTGGACAAACTGGCAGGCTACCGAATGTAGCCTGCCCACATGGCAGAGTCTGGCAAACTCCCTGTGGCGTACCCAATATGCCAAATACCAGTAACAATGATGGGTCTCATTCTCCTAAAGAGCCTTGAATATAATCTCAGGGCTAGGATGAAGGAGACGTTACTGGGGCCTGCTCGAGGCAATCGACGACTAACAGGATGATTTGTGATTTGTGATTTTGTGATCAACTTTTGGAGATTACACACCAAAAACCACCATGGGAAAACCATAGAAAAGCTCTGAGTTGGAATAAATGAGCCAAAAATAAATAATAAAACAAAACAGAAATAAAGCACCCTTAAAGTGCTATTTGTTAATTTTCCACATTCTGATAAATATCCCAGCAAAACGATCTGGAATCTCTTGGGTCTGGCATAAATACAATTTTTTTTACCGCCTCAAATTGCCTTCAGAATCATATTACAAGCTATTACTCAGTTCGTGACATAACGAAGTCTTCATTTTAATCGAGAACATGATTTCCCAGCTAATTATCAAATTAGTCACACTTAGTTGCAAAGATTCTTAATCCAAATCAAATTAATCTCCCAAATACAAACTATGGCTTCTAAAGATGCTCAGAACAATAGAATGCAGACAAAAAAAGGTGATTTTAAGTGGGTGTATCATAAGTTTTGAATAACTACTGAGTTAGCACCTGTGCAAATTCTACGAATAGATATTAACCTTTCTCTTTGGGGGGGCGGGGGATTTAGGCCACAGCCAACAGTGCTCAGGGCTTACTTCTGGCTCTGTGCTCAGGAAATCACACACACACACAAAAAAACCTTTGACATCTATACATATAATATTTTAGGAAACAAGGTTACAGTAGTGATAACTTGAATGATCCTGCTG
This sequence comes from Sorex fumeus, assembly GCF_029834395.1. Classification (NCBI taxonomy): domain Eukaryota; kingdom Metazoa; phylum Chordata; class Mammalia; order Eulipotyphla; family Soricidae; genus Sorex; species Sorex fumeus. The sequence goes on from NW_026606065.1 coordinate 29,573,157, forward strand.
TGTGACACCTTTCCCACCATCCCTGTGGCCGAGACTCTCGACACTGTCTTATGTCACTTCTAGCCCACCTCTTCCTTTCCTCCCTCCCCCATTTAGTTGAGCATTTTGTGCCCAAAAGCCAAGGGTCTGGCGAGCCCATCAGTACTGCCCATTCCCTTTCCCTATCACTGCATGTCCCACAGATGAGTGAGACCCCAGCTGTCTGTCCTTCGCCTCTGACTTATTCCACTTAACGCAGCACCCTCCAGCTCTAGCAAGTTGCAGCAAGTTGCAAGGTTCCATCTTTCCTTACAGCTGTATGACGTTCCAGTCACACAGAGACCCAATGAATGCCTTTCTTCCTTCCCCTGCCGAGGGACGTTTCAGCCTATCCTGGCTAAGATGCCATGAACATCAGATCTTTCTGAGTTAATGTTCGGGTGTAACTGGGGTACAGTCTGAGCAGTGAAATTGCAGGGTTACAGGAGAGCTCTCCTTTTAGTTTTTCTTCTGCTTTTTTCACTTCAGGGTTTTCAGTGAGGCAGTAGGAGCCTGCCAAACAGTGCTCAGGAGAGAAGCAGACAGTCAAAGACGAGCACAAGCCGATACCCTGATTTCAGAGTGCTCTTCTCACACAGGACAGAATCTTTTCCTCTTGGTTTGGGGGAGAAAAAAATCTTTTCCAATTTGTGATCATTAGTCATGGCAGCCCTAGAACTGGACACAAACCACATGCAAGGAGAAACAGGCCAAATGTCCCAGAAACTGTAGAGGGAGTTAGGGTCTGCGGGGAGAAACCAGGGGCGGTAAGACATTTCCACTGGCTGCAGGGTCTGGAGAGAGGGAACGGTGAGCAGCACGGGGGCTCAGGCCCAGCACACGCATGCAACTGACCCCAGGTCCACCCCCGGTGCTACATGGTCCCTGAAGCTCCCCACATTGGCCGAGAATCACCGGGAGGGCTCCCTGGCCTCCAGAACATCACTTAGGAGGCTCCAGAAATTAAAAAAAAAAAAGTTACAAAGATGAGACAAAATTATCTAGGCTGCCTGGGTATGCCTGATTCAAAGCAAGAACTGCACAGAAAAGCAAGGAGGCGTCTCTCACACAGCCAACAGCAGAGCTATAAGAAAGCGGGTGGCTGGGGGTGAGAAGGGCCAGCGACGGGAGGTCCAGGCCTCTAATGTGAACTTCGCTGCATGGCGATCCGTGATCAGGGCAGCTCTGTAGGGCCAGTCACAGTTCTGGCAGGGGCAAAGGGAAGGCAGGACCCGAACTGAGAACAGCAAGTTAGAAGTTCCAGGGAGAGCCTCCCCACTATCCCCAACGCCCCCCCACACACACACGCACACTCACTCACATACATGTACACAAACATACATACACACATACTTACACTCACAAATATTCACACACTCACACACTAACACATACACAACATATACATACACACTCACACATCACATATACTCACACACACATATACATACACTCTCATACATACACATACTCACACACACATACACATACACATACATATACTCATATATACACTCAAATACATGAACACACATACACACACTCACACACATTCTCACACACACATACACTCACATTCAACAGAGCCACTCCTAAGGGCAGCCCTGGCTCCCTTCTGTAGCAGTTTCCCTTCAGGGACCTCAAACCTAGAGCTCGAGAGGATTCAAGAAAACCAGCCAGAGCAAAATTCCCAACATAAAGTACAAAGTGACACAGTCAGGGACCATTAAAAGAACTTGAGATTCAGGGGGTCGGAGCAATAGCACAGTGGGGAGGGCACTTGCCTTGCATGTGGCCAACCCACGTTTGATCCACACATGGCCTCCCCTGAGTGCAGAGCCGGGAATAACCCCCGAGCATCGCCAAGCATTGCCCCCCCCCCCGAAAACAAACAAAAAAAAACCCCTGAGATTCAAAGAGGAAATCTTTACGTCACAGTTCAGGAAGTGGTTTTTGAGGAATACATGGATGAGTAAGGCCACAGGGAGCAGAAAGGACATGAACAGAGAGGGACGGAGAGGGGCAGAGAGGGGCAGAGAGGGGAGAAGAGGGGCGGAGAGGGGTAGAGAAGGGTGGAGAGGGATAGAGAGGAGCGGAAAGGGATGGAGAGGAATGGAGGGGGGCAGGGGGGGCGTTCCCATTACCTGGAGTCTCGTGTTCATCTCCAAGAAATAGAAGTTCTTCTTGGAGTCCACGAGGAACTCGACGGTGCCTGCAGAGCTGTACTTCACGGCCTTGGCCAGAGCGACCGCCTGCTCTCCCATTGCTCTTCGAGTCTCAGGGTCCAGAAACACGCTACAAGCACAGAAACATTTTTAAACCCGAATCAAGTGAGCTTCTGTGTGCAACGGAGAAAAACGTTACTGGTTGGCTCGGGTACGACTGCTAGTCTCACTCAGCAACGCAGGTTTCTATCTGCATGGAACACTCGTGGCATTAATGGGCATCACCTTAAAACACAGCATCTGGTGTGGGGTCCAACTGGCAGCTGAACCCTCCTCCTTAGACTGGCATCTTGGTTTATAAAATATACACAGAAACTGGCCGGGGAGATGGCACGAAGGCATGGAATGCAGATTCTGCATGTGGAGGGGAGGGGTCCAGGTAGAACCCCAGGACCACCAGGAGAAACCCCGAACACAGAAGCAGGAACCACCCCTGAGCATTGCTTGGCTAGGCCCCAGGATCAAAATAAAGAGCTAAGTCAAAGAGTGAATGATTAAATTTGCTGAAAGTTGCAAACTGGGTGAGCCTTGCCAACTAATAGAAAACTGGCACCCACTACTCATGAAGTTCTCTTTATTCACGGCAATACTTGCAAAGTTGCCCACTTCTTAAACTGTCATTATTATACCCCCGAACTGACACTCTCGGCATGTATGTTGTCATTAGTGACCAGCAGCAACAGAAAATCTGAGATTTCCAACATGCAGATTCCCTGCTCTGGGCAACCCAGCCCCAGCTGCCTTCTCGATTCAGCTCATGCTAAATCCGTGCCTGTTGCAGACTGAGTCTAGGGCCGCATGTTTTGTCTCTGGCTGGTGATTCCAGTGCTCAGGACGCCCTGAGCATGGTAACGGCTAGCCAGTGCTCCTAAGTACAGGACGCTGATAACCTCAGCACAGTCGAGATGCTGTGTTCAGGAAGATGCCACTCCCCAGCCCCCTGGGACCACAAGTCCAGCTCAAAGGAATCAATGGTATATGTTAAATAAGGGTTTCGGAGCCAGAGATATTCCTGCACTCTCTGCTGGCCCCTACAGGGGTTTTAAGCACTAGAGCATCACCTACTTCTCAAAAAACTAATATCAATAGGATCTGAGACTTCACCGTCATCTGTGATTAAAAATTTATTCATATCTGCAGCAACTGATTCCAGCAAGTATGGACACATTACAACAGCTACAGGGGCCAGGCTGATTAAAGCTCCAATCAGCCATGTCCCCTGGTGCCCAGTTAGTGAAGAGCAGGACTGGCACGCAGAAGGCAGTGCGGGCTTCACTCAGGCCTGGGGCTTGCGCCTGGCACGGAGATACGTAAAGCTATATACACTCAATCAGGGACTTCTATGTTGTTACTCTTTTAGTTTTGGGACCACACATGGCAGTGTTCAAAGGATGATGCTAAGTCAGATTAAACCCGGGCCTTCTACATGCAACGCGTGAGTTCAGCCTGTTGAACCTCTTCTGACACTTCATTGGTAACTTGGGGGTGGGAGGGAGACACACCTGGGGGTGCTCAGGGCTCACTCCTGGAGGGACTCAGGGGGCCCTCTGGGGTATCAGGGGTTGAATCTAGGTCAAGAACATGCAAGACAAGTGCCCTGCCTACTGTACTGTCTCTCTATCCCAAATTGGGGACATCAAAAACATATACAAATACCACCTGAGCACCCAGTGAGTGAGGAGAGCCTGGGAGAAGCTGCCCCAGCATGTGAGGGCTTGAGGGAACCCCAAGAAGCTCCAACAGGCCGAGGGTTTCCAAGGTGCACATCCCACAGACCACTTGATAAAGGGGCACCATCAACACCGGGACTTCTGCAGAGACCTGTCCCAAAGAGACGGGAAAGCAGGGGTCCAGAAAGCCCCATGCCCGGATGGAGGATGGACCTGGAGCCGCCAGCCCCTCACCATCCCCCACCCCCCACTCTGCAGCCTGACACCGTGGCCCCTGCTCCGGCCCCAGCAGCCCCCGGAGCTGATGCTGGTGGTCCTGGGGCCACACCGGCCAGCCCAGCTTGGCACCTTCACTGCCCCAGGCTCACCTGGGCGCCTCCTCCACCACTTTCTGATTCCTCCGCTGAATGGAACACTCTCTCTCATTGAGCCACAAAGCGTTTCCGTGTTTGTCACCTAAAACCTGGAAGGCAACAGCATAGCCATGAGAGGAAGCACGGCCCCTACAGGCCTCCCGCTCCCCCGGCCACTCCATGTGCCTGGAACACATGCTCGGACACACTCACACTTGCTCAGACATGCTAGCACATGCTCAGACATGCTCACACTTGCTCAGACACACTAGCACATGCTTGGACATGCTCACACTCAGATATGCTAGCACATGCTCAACACACATTCAGGCATGCTAGCACATGCTTGGACACCCTCACACTCGACACACTAGCAGATGTTCAGACACGTTCTCACCCAGATATACTAATACATGCTCAACACACTTGCTCAGACACGCTAGCACATGCTCAAACATAGTCACACTCACTTGGGCATGCTAGCACATGCTCAGACACGCTGACAGGCTTGGACAAGCTAGCACATGCACAAACACATGCACTCACTCAGACATGCCAGCACATGCTCTCACAAGCTTGCACTTGCTCAGACATGCTCACACATGCTTGCATGCACTAACCTCCGCCCCTCTTCCCCCAGGCTGCTCCACTCCAGACTCACTAGGACTCGCTTGAACACACTTTTACATTATCTCACAAAATCACACACTCAACACACGCGGCCACTGTGTGCTGGCGTTCAGAGAGAAAAGCCGTATTGACAACCGTGACACGTTGGATAAAGGACCCAAAGGACTGGGCCCCAGATTCCAGCCCCAGCACCACAGGAACAACCTCTGAGCACAGAGGCAGGAGTAGCCCCTAAGCACCGCACAGAAGCATTCAAAACTTTGTCAAAAAGACAAAGACAAAATCCTCAGTTTCCATCCCCAACACCGTGGGTCAAACTGCAGCATCCTCGTGTCTCCCCTGAGAAGGCTTACCGAGTGCTGAGGAGACACGGGCTCGAGGCGACAGCAGCCTGAGGAAGGGGGACCCCCTCTTCCCACTTCCGCAACCAATCACATGGCTATGGCGCAGGAAGGCCCGTTTCTTTACATCCCAGGGGAGCCAAGATGCTAGTTCACTTCCTGGGCTTTGTTTTTGCTATAGGGAAGTGATGAAATGTCTGAAGTTTATAGATATTATTATTTTTCCATTTGTAGCATAGGGAAATGAGTGGAGGTTGCCAGGTGATATAACACCCAGTAAAATTTAAATCTTAGGTAAATAACGGGAAAGGGTAATTTAAAAAACCTGTCCCAAATATGTCTGGAATACATTTGCAGTCATAAAAATGCACTGTTTATCTGAAATGCAAATTTAACGCATTATTGTAGCAGCTAAAGCTGGCGACCCTAAGAGAGACCCTTCGAGCTCCCTGCACGGAAGGCCGGGATGGAGGGCTGCACTTGTCTGTCTGCAGGATGAAAGAGTAGGTGTTCGTTACTAAAGACATACGCTACGCTCGGGGAGATAAACGCTGCTCTGGAAACCAGAGACTCGGCACTAATTTTAGCTCTGAACAGCCAGACTCCCTCCCTGAGTACGTCACTGTATTTTCTCCTGCGTTATAAATAGCAGGTACTATGCTGGGTTGGGGGGGATGTGAAATCATGATTGTAACAGACAAAGTAGCATCACACACAGACACACACACTCACTCACTCACTTGATCACAAAACTAATTCTTAGGAATGAGCCCTCAAAATTTGAAGAATTCGAGACAAGAAAGGCTTAGAGAAAGGAAATGCCGATGAGCAGGGCTTCCTCCCTGGGCCTCGGGAGGGTGGCGGCACGCAGGGCACCTGAAGGCGCTTTTGCTCAGGCTCAGCGCTCAACCACCAGGTGTGGCAGTTCTAGGAAGGTCCTAGCCATCCCTGGCACTGTGGCCTGGACCCTTGTGTCGGTGCTGGGTGACTCCGGGATTCCATGAGCACTATGTGAAAGGTACCCAACACGAAAACCAAATGTAGGGGGAATTATTTTTGTTTTGTTTGTTTGGGGGCCCCTCCAGCGGTGCTCACTCAGGGATCACGCCCAGAGGAACGCAGGGGACCACATGGGATGCCAGGGACCGAACCCAAATCAGACACATGCAAGGCCAGAGCCCTACCCGCTGTGCAATTTCTCCAGCTTAAGGGAGAAAATGTGCTCGTTTTGTTTGTTTGTATTTTTTTGAGGTAGCAACCAGCTCTCCTGGCGGGCTTGCAAGGCAAAGCAAATGCCCTCCCCACTCACTATCACTCTGGCTTCAGAAAAATGTTTAACTGTGACAAGCGCTCAAGGTTTTTTATTCTACTTAGCAAGGATGCAGCAGCCTCTGCCTCCGAGTAATAAAGACAATGAGCCAGAGTTCTCAGAAATAGTCCCCACGATTAGAACTAAGAATCAAGTTTGTGTTTCTCTCGAGTCCATGGCCTCCCAGTTCCACTTTGAGCCATACCCTAAGGTGCTCAGCTAAAATTCTGTGCCTGCTGAACCCAGTGAATAAAAGAGGAGACCGTATTACACTGTTCCAAAAAAGCACCTGTAGGGCGAAAGAGAGAAGGGAGGGGATCTGGAGGCACCAGGAGCTATTAAAGTGTACTCGGACCTGGGAAGAGGCTCTGCGCAGGGCACTGGGCTAAAGCGGGCAGAGCTGATGGCCGCACACGACTCAACTGAGCTGCACTAGCCGACCAAAGTCCCAACAGCTCTGCTCACTTCCTGCACGTGCCCCTTCTGGGGATTCTTGCAAGATTCCCTGGATTCCCATTCTCACTATGTGCGCTGTGGTGATCTGAGAGCCCTGATTTCCTGAGGTCGTGATACACTTGTGAGGGGGTACCACGGAATGTGGCAACAGTACTCCAGCCAGGTGTGCACACACAGCAGTTAACTCCGGCCATAAGTGCTAAGTACCACAAACTGTGGCACACAGCAGTTAATTTGGGCCAGGAGTGCTAAGTACCACAAACTGTGGCACACAGCAGTTAACTGCAGTCCTGAGTATTAAGTACCAAAAATTATGGCACGCAGCAGTTAACTCCAGCCATGAGTGTTAAGTACCACAAACTGTGGCACACCATGATTAACTCCAGTCACGCTTGCTGGGTTCCACCGACTGTGGCACACAGTGGTCAACCCAGTGTGAGTGACTGCTGGGTAAATTCAACTGCTTCACACACTTCCTGGCCCTTCCGGTCACTCTCCTGGCTGCCCAGAGTCCCCGATCCCTGAACCCTGACAAGACAGTGTGTGGCCCATTATCTGCAGGGGTCAGCAGCTACGTGGGCTGAGACAGCCCCCCTACCCCTTTCCAGAGAAGCTGGGACAGCAGCGAGGAAGCGGAGACAGATCAAAGGCCACTCTCCGGAGTCAGCTGGCCAGTTGTGAGTGCAAAGGGAAGAAAAGTGCTACTCCAATTACACAGATGTCCTTGGAGACACAATCTTATTTCTTACTTGAGATACAGTTTCAAAAACACATGTTGCTGCAATTTTAACTGACTGGTGCCACTTTTGTAGCCATGCTATGTCAAATTAGCTCTGAGTGAATCCTGTCAGAGAATCTCAGCCAAGTCCATCATCCTCTGTCTGATTTCGATACTTTCTTTTGCCTCTCCCAAGGTGTTGAACCCCATCATACTTTAGCAGCTGAACTAAAATACTTATCTGGGGCCAGAACAATGGTACAGTGGGTACGGTATTGGCCTGGCATGTGACCAACCAGGGTTCAATCCCTAGTACCCATATGGTCCCCCAAGTCCACCAGGAGTGATCCCTGAATACAGAGCCAGAAGACACCTCTGAGCACTGCTGGGTGTGACCCCCAAACTCAAAGATAAATAAATAAAAATGTAATAAAATGTCTATCTGAACTACCTGTCTATCATACATATTTCTCCTTTCACACTATTTCATTTTATCTTAAACATAGCTGGACAATTCATTCAAAACAGAAGAAAGTATTTCCAATAAGAAGAGGTGATTTTTTTTTCTTTAAAAAATTTTTTTAAACTGAATCCCCCCCCCCAAAAAAAAAAGGGCTGGAGCAATAGCACAGCGGGTAGTGTGTCTGCCTTGCACAAGGCCAACCTGGGTTTGATTCCCAGCATCCCATATGGTCCCCTGAGCACTGCCAGGAGTGATTCCTGAGTGCAGAGCCAGGAATAACCTCTGGGCATCACCAGGTATGACCCAAAAAGCAAATAAATAAATAAATAAATAAATAAATATTTAAAAATAAATAATAAACTGAATCCCTGTGAGATACACAGTTACAAATTTGCTCTTGACTGAATTTCAGACATACACTGTTTCAACACCCATCCCTTTACCAGTGTATCTTTCCCACCGCCAGGAAGACGTGATGTTATCCTAAAACCATAACAATCAGGAAACATATGAAGCTGGACCTACCTGGATTTCTATGTGGCGAGGGTTATCAATGAATTTTTCTATTAGCAGTCGGTCATCGCCAAAACTAGAAGCAGCTTCTTGAGATGAAAATCTAAAACCATCCCTGTAAAAGAAAACAGAAAAATCTAAGGACAAAGACACAACCCACAGTGTCAAGGAAAACCTGCTGTCTAGTGATGTTTAGTGCAGCCCGGGACAAGGCACAAAGGGTGGTAACACATTCCTGTGTGCAGGAGGTCCGGTTCAATCCCCTCCACCACTCGGTCCCCTGAGCAATACCAGATATACCCCAAAAACACGTAAGTGAAAGAAATACATAAATAAATCTTAAGAGTGGTTTACTTTGGGCCGGAGCTATAGTACAGCAGGTAGGGTGTTTGCCTTGCATGTGGCTGACCTGGGTTCAATCCCCAGCATCCCATATGGTCCCCCAGCACCGCCAGGGGTAATTCCTGAGTGCAGAGGCAGGAGTAACCCCTGAGTATCGCTGAGTGTGACCCAAAAAGAAAAAAGGAGAGTGGTTTGCTTCTTAAGGTAGTAGAGTGGAGAGGGCATCTGCCTTGCAAGCGGCCGACCCAGGTTCGATTCCTGGCATCCCATATCATCCCAGGAGGGGCTAGAGCCACAGTACAGCAAGTAGGGTGTTTGCCTTGTATGTGACTGACCCAGGTTCAATCCCTGGCATCCCATAGGATCCCCCGAGCACCATCAGGAGTAATTCCTGAGTGCAGAGCCAGGAGTAACTTCCAGGTGTGGCCCCAAAACAAACAAAAAGAATGTCTTGCTTCTGAACAAAGCACAGAGAAAGTCGCTTAATAGAAGAACAGTTAAATTCACTTTGGTTGGGCTGAAGCGCTTCTGCTTAGAGATGCTGTGGAGAGTTATTTCATCTCCCTGGTCCTAGATTTTATCAAGAGAGAAAAATGCCAGGACTGGCTGAAGAGAGAGTACAGTGAGTTGAGTATTTGCCTTGCAAGTCACCAACCATGATTTGATGCCCGGCATTGCATATGGTCCCCACCAGCAGTGGTTCCTGAGCACAGCTTCAGGAGCAAGCCCTGAGCACTGCCAGGTGTGGCCCAAAGTTTCCCTCCCCCAAAAGGAAGGAGAACGCCAGTGCTTTTCACAAAGTGTTAAAATGGAACATGCCATACAAACCTCATGAGTTTATTTCTTCAATCCCAACACAACTTATTTTCACAAATAAAAAACATAAACAGGGGCTGGAGAGATAGCACAGCGGGTAGGGCGTTTGCCTTGCACGCGGCCAACCCAGGTTCGATTCCCAGCATCCCATATGGTCCTCCGAGCACGGCCAGGAGTAATTCCTGAGTGCAGAGCCAGGAGTAACCCCTGTGCATCACCAGGTGTGACCCAAAAAGAAGAAAAAAAAACATAAACATGTACATTCACGTGACCCTTAGATTATGAAGTGTAGCTCCACACACACAGAGGGGCTGGAGAGATAACACGCAGGTCGCACAGGCCTGGCGTGTGGCCAACCTCACTTCAATTCTCAGTACCACATGCAGAGTCACATGACTACACATGTTTAAGGTTTTTATTTGTGAAAATAAGCAGCAGCAGGGGTCACTCCTGAGCACAGAGCCAGGTACGGTCCCTACCTCTCACCCCAAATGCACAGTGCCTACGTCGAGTCCGTAACTGGATCAGAACACTCACAAAGACAGTGTGTGAGAAGGAATGATCCTTGAGGAGTCTGAGGACTCTTTCTGATATCTCCAAACACACCGTTAAATGCAGCGTCCTATACACTCCCTGCAACTTTAGTAAACTTCTTTAAAACGGCTAAAACTTCCTGATTAACTGAAAGTGTTTCATTGGATTTTTTTTTTTTCATTTGGCTTTTGGGCCACATCTAGCAATGCTCAGAGGTTCCTCCTGGCTCTGCACTCAGGAATCACTCCTGGTGGTGCTCAGGAGACCATAAGGGATGCCGGGAATCAAACCCGGGTTGGTCACATGCAAGGCAAGTGGCTTACCTGGTATACTACCTCTCCGGCCTTGAAAATGTATAATTTTTGAAAATAAATTTGATGATTTCTTTACATTTCATTTCTAATTTTTAATAATTGAAATTCCTACCATTATGAAATAAAACTTACTAAATTCATACATTATGAAATGGGTTTTATCGGTCTATTAAAAACTCAGATGCGGCTCCCCAAAACCAAGAATATAATTCTCCAGACATTATATTCAGAATAACATTTAACTTAATTCACATGCAACTGCAGTTTCTAAATCTTCATACTCAACCCCTGTATTTAATGTACAACATTAAAATTCTTCCAATCCTTTCATTTACGAATCACAATATTAGAAATAACTCATTTGTGACTGTGCTTAAAAAATACAACATTGCAAATAAACACTGAGTGGAAGATAAATTTCAAAGCTTATTGCAAAAATTCCTTTTCCTCAGAGTTCTCAGGGAAAAGTATCGGTTTTCTTCGTCTTCCATTACGTTTTTGATTTAGTGGAATGGACTCAGATCTCAGGAGACGGAAACCTCAAAGAAACTACAGTACAATGAATCACTGTTTTCAATACCATAGGACCAACTTTTTATTAGACGGGATACAATGATTCACAAAGGAAAAACAGAACACTTTACAGGTTGTCTCTGCCGTAATGACGGAGAGGTTTCATTTTGCAGTCAAACCAAGCCCGCCAGAAACAAAATCAAGGTAGAAAGCATTACTAGCGTATTTTAGAGCTATTGAAAAATTGCATCAATAACATCACGTTACACTTGGTTCAAAATTCACTCAGTAAGTACTTGCTAATCATGAAACTCTGTGCTGAGGAATATTTAGCAGCTGGCTATTAAAAAAAATATATATATATATAGGAACTAGTCTGCCAGCCTCTAAAGCCTGAGGGTGGCGGGTGAGGGTCTGAAACTGCCCCTTCTCCATTCACAGCACAACATTTCATTCAAATCTGGACCAGGAAAAGAAAGCCGGGAGTGACCATCTGAACTGTTTGGGGAGACTTTCCACGGCAAGGCTCTAGCGTATTACAGCGGAACAAGCATGCTTCCAGTTGTTTGCTTATGTTGGGACCACAGTGGCCGCTGCTACTCCTGGTAGTTTGGTTTTTTTCTTTTTTCGGTTTATTTTTATGTCTTGGACCTCACCCTGCAGGACACAGGGGCTACTCCTCCTGGCATGATGCTTGGGAGACGTTGACATGCCGAGGATGGAACCCGGGTCTCCCGCCTCCAAAGCAAAGGCTCCAGCTCATGGTGCTCCTCTCTGCACTGGAGGCTCCTCTAAGAAGCTCCTCGCTTCCTCGTGATAGAGGGCGGCTCCTCAGAGTCCCCAGGATGCTGGGAGTGTGAGCTCACTGAGAGTGAAGGGACCAGGCAAGGGGGATGCTGGGAGTGTGAGCTCACTGGCAGTGAAGAGGCCAGGCGAGGGGGGCCCTGGGTGACTTCAGAAATGGACAGCTAAGCTGCCTGGGTCCAGGCTGCCCTTCCAGGGGGCAGAGCTGTCCACTGGCAGCAAGGCTAGACATCCCTCTTGGAAAGACAAAGCCCAGGAGAATGGAATGTGTGGGCTCAGGGCAGAGCTCAAAGGGACAAAGCACATGCCTGACATGTATGAGACCCTGAGTTTGATCCCCAGCACCGCAAGATCCCACTATGAGCTCTGGACCCAAGCTCTGAAACCTCAAAAGCCTGCCCGCCTCGGCCCATTTTCCACAGGAGCACCCTGGATCACCTGCTGGGAGTGACCCTGATGAAAATAATAATAATAATAATACAAATTCAAATGGAAAAGAGAATAGATTGTGCAAGAATAGGACTATGCATTATGTTTATGTTATGCAACAAGGGGGCTATATATTTGCCTGCACGCACACACATGTACACACACACACACACACACACACACACACACACACACCAAGGCAACCAGATCTAAAAAAACCATTCACACAGAAACATATGAAAATACCACAGACAGATGAGTTTCTAAATCCAAAAGAACACAGCCGAGCTGTGGAGAGAGGCCTCCAAGGAGAATGGAATTCAGTTAATACGCGCCTGCATCTAGGAAGCCACAGGCCCCATGCCCAACCTTAGCCCCAGCCTTAACCCCTCGGCATTTCTAAAGCCATCTTAACAAACGCCTGATTCACACACACCAACGTGAGTGCCAGGGAGGCTCAGAGCAACAACAATGCAACAACGAGCCATGGCTGGCATGGCCACCATGTGGATCCAGGCCTCCGTGAGTCCTGCCTGCCCCTTGCAGGGTGAAACGCTCTCCACAGTTCCGCCCGCACTGGTGAGGGCCATCATCAACGTTTTCCCCACAGCCTGTGACAGCAGCTTCCCAGCTGGGCATCGTGTCCCATCAATCACCAACAGGTGGCCAAAGGGAGCCTTGGGGCATGCCAGGGGTGTGGGTGCAGGTGGGGGTGCAGACTTGAAGAAGCACTGGATGCAAAGGCTCACACCTGGGCTGGCCACATGCAAGGCCAGCACCGTTGCCTCACCCTGTTCTGTCTCACCAGCCCCCGGAGCAGCCCCTGGGAACCTAAGTCACAAACTCGGCAACAGGTCCCTGCCTGAGACAGACAGAGAAGCACCTTCCCCTTTCCCTCCTGTGCAGGCTGAGCGTCCTCTAACGAAAGGCATGATGACTAGGAGATTGTAACAGCTCCGCGATTGTGACTTCGCTACTCCAAACCCTCCGACAGGGCCAGAGAGAGAGCAGAGGGCGTTAAAGGGTGCGACACGGCTATGGGGGACGCCAACTCCATGCTGCTGCCACTGCCTGGACCCCAACAACCCCGGGCACGGCTCCAAAACAGAACCTTCCAACTGCTCCTAGCCTCGCTGGGCTGGTGGACTTGCTCTTCCTCTCTGGCTCCTCCTCTCCCATCAGGGCCCACTGGCTGCTCCTGGAGCCTTCCTGAAGTCTCCAGGCTCCAGGACTCCCTACAGGATGAGCTTCAGGACCGGGCCACGCACAGGAACGTTCCTCCCACCCCTTCCATTCCTCCTCAGCCTTCCACTTCAGACCGGGACTCGCTTAGGTATGTGCCACTGTTCTTCCAGCCAGAAAAGAGTTTCTGGACCCAAAGTTCATGCCACAGAACCACGGAGCACAGGAACCTCTTCATACAGGCCAAAATGGCAGTGATGTAAATGCACAGTCAGGAAGAAGTGATGATGCTATGCATAAATGCATGACAGAGAAACTGCACAGGGAAAGTGTACAGGAATACAGGAATCAAGGGTTTTCAATAGCACAATGTGAATGGCTGGAGTGACAGCACAGCAGGGAGTGCTTTTTGCCTTGCACCTGGCCACCCTGGGCTCGGCATCCCATATGGACCCCGAACACTGCCAGGAGTAATTCCTGAGTGCAGAGCCAGGAGTAAGCCCTGAGCAATGCTGGGTGTGACCCAAAAAACAAACAAGCAAAATTTAAATGGTTTAATTAAAAAAAATTTTAGGGGGCTGGAGCGATAGCACAGCATGTAGGGCACTTGCCTTGCATGCGGCTGACCCAGGTTCAATCCCCAGCATCCCATAGGATACCCTGAGCACCAACAGGAGTAATTCCTGAGTGCAGAGCCAGGAGTAACCCCTGAGCATTGCCGGGTGTGATCCAAAAAGAAAAATAAATAAATAAAATTTTTTTAAAAAAAATTTAAAGCACAATTTGAAGCAGACGATTTGGTTCCTTACTCTTAATAAGCTCCAAGTCTACTAAATGATCTATGCGGGCCATACAATGCTGGAAGTAAGGCCCTGGGTGGGTGACAAGTCCCACACAGGCTACTACTGCCACAGTCATTGGCTGGATCCGAGAACATGCACATGGTCTGGGTCTGAGGCTGGCATGAGAGACGGGGCTTTTCCCAGTCCCAACCCATGATCACCAGCCTCCTCTGGGTATCTGTGAATCCGGGCGCTCACAGACGAGCCTTTCTGCACAGGCCCACACCCAGTGGCCATTGGAGCATCACCCCCAGGGCCCCAAGCATGCCAGACCTGTGCTCCACCACTGAGCCTCAGCCCCAGCCTCAGGATCCAGAAATTCAAAGATCAGCGACCCAGGAGCATGATTTCACTTCCCCGGAGAATATGGTCGTTTTGTCTGCCGCTACCCGGTGCTGTATTTCTGGAATCTAATACACTGCCTGGCCTCTCACAGAGCTGGGGATGGGAAACCTCCCCGCACCTCCCTGTTCTTTGGGAAGCCTGGCAGTCAACCCATGAACGCCTCTAGCGCTAGATAAGCTCATTCATCTGCCATGATCCAGAGACTCATAGATGAATCTCAAAGAATATAAGCTAGTTGCAAAGATGCTTCTGGACTCCCTTTCAGGCTCTGTTGTCCAGGGCATCCAAAGTCACCATCCAGTTACAAATTTAACTCCGGGGGATGGAACAATAGCACAGCAGGTAGAGCATTTGCCTTGCATGCAGCCGATCCAGGTTCGATTCCCAGCACCCCATATGGTCCCCTGAGCATCACCAGGAGTAATTACTGAGTGCATGAGCTAGGAGTAATCCCTGTGCATCACCAGGATGACCCAAAAAGAAAAAAAAAAATTAACTCCAGCTGTACACTCAATTCAAAATCTGAGAGGCTCCCTAAATCTACTCAGACTCAGGGGTTTTCCTCCAAAAATTTCTTCTCTTCAGATCACCAAGATGAGGCATTGAGGTATGCTGGGTTATTTTTTTCTTTTTAAGTTTAAAAAATTAATTTTAAGGTGCCAGAGTGACAATAAGTACAGTGGATAGGTCCTCTGCCTTACATTCAGCTGACCCAGGTTGGATCCCTAGCACTGCTAAGTATGTTCCAAAAATCAAAATAATAAATAATAATAAATTTTTAGGGGACAGAGAGAGAGTACAATGGGGTAGTGTGCTTGCCTTGCACAGAGGTAACCAGGTTTGATTCTAGGCATCCCATGTGTTCCAACCCCACCAGGACTAATCCCTGAGTGCAGAATCAGATGTGGCCCCCCAAACAAAAAATAATAACTTCTGATTATGTGCTGTTGGTCTGGGGTGGGGTAAGGACATTCTATTTTGTTGTTGTTTTTGTTGTCGTTGTTGTTGCTTTGGTCTAGGGGTCAGACGCAAGAGTGCTCAGGATTTCCACTGGCTCTGTGTTCACGGATCACTGAGTCCTGGTTCAGCTGCATGCAAATGTTATCTATATTATCTCTCTAGTCCGTGCTCTTGATTTCTAAAACTACTCCACAGAAACTGTTCTAAATTTACCAGAGATCATACAAAGAGTATGCATTAGTTCAAATTCAAAATGAAGTTATGTTTCACACATGAAATTACCAAAGTAGTTCATTACTTTTATAAACAAAGGAAATGGAGCACACACTGAAAATGCATAAATGAAACAGTGACGGCTTGCAAGCATATTGGATTCAAATCTCTTGACTAGGTTCAAGAATCATGCATCCCACTGTGAGCCACTTTGGCCTTTTAACCATGGGCATAATTAAGAAAATAATAATAATAATACTTGCAAGACTAGAACTAAAAATCAACCCTCTGTAAATGCTTGACAGAAGTAAAAACCTTTCTATACATTGTAATCATCATCAAAATGCATAAGAAAGTTTTGTATGTCCTTTCCATGCCTTCCCACCTCAGAGAATATAAAATGAGATGGTTAATGTAATTACTCCATTATGTTCCTGGGTATCTGTTTACTTGTCAGTTTAATGAAACTCTGGTAACTGCAATTTTCATCTGAAGTACATTTTGGACAGCATCTCACCTGGTCTCTTCATCATCCCAAGCGATCCGCATGCCTTTCCCGCCGCCGCCCGCTGAGGCCTTGATCATGACTGGGTACCCTAACAGCAGGGAGGAATTAGACAGGAGTTCAGACTTTGATCATTTGGATGCATGAACATGACAAGTGACCACATGCTCAATAACGCAGAAGACAATAATTTATTTAAAAGTTCCTTTTTTAAAACTTGGGAAAATAACACCAGTGGACCGGTGGGGGAGGGTGTTGGTTTTGGTGTTTTGTTCTTAACATGTTAAGTGCTGTGATTTACAGTACTTTTTTTTTCCCCATAATGACCATGTGGTCTGGTCATTTAAAAAGAAAAAGATGCCTGTGTTGATAAATGTAACATTTTCCAAGTAATTACATCATAAACTAAGAAAATTAACGATCAGACAAAAGTAGACATAGCTCTAGTATGAACCAAACAAAGATAGGAGTTGAATTATAGGGCATTAAGGAGCAACCTGGGTGATTCCCCCAAAACTGCTATCTACGCCCACTGCAAACTAAATTCCTCTTCTTAGCCGGGATGATTTATAGCTCCTCGAGCAATTCTCATCTGAGAAGTCATGGGGAGCTACTATAGCTTTGATCAGCAAGAACAGACTGGATGGTGGGGGGCCACCAAGCTGGGGTCTGCTCTCGGCCGGGCTCAAGGGCCCACAGATGTTGTCACCCCAGTCCACGGGGCCATGGCTAGTGATGAGAACCAAGACAAGCGACAGTCATAGTTCACATGTTGAGGAGGAAGCTAAAACCCTAAACGGGCTTCAGTGACACAGACTGGGCCCCTGGGACCGGCTTGGGAAGGCCGCCAGCGTCTCCACACACAGAGCTTCATCACGAGTGCCTGTTCCTCTCCTTGTGAAGGTTCCCTGAGAACAGGGTGGAGGGGGGGCACTCGAGTCTCAGCCCACACGCTCACAGTCTTCTCTGATGCAAGAAGAGGCATGTGCAGATGTGCATGCAAGTCTGTGCATGTGTGTGAGTATACATGTGTGTGCATGTATGTGTGTGCATGTGTGCTGTGTATGCACACATGCACACGCAGGCAGCAGGGGGTTAAGGGTACTTCCTGGCCTGGGTTGATCTAATGAAGCTCCGAACTCCAGCTAAGGTATGCAGAGAAAAAACCTACAAAACTACTTCCCAAAGCCACAAAGACTCACTCTCATTGCAACCAGGGAAGAATGACACATGTCTTAAGGGATTCCAAATTGGATCCACTTTTAAAGTTCTGGTGCTGAGGTTGGAGCAATAGCACAGTGGACTGGGCATTTGCCTTGCATGAGGCTGACCCAGGTTCGATTCCTGGTATCCGATGTGGCCCCCAAGCACCACCAGGAGTAATTCCTTAATGCAGAGCCAGCAGTAATCCCTGAGCATAGCCAGGTGTGACCCAAAAAGTTACAAAAAAAATTAAGTTCTGGTGTTGCAGACCCGTGGTGGAGCACAAGCTCTGCATGTGTCCTGTGTTCCAGACCTAGGACCTAACACAAGAAGGAACCACAAGATGGGACGGAGTGACAGAACAGGGAAGACACTTGCCTTGAACATGGCCAACCAGGTTTAATCTTGCATCCCCACCCAGAGTGAGTGATTCCTGAACACGGCTGGGATGGGTCCCTCGACACCACCATGCAAATAAAGTGTACGCTCAGAAAAGATGAGCAGTTGTCACACACCAGGGCACTGACAGAATAAATCTTAGGCCCCAAAGCCTCCCCCAGGAAGCACAGCAAACAACCCCAGCGGAGAAGCAGGTCTGAGGCCAGGGTAAACTGAGCTCCTGTAGTCACTAACTCAATCACCTCTCAGATGAAGACAAGGATCCAAGAAATGACAAAGACGCTGTTATGGGGCGGAACGACACCTGTAGCCCTCCCCACCCCCAAAAAACTCACAATGGCACACCATAGTGTCCCAAAGGCAAATACTGCTGTGTCTGTTTTTATTTCATCTGACACCCAGTGATGCTCAGGGGTTCCTCCTGCCTCTGTACTTAGGAATTACTCCTGGTGGTCCCCAGGGGACCACAGTGGGTGTTGAGAATAGAACCCGGGTCTGCTGCATGGCTGCACGCAAGGCAAGTGTCCTACATAATCCTGTCTCTGTATCCCCACATTACTATGTTTCAATACAGGAAAAGAATAAAACAACAACAACAAGAACAACAACAACGGGGAAGAAAAAAAAATCACATGAGTTTTTAAAATGATGTATTTCTCTTTGACTCTCATAAGGAGCCATAATAATATATGAAAATAGGGACCTACAGAAGAAAAGGAACTATTGGGTTAATAACCCAAGTCTCAGAGGCCACTCTGTGGATTTCTAAATAAAGCCCATAAACAAACAAACATAACCGAGCTGGAAAACAACTGCCCAGCCCTGGCTTCCTAAAGGCCAGCTTCAAAGTCCAAAGGAAGCCCGGGCTATTTCAGAGGGCAGGGGGCCCTGGTGGGCAGCTCAGGCCTGATAAGGGGCCTCAAAGGAGAAAACAAAAGAACGGGGTGAGGGCTGGCTGGGGGCAGATCCAAAGGCCGAGGAAGGAAATCCCCAGATGAAAGTGGGCCGCTGGGCCTCGTGCCCTTTCCCCCACTTCAGTGCCCAGATGAAACCCAGCTGCTCCGGAGTCCAGTGCCACGCCAGCCCGGGATATTCGGGGACTTCTGGAATTTGTGGGAAGGGGATCCCTCATAAGAGCATTTTTTTTTAAATCCATTTTATAGACTATCACACAATTTGGATTTAACTGACTGTTTCTTCATTATCAGGTTCAGGTTCAAAAATACTGTGAGACTACGCCGTGGATTCTGTACACTCATTATTTCACTGGGGACTGAGGGGCCACACCTAGCAGTGCTCAGGGCCGACTCCCGGCTCTGCACTCAAGAATCATTCCTGGCCGACGCAGGGCACCCGTTGCGGTGCCGAGGTTTGAACCCAGGTCTGCTATGTGCAGCAGCAGCACCTATTCCTATTGGGGCTGATTATTTGCTGAGTTCAGACCTGCTCACTACTGGGGATGCTTCGTGGTGACTTCAGGTCTGACCAGGGTCACCACAGCTCCCCTAAACACATCTGGGAGAGGCCCCAAAGCCCATAGTTATGAAACCCAAACAAAACAAGAGCCTTTGCAAATATGCTTCCAAATTAGAGCTATTACAATTACTGTATATATAGGACCAACTTTTAAGAAAAAATGGACCTGAGAAGGAGAAAAATAGAAAATATTATTTAAAATAAGAACTAGAATCCCATGGGGTCAGAGTGATGATGCAGAGGGTAGGACTCTTGCCTTGCACAGTCGACTGGGGTTTGAGCCTTGGTATCCCATATGGTCTTCTGAGTACTACCAGGAGTAATTCTTGAGCACAGAGTCAGGAGTAACCACTGAGCACCACCAGGTGTTCCCGCCCTTCCCCAAATAAAAATAAACACACACACAAAAGAAATAGAGCTGCTAAAAATAAAATGACAGAAAGAAAAAAAGAAACAAACAAACAAACATTGCATAAATTGAATCAGCAAGCACAACTATGTTGGCCTTATTCCAAGTATTCAAGGTTGGTTCAATATCCAAAAACCAATTAGTGTAATCAAGAGGCTAAAAATCAAATGATCAATTAGACCAATTAGGAAGTAAAGAAGAAAAGCCATTTGATAAAATATGACACCCACCATGTTTAGCAAAGTAGAAAGAGAAAAAAAAAACTCCCTAGATTTAATTTTAAAAGTCAATGAAGAGCTACCATATTTGATGGGTTTCAAACATGGTTTGAACCATGGGAACACCTGCAAGGGTGATAAGAGGCCGGCCAAAAAGCCTCTATCCCTCTCACAGAGCCTGGAAAGCTACCAAGAATATCCCGCCCACACGGCAGATCATGGCAGGTTATCGGTGGTGTATTTGATATGCCAAAACCAGCAAATAAAATGGGTCTCATTCCCCTGACCCTGAAAGAGCCACCAATACAGCAGCATTAAGAAGGATGAGGAAGGAGAAGCTGATAAAATCTCAAGGCTGAATGAGGCTCCCAAAACAAAGGACAAAAATGATTGTCTGCACTTTCAATGCACGTATGCTGGCATCAGATGCATCCATCGAGGACCTGATGGTGCAAGCGCAAAAGATCAAGTACGACATCATTGGTCTGACCGAGATGAGAAGGCATCAATAACATCACACCATTTTCGACACTGGAGAAGAACTGTTCCTCGGAACATTCGACAAAAGAGGTGTTGGTGGTGTCAGTGTCCTTGTCAACACGAACTTGGCCATGAGCATTGATTCATTCGAATGCTTAATAACCTGAATGGGACGATTACACTTGAATAGATGTGGCTCACTGTCGGCAGTTTCTATCTTTGTTGTCTACACACCAACATCCAATTATGATGAAGAAGAAATTGAAAGTTCTACATGGAGCTGAAAAAGTTCTCTAAAGAAGACTACACCTTCTACAAGATCATTGTCGGTGATTTTAATGCCAAGATAGCACCAAGAAGATCAGCTGAAGAACTCTACATCGGGACCCACGGCTTAGAATGGAATGAACAGGGTGAGAAACTATGTGAGTTCATCAAGATCATCTATGGTAACTCACAGTTCCAGAAGGCACACAGTTCATCTAAACGTTGGACCTGGAAGTCTCCCGGTGGATGGTTCCGCAACAAAATTGACCACATCACATTCAATCGATGGTTTTGCCTGACCCATGTCGCTGTTGTCCCAAACATGTCCCAAACGATGTTGTCCCATCGTCTCCTTTGTGCAAAATTCTACTTCACAGAGTGGGGAGAAAGGGCTGCAAAGTTTAAGAAGAGAACTCCCAGAACGACCACCAACTGGGAGCTCTTTGGCACTGTTGCAGCAACATGGGAAGATGCCGTAGTTGATAACATTGACAAAGAATATGATCAACTGGTTCAGCACCTCCATGATTGTGCAAGGAACACCAAGAGAGAGATAGCTACAAAAAAATGCCTGTCTTCGAAAACTCTTGAGCTCATTTGCCAATGTAGCTTGGCGCAAGTCTCAGACAACGTTGCAAGTGAACATCCGGGCTTGCAAAGCAGTGCAGAGAAGCAATCAAGGAAGACCTCAAAGACAGAAGAGCAGTAGTGCTGGCAGATGTGGCAGAAGCCAGGAAAAGCATTCGCAATACCCGCCTGTCCTTCGCCAACTACAAGACCAAGATGACTGCCCTCTGACGTCCTGATAGATCTATCACATCTTCCAGAAGGGCAATGGAGAAGATTATCCATGACTTCTACTAGGATCTCTTCAATAGCCACGTCCACCTGCCCACATACCAAATTCTGCAGGATGGATATGTCGTCCCCAACGTTCTCCCTTCCGAAATCCGACACTTCATCGGTAAAGAGGTGAAAAGCACCCAGCCCAGACAAGGTCAGACCCAAACACCTGAAGAATCTACCGTCAGTTCTCATCAATACACTGGCTCAGCTCTTCACAAGCTAACTGTCTGAATGCAAGGTTCCATCCCAGTGGAAAACCAGCAGGACTGTACTACTGTACAAGAAGGGAGACATCCATGACATTGACAACTATCACCCGATCTGCCTGTTGTCTGTCATCAACAAGCTGTTCACTTGAGTCATCCTGAATAGGATTAGCAGAACACTAGATGAAGGACAACCATGCAAGCAAGCCGGGTTCCGAAAAGGATTCAATATGATCAACCATATCCACACAATAAACAAGCTCATTGAGGTTTCTCAGGAGTTCAAAATGCCACTCTGTCCAACGTTCACTGATTTAAAGGATGCCTTTGATTCTGTTAAGACTGACACGGTCACTGAAGCCCTAGCCAAACAGGGTGTTCAAACTTAATACATCAGGATCCTCCGTGAGCTGTATTACGGATTCACTACCAGGACCTCACCATTCTACAAGGAAGTGATCATCCATGTCAAGAAAGGGGTGATACCATTTCACCGAAACTCTTCAGTGCCACCCTTGAGAACATCATACGACAACTGGAATGGGAAGGAATGGGAGTGAAGATAGACAGTCGGCAATTACCCCACCTCCACTTCACTAATGATATCATTCTAATAATACCAAACATTAGCCAAGCAGCACAAATGCTGGCCGACTTTGACCATGAGTGTGAAAAGGTCAGACTACAGCTGAATCTCAAGAAGACAGTGTTTATGAGAAAGTCTCATTCCTGACTAAACGGAATGAACATCTCCAAATGCAACAGTTATGTATACCTAAGTCGAGAAGTCAACATGACAAATGACCTGGCACCTGAGTTGCGCAGGAGGAAGAGAGCGGCTTGGAATGCCTTCAAGAGCGTCGAAGAAATAGCTAAGAGGATGAAGAACCTCTGGCTCCGGGTATATCTCTTCGATTCCACTGTTCCTCCTGCATTAACATACGCCTCAGAGACCTGGGCCCCACAAAAACAGGATGAGAGCGCTATTCAGGTCTCCCAAAGAAGAATCAAAAGAGCTATGCTTGGAGTATCACGCTTCACTCAAATGAGAGAAAGAATCTGGAGTGCCACTCCGTCGACGATCAAGAATCAGGAATGCTGTCTCATTTGCCAAGGTGTTGAAAATCAGATGGGCTGGACAAGTAATGTGATTTTGAGATGACCGCTGGACTAGAACCATTACCAACTGGATTCCACGGAACGTCAAAATATCACGTGGCCGCTCACCTACAAGATAGTCAGACTTCTTTGCCAAGACTCTGAATGATTGGTTTGAGGCTCTTCATGTTCCTGGAGCGAGCTGACGCCACTGGGCTACACTAGCACACAACAGAGACGAATGGAGATGATACTGGCACCCGCTCGAGCAAATCGATGAGTAAAGGGATGTCAAAGGATCAAGTGATCAAGTGATAAATAAAGAGCCACAATCTGGCACTTCATGATGAGAATCTGATTGTTCTTCCCCAAGATCAGGACCAAGAAAGGAGCCACTCTCACTGCTCCACTCCACCTCCTAGCACAGGTTCAAGCCATGCAACCAGACAAGGAGAAGGGAAACCAGGAAGAAGAAAATTAAAAACCGGGAAGGTGAGAACGGACAGACAGTATAGCAGGCAGCTTACTTGCCTTGCACGAGGCCAACCCTGGTTCAATGCCCGGCATCCGACATAGTCCCCCAAGCACTGCCCGGAGTAATTCCTGAGTGTAGAGTCAGGAGTAACCCCAGAGCATCACCCAGTGTGGCCCAAATACAAGCAACAAAAATTTGGGAAAGAAGAAATAAAAACTCTTCACTGGCAGGAAATAAGAATTATCTGCAAAGAAAAATCCTTTCTGAGACTAGCCATCATGTAAATACAAATGAACCAATATATGACAGATATAAAGACACAACCCAGGTGAATTAAATCAATATATAGCATTATTCATTTTGGCAAAGAAAGACAATTCCTTTTGGATAAAACCAACTGTGTCTTCCTACTTCTCCCTTCTCAGACAAATAAAGAGCACTAGGTTCCCAGCTGTGGCCTGAGGTAAGAAATCAAGACTAAGGTCCTAACAAAAACCAAGGCTCCTGTTGTCATATCATTCTCAGAACATTCAGTTCTTTGCAACAGAGGAACAGAAAAATCAGTAAGATGTGCAGGTAGGCCTGCCAATAAACAAGAACAAGGAGATGAATGACTGAATGGGAAGAAGCAGTGGGAGGGGCAAAGAGAAGGCACTAACCCCAAAAAACACTGAGGAAATGCCTGGCTAGCCCACAATACTTTCGCTGGAGTCACAGGAGAAAATGCGAATATGGCATCATCACTGGAAGGTAAGGCAGAAGGGAAAGCGCCCCGGCCATGCCTGGTCGTCTCTGAGAACCTTCTGGCTCTGGACCAGATAACTTCGGTAGCAAAAAGCAAGACCTTTCACGGTTTTCACAAAGAACACTTTTCACTAAATTTCCTTCAACTTGACTTTCCCCTTGGCACTTCCTATTCGTTTTATGCTGGGTTCTGGGGGCCACAGCAGGAGGTGATAGGGGTCAGGAACAGTCACTCCCAGTTCACTACTCAGCAGCCACTCCAGGTGCTGTTCGGGGGACCCCACAGAGACCTGGGGACTGGGCCAGGATCACTGTAGGCAGGCGTCTGCTCAGCCCTGTGGGCCACCTCTCCAGCCCACCTGAGGCCAAATTCTTAGGAATCCCCCTAGAAAACTAGATTTTTACTGAAGCGAAACTATAAAATACACGAAAGGAGGGAAGCTAGTGATGAAGACGTATGTCATATTTTCCCAAAGGATTCTTCAATATCTCGTTTATATCTCTGGACATTAGGCCGTCCCAGACATCCCCGCAGCAGTGCTGGGAGGGCTCCCATCCAGCACCAGGGCTCAAGCCTGGGGCTCCCACAAGCAAAGCGTGTGCCTGCCCTCTGGGACAGATCTTTGGGCCTCTTACACGGATCTCTGAGCAAAGAGCCAGACACCAGGTGTGGAAATATTTGAGTAGTAGAAGTAGAAGAAATGAGAGTTCAAAGCTTAGCCAAGAAACTGAGATTGGGGGTGGGCGGGGTTTCATCCCCAGCATTGCTCAAGAATTACTCCTTGCTTTGTGCTCAGGAATTACTCCTGGCATTCCTCAGGGACCATATGGAATGTCAGGGATGGAATCTGGGTCAGCCGCATGCAAGGCAAAGTGCCCTCCCTGCTATACTCTCTCTCTGACCCATTAGTCAAGAATTTAATTTTTTTCCTTTTGGGTCACACCCGGCAATGCACAGGGGTTACTCCTGGCTCATGCACTCAGAAATTACTCCTGGTGGTACTCGGGGGACCATATGAGATGATGGGAATCAAACCTGGGTCAGATGCGTGCAAGGCAAACACCCTACCTGCTATGCTATCGCTCCAGATCACTGATCACTGTCCTCCCGTTGTTCATCGATTTGCTCGAGCGGGCCCAGTAACGTCTCCATTGGAGACTTTGTTGTTACTGTGTTTGGCATATCGAATATATCACGGGTAGCTTGCCAAGCTCTGCTGTGTGGGCGAGATACTCTCAGTAGCTTGCCGGGCGGAGGAATCGAACTCAGGTTGGCCATGTTGGCTGCATGCAAGGCAAACGCCCTACCGCTGTGCTATCACTCCAGCCCATCGCTCCAGCTCCTAGTTAAAAAATTTTAACCTTAACTATGAACAAAGTATTCCATTACTTGAGGAGGAAAAAATGTTTTGTTACATTTTTCTATAATTACAGCAGGTTATCAGGAAAATGGGAAGTAAACAGGCAAAGCCACGGAGCCAGGGCAGAGAAGGACGAACCACAGCCCCCAAGCAGGAATGGGGGACAGCAGGCCCTTGTCCAGCAGAGTCACATGAGGACCAGGGACATGGCTCAAGGGGCTGGGGAGTACGTGGTCATGTGGGGGGGGGCAGGGCACACACGAGAACGCACGAGGGCCAGGGCACACGAGGGGCAGAGCACACAGTGAGAACACATGGGGGTAGGGCACACAGCGAGGCACAGGGCGGTGGGCACACAGGTGCAGGACACACAGTGAGCCTGCACAGGGCTTCAGGCACACAGGGCAGGGTCCGGCCAGGAGTGTGACAGAGACTCTCCAACAGGCATCTGCGATTCCCGCGCCCTTGAAGGCCAACACAGAGGGCTGTGGGCACACTCAGCAACGGCACACAGGGCACTGACTCAGATATCCTTGATCTGCTTCTCTAAACGATCCATTTGCAAAGACGTCATCAGAGCTGACATGGAAATTCCCCTTTTCCTCAGGCATCTCTAGTATAAAGTGGAGATTCGTGAGGGAAAATTAGTCACTGTGAAATCCTGGTCTATAAATAGAGAGGAAACTATTAAAATGTGCAATTAGTTAATCCATCTATATACTTACATGTGCACTCACTCCCTTTCAGATACGTTAACCAAACAATCCCTTGACAAATATATACTACACGATGAGCAAAGCGCATGTGGGAACACCCAGGAAACGGACCCACGGTCAACTTACTGAAAAACAAAGCCAAAGGAGCACCGTAATTATAAAACCTAAGCATAAGTGTCAAGTTGGAAAAAAACCTTAAACTTTAGAGCCAGATGCCGCCAGGGAGGTTAAGGGCGACTGGGAGGGCACTTCTCCGGAGTGCCAGTCAATGCCTGGTTGGCATCTAGGGTCACTCAGAGGCACAGATCTATCAGAACCAGCACAGAGACTGACCATCTGCTCACTGACAATACAGAGTTCCCCTCAAGATGACAGAATCGTGGACAAATATTAAATGGAGCAGTCTAACAACACCTTTATCGAATGTTTTTTTATTTTTGTTTTGGTTTTTTTTTTCTTTGAGGGGGGCACACTGGGTCACGCTAAGGTGGTCTCCCAGCTCTGTGCTCAGGATCACTCTTGGCAAGGCTCAGAGAACCATATGTGACACCAGGGCCATATGTGACACATGGGGGTAGGGCACACAGCGAGGCACAGGGCGGTGGGCACACAGGTGCAGGACACACAGTGAGCCTGCACAGGGCATCAGGCACACAGGGCAGGGTCCGGCCAGGAGTGTGACAGAGACTCTCCAACAGGCATCTGCGATTCCCGCGCCCTTGAAGGCTGGGGTTGGCAGAGTACAAGGCAAGTGCCCTACCCTCTGCACCATCTCTCAGGCCCCTAGTGAAGCATTTAGTGAGGTAAGTACTGATACCTACAGTATACTTTGAAATGTACTCCAAAGTAAGAGTAAGTGATAGGTTAGCTAAGTTTACACACAGTAAAATTCTTCCCAAAAGACTGTGCAAGCAAAAAACATTTTGAAAACAAGTTAACAAACAGGGGGGAGGGGGAAATATCCCCCAAAGCAGTGAGTGCTGGGCTAGGAGACAGGTCAAAGGGCAGAGCACATACTTCATGGGGGGAGCTCGACCCCACAATGCCCCCCATCATGTGGTCCCCCGAGCACTGAAGGGAGCCAAAAGGAGCCACTGAGTACCTCCAGGTCCGACCTGAAAGCAAGTCCCTAAACTCTGCAGGGGTTGAAAGTTCAATTAAAAACAGACCAAATCTGTGAGAGCCTCTTCCTTCTCTGGCAGTCTAAGACAGAAGAGGTTACAAGGCGCCATGGACATCAAACAAGCCCCGCTCCCTGACTCCCTTCCCGCAGATACCTATTCCAGGCCCTGACGTTCCGTGTGTTTCAGTGTTTGGGGAAGCAAGAAAATTGGTCTTATAAGCAAGGGCAATGGTGGAACAGAGCGAGATGAGGAGGAAGGCAGGTGCCAGATGAGGTAGGGGTCTGTGGATGGAATTTTATCACAGTGCAAAGGAAAAGGCAAGCAGCTCTGGGTGGGGCGCGATGGGGTGTGTCCTTATTTAGATTTTAAACCAGCATGCTGGCTGCTATGTGAAGAATGGCTTTGAAGTGTTCAAGCAGGAGAGAAACAATGGCCCCAGCCCTGGAGGACAATGGTAGAGTGGAGGAGAGTGCTGGCCTTGGAGAGAGGGAGCAGAGAACGGGCAGATATCGGGCATGGGGAGCTGACAGCTTCCATTGATGCCTGACAATGGGATGGCAGGGGGAGGGAGACAGCGGCCACCATCACTCAGCGCTGAAGCTCTGGGAAATGCAGGCACGGGCCTGGTGCCACCCCTACTGTGGTCAAAAATATTTCACTTAAAAA
The DNA here is from genome assembly GCF_029834395.1 of Sorex fumeus. Classification (NCBI taxonomy): domain Eukaryota; kingdom Metazoa; phylum Chordata; class Mammalia; order Eulipotyphla; family Soricidae; genus Sorex; species Sorex fumeus. The sequence continues at coordinate 29,601,340 of NW_026606065.1, forward strand.
TGGGGCGTGAAATGCAACGATGCACAAGACAGGAAGCGAACCTTAGTCATCTGGACGTCATTTGGGGGAGTTTACTATGTCCTCAGCGTTTTAGAAAACTGATTTTGGCTGAACTGTCTGAAAAGCTAATTCAGAAGATCAAATTTCGATGGAAATCAAAACCCACTGACTCCTCTAGAGGTCTGAGTGCCCTGGTTTAAAGAGAAAGTGGGCACCTATAGCCCTGACTCGCCACACTTAGAGCGGTCCAAAGGGAAAGACCAAGAGGGCAGAGAAGACAAGAAAAACCAAGACCCAAGCACGTCCAGGTGATATGCAGAGTCTTCACCGCCTCTCCCAGGTCCCTGGGCAAGGTCCTGGGCATCTCAGGACTTCACTCACTGTCTTGCCCTAGGAGTGGTCACTCAGATCTTGGTGGCTCTCAACTCTCACCTCAATCATTTAGCCCAAGTTTACAGGAACACCCAAGGCCTTTGGGGCTAAAGAAATCTAAATTTTAGCAGGTCCATCCAGCACTCTGCAGCACTGGCTATTCTGTGAAGAATGGCTGACCATTCTTAACCCTTAGTGTCTTAAGTGTAAATAGAAATAATTAACCCAAGAATTAGCATCAGAAATGACATTCACAAAGGGCCAGCTTGGGCTGGGGGGCTGGGGCAGAGGTGGGGGAAAGCTCCGGGTAAACAAGGGTTACTGTTATGTAAAAGGGACCTGGCCCATCAATGCTCCTTGGGCAGAGAGGTTCCTGTTTTCAGAAGAGAAGAGAAAGGCCGGAGAGGAGGACCCACATAAAAGGTGATGATTCCTTCCCAGCAAGTAACCGCCAAGTCAGAGAAATCGGTGAGAGGTAAGACACCTGCAGGACCTCACAAATGCAGAGGCAAAGAGCTCCAGGACAATTCTGGGCTTCAGAACGAGAAGCGAGAAGCACTGCCCAGAAACACACAAGACCCTAGGAAATCCTACCAGTTTTTTTTTTTTAATGTGATGATATACCTCAATTAAAGTAGTAGGGAGCAAAACTCTAGTCTCATCGAACAAAACAGCAAAACAAGTGCCTTGAATAATGTGCCACTTTATTTCTTTCAGGAGCCAGCAGCTGTGAGAGACCAGGCTTTCTGGGTTTCTTGGGTGATTCGGGGAAATTCCCAAGGCCTTTCTAAAGCTGATGACCCCTGGTCTTTATTATGTTTTATTTCACCCCCAATTTTATGGCTTCTCTTTTCTTTTATTATCAGCAAAACACTAGTGCTCTCATACTTAATAGCCATGTTTGGATCACTTATTTCACAAATGGGGGAGGGGGGGTTGTGATTTGGAAAAGAATAAGAACAGGAGAGAGGAAGGAGTTGTAAAACTTGTGCCCCATTAGAAAAGTCAGACTCAGAGACAGAATTCAGAATTCTGAAAACAGGTGAGTGCCCCCAAGTGTTCTTCTCCCTGCCTCCCCACCGACCCATGATTAACTGGTCATGCCAAAGACAGAAAAACCATGACAGGCCTGAGAACCAGCAGACAGCGGGGCTTGCTCTTCATGTGAAGAGAATATTACAGGTCAACTGCTCTTCTTCCCGTCTCTAAATGCCTCCCAATACTGCGCCTTTTTGTGGACATACTATTATCATCTTAGCACCAGCGTATATCCTACCTACTACGTAGCAGATGATACCACCTAACCTAGAACTAGAGAAACGACTTCTTAGTTTAAAGAGTACACATCTGAATACACTGAGATGATTTGGGAGAGAAATCTCCAAAGCCAGTAGGTCTGTTACACACCTCTGAAGACACGAGGAACACCAGCGGTGCCATGCCACAGAGAGACACTCTCCACTTTCTCAAAGGACGAGACCACAAATCAGTACCGTGCAGCCCTGCTTATTAAGCCGTCCACCAGGTCTTCCCAGGACATAGCGCGATGCCTTTTCAAAGGGCTGATGAGTCCATGACCTCTTAGCACCTGTACTGCAGCAAACCAGAACGCATGAAAGGAAAAGGAGAGAGAGGGCAAGAAGGAAAGTGCCTCCCATAGAGGGAGGCTGAGGGTAAGGAGTAGGGGACTGGGGAATGATGGTGATGAGGAAACCGAGGACATTGGTGATGGAAGATGTGCACTGGTGAGGGATGGGTGCCGGATCATTGTATGACTGAGACCCAATTATGAACAGCTTTGTAATGGTCTATCTCATGAATATACGATTTAAAAATTAAAAAAAAAAGTAATGTGGAGTTCATACCCAAATCAATCAGCTGAATAAATAACAGTACTCCTACATTTTTAAAAAAAAGGCTGGGGGAGAGGGGGCTGATGTGTGCAAAGCCAATCCTGCCAGAGGAAGAGCTGCGTGCAGCCAGAGAACTATTTCCCCAAGGAAATAGCCTGCTTAAACCCAAACCCATTATTACCAGTAAGAGAAAAAGTTTTGCCAAATAGCGAAAGCACTTCCCAGGGAGTCAAACACACATCATTCAGCCAGACCCAACTGGAGACAACGAGCAACAGGTCAGAACTTTGTCTATCACAAGAGAAAAAGCTACTCACAAGAGAAACAGTCCCTACTGCAACCATTTTTGGCCATGGTCATGTTAGTAAGTTTCTCTGTAGGACAGAGCTCTGCAAACTCAAACCAAATGCCAAATCAAATGCTCTAAATGCACTGAACTCTAAACATTCGATCTGACTGTGAAATCAGAACTAACGGAATGTCCAGGAGGCTGCCGGGAAACCTGGCCTGGTGGCTCAACTAGAATTGCTCAAAGAAGACAGGAAATGCCATGCTACAAAGGCCAATTCTTCTGAGGTGGACCATTTTGTCCACTGTATGCAAAAAATCTGAATTTTACAGTAGTACAGTATGGCCATAAAATAGCATTGCTAACCCACAGAAAACAGTATGCCTTCGTGCCTTTTCTCAGTAACAGACACTGAAAATCCAAACAAAAGTTGTCATGAGCAGAAGGAATGTGTTTCAGAAAGAAAGAGTCTGGAGGTAGGGCCCCTGGGGTTCTACTCAAACAATCAGACCCAGGAGTCTTGCAGATGTCCTTCCCGTTACCCTCTCTGCCCCAGTGTGGAACATGCAGCTCTCATTATCCGACGACTCTTTCCTTCCAACAAGATCAGGTGAAATTTAACATCACAGATAAGTGTCAAAACTGAAAAGAGGCGAGGGCCCGAGAGAGTAGAGGGAAGAGTGTATGCCAGGTGTGGCCCAAAAAACAAACTGGCACAGGCGCAACACTACGGCCAGGTAGGCAAGTACTTGCCTTGAACGTGACCAACCTGGATTCCATTCCTGACACCCTATATGGTCCCCTGAGCTCCACTAGGAATGATCCCTGACACAGAACCAGGAGTAAGCCCTGAGCACCGCCGGGTATGGCCAAAAATAAAACAACACCTGAAAAGAATCTCATCAAATACAGCATCCCAACTGAATCAATGCCCTTAATTTTAATAAGCTGCATTCAATGGCAACATATAATTTACATGGTCTCCAATCTCCAAAAAAAATTGGCAAGATGTCTTTCTATATGTTGAAATAACTTAGGAAGTTATTTCGTCTTGTTAAAAAAATAAGTTATGACATTCCAATTACTCTTTAAAGTTCACTTTAGTAGAATATTTAACTGATGAATTCTTCAGAAGCAACAAGTCCTCCGAAATGATTAAACGAGTCTTTGTTCTGTGAGAATTCCCTGTTACACCTTTACGAAGCCATATCTGCAGCAAGACAGAAACTCAACCCAAGTTAATTTAAGAACTTACCAATTTCCCTTGCGATTCTGACAGCTTCATCTGCATCCTGTAAAAGCAGGAAATGAGACCCAACATTAATCCCATCGGCCAGCGCACAATGTCTTCAGGGCGGTCATATATTGCACTACTGTCTCCTCTGATTCAGTTAATGCTCAATTTTACAACCTTCTAACTCTTTTCATTCTGAGAAATGTAAAATTAATACCATAAGTGGAATGTAAATTCTACCTCATCATTATTATATTAAGAAGCTCAAAGCAGTCTGGAATGAGCTTGACAGGAAGCATGACCAGAACTGCCAAATGATCGGGTGCAGTGGCTGAGATTTAATGGCAGAATTTGGATGTTTACAATCAGTACCGAATCATAAACCGGGCCATTAAAGCTTGCCCACAGCCGGCTGGTTGCTCTCTGCAGCGCTTGGGCGCCTGTTTTCCAGGATCCCGTCGGCAGAGGGAGCGGGTTCGCTATTGTCTGGGTCGGGAGCACAATAGGCTCTTGGAAATTTTCTTAAAAGTAAATTTCCAGTACCTTGAAGGAATTGCCCGCGGCCGTCCCACCACCCCTCCCCCAGCCAAATTTCTCTTCTTAAAGTCCAGCGCTGTTCCTGTCCCCCTTTCTCCCCATCCTTTTTTCTGGGTACCGATTTCATTTTTTTCCAGCTACATTTGCTACCTAAATTCAACGAAGCAACTAGTGGGGGCTGGGAGAAGCACTTCCAACACGACAAGGATGAAAACGCTTTTCCAAAGAGTTTTTGAATTGCAAAGGTTCATTACTGCTAAACACCAACAAATGCCATTGGTACTTTGAAGAATCAGAAAGGACAAAAATCTCCCTTGGATTAAAACCCTTTAATTGATCATTAGCTCTCACCGAACATTTCCCCCACATAACAATAAAGAAAAAAGCTAAAAAGGTGTTAAATCCAAAGCCTCTTTCTGAATTTAATTTTTATGATCCAGTGACAAATGAAAACCATTACAAGGAACAACAATAATATTTTGAAACAGCTAGCTCACAAGAATGACTGAACCTTTAGAAAATAAGTTTAGAATATTAATGTAAAATGTTCAACGTTTTAAGCACATACTTTAAAAACATAGAGTAACCATGCTCAAATCTTCCCCTTCCAAAAAAAGAGAAAAAAAAGTGGTGGGGTAGGTAAGGGAGCTGGGGATGTTTGTAACTGGTTCATTTATGTCTAATAAAAAAAAATCTTCCTTAAAAGTCTTCAGTTCCTAATAACATCCCCTGAATAAGGAGCTTGGCAGGGGAAGTTGTCAGAAAAATTTAATTTCCTTTCATTAGCCAGTCTGCTCCACAAATAGGCGCTTGTTAAGTTCAAAGCAGGCCTGAGAGCGACATCAGTTTTAAGTCTTTTTTTTTAACTCCAAGCAGTCACATCTGCTAATGAGATTTTCCAAATAACAATTGTTTTTCAAGTCAGAGATAAATCTATACCCTCTAGCCTCCCTCCCCCCAACCCCGGGCGGGGGTGGGGGGGGGTGGGGGGTTGAAGAAAAAGAACGGTGACTACTTTATCATATCTTGCTATTTTCATTGACCCTACATCTCCAAAATTGAGTTTCGAAGGATTAAAATCCATGGAAAGGGCCATTTCAGAAGGTGAGTGGTTTCCTCACTGAGCTGGAAGGGCCTTTGTGAGCCAGTGACAGTTATGGGAGAATACTTCCCCTTAATCACCTCCCTCAGGAAGTGTTAAACCTGCCAAACGCCCGGGACCATTAAGGCCTCCACAGCCGGGGCAGGGTGGGTCTGGGCCGCGGGAGAGGAAACCCAACGCGCGTCTCTTCATTCAAACGGGGAGTAATACATTTGCCAGAGAGACTGTGAGAGAAAATAAAATTCTGCCTATGAGGTCCACTCACTGCCTGGGAAGAAGGAACAGGCTGAATGTGGAAAGAGAACTCCAAGAAATTATTATTATTTTTTTTTTGTCCTGGGTTTCTCTGGTCTCACGTTGCCGACGGGTGTGTGCTAGAGAGGTAAGTACTTCCACCCAGGGAGGCTTCCCAAACACTCTTTAGCGGCCCCTTGTCCAGTACCTCTGTACACCGCCACAAAACTAGCTTGCCCTCTGAGTGGTCAGTAAGCTCAAGTCTTCCTTCGGTAAAAAGCAAACTCTGTTAGAGGGAACTTCCACGTCGTGTCTAACTGCCTGAAACATGACATGCTCACTTCTCCTTCGTTCACTCCAAAATATTTCCACGCGGGCCTGTAAAGCACTGGACAGCAGAGAGCTCCTCGAATAATCAGCTCCAATGCCAAACCATCAAGCACATCCATTATCAAGCTCCGAAAGCTACTTCCGGAGAGATCAAAAGCCAAGAGCAGCTCTAAGTCTGGGGAACTGGGCACGTGGCAGCCGACTTCCCTGGAAGACCAAGGTGGAAGAAACACTAAGGCCTTGAGTGGACAAGGAAAAGACGGCCAGTCGCGGGGGGTAAAGAGGCTTCCGGCAAAAGCAACCCCACCGGCACTGGGGCTCAGCTGGGCTGGCATGAGGGGAGCCCTAGGGTCCTCTGCCCTGCCCCCCCACACACACACACAGAGACACACAGAGACCCCAGAGGGGGAGACAGAAACCAGGCTGGGCTTGCTCCCAGCCAGGCCCTCTTTCCTCTGCCCGGGACTACTGCAGCCAGGAGCGGGGGCACCGGGCAATTGTGGAGCCATCTCTGTTCACAGACCTTGGGATGTCAACCTGCTAGGGGCCTGCCAGGAGCGGCCCTGGGGTGCAGGGCCAGGAGGCAGCCCGGGGCACTGCTGACTGGGGTCCGTAAACAGAAGAATGAGAACTAAGGGAATCAGTCCCAGAGACCTCCAAGTGCTGACCACGGTTCCTGCCCAGGAGCTCAGAGCGCCAGGGTCATGAGCTCAAACCCTGCCAACACCCCCTGCCATGCCCAGTCCAGATGGCCCCACCCCCTGTGACCCGGGAACTCTGTGGCAAGGGAGCACACATGTGTGACAGTAAGCCATGCCACTGCAAATGCCAAGTGGGGAGTGGGGGGCACCAGGGGAACTGGTCACTTGAAAGGGTCATTTCAGATCCCCCCCACCAACGAGGGATACAGCCACAACAGTGAGGGTGGGAGAGCTCAGCGAGCAGTGCCAAGGGCTGAACCCATGACAGGACAGCAGGGACCTCCCTCACGGCTGTGTGGTCAGGCCAGAGCCTAAGGAAGCCACGGGACAGGGGACAGGGCAGCAGCCCCAGCAAGAAACACAGGGGACAGGGCCCCAGCTGCAGATTCCAGATCAGGAAGATGTACACTGGCCAGGGCAGGTGTAGGGATGGGCCCAGTCACCGCACAGGACAGAGAGTAGTAACACGGGCCCAGTCACTGCACGGGGACAGAGAGTAGTAACATGACCTCACCACAGTGCCTTGGAGTGAGCAGCTGGGAGTGGACAGAGCAAGGACAGCACGAGCTGGACGGGGCATGGATAGGAGGAATGATGTCGTACACAGGGGAAGGACAGGACTGGACACTGGGGTCAGAACCAGCCCCATCTCCCCATCTGCTTGCACTGTACAAGAAACTCTTAACTATTAATCATCTGAGTATTGGGGGGTGAGGGGTTGTTTACTGTGTTTTGGAGCCACTGTACAATAAACTCTAACTGCTTAAACAACGGAGTATTGGGGGTGAGGGGTTGTTTGTTTTGTTTGGGTGCCACACCTGGCAATGCTCAAGGTTGTTCCTGGCTCTGCGCTCTGGGATGCTGGGATGGATCCCGGGTCAGCTGCATGCAAGGCAAACAACACCCTCCCCACTGTCCTACCGCTCTGGCCCCCAAGCATCTAAGTTTCGTCTGCAAATCTTTCGTACAATTCTCCACAGCCCAGAGCTCAGTGATCAGTCAGCTTCTGGGCCAACTCACTCAGCACAACAAGAGGGTGAGCACTGGGCGGCACCACAGCCAGCTGTGTGCCCAGGACAGGGGAGCCACACCCATAAGACGAGGCCCTGCCCACCTGGAACACCAGGACAAAGATGAAGGGAAGCAGATAAAAGACAACCACTTAAATTCGATGAATAAAATAGCAGCGGGGGGGGGGGGGGGGGGGGGGGGCTGGAGCGATAGCACAGTGGGTAGGGCGTTTGCCTTGCACACGGCTGACCCAGGTTCGATTCCCAGCATCTCATATGTCCCCCGAGCACCGCCAGGAGTAATTCCTGAGTAGTATGAGACAGGAGTAACCCCTGTGCATCGCCAGGTGTGACCCAAAAAGCAAAAAAATAAATAAATAAAATGGCAGCGGGGCTGGGGCGATGGTTTTCAGGCAGACTTGGATTTCATCCTGGCACTGCCACGAGCCACACCAGGAACCCAGCAAGGCCGAGGTCCCTGGGCACCAAAATCAAAACAAAAATTTGTTTAAATCAAATAAAATGAAAGCGTGTGGTGAAATAGCACCATATCACCTTCGTATTTCATTTCAAATACTCAAACCGAAAAGGTACAAAAGCGTTTTGAGAAGCTGTCACTGAAATGACCTCAAGGTGGAGGTGAAAAGTAGTTAGGAGGAAGGAAAGTGGTACAGGAAGTTGTCAGGGAAAAAAAAGAGTTTTGTTTTTTATTTTTATTTATCTCCTTTTTGGGTCACACCCAGTGATGCTCAGGGGTTATTCCTGGCTCTGCACTCAGGAATTACTCCTGACAGTCCTTGGGGGACCATATGGGATGCCAGGAATCGAACCCAGGTAGGCTGCGTGCAAGGCAAACGCCCTACCCACTGTGCTATGGCTCCGGCCCTGTTTTGGATTTTTAAAATACAAAGTAGGAAAAGGGAAGGAAAACTCCCAGCTTAGTATAGGTGTAAGTTCAAGGGGGAAAAAAAAATCACTGTATCACTGTCATCCTGTTGTTCGATTTCCTTGAGCAGGCACCAGCAATGTCTCCTTCGTCCTAGTCCTGAGATTTTAGAAAGTGCCACATTCGAGGCTCTTTCAGGGTCAGGAGAATGAGACCCATCATTGTTACTAGTTTTTGGCATATTGAATACGCCATGGGGAGTTTTCCAGACTCTGCTGTGCGGGCAGGACACTTTTGGTAGCCTGCCAGGTTCTCCAAAGTAAGAACTAGATAATAAGATGCCGCGCAGTTGTGCGGAGCTGGGTTTTATAATCACTGGATCTTGGCCGTTGATGGGATTATACGGGCGTGGGCAGTTGCAGAGTGTAATGCCTACATACTGGAAGATGGGGGATCTGGGTGGACGAGGCCCAGTCCCGATCCGAGCAGGCTTGGAGATCTAAGCCCCGGATCCCACACACCTGGGTTCCTCTGCCAGCTCCTTCATGTGTGAGGCTCGTCCAAACGTGTGGAGAGTGGTCTTAAGCATGGTTGTGGTTGGAACTGAACCGGAGGTCTTCAGCTGCTGAGGCTCTGCTCAGGGTGGGGAGGGAAACTCAACCCACCCTCCTCCAGGGGTCCCCGGTGAGGACAGCCAGGCGAGGAGGGAAAAAAATTTAGTCTTAAAAAATACCACTGGTAGGGCTGGGCCGACCCGGGTTCGATTCCCAGCAATCCCACATGGTCCCCTGAACACCACCAGGAGTAATTCCTGAGTGCAGAGCCAGGAGTAACCCCTGAGTATTGCTGGGTGTGACCCAAAAAGGAAAAAAAAACTGGCTAATTAGAAATAATAGTGGTGGAAAGGTGTAATGGTGGTGGAATGGTGTTGAAATATTGAATGTAATCAATTATTGTGAACAACTTTATGAAAATAAAATTTTTAAAAAATTAAAAAAAAAAAAAAGGTTCTTTATTCCCCCACACACATTCCTTTAAAACAAAAATGTAGGGGCTGGAGAGATAGCACAGTGGGTAGGGCGTTTGCCTTGCATGCAGCCAACCCGGGTTCAATTCCCAGCATCCCATGTGGTCCCCCGGTGAGCACCGCCAGGAGTGATTCCTGAGTGCAGAGCCAGGAGTAGTAATTCCTGTGCATAGCCAGTGTGACCCAAAAAGCAAAAAAAATTAAAATTAAAAAAAATGTAAGTAAAGAGAAGTGTATATTCAATGCTATTAAGTATCCACATTAATTACAATATATGGATCCTCCCAGAAAATTTCTTTCCTTTTAACTATTTTATTACTCAAAGAAATACTGGAAGGTGCCATTTATTTGGAGAAAATATACAGAAAAAGAAAGATTTGAATAAATCTCACTTACTCAGGAAAAATAAATAAAAAATACCTCGGGCTAATTTCTAGAGGCTATAGTTTTAAAATAAGAAACAATTATCTTGAATTAGCACACACATTCTTTTAATGCAAAAATAATGCTAATGAGTTGCTGAAACCACAAAGTATTCCAAAAATTTTCACTATCTGCAAACCTCTATCTGCACAGATACCCTCAAATGTAATCTTTTAAGTCACCAATCTACACTACAAAAGGTGACAAACTGTGTAGTTAGTTCTAAAGGAAGGTGGAGTTCCCAGCACAAGAAATTCACTCATTCAAATTTGTAAGAAAAGTAAGTATGAACTTTTATCAGAATTAAAATCAAACCTGAAACAGAATTAGTACTAAAGTAAAAAAAAAAAAAATCTAGTGATTAAAGTTATCAAGAAAAAACAATGGCAACAAAAAAAAGATTCCTTTTTTTTTTTGCTTTTTTTTCTTCTTTTTTTGGCTCTGCACTCAGGAATTACTCCTGGTGGTGCTTGGAGGACCATATGGGTTGCTGGGTGCTGGGGATCGAACACGGGTCAGCTGCATGCAAGGCAAGGGCACTACCCCGCTCAACTATCATATCACTCTGGCCTCTTCTAAAGATCTTTAAAGAAAAAAAAGCAACTACAAGGGCCAAGTAAACCAATTAACTCAGACACCAAGTGTTAAAAGAGTTAGAGTGCCCAGATCATGAATATCTAACACTAACGGTGAGTGAGACAGGATCTTTAACATCATCTAAAGCAAAAATAATAATAATAATAAAGTAAAAAAAGAATAATAATAAAATAAAATCATCTAAAGCATACAAGATTGTTTTATTTAACTCCTACTTTCTACTTCTTGTCTTCCCAATTCACAGGGGCTATGGGTTCAGATGAACATTGGCAAACACAGATTCCCTGAAAAGGCAAATTTGTAATTGCAGGAGAGCAGGAGTGAGCACCTGGCTGGGCCACACTGAGAACTCCAGGGAGACCTGTGGGGACAACTCAGAGCCACAGCTCACTGCCCCCCCTCCCCCCAACAGAACCGCACCCACCACCACCGGCAGAGGTGAGAGTCTCACGTTGGGCCAAACTGCAATTTCCTTTTCAAGAACCAAAAGTCATTGGCTTGGAAAATGCGTATGATCCTTAGAAACCTGCCTTCTTACTACAGAAACCCTCTGGAGAACAGAACAGCCTGGACGAATTTGGGTTCAGAGTCCTTGGGACCACATTCCTGCAGTAGGGCAGCTGGAATTCTGTCTCCGCTCTGAGCCGGATGAGACCAGGTGCCCAGAGTTCCCTCATGCGGCACCCATGCAGGATGCCGCTGGCACAGGGACCCCAGCAAAGCCCTCAGGGTCTCTGCCTTGTGACCGGCCCTACTCGGGATCAGGGCTACGGTGGGCATTGAAGCACAGGCCCAGCACTGCTTGCTTGCGCTCTCTCTCCAGGGTGCCTGCAGCGGGTCCCACTGAAACGCACATCCCTGTCCTCAGCTCTCTCTCATTGACTCTGGGTCTGTTTGGGGGGGGCACAGCCAGAAGCGCGTGGGGGCGAGGTCACATGGTGCTGGGGTTCCAATCCCCTGAGGCTTCTCCCTGGCCCCTCTCTCGTCCTCCCAAACAGTGGATTCCACCGAGGGTGATGCAGAAGGGGCGCTCGTTCCTTTGGGTTAGGTTTTGTCCCAGATTTCTTTTTTGTTGCTGCTGTTCAGAATGTTGATTTTATTTTATTATGGTTTTTTATTTATTTATTTATTTATTTTCAATTACCGTGAGATGGGCTGGAGCGATAGCACAGCGGGTAGGACGTTTGCCTTGCATGCGGTCGACCCGGATTCGATTCCTCCGTCCCTCTCGAAGAGCCCAGCAAGCTACTAAGAGTATCTTGCCCGCACGGCAAAGCCTGGCAAGCTACCCGTGATGTATTCGATATGCCAGAAACAGTTAACAACAAGTCTCACAATTTGTTGTGAGACGTTACTGGTGCCTGCTCAAGCAAATCGATGAACAACAGGAGGACAGTGCTACAGTGCTACTGTGAGATACAATTACAAACCTTTCCTGTTGGAGTTTTAGTCACACAATGATCTATCACCGATAGATCTATCTATCTATCATCTATCTCCCCCGCCTCACCCCTCCCCCTTCCTCTATGGCAGACTTGTCCTGACTTGGTCGTTGTTTTTGTTTGGCAGTGCTCAGGGCTGACTCCTGGCTCTGAACTCAGGGATCACTGCTGGAGGAGCCCAGGGGACGATGCGGGGTGCAGGGATGGGACCCTTGTCAGTCACACTCAGAGCCAGGACCTTTTCCCACTATCCTGTCTCGCCGGCCCTTGCCAGACCTACTGAAAGCGGATACTGGAGGGCACCCAGCAACATCCTCTGTCCTGTCCACGGCCTCTGGGTTTCCTTAGGGGTTACAGCCTCTGCCTGGCCAGCAGGAGCCCATGAGGGCAGACTTGGTGGGTTTGATCTGTTCCCTGGGAAAAGCGCAGCATGTCCAGTGAGGTCAGACAGATTGCAGGACCTTAGTGTTAGCCGAACAGATCGGTGACGGGTGGAAAACAGGTGGGGAGTGAAGGGAAAGCAGCGGGGCAGAAAAGGCCCAATCTAATCTGTGGGTGCGCCTCGGCAAGGAATGTGCGCTTGGGTGGGAGGTGGGAGGAGGCAGCATGGGGCGGAAGCAATCCAGAGCAGAGTTAAGGCCTGGCGCAGATGCGTGAGCATCCCCAGAAGCGCAGAGGGCAGCAGCAGCACAGCACATGGCGGAGACAGAGCGTCGCCTCCTGCGAGTCCAGGGGAGCATCGCCAAGTTTCAGGCCACAGGAAGTTATTCAATCTGGATTTTTGTTTGTTTGTTGGGGGGAGAGGGGAGCTACACGCAGCAGTGCTCAGGGCTTACTGCTGGCTCTGCACTCAGGAATCACTCCTTGTGTGCTTGGGGGACCGTACGGGATGCCGGGGATGGAACAAGGGCCAGCTGTGTGCAAGGGAAATCCCCTCCCTGCTGTCCTATGGTTCCAGCCCTCAAGCTGGATTTCTGAGGCACCTGGAGCTTTTCTTTAAGAATGGACTAAGGCTAAGTTAGAGGGAGAGACCACAGTGTATGGCAGAGGCAGGAGCGGGGACCCGGTGACAGCATTATGAGGAGAGAGACGTGGGCGGACCAGAGGATGCAGAGAGGAACTCTCCTGAGTGGTGTGAGAAGGACTGACGTTCCCAGCTTGAGAAACGAGGTGGGGAAAGGCCAGCACGCTTTTGGGTGTTCAAGGAGAGATTCAGGGTAGGACTCCACGGACTTCTGCCCTGGGCCTGTGAGTGGGCAGTGGGGCTCCGTGGACTCACTGGTGGCCGTCTCAGTGCCCCGACCCGGTGATGGTGGTGCAGAGGAAATGCAGACAGGGACAAGAGGCAGAAGAGTGCACAACCTGCAACCCAGACAGCTTTCCCAGGCCAGGGAACAGCCGGGGCTTAAGCTGGGACAGGGTATTAAGGCACTCTCCTTGCACTTGGAAGACTCGGTCCCGGAGCACAGCTGGGTGTGGCCAAGGACAAACCACAACCAAAAAAGGAAAGAAGGAGAAAAGGAACAGCTAGATAAACTGCTCAAAGTTCAGGAGAGTTATCTAGAACAGAAAAACAGATTTGAGATTTGACAAAGAGTAGTCACCAAGGATATAATTTAGGGGCCACAATGATAGTACAGCAGGTAGGGCATTTGCCTTGCATGTAGCCAATCCGGGTTCAATCCCCAGCATCCCAAATGGTCCCCCGAGCACTGCCAGGAGTCATTCCTAAGTACAGACCCAGGAGTAGCCACTGACCATCGCCAGGTGTGACCCCAAAAAGTAAAAAAAAAAAAAACAGGAATATAATTTAGATGGCCTGGGGCAAATGTGGCTGATGAAAGAAAATGTCCTACTCAGAATCCAGAATAAAGTCACTATTTAAGGGACAACAACTAGGCTCAAAGAGCTAGGGTGTAGGGTGCTTGGCTTGGCACAGATGACCTGGGCTTGAGCCTGGGCACCCCAGATGGCCTTCTGAGTGATCCCTGAGTATAGAGCCAGGATTCAGCCCTGCTAGATGTGGCCCAGAAACCAAAAAATAACAATAATAAAAATAAAGAAACAATACCCAAAATGAAAGGCCAGAATAATCAAAGGAACAGAAGTGGGTATTGTAACCAAGAGACTCACATATTCAAAATCTTACATTGGTCTCAGTGAACGGAGGACACTGCTGAGAGCCTTTTCCAGAGGAATTTCTGGAACTGAGACAGGAAGTCAGTCAGCACATTTGGTGGAGACAGAGACAAAGAGACAGAGAGACAGAGACAGACAGAGCAAAGCGTGATCACATGGCGGCTGGGTATGACACAGAGACACTGGGTGTCACAGCCAGGATTCTAGCATGACAGGAGAGGGATAGAGTTTTGGGACTCCCCTGGTTCTCTCCAAGGGGCTCTGCTGAGCCCAGGCATCAGCACACCTATAGTGTGAGCACTGTTAACAGCAATGGAAGACAAGGAAAAGCTGTGAGATGAGAGAGACAGAGAGAGACAGGGAGAGAGGAAGGAAGGGAAGGAGGGAGAGAGAGAGAGAAAGACAGGGAAGGGAGAGAGCGAGGGAGAGCAGAGTGAAGAACACTGGAGGTGACCCCTGGGTTGGCCGAGGGACCTTGGGGGGACGTCAGAGTTAGATCCCCGAGGACCGGCCGCACCTGTCCTGGTTGAGGGTGAGAGAGAAATGGGCGGACACAGAGCAGGGACTTAGCGTGGAGACAGGACAGGCCCCACGGCTGCGCTTTCTGAGATACGCAAGAGGCAAGACAGGCTGAGACTGACCTCAAAGCCTGGGTTCCAGTGCAGGGAGCCGGCTGCCCTCTGCCACCCTCGCTTGGAAGACCTGCTGGCAATCAGGGCAGGGGCCAGGCTCTGTGGGGTAACCCACCACCTCTCCCCACCAAGAGCACCTGGGGCCCACAGTGTCCCCCACACTCAAAGAACCCCGGGGCTTTAGTTTGGGGGACACACCTGGCCGTGCCCGGGAACCAGTCCTGGCTGCGTGCCCAGGGGACCAGGCAGTGCCAGGGGTCAACCCGGGCTCTAGCACACGGTCCCTCCAACCTAGCTCCCCCCAGCCCGAAGCAGCAGATTTTAAAATCAGGCTTTTCTGATGAACAAATAACTCTGAGGCTTCCCAGGCTTCTGGCTCTGGTCCTTGAGTGCAGACAATGTGGTATGTCTATTTTTTTTTTAATTGAACCACTGTGAGCTACAGTTACAAAGCTTTCATGTTTGGGTTTCATCATACAATGATCCAACACCCATCCCTCCACCAGTGCACATTCCCCACCACCAATGTCCCCAGTATCATCCCCAGTATCATCCCCAATCCCACCCCTCCTCCTGTTTTTATGGCAAACAATCTCCCCCATACTCTCTACTTTTGGGCATTATAGTTTGCAATACAGATACTGAGAGGCCATCACGTTGGGTCCTTTATCTACTTTCAGTGCACATCTCCCATCTCAAGCGATCCCTCCAACCATCACTGACTTAGTGATCCCTTCTCTATCCCAGCTGCCTTCTCCCCCAGCTCATGAGGCATGCTTCCAACCGTGGAATACTATGTAGCTGTGAGGAAAGAGGAAGTCATGAAATTTGCTTATAAGTAGATGGTCATGGAGAGTATCATGCTGAGTGAAATGAGTCAGAAAGAGAGAGACAGACATAAAATAACTGCATTCATTTGTGGAATATAAAATAACATAATATGAGACTGACACCCAAGGAGAGTAGAGACAAGACCAGGAATATTTTCCATGGTTGGTGTATCATTTAAAGAACACCCAAGACAGGGGCTGGAGTGATAGCACAGCGGGTAGGGTGTTTGCCTTGCACACGGCTGACACAGGTTCGATTCCCAGCATTCCATATGGTCCCCTGAGCACCGCCAGGAGTGATTCCTCAGTGTATGAACCAGGAGTAACTCCTGTGAATCTCGGGGTGTGACCCAAGAAGTCAAAACTAAAAAAAAATAAAGAACACCCAAGACAAAGCAACAATGCGTTTTCTCTTCTACTGACCGGAGGCCATGCCTGTGGTTAAGATTAGGGTGAAATCGCCTCTCACCTTGACCACTCCATCGAAGCCAGGGATTGTGTTAACCTTCGCATTCTTGGCCAATAATTTGCTTTCAATTTTGTCGCCCATGGCCTGAATGGCATGCGTGTCGGGCCCGATGAAAGTGACATCTTCCGCTGCCTGTGGAGAAAGGCAAGAACAACACACGTGCTTGAGTCCCACTTTGCACAGAAAGCAAAAGCCTTATGCAGCTTTACTAATTATTCACACACCCTGAACTGGAAATGAAGCATCTTTACCAACCCCTTTAAAAATCCCTGCAGGCCTAGAGGGATAGTACAGCAAGAAGGCCACTGGCCTTGCATGTGGCCAACCCAGGTTCCATCCCTGGCATCCCATATGGCCCCCTGAGCAATACCAGGAGTCCTTCCTGAGCACAGAGCCAGGAGTAAACCTTAAGCACTGGCAGGTTTGGCCCCAAAACAAAAGCAAACAAACAAAAACCTAGGAAAATAAGACAGAAAGGCACACCGAACCCTAATTCACTTTAGAGGAACCCTCAGACCCACCATTCCCAGTGTCTCCCAGGGCAAAGGGTCATGAGTCTCTTCTGTGGCAACAGACGCTGACAAAGTACTTTGCTTTAGTTCAACGGAAATCAACGAAACCCAGAGAGACCTTCAGCAGTGGACCAGCTGCCTCAAGACAGCAGCCAGGGAGTTCAATCCCAGACCACTGATAATGTGGGTGGCACTGCCACCCAGACACAATGAAAGTACCACCCCTAGCAAGTGTTCTGACTAACGTGTGCAAACACGGCAGCCATGTGCGCGGCCACCAGGAGCACCACAGCCAAGTGGAGGGGCCCTTGGGAGCACCACTGCTAACCGTGCAGTCATCACAGCTGCTGCAGCAGCAGGGGCGGGAGGAGCGGGCTGGCGAGCACCCACACCAGCCCCTACAACACACGGGAACCAGCACTTCCCCCGAGGCTCCATCTCTCTCTGGCCCACAGCAACCCTCCCATCATCCCACTCCACCCGGATCCTACAGCCCCGGAACCTTGGGAGACAGTCAGGCTGAGCCCGCCAGCTCTTTCCAGACCCTCACTCGCCGTGCTCAAATGGAGGAGCGTCTGCCACACATGCTGCTCCAAATGCCACCGTGTCAGGCAGCTACAGCCGAGCCATGGGTACACCTACATGGAGAGCTGGAGGAAGGATGGAAACACAGCCACCAAGCTACAACATGACGGTCCAGCAAAAGTTAGCACTGACAGGAGGAGCCCAGTGATTGACCACTTTTCTCCCACGTGCCCTCATTTGAGGAAAGTTAGCTGCCCGGAACTGCAATTCACGTTGGGCATCAGCGATTATTCTGTCCCGTCCCCCAGAAGCCAAGCACCACAGTCATCTGAGTGACCATATGTTTCCAGGGGCTCATCTCCCTTTTACCCAGCTGTGCTGGTATCACTCCTTGGGCGAAGTAATTAAGTACAACTGAAGCAAAAGGAGAAGGTGGTATCCCGGCTCCTCCCCTTTCAGAATTCTCTGACCGAAAGATCGCCGGGGTCAGGGTGGGACGGTAGGGACAGGGGGACTGCAGAGGATAGAGTAGGTTTCAAAGGCCTCCGATTTCTTTGTTAGGTTTTGGTTTGGTTTGATTTGGGAGGCCACACCTGGCCATGCTCAGGGGTTCCTCCTGTTGATGAACTCGGGAATCACTCCTGGCGGTGCTCAGGGGCCCAGATGGGATGCCGGGGATGCAAGGCAAACGCCTTCCCGGCTATCCTTATTGCTCCAGACCCGGGGCCTCAAGTTTTAACCAGTCTTTTTTGAGTGCTTTTGAAATGAATGTTAGAACTTATGCACCTGCTGACATTCTCTGCTAATCACGGCCCCTAATCACTTAACATGAGAGCAATTTAAATTCGATTCTAAAAATATGCTTCTCACAGTCCCTTTAAATTCAACACAAATGGCAAATATAATACTTGAATGCAGCTAAATGTCTTGTGATGGTGAGGAAAAAGTGGGCAATTTTCATGCTCACTGGAAAACATTTCAACAGTGGAAGATACAGAGCAAAGAAGTTATGAAAAGCTACCGTATCACAAAACTTAGGGTTGCAATTACAGCTCTCTAAGATCCCTTTCATTTTCTGAATCCTGTGATTTTATAGTTCCAGTAAGATTTTAATAGGAGTAAGGAAATGGGCTAGGGTTAGGGAAGTAATGAGATTTAATTTACAATCGGCTTTATGTTGGGCATAAAGGTCAGAAATAATCATGGCTTGTAAGAATCCAAACGTATGTAACATCATTTGTTCTCAGAAATACCAGCATGGTTAGTAAACCGCTGTACTTTGAATTGCTGCTTTTCTCTTTTAATTGTAGCCTTTCCGGTCAGCGTGGGAGAACAAGAACAGGAGACAGCACTGCCAGAGGGCCACCGACACGCCTGCCCCAAGGACCCGGACTCTGGGCTCGAACAGAACCCTTAAGGCAGGGAAAAAGGCCCGTTTGAGGGCTGGTACCATGAAGACGGCGCTTGGCAGGAATCGAGTGTGCAGGGAGCTGGGTGCACGCGAGCACATGGAGCAGAGGCCCAGGAACGACGGGGGTGGCAACGAGGCATGAAAGAAAAGGAGAGATCAGACAGTGCCAGGCTGATAGCACGGCGGGCAGGGTGCTGGCCTCCTGCCGACCCGGGTCTGATGCCAGGACCCCATTAAGTGCCCCAAGTCCTGCTGGGAGTGGTCCCTGAGAGCAGAGCAGGAGGAGCCCTGAGCAGGGCCAGGGTGGGTCGAAAACAAACACAAAACAAAGGACAGGAGACGTGAGGAGGCCAAGGGCTTTGGAAGGCACCACATCCAGCGATCTTATCCCAAACTTCCCAACACGTGCCAGGTGGGGTGACCGCGTGCCTGCCGGGACCTCTGCACCAAGAGAACAGGCAGGGAAACAAGACTGAAATAGAAACTCAGCAACATGAGTGTCCAAGGCAAAATTCCGTACACCATTTTTGTGCGGGGGGGGGGGGGGGGGGGAATGAAGACTGAAATAAAATCATTGAAGAGAGAGAGATGCAAGAGAATGAATGCTCGCCAGGGACCTGAGATCAAAACTGCGGCCCGCTGTTTCAGATCCGGCTGGAAACCAGGCAGAAAGAAGCAGCAGAAAACAGGGAAGGAATGAAAACTAGACGTGCTCGGAAATGAGGTCGCAGGCCTTGGTGCAGAACTGAAACAATAAAACTCATCTCAGAAGCAAAGGGTCACTTGGGGCCGGAGCGACAGGACAGCGGGGAGGGCTTTTGCCTTGCATGCAGCCAACTGGGGTTCGACCCCCGGCATCCCATATGGTCCCCCAAGCACCGCCGGGAGTAATTCCTGAGCACAGAGCCAGGAAGAAGCCCTGAGCACTGCCCAGTGTAGCCCCAAAGCAAAACTAAGCTTAAAAGAAACAAAGGGTAACTAAAGGGAACATACATAACATGTTACATGTTACATATATATATAGTAACCTATATCACATGTAACATGTAATATAGGTTGTATAATCTGTGCTCTTATGTATGTACATGCACGTATATACATGCTTTATCATATACATGATAATGTCCATATATCTTCATGTGTGATAATACCTCAAGAAATGGACGGTTAAAAGGAAGAAACTTCTTAAAATGTTAAATACCAAAACAAAAAGCTAAGAAAAAAATACCAGTGTGGGGCTGGAGCAATAGCACAGCAGGTCGGGCTCTTGCCCTACATGCAGCCAACCGGGGTTCGATTCTCAGCATTCCCTGGGCATCGTCAGGAGTGATCCCTGAGCACAGAGCCAGGAGTAATCCCTGAGCACTGCTGGAGGTGACTCCTCCCAAAAAAGAAAGAAAAATCACAAATGCTAAAAATAATGGCGACTATCCAATATATGAATCAAAGAAGTCGTTGAAAAAAATAATAAAACTAAGAAAAATAGCAAAAACTGTCATTCAAGATAACTTAAAAACTGAAAATTCTATAAATGATTACCTGGAGGTTGGAAAGAAGCATAGGGTAGGAACACTTGCCTTGTGGCTGACCCAAGCTCTCCTGAGTGATCCCTGAACATTACTGGGTACACCCCCAAAGCCCCAAAGAGGGGGCCCTAGCTGAGCCATCCTGAGAAATCCAACTCTAATTGACTGGGGTATGTTCTAGCAACTTTCCTTTAAGTGATTTCTACCAATGAGAAGCCAGAATTACTAGTAATCTTTCCAGATTTTTTTAAAAAATTAAAAGACAAGCCAGATTTAAAGCCGCACAACACTGACTTGTAGGTGGAAAGAACAGAGAAAAATCAAATGGTAACCGGGAGGTTCAAAGTACTGTGCGGGGTCGGGAAGGAAGGGCAGTGGCTGGTTCTAAGAAAGTTCACAATCAAAACACAGAGCGACAGTAAGACGGAGGCCAAGGTGCAGCTCGCTGCACACTTAGCAGCAAAGAGGCACCAAACCTCCTAGAAGCCGTGAGTACCGACTGCAACCCAAGAATCCAGGCCCAAAACCCCACTCGCGAGCAGTCTCGTGTGCACTCCACTCCCCGTGAGAGTCAGTTCCCACAGAGACGGCAACAGGCATGCGCAGGGAGAACCAAAGAGAAGCTCTGGGTCCTGAGTCTTCTGAGCCCACTATGCACAGGGGGCTCATGGTTCCGTTTGGGTTGTTTGTTTGGGTTTGGGGGGTGGTCACACCCAGTGATGCCCAGGGGTTAATCCTGGATCTGCATTTAGGAACTTCTCCTGGTAGGCTCCGGGGACCATACCTAGGGGGTGTCAGGGATCAAAACCTGGTCAGCCACGTGCAAGGCAAATGCCCGACCTCCTGTACTATTGCTCCAGCTTTTTTTTTTATCTCATTAAAATATAGACTAAAAAATGAAAACTATACACCATAAATGCACTGATGTATATATTTACAATAAACATGTCTATATTAGGTTTTATAGTCTCTGGATCTTGGCCGTTGATGGGATTACACAGTGCCGTGGGCAGTTGGAGGGTGTAATGCCTACATACTGGAAGATGGGTGTAATGCCTACATACTGGGTGGACGAGGCCCCAGTCCCGATCCGAGCATGCTTGGAGATCTAAGCCCCTGGTCCCGCACACCTGGGTTCCTCTGCCAGCTCCTTCATGTGTGAGGCTCATCCGAACATGTGGAGAACGGTCTCCACAGCCACATGGCTGTGGCTGGAACAGGAGGTCTTCAGCTGCTGGGGCTCTGCTTGTGGCAGGGAGGGAAACTCAACCCACCCTCCTCCAAGGGACCCCAGTGAGGACAGTCAGGCGAAGAGGCAGCAGACTCTGTGCTGTTCTCTTCCAGCTGGGTTTTATAGCCTCTGGGTCTTGACCGTTAATGGAATTACATGGCCCAGGGGTAGTTGGTGGGTATAACACCTACATACTGGAAGATGGCCGCATTTGCGGTCACATGGACATCTTATTATCTAGTTCTTACTCTGGAGAACCTAGCAGGCTACCAGAAGTATTCTGCCCACAAGGCAGAGTCTGGCAAACTCCCCGTGGTGTATTCAATATGCCAAAAACCAGTAACAATGATGGGTCTCATTCTCCTGACCCTGAAAGAGCCTCGAATGTGGCACTTTCTAAAATCTCAGGGCTAGGACGAAGGAGACATTGCTGGTGCCTGCTCGAGGAAATCAATGAACAACAGGATGACAGTGACAGTGATACGTGTCTATTATGCTATAAATGCTACGAACTAGATATGAGATTTGCTATATATTATTGTTGGTATGACACCTATTATATATGTATATTTTATATATACAAATACATATTTACAGGTATTTCCAATATTGATATGAACATGTATCAATTAATCTGTTACATTTTTTTGGTTTTGGAGCGGTCGCACCCAGCTATGCTCAGAGCTTACTCCTGGCTCTGTTGTCAGGTATCCTTCCTTGTTGGGCGTTTGTAATGGGGTGCCCGGGATCAAATCCAGGTGAGCTACATGCAAGGCACTTGCTGTGCCCTCTGAATAAACCCTAGTAAGATTATTTTTCAATGTAAAACTATAGTTACCACAAGAGCAAGTGGAAACCTCCAGGCCAAGGCTGGAGGTGGGTCAGGGCAGTCCCTGAGGTCTGGACCTGTGCGCAAATTCCAGATGCTTCACGATGGAGCCAGAGCCACCGGACAGCAGGCAGGGCACGTGCCTTGCAGCAGCTGCCTGGGGTTCTATCCCCAAAACCCCATCTGGTCCCCTAGCACAGCCAGAAGTGACATGTGAGCCCAAGTCAGGAGTCAGCCCTGAGTACAGTCAGGTGAACCCAAAAACCAACCAACAGACAGAAACAATTCACCTTCACGAAGTCAGAGTACGTTTCACAAGGGACGGGCTGGGGGGGATTCCGGATAGGAGGGGGTGGGGGGCTGGCACCAGAGGGGCACACGGCTGCCACATAGGGCAATGAGGGGAACAGGGCGAAAGCCCAGGGGAGGAGTGGAAATTCCTCAGGACAAAGCTCCTGTGTCACTGGCCCAAGAGAAGAGGTGGCCAGCAGAGCCGGCCTGGCCTTGGCCATGTCAGCACTTCCACACCATGCGGGGGCGCTGGGCTCATAGAATGGGGAGTTGGTCCCCTGCCTTGCGTTTGCAGCAGTGCACTGAGCCCAGGGGAATGGAGGGCAGGACTCAGAGGCGTGGGGCTGCCCTCTCGGCAACAGAACTTCCCCCTCAAGCTGCCCGCAGTGTCCAGAGGGGCAACAGTCTGAGGCAAACTAGAAAACCAACAGAAAACTCGGCTCCCGCCCCCTGGTTGCCACCACCGTCCTCAGGGCCAGCCTGGCTTCCCAGCACGTTATGAGCCATGAGTGCGGTAGACACCTACCCACCCATGGTGTTCGCTGCGGGGCTTGGCCGTCCCTCTCAGAGTCAGACCGCCCAGGCCAGGGGGCGCTGCGTGCACACCCCCAGCACAACCCAGCTGCCCTCAAGAACATAGAACACGACATGACAAGAAACGACTTGGAGAGATAGGGCCAGGTTAAGGTGCTTCCCTGGGGCACGCAAGAGCTGGGTTCAAATGCTCAGCATTGCCCACGGTTCCCGCACACAGCGAGGAGGGAGGAAAGCCCAATCCAGGAACAGCCCCTGAGCAACACAGGGTGTGGCCCGCCCAGCCTCACACACCCCAAAATAAAGACAAAAACAAGAGAACACACATCCTGAACACACAGACAGAGCAGGGCTCCGAAGAGATGCGCTGGCCAAGGGGCCGACCCCAGATGTGATGAGGGCCCTGCACGGTTCCTTTGGCATCCTCGGGA
This sequence comes from Sorex fumeus, assembly GCF_029834395.1. Classification (NCBI taxonomy): domain Eukaryota; kingdom Metazoa; phylum Chordata; class Mammalia; order Eulipotyphla; family Soricidae; genus Sorex; species Sorex fumeus. The sequence continues at coordinate 29,624,737 of NW_026606065.1, forward strand.
GGCGGCGGCAGTGCACGACAACAACCATGACTCAGGAGGGCTGGACAGGAGGCCAACAGTGGCGGGCACCAGGGCAGAGGGAGCAGAAGGACCCCAGAAGGGCTGTGGGCAGCCTCGGAGCTCTGTGTGTGTGTGTGTGTGTGTGTGTGTGTGTGTGTGTGTGTGTGTGTGCATGTGAGTGTGCGTGTGTGTGTGAGCACGCACTTGCGTGTTTATCTGGAAGTCTCTCTGTACAGCCCCTGGCAAAGTGGGAAGTCCATCTACACGACTCACTCTGAGTAAGTATTTGACAGTGATGGGGGAAGAAGACTGATAAAGTCGTGGTGCATGCAAACTGCAAGATGTCATGAAACTTAACTTCCAAACCATACCGTCCACTGCGGGTGCTAGGGCTGGTTGACTAAGAAGAAATCCATCTTCGGGGCTGGAGCAATAGGATAGCGGGGAGGGCGTTTGCTTTGCATGCATCCAACCTGGGTTCTATCCTCCACGTCCCATATGGTCCCCCATGCACTGCCAGGAGTAATTCCTGAGTAGAGAGCTGGGAGTAATCCCTGAGCTTCACTGAGTGTGGCCCAAAGAGGGAGGAAGGAAAGAAAGAAGGAAGGAAGGAAGGAAGGAAGGAAGGAAGGAAGGAAGGAAGGAAGGAAGGAGAGAAAGAAAGAAAGAAAGAAAGAAAGAGAGAAAGAGAGAAAGAGAGAAAGAGAGAGAAAGAAAGAAAGAAAGAAAGAAAGAAAGAAAGAAAGAAAGAAAGAAAGAAAGAAAGATTCGTCTTCTCTTTCAGTATTGCTGGATCTGGCTTTCATATCATCTAATATACATCTTGTACCTACTTGGCAACACGAAGTTCAGTAATATTGATTACTTCCAGATGAAAGCCGTAGACAGTATTTAATAAGGAAAAAAAAGAGGTGGTGACTTTCTCCAATTCTTACACTCTGCACAAGTCAGGCTTCAAGCAAAGAGAACCCCTTGCTTTCTACACTTAACAAGCAAACAAAACGCCTTCCATTGCTAATACGTGGCATTTCTATTTGTTGGTTACCATGAAATCAGGAATGTGTTAGCCGACTTTTGTTAAACGTGGCTTCTCCCTGAGGAGGTGAAGTCAAAGAGAAGGATGTGGGTGCTTATCATTTCACACAAACTGCTCAAGTAAACACTATAAATACGTGAACTTTGGACTCTGGGAGCAAACTTCTCAAAGGGAAGGGGGAAATCTTTTTTGAACTCTAGGGACTATATCCGTCAATTCATTCCAGAAATGTTCTTCCCACTTTCAAGACCGAGATGCGGGTTTGCTGGTGTCACCAAAGCTGATCAATTTCCATTTCCCCCTTATCTGCACTGGTATCTACTTCCAGGGTCTAAAGGACTGTAAGAAGAAAGCAGGCAGCTGCTGGGCTATGCCTCGACACTCTATACCCTAAAAGGAGATGCATCCCCATTAACCTGAGTGGGCTGTTAACCTCTCCTCCCGGGGGAAATGTAGATGCAGTAACATTTCCAGCTGAAAGACTCACTCTCCCTACCCAGTGTGTAAGGATGCAAATGAAGGACGGGAGTTCGGTGAGCAAACAGAAAGTTTCCAGGATTAGTTCCACCGATTCCCTTTATCATGTAAAATCTTAGCCTGGTTGGGCTGGCAGGAATCAAAGACCAGCAATGCAGAAGGCACCAAGAGAGAAGGAATTCAATAGCTTCTTAAGCAAAAACACTGAGAAAATTAGAGTTAACTAGAAAGTCAGGCTCTGGGAGAGTTCAGCCAGTCTCGTGAAAGAGTTTCTAAAATTAACACAGAACATTTAAAAAATACACCACCAAAATATTGACAATCAGTTAAGGACACTAATTTTCCTCAGATTAAAACTTAACTCTGTTAAACTGTCTCAGACGCTGGGATTTTTCAAGAGGGGAAGTTAGCTCTGGTTTATAATACACTAATGATAACGCTTTGATTGAAGATGCACAGATTTTTAAGTTTTTCTTTAAATGGATCTCTTAAGGAGGCAAGAAGCTTCTTTTACAATTGGCATGTAAGGATTAGGTTCTATAAACCAGACACAGGAACTTAGTTAACAAGCACTCCTTCTCTTCTCTTGCACTTAGATTATTTCAGTTTCCTACCATCTTATTTTAAATTGCTTTCCTCTCTCCTTGGTCCAATTATTCTTTCTCTCTCATGAAGCAAAAAAGTCGGTCTTTTTGAGATTACGAAATGTTTCTCGGCTTCAATTTAAGAGATATACCTTATAACAGCAATGAATAATACTCCCATAAACTTGAGGGGGCACTAAATAGTATCCAGGACCCTGTGTACGCCACCCCCATCACGGTCCATGAGGGCCCCACTGCCGAAGGTGGGAAACTGGCAGAAGACCAGAAAGCTTTTGCCTAAGTCTAAATATTAGACATTAAAACTAATTTTTACAAGTTGGCCTGGATTATTACCTGAGTTACATACTTCTCCTATTCCCATTGAAAGTATTTATGAATTTCTATTCAAATTTATGACAAATAAAAGTCCCTGCACGCTCCCCAGGGGATGGGCAGCTTCCTGGCATAGGGTTTACAGCTGGGAGGGGGCGAGCCCTGGGAGGGGCTGCAGGCAGCCATGCCTGGTCACTCGGGAAGCCCCGAGATGGACTCGCGTGGGGGCCCCGTGGCTGATGCTGACCACAACCTGCAAAGCTGAAAGGCAGCATTCAGGCTTCCCAAGAAACAGCCCCAATTCACTCCTCACAGGGCCCACCCACCCACCTGCAACTTCCGCCCTTGGTGTCTGTGATTGACACGGAGACACAGAGACATGGCAGTAAGGAGCAGCGGGCCGGCCCAAGGGGACAAGGGAGACAGATGTGTCTCTAGGCGGCTAAGGTGAGAGGAGCTGGAAAGATTGTCCCAGCGGGCTTGAGCACATGCGCTGGATGTCCCCCGCACCACTGATCCTGGAGTAGTACTGCCAATGTGGTCAAAACAAAACAAAGGGAAGAGGGGGCTGGCTCCCTGGCACCCCACAGGGTCCTCCGAGTCCGCCAGGTGTGACCCCTGAGCAGAGAGCCAGGAGTGGTCCCCAAAACGAAAAAAAATCAATAAATGTCCTCTGTACGCTACAGGGAAGCATGAATCTCAGCGGAGGGATTGGGGGCACAGATCCTGGGCCGGAGAGATTGCAGCAGGCACCTGCCGTGCACATGGCCGACCCTGGCTCAAAAATCCAGCACTACAGGGTTACCCCTGAGCACTGACCCAGAAAAACCCAGAGCACCCCCACGGCCCAGCCTCCCCACCCCACCACCACCACCCCCCACAGCCAAAAACAAGATAAAGCAAGAATCTTCTAGGAAAGGAAGATCACTCCCAGGGCTCTGAGTCCAGGGGCTGGAGCGACAGGACAGTGAGCAGGGCACTGGCCTTGCACACGCCTCACCCCGGACTGATTTCCGGCACCCCACAGGGTACCCTGAGCACAGCCAGAACTGATCCCTGAGTACTGCCGCATGTGAACCTCCCAAAACACTAAAACAGACCGGCTCTGTGGCCAATCACTGGCACACACTCTGCCCTGGCTGTGGCCCTCGGCAGCCCGGGCCTGAGCAGCGATGTCCAGCCAGTTAGGTGAGTATCGCACCAAGCACACTTAGCACTGCTTGGAAGATTCTGCCACCACAACAAATTTTAAATGAAGAGCTCGGTGAGGGGTAGGGTGGGAGCCGAGGGGCAGCTGGGTAGGAAAAGGTCCCGCCTTGTGAGAGAGACCTTGGGCTGGAGCCCCATGTCCACCCACAGGCACCAAGCGTGGTCCCAGCATGCTGCTATTTGCAGCTTCTGGGACTCTGTGTGTGTGCATGTGACTGTGGGTATGCACATGTGCACTTGTGCTCATGTGTGTGATTGTGTGCGCATGTGTCTGTGCAATGTGTGTGCACATGTGTCTGTGTGCATGTGTGTGCATGTGTGTGCCTGTGAGTGCATGTGCATGTGTGTGCATGTACAAGTGAATACATATGTGCATGTGTGTATGTGTGCATGTGTGTCTGTGTGTGTGTGCGTGTCTCCCGGTCACCACAGACACCTCTGTGCGAGCACCATGCTTGGAGTATCCCCCTCCCCCCAGCACTGCAGCTGAGGATGAGGCCACAGAAACCACGGGACCTCCAGGTCACACCACAAACACATGTGTGTGTGATCCCGGTCACTGCTGAGTGAACGGATGAAAGAACAAACGAATGAACGAATGAATGAATGAATGAATGAATGAAACACACTGAAGAAGTTCACTGCTGGCCCAAGTGTGGTCCTTGCAGACACTTCTCCAGATGGTGATGCGAGCTCCCGAGCTGCTGGACTAAGCATGCTCATCTGTATAGGTCTAAATAAAATAGACACGCGCTGTTCAAAATAGCTGGTTTCTATGGCAACCACCCAGGATGGTGTCGCAGGTCATCCAGAGACTGCGCACACCATCTCTCCCCACCACCACCACCCTGGGGTCCGCCCCATGAATAGGAACAGACTCAAAATAGCCCTGGATCCTGGTCCGGCCAGCCGAACGCAGGCGTTTCTCTCCCAGACTCAGACTCTTCCAAGAACTCCTCCCTGAGGTGGGCACAGCATGCAACAGCAGGCGCTGGAGAGCAGGGAGGCAGCCGTGTGCCTATCTTGCACATGTGAGGCCCTCAATTCAGTCTCCACACCAGAAATGAGGCGGGGGTGGGAGGGGGATACAAGAAATTCTGATTCATCCTTCCACGCTCACACTGAAACTCAGAGATAATTCCTACTCAGTGCATTTTAGCTGTAACCAGCAGGTGAGAATTTGTGGGACACGCGGGAAGGGGGCCCCTGAAAGCCCCTGGGTCCTGGCTCCTGGCTCCATGGCCCAGAACCACCACGCCCGGCAACAGTCCAGCTGGCACTGGAAGAGCAAATGCCTAGTTCAAGGCTGATTCAAGGCCGGAGCAAGAGTACGGCAGGCAGGGTGCTTATCTGCAGGCAGTCAACCTGGGTTCAATCACCGATACCCCATATGGTCCCCCGAGTACCACCAGGAGTGATCTCTGAGCACAGAGTCAGGAGTAAGCCCTGAGCATTGCCAGGTGTGGCAAAAAATAAACAAACAACAACAAAACTTAAAAGCCTAATTCAAGTCTTCTGGGAAGACCGAAAGTTCCATCTGTCCAATCTCACATAAGCCACTATAGTTCATAAGTGCTTTCATATTTGATGTTTCTCAGTCAAGTGTGGATGGACGGTCTTGGGTTCTGAAAACAATTTCTTCACTGCGGTTCTGAGTCTATCTGTCCAGACACAGAGCAGTTTCAAACATATACCCAGATCTGAGGTTAAACCGTTTCTCTCCCTCATCCATCTGAATAGCTTTTAAAAACTAGAAGTCAGGGGCTGGAGCAATAACACAGCGGGTAGGGCGTTTGCCTTGCACGCGGCCAACCCGGGTTCGATTCCCAGCATCCCATATGGTCCCCCCGAGCACTGCCAGGCATAATTTCTGAGTGCAGAGCCAGGAGTAACCCCCGAGCATTGCCGGGTGTGACCCAAAAAGAAAAAAAAAAAACTAGAAGTCAGAAGAACATTTTGCACTGTTATAATTATGCACAATTCTCAGGTTCATATCCATAAGTCAGGTTTTCTGGGCAAGATTCCAGCCCTTCTCTCCCCGCTCACGGCAGGGCATGGCTTTCCCACCCTAACCACAGGTGGGCCAGCTATGACAGAGCATCTGACGCCAGCAGAGAGGCCCTGGGTGCGATAGGAAGCCAGGTGGGCTCCATCCCTACTTCACCTGCTGCTGGAGCAGCCAGAGATGCTGGGGGCTCCTGTCCCCGGGCCCGGCGAGGCAGCTCTGGGGCAGAAGCCATCCTGACTCGGGTATGCCAGTGGGAGGAGGAGGAAGGAGGCAGCAAGAACTACTTTATAAGACCCTCAGTAAGGACTGGGGGCCCGGGAGTGGGAGGGGTGGCAGGAGGCATCTTTCAGTACCTCCTCCCTCCCTCCCTTCCCGCCTCCTCCCTTCCTCCCTCTCCCCTCCTCCTTCCTCCCTCCCACCCTTCCTTCTTTCCTTCCTTCCCCATGGCAGCCCAACTGAAGGCTGGTATTCCTGCAAGGAGAGACCGGAAGGCTGCAAGAGCTGACATGAGGGACTCCACATCAGCCACAGTCCCACACCGTGACGATTTACTGCTAAGCAGGCATACTGAACAGGAGACCTGGGTTTATCTGTAACCTGGCTGAGACAATCACTGGCATAAGTTCTGGGAAGGCCTCTAAAAGCCGAAGAATAAGCAACAGTCCAAGACCATAAAAGACAAAGCACCTAAAAGGGGGGAAAGGAAGTCAGGAAGCACAACCTGAATTTACAGGCAAGGAATGCAAGGAAGAAATAAGTCCATCAGGAAAAAAAACAAAAAAAAAACTCACGATCCTAGGGCCCAAGGAGGGGCCAATCCAAGTCAAGAAGGTCCGAACCTGAGTAAGGGGATGAAAGGGGGCACTTGCAGGGATACGGGGTCGCCTTCTGAACAGGGGACCCTAGCTGACCAGTATGTGTGCTTGGCACAAATAATGAACCTTTTTGCTTGCATTTTTGACTTTGTCTTATTCCTTGGATCACGAACCCTAACAGAGACCACCAGCGTCCAGGAGCACGGAGACAGTGACAGCAACAGAGACAGAGGAGTTCAGAAAGGAGACAGCAGGTGGGTTCTTGGAGGACCCTTGCTCTTCTGGGAAGGAAATGGGAGACACCCCACCTGACATGACGCTGAGACCATCCAAGAGGGAGAGGAGGCCACCGCATGAGACCAGCAGGAAGCTAGGTGGGTACAGCCATAAGATGCCCGGGCAGTGGTCGGACCCCTTCCTGGAATGCCCCTTAGGGTCTCCTCCTCCCCAACTCCTCATCTCCATCTAAACACTCCCTGGGGGATGGAGAGGTAAGACAGGTTCGGTCCCCAGCACTGCATACACCAGAGTGCCCGAACCAATCCCTGGCATACATATATCAGAGTGCCCAGATCAATCCCAGCCATGCATATACCAGAGTTCCCAGACCAATCCCTGCCATGCATGTATCAGAGTGCCTGGACCAACCCTGGGCACTGCATACACTGCAGGTATCCAATTTGATCCTGGGGGCTGCATATATCCCTGGTACTGCACAAGGCCCCCTAAACCCTGCCAAGAGTATTCCTCAAAGGATGAGCACCGAGGCAGAAGTAGCCCCTGAGTGCCACTAGGTTGGCCGAAGACTCTGAACATGCCCCAGCTCTAGGTCACAGCTCCAGGGGAGGAACCTCAGCACCTCTCAGGCCCTCAATTCCCCCAGGACTGCATCTCCCCCAGCCCCCAGATCTCCTGGGACAGAAACTACTTTCTACCACTGGCCACGCAGCACCTGCCCTCTCAGGCCCTCCCGCCACACACTTCCATGCTCATGGGTCAAGCACGAATTCTGGATGCAGCCCCTGCCTGCGAAGAGACAGTAGCATACAATGAGGAAAAAGCTTGGCACTGCATGCCAAGAGCAGAGAGCAGAAGAGAGGGGTCCTTACCCAACTCAGACACCAGCCAGGGCCCAGCCAGAGGCAGGAGTGCCTTTTGGGGACTCCAGGGGGCTCCCTCCCCTCACCCTTCTCTCCTTCCTTTCCTCCTTCCTAAATAAAGAATTTTAGATGCTCAGGGCTTAGGGGGACACTATGGGGTCCTGGGGACGGAACCTGGCTTGGCTGCACGCAAGGCAAAGCACTGGACCTGTCCAGTCCCTACTTTACTTTTTGCAGATGTACCTTCCTTCTTGCAAATCTTGCTGTTTGTTTTTTGAAAAGGAAAAAAAAAAACCTCACAGGAGGTTTAGTCATCTTTCCAGTAAAATATAGATTATCAGATTCCTCTACCTTAAAAAAAAAAGCATAAAAGATAGGGTGAAAGTTCTTCAGTGGTAGAAGACTTAGACACCAGTGTAAGACTATACTGTATGCTCACCAGTATAAGACTATAAGACTTGGGAATCAACCCCCATCACCACCAAAAAGGGGGGAAAGCCTAGAAGAATAAGGTAAAAGTCACTTTAAGCAGCTCAAAGATGATGCTTGAGATTACCATCCATGCATATGTCCATCAGCAGAGATGTTGTCTTTATTTGTAATACCAGTGCTATTCACACAATCATTGCCTTAGGGCACAAAAAAATTTTAGGGTGGGGTTGGGCCACCCCCAACTGTGCCCAGACATCATTCCTGGTGGCGCTGGGGGAGGGGGGGTGGTAGGACTCCAAGCTTAGCACCTTAAAACCCCTGCATGATCTCTCCATTTTTATTATTATGCAAATTTCAAGATAAAAAAAAAACATAGCCGACCAGAGAGCTCTTCCAGGGGATAAGGCTCTTGCCATACAAGCAGACAACCCTAGTCCCATCCCTGAGCACAGCCAGGTGTGGCCCAAATCCCTTACCCCTAAAAATAAAAAATAAAAATAAATAAATAAAACAAACTAAACGTTAAAAGTTTAGTTGGGAAAATGTGTTTAGATCTTGTACCTAAATATATATATATATATATATATATACACATATATATATATTTTTTTTAAATAAGCAGGCACTGGAATGGGGTTCAAAGAAAAATATTATCTAAAACAGAAATTCTCTACCTTAAAAATATAAATAAATAATTACACCACCTCGCATCTGCCCCGACACCCCGCTGAATTGGGGGTGTCCTGCAAGATTTAGCAACAGGAGCCCATGCAGAGGCGGCCTGAGCAAGCTCGCTTTCAAAATTCTTACAAACCCATTTGGGGGTTGCCAGTAGGTGGCAAATTAAAGCCTTATGCACTCAGAAGCAAATAATTTGAAAAATGTACAGGGGCAATGAACCCTGAAGTTATCGGGCATCAAAATGACTATAAAAGTGGTTTGACTCGAAGACCTAAATCTTCTAACTTTGCAACTATTTTTTAAAAAGGTGTAAGAACTGCTAGCCCGGGATCCTGGATAGACGGCGGGACTTACCAGGTGCCATAAAGCTCTTCAGTTCATGCACATGGTTTCTGGTCTGGATTTTTTGAGTTAAATCAACACCCAAGTCAGTGGATAGGACAGAATTTTCAAACAAATTTAATGACCCAGTGATTTTCTAGTAACAAAACTGTTGTCTTAAGCATTTAATAGATATTCAGACGACAGCAACAACAACAATGAAAAGAAAATCTGGATTAAACTCCAATATGACCATATTAAAAAACTCATCTGAAAAGTATTGCTAAAAGTCCTAAACCTTGCTGAAAATAAAATTCTACCTTTACTATAAATACCAACATTCAAACAGAAAACAGAGATCTTCTTTCATGCAAAGCAAAACCTGAAGCTGGATTTTTATAGACACTTTATATAAAGAAACTAATTAGTCGCATGCTTAAATTTTTAAGTGACTAGAAAAATAAAATGTAATCAGCGGGATGGGAATTATTTTCTTTCATCTTTTTTTAGTTCTGAGCATGACAGAAGTCGAGTTATTTTTACAGGTTTTTCTTGAAAGAACTGATTTCTTTATCCTCCGTTTTTATGTTTTTAGATCTTAAAATGTTTTGGAAATGGTAAAAAAACAGAGATAATCAATTTTCTTTTTCAACAGGGGGCCCCAGCAAGACTGTTTTTGCCAAGCTTCAAATGTCCAACTTACTCCCTCGATGTGAGCACAGCTAAGGCAGCATCCTCTTAAGACTCAGGTTGAGATATTTTTTTAATTAATTTTTGCACTATAAGAATGTACGATGCTTGTGAAATCTATAAAAGACAGAGGAGAGAGAAACATTCGACACTGCCTTGTGCATTTGAAGTCTGAAAGACAGAGTCTCCACTAGTTAAGCGCTCATTCTCAGAGTCAAGTTGCAGGGAAATGAAATTAGTCTGCAAAATGAAACGACTATTTTAACAGTGGAAGCTGACAGTGGTTACATATGCTTGGACCCTCTACAACCATGATCAGAACACTGGGCGATTAATCAACATGTTAACACTTCCCATCTGTACAGGAGCGCCAGACAACACTTACTGTCACCTGACAAGTTGCTTAGCACTGCAAAATTTGATAATTCATGTCTTACCAAATTTTACTGACTTGGAAGAAAATAAAACACCAATTAAAAGCAGATGTCACCTTTAATTCTAACAGGCTGACAAACTTAGGAATTTTTTTTTTTTACCTAATCCAGAGACAGAACATGTGCAAAGGACAGTTTAGACAGTTAAAATATTCCAAGTTATAGATACCCCCACCCTCAGCCCCAAACACTCAAAAGTGATTTTCCAGAACTTAATCCTTCGGGGGTTTCAATCTGGCAAGTCTCCAGAAAGAATAATTCCACGGAGTCATCTAGAAAGTAAATTTATTGTTACTTTTTTTTTTTTTGCAAAGGCTACAAAATACTGATCAGAACAGAGAGATAACTAAATTTAGATTCAAGTATCTTGTCTTCAGCTACACGGCAAGCCCCCCTCAAAAAAAAAAAACCCCAATGTACCACGGTACTCCTCCATTAAAAACTAGCCTGGAACCGATGCAGAACACTTCCTAAACAGTGCTTGAAATCCAAGTCGCTAGCTTGCTGTTCCCTATCCCCTACTTCATCCATGCAAGTGACTTAGAACCAAGTTCCCAATTTCAAAATGCTTCATGGCATCAAGTTCCCCTCCAGAAGGAGTTTGCCCCAACAGCCCTATTGGAAAGCGTTACACTCCAGCTCCCATCCGGGAGGACCCTGCATCCCGGGCTTAGAGCAGCAGTGCTGGTGCTGGTCCTCCTCATGGTAGCACAGGGGCAACCAGACTCCGGAGCAACTTTGTTTGAGGAAAGGAAGGATTGGGTGGGCCGCAGGGGAAGAGGGTGCCCAGGGATCATTCCTGGCAGTACTGGGCAACCATGTTCCAAGGCTACTAGGCCTGAATTCGGACGGGCCCCTTGCCTTGCAGAGGAGGGCACGTGCCTGAACCGCAGTGCAATTCCTTGGGCCTGGGATTTCCTTAAATAGGCTGCAGAACGCCTAGGAGAGGAGAAAACCTCTTTTCTATCACCTTAAGGAGGGGCTAGTGGAGCGCCGGCCTGGAGCTGGAGGCGTGCTAGCGGGCCAGACAAAGGGCGGGGAGCGGATTATCTCTGCATATCCGCAGCCCGGGTGCATATCCGGGGCCCATTCACGGTCTTTTCCTCTGAGCCATTCTCTTTCTAATCTCACCGGCCGGCATCCCTCCCTGCCCTCAGCGGCCGACCACGCGGCCCGGGGCCTCCACAGATTTCTAATGATCTCCGCAAGCTATTAGAGGCCCGGACAAGCTGGTAGCAATCAAGCGCAGGGGGGGAAAGGAATCCCAAAAGGAATCGCCGAGATCCCCGTCCAATAATGGGGTCCCCGGGAGCCCTCGGGCCTGCCAGGCCCTTTGCCTGGGAGGGTTCATTGCATAACAATCAGCCGGGGCTTAAGTGCTCCCAGGGGCCGGCGGCTGGGGACCGCCCGTGGAGCTCGGCCGGCCGAGGGCTGGGAGTGGGTCCGGAAGAAAGGGCCGGGGGCAGGTGAAAGAGAAAGGTGGTCTCAGGCCAGGGCTGCGGGGGGCAGCCCACCTGTAACGCCTTTCCCGAACTCATCCCCGCTCTCTGCTCCGCTTCATGCATTGCTAATCAGAGACCCACTGGCAGCTTCAGAAGCTGCTGAAAGGCCTGGCAGGGTATTTGGCTTTCAATTCTTCTCCTGTTTATTCCCAATATATATTCATCAGGCTTAGGGACAACTCCTGAACCAGGGCGGCCACTGCTCACTGAGATGTAAATCATGGACAGTGCTGAAACCTGGCCAGCCCCGCTAATGAGCGCGGCGAAGGCGGGCGGCGGCTGGACCGTGGTCGGCGGAGACCTGACTACTTAACCCTGTGAGTGCCGGGAGCCACCAGCCTGGGCTAAGGCAACACGGCCGTCCTGGCACCATGCACGATGCCCCAAAGACAAACAGGACATCTTTACCCTTCACCCACTGAAGATACGGCGAGACATAGGATACACGTGGGGCCGCTTGGGGCAAGATTGGTGTTTCAAACAGGCTCCTGGGAGTGAAAATAAGACCTGGTTGGAAAAAGAAAAAAAAGAAAAAGAAAAAAAATAATAAAGAAGGAACTAACCTATCGGCTTATTCGGTAATTCAACCAACAAATTTTAGAGTTCATGATCCGGGGCATGGCAAGACTGAAAAGTTCCCAACCCTTCAAAACGAAAAAGGATCTAAATCCAACATTGACTGACACCTTTAATTCCGGTAGAACTGGCAAAGATGGGGCTAATCCACGGTCCCGGGAGAAGCAGAGAGAAACCAGCAGGGTGGGCACTTGCCTTGTTCAATCCCCCCACACCACACCTGGGCCCCTGAGCACCACCTGGAGTGGAGTGAGCCCTGAGCACAGAACCAAGAGTAATCGCTGAGCAGCACCAGGCTTGCCACCCATTATTAAATTGAGAAGCAACCGAATTCAGAACTGGTGAGTTGGAAGTGCGGGCGCAGGGCTGGGGTGGGGCTGGCCGAGCCCTGGGTTCTATCCCAGCACCAAAGCAATACTAATCTGAGGCCAAGGAGATGGTTCCATGGGCTGGGGACATGCTTTGTTGTGTTTGCTTCTGGGCCACACCCAGCGATGCCCATAGGTTACTCCTGGCTCTGCACTCAGAAATCACTGCTGGTGGTGCTGGGGGACCCTACAGGATGCCGGGCTCAAACCCGGTCGGCGACAGGGAAGGCAAATGTGTCATCACTCGGGCCTTTGAGGGTACTCTTTACATGGAGAGGCCTGGGCCTGACCCCTACTCTAGAACGTCCCCAGGTACCATCAGGAGTGACCCCCACCCCCTGGGGCTAAGAGCACACTGCAGAGGATGATGGCTTTGAGATGTGTGTAAGAAGGGTCTGTGAGGGACAGGCCCAAAATGGACCACCACCAGAATTAATTTAGCTTAGCTTAATAGGAACCTGCATTGCAAAATAACTGGTTTTTCAAGAAACAGGTCTAGATGAGCTTTTTCAGATCCGCTTTACAGGAACCTGCACTGCAAAATAACTGTTTTTTCTGCTCCTGAGCAAGGAATTCAGATACAGGTACTCGAAGGGTGGGGGTCAGACCAGATAACCGGATGTCTCTCACAAAACCCATGTTGCAAGACCCAGGACTGCCCTAAAAACCACGACATTCCTAAGCACTGACGCAAATGCTGATCTTTAAACTATAGGCTAAGAAGTGATGTACCCTTAATTGGATTGGTTAGGAAAGTATTTGTTATTACAAATCTATTGGCTATGAAATGCGCGGGCTCTGCTGTAACGGCCAGTGAAGGCCTATATAAGATCCCCTTTGAAGAAGTTCGGGGTCTTGCCTCACCTAACTGACCTGCATGTCTGTGTAGGTGGTTTGACCCTGGCTAGCCAGTCTCACAATAAACCTTGCTTGCTGTTTGCAGTCTCTGGAGTCTCTTTGTCATTACAGGGAGATCACGATCCGCACCCTAACAGGGTCCAGGGCCAGCGGCTGGGAGCCGGCTGGGCGAAAACTCCCTCTGTCTGTCTAGAAGGTTCTTTTTCCACAAACTCCTCGCTTTAAGGCCACCCTCTCAGACCTTCCTGTGTCACCTTGTCCAAAGTGGTGCCTCGGCCACCTCCTGGCACAGTTTCTGTGATTGGGAGGCCCTGGCACAAATTCAGTTAAAAAAAATAATAATAACAAGCATTGCAAGCAATTTGCTCGATCAAAATGTACCACCTTGAAACAAAAACTCCCCATGTTTGCTCATTTTTAAAAGGATGAAAGAGGGGCCAGAGAGATTTGATCCCTAGTATCCCATAAGGTACCCAAGCACAGCCAGAAGTGATCCCTGAGAGCAGAGGCTGGAGTAACCTCTGAGCACCAAAACACACACACACATACACACACACACACACACACACACACAAACACACACACACAAGAATGAATCAATCTTCACAGTTAACACAGATCAGTAAATGTGGACATGCCTGGCATTTGGAGGGTCCCTAACGTTTGGCTTATCAGAGGACAGCTGGATTCTGGTGTCTGCCCCTGACTTTGATCTCTTAGACCACATACCCCAGGTCTCTGCAAAAAGATGCCACTGCACGGTCCTGGATAAAGCGGAGGGAAGCCACAGTGACCCGGGCTCGGTCCTGGATGAAGTGAAGGGAAGCCACAGAGATCTGGGCTTGCCTGGCGTGCCCCTCACTGCCCCTTGTGAGGCTCACCCGGGGCTGCATTCACGCATTCACGAGCTTCCTACCTACCTCCTCAATAATAAGGCCATAAAATATTCGTTTTTTCCTGTTCTCCTGTAATTAGTATAAATAGCATCTAGCCAGTGTCTGGTACCTTCCCACTTTCCTCAGAAGGCATGATACCAGTAACTCATGTAAACAAAATAACGATCTCGTTATGTTCAGTTACCCGCAGGTTTGATCCCCAGCACCCCATATGGTCCCCTGCACCCAGCAGGAGTGAGCCCTGCGCTCGGATCCAAGAGAGAGCCCTGAGCACTGCCGATATGACCTGATAAAAACAGCAGCAGCAGCAGCAAACAGCGCACACACCAAGCTCTCTGCGCGTTTGGAGAAGCAAAAGGGACTGTGCTCTCTGCACCCAGAGGCGGATGCTGGGGTGGGCCAGAGGCGATGCTGCTCCAGCCTACGCCCCCAGAGGCCCCTGGTGTCCGTCACCCAGGAGAGGACCTCTATTCCAGTGCCTAAGCTTAGTGGCATCAGAAGGCAACTTCTTTTTACGGTGACCATTCGGGAGTTAAGATGGTCAGACCAAGATCACCCGGGAAAAGTTCATGTTGCTATATTGGAGTTTTCTTTTTTGGGGGGGTGGGGCTCGGGGCCACACCCAGAGGTACCCAGTTTACCAGGCACCATTGAAGCTGGAACTCCCGGTTGAGCATGCCTTCATACTAGCCCTCTGAGCCACTGACCTGGCCGAAATTAATGTTTATAGATAACACAGTTCGATACTGATTGGTGTTTTTTTGTTTTTGTTTTATTTGGGGTTTTGTTTTTGTTTTCTTTTGGCTTTTAGTTTTTGGGTTGCATCCGGTGATGCTCAGGCATTACTCCTGGCTCTGCACTCAGGAATCATTCCTGGCGGTGCTCAGGGGACCATATGGGATGCCGGGGATAGAACCCGGGTTGGTCATATGCAAGGCAATGCCCTCCCCAATGTGCTATCTCTCCAGCCCTGAATGGGTGTCTTTTGCAGTAATATTCAAGAATAAAAACAAAACATTGTTCTCTTCCTTTTGGTCAGGAAAATCTCAAGTGTAAAGGATGATGGTACAACAAAAACAAAATATTTTGGTAAAAAGAAACATAAAGAAGACACTGAAATTCCTCAAAACTGAATGGACAGGAGAACTTCAACTGTATGACATTTATTTAATATATGAGCCAACACAGTCACCACTGACTCCAACATACCTTCAGTAGAAATTCAGCCTCCAAAAAAAATTAGGGGGCTAGGGTGATAGCACAGCGGGTAGGGCATTTGCCTTGCACATGGCCAACCCAGATTTGATTCCCAGCATCCCATATGGCCCCCCAAGCACCACCAGGAGTAATTCCTGAGTGTATGAGCCAGGAGTAACTCCTGTGCATCACTGGGTATAACCCCCCCCCCAAAGAAAGAAAAATTACAATATAGAATATGCACTTCCAGGTCTTATGAATTTCCTTTCATGGATTTTCTTTTCTTAATAAAAAAATTCTAATAGGATCAAAAAACAGACCAGGGTCAGGATGGAGCTGACTGGCAGAGCACTTGCCCTGCGCGTGTAAGGCCCTGACTCCAATTTCCAGCACGGATGGGGCAGGGAGGGAAGAACATTATAGCAGAAAAAATTCCCGCTGTTCATTGCAGATTCAGCAATTATTTTAAGCCCGATTCAAATGTAGAGCAACAAATTATAAGTCTTCTAAATATTTTGTCATTATGTAACATCCACCAGTGAGCATTGCTTCCATAAATAAAATATTGCTAAGAAATACAGCACACCAGGGCCAAAGAGATAGCACGGCCGGGAGGGAGCTGGCCCGGGAGCTGGCCCTGGGGCACACAGTATGGTCCCCCAGGCCCCGCCAGGAGTGATCCCCGAGTGCACAGCCAGAAGCGAGCTCTGACCACTGCCAGGAGTGGCCGAAAAAGCAAATAAATAAATAAGTAAATAAATAAATAAGAAGAAATATCAGATGTTTTCATTTCTGTTCATCCCTGATAGGCAACCAGCATCTAAAGGCCTGAATGCAAAGGGAGAACAACACAGGCACACACACAAGCGTGTGTGCACACACTCATGGCAGAAGTGTGCAGCACATGTGCACGCACCAGACCCTCTCCGCAAAGCAACAGGTCTGGCACACCCTTCGCGCCCACCTGATGCCAGGGAAACTGGAGGCAGAGCCGTGAGTAAGGTCCAGTCCGGAAACAAAGCCTGGCAATCTTCACGTTATTTCTGCCTTTTTACCCATTTTAGAAAGCATGCATTTAGAAGTGTAATTTTAGAACCTTTGGGCAATAGGAATCATTCACTAAATGTGACAGTGATAATTAATGGTACGTTTTAATTCAACAGAACCCTCCGTCTGTTACCTACAGTAGGACACACACAAAAATAATCTTTCCTGTTGGATTCTAAGTTTAGCAGTGACATACAAGTAAATGGGTAAAAGGATATTTTGAGGGGCAGAGACAGCTCTTTCGGTGGGGCTGGAGCACAGGCTGCTGAGGACCCTAGTAGAGGGCACAAAAAAAAAGTCAACAAGGATTCATTATAAGAGGTCAGAGGTCACAAGGCTACTCTCCGTGAAAATCAGCACTTTCCCAGGAAAATAAAGGCTGACATAGGAGAGACTTACTACGTTTCCTTCCAGTATTCCAAATTTCAATTCAGCAACTTCTCTCATACAAAAGGTGGAAACAAGCACATATGGAAGTCTGAGTAGTGGCTTGCGGGGTGGGAGCGACAGGACAGCGGGGAGGACCCTCTCCTGGCACGCGGCTGACCGAGGTTTACTCCCCAGCACTCCATTGGGTCCCCAGAGCCCCAGAGTGATCCCTGAGCACAGAGTCAGGAGTAACCCCTGAGCACTACTGCCTGTGACCTCAAATCCAAATAATAATGATGATGATGATAAAATAGAATTTTAAAAACTAAGGGTGGGGCTGGAGAGACAGCACAGCAGGTAGGGCATTTGCCTTGTACGCGGACGACCCGGGTTCGATTCCCAGCATCCCATATGGTCCCCTGAGCACTGCCAGGAGTAACTTCTGAATACAGAGCCAGGAGTAACCCCTGTGCATCACCAGGTGTGACCCAAAAAGCAAAAAAAAACTAAGGGTTAGAGAGACAGTATGGGGCTCAGATGCTTGCCTTGCATGCAGCTGACCCAGGCTCAATTCCCAGCAGCCATATGGTCCCCAAGATCTCAGTGAGTGACCTCTGAACAGTCAGGAGTAAGCCCGAGCACGACCAAGTATGGCCCCCCAAACGAAAACAAAAAAGGTCATTTCAGTCTGATATTTGTCCCAACTGGGTGATAAGCAACAGATAAACAAAGTCAGGTACATTCATATAATAAACTATTATTCAGTTTTAAAAAAGCAATGGAACATCAATGAATTTGAGATATTATATGAAGTAAAACAAGCCTGACACAAAAGACAAATATTATTCCAATTACATAAAATATGTGGAACAGACAAATTCATAGAGAGATGGGGGGGTCAGAGAGAGGCAGGGCGGGGAAGTGGGAAGTTTGGAACTATCTAATGAGTGCCGAGTTTAAGTTTGAGTTTGGAACGATAAGAAAGTTCTAGAGATGCATGGTACTGATAACTGCATACCATAAATGCTTTGAATGCCTCTGAACCATACATTTAAAATACTGAAAATGGGGGCCAAGGAGCGTACACCAAGTAAAGCACTTGCCTTCCACACAGCCAACTCAGGTTTGATCTCGGGCATGGCACATGGTTCCCCCAGCCCCACCAGGAGCGATCCTTGAGCACTGCTCGTTGTGACCCCAAAATAAGGTAATATTGAAAAGGGGGTCAGAGAGCTGGTTCAGAAGGCATGAGGGCGTGATTTGCATACAAAAGGCCTGATCTGATCCCTGACCACATGATCCCCCCTGAACACAGACAGGGCCAGGAGTAGCCCCAGAGCACCACTGGGTATGGCCCCTCAAAACAATAAAATACAACATTGAACAGGGCAGATTGTATGTTCTGTGTGCTGGTGCAATAGCACAGCGGTAGAGGGTTTGCCTTGCACGCAGCCAGTCTGGCCGAGCCGGGTTCGATTCCTCCGCCCCCGTTTCTGACCCCTTGTGATGCATCTGGGGAAAGCAGTCTAGGGTGTAGCTGAACCCCTCCGCCTCTCTGATCTTCAGCTTGGTGTCATTCCTTGGACACTCTCCACCAGGCGACCAGGCAGCAGCTTGGAAACTGCCGAGAGTCCTGACAAGTCCTGGAGCAAACACACACAAAATGAACGCCCAGATTCCAGGATCTCCACGGAACCCCAGCCCCCAAAGACTCTGTAAACTGCATTGTGGCTCTTCATAGGTCCATACCCAGGAAGGAAGGCATGAACATCTGAGATTAGGTTCTGCAGAGGCAGACCTGGCTACATTCTCTAGACACATTGTTGCTAATCTTTGGATCAAACTCTTTTTACAATGAGAAATGTGGGAGCTATCTGGAGTCTGCTCTTGAAAGCCACCTTACTAAGAGCAGCTTTTAGTTTATCTGGGTAGCAGTGGGGTGTGGCTGGGGCATGCCAGGAAGAGTCTGAGCTTTCAGAGTCTGAGCTGGGGGTGTGATCCCCAAACCAGCAGATACACAAAAAACATCTCTTGGGGCCAGAGTACAGCAGGCGGGCATCTGCCTTGCACGCAGCTGACCCAGGTTCAATCCCCGGCACCCCATCCTAAGTCCCAACAGGAGTGAGCCCTAAACACAGAGCCAGAAGTAAGGCCTGAGCACTGCCAGGGATGTCCCTACCCTACCTTCTCTACTCCCACCCTCCGCCCTCTCCAAAAGGGCATCTCTCTGTAGATGGGCAAAAAAACTTCTTGGGCCTGAGAGATAGTACAGAAACAAGGTGCTTGCCTGGCTGACAGTGGGTCCTGGTTCAACCCTCAACATCCCATATGGTCCTTGAGGGCAGAGCCAGGAGTCAGCCCAGGCACCGCTGGTGAGCCTTCCCTCACCCCACACAAGACAACTTCTCTTTCATCAGACGGATCCCAAGTAGTGCGGAGGCTGCGTGGGCCTGAAGGTTGAGGGGTTCTGGCACAGAGATTCAGTTCTACTTGAACTAAAGGTGCTGGAATCCCCAGGGAGACTCTAGCCCAGAGATGCTGGGTGGGGGTAGGGTGGGTGGGGGTAGGGTGCGGCCCCAGGGATCAAACGTGGGGCCTCCAGCCTTCGAAGGACTCCTCCCAGCCCCAATTTTATTTTGTGAGTCCTAAGGCCCTGCATTACTTCCCATCATATTGCTTTACCAACTAAAACCATGATGTCCACCAGGAAAATACAGACTGGAAATCCGTTTGAAAATAAGATTTTGTTCAGCATATAAAAATTGTTTTATTGAGCTAGCAATGGGACTCAAGTGGTAGAACATGTGTGGTCTGGGGTTTGATCCCCAGTACCACATGGACCAAACACTAGCACTGGCCCCCAAGACTACAATAAATAAAAAAAGTTTTAATGCTATTCTTCATAAGCATTACTTAAAGCATTGTTTACTCCATGGATTATTTTAACAATAGCAAACATTAAGATATGGCTTTGTTGATGCGTGCCAAAAGTAGACTATAGACAGAACACAATGGACACTCAATAAGTCTATTGCAAACTACAACACCCAAAAGGAGAGAGAACAAATGGGAATGCCCTGCCACAGAGGCAGAGTGGGATGGGAGCGGGATGGGGTGGGGGTGGTGGGAAGGATATTGGGAACACTGGTGGGGGAGAACGGGCACTGGTGGAGGAATGGGTAAATGATTATTGTGTGACTAAAATAGAAAAGTTCGTAAATTTGTAACTGTACCTCAAGGTGATTCACTAATGGAAAAAAAAAGATATGGCTTTGTTCAAATAATATAAAGTAGGAATTATGTATCATTTGATCCAATTTGATAAAAATTAAGCATAAAGAATAATTTACCTTGGGGCCTGAGCAATAGTACAGTGGGTAAGGAGTTTGCGTATGGTCCCCTGAGCACTGCCAGTAATTCCTGAGTGCAGAGCCAGGCAGGAGAAACCCCTAAGCATCACTGGGTGTGACCCAAAAAGCAAAAACAAAACAAAACAAAAAAAAAAAGAGCTCGAGCAGTGGAGCAGGGGGGCAGTGAGGAGATGGCACAGGGAGTCGGATGCTCACCGTGCACGCGGCCTGTGCTCCATCCCCAGCCACCCAGTAACTCCTGAGCACAGAGCCAGGAGTGAGCACTGCTGTGTGTGAGCATATTATCATCACCTTCACCAAGCCTCTGTCTCAGGAGGAAACTGAAACAGAGGAACAATTTTGGCACCCCGCCCCAACATTCCAGGAGAGAGACGAGCGACCACCTCTCACCAGGACAATCCTGCAGACGGGGCGTGAGAAGGGCTGACCTGGGGGAATGGTCTGTAACGGGTGGACATGCGTAGAGCCCACCTAAGCACTGCATCATCGCCGGCAACCTAACTGCAGAGTAGGCACGCCACTTGGGCAAGGGCCAGTTAGAAGCTGGGAATGGGGGCCGAGAGGTCAGAGGTGCCCACGGTCAATCACCAAGCAGCCAGCAGCCGGGCAGAGGAGGACGTGGGGTCAGGCTGGGTGGAGGCAGGGAAATGCAGGGAAACGGAGGGGATAGAGCGTTGCAGAACACCCGGGACAGCAAAGTGCCCCTGTGCGAACCACCTGCCCAGACGGGAAGAGCCTCTCTTCTCTCTTGCCTTCATCCGTCCCAGGGCGCCTGGATGGCACCATGTTCTCCGTCCTCAGCAGATGCTCTGCGCGACCCTGATGTAGCTTCCGTGATATGCACACGGGCTGCGCTCCTGCCCAGACCCTGCGGTTCAGTTGTAATCCTTCCCGGGCCCCGTAGATGCAGACCCAGAGGAGCATCTTTAACCACGTGAGTGACTCACGGATGCACATGCCAGCGTGGCCATGCCATCTCTGGGGCCTGAGCTTTCAGCTACCCCAGGAGTGGACGGGCTTTTCCTGCCAAGGGCCGTAATGTCAGTGTTCGCAGCTCTACGGGCCCCTCTGACTCTGCGCCTCTTCTCGGCCACACACCACCCGGGATGGAGGCGTGGACTGCGTTACACCAACCACAGGCGAGAGGCGAGACAGAGCAGCACCTCCTTGGACAGGCATGAGCCGAACCCACCATCCACTCTACCAGGATGCTGAAACAGGAAATCTATATTCAAATCATTTTTTTGTTTATTTGTTTGGGGGCCACACCCAGCACTGCTCAGGGCTGACTCCTGGGCCTGCACTAGGAGAACTCAGTGGGTCTTGGGGGACCCTACAGGGTGTTGGGGATGGAACTCAAAGGGCCCAGAGCGCTCACTCTAGATGGGGGGACCCCAAGTGTACCCAGGCACTCAGGGCGGAAGAAACTCTAGGCCATATAAGGTGTGTCCCCCCCCACCAAAAAAAAAAAAAGAAGGAAGAAAAAATTGCTGGGACTTTCCCAGCTTTGCCACCAGCACAGGCCCCCTGGGCAGCCACAGATATGCAGGTGAGCGGTTCTTGCTCTGTGACCCACTTACCAAACACTTGGCAAACTCCTTGTTTTCTGAAAGAAATCCGTAGCCTGGATGGACCTGAGAAAGAAGACGAAGACCACGTTCAGTTTTCCGTCCCCATGCACCCGTGCCTACTGTCACAGAGCCCTGGAGGAAGGGACTCGCTTGCCTGCTCCGGCAACCTTCTGGGGCACCGACAAATCTCAAGTTCTAGAAACTTCTGGCAGCTGCCCTGTGTCCTCACTGGGATCAGGCCATCAACACACATGGGTTCTGCCCTGCACATGTGTCCCCGGCATATTTCATGATACAACTCACGCTGTCCCTCTTCTTTTTCTTTTTCTTTTTGCTTTTCTTCTGTTTTGGGGTCACACCAGGGATGCTCAGGGCTTACTCCCGGCTCTGCACTCAAGAATCACTCCCGGCAGTACTCAGGGGACCCTATTAGATGCCAGGTATTGAACCCAGTTTGGCTGTCTGCAAAGCAAACACCCTCCCAAGGGTACAGTCCCCTCTTCAGATTCTGAGGCTGACTCTGGACTCGAGTTTGGAAACAGCTGGCAGGTAGCACAATAATTTAGGAGGCCCAGGAGCATGACGCCCTTGGTACAAAGACTGGCACTACCTGGTCCCTTGAGCAATGCTGGCATCAAGACCCAGGCAAGAATGGGAATGACCCCTGAGCACTGTGATGAATCAAGACCCAGTCATATAGATGGGAATGACTCCTGAGCACTGCTGACATCCAGACCCACTAATAGATGGGAGTGACTCCTGACCACTGCCGGGATCCAGGCCCACTAATGGATGGGAGTGACTCCTGAGCACTGCCAGGTGTAACCCCTACTCCCGACCTCCAAGAAAAACAATGATGTTCATGGAAACCCTAAGCACAATAGATTTCTAAAAACTACAGTTCCTTTCAAAGCCCAGGAATGGCGGCTTTCTGAACTTAGCAAATTTATTTAATTCTTAAAGACCTTAATAAACTCGGCCACTACCTAACTCAAGCGAAAGTCTGGCTTTACTTCCTCTTGGCAGCCATTCCTCTTTCCTCACCCCAAGCTCCGTTTGTCGGTGTCGCAGCCACAACCACAACCAGCAGTGCCGAGGAGCTACTCGGGACTCTGTAGGGGCTCACTCTCAGGAACTGGGGGCGACCAGATGGTGCTAGGGACTGAGCCCAGGTCTCCTGCCCACAAAGCACATGCTCAGCCCACTGAGCACTCTCTCTAGTCCTTCTCCTGGCCCCATTTTTGTTTTGGGGCCATACCAGAGGTGCTCAGGGCTTACTCCTGCGCTCAGGGATGACTCCTGGCAGGACACTATACAGGGTGACAAGGACCGAATCCAGGTTGGCCGCGTGCAAGGCAAGCACTCTACCCACTGTCCTATTGCTCCAGTACCCTCACCCCCAATTTTTAATCACTCACAGGTACCTAGCAATGCAGGCTGATTCCTCTCTCCTGTTCGAATGGAGGACTCACACACTGGCCCAACAAAAATCTACTCACTGCATTTCTGCAATGTGGAATATACTTCTAATTTAAAAAAAATTTTGAAATGAAAATTCTGCTATAAGAGAAACTTCAGAAGGCATCAATATCAGAATCTAGAGGTTACCACACATCTGAGACTTTAAAATGCTAAATGGGAGCCAGAGCAATAGCACAGCGGGGAGGGCGTTTGCCTTGCACGCGGCTGACCTGGGTTCGATTCCCAGCATCCCATTTGGTCCCCCAAGCGCCGCCAGGAGTGATTCCTGAGTGCATGAGCCAGGATGCACCCTGTGCATCATGGGGTGTGACCCAAAAAGCAAAAATAAATAAATAAAAACAAATAAAATGCTAAATGGAGCCTTAACCTGCAGCAGAGGGAAAGAGTTTTATTCCAATAATTTCATGTCACTAATATTCCACTAAAGATTATATTCT
Source organism: Sorex fumeus (assembly GCF_029834395.1). Taxonomy (NCBI): domain Eukaryota; kingdom Metazoa; phylum Chordata; class Mammalia; order Eulipotyphla; family Soricidae; genus Sorex; species Sorex fumeus. The sequence goes on from NW_026606065.1 coordinate 29,648,531, forward strand.
GACAAGCTATAGTTAAAAAGCTGAGAGTTTTGGAACCAGAGCGGTAATACAGTGGGTAGGGCGCTTGCCTTGCAGGCAGCAGACCCAGGTTCGCTCCCCAGCACCTCATATGGTTCCCAGAGCCCTTCCAGATGTGATCCCTGCGTGCAGAGGCAGGAGTAAGTCCTAAGCACATTGCTGGGTATGAACCAAAAACAAACAAAAATAAAAGCTAAGAGTTTTACTTCCATTAACTCCGCTAATGAACTGTAAACATCTATAAAGTGAGTTCATGAATTCAGGTTTTCATTAAACATGCATCTTACTAAAACACTTCTTTCAAGAAATAAATGTGGACACCAATGAAAGCACTCCAGGCTAATTGTTGGCTGTATCCATTCACTCTGAGAGAAAATTCTGCGTAATTTTAACATTATATGTAATTAGTTGAGGTTTTTTTTTGTTTGTTTTTTTGTTTTTAAATCACTGGTCCTCATCACCAGTGTGTTTCCTTGGATTCCACTCCGTTCAAACCAAACTGGGGCTGGGAGCCCTGACCTCTCATGGCACTTACATGTAATTCTATTGCCATCATCACATTAAATTAAGCAACAATTTTTATTTCTGATGATCTCAATAAGCCTACCAAATTTTTTTTTTCACTTTTTGGGTCACACCCGGCAATGCACAGGGGTTACTCCTGGCTCATGCACTCAGGAATTATTCCTGGAAGTGCTCGGGGGACCATATTCCCATATGCTGGGAATCAAACCCGGGTCGGCCACATGCAAGGCAAACGCCCTACCCGCTGTGCTATTGCTCCAGCACCCCCAATTTTTTTTTAAACAATTAAAATTGAAGCCAGTGCCTTCGAATCCTGAGGCTCTTACAGAATTTTTTAATACGTGTATTCTTCTGAAAGGGTTAATGTTCAAAACTAACTGGGATCGATCTCTCTCTCTCCCTCCCCCCAACCCCCGCCCCAGCAAATTTGGAAATGAGCTGCAACTGCTCCCCGGTATGCACCCCCTCCATCGGGCACCTGGGGCTCAGGGCCCACACTGCCAGGTGCTCCAGGGCCTTTGCTTTCCAGGAGCGAATCCAGCCACCGTGAGCCCCCGCAATGCGCCTGGCCCCAACAGCATTCTCAATCCTCCTTTCTTCTCCTTTTTTTTTTTCCTAAACACAGGCTCCAGCATCCTGCACTGCGCAGAGCTGCCCTCGGACTCACAGCTTGGGCTCCCGTTTTCCTGACGGCCTCCAGGATTGCGCCCATGTTGAGGTAGCTCTGGCCAGTGGGCGCGGGGCCCACGCACACGGCCTCGTCCGCCATCTTCACATGTACCTGGGGAGACAGAACAGCATCAGCCAGAGCTGCGGGCACGCAGGCACCAACACACACAGCTGCAAATCGGGAGCTCCAACGGAGCGCAGGGATATGGAGCGGGAGAGGGAGGGGGCGGAGGGAAGGGGGAGACTCGCCTAAAATAACAATATTGACGATACAGCAATTACCTGTTATTTTATTTCTAACAGACAAGTCTCACACAGTCTCACCCGTCCATTGCCGTGAGTATTTCTGGCTCCACTGAGTATCAAATCAAAGCAAATTAATCTTTGGTTCCCTGGTTTGCAAACAGATGCTGATTTCTAGACATGAATCTTTGGTTGGAAATGATTCTGGTCCCTCTCGGCAGTCACCCCATATTCTAGCACGGAGTCACCCCATATTCCAGCACAGAGAGTCACCCCATATTCTAGCACGGAGAGTCACCTCGTATTCCAGCATGGGCAGAGTCATCCCATATTCTAGCACAGAATCATCCCATATTCCAGCAGAGTCAACCCATATTTCAGCACGAAGAGTCACCCCCTATTCCAGTATGGAGAGTCATACCGTATTCTAGCACAGTCACCCCATATTCTAACAGCAGTGCCATGAAGCAGAACTGAACAAGCGTTCCCCAGAGCACCCCCAACAGAGCCAGAGAGCCGAGCCCTGCCAGATTCCAGTATGCAGGCTCCTCCTATGTGCTATGTGTCCCCTTGTTCTATGGAAACCCACACACGGGGGTGTGACATCCTGAACCTCTCCCGACACCTTGCTCGAGACGAGGCGATACTGTCTGAAACCTCCACTTTCGCTAATAGAGGGTAGGCATTCTTATCCTCAGAAAGATCAGCTGGTGCTAAAAAAAAAAAGTATTTTTTATTGAATCACCGTGAGATACAGTTACAAAGCTTTCCTGTTTGAGTTTCAGTCATACAATGAGCAAACACCCATCCCTCCACCAGTGCACATTCTCCACCACTAATGTCCCAAGTATCCCCCCATCCCACCCCAACCCCTGCCTCTATGGCAGACAATCTCCCCCATACCAGAGTCGAACTTTTAAAGTGGCAAAAGCAGGGGCTGGAGAGAGTGTATAGCGGGAAGGACGCTTGTCTTATAAGCAGCTGCCCAGGGGCTCAATTCCCGGCACCCCATATGGTTCCTTGAGCCCCACCTGACCACAGAGCCAGGAGTCAGTCCTGTGCATCACTGGGCATGGGCCCCAAACAAAAACAAGTAGGCACCAGAGATGAGGGATATCAACCCCGATGGGCCCTGGCATGTCGCTTCTGTTTAAGCAGCACAGGTCCTGTGACCCCCAACCGCCCACCCACTCCTGACAGCGCTGAGCTGGGAGGTGTTGCCCCAAACCCACTGGGCACCCATGCCCCATGACACAGTCACAGCACCGCACCCAGGGCCCTGGGCACCAGCACACCCACGCGCTTCACATCACAAACACTCTGTGTTGGGAACACAGTGTCCTTCACCTCTGCCTCATTCCTCTGCAAATTGGGGCAGGTAGAGAAGGTAGGGCCCACCTCAGTGGCCTGCAACTGAGGCCATCTGTCCCAGATGCGCACACGGGAAGTACAGCCTGTGGACAGCCATTTCAATTTCCAAACAGAAAGTTGTGAACTTCTGTTCATAATAGCCAGAAACAACCCGAGTGTCTGAGAATAGATGACTGGTTAAAGAAACTTTGGCACATCTACACAATGGAATAACTATGCAGCTGTTAGAATTGAAATCATGAAATTTGCTTATAAGTGGAGGATGGTCATGGAGAGTATTATGCCAAATGAAATGAGTCAGAAGGAGAGGGACAGACATAGAATTGACTGCACTCATTTGTGGAATATGAAGTCACAAAATATGAGACGGACATCCAAGGACAGTAGACACAAGGGCCAGGAATCCTGCCCCCTAGTTGGAAGCCTGTCTCATGAACTGGGGGAGAAGGCAGCTGGAATAGAGAAGGGATCTCTAAGACAATGATGGTTGGAGGGCTCGGTCGGGATGGGAGATGTGTGCTGAAAGAAAAGGATCAAACATAATAGCCTCTCAATATCTGTATTGCAAACCATAATGCTCCAAAGTAGAGAGAGAGTACGGGGAAAACTGTCTGCCATGGAGGCAGGGGGAGGGTTGGAAAGGGGGAGGGGGTGTATACTGGGGATACTGGTGGTGGAGAATGTGCACTGGTAGAGGGATGGGTGTTTGATCACTGTTTGACTGAAACTCAAACATGAAAACTTTGTAACTATCTTTCACGGTGACTCAAAAAATAAATAAAATAAAAAATAAAAGGTAAAAGGTAAAGGCCCTCCCGTTGATCATCGATTTGCTCGAGCGGGCCCAGTTAACATCTCCATTGGAGACTTTGTTGTTACTGTGTTTGGCATATCGAATACGTCACGGGAGCTTGCCAGGTTCTGCTGTATGGGTGAGATACTCTCGGTAGCTTGCCGGGCTCTCCGAAAGGGGCGGAGGAATCGAACTCGGGTCGGCCATGTTGGCTGCGTGCAAGGCAAATGCCCTACCGCTGTGCTATTACGTTCCATAGTGGGGCTGGAGCAATAGCACAGCATGTAGGGCGTTTGCCTTGCATGCGGCCGACCCAGGTTCAATTCCCAGCATCCCACATGGTCCCCTGAGCACCGCCAGGGGTAATTCCTGAGTGCAGAGCCAGGAGTAACCCCTGTACATTGCCAGGTGTTACCCAAAAAGAAAAAAAAAATTCCATAGAAACGATTAAAAAAAAAAAAAAGCTGTGAACGCTGCATGAGATGAGGCAGAGGGATCTTGCTGATTGTCTGAGCCAGCATTCATGGCAGAGAGTTCCCTGGAGGAGCCCCCAGGTTCCCGAGCCCTCTCCCCCCGCCCGGCTCCTCACATTACAACAATAAAATTAATACCATGAGAGGGTTCAAACTTGTGTTCTAGGCTGCTGTGAAAAATATCGATGAATCACTATTGCAAACTGCGCCTGCATTAACAATGGGAGACACATGACAGATGGGTCCCTGGGACCCCCGACTTCCCTCATGCATCCAGACATGCTATCGTTCTCGTGACCCCACTGCCCACCCAGCAAAGCATTCCTCTCGGTATGTTTGGCTTGGGGCCACCCCCAGCGGTGCTCTGGGCTCAGTCTCGGAGGGCTCAGGGGAGCCTGTGGGCCCACTGCGGACAAGGCAAGCACTGGCCCACGGTGCCAGCACTCTGGCCCTATCGTCGCTTTATTAGGAACTTGCTGACCTCAGATTTCACTCCCCAAATATTTAATTTCTGGAAGCCAAATATTCAGGTTTTCAAAACACCTAAAATTCCTTAGTTTACAGAGTCCGTGATGGATGAGTTGGCTTCACAGCACGCCAGATGAAGGAGCACCACATGAATATGAAAAGCAGTCAAACCAACCACCCAGCCTCCCCCTCTCCTAAGACCCCTGAGACCACTCCAGATACTCCCCCTCCCCCACTCGACCCTCACAGGAAGCAGCCAGGGGTTCCAGAAGCTTCTGGCCACATTCTCCCCAAGCAGGACACCATCAAGAACATCTGGGAAATGTTTTCATTTTCTCTCTGAAAAATAAATACTCTCTCTTCTCATCCTCTCCCAGGACGGGGAAAACAAGGGTTTCTGTACCAGAGGACGGGCTTCCTTTCCAGTAGCTTCCACACCAGCTCGGGCTGTTCCCAATTCTGAGACAAAGGATCCTGCCAGCAGCGGGCGCCCACCCACCCCCACCCCTCCCAGGTCCATGATTCAGCCTGTCCTGAGACATGTTCTGGGGGACTCAATCCATGGACCCCACGCACAGAGCCAGGGCCCTAGGAAGCAGACCAAGGGGGCTCTCCCCCACTGTGGCAGCCCCACATACGGCAGACACGCCCACTTAAGAGCAGGAAAGGGAACCCACGGGGAAGGGGGGCGGCTGTCCCATGAGGTCCAGGCTACGGGGAGACAACGGGTGAGCCCAGGTTCCAGAAAGGCAGGCTGAGCCGCCAACGAGCTGCCAACAAGCCACTTGCTCCATCATGGAAAACCTAACGCTTCATTCAGGGCTGGGGTGACAGCACAGTGGGTAGGCATTTGCCTGGCACGCAGCAGACCTGGGTGCAGTTCTACCTACAGCACCCCCCAAATGGTTCCCGCACCCACCGAAAGTGACCCCTGAGAACACAACCAAAAGTAATCCCTGAGCACGCCCCCTCCCCCCTAACATTTCTGCAAACCCCAGGGCACAGTTTGATGCACACGTCTGCATCAAAGGGCAAGTAGGTGCCCTCAGACCCCACCATCACAGGGGGAAGCTGGCTCGCCCGAGAAAAAAGCACGAAAGGAAAGAGATGCCCGTGGGGAGCAAAGCCGCAAGGCAGGGGAGACCCTGTGTGAGGGTGTCTGAGTGTTATTCGCTAGACCCAAGGAGCCCAAAACACATTTCCTCCAAAAACACAGGTTCCGGCCCCCGACCAAATCCCAGGATGTCAAACTGCCCCATGGCTCCCGGTTTGTTCCCGCCTGCATCCCGGCCACCGCATAGAGGATCTGCGGGGAGGAGGGTGGCCCACAAAGGCACCTGGGAAAGCCCTCCAGGAACCCCAGTTCAGGCAGTCAGAGCCCGCTCAGTCGACCGCAGGGAAGAAAACGGTTTCCCAGAAAAGTCAGTTACTGAAATGTCACACTAGATTCCTCGTAAGCAGAAAGGGCGAGAGAAGCAGGTGACTTCCCAGAGAGAAAGAGCTCGCTCACGGCCAGAAACCCCCACCAGCAACCTGAGGGTCACTCCTGGCCAGAAAACCCCACCAGTCACCTGCATTCCAGGGAGGGGCGGAAAGGGGCTGACGGAGAGCAGGTTCAAAACTAGTGTGGGCAGAATCAAATGTCACAGGGCCAGAGAGTGGCCTGCAGGCCCTGCAAAGGAGCTGGCCTGGTTCCAATCCCGGTACTGCATATGGTCCCTGGAGCACCACCAGGCCCCCCTTGTGAGCAAAGAAGCAGGAATAACCCCTGAGCATCACGGGGTGTAGCCCAACCTCCCCACCACCAAAAAAAAAAAAAAAAAAAAGTCTGGGCCTGAACCAGTCAGAGGTTCTCCCTGTCCCCTACAGAAGGAAAAGCTGCCTGCGAGAAATGCTGAAAGCTGGTTGGCTCTGGGGGCCACTTCCAGCAGCCGCAGTCAACAGGCCCCTCTGGGTGAGCAGTGCTGCCCCGGGGCAAACCTCCTTCAGCACCTCGGATGGGACAGCCCCGGACCTGGGCTCCAAGAGCGGGTTCGGTGTGAGCCAAATCCACCAACACTCCCCACCTCGACACAGCCCATCACACCCCACACTCCTTAGTGGCGCTGAGCAACGCCACTGGCCACTACAGCCCCAGGAAGGTGGCGTAGGCACAAGCCGCCCATGAGCAGAACCAGGTGTGGGGAACGGGACCCATTAACCCGCTACCTGCAAACTCTGCCGAGGAAACCGTGGCGGGGATCAGAGAGAGGACGGAATTCCAGAGTTCCCTCAGGGATGGGGTCTCGGGCAGCAGAACACTAACCCCGCCCACTGGGTGCTAAGGGGCTCCTCAAGGCTCCTTTAGACTTCTGGGGGGGGGAGCGAGGGGGGGGAGGCGGGGGCTGTCTGGGATCTGCTGAGAAACTTGTATAGGTCGCGATTCTTAGGAACTCCCTGACTGCGTTTCCCAGCCACCAGGGTGAAAGAAGGTGGGGGGGGGGGGGGGGGAATGGAGAGATAGCACAGCGGGTAGGGGGGGGCTTGCCTTCCACACAGCTGACCGGGGTTTGCTCCTCAGAACCTCAGATGGTCCCCAAGACAATCGAGAATGATCCCTGGGGGCAGTCAGGAATAAGCCCTGAGCATGGCTGAGTGTGGCCCCAAAACCAAAAAAATAAGGGGAAGATATCTCGGTTATTGCAAAACATTTAATGTATAATTTTTGCAACCTTTTTTATGGAGTAAAACTCATTGAAAATCTTTATCAGACCATCCCATCACATTATGGGATCTAGTTTCACCTGGAGCAATTTACCCAGAGCTTGTTCTGAGCAACTGAGCTCTTGGAATTACTATTTTTCAGTGCAGTGTAGAAGTTTTGAGCTGTGGGTTATCGAGCGAAGGTTGAGCTTGTCCTCTCGGCCTCACCCTTTGTCTCACTGCCTCTCCTGTCCTTGCATCCCCTGGCTGCTCATCAATCAGTGCCCTCTCCACCTAGCCCCCGCCCCCCAAACCCCACTCCCCCGGCAATAGCTCAGTAGTTGTTGCGTCCACCAGGACCCCTGACCTGGGCCTAGGCTTTAGACACGTGACACAGCTGGCACGGGGCTGGCCCAACCTGGGGCCTCTGGCTCTTTCCTGCGCCCTGGTGCAAGGCCAGCACCCGTCCTGCTGCACAAATGAAGGAGAGGGAGGGAGTGTTCTTCTCACCCTCTAGTCCAGTGGGCACGCGGGCAGCTTTCCTAGGACGGAACCAGTTCTGTGTTTGCTTTAGGACCGTGACTCCCCCACACTGGGTGGTTTCAAACAATGCAAACTCTTTATCTGAGGTTCCCAGGGGCAGGAATCAGAAAGGAGATTTACAGGAGGTAAAAATCAAGGGGTCAGCAGGGCTGGTTCCTTCTAGTGACGGGACAGGGGAGCCCGTCCTCACTGGCCTCAGCCGCCCGAGACCTGCAGCCTCCAGCTCAGGAGCTGCCCACCTCTCACTCATCGTTTTTATCTTCAGCCACAAGTAGAACTCCTCCCCCTCCTCCTCCTCCCCCTCCTCCTCCTCCTCCTCCTCCTCCTCCTCCCTCTCCTTCCCATCTTCCTCCTCCTCCTCCTCCCTCTCCTTCCCATCTTCCTCCTCCTCCTCCTTTCCCTCCTCATTCTCCTCCCTCTGGCCCCCTCATGCCCCTCCTCCTCCTCCCTCTCCTTCTCCCTCCCCTTCCCCCTGCTCCCCCTCCTCCTCCCCCTCTTCTGATTGCAAGAGCCCTTGTGATGTCTCAGGCTCACCAGATATGCTGGATAAGCTCCAAATCAAGAGCCCCAGCGTGAGGGCAGCTGGTGGCAAGGCTCTTAGACTAAGAAGCCGTAAAGTAATGACCACAGCTTCAGCAGATTAGGGGCTGGAGGACTTTCAGGAAGCTGCGGGGGGGGCGGGGGGGGGCACCACACCTTCTCTCCTGAGATAAGTCCTCCCGAGAGTCTTGCGAGTCCTTAACAGTCTCAGGGAGGAAGGAAGATCTGGGCGAAGGGGTGTGCCTGGATCCTGAAAATGTCCGGACAAAGAAGGGGACTCGCTCCAGGGCTCACGGGGGTGACGGAGTGGCCGAGTGCACACCCTCCTGAGCGCGAGGCCCAAGGCTCGAGCCTCAGCACCGGCTGAAACAAGAGCACAAAGAAGAGGAATGATGAAGAGAAATTCTTGTTCTGTTCTGTTGACGGGGGAAGTTTTGTTTCTTTGACTGCTTCCGGAACAAATGATCAAGAGTGAAGAGGAGGGACGGGAGCGCGATAACACAGTGGGGAGGACATTTGCCTGCACAGGGCCTACCTGAGTTCAATCCCTGGCCTCCCATATTGTCCCTCACGCACTGCCAGGAGTGACCCCTGAGCTCAGGGCCAGGAGTAAGGCCTGAGCATCACTAGGTGTGGCCCCAAAATTAAAATTAAAAAAAAAAAGAATGGAGAGAAGGGTCTACAGTTCAGATCAGTCGTGATGAGTTCCTCTGAGTTCCTCACAGTCTGGCCACTGGCAGCATCCTGAAAGTGCTTGATTCATGTTCCATTTTGAGGGACGAGGCCGGACTAAAGGGTCACATGAAATGTTGGCAACAGTCCCAATTTCTGCTGCTACACAGTCTGACTGACCAGTCAAGTGTGAGCCACCAGCGGTACACTCCAGCATCAACATGTTACCATCAATGTCAGCGCTAGACTTGGGTTCCGGAGTCTCCTGCTGACGGGCACCGCTGGTGGGTAAGAGAAAGAGGATAAGCTCTCCACGGCAGGAAATGGGAAAAATAAACCAGACTGGGGGCTCCGAGCTGGACTCGTGAGCAGGAAACCATGGATGTGGCAGGAAGACAAAGATGACAAAATGCCCCAAAGTCAGGTCGGAGTGGAACGGAGGTTTGGGATCTGGGGTAGTGCAGCAGTGAAGCCCAGTAGGACTATCCAGTGACGGGGAGCGGCCGTGAGAGCTGAGAGCTTGGGGTGACCTCAGGAGAACACCAAGGGAAGGTGGGCGGCTCGGAGAGACCAGCGGGACTCAGCACCCCCGCCGCCCCTCAGATGACCCAAATAAACACTAGGCTCAGGGGGCATTCCCAGCCATGCCCAGAGGACCAGGCGGGGCAGGGGGGCTGAACCCAGGCCTCCTGCGTGCTCCCCGCTCAGTGCTCAGCGCTGTCTCTCCACTGCCCCAAATGACCACTCAGGAAAGGATTCCCCTCATTCTTCTGGAGACACTGTCTGGTCTTAAACTGCTGCCACAATTACAAGCATTTTAATATTGTGATTATCTGGGGGTTTAGGCCGCATCGGGTAATGCTTAGGGCTTACTCCCTGCTGTTATTCAGGAACCACTGCTGGTGATACTTGGGGGACAGCATAGGGTGCTGAGGATCACAGCCAAGCACGCTCCCTGAGGTGCGACCACTGTGCCCTGCACACTCCAGGGCCATATCTGGTGCCTCTGGTCTCTGCTGTCCCACGGGCTCTCAGTCCTCAAAGCCCAGCACCAGGATACCATCAGCCTCCCAAGGAATGGACTTCTCTTGCTCTGGGTGAGCAAGGAAGCTGTAGGGAGACTCGGCCTGAGCCCCAAGGGATCAGTGACAGCACCCCCAGGGATGGGATCTCGGCTCTCAGCCCGCTAAGCAGCTCCTGGAAGACTCAGCATCCAGGTTACGAAAGTGAGGCTTCCCTCCCTCCCGCGATCAAGCCCTTCCTCTACTAGCCCTTACACACACACACACGGAGAATAAAATTACTACTAAGGGGCGGGAATGATAGAGCAGCGGGGGCATTTGCCTTGTACGCAGCTAACCCAGGTTCGATTTCCAGCATCCTATATGGTCCCCCAAGCACCACCAGGAGTGATTCCTGAGTGCAGAGCCAGGAGTAACCCCTGAGCATCACTGGGTGTGACCCAAAAATTAAAAAAAAAAAAAAACTACTGCTGAAAGTGAATCTATCCTTTCCCTCAACTTTAAGTGCTTCTTTTGTTAATGGGAGTTTTTTTGGGGGGTGGAGGTGTTTGTTTTTTTCTTTTTGGGTCACACCCAGTGATGCTCAGGGGTTACTCCTGGCTCTGCACTCAGAATTACTCCTGGCAGTGCTCGGGGGACCATATAGGATGCTGGTGATCAAACTCACATCGGCTGCATGCAAAGCAAATGCCCTCCCTGCCTAACAATCACTCTGCCCCCTCCACTTTCAGTTTTAAATGAAGCTCTGACGATTACGAATTACATTCACCGGATTAACACTGCATTATCAAAAATTATGATATTGAGATAAGCCAGATTTTTTTAAATTTCATGAAAAATCTAATTTTCAGTAAGAGGTGAGAATTTCCAAGCCTTCTTAAACAGATACTTCAAGGAAAAGATCCTAATTATATCCTTTGTCAAATCATGAGATACTGATTACATTGATAAGGAAAATCAATATCCCCCTTCAAACTATGTTTACATTCACAAAAAAAATAAAAACCCAAACCGTGTTTTAATTGACAAGAACAAAAGACATATACTCTTAATATTTTACTGCATTCTGTTCTTAAATTTTCAATGACAGGACAGAATGAAGAGGGTCTAAGGGTATCCTTTCCACTGCAGCAGGGAAATTTTTCACTCGTTACTTTCCATAGGTTAAAAGCAGTTGAAATGTTGGAGTCAGAGTTATACTGCAAGATGCACAAGTCCAGCTCTGAATCAAATTCACCCAGGATGATGCTGATAACAATCTTTCTTTTCCTGCCCAGATGTAATTTTTGCTTTGCTGCTACATAAAGTCCTGGTCCATCCTAGCTTGCTGGCGTGATTGGTTTACCTTGAACCCCAGGGGGCTTAAACTCTCAGTCTTTTAAGAAGCTTTGACAGGTTCTGACAATTTAACCTGCTGAGTTCAGAGCACCCAAGGGAGACTGTTGCTTGCAAGTTTTAGTTCTGATGCAGTTGACCACTAACACTAACTCCGTGGATAATGGATTTCAATAACCACCACCCACGAGTTAACACTTTGAGTCGTACCCATAATATTGCTTTAATTAAGTTAATACGTAAAGGTCACGGTTTGGTAGAAATTTTTTATTAAATTTGGCAGTGCTTACAATAATAACGAGAAAAAAAGAAACCCTTCCCCTGCACAGAAACTCCATAAATTTGTCAGCAGATACAACACTGGCTGCTCATGGATTTATGCTGCATTTCAATTTATTTTTCTAAAAGGAATTCAATTTATGGGTTCCATTTCCCCCAGATATGTACAATTCCAGCGCTTCTAACTGGTAGTTTCATGACAGATGGCTCTGGGCATGCTGGGCACAGAATGGATCTACATGGCACAAAAGACCACCCACCAGAGCAGAGCCCCCCCACTCCCACCCCTGATTTTGGAGCATTTTGATGGTGGAAGAGATTAATGCTTTGATTTGTCTCTGGCTTCATGTGTTAAATATTAATGTCTTTCTGAAATGTTGGCGTTCCTTTTCTGCCTCTTGATAAATAAGAAACAAATTCTGTTTTCTGGAGCCAAACCCTTTATTTATACAATGGAACCAAGCCAATGAGTGTTTACAATAAATATGTGGAAGCAAAAAAAAAATCTGTAAATGAATCTGAAATAAAAAGTTCACTCTATAGTGTTAAAAAGCATGAGCTACTCGGCTTCAACACACACATCACACGGTCAGCAAGCTGACCCATTTTTCTGGTAGTTTTTATATGTATGTCTGTGTGTGTGCGTGTGTGTGTTAGGTAATTTGAGGTTATTTTGTTGAAAAGCAAAAAATAGTGGCTGAATTTATACATATTGAATCCAGCAATAATTGTATTTTTTAAATACACAACCTGACAGGCACTCTGGTAGATAATAAGGAATCAGCATGGGAGCCATTTAATATACTTCTTGATTAACTCATTGCCTGTCCAGTTCGCACACAGACATGCTCACATGTCATAATCGTCATAATTCCCATCATCCCCACTGCTAACACTCAAGCTCCTTGATTAGCGCACAAGTCCCAGACGAGCCATTGCTAATGCGGAGTAATTCTCTCCAGCCTCCTGCTACTATTCTGCAGGATCTCCAATTAAATATAATGTCCCTGATGAGCCGTATTAATGGAACAAATTCCTACCAGGAATCCTATCCTACTCCATTTTACCTAAAAACGTGGAGGAAGCAATTTAGCCATGCCAGAGATAATCAAGACATTCTATACTAATAAAGTATGATGTCTCTGAAAAATATGTTTCTCCAAAGACAATAAGGGGGGTGGGGGGGAAAGAAATGTCAATCTTAAATGCTTTCTTCCCCTGTTTTTAGTAAAAACTTCCATAAAAACCATATTGTTTTGAATTTGCCTGGGTAGATATATTATAGTCTTAATCCTGAATGGCTGTTGAAAGCTAAGTTTTATGAGAAAAGTAAGCAAGTGTTTAAGCAAGTACGCCATTTCAAAAACCTCTAATTATCTAATTTCCACAACTCCAAGGTCCAAAATCACATTAATGAAACCAATTCCTTCCCAGCCACTAACTACAAATGAAACCTAATAGTACAGTCCCTATCTGAGGCTTCACCATGACCTTTATGTTGCTGATAAGAAAACTTGGTATCAAATAATGACAACTAAGAGTATTTTTGCAAGAACAAACTAATGAATCCTATAGAATTTCCTTCCGACTCCAAAGGATTGGAAATGTTTCTGACCTAATTAAGACCAACTGGGAAACCGGGATCCCCATGGTGACCATCATCTTAAAACAGTCTATACTAACAATACGGGCAATTCCGGGGGGGGGGGTAGTTATTTAAATACATGGTTCCAACTACACAAAAATATACAATAAAAATCAGCAATGCTTCCACAATCACCCCAAAATAAGTTTTTACCACCCTGAACAAAGCAATGGTTGCAATAGCTGTGAATTAGATAAGTTTATTAACAGATTTTATAAAAGAATTTTAACTAAGATCTTCATCTCCTTTCCAAAAGACTGAAGACTATCCTTGAAAAGTCATCACATAAATGAGGAAAGGGAAATGCGTGATATTTTTTAAATTCTATAAATTACTTTAATCTCCCTGTACATCTGGGATGAAGTTGAAGATGATCCAAGAAACATAAACATACATGACGGGGGGGGGGGGGAAGAATATTGGAACAACCCCATTAACATTCGTATAAGTTTTTCCCAACGGTCTTTTATACCTTTAGCGTGCATTAATGTATTCCATCTCCATTTACCTGATCATTACCCTCCAGTTCGTTCAGCTGGAACCAACATACACTAATTACACAGACATCACCAAGTCCTCTTTGTCCCCGGCAGCTCCCCCGACAGCAGGGCCATATTATCAAGAGGAGGCGTGCTAAGTGACGCTTCCCTCGCCTCACTGCCAGTCGTCCTGGGGCACACACAGGAAACCCCAATCCATCTTATTGCAGACCCCAAGGGCCAAGGCCACGCTACCCACCAGGCTCCAGACCTGAGGCCGAGTGGCACTGGCTGCTTCCCTCATGCCACGGCTGAGGTTTAACGCGGCAAGTATCAGGGGTCTCTCGTTCAGATTCAGCATTACTGACATGGTCGGAGCCCAATACGTGGCTAAGCAGAGGCAGGAGTCAACAGTCGGAAGGGCAGGCACAGTCAGAGAACATAGACCGCTGAGCCCCCCAAAAACGCAGCAGCAGCATTTTGCTATGATGTCTGAATGTGACCACCCTTTTACTGGAGAAGGACATTATGAAACAAGGAGCCCCAGGTGCACTTTGAGGGTGCAGCGATCTCCAAATTGTCAACATCTTTGCTCCCGCTACCCACAAGCTACGGAAGCAGAAAGCCCTCCTGTTTTTTTTTTTTCTTTTTGGGTCACACCTGGCTTTGCACAGGAGTTACTCCTAACTCATGCACTCAGGAATTACTCCTGGCAGTGCTCAGGGGACCATATGGGATGCTGGGAATCGAACCCAGGTCGGCCACGTGCAAGGCAAACGCCCTACCCGCTATGGTATCAGTCCAGCCCCACCTCTCCTATTTTGGAAGTCCAAGTCATCACCAGCATCGGACATTTCTATTTCCCAGCAAATCCCTGACTTGGACTCGTTCTCCTCGAGCTCCCAGTCAGCAGGAAGCATCCACCCTGTGGCCACCTCCCTGCCTCCCTCATCAGCAAACCCAGAGACACCTCCCCAGACCCTCTGCATGGCGTCTATGAAGATAGTACAAACAGAGGTTTCTTGGGGGCAAAGCATTATTTGGCTATCTATTTGTTTCCCTGGTTTCAGGACATACTTGATGATGCTCAGAGATCACTCCAGGCAGTGCCCAGGGGGCCCAGGTCCAGGCAGTGGTCAGGGGGATCAAACTGGCAAAGTGCAAGACAAGCGCTCTAACACAGGCTCTAACTCTCCAAAGTGTACCGTCTCTGTTGCTTCAAAATGTTATGATGTAGTCTTCATTATTTTTGCTTTACAAGACTCTGAATTGTATTTGGGTATTATATTTCAATATCTATTCCTCTATTTTTCTGAGAATGTACTTTTGGAAAAATTTTTCCGGACATCCGTGAATGGCTGAGTCTTCCAGGAAATCCCAGGGGGGCGGAGGGCAGGTCAGCCCAGTGCCCACCCAAGCAGCCAATTTCTCCCATATTCCAAAATCGCCACCATGCCCCTGGCATACTCCACTGTCTCGGGACCAAGCCCCACCCAGAAATTAATCTGCTGAAAGAGCAGGTATGCGGGTTTTGAGACTGAAATCTCCAGGCTTGTCTTGGAGTTGGGATAAGCTACCTCCCCCAACTTCCCAATACACCTGGAAGCCCCAGCAGTCACATCCACACTCCAAAATCACCACCCAGCTTTAAATTTAACTCCAGAGGTACCACCCCCTTAAAAAGTCTGGACTTCCTAAAGCATATGGCTGAACAACATTTCAAACTCTACAACACTCATAAACATGTAGTAGCACCAGACTGGACAGGATGTAACGTACAAGCCAACCAATCTTCATTAACAAAACATAAATGCAGAAAGCTTAACCTATAACAAAATCTTAGTAATCCCTCATACAGGGACTTAATGTCTCCAGGGTGAGATACAACAATTTAATTTTCTTCTAAGGAAACATTTTTTGATCATTCTGTAAGCAAAATTATTGATAACAAGCAATATAAAATAAGTTACTGAGGATCTGCTATGGGAAAAGGCTTAAAGGGCAGTTGGGAAAATTAGAGACAATGGTGGAGAGAAGGTGTAACGGTGGTGAAATTCGTGTTGGAATATTGAATGCCTGTAACAAATCAGCATGAACAACTTTGTAGACCACAGTATTCATCTAAAGTGTAGGGGGAAAATTTACATATGTAGACTTTATCTGTGCCATGTAAATTCCAAAATATTTAAAGCAATACAGAATTGCCTTTTTAAAAAATAAAAATTCATTAATAACAGGTGAGACATGATTATTACCATAATGAGATCCAAATATAAAATAAAATTTAATGTAATATAAAAATAATACTTTAGATTAGAGTTAAAAACTTCTATATGTAAATGAGAATAGGCATTTTATTATATTGTATAAAATGGTTTTAATTTTCTTATTTACATAAGCACAGCGGGTAGGGTATTTGCCTTGCACAAGGCCGACCAGGCCTACCTGAGTTCGATTCCTCCGCCTTCAATTTCTCTGCCCCTCTTGGAGAGCCTGGCAAGTTATCGAGAGTATCTCGCTCGCCTGGCAAAGCCTGGCAAGCTTCCCATATCCGATATGCCAAACACAGTAACAACAAGTCTCACAATGTTACTGGGTCCGCTCAAGCAAATCGATTGAACAACGGGAGGACAGTGACAGTGACATAAGTCACAATCATATGTAATCACTAATCGGCTCTTACTAGTTTATTTTCTGATCATTCTATTTGCATTTCTTGAAGTTTTGTTGGAATAAGCAATATAAAGTAAATTTGCTGGGGGTGGAGCTATAGCACAGCGGGTAGGGCCTTTGCCTTGCACACGGCCGACCTGGGCTCGATCCCCGACATCCCATATGATCCCCAAGCAGCGCCAGGAGTAATTCCTGAGTGCAGAGCCAGGAGTAACCCCTGAGCTTTGCTGGGTGTGACCCAAAAAGCAAAATAAATAAATAAAGTAAATTTTTTATGTGCCTAAAGAGGCAGGTTGGAATTGAGGGGGAAACTGGGGGCACTGGTGGAGGGCAGATTGCACTGGCAGTGCTGGAACACTAAATGCTTGAAAAAAACTATATAATGAACAACTTTATAAATCACAGTATTAATAAAAAATTTCTAAAAAAAATTTACTTTTCTTAGATTTTTATAAATCATTCCCCGCATATCCCCTGCCTTCCAGCTTCCACAATTATATTATGCTGATTACAGCTTACAAAAAAATATAAATTTAGGAGTAACTAGCATTTACACTATGTTTCCCTTACTAAAACAGAAAATTCTTAGATAAGTGCTACCAATTATTTAAAATTATTTAAATCCTCATATAAAATGCTACAATTTATTTATTAAAAATTGAAAATATGGCGCTGGAGCGATAAACAGTGGGTAGGACATTTGCCTTGCATGCAGGCAACCCGGGTTGATTCCCCGCATCCCATATGGTCCCCCAAGCACTGCCAGGAGTAATTTATGAGTGCAGAGCCAGAAGTAACCCCTGCGCATCGCCAGGTGTGACCCAAAAAGCAAAAAAAAAAAAAAAATTACTGAAAATATGCTGAGATTGGGGAGCTAGTACAGCAAGTAAGGCATTTGCCTTGCACAAGGCTGACTCGGGTTCAATATCTGGCATCCTATAGGGTCCCTGAGCACGCAGAGTGAGGAGTAACCTGTGAGCATTGCCAGGTGTGACAAAAAAAGAAAAAAAAGAAACCCAAAACAATGAAAATAATTCTATTTTCAATTCATGTATCGGGCGTTTTATCTTCTATATTGCTCATGTGTAGTTCTAATTGGTTGAAACACATATAGAAAAACTAAATTTTTTTATAGTTATTTAACCAACTACCACAGAGATTTTTCTTAGGTTTCTAAAAAACTGCTCCATTGATTGTGTAATTTAAAACTCAACATAATCTTCTTACTTCTGGCTTTGCTAACTACCCTGTTCTATCTCTGGCATAACTGCATTGCCTTCTCCTTCTGAGTCCGTTAAATAACAAGAACGAGAGCAAAGGAATCCATCTTCATCCTGACTTTCACAAGAATGCTTCCTGCAGGGCATGTGACTTTGATTATGGACAGCAGCATTCATCCAATACTGTCTTAGGGATTTTACAAGAAGACTGAATGCGGGGCTGGTGCAACAGCACAATGGGTAGGGCATTTGCCTTGCACGCTGCTGACCCGGGTTCGATTCCCAGCAGCCCATAGGGTCCCCTGAGCATCGCCAGGAGTACTTTCTGAGTGTAGAGCCAGAAGTAACCCCTGTGCATTGCCAAGTGTAACCCAAAAAGCAAAAAAAAAAAAAAAAAAAGAAAGAAAGAAAGAAATCTGGGCTAGAGCAATAGTACAGCGGACAGGGCGTTAGCTTGCCTGGTATGCAGCCAACCCAGGTTCAATTCCTGACATCCCATATGGCTCCCTGAGCACTGCCAGAAGCAGTCCCTGAGTGCAGAGCCAGGCATACCCTACTACATGCTCCCTGAGCACTGTGGGTGTGGCCCAGAAAAAAAAAAGTAGAAATCTATTTTTCTATTTCCAAGTACAGAGCAATCTAAATATTGTCAGAATTAATTGCTTCCTGAAACTGCAGAAACTTCCTGAGAAGATGGCTCAGCACAGACATTACATCATTCCTTCCATAGTAACTACAGAGGAATCCCTCAGCCCGAGGTTTATTTATTGATTTGGGGTTTCTCATATACAGTCATACATAATCATATGTCACCAATTTATAAACTGAGCATAACAAAATACTTAATATTTTGAAAGCCTTTTTTAAAGCCAATCAAAGACTACTGTGAGTAACAGCTGGAACAGAGCTAGTGAGAAGTAAAGGGGTGAGGGGCCTTCCTTACACAGAACTCACCCTGGCACAATCCAGCGCCCCGAATGGTTCCCTGGGCACTGTCAGGAGCAATTCCTGAACACAGGGTCAGCAGCAGGCCCTGGGCGACTTCAGGTGTGACCCAAAACCAAAAATAATCAGAAGATTGTCACTGTCCTCCCATTGTTCATAGATTTGCTCGAGTGGGCCCAGTAACGTCTCCATTGTGACAACTGTTACTGTGTTTGGCATATCGAATACATCACGGGTAGCTTGCCAGGCTTTGCCGTGTGGGCGAGATACTCTCGGTAGCTTGCCGGGCTCTCCGAGAGGGGCAGAGGAATCGAACTCGGGTCGGCTATGTTGGCTGCATGCAAGGCAAACGCCCTACCCACTGTGCTATTACTCCAGCCCATCAGAAGATTAACAATAAGAAAATAAAAGACTCGAGCATCACTTTGACCATGCAGCCTTAAAGCTATCCCCAGAACATGCACCCCATAATAGAAGAGACTTTCTTAGCTCACATGGAATATTTTCCAGCAAAGACAACAGCTAAAACAGAAAAGCAAATGTCAAGAAGTTTCAAAAGAAAAGGAATAACAGAAAGTATGTTCCCCAACCAAAACAAAGAAATTAGAAATCAGTAACAGGAAGAAACAGGACATGCAGCTGAGGAGACAGTACCGTGGGTAGGGCACTCGCCTTGCATGGGGCCAGGCTGGGTCTGAACCCTGGCACCCTTTATGCTTCCCCAAGTCTGCCAGGAGTGATTCCTGAGCACAGAGCCAGGAGTAAGCCCTGAGCAATGAGAGATGAGTTCCCCCTGCTCCCCCCACACCTAAAAAAGAAAACGGACATCTCACAAATGTGTGGGATTGAACATCACACCTAGCTAGCAAGCTTGCCAAAGGGAAAGCCACAGAGAGAGACCTGCAGAAGTTCAAGTGAAGGTACGACTCACCCAAGAAGACAGCACATGGCGAGAATAACACTTGACAGAAAAACATTGCCGGACCTGAGCAATAGTCCAGCGGGGAGGGCGGTTGCCGTGCATGTGACCAACCCAGATCCCATCCCCGGCATCCCACATGGTCTCCTAAGTGATCCTGTGTGCAGAGCCAGGAGTAAGCCCTGAGCATCACCTGGTGTGACCCAAAAATGCAAAAAAAAAAAAAAAAAAAAAAACCCACCTCCTTAAAAAAATGTGTGTTATGGAGTCTGTACCCAAGAGAGTCGAGACCGGCCAGTTCATATGGCTGGTGCGGGAATGCCATGCCAAGCAGTCCCCGAACTGATGGTGGGGCTAACTGGAGCCAAGGGACTAAAATTAGGGCCCACCTCTTAGGTTCTTGCCAGCCCCCAGAACATGTTCGTCTACGAGAGACCCCGAGTCATCAACCCAGCCTTTCCCCTTTAGCTCATCCTCACTCAGGCACCAGGGTTTACGGGACGGTTAACACGGAGACCAGGCAAGGCTAAGGCACTTGCCGTGCACATGGCTGTGGCTGTGACGATCGAATCCTCGTGTCACATAGGTTGGGCACTGAAGGATGAAGTCCCTGAGCACAGAGCCAGGTGTGCAAGTCCCCAAAAAATTGAAAAAAAAAAAAAAACTAAGTTTCAGGCAAGCAATGTTCCAACTCACAAGCAGGAGTCTCAGAGTCCCCCTGACCCCCAGCTCCTGGGTAGACCCAGTTTGGTCACAGGCTTACAGCACAGGCCCCAGAATATCCCAGAACACTCCTCCCAGCAGAGGAGCAGACGAAAGATCTCTCGAAAGATCCCTCGCCGTGGGGTAGGCAGGAAGAAACCTCGTGGCAAATGCCCGATGGCGGCAGAAAGGAGGGGCCGGGGAACTGGTCTCCATGGGAAGCTGGGTACTGGGCAGGGGTGAGGGGATACTAGGGAAGGGGACAACTGGGAGGGGGAAAGTGCCTGCCACAGGGTAGACTGGGGTGGGGGGGGGGGCTGGAGGGTAACTGGGGACACTGGAGGAGGGCTGAGAGCACTGGGGAAGGAATTGGTGCTGGAACAAGATACACATGAACCTCAACCATAAATATTTTGTCACTTTGTAATTCATGGCAATTCAATAAAAAGTCATGGTGATTCAATTGTAGCACTGCAGCACTGTCCTCCCGTTGTTCATCGATTTGCTCGAGCAGGCACCATTAAGGGCTCCATTGTGAGACTTGTTGTTACTGTGTCTGGCATATCGAATACGCCATGGGGAGCTTCCCAGGTTCTGCCATGCGGGCGGGATACTCTTGCCAGGCTCTCCAAGAGGGACGGAGGAATCAAACCCGGGTTAGCCCACATGTGAGGCAAACACCCTACCCGCTGTGCTATTGCTCCAGCCCAGAGATTCAATTAAAAAGCTAATTTAAAAAATAAATAGGGGGCTGGAGCGATAGCACAGCAGGTAGGGCGTTAGCCTTGCAAGTGGTCACACGCAGTCGACCCGGGTTCAATTCCTAGCATCCCATATGGTCCCCCAAGCACGGCCAGAAATAACTCCTGAGCGCAGAGCCAGGAGTAACCCCTGAACATCGCCGGGTGTGACCCAAAAACAAAATATAAAAATAGATAAAAGACCTTCCAATGGGACCTCAACGGCGTCACATTACATCAGCCCACCTCTGGTTCTCTCCCCCGAACCATTTCTAGGTATCTCAGTTCTAACTGGTTCCAATCCCAGCCAAGGGTTCGTTCTCACTTGAAGGTGCCCGTTCCCTTTTTTGTCTCTCAGTGGTCCCCAAGCCCACCAAGAGTGGTTACTGAGTGCAGAGCCAGGGGTAACCTCTGAGCACTACTGGGTGTGACCCAAAAACAAAAACAAAAAAAAAGAAGAAAGAAATTAAGAAAACTATACTTGGGCTGGAGAGATAGCACAGCGGGTAGGGCATTTGCCTTGCATGTGGCCAACCCAGGTTCAATTGCCAGCATCCATATGGTCCCCTGAGCACCGCCAGGAGTTAACTCCTGAGTGCAGAGCCAGGAGTAACCCCTGTGCATCACTGAGTGTGACCCAAAAAGAAAAAAAAATATTCTCCTAGTAGCATCAGAGAATATTTAGAAATAAATCAAACAGTACAAAACTTACACTGAAAACTACAAACTGATAGAATTAAAGCAACTTAAATAAAGCAATTACATGGTAATTGGGTAGCAGTTCTTGGGTAGCAATTTAAAATGTTGAAATGATAAAAAAAGAAATA
Organism: Sorex fumeus; assembly: GCF_029834395.1. Classification (NCBI taxonomy): domain Eukaryota; kingdom Metazoa; phylum Chordata; class Mammalia; order Eulipotyphla; family Soricidae; genus Sorex; species Sorex fumeus. Next base: position 29,670,314 of record NW_026606065.1, read on the forward strand.
AAGTCATAAAAATAAAACATAAATAATTAAAATGTTGGGTGACGGCTGGAGAGATAGCACAGAGGGGAGCAGCTTTGCCTTGCACATGGCCAACTCAGGTTCTGCCCCCGGCACCCCGTATGGTCTCTCAGAGTCCTCAGGAGTGACCCCTGAGCACAGTGCCAGGAGTAAGCCCTGAGCACACTTTCTGTGAGCTTGGCCAAAACAAACAAAATGTTGAGAAGATAATTCCCAAGCTGATCTACAGATACAGCACAACCCTCAAAATCCCAGCGGGATGCAGTCTCTCACTAGGACTGCCATCTTAATGCAATCTCTCACTAGGACTGTCATCTTAACCTCCCTCAAACATCTACAAAGAAGGGCCTCAGGGAGGATACAGAAAGACAATCTTGACATGATAAGAGGCTTAAGCCCCACCAAGCTTTCCCTGATCCAGCATTTCCCATTGGAGCCCAGACAGCTTTCTCCTGCCCTGAGCACTGCCCACTGCTTACGAAGAGGCCCTGGAGGCTATTTTCCGGGTCAAGTCTGATGGGGAGATGGTTCTGAACCAGCCTTTTCTTCTCTAAGCAAGCAAGAAAACTTTGTGGACAGAGAAGAACATGCCATATTATTTTAATGACATAAAGGCAACTGAAAACACACAAAACACACTCCACAGAAACATCTAATGTCCTAGAATAAATATATTAAAGATCCTTTACGTGGAAAGCCTGGCTTACAAGAAGCTACAAGCATTCCCAAGGATCAGAAGAAAAGAAAAGACACTCCCCACGCACACAGCTGACCCGAGTTCGATCCCCAGCACCCCAGGTGGTCCCCTGAGCACTGCCAGGAGTGATCCCTGAATGCAGAGCCAGGAGTAAGCCCTGAGCACAGCTAGGTGTGGCAAATAAATAGAGAGAGAGAGAGGAAAAGAGAGAGAGAGAGAGAGAGAGAGAGAGAGAGAGAGAGGTCAAAAGCAGATACCCCAGCTAACCCTGAAGGCTAGACGTGAGTGTGTGGAAAGAGGACTCAATAATTAACAGCAGGGAGCAGAGAGAGTAGAGTGGGCAGGGTGCTTGCCTTGCTCACGTCTGACCCACATTCAACCCCCAGCACTTCATATTGTAACCTGAGCACCACCAGGAGCAATTCCAGAGTGCAGAGCCAGAGGAATCCCTGAGCACCACCGGGCGTAGCCCCCAAAATCATCATCACCATCATCATCATCATCATCATCATCATCATCATCATCATCAAGAGCAGTATTTCTCAACAGGGGTCCAAGCAGTCTCTGTGGGCCCCAGGGCTGTCCACAGGTGTCACAGGGGTCACAGGTGAAAATGGCACAGCAGCCTTTTCTCAAGGGGCAGCTGCACCATAAAACTAATGGCCAGCCAGTAGGACAGGAGCCACGGGAAAGAAACCAGGTGAAAAAGGGGCCAGGGTTGGGAAGAGGCTAGGGGAAAGTGATGGAGAGGACTGAGTTTCTTGCAGAATAGCGGGTGAGCTGCAAATTAGGAGGAGAACTCCCTAGAGAGAGCCAGGTCGCTGGAAAATGACATTCTTGGTGACAACGGTGTAATCGAACTACTAAGTAGGCAAAGACAAACACGTGTCATTATCTGCTGTGGTTCAGTGGGAAAGTAAAGATCTATGGGAATTAGGAGCTGTGGGCTTATTCAACACTGGGGTGGGGGACAGGGTGGGAGGGTGGGGGGGGGGTGTATCTTCTTTTCACTGCTGCCCTCATCATTAAGCAACCTTTAGGACAAGAAATTAAGACGAGACTCTGTCCAGATCAGTGATACCCTAGAGAGTCTAGAAGGAAAAAAACAACAACATGTTCACCCAACAGGGCAGAGCAAATCTGCACCCCCGAACATGACATGCTACGATTTAATGAGAGAGAATGTAAGGTGAGAATGGGGTCACCCACAGAAGGAAACCCATCAGCTGGTGGGGGGGACACATGCGTCACATGTTCAAGAGCCTGCACCCCAATCTCGGCTCTAGGAGAGCCACATACAAGCAGGCAGGTCCTGAGACTGCGGAACACCGTAACTGAGCCTTTAAGAGCACTTGACTACATGCTCAAGTCAGATTCATTGCAAGTCAAAAAAGTGGATCCCAACATCGAATTTCATGAGTTTTCATTTCAAAAATTTGACACCCCTTAAGTTATCTCATGGGACTTTTGCTAAACCTTCGGCAGGGGCAGGGATGAAGCACAACAGGTCAGGTATGTGCTGACCCTCCTTTCACCCCCGGCAACCACAGGTGGAATAACTGAGCACAGAGCCAGGAGTAAGTCCTGAGCACAGCCAGGTGTGGCCCAAAACACAAAACAAAACAAAAATTAATTTAAAAAAAAATATATATATATATAATTTGGGCTGGAGCGATAGCACAGCGGATAGGGCGTTTGCCTTGCACACAGCCAACATGGCCGACCCGAGTTCGATTCCTCCGCCCCTCTCGGAGAGCCCGGCAAGCTACCGAGAGTATTCGATATGCCAGACACAGTAACAACAAAGTCTCCAATGGAGACGTTACTGGGCCCGCTCGAGCAAATTGATGAAGAACGGGAGGACAGGACAGTGACAGATATATAATTTAATATGGTCTGATAGAAATATAAGAGCACATTCTTTTTCCTAGGAAATGATTCCTGACACGTTCTGAGGAAAAAGGTCACAATGTAATTTACTTTAAAATTCTTTAGCAGAAAAAAAAAGAGCGACAGCAGAACAGTCATACACTCTTGTGGAGTCTGTGAAGTGACTGCCAAACTGTTGACAACTGGTGGATGCAAAGGACACACAGGTCAACCACTGGCCCTTCCTCCCCAGAATCACAGCTGGGGTATGGGACACCCTAGGCTGCACCTTAGCACCATGATAAGTGATTTCCGTGTTTCTATGCATATAGATGCTTGGTCAATACTCTCTGGCACCCTCACTTTTCTCCCTTAACCAAAGCACGCGGAAGGCACTGTTTCAGATGCACACTGTCAGAAACCCATCACCAAACTGCATTAGCATGTGGCTGAAAATCTTTCAAGGAGGAAGCTACCACCTCTGCTTTAGGAACAGTGCAGCTGAGAAAGACACTTAGAGCAAGTCTTTGAAAACAATTTTTACAACGGTCTGGAAAGTGACTTCTTACTTCTGGAGCTTAACCCCAAAGACCTAATCCCCAAAGTGAGAAATGTGATGGGAAAATTTAGCCAGAGACTGGGGATGGCAACTTGCACAGCGTAGGTATAAATAACCATTTCTTTAATTTAGTCACCATGAATTACAAAGTTATTTATAACTGAGTTTCAGGTGTACAATGGTCCAGCACCCACCCCTTACACAGTGTCCACTTCCTTCCATCCATGTCCCCTGCTCCCCTCCCACCGCCGGCCTGCCCCTGTGAGAAGGCACTTAGTTTATAAACTTTAGACACTGTGATCATTCCACTATTGTTAATGAGGGGGTTTTACACTTAACATTCTCCACCTTTCAGCACCCCTCCCCCTCCTGATTGGTCGACCCTTTCTTCCGCCAGCGTCACAGTGTCCTCTTCCCTGTCCTGTCCCCCAGACAAGTCGTGACCTTCCTACTGAAGAACAGTTCTCAGGTCTCTGGATATTCGTTATTCCCCTACCATGTTTCTACCCCACCTATGAGGAAGATCATTCTGGGGTCCTAAATTCACTCAGCATGGTACTTTCCAGGTCTATCCACAGAGCATCAAATAGCACAAGTTCATTCTTTTCTTACAGCTGAGTAATTTTATGGTGTGGATATACCACAGTTTCTTTATCCACTCATCCATTCCTGGGCATCGGGGTTGTTGGCAGAGTTCGGCAACTCTGAAATAGTGCTGCAATGAACACAGGAGTGCAGGTGTCTTTTCTATACTGTCTTTTCAGGCCTCGAGGTAAGTGAATGATTTCAGGGGCTGGAGATATTAGTAAAGGGGTAAGGTACTTGTCCTGCAGGCGGCCAACACCAGTTCAACTCCTAACACTGCAAAAGTGATCTCCTGGAACACACAGGAGTAAGCCCATACCTCCAGGTGTGGCTCCAAAACAAAAAAAGTATTTTATAACATTAATATTAAAATACACAGGATAAATAAAAGCATGAATCAGTCAGATGACCCATGCAAACAGCAACTTTCATGAGAACTCAGAACAGAGATTTATGTTTTGATTTTTCTGTTGTTTTGATTTTTCTGTTGCTATTGTTTTGTTTTTGTTTTAAGATCACAGCCAGCGATGCTCAGGGGCTTACTCCTGGCTCCGCACTCAGGAATCAGTCTTGGCAGTGCTCAGGGGACCATGTGGGATGCTGGGGATTGAACACAGATCAACTGCATGCAAGGCACCCCACCTGCTGTACTATCATTCTATCCCCATATATTTTGATATTTAAAAAAAAATAATATTGGGGCTGGAGTGATAGCACAGTGGGTAGGGCGTTTGCCTTACACGTGGCCGACCTGGGCTCGATTCCTAGCATCCCATAAGGTCCCCCAAGCACCGCCAGGAGTATTTCCTGAGTGCATGAGCTAGGAGTAAACCCTGTGCATTGCTGGGTGTGACCCCAAAAGCAAAAATAATAATAATAATAATATCAAATTACTCTATGATAAAGGCAGACATGACCAGGAGGTCCCCTTATGAAAAGTTATATGACAAAATGAAAATCAGCAACTTGTGTTCTAAATTACGATTACTTATATCCCATTCCATAAAGTTCCAACCACTTACATTTTTTTCCTATGAAATTGTTTTTTCCTATTGCATCATGTTTTTTTTTTTAAATCCTTTATAAAATATAAGTGAAGTCTGCAGGGCATAAAATCCCCAATAAAATCCACCCAGCCCCCAATGCTCTTCCTTCCTGTGCTCCCACCCCATTAGCATCTTTTATTCCTCCCACTCCCAGCTGCCCACAGCAGGGACCGAGGGTCCTGACCAGGGGTGTGAGGAGGAGGTTGGCAGTGTCGCCCTGGTCAACAGCGTGTCCACCTCCAACTCTCCTGGGCTTTACCTGAATCAGCTGGTGACCAGCAGACATTCAAAGCATGTTCTACTCACATCGAAGTTCCCAAAGCCCCAGAAAGAACCAGATTGCACAGCCCAGCGACCTTTCTACCTTGCTGAGGGCAGAAGGGGGTTGGCAAAGCTTTCCCTGTCACCCTTTGCTGCTATTTCTCCCTGACCCCAATCAAGCCAGAGGGTACTTACCGAACTAGCATCTACGTCACTGTGAATGGCCACTGTCTGAATGCCCATCTTCTTGCAGGTTTTAATGACCTATTTTAAAAGACAGGAAGGTCACTGCTTAATCATAATCACAGTCCAAAAGTATCTGAAAATAGAAATCCTCGGGTGAAATAAAAATAAGAGTAAATCTCCACTTACCCTACACGCAATTTCTCCTCTGTTAGCAACAAGAATTTTATCAAAAGTCTGAAGAGAGAAGAAACACATTTGAAATTGTTACTCTCAACTGGGGACTGAAAAAAAACAAAAACAAACAAACAAAACAAAACAAAAAAAAAACACTAAGTATTCCCACTGCTACTATTGGCCGTGATCCTAAGAATGTGGCTTCCCAGAAGAGGCTCACTCAGCACCCATTCAGCGTCTGACTGCTCGGAACTGACCTGGTGGGGCCTGGTTCAACAGGACACTGACAAACCACCATGGACCAGGTTCCAGAATCCTTAAATGAGGGGCCAGAATCACAGTCCAGCGGGGAGGAGGTTTGCCTTGCACGCAGTCAACCCAGGTTCCATCCCTGGCATCCCGTAGGGTCCCCAGAGCACCGCCAGGAGTAATTCCTGAGCACAGAGCCAGGAGTAACCCCTAAGTACCACCGGGTGTGACCCAAAAACAAAACAAAACAGAATTCCTCAATGAGCTGTCCGTGGGTAACCCAGCCTATCCCAGACTCAGGCCACTCGGCGAACACCACTAGAAGGGGCAGAACTCAGCAACAGCTCAGAAGCACAGGCCGCCTGAAACTGCCATCACCTGAGCAGTTGACACACAGAGCAACTGTTGTCTATGCAACACTCAGAGAGCAGTTCCACTCGGGGCAAGCCCTCATCTGATCCCAAGGCTGAGTGCTCCGGGGGCGATTAATAGACCCTTTCCCACAAAGCAGGAGAGTCACATCCAGGGCAGGCAGGTGTCAGAAGCAGAGCTGTCCCCCAGGAGTGACGCCAGACAGGTGACAGAGTCACCACTGCAACCCTCCGCAGGGGGTTCGTGCCAATGCAAGGTGGCTGGAACAGCCCAGCCTTTCCCTGAGGAACTAGTCACCAAGTTCCCTCTTCACTAGACTCAGGAACACACGAGACAGCAAGATGACTTTCATCTCTATAAAATCAGCACATCTCACCTGGCTTAATTTTGACTTGAGAGTCATTGATAAAACTAGGATTTAGGGGGCCCGGAGAGGGAGTGCAGTGGGTAGGGCACCTGCCTTGCATTCAGTTGACAAGCGCTTGATCCCCGGTTCCCCATCCTCAATAAACAGCTGACTCAAGTTTAATCCCCATCACCATATACAGTCCCCTGTTTGCCCTACGCCCTGACCAGAGTGACCAGTGACCACAGAGCTAGGAGTAAGCCCTGCACTGAGCAAAGAATGTGAGGGGGAAGCAAGAGAGGGAGGGAGAGAGGGAGGGAGAGAGAAAAAGAGGGAGAGAGGGAAGGAGGGAGGGAGGGAGGGAGGGAGGGCAAATTTAGACTAAGCATCAATTTCTTTTTCTTTTCTTTTTCTTTTTTTCTTGTCGGGTCACATCCTGCAACACTCAGGGGTTACTCCTGGCTCTGCAATCAGGAGTCATTCCTGGTGGTACTCGGAGGACCCTATGGGGTGCCAGAGGTCAAACCTGGGTTGGCCGTGTGCAAGGCAAACGCCCACCCTTCTCTACTATTGCTCCAGCCCCAGCATCAGTTAAAGAAATACCTATTGTGAAAGCTCAGATCTACCTGCACAAAGACAGACCCAATCAGCTGTCCCATCTGGCTTCTAGGACAGCGAGCCCTTCTGCAGAGAAGAAAGGGCCAGTGAAGTGTGGCCCTCAGGTAAAGGGCAGGTCTAGCGGTCGAACCCAGGTCACACCTGTACGACAGGTGAGAGCATCGTCAGCCTCCTCTGGCGCGGCTGTACTGTTCCTTCACGCTCAGCACGGGTCCAGCAAAGGAGATGCAGGAGAGCGGAGGCCGGCTCTGTTCCAGACCTTCCCAGGGGACGGGTAAGGCGCCCAGAGAGCTCAGGAAAACACCTTGGGGGCAGGAGCGATAGCACAGCGGGTAGGGAATTTGCCTTGCACATGGCCAATCTGGGTTCAATCCCCAGCATCCCATAGAGTTCCCCGAACACCGCCAGGAGTAATTCCTGAGTGCAGAACCAGAAGTAACCCCTGAGCATTGCTGGGTGTGACCCAAAAAGGGAAAAAAAAAAGTAAGAAAGAAAGAAAGAAAAGAAAACACCTTGAATTCATTCACTTTTCAGGGTAGATACAAAGTGACAAAGACTAAGATTGTAACCCACTATGGGGGGGAAAAAAAAGACAGGGAGAGAGATGGAGGGTTTACAGAGCCTCTGGCAGGCATGAGTGAGAAGCAGGGGAGAGACGGTGCAAAGCACTTGCCCCCACGTACCTTTTCACTCGGGTCGTGCCCAGCGGAGGTGAGGCTCCGGGACCCCAGCAGGCGCTCTCTTGAGTAGCGTGGGACATGCTGCAACAGAAAAGAGTGATATCCATTTCAGGAGCTTGAATGGGATTTTAAAATGCTTTCTCCAAAGAACATGAGTCCTGGTGGTCTTTAGCAGGGAGCTGCAGGGGGGTGGGGAGGAGCAGGGCAGGGCTGGATGAGAGAGAACACTGTGAAACGGTGGGGGGGAGCGGTGACTCAGGAGGGGGACGGGATGCTAGAAGGTGGCAAGTGTCAGGAACACTATAAATCACAGTGCCTGAACTTTTGAAAAAGGCTGTCATAGGAGCAGATGGGTGGGTGGGTGGGTGGGAAAGAAACTGGAAACATTGGTGAAGGGAAGTGGACGTTGCTGATGCAACTGGTATTGGAACATCAAACATCTCATATTCAATCACAAACAACTCTGAAGCTCACGGTGACTAAATAAAAATAATAATAATAATAATAATAAGGGAATGTGTTCTCAGGCGGAAAGTCTCCCAGGAGGTGCACAGCTAAATGTCTTAGCCATCAACTGGGACAGGCGAAGCCACAAGCCTGAAGAACAGGAGATGGACCCTAAGTCCAGGCACATTCCCATGGGCACAGGAGACAGCAAAGACACTGAAACTATCCCCAGGAAAGCGCCATGGTTAAGTCCAAGAGCAGAGGAAGATCTGAAGGAAGGTCTTCCTGACCAGGAACCCAGATATGACAGGATCAGCTAGCGATGTCCCAGGCCACTGGAACTTCCTAGAACACAACCCAAGGGACTCAGCCTACAGGAAGCTTCCATTCGGGGTCCGGAGAGATAATACTGTGGAGAAGGCTCTTGTTTTGCCAACCCGGGTTCAATCCTTGGTACAACATATGGGGCCCCCGATCCCTGCCAGGAGTGATCCCTGAGCACAGAGCTAGGCGTAAGGTCCTGAGCACCACCTGGCATGCCCCTTTACACCCCCTAAAATAACAAACAAAAAAAAACACACATAAAAATTAAAAATTACAGCCAAAACTTAATTTCCAGTAGTCACTGAAAAAAAATGGATTCTGTCTCTGTCTCTGCCACTCTGTCTCTCTGTCTCTGTCTCTCTCTGTCTCTCTGTCTCTCTATCTCTCTGTCTCTCTGTCTCTCTCTCTCTCTTTCACACACACACACACAGGGGAGGCAGCAAGCATTAGGGTTTTGAAAACAGCTACTCAACTAAGCAGCAGAATATATTTATAGTAGATAAATATGTTTCTGAATCAACTAAAGGGGGTGCCTGAATGGCCATGATCCCAGAGGCTCACAGACCAATCTCGGAACCTAGTGACTTTTGGCAGAAATGCATCTGGACTGTGCATTAAACTATGACACCGTTCTTCCACCTTTTCCCCCCCTGCAGCGGCGGCATGGTGGCCGCCATCTTTCAGAGCCTATTGGACAGCCAGGTACGAGACTTCAGTGACGAGGCACAAGGGGCCTCATGGGATGGAGGGTGGAACCGGCCCTTCTCCCCGCCCTGACGATGCCCCAAGTTGTCACCCACGAACGGCTCCTCCAGCTCCTGAATGACCATGATTCCAGAGGCACACAAATCAATCTCGGAACCCAGAAGCTTCTGGCAGAAATCCTCCAGACTTATTACTAAAATATCAGAAATCCAAAATCATATGCTCTTCATAATTAGCACTAGAAAACAAATTATCTAATGATGTCTTTTCGGCAGGTCTGACTGTTGGGGAAAATTACAAATAATAATGGTGGGTCTTTTGTTGAAATACTGAATGTGGTCAAAGTGGAGAAAGAGTAAAGTGGAAATCTTCTGCCACACAGGCAGAGGGAGGGGTGGCAGAAGATTTCCACTTTACTCTCTCTCCACTTCGGGGCTCTTGGTGGTGGAAAATGTGCACTGGTGAAGGGATGGGTGTTTGATCATTGTATGACTACTGAGACTTAAAATGGATAGCTTTGTAACTGTTCTCACGGTGATTCAATAAAAAATTTTTTAAAAATTTTTTAAAAACCCTAAAGGGTGTTGAAGAAACAGTACAGAAATACATATCCCGAAGTCTCAGATCTACCTGCATAAAGGAAAACCCAATAAGGTACTAGGACAGCAAGCCCTGCTATGCTCTCGGCCAGCCTGGGTTCAATCTCTGACACCCCAAACACGGCCAGGAGTGGTCCCTGAGTACAGTCAGGAGTAACCCCTAAGCATAACAAGGTGTGGCCCAAAAACAAAAAACACAAAATAAATAGATTCCGTTTCATACGATCACATCATGGAAGGATCAAGCCCCAAATTACAACATGTACTCAATATAAAAGCAAAGGGAAAACATCACAGTGGCTTCACAAAAAAAAGAAAAAAAACATATTAAAGGTAAGAAATGAAACACATTTCACAAAATAAAGCCTGTGCTCCCAATAAAACCTCAGCAAAGAAGAAAGAGCTCAGGAATGAGAGGAACTTCATTTTCTTCCTGTTTCCCTTTTAAAGTCCCCAGCCTGGGGCCAGAGAGAGAGAGAACAGGATGTGTCTCTTCCATTCTAAGGAGTGGCAATGACCTCCATAGCCCTGAGTACCATGGGCTGTGATTCAAGAAACAACCACACCAGTGCTTAGGGCTGACTCCTAGTTCTGTGCTCAGGCATCACTCCTGCTGGGACTCAGGGGACAGTACGCAGAGCCGGGGATCGAACCTGGGTTGGCTGTGTACAAGGCAAGAGCTTGACCCAGCTGTATTCTCTCTCCAGTCTCCAGCCTCCCCATACTAACAAATTTTTTAATAATGATAATAATACAATGACCCAAGCCCATGATTCTTTAACATCAAGTGGTGCCCATCATTTTAAAAGTTTTAAATCCAAAGGCACACAAAAGAATCTCGGGACCGAGCAGCTCACTGCAGAGATGCCTCCAAACTTTGCACCAGGCCGACTAAACCAGGGTGCCCCAGACTGGAGCAGGGGGGAAGGGAGGTTGCAACGCACCAGAGCCACTCGGAGGAGACGGTACCATGGTACTAGTCCCTGCATCTCAGACAAGCGGGAGCAGAGCAGTCCATCTCAAAGATTTTTTTTTTGTTTCTGTTTTTGCTCTTTGTGCCACACCCAGTGATGCTCAGGGGACCCTGTGGGATCCCGGGTATTGAACCCAGATGGGTCACGTGCAAAGCAAATACCTACCTCTGTACTATCACTCTGGCCCTGCAAAGATCTCTTCTGGGAGAGACGGACAGAAGGTAAGTGCCTGTCATAGAGCCAGAGAGGCAGGCTGGAGGGTAGAGGGGTGGCAGGAGGGAAACTGGGGTCACTGGGGGTGGGAAAAGGACACTGTGGAGAAACAGGTGTTGGATCATTGTATGACTGAAACCCGATCATGAAGAGCTTTGTAGCTGTATATCTCACAATGACTCAATGAAAAAAATTAAAATTAAAAAAAAAAAGATCTCTTCTGGGATAAAAACTTCAACTAGCACTCATTAAGTAAAGTAAGTAAGTAAAGCCCCTCCCGTTGATCATCGATTTTCTCGAGCGGGCCCAGTAACGTCTCCATTGGAGACTTTGTTGTTACTGTGTCTGGCATATCAAATACGTCACGGGGAGCTTGCCAGGCTCTGCCGTGCGGGCGAGATACTCTCGGTTAAGTGGGTTCCAAAAGGATGCTGTATTTCCTATCCTAAAAGGGCTGGGTTTTTTGTTGTTTTCCAGGTTTTTGGGTCACACCCGGCAATGCTCAGAAGTTACTCCTGGTTCTGTGCTCAGGAATCACTCTTGGCAAGCTCGGGGAACCATCTGGGGTGCTGGGGATCCAATCCAGGGGCCTTGGGCAAGGCCAACACCTTACTTGCTACACCTTCACTCTGGACCTAGGGCTGGGATATTTTGTTTTGGTTTGGTTTTTGTCTTTTTGTGTCACAACCAGCATTGCTCAGGAGTTACTCCTGGTGGTGCTCGGGGATCATACGGGACCCTACCGCATGCTAGGCAACTCCCTACTGCGGTACTGTATAGCTCAGGCTTGTGGGGGTTTTGTGGCTTTTTCTTTTTTTTAAGTAGAAAAGTTTATTGGAAAGTAGAAGGGGGGGGGGAGGGAAGCTCCCCAAGCAAGGAGGAATTTAGCATAGGCTTTTAATTTTGCCCCTGGGGTATTTTTAAACAGCCAACTCCTGAGACAGGCTTGAGGCAGTTAGAGAATACTTTATGTACTCTGGGGAAACCAGGAGTGTAAAACCTCCTCCACCATTGGGGGTGGGGGTGGAAGGGCACATGAGGAGTGTTGGGGGGTAAGAGTCATATTCAATGGCGTGGTGGGGGTAAGAGAAGCGGACCGAAATGGAACCCAGGGCTTTGGGGCGTAGCTGAGTCATGTCCCCAGCAGGTCATGCAGGTCACACCTGGCCGGAATGTAAGAGAAAATTGATCAACTGGTTTGGAGGGAAGCTTTATTTAGTGGGGGTTTTGGTGATGGTTGTTTTGTTTTGTTTTGTTTTGTTTTATAAAAATACTTGGAGCTGTGGGGCTCACAAATGGTATCACTAGGGGGAAAAAAGGGGAAAAACATTCAGGTTGTAAGTGTGCGAGCATCTGGCCCACCATATGCAAGTCCACAGTTCTGTTGGGTGACCAAGACCCCGGCACAGCCACCAGGCCAAAAGGGACCGTGAAGTTCCCACAGCAAATCTGAACCTTTCTGCACTTGGCACCCAGACAGGTTCTCTCTGACCTGGCAGAAGTTCAAGGCAGATCAAAACGATAAAGAACACAAGTCAAACAACAAATAAATCCATATACTACATCAAAACCAAAATGTCTTTTTTTTTCTTTAACTGCAGGGAGAAACTGCAGGCTTGTTTGAATTTCTAACAGAAAATTTTAACAGTCACTGCTGGGGTTGTTTGGGGGCAGGTTGGGGTTACTTCTTGGCACTGTGCCCAGGGGCCACTCCTGCCAGTGCTCTAGGGACCAGACAGAGTGCTGGAGGTCGAATCCGGAGTTATCATCACAGTTACATCACATCACATCACATCACATCACATCACATCACAGGTGCCTTAGCACCCACACGACACCCCAGCCCTTGATGGGAGGTTTTTTTTTTTCTTTTTGGGTCACACCTGGCGATGAACTCAGGAGTTACTTCCTGGTGGTGCTCAGGGGACCATATGGGATGCTGGGAATCGAACTCGGGTTGGTCGTGTACAAGGCAAACGCCCTACCCGCTGTGCTATCTCTCCAGCCCCGATGGGAGTTTTAAAGCATGTAACACACTTGCTACAAATCCTATCAGAAACTTTCAAGATCCGACCTAGAGACAGTTCTAAGGAGGACCTTCCATCAGCTCCACTGAGAAAGGCCATCCCTCCGGTCACCAGCGAGAAAGGAGAGTGTGACAGAATGACCGCCCAGTACGCAGAGTCTCGGCTCCCCTGCAGTAAGAGGCAATGCAGGTTAAGGAACTCGCCTTGCACCAGCTTCACCCCAGCTCAGTCCCCGGCACCACATAGTTTCCCAACTGCACCTGAAGCATCTCCCCAGCACAGAGCCAGGGGTGGCCCAACCCTCCAACCCTTCCCTCACACACAAAAATATATGAACAAGGGGCTGGAGCGATAGCATAGCAGGGAGGGCGTTTGTTTGCCTTGCACACGGCCGACCCGGGTTCGATTCCCAGCATCCCTTATGATCCCCTGAGCACTGCCAGGAGTGATTCCTGAGTGCTTGAGCCAGGGGTAACCCCTGAGCATCGCCAGGTGTGACAAAAAAAATAGCAAATATATATACACACACACACACACACACACACACACATATATATATATGAACAAACACTTCCCACATTTTCCACACTCATGTGGCACATGGAACATGGAAGGGTCAGTGTAACTTCAGGCTCTGGAGAACGAGCAATTCTGGAGTTCCCTTGCATCAGAGTTACACAATGCAGAGCCAATCATTTTGCCAGCCACTGTTCATGTTGATACAACACAGGCGATGGGACTTCCTCAGCCTTCCTACCAACAGCTGCCAAGGGGTCACACAAGTCAAGAAAACACAACTTCGTACGAAAAACCAGAGGCACTCAGATAGTTACCCTTCCCACAAAAGAGATGCAGATGGGCTGGAAAGATAGTACAGGGTTAAGGCAGTGGCTTTGCCTGTGGCCACCTATCCCCAGTCCCAATGGTCCCCCAAGCACCACCAGGAGTGAGCCCCGAGCAGAGAACCAGGAATAGTTCTCCTGCACTCTCTCTGATCTCTTCGACATTTCATACCACGCAGGACGTGTGTTCACGTGTGATCCAGGTAGAATTATTATCTTGGACAGAAAGTAGTCACGAGGAGAACGTGCAAAGTGTGTTTGGCATACGCGGTGGCGAACAGCAGGAAGCAATGGGACGGTTTTCACATAAGCCGGCATCGGTATGCCCGACACTGCAAGCAGAGAAGATTGCCAGCCTGTACTTTGCCAGCCTGTACTTTCAGTCTGAACGGGACGGGCTGGAGCAAGTCAACCGAAACGCAAACACTCGGGCTCACCAGTTCAAAAACATTAGCCAAAGGGGCCTCTGGAGGAACAGCCTGGCAGCGACTCTGGGATCTGACCCTGTTGGCAGGTAGGGGCCACTTGCCCGGAGGAGGGAGGAAGAAGCACCGCCCTTCGGTAAGAGAAGCCAGCTAAAACACTTAACTGCTGAATTGCTGATCCCTCTTATGTAATGGGTTTCACACATTTGGAGCTGGGACAAGGTTTGTTCCAACTGAATGTTCCTTAGCGGGTTAGAGAGATGTAGAGCAGATAAGACACATAAGGTGCACGCGGCTAACCCAGGTTCGACCCCCAGCACAACCTGTGAGTCCTTTGAGAATAAGTCACAAGTCACATTTTTGGGTGTGACCCAAAGATCAAATATATACTGAATGACAATCAAGCCAGGTCAGCCCTGTCCCATCTTCCGTCTTCGGTTAAGGAATATGTCTACATTGCATATATGCATGTATGTACACAGAGCCACGTTCTTTTTTTTTTTTTTTTTCTTTTTGGGTTTCACCTGGCGATGCACAGGGATTACTCCTGGCTCTGCACTCAGGAATTACCCCTGGCAGTGCTCGGGGGACCATATGGGATGCTGGGAATTGAACCCGGGTCAGCTGTGTGCAAGGCAAACACCCAACCCACTCCACTTGTCCCAGCTCCAAATGTGTGGAAACCATTGCATAAGAGGGTTCAGCAATTCAGCAGTTAAATGTTTTAGCTGGCTTCTCTTACCGAAGGGCAGTGCTTCTTCCTCCCTCGTCAGGGCACTCCTTCACTCCAGCCCCAGAGCCATATTCTTGACCCAAAGGCAGGGAACAGGCAGATAGAGCATATAAACATGTATACACAGAGCTGCACACACTTGTATACACAAAGAGCCACATACACGTGTGTACACACAGAGCCGCATGCACGTGTGTACACACAGCTACATACACACGAAGCCATATATGCATGTGTATACACAGAATCTCATTCCTCATCCAAGGCAAGGTGTCAGGGCTGACCTGGGTCCACCCTGGTTCAATCTCCAGCACCACAAAAGGGCCCCAGGCCCTGCCAGCAGTGACCTGGGCACAGAACGATAGAAACGGGAGCCCTGGGCTCCGTCACCTCTCTCCAAGACCGCACTGCAGCTCAGGGGCAATGACCTGTCCTTTTTCGGTGGGACAATCTCCTGCCACTGTCTGGAGGGTCCTGGCCTCACTGCACCTGAGACTCAGCAGAGGGGGTTGATAATTAAATGTGGACGTTGATAATTAAATGTGGACGCAGCTTCGTGCCTCCTGGGCTGCGTCCAAGGGACTCGGGTTCCAAAGGTGCCCAGGGCTCAGCCTCCTCAACAGCTTGGTGCCTCCCCCCTCCCCCCACTCCCCTGCAGCCTGGATCTCCGCAGAGCTGCCCCCCACCCACCGCATGCCCGCAGAGCACTAGGCCCACACTCCCTGACGCTCACACCCACCCACGAGTGCGTCACTCCAAGCCCTCCAGACCCAGTGCCGAGAACACTCCCCAGGGCCACCACCCTGCCCACCCAGAGCGCCTGATGACCAGCACACGACAGTCAGCTGCAAGGACATTGAGGGCCACAAGCTCACGCGTTTCTCCCCAGTTTTTCTTGGGGACCCTCCCAACACCAAAGCCACTCCAGCCCATGGGCCATCACTCATCACTCTGAATGTCTGTGTGTCCAGCTGACTCAGTCCCGTGTGAAGACACAGAGCCCCAAGCCCGCTCTCACCGGGCAGGGCTGGGGGGTCTCTGTTCAGGAACTGGCCAGTGAGACCTCTGAGGGAAAGGGGCCTTGAGTCTTTTTTTTTTTTTACTTTTGGCTTTTTGGGTCACACCTGGCTCTGCTCAGGGGTTACTCCTGGCTCTGCACTCAGGAATTACTCCTGGCGGTGCTCGGGGACCCCATGGGATGTCAGGGATCGAACTCAGATCAGCCACATGCAAGGTAAGCACCCTTCCGGCTGTGCTGTTGCTCTGGCCCCTTGAGAAATCTTTAGAGGGCTCCTGAGCCTGCTGTGGCCCTCCTCTATTCGGTGACAAGTGTCTTACAAAGGAAATAGATGAGAGAAAGGGTGGATGAGGGATGAGGACAGAGACTGATGGGGTGGGGGTTGCTAGGAGCTACAGGAAGTACAGAGTGAGCAAGCGAGGCAGTGGAGCTCTGAGCTGCATGGGGACCCTGCCACCCATCCCCGGGATGCAGCACCCCCCCACCCCCCGGCCCCACCAGCGGCACCCTGTGTGCTCCAAGCCCAGGCCACAGCCGTGGAGCTGGCATGTTTTCCCAGCTAAAGTCACTTGAGGCCAGGGCAGGGCCGAGCTGGGAAGGGCTGGAGTACCCACCGAGCATGAGCTAGGGGGGACCCGTCCCTACCCACAGCCCAGCTGTGCAGTCGGCTCTGCTGTAGAGGACACCAATGCAAGACATCTGTCACAGGACCCGCAACACGGTAGGGATTATCAGTGCATGTAGTTGAATTCAAAGGGCATGAACTGCCGAGCCGATCGAGAGCGTGTTATCCTGCATATGCTGAGGATGGAGCCGCAAGCAGTCAACCTCCATCTCTCTCTCGGTCTCTCTGACCAAACACACTGGTGCAGTGCCTCCTATCGCCACAGAAGATCAAACTCCTCACCTTGGCCCCAGGCCCTGCAGGTTGCAACTCAACCCTCCCCAAGCACTATCATCTAGGCTTGACCAGAGCCTCCATAGACCTCTCTTGGTTTTTGCAGCATGTATGCCGCTCACACTGGCCACAGGACCTTTGCATGCACTGTGCTCACCCTGGAGGCACTGCTAGTCTCTGAGAAGGAACTCACACAGTCACCCGCAACACTTTTCAGCTGTCACTTCCAAAGGCGAGTCCTCTCTGGCCTTCAGCCGTGGGGAACGGCCATGAGTGCAGGAGGCTGTGGAGGCCGAAACCCGGCCTCTGCCACTTTGTGCTCTGTCCTTTGGGGCAAGTCAGACACTTGGCACCGCAATCGCCTCGCCGTCAACAGGGATGACACATACGGCTGCTGGAAGGATCAAGCACAACAACTCACATGACGACACACCAGTGTGGAATCAGGCTAGGACACACAACTCAAAATCTGGACTTGGTCAAACCAGTCGATTTTAATCTTTCTATTGCACCAGGACCTCTTCCCAAATAAGGCATTTTATACCTACTTGGTTTTGCTCACAAACATCTAAGAGACCAGAAATAATATTCATCCCCTAGACATGGAATACGGGATATAACCCACAAGATTTGTTTTTTCAAAAGGCTGAAAGGGAGAACCGGAGAGGCAGCACAGCAGGGAGAGTGTCTGCCAGGTACATGACCCAAGTTCAATCCCCACCAGCATCCTATATGGTCCCCTGAGTACCACCAGGAGTAACTCCTGAGCACTGCTGGGTAGAGCCCAAAAACCAATAAATAAATTATGTTTTGTTTCTTTTTTTAAATATAAAGGCTAAAAGGACCAGTGAGAACTAGTGCCGCAGATAACACTCTTGCCTTGAACACAGCTGACCCAAGTTCTATCTTTGAGAATGGAATCCCGGGCCCCACCAGGAATAATCCCTGAGCACCAAGCCAGGAATAAGTCCTGACAGCCTGTGATGGCCCCAAAACAAATGAAAAATAAAAGGCCCATAAAGGAGCTGCTAATCACCGACAAAGTAAGTTGAGAAGACACAGAAGTCTAAGTGGCTTCAATTCAATCAGTTTAATCAATGGCTGAATAAATAGCAGTACTCCTACATTAGCACTGTCCTCCCCTTGTTCATTGATTTGCTCGAGCGGGCACCAGTAATGTCTCCATTGTGAAACTTGTTGTTACTGTTTTTGGCATATCGAATACATGACGGGTAGCTTGCCAGGCTTTGCCATGCGGGCGGGATACTCTCGGTAGCCTGCCGGGCTCTCTGAGAGGGGTGGAGGAATCGAACTTGGGTCGGCCATGTTGGCTGCGTGCAAGGCAAATGCCCTACCCGCTGTGCTATCGCTCCAGCCCTCTCTCTCCTACATTTAAAAAAAAAAAAATCTGAGTGGCTGGAAGCCGATGGCCCAGGGCAGCCAACATATGTAAACACGTTATAACTGCCAGCTGATAAAGATAAAATAAGAGATATGAAGAAATAATGAGCAGGATGGGCTCCAATGTGGTTCAGAGGAAAAATGAATGCCTGTACGCTTGAGGGCCAGGCTGATCTCTGCAGCCTAGCCTTCCACGGAGAGAAAGGAAAATAATAAATTAGCTTCTTCTGGGGAGGGGGGAAGCAGGGGAGGTTCACATTTGGGTTGCTAGGGAAACTGTGTCAGAAATTGAACTCAGGCCTTGTACATGCCAGGCATGTTCTCAGCCCTGGTTAGCTCTCTGGGCCCCCAACAAGCTAATCTTAAAGGGGGGGAGGGGGCACTGGGGGGAGCTGGAACGATAGCACAGTGGGTAGAGCATTTGCCTTGCACGCGGCAGACCCAGGTTCGATTCCCAGCATCCCATATGGTCCGCGGGGCACCGCCAGGAGTAATTCCTGAGTGCAGAGCCAGGAGTAACCCCTGTGCTTTGCCGGGTGTGACCCAAAAAGCAAAATCATCATCATCATCATCATCATCATCATCATCATCATCATCATCATCTTAAAAGGGGGCAGGGGCTGAGAGCAGTTTCGAGGGCTGAAGCACATAGTTTGCTCGTGGCAGCTGGGCTGGACCCCCAGCACTGCCTGGTCACCAAGTGCCACAAACACAAGTGGATAAATAAAAGCTAGACGAAGGCACTGTGGCCCTGGGAATGCCAAAACCAAGCCCAGCACAGCCGCAGACTGGCTTGACTCAGTTCTAGCAGGGGGCTGCAGCTCCCCCAGGAGCTCACCTGGGCCTCAGAGCGTCAGCTCCTCTTTCCAAAAGGACAGACCAGATTCTCTCTGAGAGTCTTCCAGTTCTCAAACTCAGCAACAACCAATCAGGTTCCAGATGGATCTTTAAAGGCCAGGGTACAGGGCCCCGGGTCATAACACATCCACATCCGGGAGGACACTGCCATGCACACAGCCAACTGGGGATTGATCCCTGGCTCCACAGCCCTGCCAGGATTGATCCCTGTGCACAGAGCCAGGTGCAGCCCCAAATCCAAAAATAGTACTAGTAAGGGGCCAGAGGATAGTACAGTAGGCAGAGTGTTCGCCTTGCACGTGGCTGACCTGAGTTCAATCCCCCGCACCCTATATGAACCCTCCAAGCATGCCAGGAATAATTCTTTCTCTTTTTTTTTTTCCTTTTTGGGTCACCAAAACCCAGCAATGATCAGGGGTTACTCCTGGCTTTGCACTCAGTTATCACTCCTGGCGGTGCTCAGGGGACCATATGGGATACTGGGAATGGAACCCGGGTCCGCCATGTGCAAGGCAAACGACCTACCCACTGTGTTATCACTCTAGCCCCAAGCAGGAGTAGTTCTTAAGGACAGAGTCACCCCTGAGCACCGCCAGATATGGCCCCCAAACAAACCCCCCAAAAAAATAAATAGGAAGAATACTAGTAAAATAATAAAAGGTAGGCTAAGAAGCAGGATGTCTGCAGGCAGACGGACCTCGTTCATTTTGATAGAAAGAAGTTGCAGAGGAAAGCGTGTTAGCTGACAGCTCAAATCAGGCAGGTGTGTGACCTACACACCTCCTGTCGGGTCTCTGGGTCAGGCAAGGAAGGCTACCCGGGGGACCAACCCAACCAGCGGGACCAAGAAGAGTTTGGAAGAAACAGGAGGCTGGGGCTGACGGTGCCCGGCACGCAGAGGGGGCTCGCCCGGCTGTCACATTGTTGCAACAGGCTCCACAGCCTCCCCCACCCGGGGCAGCCCAGGGCCACGTGCCAGCCGGTGCAGTGTCCCGTCCCCGCAGGAAAAACCGACCCGAGTAAATGGAAGCTCCAGGGTCACTCGGGACACCCCCCCCCCCAGGATAGGCGGGGTGGGGGGGGAGGAACGTGGGGGGTGAGGGGAGCAGGGGCCGGCAGGTGACCGCCTTGAAGGTTGTCCCCGCGCCGCGGGGGCGCCGAGCGGACGCGCGCGGGGGAGGCTCCTCGGCCCTCGGTGCACCGAGCGGAAGCTGCTGGCCGCTGACCACTGCAGTGCCCACTCGGAGGGTCCGTGGCGGGGTAGAGGGGTCCCGGCAAGGCCCGGGGTGGTCCCAGACCCTCCGGCCACTCGGTCAGGCGGCGCCCGCCCCAAGCCCCGCTCCTCACCTTCAGGGTCCACAACGGCGTCCGCTGCCCACGCCGTCCAGCCGCGACCAGCGCCGCTGCTCCCACCCAGAGACCCGCCATTGTCACCCTGATGGCCCGGCGCGCCGCTGACCTCTCACCCCGCCGAGCGTGGGCGAAGGGGGTGTGTCGAGACCTCGGCCAATCAGGAGCCGGGGGCCCGAGGCCCCGCCCCTGGCGGCGCGGGAGGGGCTGGGAAAGTCCCGCTGCAGCGGCGGGGCCGCGGGCTGGCTGGAGCGAGCGGGCGGGCGCTAGGACCCGGCGGGCGCCGGGCGGGCGGGCACGTGGGTCCCGCGGCCCTGGGGGAGCCTGTTTTTCCGCCCGGTGCAGCCGGGCCGATCCCCAGCTGGGTGCATGCACTGCGCAACCTGGACTTGCGTCGGTGTAGCGGCCACCTGCCGCCGGGTATGCCCGCGGGCCACCTCTTCTGCAGCCCCGCCGCCTGCCCGGGTGTGCTCACTGCGTGAGGGAGGGCAGCCGAGGGTGCGGGGGGCTGGAGCAGACGCGCCCCGAGAGAAGACGGGAAGGCCTCGCCCACGTCCTGGGCTCTCCCGGGAGGAGACCGGCCGAAACCCGAGCGCCAGGCGCCCCCCGAAGTGCCGCCAGGGCCTGGCGCTTCCGACCTTCATCCCCAGCAGATGGGTGGGTATCTAATGCGTCCCCCTTTGAACGCCTTGGCGAGGCAAAGCGGCTCCCCTCCTAGCTGGCGAGACTCGGCTCGCAGCCGGGGCTGGCTGTCTTGGACTTTTGTTTCAGTATGGGGAGGTGGGAGGAGGAGGAGGGGGCCGGGGGGAGAAAGACCCCACCTGGGGACTCCCCACCCTGCTCTGAGTCTCTGACCTGCGGGGGTGGAGGATAAGGATCCAGCGCCCAGCAGGGTGTTCCATGGTGTTTCCAGCTCCTGGGTACTGCCAGACAAGACAGATGCCTTAAGACTGTCCTCGCTCCTTTTTCCCCCGGTAATGGGAATGTTTTCAAAACTCCTGGTTGGGGCTGGAGCGATAGCACAGCGGGTAGGGCGTTTGCCTTGCATGCAACCCACCTGGGTTCCATTCCTCCGCCCCTCTCGGAGAGCCCAGCAAGCTACCAAGAGTATCCCGCCCGCACGGCAGAGCCTGGCAATCTCCCCGTAGCATATTCGATATGCCAAAGTAACAAATCTCACAATGGAGACGTTACTGGTGCCCGCTCGAGCAAATCAGTGACTTTCAGCGTCAGTACACAGAACAAGAACTGGTCGTTAGCCAGTTCCTTTCACTACTAAAGGAAGGGATCATTAGGAGAGGGCAAAGGCAAAGGGACAGTCCAGCTGAGGGTGTAGGGTTGGATTCTGTTGCACATGAAGCCCTACCATTAATAGCACTGTAAAGGTTAATGGGGCCAAAATTTAAAAGTTGTGAATAGGGGCTGGAGAGATAGCACAACTGGTAGGGCGTTTGCCTTGCATACAGCTGACCCAGGTTCGATTCCCAGCATCCCTGAGCATCGCCAGGAGTGCTTCCTGAGTGCAGAGCCAGGAGTAACCCCTGTGGAGTGATTTCTGAGTACAGAGCCAGGAGTAACTCCTGTGCATTACGGGTGTGACCCAAAAAGCAAAAAAAAAAAAAAAGAAAAAGTTTTGAATAAATAAATGCACAAAGTATCAGTCTTGTCTGATCTTTCAGTCTGCCAGCTTTGGGGTTTGTGCTCCAAAACATTCTGTTTCTCCAACAGCCATTTTTTCTGTTTTGTTTGGGGGCCACACCCAGCAGTGCTTGGAGCTTACTCCTGGCTCTGTACTCAGGGCTCACTCTTGGCAACTTCGGGGACAATGTGAGGTGTCAGCTGTGTGCAACACAAGCCCTCTGTCGCTGTACTATCTCTCCCACCCCTGCAACAGTCTTCTTTTTTTGGGGGGGGCGGGGTTAGGGGGTTAGGAGGGCCACACCTGGTGGTGCTCAGGGCTATTTCTAGATCTGCATGTATCACTCCTGGCCATGCCCAGGGTCCATACGGGGTGCCGGGGATTGAACCTGGGGCAGCCATATACCAACCAAATGCCTTACTCGCTGTGCTATCACTCGAGCACTTCCAACAGTCCTCTTGAGAGAGCCAAGACTGATGGAGAGTTGTAAGTCAGGGAGCGTGGCGAATGGCGAATGCCCAGACAAACAGAATCTTTTTTTTTTTTTTTTTTTTTTTTTGCTTTTCGGGTCACACCTGGCGATGCACAGGGGTTAGTCCTGGCTCTGAACTCAGGAGTTACTCTTGGCGGTGCTCAGGGGACCATATGGGATGCTGGGAATCAAACCTGGGTCGGCCACGTGCAAGGCAAACGCCCTACCTGCTGTGCTATCTCTCCAGCCCCGAGAAACAGAATCTTGTGGGTGTCTGAGAGGAAGCGCTAAAACCGAAGTAGAAACTTTCATGACAGACAAAGCAAACACATGCCCATTTCACAAGATTTCAACCATTTACTGCCTGCCCGTGAAACTTTGTTCCCTCCCCTTAACTTCCTCCCTCCCCCACCCTTTTTTTTTCTTTTGCTTTTTGGGTCACACCCAGCCGATGCTCAGGGGTTACTCCTGGCTCTGCACTCAGGAAGCACTCCTGGCGGTGCTTGGGGGACCATATGGGATGCTGGGAATTGAACCCGGGTCAGCCGCGTGCAAGGCAAACGCCCTACCCGCTGTGCTATTGCTCCAGCCCCTACTTCCTCCTCTTTTTGCCCTTGGATTGAATCTCCTCTCTGCCTCGTCCCATATACCTTTTGACCATGAAAGGTACTTGCAGCAGAAACCACTGGTTCCCAAATATTTACCCTCTGTGGTAAGAGAGTGCCAGTTTCAGCTGGAGCATGGGACCGCATGGAACTGCAGGCTCTTAACTACAGCTGCCAAGAATGGGGCCCCGTGGAGAGTCGGGGTCTGTGTCTTGGGCATTCCCTCCCGTAGTGGAGGGGCACAAAGAGTCTGGTAAGATCTGGGCAGCGAGAGCCCACCTGACACGACTGGACCGGGAGATGGGGGAGTTTGCAGCTGACCAGCCTGAGCTCGTCATTATTTCTGCCTCTGCTGCCTCAGGAAACTGAGTCCAAACCGGAACATGAAATGGATGGTGATTTTTTTACCAAGGACAGCCCAAGTCAGCCTGCCAACCAGCAGCTGGAATCCAGGTGAAACAGTGTTTCCCAAATCTTGGGCAGTGTTTCCTGGTGCTAGTGCTTTTAAAGAACTCAAACACTTGACCTTTCCTGAATGATTTAATGCATTTATGATTATCTGTTTATCTGTAAGCTCTTTCTCTGTGTCCAAAACTAATTCTTCTCAGTGACATGCAGTGATAGTCATTTCCTATTTGTTGCCAACTCTCTATTATCTTGGAATGCCAGGGACCCAGTTCTGACACTGGAAGTGGCCTAGAAAGCCATTGATCCTCAGTGTTGATTTCTGGTATGATAATATCGCAGGTAGGGCGCTTGCCTTGCCTGCAACTTACCCACCTTTGATCCCAGCCCTACATATGGTGCCCCGAGCACTGCCAGAAGTGGTCCAAGTACAGATCCAGGAGTAAGTATTGATCACCACAGGGTATGCCTCCACACACACCAAAAAAACAAACAAACAAACAAAAAAAACAAGAATTCTTCAGGCACCTTTTTTTTTGTTTGTTTGGTTTTTCGGTTTGAGGGTCATACATGGGGTACTCAGGGGTTACTCATGGTGTTCGAGGGTCCCTGTGGGATGCCCAGGATTGCGCCTGGATTGACTGCATGCAAGGCGAGTGCTCTACCTGCTGTTCTAGCTCTCCAGTCCCCGCGGGCACCTTATGATCAGTTTCTGCTCCAGAGCGGCTCTTGAGAAACCAGGCACCAATCTTCCTCTGGATCTGTGTGTTTCATTGCATCATGACACTCGAGCACAGAGCTCCTTGTGTCATTCTCCTTGTGTCATGATGGCCCCAGAGCCAAGGAGAGTAAGGGCTGGGAGTGGGGTGTCCCGGTCCCCCGACACACTCTGTCTTAGAGCAGGTACTCTGCGTAGACTCAGTTCACTCCACAGGGAACTGCTTCCCGATATCCTCTCTGCACAAAGGCATGGACCATGGACCAGCCTTTCCTGTCAGAGGGTGATGACTCCCACTGCCCTCCCCCGCAGCTCACTGCCTGTCTTTCCTAAGTGCCAGGCTCCACCAACTCCCAGGGAGTTGCACCAGATCCCCAGGGTGCAAAGGAGACAGATGCCAAGCAGCGCAGCCCATCGCCAAAACCCAGGGCACAGACCAATCAGACAGACAAGACACTGTGTCCAGCACTGGGCCAACAGTGACTCAAACTAGCCTGTCCACACTTGCCAGCCCTTTAATCTCCCTGATCTTCCATCAGCAGCTGGAACCAGTAACTAAGATGACTGCACTGGGCAGGCGAACGACAGGAGCCCATGTCTGGATGCCATCGTGTTCCACACACAAGAGGGTGTAATGGTGGTGGGCTGACTAGCAGCGTCCCGACTGGTCTCCGGACAAGAAGCTGGAGCAAAGGATTGGACTGTGACAGAAACTTGCTCGTTTCTCCCACATCAAGACTGTCTGTCGGGGCTGGAGTAATAGCGCAGCGGGTAGGGTGTTTGCCTTGCACACGGCTGACCCCGGTTCGATCCCCAGCATCCCATATGGTCCCCCAAGCACTGCCAGAAGTAATTCCTGAGTGCAGAGTCAGGAGTAACCCCTGTACATCACCGGGTGTAACCCAAAAAGCAAAAAAAATAAATAAATAAAAGACTATCTGGGACCAAGAGATGGTACAGTGGGGAGGGCACTTTCCTTGCACATGGGTGATCCAAGTTCGATCCCTGGCACTGCAAAGGGTCCTCCGAACCCTGCCAGGATGAATCCCTGAGTGCAGAACAGGAGTAAACCCTGAGCACCTCCAGGTATGGCCCAAACAAACAGACAAAGAGACTATTTCTCAGGTTGTTTTGTTTTGGGGCCATACCTGGCAGTGCTCAGAGGCTACTCCTGGCTCTGTGCTCGAGTATCACTACCAGTGGTGTTTGGGGAGCCAAGGGGTATTGGTTGTTGAATCCAGGCCTCCCGTATTTAAAGCATGTGTTCTGGCCTGTTGAGCTCTCTCTCTCTATATATAGACTAGATCAATTCTATATTTTTAATGGACTCAGGGAGGTAGGGTTGGGGGTTGGGGCCACACCTGGTAGTGTTCAGGGCTTGCTGCTGGCTCTGTGCTCGGGGCTTACTCCTGTGATGTTTAGCAAACCATATATGGTGCTGGGGATGGACTCAGGATTGCCATTTTGCCAGTCCTGGTTAGTGGGCTTCCCATCACTGTTGTGGAGTTGCAATGCCCATGCTTGCTTGCTGCGGTGGCACACCAGGCTGCTGGGCTCTCTGTCATTAGCCCACTGTTAGCTGCAAACTTGCACAGACATTCCTATGCTCAGAACAGCTTGTTTTTTTTCTTTTTCTTTTTTTTTGTTTTGTTTTGACTTTTTGGGTCATACCCAGCAATGTTCAGGGCTTGAACCTGGGTCAGCCACAATGCAAGGCAAATAGCTTCCCCATTATACTATTACTCTGGTTCTTTTCTTTTTTTTTTTTTCCAGAACAGCTTTCCTCCCCTGAGTGCATCCTGATCACCCTACCTGAGAATAAAGGAGGAAGTTATATGGAACCAAGTAGCAAAGGATTGGACTGTGACAGAAACTTGCTCATTTTTCCCTAATATCCAGGTTCCCCTTCGTTCTTTTTCTGTCAGTCGCGTCTGGGTTCACTCCTGGCAGGGCTAGAAAGAACCATGTGGAATGGTGGGGATTGAATCAAAGTGCACCTTATCCGGCGCACTTTGATTGGTTTTCCTTTCTCATTTCCTGTTGCCTTTACTAGGGGAAAGAAGACAAATGTCATCACCCCAAACTGTGATACTACACTGAATGGTAAGATTCCAGATATGCAGTGAGGAGATTCCATTGTTCTCATCCTGCCCCCGGTCTGGCTTTCCTAATCACCACCCACAAACAAAGGAAGAGATCTACACCCCCACGTTCAGTAAGAAAGAGACAGGTAACAGGCAAGAGAGATAGTACAGCAGGGAGGGCGTTTGCCTTGCAAACAGCCAACCTAGATTCAAAGGCATCCTACATGGTCCCCTGAGAATCACCAGGAGTAATTCCTGAGTATAGAGCCAGAAGTAACTCCTGAACATCACCAGTGTGACCCCAAAAGAGATTTTAAAAAAAGAAGAAAGAGGCAGATTCAGACTACAGTGAAGTTTTCAAAAGGGCAAAAGTTTAGAATTCTGAGTTCTCATGCCTTTGAGTAAACAAATTCATATGCCCTGATAGGAATTGATACCATACAACTTCACCGATCTGCAATATTTACCAAACTACGAATAAATTTGCCTTCCACCCAGTCACTCCACTTTTCATTGTTGTTTTTGGTTCAAACCCAGCAGTGCTCAGGACTTACTTCTGGCTCTTTGTTCAAAGATCACTCTTGACAGGCTCAGGTACCAGGAATCGAACCTGGATGGACTATGTGCAAGGGAAGCACCCTACCTATTATACTATTGCTCCGGCCCCCAGGCCATTCTATTTTTGCAAATAAGCCTCAGAGACACCATGTAGCTGATCTTGAGTATGCAGATTTATTCACACATGCAGTTCTTCATTATATCACAGTTTGTGAAACAAGGTGAAAGACTGGCCAAGATCCAAGTCTTGGAGTGGCTGGGGGGATGGTTGAATAAAATAAATCAGTTGTATCTGCACGGAATGTGATGTGGTAAGGGAAAGGGCCTGAAGGGTCAGGACACAGGCTTTGCATTCAGGAGGCCCCTGTCAGCATCTTATGGTCCCTGATCACTGCCAGGTTTTGCACCCCAAAAAACATATGTATTTTGGGGGGTCACATCCAGTGATGCTCCGGGGTTCCTCCTGGCTCCGCACTCAGGAATTACTCCTAGCGGTGCTCGGAGGACCATATGGGATGCCAGGGATCGAACCTGGGTTGGCCGCTTACAAGGCAAATGCCCTCCTCATGGTGCTATCACTCCAGCCCAGGCATATATGTATTATGTGGCTCCTGAAGAGAATAAGGATGATCTCATATGCTGACAGAAAGAAAGAACTCCAGGAACAGGAGCTTCCTCTGGAACTCAGACAAATGCTTGCAACATCCAAAGCTGAGTTGGATGAGGAAGGCAGTTCATTTTGGTCAACTGGGAAAGGAGGGGGAGGGGGTAATGGACATCTGAGTAGCCTGAAGTGCAAAGTACACTTGGTAAGCTCACAGGTTCAGCAACCAGAGAGGAAGAGGACCAGGCTCTGCATGGCAGGGCTCGGCTCACATAAGCATGCAAGGGCCCTAAGAAGGTCTATGAACGCCCCACACTTCCAAGCAAAGGTCTAAATGTGGGCCAGAGAGAGCACTTGCCATGCATGCGACCAAACTGAGTTTGATCCTCAGCACCTATATGGTCCTCTGAACCCTGCCGGGAGTGATCCCTGAGCACAGAGCCAGAATAAGCCCTGAGCACAGCTGGCTGTGTCCCCTACCAAAATAATAATAATAATAATATATGTGCTTTAAAAAATTCCTTTCCCTTGCAGTAGAAAAATTGCAATAATACCTTGCCCAAATGGTCAAAATGTCCGTGGACAACATGTCACCCATGTGGACATCCTGAACGTCAAACAAGCACAGTGGAGCTGAAGAATGGCCCAGAGGATGAGTGCTCGTGCTCTGCACGCAGCAGACCTGGAGCTGACGGAGCACTGCTGTGAGGGACCCCTGAGAAGAGCCAGAAGTAGCACCTGAGCACCTCCAGGTTCGGCTCAAATCAAACCAATGAAAAAGATACAGGCACCTCAAGATGCGAAGTGGAGACTAACGCATCATCTAACAAGTGTACAGCATCTGAAGAGGCATTTGGCACCTGAATATAGTCAGACATTGGCACAAGCACCCACTACCCAAAAAAAGAGTTTGATCATTGGGGCTGGAGAGATAGCACAGCGGGTAGGGCGTTTGCCTTGCACGTGGCCGACCTGGGTTCGACTCCCAGCATCCCATATGGTCCCCTGAGCACCGCCAGGAGTAACTCCTGAGTGTAGAGCCAGGAGTAACCCCTGGGCATTGCCAGGTGTGACCCAAAAAGAAAAAAAAAAAAGAGTTTGATCACACATCACCTTCTTTTTTTTTTTCTGAAGGCCACACTGGCTCTGCACTCAGGGATCACTCCTGGCACGGCCTGGGAACTATATGGGATGCCAAGGATTGAACCCAGGTTGGTTAAGTGCAAGGCAAGTGGGTAACCACTGGACTATTGCTCCAGCCCCCTATAATCATACACTGAGAAGGAAAAAAATCTATGCAAAAAACTGACAATCAGAATCATTTTCTTAAAATAAAAAATTTTAATTGTAGTATTCTTCAAAAGTGCCATTGGGATGAAAGGCAAAAAAAAAAAAAAAACTCGGGCATGGTTCCAGATGAAAGAGACCAAAGGAAAAGTAAATGTGCTACGTGCACTGCAACCTCTAGTGGAGGAAAAAACAAATGCTGTTAGGACATTACCAAGGCGGCTGGCAAATCAGGACGTAGGCAGCAGGAAATTCATAACCAGCGGTTCAGTGTGGAATTCCCTGAAGTTAGTCAACATCACCATGCTTATTAAATGGGACATCCTTTTTTGAAAGGGGATTCATGAGTATCTCGATATAAAGTTATCTAATATGCAACTTATTTGCAAATAGTTTAGAGAACAGCAGAGAGAGAGAGCAGACCGAAGCCATAGACAGCAGAAAGGGCATTTTTCTTGCTCGTGATGGACCCTGGTTCAATCTCCAGTATCCCATGGTCTCCTGAGCACCGCCTGGAGTAATTCTTTTTGTTTTGTTTTGCTTTGCTTTTTGGATCACACGGTGATGCACAGGGGTTACTCCTGGCTCTGCACTCAGGAATTACTCCCAGCAGTACTCAGGGGACCATATAGGATGCTGGGAATCGAACCTGGGTCTGCCGTGTGCAAGGCAAGTGCCCTATCTGCTATGCTATCACTCCATCCCCAGGAGTAATTCTTGAGTGCAGAGCCAGGAGTAACCCCTGAGCATTGCTGGGTGTGCTCCCCCCCCCCCAAAAAAGCAAACAAAACAGAGAGAGAGGCCAGATAGTACAGTAGGTAGGTCACTGGCCTTGCATGCAACCGACCTGGGTTCCATCCCTGGCATTCCACATGGAATGATCCCTGAGTATAGAGCCAGGAGTAAGCCCTGAACAAGGCTGAGTGTGGATCAAAAACAAAACAGAAAAGCAAACAGCAACAAAAAGAAAAAGGGGCCAGAGAGATTGTACAGTGGGTAAGGCACTTGCCTTGCACACAGCTGACCTGGGTTCGAGCTCCAGCATCTCATATGGTCCCCTGCGCCCACTAAGAATAATTCCTGAGCACAGAACCAGGAGTAATCTTGAGATCACTGGGTGTGCCCGCCCCCCCAAAACAGAAGAAGGGATCAGAGAGATAGAACAGCAGGAAAGAGACTTGCCATTCATATATTCAGCCCAGGTTTGAAACTTACGTATTAAAATGCTTACTTATTTATACATAAACCTAGATAACAGAAAAATAGATATTTGGGGAATTCTTTGTTTTTTAGTTTTGGGGCCCCCAGTAATGTCCAGAGGACTGTATGTGGTTCTGGTGACCAAACCAGGGTCGGCTTAGTGCAAGACAACCCCTGTACTGTCTCCCTGTTCCAGTTTATTTGTACCAGTCTTGCAGCTTTTTCCTGTAAGTCTTAAGTTAGTTTCAAAGCGCTTTCAAAGCGAGACTCTGATAATTTACAAAATGACTCTGATCATTTCTTTTCCCCCTGCTATGAATGAGAAACCCCCTACGGTATCACCCTCTGTGGAACTGGAGTGGGGAGTGTGGTATTCCACAGTGCTCCTCCTCCTTCAGCCCCCAGCAGTACTGATGATGGGGCTACGGGGTGTGTGTGGGGGGAGAGGGGGTCTACAGTGGCAAGGATTAAACTCAGGGCCTCAAGCACCCTCGGCATGTGCTCTGTGACCGAGCTGAATCTGTGACCTCTGGAGAGAGTTTCCAGACCTGTCAACATTTACTTGCTACAGTCCGACCTTAACGCTTATCCATTTTCATCAAGTATCAATGAAATCTTACTATGGTTTAATTTGCATTTCCTTTCCTACTGTGTTTGACCCTGGTGCCTATATTTTTGGGTGGCTTATGTTTCTCTTACTAAATGCCTGCTCACACATTTTGCTTTTGCTGCTATTGGTTACCCATTTTAATGAATGAAATGGGTATATAAATCATCTGGGGGGCGGAGTTGTTGTGTTTGGGGGCAACACCCAGCAATGCTCAGGACTTACTCCTGGCTCTGAGTACGGGGATCACCCTGGGGAATAGCAGGGAACACATGGGGTGCTGGCATCAGACCTGTTCAGCCTTGAGCAAGGCAAATGTCCTACCCACGAATTCTTTCTTTCCTGTGCTGGGGATCTGGGTTCAGGCCCAGAGCTACCTGTGTACCAAGCCTTGCATCCCAAGCTTAGCACTGAACCAGGCCAGGCACCTCACTGATGCCCTAGAACTGTTTCTGAGGGACTGGAGCGATAGTACAGTGGGTAAGGCATTTGCCTGGCATGTGGCCAACCCGAGTTCAATCCCCAGCATCCCATATGGTCCCCTGAGCACCTCCAGGAGTAAGTCCTGAGCACAGAGCAGGAGTAACCCCTGAGCACTGTGGGTGTGACCCAAAAGAAGAAAAAAAAGACCTGTTCCTGAGTACCGCATCTAACCAACAGAGAACTGCTGTTTGACTCTGATCCAATATGCAGGGGATGAGGATTCCCACAGGGAGGCACGGGACCCATAGAGCCTGTGTTTGTCCAGAGCAAACAAAACTGTTGACAAGGTGCCTACTAGGAAAAGGCCATGTCCTTTGCCCCGGAGTTCAGAAGCCGAAACAAACAAATGCTGTTCATGTGATCAAGTGACAATTGGACTGGAAATGGGGCATTCCCAGCCTCATCACTAAAGAGCGATGCCCCAAAGAAATGTGTGAAAATGGGGGCCCATGAGCTAATATAAGGGTAAGGTGCTTGCTTGCCTGTGACTAACCCTGGTTTGATCCCTGGCACTGCACAGGGTCTCCTGAACACCACCAGGAGTGACCCCTGAGTACAGAGCCAGGAATAAGCCCTGGGCACCGACAGGTGTGCCAAACACAAACAAAACAGAAAGAAACTGTAGCTAAATCTCCTTCATCTTCAAGCCGTGAGCATTATTCTTCCAACAGCTCTCTTGAAAACCATGAGAGCAAGGGTGAAAATCCCAGTTAAAAATACAATCTCGGGGCTGAAGCGATGGCACAGCGGGTAGGCCATTTGCCTTGCACACAGACGACCTGGATTCAATACCCATGCAGGTTCGATTCCCAGCATCCCATTTAGTCCCCCAGAGCACCACCAGGAGTAATTCCTGAGTGTAAAGTCAGGAGTAACCCCTGAGCATCGCCGGGTGTGACCCCCACCAAAAAAAAATACAATCTCAGGGGCTGGAGAAATAACAAAGTGGGTAGGACGTTTGCCTTGCACACAGACGACCTGGATTCGATACCCAACATGCCATATGGTCCCCCGAGCATTTCCAGGAGTAATATTGAGTGCATGAACCAGGAGTAACCCCTGTGCATCGCTGGGTGTGACCCAAAAAGCAAAACAAAAAAAAATACAATCGCAGGGGCCAGCATGATAGTACAGACGGGAGAACATTTGCCTTGCACACAGCTGACCCAGGCTCTATCCCTGGCACCCCATATGTCTCCTGAGTCCTACCAGGCGTGATCCCTCGGTGAAGATCCAGTATGAACCCCTGAGTACAGCCAGGTGTATGCAAACACAAACAACAAATAAAGGAACTGTACCTCATTTTCCCCTTTCTTCAAACCACATGCATTATTATCTGATAGCTACCTTGAAAGTTATGAAAGCAGTGTTGAATGTCCCAGTGAACAATACGGTCTCAAAGAGAGACTGGGTCACATCCCTTGCTTCTACCTCATCTTTATTGCTTCCTTCCTCTACTACCTGGGTTTAACTCCCCTCAACCCCAGTCTTTTTTGCAAAAGACCCTGCGTTTATTTTCCCTCTTCTGAATAAATACCCAAGGCAGAACATGTTTTGTAATGCAAAGCATATGAACTTGCTTTTCTGGTCATGGCCTTGCAGCATGGTTGAGCTAGAAGAGAATAAACACAGCAGCATCCTTTTCAAATATCTCATTTGTAGGATGCTGAAATCTAGAAAAGGCCACTCACTTGTTCAAGCTTGTTGCTAAGTCAATACTAAGAGATGTTGTTCCACTTGTGTCTTAGATTTTTATCAAGAGACTTCAAGGCTCTGGATGAAAAGCCTTACACCTGGGACCCTGTAGGCATCCCCCTCACAGACCCCAGTCCCTAGATCAGGGAGTTGCCACCCCATCTGACGTCAGCTCTAATTCTCTGAACGCAAAACCATGCAGACACATTACATGCTACAGTCTGAAGCCAGTGGATGCAAAATCCAAACTTCACTGACCTGATGCAGTTATATATCTCAGCAACTAAATGGAGGGACGAGTTCAAACCCCCCTTGTCGGTAATAGCACTACCTAGTAATGGGGGAAATCTGAATAGCAGAGGTGTTATCAGTAGCCCTCTGGTCTAAACAACTGAACAGATCAGTTCTTAAGTAACTGGAAGTCTAAATCTCCCACATTAATGTACATAAACTCAAAAAACAACAGGGAGGGGCTGTTTGCCTTGCACACAGCTGACCTGGGTTTGACCTAGGTTCAATTTCCAGTATTCTATATGATCCCCTGAGCACAGCCAGGAGTCATTCTTGAGTGCAGAGCCAGGAGTAACCCCTGTGCATCACCGAGTGTGACCCAAAAACCACGAGAAAACTAAGGAACCCAGTTGTGTCAGGCAGAGGTAGAAACCCAGTCAATCCTCAAGCCCGTGATTTAGCCTGGTCAATGAGGACTTGAAATCAACACTCGCTACATTGGCAATTGAAATTAAGCAAGCATTGGCCAGTGAAATTAAGCAATCTCTACATGAGAAAGTAAACCAATTCAAAGAAGAACTTATTCAGAGAACGACAGACTCCATACAAAATGAACTGAAGGAACTTAAGAACACAATAGCAAGTCATGGTAGCAGAATTGCATGGTAGAAAAATATAGAAACAAATTTGAAGACAAAATACAAGCCAGCATTAATAGGGAACTGGCAAATGAGAAGAGAAGCACTAGAATGGAAGGGAATGGAAGGTACTTAATGGATCACAGAAAGAAAAACAATCCTGAATTACAGGAATTACACCAGAAAGAGAGGAAAATGGGAAAGGGGAAGAAAAAGCAGTGAGATCATAGCTGAGAATTTCCTACTCTCTGGAGGGAGGCTCATGTACAGATCCAAGAGGCCTAAAGAGTATCAATCAAAATAAACCCAAGCAGAACAACACCAAGATATATAGTAGCCAAATGGCAAAATCCAAAGAGAGACCAGACTTCTTAAATCTTCTAGAGAGAAAAGAAATCTTCAGTATAAGAAATCAACATAAGAATCACAACATATCTCATATGAAACTGTACAGGCGAGAAAAGAGTGGAAAGAAATATTCAAATTTCTGAAAAAAAAACCTTTCAATCTAGAGTCTACTACCCTGCAAAGCTCTCATTTAGATGTGAGGAAAGGATAAAAACATTCTTACAGGGGGCTGGAGCGAGAGCACAGCGGGTAGGGCATTTGCCTTGCATGTGGCAAATGCCCTACCGGATTCAATTCCCAGCATCCCATATGTTCCCCTGAGCACTGCCAGGAGTAATTCCTGAGTGCATGAGCCAGGAGTAACCCTGTGCATAACCAGGTATGACCGAAAAAGCCAAAAAAAAAATTCTCAGATAAAAAAAGAGCTGACAACATTTGCTATTATTAAACTGGCCCTGAATGAAATACTGAAAGCCCATTTATAATTTATATAAATCAAACAGTCAATTGTAGAAGCAATAACCCCACGCGGTAAAGTGCCAACACAGCCTTTATATCAATAATTTCTCTGATTGTCAATAGACTGAATTCTCCCAACAAAAGACATAGAGCGGCGAAATAGATCAGGGAACCAAATTCATCAATTTGCTGCTTACAGGAAATACATCTAAAATCACAGGATAGACACAGGTTCAGAGTGAAAAGATGGAAAACAATCATACCAGCCAACGGTAAATAGACCAACGGTTATCAGACCAAATGGCATTCAATCTAAAGAAAATAATTAAAGAAAGGGATGGATACTACTTACTAGTTAAGGGAACAATACATCAAGAACTTTAATATGTATGCACCAAAAGTAGGATCAGCAAAGTCTATAAAACTCTTGCTCACAAGCCTAAAATAAGATATGAATGGAAACATTCCACTGTCACCACTGAATAGATCAACTAGACAGAATTTCAATAAAGGCAAAAGAGCACTAAATGAAGAACTAGAAGAGCTGGGAGTAGAAGATATATGTGGGGCCTTAAATCCTCAAACAAATACACATTCTCCTCTAAGTGCACCAGAACATTCTCTAGGATAGATCACATATTAGGCCTTAAGGCAAACCTATATAGATTCACAAATATAAAAATCATACCAAATATCATATCAAAGAGGTAAGACAAAGAGATATAAATTAGTCATAAAAATGCTGAGAGATATTGATCAACACACTACTAAATAACAGCTGGATCAAAGAGGAAATCAAAGAAAAGATAAAAAATTCCTTGGGACTAATAATAATAAACAAGTTATCGGGGCCAGAACGATAACACAGCGAGTAGGGTGTTTGCCTTACATGCGGCCAACTTGGGATCAATCCCCAGCATCCCATATGGTCCCCCAAGCACAGCCAGGAGTAATTTCTGAGTGCAATGCCAGGAGTAACCCCTGAGCATTGCTGAGTGTGACCCAAAAAGAAAAAAAATAAAGAAACAAGTTATCAAAATCTATGGGACAAAGTAAATGACATACTTAGAGGGAACCTCATAGCAATACAAGCCTACATTAGGAAAGAAGAAAAGCTAAAATCAGCAACCTAAATGCACATCTCAAGAATCTAGAGTGCCAACAACAAATGAATCTCAAGACCAGCAGAAGGAAGAAAATAATATAAACCAGAGCAGAAATCAATGACACAAAAACCAAGAAAACAATACAAGAAAAAAAAATCAATGAAACCAGATGCTCGTTCTTTGAAAGAATAAATAAGATAGACAAACCTTTGGCTAGACTCACAAGGAAACAAAGAGAAAGTTCTCAAATAAACAGAATCAGAAATGAAAGGGGAGTGGAGTTCATGCACAATTCAATCAGACTAATCAGTGGCTGAATAAATAGCAGTACTCCTACATTAAAAAAAAAAAAGAGGGGCTGGAGCAATAGCACAGCGGGTAGGGCGTTTGCCTTACACGCGGCCGACCCGGGTTTGATTCCCAGCATCCCATATGGTCCCCTGAGCACTGCCAGGGGTAATTCCTGAGTGCAGAACCAGGAGTAACCCCTGTGCATCACCGGGTGTGACCCCCCCAAAAAATAAAAATAAAAATAAAAATAAAGAAATGGAAGGGAAAAAATTACAACAGAACCTTCAGAAATCTAAGACTTGATGCGATCTAACTATAAACAACTCAACTCAGTTAAGCTCAGTTAAGCTGGAGAACCTATAAGAAATGGACAGATTCTTAGAAACATGTGATCTCCCAAAAGTCATTCAGAGAAAACAGAACACCTGAAGAGGCCAATCACGAGCAAGAAAATTGAAACAGTAAACAAGAATCTCCCAAGAAACAAAAG
Organism: Sorex fumeus; assembly: GCF_029834395.1. Classification (NCBI taxonomy): domain Eukaryota; kingdom Metazoa; phylum Chordata; class Mammalia; order Eulipotyphla; family Soricidae; genus Sorex; species Sorex fumeus. The sequence continues at coordinate 29,706,708 of NW_026606065.1, forward strand.
TCCTGGTCGATACGGATTTACTGGTAAGATTTTATCAAACCTTCAGAGAAGGCTTACTGCCATGGATCCTTAAGCTCTTCCAAGGATGAGCTTAAGGAAGAAACAGGAATCCTTCCGAATACCTTCTACAAAGATAACATTATACTGATACCCAAAACAGACAGAGACATTTCTCAAAAAGAAAACTTTAGGCCAATTTCCTTAATGAGTATTAATGTAAAAAATCCTCAACAAAATCTTAGCAGACCGAATCCAAAAGCATATAAGGAAAAGTCATATATCACAATCAAGTGAGGTGTATCCAGGAATGCAACAATCATTCAATATATGCAAATCAATTAATATAATACACCATGGGCTGGAGTGATAGCACAGCGGTAGGGCATTTACCTTGCACGCGGCCGACCTGACCGACCTGGGATCGATTCCTCCGCCCCTCTCAAAGAGCCCGGCAAGCTACCGAGAGTATCTTGCCCGCATGGCAAAGCCTGGCAAGCTACCCATAACATATTTGGTATGCCAAACACAATAACAAGTCTCAAAATGGAGATGTTACTGGGTCCGCTCGAGCAAATCAGTGAACAACGGGAGGACAGTGACAGTGACAGTGACCACATCAGTAAGATAAAAGATAAAAATCCTATGATTATATCAATCGATGCAGAGAAAATTTTTTACAAGATCCAACATCCATTTCTGATAAAAAATCCCTCAACAAAATAGGATTAAAAGGAACCTTCCTGAGATAGTAAAATCTAATTGTAACAAGGCCACAGAAAATATTATTTTTTTCTTGGTTTATAAGCACCTACCTGACTGTGCTTAGGGCTTACTCCTGGATCTGGGCTCATGAGTTACTCCTGGCAGTGCTCAGGGGATTATATGGAATGCCAGGAATCAAACCCATGTAGACAGTGTGCAAAGCAAGCATGCTATCCACTGTACTATCACTCTGACCCATGAATATTATTATTATTATTATTATTATTATTATTATTATTTTGCTTTTTTGGGTCACACCCAGCTATGCATAGGGGTTACTCCTGGCTCTGCACTCAGAAATCACTCCTGGCAGTACTTTGGGGACCAAATGGAATGCTGGGAATCGAACTCAGGTGGGCCACATACAGGCAAACACCTTACCTGCTGTGCTATTGCTCCAGCCTCACAAATATTATTCTTTTTTTTCCTTTTTGGGTCACACCCGGCAATGCACAGGGGTTACTCCTGGCTCTGCACTCAGGAATTACTCCTGGTGATGCTCAGAGGATCATATGGGATGCTGGGAATTGAACCCAGGTCAGCCTCATGCAAGGCAAACGCCCTACCCTCTGTGCTATCACTCCAGCCCCACAAATATTATTCTTAACGATGAAAAAACTTGAAGCATTCCACGGGTACAAGGTAACGATGCCCACTCTCTCCTCCTTTATTCAACATTATACAAGAAGTCCTAGCAATAGCAATCAAGGAAGAACACAAAATAGAAGGGGTGAAAATTGGTAAAGAAGTCAAAGTATCTCTATATGCAGATGACATGATATTATACATAGAAGACCCAAAAGAATCCACAAGAAAACATATAGAAATAATAAACCAATACAGCAAAGTGGCCGACTACAAACTCAATACACCAAAATCAGCCGCATGAACAAACGAATGAATGAATCAGAGAAAAAAGAGTTGAACAAAATCTATCCAATTCAAACAGTGTCCAAGAACATTGAGTACCTAAAATATTAATAAAATAGGTGAAAGATCTAAACCTTGAAAATTTCAAAACACTGAAAGAAGGAACAGAAAAGTACCTTAGAAAATGGAAAAATATTCCATGCTCTTGGATTGAAAGAATCAATATTGTCAAAATGACCATCTTACCTAAACTTCTATACAGATTCAAAGCAATCCCTATCTAAATTTATACAATATTCTTCAAAGACTTAGAAGAGCCCATAACAAAATTTGTATAAAATCATAAAAGACCCGGAACAGGCGATATACTGAAAAATAAGAAACTGGGGTGTTTCTCATTACCTAACTTGAAACTATAGTATAGAGCCATAGTGATCAAAACAGCCTGGTATTGGAATAAGGAAAGACTCTCTGACCAATGGTAAGAAACAATACGTCCAAGAGCAAACCCACACATATATAGACAGCTAATATTTAACAAATATGCTGAGAGCATAAAATGGAGTAAAAACAGCCTCATCAACAAATGGTTCTGGCAAAACTGGACAACCCTGTGCAAAAAATTAAAACTGGAACCATATCTCATACCTTACACAAATGTCAGCTCAAAGTGGATCAAAGACTTTGAGATCATACCAAATCTATAAAATACATTGAGGAAAATACAGACAGAACACTCACAGGTCCAGACCTCAAGGATGTCTTCAGTGATACCATGCCACTGGCAAAGGCAAAAGAACCAAAAATAAACCAATGGGACTACATCAAATTAAAGAGTTTCTGCATGGCAAAAGAAATACAGGATAAAAATAAAAGACAGATAATTGAAAGGGAGAAAATATTTGCAGTAAACATATTAGATAAAGGGTTTATATCCAGAATATATAAAGTACTCAGAAAGATCAACATCAAAAAACCCATCAAAAATGGGAAGAGGGGGGCTGGATCGATAGCACAGCAGGTAGGGCGTTTGCCTTCCACGCGGCAGACCCAGGTTCAATTTCCAGCACTCCATATGGTCCACCAGCACTGCCAGGAGTAATTCCTGAGTACAGAGCCAGGAGTAACCCCTGTGCATTGCCAGGTGTGACCCAAAAAGCAAAAAAAAAAAAAAAAAATGGGAAGAGGAAATGAACAGGGACTTCTCTTAAGAAGATCAATAGACGGTCAATAGGCACATTAACATGTTCATCATCACTTATTATTAGGGAAATTCAAATCAAGATGACAAGGAGATACCATTTCACACCAGTATTCTCAGTATTTCTGCTGAGAGTCAGATAATTATGAGATTGGTTTCTGTGCTCTGGAGCCATGGAGGTGCCGGAGAGCCGCTCGTGGGGGGCAACTCGTGATCTCGGTAGGGCGTGAAGGACGAGCCAGGAATGCTCCCCTTCCCATGAGGTTTCAGTCGCCCCATCACAACCGGCTCATACCTGGCTCTCCATAAAGCTCTGAAGCATCTGCCATCTTTCTTTCCAGAGGGAAAAAGGTGGAAGGGAGCAATACCCTTTCCCCTCCAGGCATCCATTGCAGAAGGGAATGTTGTCTCTTCAATCCTCATGGAAAACAATATGAAGGAGTCTCTATAAAATTAAACTACCACACAACCCAGTAATTCCACTCTTGATTACCTACCCCCAGGACAGAAAAATATTCATTCAAAAAGATGTGTGCACACCACTATCCACTGCAGCACACAATAGCTAAGATTTGGAATCCACCTAGATATCCAAAAACAGGTCAGTGGATTATGAAGATGTCCAAGTCCAGGTCACAAGCTCCTGGTCTCTGCTGTAGGTTCAAGTGTTTCCAGATTCTCAGAACTGGCAGCAGAAGGGAATGGCTCAGAGGCTGAAGGTTGCCACCAACAGCCCTTTCCAAGGTGCCTCCTCACCTGCAGGTGCTTGGGGATGTGTTCTCTGGAACCACTGCCCCTTCAGGCTCTCTTTTTTTTAAATTTATTTATTTACTTATTTATTGAATCACGTGCAAAATTCTACCTCACAGAACGAGGAGAAAAGAATGCAAAGTTTAAGAAGAGGACTCCCAGAACGACCACCAACTGGGAGCTCTTTGGCTCTGTTGCGGCAACATGGGAAGATACCATCATTGACAACATTGATGAGGAATATGATCGAATGATTCAGCACCTCCATGATTGTGCGAGGAATGGCAAGAGAGAGATAACCACAAAAACCACCTTTCTTCGAACACTCTTGAACTTATTCGCCAATGTGGCTTGGCACATGCCTCAGGCAACCACAAGCGAACATCCGAGCTGGCAAAACAATGCAGAGAAGCCATCAAGTATGACCTCAAAAACAGGAGAGCAGCAGTGCTGGTAGATGCGGCAGAAGCTGGGAAAAGCATTCGTAATGCCCGCCTGTCCTTCACCAACTACAAGACCAAGATGACTGCCCTCCGACATCATGATGGATCTATCACATCTTCCAGAAGGGCAATGGAGAAGATTATTCATGACTTCTACTCAGATTTCTTTAATAGCCACGTCCACTTGCCCACATACCACATTCCACATGATGGATATGTCGTTCCCAATGTTCTCCCTTCCGAAATCCAATATGCCATCTCATCGGTAAAGAAACAAAGAGCACCTGGCCCAGACAAGATCAGACCTGAACACCTGAAGAACCTGCCGTCAGTACTCATCAATACACTGGCTCGGCTCTTCACACGGTACCTGTCTGAATGCAAGGTTCCATCCCAATGGAAAACCAGCAGGACTGTACTACTATACAAGAAGGGAGACATCCACGACATTGGCAACTATCGCCCAATCTGCCTATTGTCTGTCATCCACAAACTGTTCACTAGAGTCATCCTGAATAGGATTAGCAGAACACTAGATGAAGGACAACCATGTGAACAAGCCGGATTCTGAAAAGGATTCAGTACCATCGACCATATCAACACGATTACTAAGCTCATTGAGGTTTCTCGGGAGTTCAAGATGCTGCTCTGTCTAATGTTCATTGATTTAAAGAAGGCCTTTGATTCTGTTGAGATGGAAGCGGTCATGGAAGCCCTAGCCAATCAGGGCGTACAAACTCAATACATCAGGATCCTTCGTGAGCTCTATTGCGGATTCACTACCAGGATCTCACCATTCTACAAAGAAGTAATCATCCATGTCAAGAGAGGGGTTCGGCAGGGTGATACCATTTCACCAAAACTCTTCAGTGCCTCAGAGACCTGGGCCCTACGAAAACAGGATGAGAACGCTATTCGGGTCTCTCAAAGAGGAATCCAAAGAGCTATGCTTGGAATATCACGCTTCACTCAAATGAGAGATAGAATCCGGAGTTCTGATCTTCGTCAACGCTCAAGAATCAGGGACGCTGTCTCATTTGCTAAGGCATCAAAAATCAGATGGGCTGGACACGTAATGAGGTTTACAGACAACCGCTGGACTAGAGCCATTACTGACTGGATTCCACGGGACATCAAAAGATCACATGGACGCCCACCTACAAGATGGTCAGACTTCTTCGTCAAGACCCTGAATGATTGGTTTGAGGCTCTGCATGTTCCTAGAACAAACAGATACCATTGGGCTACGCTAGCACGCAACCGGGATGAATGGAGACATTACTGGCACCCGCTCGAGAAGATCGATGAATAACGGGGATTAAGTGATTAAGTGATTAAGTGATTGAATCACTGTGGGAAAAGTTACAAAGCTTTCAGGTTTAAGTCTCGGTCATGCAAATATCAAACACATTTCCCTTTACCAATACTTATTTTTCACCACGAAGAACCCCAATAAACCTCCCCCTCCCAACCCTCCCAATGCCTGTGAGGCAGATGAATTCTAGTTAACACTCTATCTACTTTGATTAGATTCATTGTTTCGACAAAAGATGCACCATTATTATTTAGAGTTTACACCCCCAAATCAGACATGTTGAAAAGGCATTGTGAAATAATTTGTTTTCTACAGCTGGTCACAAGAATCAAATGATGTTGCGCGGCCACAATTGCGGCCGCATGATTTTGGATTTCTGGTATTTTACTTATTAAGCCTAGAAGTATTTCTGCTGAGAGTCAGATAATTATGATGTTGGTTTCTGTGCTCTGGAGCCATGGACGTGCCGGAGAGCCGCTCGTGGGGGGCAACTCGTGACCTCGGTAGGGCATGAAGGACGAGCTGGTAATGCTCCCCTTCCCATGAGGTTTCAGTCGCCCCATCACGACCGGCTCATACCTGGCTTTCCATAAAGCTCTGAAGCATCTGCCATCTTTCTTTCCAGAGGGAAAAAGGTGGAAGAGAGCAACACCCTTTCCCCTCCAGGCAGGCATGGTGGCGTGGATTAATGCATAGTCCATTCACTTTTCTGCTCCTTCAGGCTCTCTTGACTCTCTCTCTCTCTCTCTCTCTTTTAAATTTTGGTTTGAAGGTTATACTGGCGGTGCTCAGGGTTTATTCCTGGCTCTGCAGTCAGAGATTACTCATGATAGGGCTCAAGATGGACTCATGGTCAATTAAGGGATTCATTAACTCCTATTCTATCTTCCCAACCCCTGTAATTTGTGGGGCGGGGACGTGGAGAAGGGGCCATGCAGGGGTACTCAGGGCTTACTCCTGGCACTGTGCTCAGGAATCACTCCTGGGGGTGCTCAGGGGATGCTATGTGGTGCCAGGGATCCAACCCAAGTCAGCCCCGTATAAGGTCAGCTCCCTAGCTATACTATTGCTCTGGTCCCTGACAATGACACAGTCCCTCTTCCTCAGCATAAGCATCCCCTCCTTAACTCTTGCTTCAAGAGAGAAACATTTTAACAGTTTCCAGAAAATGCAAAAGCAGACAAAAATGCTTCTGCGTGTTAACTGCATAGGGTTTTCTTTTTCTTCCTCTGTGATGCCTTTATGGAAAGCTGAGAAAGCAAGTTAAATCTTTCTTGAGAAAATATCTATAAAGCAACTGGAAAGCCACAACAGGTGGGCAGTAAAACGGCGCCTGGTCAGAACCTGGGAAAGTGGTGATGCCCGAAGCCATCTGCTCGGCTGCCCCCAGGCAGCACCCATGGCCTGCAGCTCTGCCGGGTTTAAACAGGGAGTGGGAAAGAGAAGCCATTGGGGTTTCTCATTGTGGTACGGGGCTGCTGGAGCCAGATCCTTCATGCTGGGCCGAGGGACTGGGGTCCCCCCACACACAAATTTCTGGGGATGCCCCAGCATCCTCGAGGCTGGTCCTGTGAACCACCAACCCCTCCCACTGTGACAGCCAAAAATGACCCCAGACACTGCCAAAAACCCCCCTGCTGAGGGCAGAGTCATTCTTGCTTTTTGGGTCACATCCGGAGATGCACAGGCGTTACTCCTGGCTCTGAACTCAGGAATTACTCCTGACCGTGCTTAGGGAACATACGGGATGCCGGGGATTGAACCCAGGTTGGCCGCATGCAAGGCAAACGCCATCCCCGATGGACTATTGCTCCAGCCTCAGGGCAGAGTCATCTGCTCCTCTCCTGTGCCCCTGTCCCCAGTTCAGGCCCGGCTGTTCGGCTCAAGCACTGGCTCAAGCCCTCAGCCTCCTCATATACTTCCTCCAGAGATCAAAGGTGAAGGACGGGCCAGCTCTGCAGAGACAGTTGACCCGTTTTGCTGTCCCCGGCCTCACCCATGTTGTTGGCTGTTTCACCTGGCCGTGGGCATGCGGTGGGCCACCTGGAGCACCTCTTCACAGACGCAGAACTTGGAGTTCACAGAGGCTTCAGCCACATTACACAGTAGGGCAGGGTCTTCCAGACCGTGCTAAGTTACACATTGAGGGAAAGGTAACACTGTCCCTTGGATGAAGTTTGCTTTGTGATTGACACAAAGCCTCCAACACTCCTTGCATGCAGCCGACCCAGGTTTAATCCCTGGCATCCAATGTAGTCCCCCAAGCACCACGAGGAGTAACCCCTAAGCATCACCGGGTAGAGCCCCAAACGAAGAACATAATGGGGTTTTTCTTTTGCTTTTTGGGGGGTCACACCTGGCGATGTACAGGGATTACTCCTGGCTCATGCACTCAGGAATTACTCCTGGTGGTGATCGGGGGACCATCACCACCAGGATGGTGGGAATCGAACCTGGTCAGCCACATGCAAGGCAAATGCCCTACCAGCTGTGCTATCACTCCAGCCCCCATAATGTATTTTTTTAATAATAAAGTATAAGGGGTTAGAAACCAGAGGCTTCCTAGCTTCGTACATCATACACTTCAGACAGGCCCTGCGGAACACAGCATGTCCACCCCAGCCAAGAACAGGAGTACCTGTGAGGCAGGCCAGCTTCTCAGTCTCCTTGAAATAAGGTCTTCTAGAAACCGGTCTGGGATGGAGGAAAGCTATCAACTTCAGGAGGTCTTACAATATTCCACTGGGTGTAGCCCCCAAACAAAATTTTTTTAAAAAATTTTTTTAATGCTATTTGGGGACCAAGAAGACAGTTCAAAGGGTTCGTGTGTAAGCTTAGCATACAAAGTCCCAGACTCCTTCCCCAGATTCCCACGGTCCCTGAAGTACTGCCAGGTGTGGCCTGAAAACAATGACCACCACCACATCCACCCCTGGAAGAAGAAAAACTCCTTGTTGTATAATGGACTGAGCCTCCATTAGCCTTGGTGCAGTGCTGAGATTTGTCCTGTGTAAATTCTACTCCAGGCCTTGGCCTTGGCCGCTGGGCGCGGGGCCTGAGGCCAGCCCAGCCAGCTGCAGGGAGACCCTCGGCCTCTCCTGCAGGGTGATGGCCAGGAGGGCGACTCCCAGCCTGTGACCTGCCTCAAAACAGATGTGCGGACCAGGTGCCTTCCTGACATCTCCATTAGGGCTTCCTCAAAGAACGACCGCGTGCATGTTAATAGCACTCAGCCCAAACACATCGCCCCCTCCAAAGTCCAGGGCGCCTTCTGCCCTCTCCAGCTCAGCCAGCGATTCGATTCGCATCTGTCGCCTCGCTGTGTTTCTCACGGTGAACAGCTAAATTAGACGCCAAGCATCCGATGGTACTTCCACACTCATTTAAAATCTTCTTTGCTGGGAATTATTTCAAGCGTAGAGAACATACGAGAAAAAGAAATGATACCCAAAGATAGTACCATTTTGCCATATTTGCTCTCTATATCTTTTTAAAATGCAAAAATAAATGTTACAGAAACATTAGTTCAATTTTATCTGACCCACCTTATTTCCACAAACATAACCGCTATTTGGTCAATTATGTGTTTATGTCTTATGCGCATTTCTTCATTTTTCTCTTCTTTATTTTCCCCCTTTGTGGGGGAGGCAATGAGGTAGGCCCACTCCTGGCTAATGGAGGAGTTCAGAAGACCCTGTACAGTCCCTGGATTGGAGCCAGGAACTAAGCACGTGCCTTACCCACTGGACTATCTCTTTGGCCCCATCATGTCTTGTTTTGTTTTGTTTGGAGGCCACACCTCTTGGTGCTCAGGATTTACTCCTGGCTCTGCACTCAGGAATCACTTCTAGCAGTGCTTGGGGAACCATATGGGTTACCTGGAATCGAACCCAGGTCAAGTGTTTGCAAGGCAAATGTCCTACCCACTGTACTATCTCCCCAGCCCCTCATGCCTTTTTTTTTTTTTTGGCTTATTGGGTCATACCCAGCGATGCTCAGGCGATACTCCTGGCTCTGCACTCAGGAATCACTCCTGGAAATTCCCAAGGGACCATATTGGATGCTGGGAATCAAACCCAGGTCAGCTTCATACAAGGCCAACACCCAACCCTGTGGACTATTGCTCTAGTCCCTTGTGCCTATTTTTGTACTTCTACATGTGTACTTTTTTCTAATCTGTTTTAAATTTTTACATAATAGGAGCTGGAGCAATAGTACAGTAGGTAGGAGGAGCATTTGCCTGGAACACAACAGACCCAGGTTTGATCCCCAGCATCCTATAGGGTCCCCGGAGCCCCACCAGGAGTGATCCCAGAGCGCAGAGCCAGAAGTAAGTCCTGAGCACCGCTGGGTGAGACCCAGCAACAAAACAAATAAAATTTTACATAACATCCCACACCTATCACTCTGAAACATTTCTTCCTCGTGTTATATTTGAGCACAGATGTTCTTCATTATCCTTAAACGCTGGCAGCATTTGTCCCCCTGGAGAAACTTCAGTGTATCTGTGCATTCTCATGTCAAGGGGAGTATTCTTTTTTATCCTTACCATTCTTTTTTTTTTCCTTTTTGGGTCACACCCAGCATTGCACAGAGGTTACTCCTGGCTCTGCACTCAGGAATCACTCCTGGCGGTGCTCAGGGGACCATATGGGATGCTGGGAATTGAACCTGGGTTGGCTGCATGCAAGGCAAACGCTCTCCCCGCTGTGCTATCGTTCCAGCCCCTCCTTACCATTACAAATGGGATGCAAAGAATCTTACTAGAATCTTGTCTTCTAGTACAGATGCATAAGAATCTACTGTTGTGCCTGAAATTCAGATCCCCTGTTGGGGAGAGACCAGTTCCACACACCGTAATGCAAAAGCAAAAAAAAACTTTATTGCTAGCTTGAGCTAGGGTTCAAGTCTCATCCAACACAGTGGAGTCTTGGCAAGGATCCTGATAGGTATCAAGGTTGAGCAAGCACTAGCACTATGATAAGAGTGATCAAGCACCAATGGTCAGCAATTCATCAACATTTGATAATAGTTAGTCTGTGGTTGTTTCAAAAAATGGACACCCGGCGATGCACAGGGGTTACTCCTGGCTCTGCTCTCAGGAATTACTCCTGGCTGTGCTCGGGGGACCATGTAGGATGCTGGGAATTGAACCCAGGTCAGACACGTGCAAGGCAAGTGCCCTATCTGCTATGCTGACCATATTTGATGCCTACTGCCAAGGATCAAACCAGAGACAGCTGTATGCAAGGCAAGCACCTTTGGGGCCAGAGAGATAGCACAACAGCTAGGCATTTGCCTTGCACATAGCCAATCCAGGTTCAAACTCTGGCATCCCATATGGACCCCCAAGCACCACCAGGAATAATTCCTGAGTGCAGAGCCAGGAGTAACCCCTGAGCATCGCTGGGCATGACCCAAAAAGACAAAATAATAAATTAATAAATAAAGGCAAGCACCTTAACTGCTACACAACCTTTCCAGCCCTCATTATTACATTTTATGGCAATTTTTATTATGAAGAAAAATTTAATTGTCATGCAGTTACTATAAAGACTGCAAGTTTGTCCACTATGCTTCCTTCATCCTTTATTCCACAAAAATATTTAGTTTTATGTATTTCTGCTCAGCCGAACTACATTCTCCAGCCTTCTTTGTGAGTTTGTGCCCAAGTATGCAACAGTGGAATGCACTAAGGGGGACTTTTTACTTGGAAGAGTGTTGTTTGTTTGAGGGGTCACACCCAGCAGTACTCAGGGGTTACTCCTGGATCTGCACACAGGGATCATTCCTGGCTCTGCATCAGAGATCACTCATGACAGAGCTAGGGAGGATCATATGGGATGCCAGGGATCAAACTCAGGTTGGCCATGCACAAATTAAAGGCCCTACCTGCAGGACTATCACTCCAACCCGGCGTATTGTTTCTGGGCATACAAGCTATGACATGGGCTACGATTCAACCACTGCCTTGTCACCCGCCATTATACTACCAAGCCAAATGTTCAAATTAGCACAGGGGGACCAGAGAGAACATAAGATAAGATTCATTCCTTGCAGGCAGCTGACCCAGGTTCTATCCCAGGCACTGTGTGGTCCCTGGAATACCACATGGTCTCAATCCTTAGGCCCTAGCACTGAACCACACCACACCACACCACACACACACACACACACACACACACACACCCTATTGCAGGGATGGGAAGAGAGCTCACAGGGATGGAACACATGCTTTACATGCACAGGGACTCAATTCAATCCCTACATGCCTCTCCAATTCCCTGGGACAGCTGAGTGTAGTCTGAGAGGACCCACACTGTACAAGACCAACCCAGATTCCATCCCCAGCATCCCATATGGTCCCCTGAGCACACCAGGAGCAATTCCTGAGCACAGAGCCAGGAGTAAGCCCTGAGCACTTACAGATGTGGCTGAAAAAGAAAATAAATAAATGAATAAAATTAAAACTGAGCACCCTTAGGGTCAGAGAGACAATACAGTGAACAGGGTGTTTGCATGAGGCCAACCCTGGTTCGATCCCCAGCATCCCATATGGTCCCCTGAGCACCACCAGCAGTAATCTATGAATGCAGAGCCAGGAGTAACCCCTGAGCATCTCCAGGCATGGCCCTAAAACAAACGCCCTGAAATCAAGCGCCCTTGCAGGCTGTATGTTGAGGATAAGAAAATCAGCACACTGGGGTGATAGCACAGCAGGTAGGGCTTTTGCCTTGCACGCGACCAACCCAGGTTTGATTGCCAGCATCCCATATGGTCCCCCGAGCACTGCCAGGAGTAATTCCTGAGTGCATGAGCCAGGAGTAATACCTGTCCATCGCCAGGTGTGACCCAAAAAGAAAAAAAAAAGAAAGAAAACCAGCACAGGGGGCAGAGAGATAGTACAGGGTGGGAGGCTTGCCTTGCATGCACTCTGACACTGGGTGTATTTACCGGGAAGGACAACTAGCCCTAAGTACTAGCCCCACTATGAAATCTGAGCCATTTCATCACTGGGGCTCATACATATCTGAGAAATTCTGAAACAGGAAGACAACGTTTCTATTTAGTCTCTACAGTGTCTATTTATAGGAAAGACAGAACTCTCCTGAGAGCAAACTTCTTAAAAGCAAAGCTCTAGGACTCCAGAGAGACAGCACAAAGGGACAAAGCACTTGCAACGTATGCAGTTAACCCAGGTTTGATTCCCAGCACCTTAGAAGGCCCCCCAAGCACCGCCAGGAGTGATCCCTGAGCTCAGAGTCAGGAGTAAGCCCTGAGCACCACCAGGTGTGGCCCACTGGCCCTTAAAAAGAAGAGAGGGAGGGAAAGATAGGACAGTGGATAGGACACTTGCCTTTCCCACGGTCAACTCAGGTTCAGTCTCAGCATCCCATATGGCCCTCCAAGTCCTGTCAAGAGTCATTCCTGAGCACAGCAGAGCCAGGAGAAAGGGGCTGTGGCCCACCTCTATCCCAATAAAAGAAAAGTTCTAGAAGCTCATCATAAGGAGCATAAAGGAAGATGGGGGTGGAGTGCATGGGGACAGTGGTGGAGGGAAGTGCTCATTGTGCTGGCATGTGTGGTGCTGGCATGATTCATGCAGCAAACCCTACCATTGACATTACCATAAACTACAGTGCCTAAAGAGAAAACATTTTTATTTTTTGGGGGGTAACACCCGGCGATGCACAGGGGTTACTCCTGGCTCATGCACTCAGGAATTACTCTTGGTGGTGCTCAGGGAACCATATGGGATGCTGGGATCAAACCTGGGTCGGCCGCATGCATGGCAAACGCCCTACCCACTGTGCTATTGCTCCAGCCCCAAGAAAAACATTTTTAAATAAAAATAATAATTTGTGTTTTAGAGTCCAAAGCAATAGTACAGTGGGTAGGACATTTGTCTTGCACACGGCTAACCCAGGTTCGATTCCCGGCATCCCATATGGTTCCCCAAGCATCACCAGGAGAGATTCCTGAGTGAAGGAGTAATCCGGAGTATTGCAGGGTATGACCCAAAAAAGAGAGAAATTAAAATGTTTGTTTTTCAAAAGCTTGAGGGACCAGAGCAACAGTACAGCAGGTAGGGTACTTGCCCTGTACATGTCCAACCTGGGTTAGACCCCAGCATCTCATACATTCACCTGAGCCTGCCAGGAGTGATCGCTGAGCACATAAGCAGGAGAAAGCTCTGAGTACCACCAGGTATGGTCAAAAAAAAAAACCACCTTGGGGCCAGAGACATAGTACAGCAGGGAAGGCGTTTGCCTTAGATGTGTCTGACCTAGGTTCAATCCCTGACACCCTATGGGGTCCCCCAAATCCTGCCAGAGGTGATCCCTGAGCACAGAGCCAGGAGTAAGCCCTGAGCACCACCAGGTGTGACGCAAAACAACAAAACCCAACAACAGCAAAAAGCTTGATTAGCATCCAACTTGATCTTGAAATAAAACACTGAGAGCCTAGAGGAGGATAATTTTGAAAGTACAGAGTTCTGGAGACGGAGCATATCTCTAGGTTCAGAGCACCAGAAGGTCCAACCTGAGTTCCATGGAGAAAGGCAGGTTTGCAGAGCTTTCACAAACCAAAGAAAGCTGGAGACATACTTCTATGGTAGAGTGCAAATTTCTAGCTTACATCCCCAGCCAGCACCCAAGAATGAAAGTCCCCCCTCCCCCCCCCCCCATAGGGCCGAAAGGAAAAGGATAGAGAGCACAAGAAGGAAAGTATCTCCCATACAGGCAGGCTGAGGGTGGGGGCTGGGGTGTTGGGGATTGTAGGAGGAAAACAGGGGACATTATTAACGTACACTGGTGGAGGGATGGTGCTGGATCACTGTGTGACTGAAATCCAATTTCTGAACAGCTTTGTAATGGTCTGTCTCACAGATATTTAAGACATTTTTTTTAAAAAGCAGTAATGTGTTGGGGCTGGAGGGATAGCACAGTGGGTAGGGCGTTTGCCTTGCGAAGGGCCGACCGGGTTTGATTCCCAGCATCCCATATGGTCCCCTGAGCACCACCAGAAGTAACTCCTGAGTGCAGAGCCAGGAGTAACCCCTGTGCATCACCAGGTGTAACCCAAAAAGCAAAAAAAAAAAAAAAAAAAAAAGGAACGCCCTGCCACAGAGGTGGGATGGGGGAGGGAGGATACTGGGATCATTGGTGGTGGAAAATGGGCACTGGTGGAGAGATGGGTACTTGATCATTGACTGAAATGTGAACACAAAAGTTTGTAAGTCTATAACTGTACCTCACAGTGATTCACTAATTAAAAAAAAATAATCAGTGGCTGAATAAATCGCAGTACTCCTGCATTAAAAATAAAAGGCTGAGGTACATGATTCACATGCAGGGACCCAAGGTTTGATCCCCAGCAATGCACAGTCACCCAAGCACCACACTGGAAATGGGCCCACCCTAATTTTCCCTACCCTCAAGAAAAAGAAAAGACTTGACAGGGAGAGAGGAGCAGAAGTAAGATATCTGCCTCGAATTCGGCTGCAACAGTCACAACCTGATTTGAATCCCAGCACCACAGAGGTCCCCTGAGCCCTGCCAGGGGCCACTCCCTGTTCAGGGTCAGGAGCAACCAATCATGGGGATGGCCCTCTCTCACCACATTTTTTGTTTTGAGGCTACCCCCAGAAATGCTCAGGGGTTACTCCTGGATCTACAACTCAGCACTTACTCCTGGCAGTCCGCAGGGGACCATATAGGATGCTGGGAACCAAACCTGAATCAGTCACAAGCAAGGCAAGCACCCCGACCTGCTGGACTATCCCTTCAGCGCCCTCCTCCCCCAAATTTTTAAGTAAAATTATGAGCAGAGTACCTTGCTGATCACACTTTGGAATCCTCTGATGCCTGCCACAGGGAATCCACAGGGAACCTGCTGGGCTTGAGTAACTTCCTTCTATCCCTGTATCACTGTCATCCCATTGTTCATCGATTTACTTGAGCAAGCGCCAGCAACATCTCCATTCGTCCCAGCACTGAGATTTTAGCAGCCTTTCCTTCTCATCTTTCCCAACGCTACCATATTGGAGGCTCTTTCAGGGTCAGGGGAATGAGACCCATTACTGTTACTTTTTTTGGCATATCGAATACAACTTGGGTAGCTTGCCAGGCTCTGCCACTTCTCACTTCCTCCCATAGTGGCAATAAATTCATCACCAACCATATCCAGAAAGCAGTAGCGCAATGCCGACAGGAGAAAGATTTGACAAGAGTGTGGGAGGAGGATATGGGTGAGTCATGGGACACTGGATGGGACCGCTTTCACTGAGTAGTGAAGACTTGAGGGAAAGATACAAAGTTTCATTCCCAGCACTCCTTGAATAGTGAGTTTGCAACCTATTTCTCAAGAATGCAACACAGTTAATTTCTGTTACTCTATTGAACTGAAGATAATTACTCCCACAAAGAGAAGGGTTTTAAAATTAAGATACTTCAGACTTTAGGAAAATATCTATTTTAATCACTGGGGGAAAGATCCTACATTTTCCCTAGCTGAGACATTTTAAGACAGCCTGAAATAGAATGCCCTCAGAAATCTTTCAGAGACTGACAACATGAAAAACATAGTCCCAGGAATGAAAAGAATGGGGGTTCCTGTAGAATGCAATCCCCCTGCGGCGGGGGCAATAGTACAGGGGGCAAGACATATGCTTGGCACATGGCCAAGTGGGTTTGATCCCCAGCACCACATAATGGATCTCCAAGCCCTGCCAAGAGTGATCCCTGAGTGCAGTCAGAAGTAAGCCCTGGCACTGCCGTATGTATGCCAGACACAGTAACAACAAGAACAACAATAATGATAATAATAATTCAACCCCATTTGGAAACAGTGCTTGCTAGTTTTGTGCTAACGGAATATTTTGGGGGCTGGAGCTATGGCACAGCAGGGAAGGCGTTTGCCTTGCACGCGGTAGACCCAGGTTTGATTCCCAGCATCCCATATGGTCCCCTGAGCACAGCCAGGAGTAATTCCTGAGTGCATGTGCCGGGAGTAACCCCTGTGCATCACCGGGTGTGACCCAAAAAGCAAAAAAAAAGAATATTTTGGATTTAGATTCCAGGAGGTTTTGAGACTGTATGAGGGTAGTATCTTTTTACTTTCCTAGTTAAAAGAATACAGAGGTTGGGGTTGTATGCAGAGACAGTACAGGGAAGGCCCTTGCCTTCCACATGCACTGACCCTGGTGGACCCCAGGCACCACCAGGAATGACCAAGCATTGAGTCACCACTGCAGGGATGCTGCCCTCCCTTGCCCCGCCAATACAAAGGGACTGGAGCGACAGGACAGCAGGTGACACGTCTGCCTTGCACAAAGCTGCCCCGGGTTCAATTCCCGGTATCCCATAGGGTGACTCGAGCACTTGTAGGAGTCATTCCTGAATGCAGAGCCAGGAGTAACCGCTGATCACCACCAGGTGTGCCCACCCCCACCCCCCAAAAAAGGAGTCATAAATGATTTGCAAGTCCAGACCCTCTACTCTCTTCTGTGCTAGAGGCCACGCCAGCCTCCTCCTAACAAGAGAGACAGGGGCGCGCAAGCTTCAGCACAGGGGCAGGGACTCGGAGGGGGCAAGGAGAAGAGACCCCCAGCCCCCCAATCCCGAGTGTTAAGCCCGCAGCCGGCCTGTCCGCAGTGCTCCCCAAGCCCCGGGCACCTGACGCAGCCTTCGTGCCTCTCCACTGCTCCTAAGGCCCCCGACGCGGGGCAGAGGCTCACGTGGGCTTCTGGCCTGCAAGAAAGCGGCGTGCTCAGCGCACAGGGGCCGCCACGGAACGCGGGAGGGAGTTCACAAGCGCTGCTATTTTTTTTTCTTTAACTACATTCTTTAAACCCTGGAAACGCTCTTTAAACACCGGGAACGGCTTAAACCACTGGCGTGCAGCCTCGGAGAGGCTGTCTCAGCCCCGCACCCACGCGGATCCCCCGTGGTCTCCACGTGGGGCCTCGAGACCTCGGGCTCGCCCGGTCGGGGGGCTGCTCGGCCACTTGGCCCCCTCGGGTCGGAGCCCTTTGACCCCGGGGCCGGGGATGCCTGGAGCGGAGGTGCGGCCGCCCTGGGATGGGATGCTCCCGCTCCAGGGGCGCCTGGAGGGAGGTGCATCCCCCGGTCTCGGATATCTGGCCTTCCCGGGGGTCCCCGTGACTGCTAACGGGGAGAAGCACCTGTCCCCGCTTACCCGGAACCCCGGGGGTCGCCGAGTCGACCAAAGGTTGGGCGGCCCCCGGCCCAGAGGGGCCACCCGAGCGTCCAGTTCGCAGCCCAGAGCCCAGCCCGAGCTCCAGAGCAGTTGCACGCTCCCTAGGAGGGCAGCGTTGCGGCCGTCGGTACAGGGGGCGCGAAGGGCAACCCGTGCCGTCGTGGCGCACGCAACCCCGCGTCCAGGAGCGCGCGAGCGCGCGCACACACGCACACGCACACACACGCACACACACGCACACGCGCACACGCGCACACACGCACGCGCGCGCGCATATGCACGCACCTCGCGGCCCCTGGCTGCGCGACCTTAGTATTCCAAGCATGCCCTTTGCAACCACTTGGTTGACACAATAACAAAGACATGTAAATGCCTGGACGCAGACTTCACTTTTGAACCTGCTTTTGAGCCACTTTCAAAGCTGCCCCGCCGCGAATAAAACTGACAAAAAAATATGGGGTGCACTTCTAAATTAAACACCTTACCCTCCGAGCAACGTGCGTTAATCAGGTTTCTAAAGCAATAGCCCAGCTCTGTGCTTTCCTATTCACCCAAATAATGCCCCAAGAAGGAACCCCTTTGCACAAGAGAGAGCCGGGGTGGGGGTGGGGGGTGGAGGGAGAATGAATTATACCCATTGCTAGTAAAAATCATCTTAAATCAATAGAGCACCACTTGAACTTGAGTTTCTATTGTTTCACTGAATCATCAATGTTTTTAATTAAACAGAGCGACCCTTTCTGTTAAAACATTGCATAAAAGGGTTAGGTTTCTACTTTTGTTGAGGCAGCTGGCGTTTCTTGGCTGTTGTGTTTGAGCAACAGACTGTTCAATAGAAGAGAGAAATAGCTCAACGCGGTCTTAATAGACCTGTTTGAACAATGTACCTTGAAAAGGAATACATTGTGTTATTGTGTTAGTTTGCTACAAACCTATTAAAAGAAAAATAGCATCCATCAGGTCTAACAAAACGCATTTGTATTATACCTACTTATCTGCCTCAAATACACTTGGCACGATGTCTAGATTTCAACTAGATCATCAAGAGTTGGACAGACGAACACAGATCAGCTAGGTTATGATACACGGGCTAAAAATAATAATAAAGGAAGATCCAAGCCGATGGTAATTGCTATTTTGTTGTTGTTGTTGTTTATCTGGAGAAATACAAGCGACCCTATTTTAAACAGAATTTTTGCAAAAGTGTGCGATGACAAAAAAAAATTTTTTTTTAAATATTCCTAGCGTGGGAATATTGACTCAAATCCCGCATTTGGAACGAATGTGATACCCTTTCGATAGCAATTTATTTCGGAGTAGGAGCCAGAGCGGAAGCAACACATTTTTAAAGCTGAATCAAACAGCGCAAGGAGCCCGGTTCTTTAGGGAAACGCGTGAAACAAACAAATCGAAAGCAAGGGTTCCAGCCAAGAGGTTGGGGAGCGGGACTGCCTGGCAGTCGGAGCGGAAGCGCTACTGCGAAGCGCCCTCCTAAAAAATGATTCTGAAACTTATTTTATTGTAATTTTAGCCCAAAACAACTCAAAGCAAAGAATCAGGAGATCTGGCCACTGAGGGACAGAACCTTTGGTGCGTTTCAGGGAACGCAGTCACTGGAACCACAAACCTTAAAGAAACAGAGTGTCAGATGAAGCTCATTTAGCCCTTGAGATCTGCCTAGTAGAAAAGACACCCCAAGAAGTGCCTGTCGGAGGAAGACATCGTTTGCTTCCCTGAAAAGGGATTGGAGTGCCCAACACTTAACTTCCTTTCGACTGCAGAAATTTTGGGGGCAGAGGAATCGAGCAGACTACCTACAAATAACCCAATTTTCTCTCTTCAGAAATATTTTTTAACTTCCACAAATTATGATAGCACCACATGATAGCACCAAATTTTGATAACACCAATAGTTGGAGCAATATTATACCCAATAAAGTCAGTTTTGTTTGTTTTTACATTTTGGAGTGAGAAAATCATCATTTGAATGTTTTAAAAAACTGTCACATTGATACTTTGGGTAATAGTTTTGCCATACAGTAAAATTATTTAGACTTTTCCAGAAGGCATTTGAAGTCAGATGCTGATGAGACTGCCCTTCAGTTGAAGAATTTTCTTTCCTAAAAAAATGCATATGTGTATGAATGTGTTGAAAGGAAATTGAAATGTGTTTCATTTGTACTTGACTTTTCCCAAATTATGTTTTCTCTCTCACCCAGGTTCATTTTTTAAATTGATTTGGGGCTTTAACAACTTGGAAATAAAGTCATAAATCCCAAATTGCATGTGATGACATTGGTTTTTCATCAGATTGACACTTTCAAGGTGAAATTAGGGGGGTACCAAAAAAATCTAACATTGATGAAAGTTCATAATAAATGGAATCGGCATTGACATGAAATGTTGTTACTAAGGCTTTAGAAAAAGACTTTTGTTTTCATTTAAGACATTTAGAAATGTTTGCCAGTAAAAATCTAAGCTAATAAGAGGAAAGAGTCAATTATTTTTAATTTAAAGAGCTTGATTAAATGAACAAAGAATCACCAAAACACAGCAGAAGCAGAGATGTTTTTGAGTGTAATTTGATTCCTTGTTTTGTTCTTCATCTTGAAAATCCTTGCTTTTCCCATTCTTGCAAACAAACAACCAAAAAACTTAATACCATGCAAAGGCTAAATGTATTTCAATTCACCAAAGTAAAAAAAAAAATCCAAATGATATCTACTATAACTTATCTTCTCTTAAAGAATAGAAAGGAGATTATATAGAATTTTTTTTGATTCCCAAATTCTTCCTAGAGACTTCTAGCTTATCAATTCATGATTACTAATATCTAGAAAAGTTTTAACCAAATTATTTTTAAAATTTAGCTGCCTTTCATTCTAAACAGCACTTGATTTGAAAGATTCTGCTGAGTACATTTTCTCAGCATTTAGTCTTGGAGCTGTGTTAGGTGGATAAATACAATTTCAGGCTGTATTTCCTCTTGACTTGTCTTTTAGCTCAGAAGAACAAGAAGTAAGAAAGGTTAAATATTTTTCACTCTTTTCTGCCACACACAGTTATTTCAATGCCATTCTCTGGTGTTGTGTCTGAAAAGCGGGTGGCCAGCCAAGACCGCTGCCCGAAGCGCCAGACATTCTGCCGGATCCACCCCTGGGCACAGCCGTCAGAGGGAAAAGATTCAGCTTCCAAACTTGATTAAAAACAGCCTAACAGTTGCTGCCCCGTTAAAGCAATGTGTGGCTGGAGAATCTGAGTAAACTGCCTGAACTAAGACGTGGCTTGGCTCTACCCGCCCCCCCCCCCCTTTTCATATGGAAGTTGGAAAGCAGCTCAAAAGGGGGAAAAGGCAGGAGGGGGAAAAGAAGGCAGTGTGGGCTGCAGAAAGAAAACCATCCACCAAACCCCACAGTTAAAATCCACTTTACACAATTTAGGTGTTGAGAACAAGTGCTTGGAACTTGTAATTTTTCACCTACAATCCAAGGGAAAAGGGAAACAGATATTCACCAGGAACTTAGAGGGGATACTAAGAAAATGTAAATTTGTTTCTGAGCTACTTTTTGTTTTCTTCTTTCTTTTGGCAAAGGCTACAAATTTACCTTCTCCCCTATTCAATTTATGCTCTAAAAGGCGCGATTCACAGAAAAATACTGAGATGGGAAAATGAACTTGTGGTCTGGGGAAATGTGTAGATCAGTGAACAAAGTGAACTCCTGTCAGAATCTTCCTAAAGTCTTGTTCCTGCTCCTGCTTTTGATCTTTATGTTATTTAAACACACACACACACACACACACACACACACACACACACATACACACACACAAATACTAAAGATTCCCAAACAGGAATCCAACTGTGAAAAGAAGTTGGAAGTTTCCTGATGTGCTCCAATAATAAAATTAAACCTGTGTTTGTATGAGTCTGTATGTTCCACCTTGGTTTGAATTTTTATTCCAGAAAGTCATATGTGTTACTTATCTGTTATTTATTTATTCCTTATTTATTTTTTGTTACTTATTATTTTTTGGTGGGCACAGGAGGGAAAAAATACGAACCACTTTTTTTTTTCCTAATGGAACTCTGTTTAGTTTCAATTTTCCTGTATTTTAAAATAAACACTTTAACCAAAGCATGTTTGATCTTTGCAAGAAGGAAATATACATTGTGAAGGAATGTGCAGGGTTGGGTATGAAAATGGGGTTGTGACTCACAGCTGCAGGCAAAAAAAAAAAGGCGTCGTGTTGTCAGGCAGAGGTGTTCAGTCTAATAATTCAAGCTGTAAACTGTATCCCCTAAAATTACCTACATAATAAATCACTATGTGAAGGGGGGGGGAGTTAGGACCAAACAGTGTAAGTGAAACAGAATCCCCAAGAGAGTTTGGTGGTTGGGGCCAGGGGGGAACCTATTGGCAATGATGTAAAATATGGGTTTACTTTGCTCCAAACTTTAAGGATCAGGAAAACCCTGGGAAGGGTCCTAGTACAGCTGATTTTTTCTGGTCTTGTTTTATAACATATTTCTACATAGTGGGCTGGTATCTTTGCTTCCCCCCCCCCCACCTCTTTCCTGATCTTAGCTGAAACTGCCATACAGGATTTGCAGTCGGTTTAGACGGATTCAAGAGAAAATTCAGGAATGGTTTATTTTAAGAAAAACATAGTGGCGTGCGTTTCAAGAATGAAGGCACAAACACTCCTGAAATCCTCTTAAGCTCGTGGCTCAAGATTTCTCTCTTGCTTATAGGTACCGAGGCAGAGACTGCGGTTAGGAAAACCGGTGGATTCGCCGGCCGAAGAATTCCCTGCTAGCTCCAGACACTCAGGCAGTGCCGGATCCCCGAGCCTTGCGAAACGGCTGCGCTAGGAGATGGAACGCGCCCTTTTGGAGTCAGCGCCGGGAGAGAAGATGCAATCGTCCGGAGGAAGTTTAAAGGCCAAGGACACGCGAAGTCGTTGGAACAATGAGGGTGAGGAAGTTAAGCCGCAGACTCGCTGGAATCCACATTGAGACCATTTATATTATAGGCGCCCCTACATCTCCAGACTCAGCGAGCAGAAGCAGCGCCACGCTGGGCGCGCCGGCTTGTGGGCGCTCGCGCTCACCCGGGCACAGAGAGCGGGAGAAAGTCAAGGTGACATTCGGGCTCCATCCGCCCGGGGCCTTTCCCAGGAAAATACCCAGGAGGGCGCCGAGGGGGGAAGAGAAACCCAGATGCCGCAGGGGAAGATGATTCCAGCGACGTCGGCCTTCAGGAGCTGAACTGGAGCGAGAGAGCAAGGCCAGAGCAAGTCAAAGCTACGCTGCTCATCAGTATTCAGGACCCAAGGTCCTGCTTTTCTGTTTATCTTTCTCGCTGGATCAATACCGCGGCAGTGCGGGCCCGGGAGGCGCTCTGCGTGCGCCTGACCTCCCGCGCCCTCGCGACGGGTCAGAGCATCTTTAGAACCCGCGGCCCAGCGCGGGGCTCCTGCTCCTTAGGGCCGCTAATAGACCGGCGAGCGCAGAGGGAGGGGGTCCAGGCCGGGTTGGGGTAGCGGGAGGGCTACAACAGGCACACAGACCCAACACATCCCCAAGAGTTGGCAGGACTCGCCCTGGCCCTCGCTGACCACTGTGGATGCAGGGACCCTGCGGGGCAGAGATCGGAAACCCACGGGCCATCAGGTCAGACCCCAGGGTAGATTTGAGGGTTGTGGGGGAGGCAACCGCAGAGTTCTCTGGAGGTCATCTCCCACCTTCTACCCAGGCTCCAGCCTCAGCAGCCGACCCAGGCCTCTGCTGGCTGGGGGCATGCAGGGTGGGGGCGGGGGAACCCAGTCTTGGAGCATTAACAAGGGTGATTATCTTTGACATTATTAACATCATCATTATTATTCCTACCCCCTACCTTCCCTAGCATAGCTGCACCCTCTCCATTCTGCTCCCAAGGGCCACCCGCTGACTGAAAAAGCCAGGCTTTAAGAGGAGGTTGGAAGCTGGGATTGGAGAGGCCAGGGGAGTGTGTGTCTGTCTGTGTCTGTATCTGTGTGTCTGTGTGTCTATCTAAGGAGGAAGATTAGCTCATCTGGGTTCCAAAGGGCACAGGCAGGGGGATGGGAGGGAGAAATGAGCCCATCACACTCCCTGCAAATATGGGCCGAAGCAACCCCACACATGTCAGTTCCACCCTGAAGACTCAGGCCAGGGAGCGCCATTCACGCTTTAGGGTCTAGAAACCCACCCAGTTGGATCAGGTGCCCTGGTAGTGTCCGTGGGAGACTGGTGCTAATGTGAGGGGGGCAGGGAGTTGAAGACATCTCCAGCCTCCTCCCCCATCTCTTGCAGTTCTTAAGCACCCCATCCCGAAGCAGGCCAGCACTGTGGTTTTCCAACATGTTGAGTGCGTGTATGGTTGCGAGTTGAGAGTGACCTTAACCACTGCACGCCAGAGGCGATGCTATCTCAGCCTGGAGGCAGCGTGGAACCCCAACTAGGCAAGCGAGGTGCCGCCCCAAGTGTGCACACAGCCTTAGAACCCTGCCAAGTGCCCCTTGGTCTGCAGCTCATCCTCTCCAGGGAACAAACAAAAGGGAGCGGCCTCGCAGTGGCCTCCCGCTGGGACGTCTGTGCGGGGGCGGGGCGCGATCTGGAGGCCCCGGGCCAAGCACCGAGTAGACGATCCGGGTCGAAGAGGCGGGGCGGGCGTGGACCGCTTGGCCAAGGTCGCCACCCCCCCCCCCCCCCGCAACCCTGACCGTGAACCCGGACCCTCGGTCCCCCGCGCCCCGGATGGGCCAACCTGCCGGGTGTGGACACATCCCCCTATTCCATCTGGAAGTTTCTCTCTGAAAATAAAAGCCCAGCCGCAACCGGTGGCGGGTGAGAGGGGAGAGTGACATTTCTCCGGCCCTGTTCGGAGCTGCCGGTTAAAAATAGGGACTGTTCATTCAGGTCCGCCAGGGGTGGCCGTGGGCCGCGACACGCCCAAGTTCCCGAGAAGCCCCAGCGATACCAGATTATAATCAATCAATCCTCGGCTATTTATTGAACGCCTCCTTTGCATCCCGAGGGGCCCTTTTCCGGGACACGTGTCCGTGCAAGTGCAGGCGCATCCTCGCATCCCTCCCAGCCCCCTTGGCCTGCGCCTTTATTGCTGGGCTCCTGAACACAGGCCTAACGTCTGCTTTGTATAATTTCAGTGGCGGGATGTGGAGGGAGAGGAGGAGGGGAGACCTGGTGCAGTCTTTGGGGGAGGGGGGGTCCTCACGGTGCTGCCGGAGCTCGTCCTTGACTAAAACACACACACCTCAGTCCTAACAAGCTGTCCACCTGTGCCCCGGGTGTTCCTAGCCACCCCCTCCGTGGCGGAACACAGAAAAACTCCTGAACCTCCGGTCCAGCCAGGGATCTGCCCTTGATCTTCAGACTTGTGCGGGAAAAAAACACTACTTGAGACCAAAAACATCCGTCTGAAAAAAGAGACAAAGGCCCAAGGGGCGCGGGGTGAGGGGAGCAGGGGAAGGAAGAGAGGTGGGCAGAGAGGAGAGGGGCAGCGCCCCCACTTCCCTGTTTCCTTTCCTTGCGTCCTGCGGGGGTCCTGGGCCCTGGCAGCCTCTTCGGAGCCAGCGAGCGAGAGCGGCCTGGAGCACCAGCGCGCGGCCTTGACTCTGAGCACGATCCCGTCCGCTCGGCCTTGGGGGTCAGTGTCGGTGAAACGGAAGGCGCTGATCCCCACGCCCGTCATTAATAATACAACGGGGATCGCGGTAATTAATAATAATAACGATGGGGCTCCCGAGGGGACTCAAGCTGCCTTCGGATCAAGCGACACTGAGGCGGGGAGCGATTCGGAGTCGGAGCGGGGCGCGCCAGGACTGCTGGAGCGCCCCGAAGTTCAAGTTGGCGGCGGCGACCTGCAGAAACCGGCCCCGGGCCGCTGCCCTGCATTTCTCCCGCGGACGTCAACCCGCACCGGTACCTGAGGGAGGCGAAGGCCGCGTCAGAGGCGCGTTGTGGTGTCCAGTACCAGCGTCTGGTATTGAGGACTGGGGAGGCAGGTGTGGGAGACGCTGCTAGTGGCCCTTAGCCCCAGCCCCCGTCCCCCACACCCGACTGTGCGATCTTAGGCCTGCAGGGCCAGCGCCTTCTCAGAATGCAGCTCTGATATCTTTCATGACCTGACACCTTTGCCACCACCTCCCCATCCCTCTTGGCCTGCCCCCAGGGACTCCCAAGGCCAAGCTACAGGTCCGGGACTTGTTTGGACAGTGTGGTGCTGGAAGGGAGAGCCGGAGAATTAGGCAGCTGATGGCACAAAACCACTTCCCACCTGCTTCTCAAATTCTAAGGGGGGAGGGAGGTGAGGAGCAGGCAGGAGCACACACCCCACCCCCCACCCCTTGGCCATGCCTCTTCCCATCTCCATTTCCTGCTGAAAATTTGGATCAGGGCATCCTGGAGCATAAGAATTTTCCTTAGCCCCCGAACATTGCGTTCTGGAAAACCAGTCAGCCACCTTTAGTCTGAGATCTCCTTCCTCTCGCCTGTTTTCCTTCCCGAGAGAAAAGAAAGAAAGAAAAAAAAAAACCCTTCAAAACCTTTGAGTTGGCCAAGTTCCTCCCCAACCCCCATCCCACCCTGCCCTACCCCGCCCACCACCTTCCCCCCTCTTAGACTTGGAAGTCGGCTCAAAGTCGCTCCTTTCCACCGAGTTGAAAACATTTCTAATAAACCACCTCGGTCTTGCACAAGTGAGGACAAATATTTAATCTGACTCCCCGCCCCCCTCCTTCCCCTGGGTGTGGGAAAACTCTAAATTATTTTCCTGGCGGCTTATAATGTGTTTGATGAAACCTCCCAGGATCAGTAACATATGCCAATTATTTTAATAATTTTCCTTAATATTATTAGGGGTTATAAATTTGATTTTAATAGGGGGTTGATTGCTTCAGGAGCTGTTGCTTGGGCAGTATGCAGGGCCGCTGGGGAGGGCAGCCTGGTGGCGGCTCATTCCCTGAAACAGAGAGAGAGAGAGAGAGAGAGAGAGAGAGAGAAGAGAAAACCCCAAGACCAGAAACTTTGCCTCACTGAATGTGAATCTTGGGTGTTGCCCACACCGCAGCCCTCCAGCCTACCCTGGCTGGCTTGAGGGGCTCCAAGCACAGCCAGAGCGAGAGAGGCATTCACCACCACCACAGCCACCAAGCTATCGCCAGAAGCCTTGAGCTGGGGGAGGAGGGGGTGCTTGCTACAAGGGGTGTCTTTGCAACTGCCCAAATCGGTTCATAGGGGAAGAGGGGGCACTCCAGGGCTGCCAGGACTTGCAGAAATACTGAGAAAAGACAAAAGATGTTCCAATGGCTCCAGGACAGAATCACTTCCCCCATTCCTGCCCTCTGATTACTAAAAAAAAATTATTCTGCTGCCTTCTGTAGAGCCTTCACAGCTTAAAAATCTCTGTGCTCAACTCCACTCAACTCTTGCTGCAAATTGGAGGACTCCAGAGCCAGTGCTTTGCCGGCCTCAGCACCACCTGCCTGTGCAGTCTTTGGGATCTTATTCTTCCAAGGAATTCTGCAGGCACTTTCGTTTTACACCAGTGGTTAGTTGCTTTGCTCACAGAATGATGCAGTATCTCTCTCTCTCTCACCCTTCTCTTCAAACACTCTGCTTCTAGGGTGTGCAGATAAATAAGATTTCCTGACCAAGCCCTGTTTAAATTTCAGGAGAAGGGGGGGAAATCTTTTGGTAGGTGCGGCCCCCTTGGACAATCGTCACTGGGCCAAGTTCAAAAACAAAGTACTCAGCTCAGTTTTAAACATGCAATTAAAAATAACTGTACCTCGGCTTTTCAGGAGGGAGAGGAAAGGGGGCAGGGAGGAGGGAAAACAAAGAATAAGGAAATGTTTAGTGCTCTTAAATCCAGTTCAAAAAGCTGAAAGAAAGGCATTCCCTTGGATAATGGAGCCATTAGGAACTGGGAAGAATCCTGGAGCAGGTCCCCACAGGGGCTTTCCAAAAATTTAATTCAGCCACCAAACAAAGGACACAAAATAATTTGGAGACTTTCTGCCAAAGGGGGCGTTTGGACAGCTCTCTATGCATATATATACCTTCTAGGGTGGAGGAGCCCCCATTCATTCAGGCAGTTGATTCAGGACCCCTCTGCACTGCCACCTCCTTCCCATTTTGAATAACGTAGCTAGAAAAATATGTTCATGCAGTTTCAACACATTTTATTATATTTCTGTATGCATTACTCTCAAAACATATCACAAGAAATGATCAAACCACTTAAAACCTTCAAATAAAAAATCTGAAACAGTTTATGCCCACAATTGTACATATTTATAGTTAAGAAACATTCTTTATAAATATTGTTTCCTCTGTAGCAAGTTAATACCATAATTTAATTACAAATGGATAAATATGGCAACGGGTATTTACAGAAGGGTGGTATTACGAAAAAAAAAAAGCTAACGGCACGACGTTTATTTTCCCCCACAATCTTTCATACAGGAACTAACAAATTGAACTTGCAAAAGCGCTAAAACATCACATGTAAACCCAGCTAACAGAAAAATACATTCACAAGCGTTGGTGGTGAGGGTGGGGGGGCGGGGTTGTGTGCTGTGGTCGTGTTTGCAGAAACGGAATGGGAGACTTTGGCACGGCTCATGGGTTTTCGTTTTTTTTTTCCAGTCTCTAGTTGCATGGAGTTTACAATCAAGTTTGCCTCATAAAAAAAGAACACAATATTCAATACCACAATACAAAAGAAACCATTTTCCTCCACATTAAAGAGAAACCGACTCAACTAAAAAAGAGAAAAAGAAAAAGCCCATCACTTGGGGGAGAGGGAGGCAGAGGGACCCGGAGACTTACACAAGGACAAACTTCTCTACACCGAGAACGTCGAGAGGGAGGGAAGGGATGTTATGTACAGTTTGTCATCAGACTGGGAAGGCAGGCGGTGGGAAGGAAGGCGGGGAAGGGGCCGAGGTGAGGAGGTGGGGGGGGGGGGGGAGGGCTGGTGCGTTTTTTTTTTTTTTTGCAGTTTTTCTTAAAATTTCCTAGCTTATATTTTCAGCTTCAAAGGCTCCGGAAGGGATATTTTTTGTGTTTCATGCTTAGATTATTTTTTAAAAAAACAAAGAAAAAAGAAGAAAAGAAACTTTAAAAATCCTTTCTGCTGGTAAAGTCGATTTCATCTTCGTAAGAATCAGAATTTTCGCGGCGCGAGCCCGCCTGGCGCGCGGGGCGGGCAGGAGGCGGGGGCGGCGCGGGAGAGCGGGACCCCCCCTTCCCGCGGGGCCCCTCACACGTACCATTCATTGAAGTTGGAGGAGAGGCCGCTGTGGCCCCCGGCCGTGCCGCTGCCCCCGCCGGAGCCTCCGCCGCCCCCGCCGCCCGCCCCGCCGCTGCCGCCCCCCGCCGGAGCCCGCCCCGGAGCCGCCGCCCGCCCCGCCGCTGCCCGCGCCGCCGCCGCCCCGGTGCACGGCCGACACCGCCGCGGCCGCCGCCGCCGCTGCAGCCGCCGCCGCCGCCGCGGCCGGGGACAGGTTGGAGCTGCTCTGGGGCTCGGCGCTGGGGGACACGAGCCCCGGCGGCGTGGACGATTCGTAGCCGGAGCTGGCGGCCGGGGAGGACTCGGAGCCCTGCGGGGAGGACTCATGGACCTGCGAAACAAAAGGCGCGAGGGGAGAGCAAAGGGGACTGGGTGTGAGTGCAGCTGCTGTGGGGTCGAGCCCCCCAGGAGACGCCGCCTCCACCCCTCTCCCCGCGGGGCCCCCGCCGCCCCCCCGGCCCGGCCTCCCGGGGGTACCTTCATGTGCTTGCGCAGCGAGCTGGGGTGCGTATAGGACTTGTCGCACATCTTGCACAGGTAGGGCTTGTCCGACGTGTGCACGTGCATGTGCTTCTTCCGGTCGCTGCTGTTGGCGAAGCGCCGGTCACAGCCCTCGAACTCGCACTGGAAAGGCTTCTCCCCTGTGGCCGGCAAACACAGACACTGGCCCAGTGCGCCCCAGGCGCCTCCACCCCAGCCCCCCACTCCAACCCCGCGCCTGGACGCCTGCACTGGCGGGGAGGGGGCAGGGGGCCCGGGGATAGGCGACTGACGCTAAGGGGTGTCCGACACCGGCCTAGCTAGAAGAGATGCTCGGCCTTTTCTCTCTCGGGGCGCCTGGAGTTCTGAAGGAGTTTGAAGGTAATCCCCGCGCCCAGCCTGTTCTGCTTGGATTCGTTGCTTCTCGCAAGTTGCTCTCGCTGAGGAGAAGCTGTTATTATGACAAAATATTTGGGGCATTATCCAAAGCACCCAGGCTGCGAGGCTGCTGTCGCCTTCTCTCTGGGGCCAGTAGGCAATTCCATTTGGAGTTGCTATGTGTTGTTCAGGATGGAGGAGCCTGAGCCACTGTTTTTCATCCAAAATCCGGTCAACGGAACGCATCCAAAGACTCCCCAAGTTTCCCTTGCCGCCTCTTAAAAAATAATGAGTAGAGAGAGGAAAGTCAATGCCCAGAGAAGACAGTAGCTGGTGATCGGTGATCACAAGAAACATAGACTGGGGTGGGGAGGGAGGGGGTGTGCAGGGTGCAGCGATGATGGCTTTTAGAATCTTGCTGCTTGGTTTCCTAAAGGTTCCTGCATCCTGGTGCCAGAATTCCAAATGCTTGGAGTCATTTAGAGGTGTGAGAACTCAAACATGGTTCCACTAGAAAAGGGAACCACTTAACGTTAAATTTCATTATCACCTAAATTTTTTGAAAAAGACATCCGCTCAGAGGCAGGACTTGAAGGCGAGCGTCTCATGCAAATAAATTTCTCAAATTTTAAACCTTGTTAAGAGCTCGTCTCGCACCTCCACTCCCTCCCTTCCCGGAAGAGAACAATAGGCCGCTGGCGCATCCCCACTCCAGAGTAAATATTGACGGGGGAAGTTGCTAAAACATTTGGCTTTCTTTTAGGAAATCGTCTGGCACGGTTTTGACTGGGACCTGGTCAGAGAGGGAGAATCTACGAAGGGAGGCGCAGCTCTTGCGAGAGCCTCTCCCGCCCCCCAGCTGGCCCCGCGGGGCCGCTCTGATTCTCTGGTTCTCGCCCGCCCGCAGGGTGGTTGGCACAAGTTTGGAACCGCAAACCCAAAGGCGCCCACGAGAGAATTTCACAAACTGCCTGAACCCACCTTCCCTGGGAAGGCCGGCAAACGCACCCGAGGTGTGCGAAACACACACACACACACACACACGAAAAAGAAAAGAAAGAAATGGAGAAATGCTTTGCCGATTTCATCTCATACCCAAATTCTCTGAACTGGGGAGTCGCCGTGGAGGGAAGGGAATTTAAAAAAAAAATTAGGGAAACACACACACACACACACACACACACCACTCAGAGCCAGACCCCGGGGCAGAAAAGCACATTCAGACAAGCTGGCAAAATCCTTTCAGCTAGGCTCAATTCCCGGGCAACCGGAGTTAGACAAGCCGGGTAATTTAGAGCGTTCCATTTCGAAAGGAAAATTTATCGAGGGCGGGAGGCGGGAGAGAACTGAGCACAACCCGAGTCTCTGCATCATCCAAATGCACACGTGAGGCTACGCCAAGTCATTTAAAAGCTCAGTTTCCGCGCACGGAAAAAAACCAACCCCGAAATAGTCTACGGTTCGCCAACAAAAACAAGCCGTTGTTTCTCTGGCTTACACCAACGCGTCTCCCATCCCAGGCCCGGGCTCGGCGGTGGCTCTGCGCAAGCCGGTCCCAGCCACCCTCTGCCCCGCGCTCCGCCCCGGTGCCGGGTCCCGGGTTACCTGTGTGGGTCCTTTTGTGGATCTTGAGGTTCTCGGAGCGCGCGAAGACCTTGCCGCAGCCCGGGAACGGGCAGGGGAAGGGTTTCTCGCCCGTGTGCACGCGGATGTGATTGACCAGTTTGTATTTGGCCTTGAAGGGCTTGCCCTCGCGCGGACACTCCTCCCAGAAGCAGACGTGGTTGCTCTGCTCGGGGCCGCCGACGTGCTCCACGGAGACGTGCGTGACCAGCTCGTGCATGGTGCTGAAAGTTTTGTTGCAGCTCTTCTTCGGGTTGCTCAGTTGCTCGGGGTCGATCCACTTGCAGATGAGCTCCTGCTTGATGCACTGCTGCCGCATGTAACGGAAAAAGGCACCCGGGTGGTGGTGGTGGTGGTGGTGATGGGCCGCGGCTGCTGCCATGTTCATCCCCATGTTCATATTCATGGGACCGTACTGGTTGTGGAGCTGAGCCGCCGAGTAGGGGTCGGTCCGCGGGCTGGCCACCTGGCGGTACTGCTCCGAGCGCCCGAATACCTCGCCGGGCAGCCCCAGGCGCATCTGCCCGTTGAGCACATTCTGCGATCCGTGCGGCCCGTGCTGCTCGGGGAGGCCGGGGAACAGGAGGTGGCCCTGCGCGTCCGAGTGCGCGTGGTGCAGGCCGCCAGCCCCGGGCCCGAAGAGGCCGTGCTGCCCGCCGCCTGGCGCCGAGTCCCCGAAGCCGCGACTGCGGAAAAGGAAGTCCCGGGTGGAGTTGAAGGGCGGCCCCGAGTAGGAGCCGACGTGCGCGGCGTGGGGGCCGAGCGCGGCGGCGGCAGCGGCGGCGGCGGCGGAGCCCGGGTAGGCGCCGGGGCCCTGCGACGTGAACGCCGAGCTCTGGCCGGGGGACAGCTCGTGCGCGCCCGGGTTGAGTTTGAAGGCGCCCATGTGCGCGGCGGCCGAGTCCACGAAGCCGTTCTGCGCCGCCGCCAGGCTCAGCTCTCGGTCTTGCATCTCGGCGGCCGCCGCCGCCGCCGCCGCGGCCGAGTGGTGATGGTGGCGCGCGAAGCTGCCCACCCCGATGGCCGGGAACTGCGGCCCCGCGTCCAGGAGCATGGCCAGCCCGCGTCCGCCCGCCCCGCCGGCTCCGGCGAGCCCCGCGTCCGCTCACGGCTCCCGCTCCCGCTGCTCGCCGCGCGCGGCGGCGACGACGGCCGCGGCCACCGGCCCCGAGCGCAGGCGGCGCTGGCGGTGGCGGCTGCAGCCCCGGGAGCCGCGCTCCTGCGCCCGCCGCCTCCGCCGCCTCCTGGATCTGCCTCGGGCGGCCGGGCGCGGAGCGAAGGCGCGGAGAGGAA
This sequence comes from Sorex fumeus, assembly GCF_029834395.1. Taxonomy (NCBI): domain Eukaryota; kingdom Metazoa; phylum Chordata; class Mammalia; order Eulipotyphla; family Soricidae; genus Sorex; species Sorex fumeus. The sequence goes on from NW_026606065.1 coordinate 29,739,381, forward strand.
GAGGAGGAGGAGGAGGAGGAGGAGGTGGAGGAGGAGGTGGAGGAGGAGGAGGAGGAGGTGGAGGAGGAGGAGGAGGAGGAGGAGGAGGAGGAGGAGGAGGAGGAGGAGGAGGAGGAGGAGGAGGAGGAGGAGGAGGCGGCGGCGGCAGCGGCGGAGGAGGAGGAGGCGGCGGCGCGGGAGGAGGAGGAGGAGGAGAAGAGTCCAAAGCCAGGCGGAGAACCAAAGTGTATTAAAGGAGCTGCGGCGGGGGCGGGCGGACAGGGCAGGGGCGGGCGAGCGGGAGGAGGGAGCGGGCGGGCGGTGCGGGGAACGGCGCGAAGAGGGGGGCCGACGGGGGGCGAGCGCCGCGCCGCGCCCCCACCCCTGCGCGCCCCCGAGCGCGCACGCACCCGCTCGCCGGCTCGCACGGCCCGCGGCCCCGGGGCCCGGCCGCGCCGAGCAGCGGCGCCCGCACGGTGGCAGGAGCGGCGCGGCGGGGCCCGGGCGGCGGCGCGCGGCGGCGAAGGCGGCCTCGCTGGGGCGGGCGGAGGGCGAGGAGCCGACGGGAGCCCCCCAGCTCCGCGCTCGGCCCCCCCGGCCCGGCGCGTCCGCGGCTCCACCTGCCCGCGGCGGGGACGCCGGTGGGCAGAGGCCGTGCGCCCCGTCCACCGCGCGGCCAGCACCCCGCGCGCCCGGCCGCTCCCGCCCCCGCGGCCCAGCCCGCGCCGCCCCGCGCGCGCCGGCGGCGGGTATTGTTCGGCGCCGAGGCCGCGGTGCTCAGCCTTCCTCGTCGTCGGCGCCGGGCATTGGCTGCGCCCCCGCCTAGCAAACTTCCAGCGGCGGCCGCGAATTCCCCCAGATGAAGGGAGCTACCGCCCCGCTCCCCCTTTCTTTAAGTTCTGCGGGGGAGGCGGGGAGAAGGGGGCTGTGGGAGGGGAGAAGGCAAGCGGAGGGACGGGAGGAGGGGGAGACTGGGCTGAAAAACAATAACAATAAAAAAAAAGTGATCTCCAGCTCGCTCCCTCCCTCTCGCCGTACGACGCGGGGCGCCCGGCTCGGAGCTAGCGGCCAGACCCCGGGAGAAGCGAGAGGCGTCGGCGGGGCCCGGGCAGCTGGCAGCGGCCAGTGCGGGTTCCGCGATTCGGGGCTCGGCGCGTCGCCGCTTCTGTTTATTTCAGTGGGTGCTGCCCACGCTGCTGGCTTTTCTTTCCTTTTTTTTTTTTTTATTTTTGTCTCCTCCTTTCCCCTTCCCCTCCCCCCTCGCCCCTGCGGCTGCAGCCCCGACCTCCCCCTCCTCCCCCATGGCCGCTTCAGGCCGGGCCTCGGGGCCACGCCGCCCCTTTGAACCGCGGCTCCCGCCCCGCCCGCGCTCCGGGCACTGCGATTGGCCGCCGCGGCGCTGTCAATCTGGCACCCCCGCCCCGCAGCCGGCGCGCCCCTCCTCCCTCCCCGGCACCCCCCCCCCCCCAGCTCCCCGACTGCCCTGGTCGCCGCAGACCATCGTGGCCGCGGGTCCGACCCCGAGTACTCGCCGGCGCTCGCGCGCGCGCCGGGCACGGCGGCTCCGCTTCCCGCTCGCCTTGCGGGAGCTGCGGGAACCAGCGGCCTGCAAAGCGCGGGCTCGGGCCACGGGGTCACAGCGTCCTTGGATAGGCCGGCCGGGGGGGCGGCACCCCGCATGCCCCGAGTGCCTTTCAGAGGAGGCCATCGTATATTGGGGGGGCTCAGCTGTTGGCTGGAGGACCAGGCTGCAAGCCGAGCCGTGGAGCGGGAGGCGCCGGGGGCCGGGACACTTCACGCAACCAGGAGTGCGCGGGGCCGGCGCCTGGGAACAGGCTCCTGGTGGACCGTACGCACGCGCACTCCCTGCCCGCGACGCACGCACGCACAGTTGGCAAAATCGCTCAGTGGCATTGCAAATACAGGTGCAGGCTGTGGGGGGGAGGGGGCTCGATTGTGTCAGATGCCTTCTTCCGCTCTGGAAGGCAGCTACAACCCACCACCGCCCGGGTCCCCAACAGGCTCCATTCCCAGCAACACGCCTCCCGCTCAGGTTTCAGTAGCCACTGGGGTGGGGGCAACGGCCCCCGCGAGGGAGGGGTGTAGGGAGTGCTTTGAGGACAGAGTCACTTTGGGGTGCCGGTCTAGAGGTCCGGATCGGCTGCCAGGATGGGGTCAAAAGTACAGGGTGCCAGAGTTGCGGGGCTCGGCCAGGCCCACGCTTGGCGATGCACCGCGGGTCAGATTCGGGACCTCTCAAGAGAATTTTTTAAGAAAAGAAAAAAAAGTCTTCCAACTGGTAGAACTTCCGTGTTAGGCGGCCTCCCTCTTTCACTGGGGACGTATGCGCCCCAGCCCCAAATCTGGGCGTTGTCAGGGCCCGTGAGGTTGCTCCAGGCTTGCACGGGGCCTACCTGGGGTCTTTGAGCTCTGGCCACCCTACTCAACCTCCGGGCACCAGTCTGGCTACTGCGGACGCTGCCAGTCCTGCGCCTGGAAGTTTGCGCCGTGGAGGTAACGGGACGGCCACACGCCACGAACAGTTACACGCCACGGACGTGTGAGGGAAGGGCCTGGGGCGCGCACACCTTTCTGCGCGCCTCGCGTGGAGAGCCACCTTTATTTACAAGATGTCTGCGAGTTGAAATACAATCCAAGCTATTGGAAAATAGGCCACGCGCCCCCCCCACCAATTTCTGGTTGAAATGAAATCAACAAGAACGCGGGAAGTGAGCTGGAGCTCGCTGGCGCTGGCAGAAGGCCGGGCTCTCTCGCGCCCGCACCGGCAGCCGCTCCCGGCTTCAGCCGGTCTCGAAATCGAAGCTGGCTTCAGTCCCTAGAACAGGGGGCCTAGAGTCTTCCCGCTGTCCCCTCCCCCTTTCCCCTTGCATGTGGGGTGGGGGGAGTGGGTGGGGGAGGGGATACAAAGGCAGGAAGGAGGGTGTCCTAAACTACTTGTAAAAAGCCAGGGAATTAGTTTGCCTGTAAACTGGAGATTTTCTCCTTGCCTAGACGAACGTTTCTTTTCCACAACCTTATCCTCCATCAATAGTGGGGAGGTGGGGTGATGCAACACCTCTCCTTGGCAAAGAAGAACCCGAAAGAAGAACACCGCCCCCCCCTACATTGAATTCAGTTTTTAATTGTCTCATGCACATCCTTTAACACTTGTGTGCTTTATTCAGCAATTTACAGTGGGTGTGGAGGAGAATAATTGGAAAAGCTTCTGCCAAACATTTCCAAAGGGAGGTCTCCTGTAAAGGCAAAGGTGCACAACCCTAAAACCTCCAGCCCTTTTCTCTTCGTCGCTCTGCACACATGCCAGCACCTTTCCCTCCTTTTCCACTTTCTTGCCCCCTCCCCGTCCTTCTGCTCCTCTCTTCCTGGACCCATTCTCTGCTTTTGCCTTTGATTTCTCCCTTTGCAGCGCCCGCGTAGGGGCCCGCGCTGCTGGGCGCTCGCTGGGGCCGGATTCCGGGGCTGCACCCGCGGTCGGCTGATGGGGGCAGACGCCTTAATTCCCGCAGGAGACCCGGCGGGCTGGGCCCTCCTGGCTATTCTTTCCCCGGCTCCAGTTCTCCTCTCTCTGCAGGACATAGAAGAACTGAGCCAAGTTCAAAGTCACGTCGCCGTCCCCTCTTAGAAGTGCTTTATTTCTCTGCAAACGGCAAAATCCCTTACCCTCATGACACAGACTTTTTTTTTCCTTAAGGAAGGAAGGGAAGAAAGAGCTGGAAAGTCCAAGGGGTAGGGGGCAGGGAGGAGGAAAAAAAGACCGAGCAAAGCTTAGGGAAGCGTTGTTTGCAAAGTAGATTTGGGAGCCTTGCCTTGGCAGAGGCGGGTTGGAGGGGGACACTGCCAGGAGACATTTTGCACAATTCACTGACGTGAATTCTCTCTTTTTCAACAGGTTTCTGGAAGGCTCTTCCCTGGCAGGGGTCAAGCCGTGGGACTCAAAACCATCTCCACCTGGTGAACAGGTACCCTCTTTGTAAGTTGTCCTAAATCATTCTCTAACTCTCCAGGAACCTGGGGTCTGGCATGAGAGGAGGCGGCTGACTATGGGGACTGGCCCTGGCCCGCCTGGAGTCCCCTTTCCTGGCAAGTGGCCTGGAGCAGCCAGGCCATCGTGATTTCCGTGGGTCTTCACAAAGCTGACAGAGTCTGGCTCATTTCCTTACTGAGCACCTGGCAGTGGTGGTTTGTGGGTCTCTGTGGCGGAGGTCTGAGTTTCTTGGTGGTATGTGGCATATTTGAGGCCATCTACATAAAACAGTGTATTTGTCCACACAGCATGCTCTATACCACATCTAGGTATATCTTGCTGGCTGGGAGAGACTGGATGCAAACAAGCCAGCTGAGAACCCACTTTTCAAGGATGGCTATACCAATTCCAACTTTTCATTTTCTTCTTCAAGAAGGGGATGCAAATGGCGGGGGTGGGGGGGGAGGGCAGACAAAAGAAAAGAGATTTCACAGGATCTCAGCACCATCCCCAGTATCACAGGCACATAAATTCAACAAGATCATCAGTAGGATATTACATTGCAGGCCACCTTTGACTCAGCCCACTCAGCTACTCCTGGGCTGGGTGACCCCTGACCCATGAAGGACCACATGTGTGGTGGGGGAGCCCACATATCCAGCTGAACACCCCCCTCCCCCAAGAACAAAAGTTCTTTGTCAGGGATTACTTTTGGAGAAATGTAATGTAAAAGAAGGGGGGAAACTGGGACCCTCTCAGCCCAGCCTGCTACAACATTTAAAAACCACTTCTAAGGGGAGGGGAGGGGAGTGTGTGAAGAGAGAGCCTTCCATTAAGCCCTCCTGTCCAGTCCACTAAAAACTCCTTCTTTTCCACAATGAAAATTTACAGTTCTGTAACCAGGCTTATAAAATGTCTCTCTATAAACTATATAATGCTGGCAGTTCAGTGATAAGGATGCAAATATTGGCATGTTTGTCAATAGGGGTGGCTGAAAAGGAAACTACTTAGAAGGGACAGCTGTGGTGATTTTGCAAAAGAAAGAGAATTTGCTCTTATTTTCTCTCCTCTTTCCTGATGAAAGTGTTTCTGCTTTAAAGAAACAAGTAAGAGCCAAGCCCTCCCCCAAACAGGAGGCATCAGTTCACAGGGATGTGCTTGCTAAGTTTGAGGGTTGGTTTCCTTTGGGCTCCCAGGCTCATGACGACGTCCAGACGTCCAGGGAGGCTGAATGTGGGTGACAGGAAAGCAGCTCTCCCATAAACCACAGCATCCCTGCAATAGACTTTGTGATACAATTTATGCTGTCATTCATAAATAACAATGCCATATGCCAAGCATATTGCTTACACAAGGAAATCGGTCAACGTGTCACTATTTGATTTATCTCAACTGCTTCTCCAAACATTGAGGTATAGATATTGGAAGGGGTGTGGTATTGGGGGGTGGGCCCTCAAAATTGGAGTTTTTTAAAAAATCACAATCCTCTGCTCCTTTCTCCCTCATCCTAAAATACTCTTCAGGGACAAAGAAGGGAGGGAGAGAAGCACATCTTAGAGCCAACATAAATAAATATGGGGTAGATAATATGAACTGTAGACAGGTAAGGGAGTTTTGTGGTACCTGTTTTGACCCTTTAAGCTTATTTTCAAACACAATTAAGCCTTTCCAGAAAAAAAAAAAAAACCTAGTTTGCCAAAGACCATTCTGCAGCAACTCTTTGAGAGTTAAACAATGACTGGTAGCCAAAATGAGAATATTTGATGACAGGCCAATTTAACTCAACTTCTTAGTAGGCGGAAAGTGAAAAAGAGACATAATTTTTCAAGGACTTTTAACGACCTGGGTCAGATGGGTCTGAGACTGATCCAGCCCTTGACTTATTAGTCCAACCAAACCCCAACTCCGCGGATGTCAATATGGTCATGTCACCACAACCTTTTGATTAAAAAAAAAAAATACAGCAAGAGGCTCTTTGCGGGTGGGGGGAAGGGGGGTGTCTCATAGTCCTGATCAATCAGTGGCTCCTGAGGATTCAGCACAAACTAAGAGGAACAGGAAGGGTGGGGGGAGGGCACTGGGAATTGAGCTGCGCTGAGCTCCCAAGCGCCCATGGTGGGAGTGAAGGGGTGGGAGTTGCGGGTCGTGACTCCCAAAGGGTCAGATCGGGAAGTGGTTAAGGCTGAAGAGGGTCCCAGCAGGGGGCAAGTGAGGCTGGCAGCTGGTACCTCTCCGCCCGGTTTGGGGAATAACCCTTGATTCCAAAGCCCTCATTACGTCCGGAGTCGCAAAGCTCCGCTCCAACGCAGCTTTGTGGGCCTCCGCGCATCGTGCTCAGGCTTTGGCGAGGTCTTAAAGGTACCCACCCTGGGGTTCATCCTCCCTGTACCAGTGACTGCCTGAAGCCCTCCTCTTTCCAACGGAACACTCCCTGTCGCTCTTGGGTTGGGCTTCAAACGTCCTTGGATCCCTCGGAGAACTCGGAGGACCCCGTGCGCCCTTGGCGCGGCACCAGTGACACCAGGTGCGCAAAAGCCGCCGGGCCCCCGGCCCTTCCACAAGGAAGCCACCCTCGCGGATGCCACGCGGGACGGGCAAGCCCTAAAACCATTCGTAAGGGTCATAAAAGGCTGTTGGATGGGACCCCTTTCCCCGTCCCCGGGTTTCGCCCCCCTCCCCTGCCTTCAGAAACAATCGAACAAAGGCTCAACAGCCAGGAAATGTCCAATTCACTTCCCTGAGAGTTTATTAATTGCCCACAGCATCACAAGAAACTTGGCTGAGCCCAGAGACGCGCGGAGGCATCGGGGAGCCGAAGCGTCCCCCTGCGCGGCGGGAAGCTGAAGGCGCCCGCCTGGGCAGCGTCGGGACCGGGTCGGGTTGCAGCGCGGCCGCAGAGCGCGGTTTGCGCGCCGGGTTCCGGCCGATCGGCGCCGACTCTTCTTCTGCGCCCGGAGCCTCCCGGCGCTTTTGTTCCGAAATGGGAGGAGGTTGGGGGGTTTGGGGTGCAACCGAGAAGCCTGGAAATCGCTGCTCCCTCAAGGGCACCTGTTGGCGCAAAGGGCATTTGCATGGATTGTCACGTTGCGGTCGGCGCACCAGCTGCAAAAGCCTTGCCCAGTGGCACCACACCCGAGATAATGGGGCTCAATTTGCAGAACTGGCATAAGGGTTTCTATAGCTCCCTGCTTTTAAAAACACACACATTATTATTATTATTATTTTCTTTAACGCCCTAGAAATTGTTGCTGTTTGTTTAGGAAGTGTTTGTTTAGGAAGTCAGGGGTCCTTAGAAGCTCCGGGTGCGATGTGAAGGGGGTTTGATTTGGCTCCCAAAGGGCTTGAAAAAGAAACAGCGCACCTGGGTTCAGGCGGGTCATCACAATAACAAAAAGCGCGCCTACAAAATAAAAAGCTCTTTTATAAAGAAAGGCAATCCAGGAAATACATCTAGCCAGGCCTATTCTCAGGTTTAATTGGCAGGCGGTTTATTGGCGCCTTATTGGTGTTGATTGAAATTTCTCTCCCACTTCTTTCTTTACAGAATTAGCATCTCAAGTCCGTTTACCTGAGTCAATTATCTTTTTAGAGTCTGGGGAGGGTCATAAATTTGCAAATATTCTTTAAAGTCACTTTGGAAATATCCTTCTTTGCAATTACTACCTAAATCTCTATCGAAAGTGTTTTCTTTTCTTTTCTTTTTTTCTTTAAGGCCTCCATAAAAAGAAATTGATCAGGGAGCTATATTTGAATTAAGACATATTAAATCGATGACAGATACATATCACGCTGTGTTTAACAAGAGTTGTACAAGGAGGCGGATCCGAGATTCCTCACGGGTCTGCTCCACCATTATTCACATATTTTACAGCCTCTCCTTCATGCCTTCACCCATTAAACCATTAAATTTCAGCAATTCAATAAAACAAAGCAGTTATAATTTTGAGGAAAAGCCATTTTGAAGGGGGTAGAGGTACCCACTTTATTGCACAATAAAATGCTCAACAGTCCATATTAAAGGTTCGCTTGTGTTTAATTTCTTCTTTCTTTATTCATCCACTTTTGGGGGGGTATGCTTTTACTTAGAACCTGCAGGGTTGAAGGCAAAGCCGCCGTTATGGGAGTATTGCTGCTCACTGCCAAAGAATTAAAGTAGAGGCACTCGTCTGAAATATTCGGAGAGGAAACGAAGAAGTCGGTGGGGACATTCCAAGTACGAGGCCAGCTCCATCAACTCCCTGGGGAGATGGCACCACTGTCCTCTCTCTTTACCTTTGCCTGGCTACCCTGAAACAGTAGAAATCTTTAAATGGAGAATCGAGAAACTGCTCATCCTCTCCAAATACAGATGTGAATTTTGTCACTGTTGTTCTGTGCAGAATTTTCATTGTGTCATGAATTTTTATTGTGTCATACTTTCTTATTTCCCCACATTTAAACTTCATGGGCGCTGAAAGAGAAAGCTCATTTAAAAATGGATGGTTGTATTTTCTTTGTTTACTCGTCAGTTTTACAAGAAAAATGACATCCCTGAAGCACGCAGGGATGTTCCTTTTTAAAACATCATTTGAAGCTACATAAAGGAGACATCAAATCAGCTCTTTTGAAATGGATTCTTCATACTTTCCTGTACTATCTCCCTGATGATGCCTTTATGTGGTGATTGCAAACGAATTAAGCTAGTAACATTGTATCCTTAAAGGTTAAAAAATTAAAACCAGTTCCCCCATCCTCACCTTTTAATAACAAATAGTTTTCTGCCTGGGCAAAAAGTTGCCAGAAAAACCCTACTTTCTAATGCTGTGGAGCATCTTCAAACATCCAAAAAGTGAAGGTCATATTCTTTCCAGAAATTGGAATAACTCTGTGGGAGTGGGGGAGTAAAATTTCTGGAGATGTCTCATTCCCTTGCTTTCTGTCCAAGTGACATGGACCAAGTGCTTTTTAAACAGAAACTGGATAACAAGTGCCTGGAATGGATTGGCACTTGTTTTTGGCATTTCCTTAAAGCTAGTTTTGATGGCTTTCAAATAAGGTATCTTCCCCATAGGATCAGTCTTTTAGAAAACAAGAAAGTGAACAGTTGTTCTAAAGGCAAATAAATAGCAAAGCGATTGATGTTTGTAATTTTTATTGGTTTCATTTTTCACATGTGGTCCTTTGAGGAAACTGAGGCATGACATACATGTGGCATGTGTTCTGGACCAGGAGAAAAGCTGCAGCTTCAAAAATACTTTATTAGTTTTATATTTGAGTTTGGTTCACACCCGGCAGTGCTCAGGGCTTACTCCTGGCTCTACTCTTAGGGATCACTCCCTCCGGGTTCCGGGGACCACGTGGGATGCCGGGATGGAATCTGTCTTGGCCGTGTGCAAGGCAAGTACCCTACCCGCTGTACTATCATTCTGGCCCCCCAAGAACTGTGTATTTTGCCACTTCCTTCTGGAGCAAAGCTGTTTGGCCTGCCTTGCCACTGCATGTCCAACAGGCGAGAAAGTTAGAACCTGGCAGATGTCCCCCATCCGCCACTTAGCCGCCTCTCCCCACCCCTGCCCGCCAAGTTGAGCGCATTTAAAGTGGCAGATCTAGAACCAATCACTCTTGGAGCCAACTTTGAAGGAGGTGGGAGCCAACTTTGAAAGACTCCCAAGAGCTGAAGGAAAAAAAAAGTCAAGGGAAAGCGGATTCTTTCCCTAAAGACTGCTTTTGCTTTCACCTGGGGTTTCCTGGAGACAAAGCGCTCCCATGGTTTTGCACCCTTAAGCACTTAAATGTCCTTCGTCGTTCTGTCTCGGGTCGGTGCGCCCCCGGTGGGCCGACTGCGGGTCCTTTCCAAAGAGAAAGTCTCCAGCCTCGCTTCCAGGCCATGCACGCTTTCGCTCTCCCGGTGTAGAAAGAAGTCGAGGATGGGGGCAGAAAGCTTACGGTGCTGGAAGGGTCGCCCCGCGCTAGAAAGGGGAGTCCTTGAGGTTGGGAGACTTACTTGCCTCTAGCCACACAGTCCGTGCGCGCGGGTGTGTGTGTGTGTGTGTGTGTTTGCGTGTGGACACCAGCCGCGTGCCAGTGTGCATTCCGTGCAAGGCGCATCCCGCAAGCGCGGGGACTCTGCGCGCAAAGGTTGGGCGCAAACTTTCTGCAAGTGCAACTTGGGCAACCCCGGAGAGGCGGGGACGCGGGGCTGGCGGGAGAGGGGGCGCCCCACGAAAGGGAAGGCGGCTGCCAGCAACGGGGCGGATCCCCGCTGCGCCGGAGCCCTGAAAGAGAGCCAATCGGGCAGCCGGGGCTGCTGCCAATCACGCGCCTCCCACCAATCCCACCCGTGCCATTTCCCAAATCTCGGCCCCACTGTGCAGCCTGACTGCGCTGTGCGCTCTGCCAATCGCCGGAGGACAGAGTGGGAACGGGAATGAGCCGAGTTAGGAGGCCAAGACAAAGAAGTTAAAGAGCGCCGAGTACATACATGTTTCTGAAGGAGGCCAGAGGGAGAAAGGTGCCCCCAGTGAGGGCCTGTGGGGCCGATTGTGTAGTTCTGATGGAGCCCCCTTTGAGCAAGAGGACCCCGCCAGCGCTGAGATTAGCGGATTTGGCAACGGCTCAAGCCAGGCCGCTGCAGACCGTGACGGGCTTCCCGGCACTGGCCAGTCCACTCCCGCCGCCCGCCCACCCCCAACTCCGCGCCGCGGCCGCCAGCCTCCGCCCTCGGGACTCGGGCGCTGACCCCGGCGCGGCCCTCCCTCCGCTCGGACCCGAGCATGCAGCCCAGGCGAGCGCGCTCGGCCTCAGCCCTGCGTCCCACGCGCCGCCCGCCCAGCCCGCGGCCCCGGCGGCGCTCCCCGGCGCGGGCACCGTCCCGGGCGGCGGGGGCAGCCGCGGCGCGCGGCCCTCGGCGCCCCCGCCCCCGGCCCCTCCTCTTCCTCCCTCCCCCTCGCCCCCTCCCCCTTCTCCTCCTGCCCTCTCGGGCTACACCACCACCAACAGTGGCGGCGGCGGCAGCAGCGGCAAAGGCCACAGCAGGGACTTCGTCCTCCGGAGGGACCTTTCCGCCACGGCCCCCGCGGAGGCCATGCACGGGGCGCCGCTCGGAGGGGAGCAGCGGCCCGGCGGCGGCTCCCCCCGGCCCCCGGCCCCGCCTCCCCACCCGGCCGGCATGTTCATCTCGGCCAGCGGCACCTACGCGGGCCCGGACGGCGGCGGCGGCGGCGGCGGCGGCGGCGGGGGCCCGGCGCTCTTCCCGGTGCTGCACGACGCGCCGGGCGCCCCCGGGGCGCCTCCGCACCCGCTCAACGGCCAGATGCGCCTGGGGCTGGCGGCGGCCGCGGCGGCCGCGGCGGCCGAGCTGTACGGGCGCGCCGAGCCGCCCTTCGCGCCGCGCTCGGGGGACGCGCACTACGGGGCGGTAGCGGCCGCGGCGGCCGCCGCCCTGCACGGCTACGGCGCCGTGAACTTAAACCTGAACCTGGCGGCGGCCGCGGCGGCGGCGGCGGCGGCGGCGGGGCCCGGGCCCCACCTGCAGCCGCACCACGCGCCGCCCCCGGCGCCCCCGCCGCCGCCCGCGGCCGCGCCGCACCCGCACCCGCACCACCCCCACCTCCCGGGGGCGGCCGGCGCCTTCCTGCGCTACATGCGGCAGCCAATCAAGCAGGAGCTCATCTGCAAGTGGATCGACCCCGACGAGCTGGCCAGGCCGCCGCCGCCGCCGCCGCCGCCCCCGGCCGCCGCCGCCCAGCCCTGCTCCAAGACTTTCGGCACCATGCACGAGCTGGTGAACCACGTCACCGTGGAGCACGTGGGCGGCCCCGAGCAGAGCAGCCACGTCTGCTTCTGGGAGGACTGTCCCCGCGAGGGCAAGCCCTTCAAGGCCAAATACAAGCTCATCAACCACATCCGCGTGCACACGGGCGAGAAACCCTTCCCCTGCCCGTTCCCCGGTTGCGGCAAGGTCTTCGCGCGCTCCGAGAACCTCAAGATCCACAAGCGCACTCATACAGGTGGGTGTCTGTCCCCGGCCGCGCCGCCGCCGCCGCCTCCTGCGCCGCCGCCGCTTCCGCCGCTGCTCCTCTTCCTCCTCCTCCTCCTCCTCCACCTCCTCCTCCTCCTCCTCCTCCACCTCCTCCTCCTCCTCCTCCCCCTCCCCCCGCTCGCCTAAATTTTTCCCTCCTTCTGCTGCTTCTCTTCGCATACGTATAACCCGGACATGTGACTTCTTTTTTTTCTCTCCCCCCCCTTTTTTTCTATGAATAAGTAATTCGATAGCACACACAGGCCCCGCGCTGGGTTCCCACACCGTGCCGTCTCCAGCGCGCCCGCACCCCGCCGCCGCGACCGGCCACGCGCTCCAGCCGCCGCCGCCGCCGCCCGGGAGCAGAAGCAGCCGCCGCAGGAGCACGAAGGCGCCCAGGACGGTCGGCAGCCCCCATCCGCCCGGCCCCGGGAACCTGGGGAGGGCGATGGGGAAGGGGGGCCGGAGCCGGAATCGCCCCGGCGGCTCCGCGCGCCCCACCCCGGTGGCAGGGCCCGCGCCGGGTGCCCGCGCTCTCTGAGGGCGGCCTCGCGAGGGGCGCGTGCGTGGGATTTGCCTGCGGTCTTTCGGCCAGCAAGGCCCAGTTCGGCTGTGGCCCCCTCCCGGAAGGGGAGGGGGACTCGTGTCCCGCCCGGGCGGGGGTGCAGGAGTCGAGAGAAATGCGGCCTCCAGCCCCCACCCCCAGCGCCCTCCCAGTCCACACCCACGCACACCTGCGCATCTTCACATGTACGCGAAACCCACAGACTTCGCGGCGCGTTTCCACCCACACTACTGTATTCCCGGGACACCCACGGGCCCTCCATCCTTTGCATCGACAGCCTCTCTCTCTCTCTAGCGCAGTTCACCCACTTTCACGCACACGCTCGCGCACCCGCACTTTCTCACGCCCTCTAAGGAGGGAGCTGTTGAGGATAGTAGCCTCTGGCCCTTTGGGTAATGGCTGGAGTGGGAAGAGGGCGCCCTGCCTGGCCTTGCGGGACGGTTGGAGCTCGGGAAGTTCTGGACAAGGGCCACTGGTGCGTGGTTCGGCGAGGTGACTCCGCTGGGCCGGGCGCCGCCGGGGAGCGCAGCCGGGATTTATAGGGACAGGCGTATCGCTCCTCGGAGGACACTTAGTGGTTCGAGTTTACACGCAGTAATTACTCGACTGATTTATCGGCGCTGCGGCGGCGAGGAGGCAGCGAAGGGGGCCCGGGACGTTCGGAGAACGGGGGTCGTGCTGGCCTGGGCCAGGAGCCTTGAGGCTGGCTCCTGCCCGCGCGCGCTCTCCGTGGGCCTTATTGGGCTGCCGAGATCACCTTGGGCGGACCTTGCCACGGGAACTCCTTGCGCCCCCGCCCCCACCCCCGTGACATTGTAACCGGGTTTCGCCTGCCTTTTTTAATTTTTGCCACAAGGAAATTCCTCCCGAGACGCTCGTAAAAGTTCCCCAGCGGGCACAGCCCGCCGCTTGCCCTGGTGCCCAGCAGTGTCAGCCAGGGTGGGGGGGCGGGGTGCGTGCGAGTGAAGCCCACCCCTGAGCTCCGCCACCAGGGGAAACTCAAAGCGGCTCTGTGTCTTGCGGTCCTTATGGCCCCTTCCCCCCGCCCCGAAAAAAAATGTGACTGGAAATTGGTGCTTCGAAGGGGAGGGGGGAACCGCGGGGACGCCCTGGGCGCGGAAGGGGACTGGTGGTCGGGCCCAGGCTGAGGTGACTGAGCCCGGCCCTTGCAGAATCCCCTGGGGGAGGTTGGCGAGCGCCCGGGGCCTTTGACGGCCCCTGAGCCATGTTGGTGTCCAGAAAGGGATCCACTGGGACCCCGCGCCTCGCCTGGCCGCTCTCTGTCCTGGGCTTATCCGGGATCCTGGAACAGATGGCGCAAAGGGAATAAGTAATCCCGCAGCCACTCCCTGAGGCCTGTGTTTTGACCCACGAGCCCCAGATTCTGTTTATAGCCTTCTTCCGAACTGGTTCTCCAGAACAGGGGACTGGTAGGTAGGCCCTCGCTGGGACCTTCCTTTATTGTCCAACTCGTTTCCCTCACACACTGATGTCAAAACACTGGGCTCTCTTGCCCTCTCCCTGACTGAAACCCGCAGCCCCATCTGTCCTTGATCTCTCCTTTCACGCCTTTCCTTCCACCTTTCTCTTCCTGGATCTCTGCGGCTCAGCGGTGCAGCCAGCCTCGCGCAAATCCTCCTTTTCTTCCCAGTCGGGATTTGCAGAAGCGGGGAAACCACAGCACGTCTGCAAAACTGTTTCCGCCTCTAGGGTAAAAAGTGGGTTGAAGGACAGTGCTATATTAAATCAGCGGTTTATTTCCAAATGGAAAATATTATACCCACTTCAGGGCAAATCACAGATGATCTGATTCAAAACTTTAAATTTGGTTGCAGCCCCTCCTCCACAGAATATTTTTCAAGTTGGGATTAACACCCTGTTTTTCCCCTCTGATCGTCCATCATGGTAGGAGGTATTTTGGGATAATATCTAATTTCATTGCTAAACTATGTCCAGCTGGAACAAGTTAGAGTCCAAGCTTCTGGATACTGTGCTACAAGCATATTTAACATATTTAAATGTAACTTGGAACAGTTACATTTGCTGGGTTTTCCGCCTTTTTGGGGGGAGGCCACACCTGGCTGTGCTCAGGGGTTACTTCTGGCTCTGCACTCAGAAATTACTCCTGGTGATGTAAGTGGGGGGCCATATTGGATCCCAGGGATCGAACCCAGGTCAGCCACCTGCAAGGCAAGCGCCCTATCCCCTGTACTATTGCTCTGGCCCTGCTGAAAAAAAAAAAAATGTAATGTTAACTTGAAATATTTGAAAAGAAAAAATATCACAAAACTTAGGATATTCGGATATTTTCGTCGTGTTTTTAAATAAATGACCCACAAATCAGGAGAAAGACCCTATTTTATTTCACCAGAAAAGTTGCTGGGAAAAGGAAGACATGCCACTTGAGTTTTTTTTCCCCCCTGAAATAGGAGGAAAGTCTACATGGCTACACCGATCAGTTATAGCAGAAACGCCAATGAAATGCATCAAGTGTGTGACTATGGCAGTTCTAAGGGCACATGCCTCTCGTGACCCCACTTTCTTTTGTGCTTTTCCTGACCAGGCAGAGAGTGGCTACATTTCTGCCTCCTTCACTGAGAATCTTGGAAGGAGAGAATGTGAAAGGGGTCTTGAGCCAGAAGTGGGGGGCGGGGGGTTTTGAGGGGGAGCTGAAGCAGTGTTGACAATGTTCATATCAGACAAATGATTTAGGCCGTGGGTGAGACAAGGCTGAGATTCTGCCAGACCCTCGTGGTCCCTCAAGAGAAACAGATAAGTTTTCTTATCTGTACTGGCTGGGCAGGGCAGTCTGTAAAACAAACCCAGTGGTGACTTGATTGTGTCATAGGGGCCTTCATTTCTGAAAAGAGCAGGTTTTCCTTTGCTTTCCTTTTTCCTCTCTGGCTGTCTTTCCCCCTCGGTGAAATCCTGGAAGATTCTGGAACAAGATGGCCTTACATGACTACATTCACCTGCATTCACTCGAGTTTGTTTTCGCGCATCATACCAGCCAGTGTTTGGAGGTCTAATCCCAGCTCAGTGCTCAGAGGGCCAGCTGGTGCTGGGAATAGAACCCAGGGCCTCATCTGTGCCAGGCAAGTGCCGTGCCACTGGGTCACATCCCTGGCCCCTGAATTCCCACTTACAATGTAGCTTATGTGTTTCTTCTCATTTTCTTATGTTCTTCCCCCTCACTGTCTGGGGGAAGAGGGTTACTTTTATCAATCTTTATCCCAACAGGGGGCTGTGCTTGTGTTTGGGGACGTGCAGCCTTGTGGGGAGTGAGGACCCCCAGGATTTGGGTTTGTGACCTCGCTGGTCTCAGGGGGCTCAGATCCCAGAGCTGCCAAGCCCAGGTCCACTAAGGGCCTCCAGACCCACACAGCTGAGGCTGGAGTCAGGCTGCGCGACAGTGGGAAGCTCATCCTCAACCTGGTGCCTGGATATCTCTCTCAAGCCAGAGATCTTAGGAAAGCCGCTCACCTTTCCCCTGTTTCATTGCAGGGGAAAAGCCTTTCAAATGTGAATTTGACGGCTGCGACAGGAAGTTCGCCAACAGCAGTGACCGGAAGAAACATTCCCACGTCCACACCAGTGACAAGCCGTATTACTGCAAGATCCGGGGCTGTGACAAGTCCTATACGCATCCCAGTTCACTGAGGAAACACATGAAAGTGCACTGCAAGTCACCGCCCCCTTCTCCAGGGGCCCTGGGGTACCCTGCAGTGGGCACGCCTGTGGGAGCTCCCCTCTCCCCAGGCCTGGACCCAACCAGGAGTCACTCCAGCACCCTGTCCCCTCAAGTGACCAACCTCAATGAGTGGTATGTCTGCCAGGCCAGCGGGGCCCCCAGCCACCTCCGTCCACCTTCCAGCAACGGGACCACGTCTGAGTCTGAAGACGAGGAGATGTACGAGAACTCGGAGGTGGTTCGGACAGTCCGTTAGACTCGATGGGTGATGATGATCGGTACGCAAAGAAGTGGCAGTCCCCAGACTCCGTCCTGACCTGAGACGAGCCCGAGCCCAGGACTGGCCACCAACTCTAATGAGCCCTATTTATTCAGTATGAAACCCTATGGTGTTTGGACGTTTTAATTAATTTAATTAAGATATTTGGGCTCTTTTTTTTCTTAGCAAACAAATGAATACACCTAACCAGGCTGGACTTGTACGTGGCAGGGCAAATTGTACCAAGGAGAATGAATGGAGAGAGAATTCGTTCATGGAGATCCACACTGCTGTGGCGGTCCAGATCTATTTGGAAGGGAGGGAGAAAGGAGGAATGTTTGGCGGAACTCAGCACTGCGACCAGGCCCTCTGCGTTTCCTGCACTGCCTCTCAGCTGCCTTTGACACCAGAACCGGCTGTCCCAGAGTCTCTTTACCTCCTTCTGGGGCCCTGATTCTGCAAAGGCCTCTTGATTGTAAACCACACACTTGCTGCATTGCCAACAGATCTTGGACTGTACCTGTGTCTACCCGCGTTTGTAAAAGCCCTTTCAGTTCGAATATTTGTAATGTTAAATTTAAATGTTCGTTTTTAAAAAAAATTACCAATCTCCCCCTTAACACTATTTTTATACAGGATGATTTTGTTCAGTGCCCTGCTTACTTAAGATGCAGCAACCTTAATCCATCTCCATATCGTGTGCTACTGTGATTGTCCAGGAACAGAAGTGGAGAGGGGGAGGAGAGGTCTGCCAGAGACAACTGCTAAACTGACATTTTATAGCATAGAAGACATTCACGAGCTTCCTTTTTCCTCTAGCAGGTTTTTTTTTTTTAAATCTAAATTCTCAGATGCTGCCTCCTTCACTGTGTTCAAACTTCTTGTGTAATAAAGAAATGATGTTTTAGATCAGAAATTCTTTGGGATGCCAAAACCAACAGGCCAGGCTAAGGAAGTGTGATGTTGGCATCCGGCCTATTTTTTGGTGGTGGTTGTTTTGAAAGCTGTTGTTTTTTTAAAAAACAGGCCAGCCCTTCTTTTATGCTGTTGTATCCACCTTTTCAAAAAGTCTTTCTTTCTCAATGCCTGAAACTGCATTTGAATGCATTTTCCTTCCTCCCAGAGAGCTCTGAGCACAGGGAGCTCCATCACCATTTGAAAATGACTGTGTAAAGTGTATAATTTACATTAAAAGAGGGGAGGGAGTGGCCATACATTATTAAAATTTTTAAAAGGTTTATAGTTACCACCAAACAACTGATGAGTGTGTGACCCTTGCTAGAGCTGTCAAATCTGAACAAAAAAGGTCAAGGACCCCAACAATAACTCTTGGTCAGTTTATTTTCCGTTGATACAACACAGCTCATGTGCAAAACGTAAGTTCATCATAAACATCATACAGATATAGTCCAGAGCACTGATTTTTCCTCAGAGACTCTGAAGACAGCCCCCTTCCCCAGGGTTTGTAGAAATTTGTGTGCTGTGAGTGGCTGACGTAGCCTTGTCATTGTTAATAACTTGTATGTGAACACTATTATTTGTACAGTTGAATTAATTTATTTTCAGACATCATCCCTCCCCCCCCCCCCGGAAGAGTTCAAAGCACACCAAAGAATTCTATTATACATTTTGGTGAAAAATTGTCATGTATGGTCCATGGTTTATTTAAAAAGAAAAAAAGGAAAGATGGGAGTTATATTTTTAAGCTTACTTGAATGAACAATGTAATGTGAAGATCAGGACTCTTCCTGCATGTGTTTTTGCATTGTGTTGACGAGATTATACATAGTTTATAGATATTATATAGAACAGTGCATGGTGCTGTCACTTTGAAAGCCTTTCCATGTTGTCCTCAGATTGTTGCAGTGAATATGAAACAAGCCGAACCCTCCTTTATAAAGAAAAAGAACATAAGACTTGAATATAAATTAATTCTACATTTTTTAACGTTTGCTATTCGTATGATTCTTGTTGAAAACTCTTTTCACATAGACCAAGAAGACCAAGGTATGAACTTTATTTGGGGGGGGGGGATAATTTATGTATCGTAAACTTAATAGAACAAAATATTCCTGGTTGGTCATAAGTTGTCTTATTTATACAACTTTTTCAATGGTAGTTTGCACTATTCTTTATTATGCTACAGGTTTATTTATTATGAAACAAAGGAATATGTATTTTATGTAATTTGCCAGGCACAGGTTTAATTCTTCACCACAAATTGATTGGTTCCTTATCATCTAAAGGAAAAGTGTAAACTGTGTACCTCTCATAGAAAGCAAAATGAATATGAAGTTAAAAATTGAATAAAGTTATTCTTCCTACGCCGTACTTATGTTTTACACAGAGGCACATCTTTGCCTTTCTCTTACCAACAGACCATGCTGTATTAGTGAGCATTAGTTTTGTGATCTTTTATTTCCTAGCTTCTCCTCAAGCAGGAAACTTCTTTTTACAGCTAGATCCAATTTGTAATCTAATCTAGAAAATACAGAGCCTTTATGAAGAGTAAACCCTGCAGGTTGCACCTAACACCAGCATAAGTCTTAGAGGGTTACAGCATCCATTTATTAAAATTAATATCCTTAGTGGTCCTAAACAGTGACAAAAACTGCGAAGGGAAAAAGAGCTTTTCTTAAGTGCCTCTAAAATAAAAGGGTCCAAAAGAATAAGGAACAAATGGAGGGAGGGACTCAGACACAAAGAAGGAGAAAGCCAGACCAGGAACTGGGCTGAGTATTGAGCTAAACCACTCCAGAGTGAGGTTGAATTCAGGACTTCAAATGCCTCTTCCTATACTGGGGAAGCAGAATCTATTTTACTGTTTATTTGGAAGCGAGTGCACGTATATTAGCATTTGGAGGCCAGTATATTGAAGCAATTAAATTCTTTAACTATAACGAAATATGCAAGTGACTCAAAGGGACGTAATTGGCCACTGAAGAGTCACAAGAGTTCAGGTTTGCTTTTTTTTTTTCTTGTGTTTTTTCAAATTGTGCTAATACAAAACCTATAAGAGGCACAGGTTTTTTTTTTTAATTATAATCCCAAAATACACCATTGGTAGTGAAGTCACTGAACAGTTCTCCAGAAGGTTCTGGTAGTTTGTAAAAGTCAGGTTTGTGAAATGTAGTCAAGGTGAAACAGTTTGCAAAGAGTTGTTTGAAGCCTAAGACAATAGCCAGCACACGAAGGAGAAAAACAGTCATACATGGGCCCTGATCAATGGGAAAACTTATAGCTCCCTAATGAAGTTTCTGCTGAAAGGGAGGGTGGCACAAAGCCACGGAGACATGAATCATTCATGGGAAATATAAAAGATGAAAGATCTGACAATGAGCAGAACCTTGTATAGAGTGGAGAAAACAAGTTTCCCCTTCTTATTTTCTGCTTGAAAATGCACAATCTCTCTCTCCCAGCCCTCTCTGTCCAGTCTATAGAGTTAAAATTGACCACTGCTCGTCCTGCGCCACTTCAAAGTAATTTCGCCCAGAACGGAAGGCTTGGCGCTTGGACAATCTTCATGGTGTGTTAAGATTTCTATGGCAATTGGCAAGCAAGACGGTCCCATCTGAATATGTCTCAAAGAAAAGCACTTATTGACACTAAGTTGGCGATCATCAAAAGACTTCATCTGTCCTGGGCCAAATGTGGCCCTCACAGACACTCTTTAAATCATATACCTTTGTTTTCCAAGCTAGGAGAATCTTGAAACACATCATTAGTTGGCATTTATGCGTGTGTTTCCCCATTCAGGATGCTCTTTGGTAAAGCCAGTGCTCCTAAAATCTCAAGTAGAGAGAAAGAGCTGCAGGGAGGGAATTCCATTCTTTTAAGGAATTATAGATGGCCACACATGGGGGACAGCCTTGGAGACAGGAAAGGAGGCCCTACCTCCTGGTAAACTACCCCAGCTGTAGTCTTGGCTTTCTTGCCTTTCGGAGAAGGGTCTTGAGGTTCCTCCATCTTATCAGTGAATCACCTCCTTCTATCTTGCTATCACCTCTGTGAAACCCCAGAAATAGTTTTTAAGAGGAGTTTGGTTCAGACATACAATTGGGGAGGAATAGGAGGAGACATCTGGCTTCTCAAGTAATTCCCTTAACTCAGAGACAGGGATGCTCAAACACAGTAAAGCAGACACTTATTAATATTTCTAGCCTGTCCCAACACACAGGCTCCTTGTCCATTCTACTTCCCCCAAATCTACCAAGATAGACATTTAGCCAGGGATACCCACCTCTGTGGAGTGGGGCAGTGGAGTGGAGAGCTTGGGAAAGAGACTCCCCCTTTCCAGTAAAATAGCCCTTGTGGTGCTAACACTTACTCTCTCCTGGAACTGAAGCTCACAGAAATCCAGGCCCACAGCGTCCATGCACAAACCCCCCTTTCCACCATGTGTGTGCTCACATGCATGCATCTTCCTGCTGCCTGGCCAGGCCTGGAAGATTGAAAGATGTGTTCTTTGAAATTCAAACTACTGCTTTCATGGCATAGGCAAGCCAGTCAGCAAGCCAGACACAGGATCCCTGGATCATGTGCAGGCCAGGGGAGCCCCTGAGGGAACGGGGGGTATCTGCAGTATTGGAGATGGTTCTGCTAAAACACACTTGCAGGAAGTTGGGGCCTATTCCCTTCCCCAGAAATGCACATAGTCTCCCTGAGGCTGGGCAGGACTGTACACAGCTGACACGGGCTCAATCCCTGGCATCCCACGTAGCTCCTTGAGCACCACCAGGAGTAACTCCTGAGCACTGTTGGGTGTGGCCCCCAAAAGAAAAAAAAACACCAAACAAACACCCCCCCCCACCAAACACATAGATCCACATCATTGCCATAGGACACAGGTGTATCTCTCTCTCTCTCTCTCTCTCTCTCTCTTTCTAACACACACGTCCATCCACCCTTTATTAAGATTTCCTCCTAGAACCTCCTGGAGAGAAAGGAGAAAGAAAGAGAGAAGAGAACGCCTAGTGGGGGTGGGGGGTGAGAGTGTCAGGAGGGAGGGAGAGGGCTGGGGGCCAAGCCCCCCCCCCCGTTTCTTTTCCTTCTCTCCCCACCTAAGTACTTTTATTTGCAGAGCGATTGTTCTTTGTTTATTTAATACAAGTACTGTGTGAATGGTGAAAAATAAACACGATGAAAAATAACCAAACAGATGATTCCTCCCAGTGAAAAAGCCCGGACTTAATAAAAGTGCGAGCAGTCCCCGCTGAATGAGAAACCCTTTGAAGTGGAACTTATTATAGGAGGAATACTTGGGGGTTGCCTTAACGACGCCGCTGAATCGAAAGCGCACGCCTTTGTCAGCGATTTGTTCTCCTTTGCTGGGGTGCCCGGCGAAATTACTTACATGGGCGGCCTTAACGCGCCGCCTGCAAATCAGTAACTTTGCAGCTCAGACTTGCAGACGCCACTCCGCAAGCGACAAAAAAAGAAGTCGGGGAAACTCACCAACCTTTCCCGCCCGGGTCTCCAGGGATGGGGGCGCACGGGCTAGGGCGCGTGAGGGGGGGCGGCAGATAACTTGTATTACAACCGCCCTAGCCCCCACCTCCACCCCACCTCCTCCGCACCTCCCCACCTCGACCCCTAGAGCCTCCTAGGGCCGGCCCCTGGGGCCATCCCAGGATGCCCGGGAGGCTCCGGCCTGTCCAGGGCTGTCCAGCGAGGGGCGCTGTTGCGCGCGTGGCACCCCCTCCCCCCCACCCCGACCCCGTCCGGGCCATATTTAATAAGGGTCGTTTATCAGCCCGGCGCTTTGAACGGTCGCCTCCAGCTCTGTGCCCGATAGAACAGGCGGAGGTGACATTTAAACCCCGTTTTCAAGGATCGCGGGGGTATTTCCATGAAAAGACAACTCGTTTGTCTTATAAGCCTGGAAACCAGCCCCTTCTGGCTCCTTTTGACCACATGGCATAACTCAAAAACAATAGTTCAAAAGTGGAATGGCATGGCGGCGTTCACTGGGAGACGGACCCCCATCCAGCCGCGGAGAAAAGGGGTAGTCCGCCAGACAATGCGCTTTTTGTGCGCTGTTTGCTTTGGAGGTTGCGCCTGTTAGACCTCGCTGAAAGTGCTTGTGTTAAACAAGAGTTATAAGTCATCCAAAACAACAAACATTTTGATTTTCTTTGCCTAAAGGGCTTTCCCTGGCTATGGGCACCGTGAAAAAATAATGTCCTCGCTGAGAAAGGAGCACCAGTAGTAGCATTGGAAGCGGGCGCATTAAATATTGAATGACACGGAGTGTAAGAGCTTGTCGCGGGGCACTCAGCCTTTAAGGCTTTCTTCAACTTTGTCTTCTCCGGGAGCTGCTGGACTCTTTAAGATGGTATTAATTAAGGCAGCTTGGGGGCCGCCAAGCCTGCCAGGGGGGCCCCCTGGTCAATGGGCCCGTGTCCCATTGCGCTCTGCTCACGCGCCCTGTCTGAGCCCACTGCAAGTGTCACTTCTCATTTGGAAGCAGAAGAGACGTGTCATGGCCTATCAGGGAAGCCGGCTTGGCGGCTCCAGTGAGCGTGCAGGGCAGAGGAGGGCTGGGCTCAGGGCTTGGAGGCCGCCCCAGTTGGCCTGCCTTGGTCTACATTTTGGAGAAGGAGCAAACCAGGGTCACTGGGCTTGGCTGGGTTGGAAACACAACTACACCCCCCCCCAGCCTGTTTTTTTTTTTTTTCGGAGTATGGGGAGAAATGAAATCCTGGGTCTTGCAGATATCCAAGAGGCAGCCCACATGGGCCTGGCTGGCTTCTACCGTTGAGTCTCAGAGAGAGGAAAGAGGTTTGAACGTCTTCCTCTGCCCCCTTTCCCTCTTTTTTGGGGAGTGGGTGTTTGGGTCACACCCGAAGATGCTCAGGGTCACCTGGTTCTGCTCTCAGGAATCATTCCTGGCAATACTCAGGGGACCATATGGGATGCCGGGGATCAAACTGGGTTGGCAGTCTGCAAAGCAAAGGCCCTACCCGCTGTCTGATCACTCTTCCCCCCCCTCCCCTTCTTTACAGGTTATACATAACGTTCCCCAAAGCCCAGGACATCTGATCCAATTTAACAGATGGCAAAACTGAGACCTTCAGTGAGAAACCATCTTTGCGGTCATTATCCCAGGACAGAACAGTCCCGCAGAGTTAAGGTTAAGTCCCCCAGACTCAGCTAAAGGAGGCCAACAACTAGGCCAAATGGGGGCCCGAGTGATAGTACAGTGGGTAGGGAGTTTGCCTTGCCAGGTTTGATCCCCGGCACCCCGTTGTCCCTCCCCCCCCACCCAGCTGGCCAGAAGTGATCCCTGGTTGTAAGGCCGAAAGCAACCCCTGAGCACCACCGGATGTGGCTCCAAAACAAACAAAAATTATCTCCACTTTCACAATCAAATGGAAGTTGATTTCAGCAGCTGGAAATTCCTAACAGGGAGGAAGGGGAGGAAGGCAGGCGTGGAGCTGACTGCCAGCAAACTGTGGCATAAATGAAACGCATGCCTTCCGAAAGTCTTAACTCTCCGTTCCTGATGAGGAGAGACAGGACTTGGCCCGGCACAGACGTGCAGGGAACCCTGGCAGATTGATTCCGGCAGCCAGAAAGCCTACAGGGGCGCCCAGTTCCTGGTGTGGCGTTCCAGATGGACAGCCCCGGATTCCCGGAGGAGGGGGAGATGCGGTTAAACGCTCTTTCTGGCGGGGGTGGCGGGGGGGTGGGGGCGCAGGATTCGGTTGCTCTCAGCCAGAGGCAGGGGTGGCGCACCCGTCCTCAGCTCTAGGTGCGCTGGTAACGAGTGATTCCTCCACCCCCGGCGGTGTCCGCCTTGGGGCTCCCCGAGAGCTCGCGTTCCCGCCGAGAGCGCGCTCCTTCGTTCCGGCAGGAGGGGGCTGCGGGAGGGGCTGGGGGGCAGCAAGAATCTGAAGCCTGCACCCACCCACCGACGCACTGGGCGCTGGAGGCGTCTCTCTAGAGCCAGAAAGCGCCTGAGCCCGTCAGGAAGCGAGCCGAGGTGGGCCAAAGGGAGGAGGAGCGAGGCCAAGGCAGAACGGTGCCCCTCTGGGTCCCTGCCACAGGTCGCTCCGCTCCCAGGCCCAGCTGCCTGGCGGATCTTTCTGGCACTGCTTATTTTGGTGCGCTTGGAGGGGTTCGTTGGGGGTGGGGGGCGGGCGGGGAGCCTCCCTCTCTTTTTGCACCATCAGGACCCATCGCTGGGGCCCAGAGATGCGGACAGCTGACCTTTGGCCTGGTACTCACGGGAGCGCGCGCGCGCGCTCTCACACACACACAGCTGCCCCTCCCCACCCCCTCACCCCCACCCCAGCGCCCCGGGCACACTCTCGGCCTCCGGGCACCTTGCCAAGAGCGCGCGAGCACCCTGCGTGGCACACTGGCTCGAGTTCCGGCACCAAGTGGCAGGGGTGGGGTGAGGAGGGAGGGGCGGGCGGCTTTGGACGCAGCCGGCTGCGGGCGGGCGGGCGGTGCGCACGAGTCAAGGCTCAACTTCCCGCTCTTGACAAGGCCGGGAGCCTTTTGGACCGGCCCTCGGGAGCTGGCGGCGGGGCTGGGAGTGGCGTGGGTAAGCCGGGCGGCGCGGGGCACGGGCGGCGGGGCCCGAGGGCGCGGGCCGAGGCGGGGGCGCGGGCAGCTGTGACTTCCCCTATTAGTCCCGATGTCCTTCCCCGGGAGCCCGGCGGAGTTCAAGAGCCCACAATGGGCGCTCCGGGGCGCCCGCCGCCTGACCTCCACCCGGGTTTAATAGTTTCATAGGAACTTCATTAAATCAATTACTCGGCGAGCACATCATCAGTTATTTGTAATTAGCAGCCCGGAGCGCGTTCGCTCCCCCCAGCCCGCGGCCCGGGGTCCCAGCGGGGTTGGCGGAGTTGTGCAAGCACTTTTGTTTGCTCGAGTGTTGACTCCCGGCATTACTCGGCCTGAGTAATCTGGACGTCTTAATCTAGCATTCAGGGGGCGAAGGGAAAACAAACAGGGAGCAGGCCCGAGGCCAGCGCTGCCGTCCCCGGCGCCCGCGCGCGGCTCCGCGACCCCCCAGCTCCTTCCCGGGCCGGGCCGGAGGGCGGGGGGCGCCCCCCGGGGGGGGGAGGGGGCGGTGCCGGTTGGGGAAGGAGCCTGGCCGGGAGAACTCGGCGGCAGCTCTGTAGGGGGAAGGATGAAAGAAGGGGAGAAGCGGAGAGCCAGCGCCAGAAAGCGCGTCCTGAACTGGCAGAAGGGCGCGCGGCGCTGGATGGGGACGCGTGTGCGTGCGCGCGGGGTACGCGTGAAATAGGCCTTTGCAACGGTTTGTGCGAGCCGGGGCCGCGGTGGACTTGCCATGCGCCGTGGCCGCCCCCTCGGTGGTGTCCAGCTTGCTCAAGTGCTTTAATTGGAGAGGGAGGGAGCGGACTGTGGGCCCAGGCGCAGCTGCACCGCGTCCTACAAAAAGCAGAGCAGGGACAGGCCGGTCTGCAGAGTCTGCCGGACAGGCCGGTCTGCAGAGCCGCAGGCCTGCGTGTGTGTGTGTGTGTGTGTGTGTGTGTGTGTGTGTGTGTGTGTGTGTGTGTGTGTCATGAGCACCGTCTGGAGTCCTTCCGTGTCCGGGTCGTCGTTCCAGCGCCAGCGTCGGGACTCCCTGCCCCCTCTCTTTCGGCAGAAACTTGGGGGTGATGCGCCCCGGCCCTCCTGGTCCCGGTTTCCGTTCCCAGTTGCTGCCAAGTCCCTCCAGCACAGGAAACGGAGAGGACCCAGGAGGCCCAGGAGAGGCCAAGGGTCACTGATGATCCGGTTCAGGGTGTCTCTTGAGCGGTGATGCTGTCACTCACTGGGAGGTTGAGGAGAGACACAGGGGACAAGCACTCCATCAACGGGTTTCCCCAAGAAACTGGAGTCTTTTGGGGGGCCCCTACCCATTGCATGAGCTTCTGTGGCAAGGGTCTCGCCTTTCTCCCCAGAGTTTTGAGGCCAGGCCTGGTTGATTCCATTGAATCTGTCGGGTGGGCAGAGGGGGAGTCGGAATGGGGTTTCAGTGAACCCCTGAAGTCAGCCATGTGCAAGGTAAGTACCCTACTCAATGTACTGTCACCTCAGTCCCCGATTTTAAATGTGTCTCAGAGACTGAGAGATAGTACAGAGATTAAGGCACTTCCCTTGCACGTGGGGACACGAGTGATTGCTGCTTTTCTGAAGGATGCTGGAGTGAATCCATGCGGTGCAGGTCCGGCAATGTCCCCCATGGTGGGGACTCCCTGGCGTGGCTGTGGAGAGAAGAGGATTGGAGTGTGGCCCCCCAACTCTTGACTCACCAGTCTGAGTTTGTGCTTCCGACACAGACTTTGGCTCTGAGGGGTGGTGTCTTCAGTCCTAGGTCTCTTTGCTCCCCATTTTTCTGCATGCCTCCTCTTTCCTGGCCTGTCACCCTTCAATTCCAGGGTCTCCTGCAGCTTTGAGCCTGCTGGGCATAAGGATGAGAAGGAAGCCAGCCAGCAGCAGTGGCTTTCAAGGGTACTGCTTGCCTGACAGAGACCCCACCGTGTTGTTGCTGCTGACCACCAGGCCAGCCCCTGGAGAACTTAGGTTTCTCTAGAAAAACAGGAAGTGGTTGCATCAAACAGCCAGGCAGCAATTAGGGGAAGAAGCCAAATGAAGGCTCTTTCCAACTTGACTTACCTCCTTCCCTCCCTGCTGACCCCCCAAGTGCCAGTCCCAGATGAAGGCCCAGAAAGGACCAGGCTTTCCAGAAAAACCAGGAGCAGGAGCAAATGTGCAGACAGACAGCAACATAGGGGTTTCTGGAATATTTCTCCAAACGCAGTGAAGGCAGTTTGCACATACTTCTTCGAGTCTGTCCCTCACGGTTCTGCTGTAGTCTGTGGAGTGTCGGTGTCTGTGAAATGTGCATTTGATTAGACAAGTCTACACACAGAGTGTGTGTTTTCATTTTGGGCTGAGGGTTGGCCACACCTGGCGGTGCTCAGGCAATCCTGTGGGGGGCCGGGGATGAGACTGGTGTCCTCACGTGCAAGGCAAGTGCCTTAACCCCTGTACTATCTCTCAGTCTCTAGGGCACATTTAAAATCGGGGGGGGGGGTGAAGGATGGTACGGTGGGTAGGGTACTTACCTTGCACACGGCTGACCTGGGCTCCATCCTGACATTCCATGTGGTCCCCTGAGCACTGCCAGGTATGTTCCAAAACCCCAAAATTCAAACTAAAATAAATAAAACCAAAGTATGGACATCCTGGACCTGGCTAGAGTTAGAGTAGCCTAGAAGAAGAAACTCAAATGGAGAAAGTCTACATTACGGATAGAGTCAAAATGCGGTTCATCCCTGCTTCCATTTCTCTCAACCTCTCAACCCTCTGAAAAACCTTGATTAAGATAACATCACTGGGGCTGGAGCAATAGCACGGCAGGTAGGGCATTTGCCTTGCATGTGGCCAACCCAGCTTCGACTCCCAGCATCCCATATGGTCCCCTGAGCACCACCAGGGGTGATTCCTGAGTGCAGAGCCAGGAGTAACCCCTGTGCATCGCCAGGTGTGACCCAAAAAACAAACAAACAAAAAAAAGATAACATCATTTGGAGGAGAAAAGGGTGACCAGAGGGGTATTTTATGAACTGATAGGAATTTGGTGAGGTGGTTGATTTGGTGAGGGGGGTGGGGGTTTGGTTTGTTTGGGGGCCACTCCCAACAGTGCTCAAGGATCCCTCCTAGTGATACTCAGCAACCACTCGGCTGCAGAGGATTGAACCCGGTTGGCCGCCTACAAGGCAAACACCCAACCCTCTTATTTTGTCTCTCCAGCCCTGAGTTAGTGGGCTTTGGTGTTTTGTTTAATTTTGTTTGGGGGCCACACCTGGGTGTGTTCAGGTCTTACTCCTGCCTCTGTGCTTAGAGGTCACGCCTGAGAGTTCTCAGAGAACTTCATGTGGAGGTGAGGCGGAGATTAAACCAATATCAGCTATAGACCAGATAAGTGCTTTAACCTCTGTCCTCTCTCTAGCCCTGCAGTGAGTGGTGTGGATAAGATGTCTGCGGGCTGGCAGGTTATCTCTGATGTTCCCACAAGGGGGCTCTCTCCCTTTGAACCTTTTCACACGCGCAGTCTTGGTCTCTGTTCTACTCAAACTTTGTTGGTCTAAACGTCACCTGGTCACCATCTAAGGTCCTTGGGGGAGTCCTGTGCTTTGCTCCCATTTGGAGGATATACGGGGCCCTTCGGGTTCAGCGGCTCACTTGTTGGGGGTTTCCCAACATGGAAGTTGATGAGCACAGTGTTCCCAATTGTCTTCATCCCAATCCAAGGCTCCGAACCAGCTTCTCAGCAGCCACAGACATGGGGGAGGCGCCATATTGGATCTGAGTTGAGTCGCCGCTGGACAGAAACAGTCCTGGAGCTCTTGGCTGCCCTTGTGGAGGGAAATTCAAGGCTGGTTAGGGGGAAAATTGCATTTGGAAAGGTCACGCCAATGTCTTTCTCCATTTAGGGGGCAGAGATTGGGTGTCACTCTGACCGTTTCTTCAATAAATTGACCCCCAAAGAGCCAAAATCTGGAAAAAACCCGAGTGCCCAAGAACAGATGACTGGTTAAAGAAACTTTGGTACATCTACACAATGGAGTACTATGCAGCTGTTAGAAAAGAGGAAGTCATGAAATTTACATACAAGTGGTACTACATGGAAAATATCATGCTAAGTGAATTGAGTCAGAAAGAGAGGGACAGACATAGAAAGATTGCATTCATCTGGGGAATATAAAGTAACAAATTGGGAGACTAGCACTCAAGAATACCTGAGATAAGTACCAACCAGGAGTTTCACGCCATGGCTTGGAGGCCAGCCGCACATGCTGGGGGAAAAGGGAGCTCAGATAGAGAAGGGAGCACCAAATAAAGGGTGTTGGGAGGATCCTCCCAGGATGAGAGATCATGCTGAAAGTAGACTATAGACCAAACATGATTGCCACTCAATGCCTCTTTTGCAAACCACAGCACCCAAAAGGAGAGAGAAAACAAACGGGAATGCCCTGCTACAGGGGTGGGGTGGGATGGGGAGATGGGGGGGGTGTTGGAGGGATTCCGGGAGCATTAGAGGTGGGGAATGGGCACGGTGGAGGGATGGATACTCAATCATTGTATAACTGAAACCCAAGCACAAAAATCTGTAAGTCAAAAAAAAAAAAGTCAACATTAGAAAAAAGTGTGACCTAGGTCAGATGTGGCTTGTCCACTGAGAGAAACTTCTGGCAAGGCTCCAGCCTCAGCTCAGGCTACCCCTTTCTGCCCTCACTGCCAGCTGCACTGAAGGTTCCTAAGTCTTGTCACGCTGAGGGGCAGAATCATGAGGAATTGGATTCCGGGCAAGTGCTTTTCAGGCAGGAGAAAACCCGGAAGACAGCCAGGGCAGCCCAGAGCACTGATACCTGAGCGGCCTGCTTTTTTTTTTTTTTTTTTTTTTTGCTTTTTGGGTCACACCTGGCGATGCACAGGGGTTATTCCTGGCTCTGCACTCAGGAGTTACCCCTGGCGGTGCTCAGGGGACCATATGGGATGCTGGGAATCGAACCTGGGTAGGCCGCATGTAAGGCAAACGCTGTACCTGCTGTGCTATCTCTCCAGCCCCCCCACTGGAAGCTTTTAACCTTAGGGCTATCCCCACTGATGCTCAGGGCATCATTCCTGGCAGTGCTTGGGGACCATATATGGGGCTGGGATCCAGCTGGAGACAGCTGTGTGCAAGGCAAGCGCCCCACCTGTGGTACCACTCCCATTTTATGATGTCAAGGTTGCAGACTTTTGTACAGCCATCACAAACATCTCAGTGCATGGTTTTCTTCCCAACCAGACCCCAGGTCTGATTGTCACTAGCTTCACCTGTCCTCCAGCCCCCAGTCCTGAGAACCTCTGTGCTGTGTCTGTCACTGTGAATTTGACCTTTCAGCTGCCTCGTGTGAATTGCCTCATCTAGTACTGGACCACTGGGGTCTGGCTTCTTTCACTGGGTGCTGTATTCTTCAGGCTTCACCTTGTTTCAAGGTGTTAGAATGGCATTTTTTGTTGTTGTTATTTTGGGGCCGCACCCAAAGGCACTCGGGGCTTCTTCCTGGCTCTGTGCTCAGGGATTATACCTGGTGGACTTGGGGACCATATCGGGAGCTGGGGATGGAGCCTGGATTGGCTGCATGCAAGGTAAACACCTGCTTTACTATCCCTCTGGTCCCAAGAATGTTGTTCCTTTTAAGAGCTGTATAATATTCTAATGTAGGGATAGATGTGCAAATATAAACACGTATTTACTCCCACAGACTAAAGTCAGGCCTCAGTGATGGGAGGGAATGTGCTCTGATTGGCATCCCGAGACAGCCCCATGATGGTGCTCTTGTCTGCCATCCTTACACATAACCAATGATATAGGACGTGCTGTTGCATGTGGTGGTGGGTCTGTCACTGGCTGAAAGGGCGGGGGGTCCTGTGTACTAGGCTCTTGAGCTGTCTGGGCCTCTGTTGATTCGGCACTACAGGACAGTCAGCTGGCATGATTTCCTTTTTTGGAGGGGAGGCCATGTGTGAGACACTTGGAGCTTGCTCCTGACTCTGTACTGTGATGCCAGGGATCAAACCAGGCTGGTTGTGAAGGGGAGTGGCCGGCCCCACTGGCCTGTCTGGTCTCTAGCACGTGTCCCTCCATCCATCCGTGTAGTTGGGCCTCGCTTCTTCACTTGTGCTTATCTAGGCAGAGCACTGTGATGGAGGAGACTCCAGCCAGGAATTCAGAATACTGGAGCTGTTGCCTGGCTTCGACTTTGTGAGGTCAACAAGGTGTAGCTGGAGATCACAGGAAATTCAAACATTGTGTGTGTGTGTGTGTGTGTGTATGAGAGAGAGAGAGAGAGAACATTCAGCCTTACCAAACATTGCATTTCAGTCTTTGTGTGTGTGTGTGAGAGAGAGAGACAGACAGACAGACAGAGACAGAGAGACAGACAGACCATCCATCCCTACCAAACATTGTGTTTCAGTCTTTGTGTGTGTGTGTGAGAGAGACAGACAGAGACAGAGAGACAGACAGACCATCCATCCCTACCAAACATTGTGTTTCAGTCTTTGTGTGTGTGTGAGAGAGACAGACAGACAAAGAGACAGAGACAGACAGACAGAGACAGACAGACAGACCATCCATCCCTACCAAACATTGTGTTTCAGTCTTTGCACGTGTATATGTGTGTGTGTGTGAGAGAGAGAGAGAGACAGACAGACAGACAGAGGAGAGAAAGAGAGAGAGCCCAACCAAACATTGTGTTTCCAGTCTGTGGGGTGTGTGTGTCTCCAAGGTCTTCTCTGTGTTTGTCCTGGTTGTGTGTGTGTGTCCCCAGCCCTGTGTGTATGCCCACCAGTGTGTGCGTGTGTGTGTGTGTGTCCATGGCTGTGTGTGTCCCCAGCCCTGTGTGCGTGTCCAGCGGTGTGTGGGTGAGTCCATGACTGTGTGTATCCCTAGTCCTGTGCGTGTCCAGCTGTGTGTGTGTGTGTGTGTGTGTGTGTCCTGTGGAACTGTTAACACGTGGATATTATCCATTGCAGGGCAGTGCTGGAGCCATTCGGGATTTATGAAAACATCTGAGGCGAGTCATTTCAAAGTGCTGATTTGTTTTATAGTCAGTATTACATTTTATGACAGGTTCTTTTGCCAGCAGAACGAGTGTCTAAGGATCACGCACAGCACTGTGGGCAGACCCCGGGACCCGAGTAGCTCTTCCAATCTGAGATCCAGATCCCCATGGAGAACCCCTGACCCTCCCCCGAGGGAGCCCCAGAACTGAGGTTAGGCGATGTGTGCCCACGTACACGCCCACCCCCAAACGCCCAAGCCTCTTCCCTTTCCTGCTTGGTTTCTGCCTCCTGCCGACCGAAAGAAGGGACAGAGAGGTGTCTGGGTCACACTCGCGATGCTCAGGGCTTGCTCCCAGCTCTGTGTTCAGGAATCGCTCCTGGAGGGCTCAGGAACCATCTGTGGTGCCAGGGATGGACCATGGGTTGTCCGTGTGCAAGGCAAGAGCCCGCCCTACATGCTGAGCTAACGGCTCAGGTCACTTTGGAGGAATGCAAGGTGGGTGGAGGCCTTCTCACTGCCCAGTCTCCCCCAGACCCTGCTCTCTTCCCCCAGCGCCAAACCAGAAAGAAGCCCGTGGCATTGTGCAGAGTGGGAGTGAAATGCCACGGGGATTGGGGGAAGTGCCGCCCCTCTCCCCTGAGCTGGGATTTGTGGGTCCCCTCCTGCCGCGCCTTCCCTGAGATGGGAGATAGCACTAGAAGTTTCCAGGGAGTGGGGGGTTGTAATTTTTTACAGCAGCTGTTGTACATTTCCCTACCTAGTTATTAAACACGAAAGGGAGTAAATTAAAACGGCAAAGTAAAATGAAATAAAAGGCGTCTTTTTCTTTCGGTAAAGAGACAACACCTAATTAAGGAATATTTGAATCCCACAAAAATGCAGACACTCATGGGTGACATAAAAGTTCTCCTCTTAAACCAGGAACAAGCCCCAGAAAATTAGGGACAGGCCCAGAGGTAGTCCCTTAAAACAATAAAGTCCTTTCCTCGGAGACTTGGGGCTTGCTTCCCTTTCCTTCCACCCTCCTAGGGGGTGGGGGAGGATTAAACTCAAATAGCTCCTTTGAGTTCCAGGTTTCTGGTCTATGGCCAGCTCCTGGCCCTCTGCCCCCCCTGACCGCCTCCTTGCAGCCCAGCTGGGGGTGGGGATGTGGTTCCCTGCTGGCCTCCAGGCCTTCCTGCCCTAACTCCCCTCCCAGTCTACTTCTCTTCACCCCAATTCCATGTTGCTGGGGTTTTTCTTTGTTTTTTTTTTTTCTTTTTGGGTCACACCCAGAGATGCACAGGGGTTACTCCTGGTTCATGCACTCAGGAATTACTCCTGGCGGTGCTCGGGGGACCATATGGGATGCTGGGAATCGAACCCGGGTAAGCTGTGTGCAAGGCAAGCGGTCTCCCCGCTATGCTATTGCTCCAGCCCCACCTGGTTGTTGTTTTTAAACCCAACTTTCTCAAGTGGCCCCGTATCTGGTGTGATCTTTCTGAACCCCCAGCCCCAGCCACTGTCTTCCATCTCCCTGAGAGGTAGGCTCTTGGTTTCCCCACTAAATGCTTCCTTCAGGGTTTCCCCCACCCTGGGTCCCCAGTCCAAGCAGGGGACCCCCCCCCCACGGGGTGAAGACTCCTGCCCACACCTCTGAAGCAGAAGCTCACCTTTGACCTTTGCTGTGGGCTGTGGGCCGACTTCTCCCTCTGCTTAGAGCCGCCTTGTGCCCAGTGCCTTCCATCCAAGCCCCAGCCACGACTCTGGAGAGACCTCCTCATTCCCAGTGCTTCGCTGTCCCCACTGTTCTTGGGATCCATCTTGATTTGATTTGTTTTGGTTTGGGGGCCACACCCGACTGTGCTCAGGCTCACTCTTGGCTCTGTGCTCAGGGATCTCTCTTAGGGACCTCACAGGATCAGGGGACCTTAGGGGTATCAGGATGGAACCCGGGCAAGTGTCTTAGCCCCTACACTCTCACTCTCTCTCTCTTTCCCTCCCTCTCTCCCCCTCCTTTCCAACTCCCACAGTGTCCGGATTTCAGTTCTATCATTGGGGATGGAGCATGAGGTATTCTAAGCAGATATGGTTGCCATGTCTTGTATCGTTGACAAGCTGCACACTCTGAACCTGGGCCCCAGATTGCCTTTCTTTTCAGCTGGGTGATCTGGTGTCCTGTGGCTTGTTGTTTGCGCTCCCAGTATCACAGTGCAGAGTCTGAAGCCAGGGCATCTCAGATTGCTGCTGATCCGACTAAACTATAAAGGACACCTTTTCCTTTTTTTCCTTTCAAAACATAAGCAGAGGCTACACATACGAGGTCTAGGGCTGCATCCTGGGCGCCACGATCATTGAACAATAAATGAGTGTAGACTTTCAGGTCATCAAAGCAGATTGTGAAAGAAGCAGTGTCTCAGGACCACAGCAACAGAACAGCGGGAAAGGTATGTGCCTTGCATGTGGCTGAACTGGGTTCGATCCCCAGCACCCCATATCGTCCCCTGAACACTGCCCGGAGTGATTCCTGAGTGTGGAGCCAGGAATAAACCCTGAGCATCGTTGGGTGTGGCCCCAAAACAAAAGAATGCTTTAGGCCTGGAGAGACAGTAAGGGGGTACGGCCCTAGACTGACCTGGGTTCCATCCCTGGCATTGCTTAAGTTACCGAGCCCGGCCACAAGTGACCCTGAGCAATCCTACAGCTGCCTCTGCAAAGCAGTGCTAGAGCCCTGTACCTGCCTTGGAGGCAGACGAAAGAGGATTGTATTTGTTTACTTGTTTGTGCTTTTTTTAAAAAATTTTGTTCTTTTGGGGCCACATCCATGGTGTTTAGGACTTCCTCTTGACTCTGTGCTCGGGATCACTCCTGGTGGGCTCATGGGACGCCATATGAGGTGCCAGGCATCGAACTCAGGTTGGCCACATGCAAGTCAAACGCCCTACCCGCTCCAACTCCCTTCCCCCAATATTTTTTTTTCATGTTGTTTCATTCCTTTTATCTATGTGAAAACACACACGCTATTTCTGAGCAAAATGCCGGGTGGTATTTTTAGAACCACGATCCTGGGTACAAATATCTTCCATCTGTATTCTATCTCTAAAACTCAGCCTCGCACGTGTACCAGCTGATTTGAGTCACTCCCTCGTTCTCTGGGGGGTGCAGAGTTTATGATTCTTACAGCAGGGCTGAGAGCACAGTCTTCAAAGGTGAAACTCTGACGGTAAACAGTGAGATTCAGCCGAAGTCAAGGGAGAGAAGGGACAGGAGGCAGAGAGGGGTGCTATGACTTGGTCACCGGGTCCCTTAGAGTTTAAGACGCCTGACGATGGGTGGGTGACGATGGGTCGTTTCTTGCTCTCCTTCACACAAGACCCTTCTCTGCATTGGTGGGTGGACAGGAAGGGGCAGGTGTTGGCCTGGCCCTATTCTTGAGATGCTCTGGGTCAAGGTCATGCCCCCTGATTTGGTGATCATCAAAGAATCTTTCCCCCAAGACTCTCTTCATCTTTCCCACAGAAACTCTCCTTATCTCAATGTCAGACCTTCATCCCTTCCTGCCTCTGCTCCCGGGTGCTCATCCTCACGTCTTGGATGACAAGCAGTCAGACCAGCTGCATCTGGGGTACCTCTGTGCTTCAAGTGATACAACCCATTTTCGGGACTGGAATGATAGAACAATGGGGAGGACCTTTGCCTTGAATGCAGCCGACCTGGGTTCAATCCTTGGCATCCCATATGGTCCCCCGAGCACTTCCAGGAGGAACCCATGAGCATCACGAGGAGTGACCAAAAAAGCAAAAAACAAAACAAAACACAACCCATTTCCATCCCTAGCCAGGCGAAGGAGCACGTGCTCACATGGTCTCCCAGAACAGATGAGGAATCAGAAGTGCAGAAAGGTTCATTGCCGCCTGACCCCACACCTGGCTGTTTCATTCAGGGCGCCCCAGAGGGGGGCAGGTGAGACCCCTTCCCGCCCTCAGCCCTGGCAGCCGAAAACCTCTAGAACCTATCTGCTCCCATGCTCACGGCTGCTCTCCACATGCTCGGGCCAAGCCTCACCTATGAGTGATTCTATTCCTGGACAACTCATACTTCACACCACCCATATTCCAAGAGTAGCACACCACATTAGATTGGGTTTAAGGTAGGAAGCAACCAATCTTAGAGGAAAAAAATTTTTTTTACAAATATCTATTATCTATCTATCTATCTATCTATCTATAAGCACGCAGGCTCAACCTTTGACAACATGTTAGTGATCTCTTATAGAAAGGCTTAATGGCCCCTGGGTGAAATACAAGAATCTTCACGCTCTTTTCTCCAAGGAAACTTTTTTGTAGCATTTTTAACTGTTTTTTAGAACAAGCAATACCAAATAAATTATTTTGGCTCTGCATTGGGACAGGGGTTGGGGTTCAGGATGGAAACATCCGAAATACGGTGGTGGGAAGGTGTAATGATGGTGGGATAATGGTATTCGAATATTAAATGTCATCAAATATTGAGAACTAGTTTATAAAGTAAAAAAAAAAAATTTAAAAAGGTGCAGAGAGGTCAGAGAGGTTTGAGGTTCAATTGCCGGTTCAAGACCAAGCTGACCGGGTATGGGGACCCCTCTTATCCTAGCCCTGGGCTCCACGTTCCTCACCTTGCAGCCTTTTCCCCAGACTGTGGGTTAATTTCCTCCCCACCCGGGGCCTGCCCCTTGCTGCTCTGGCTGTGTCTTCTTGCTGCAGTGTGAGTCTTCTTCCACCCGGGCGAGATTCAGGACCCAGTGCTCCTCCTAGGAGACCTGAAGCCCCTTGAGAGCAGAGGCTGTCCATCAGCTCGTCAGCCAGCTGTAAACACCTCATGGAGTCGCAGAAGTAACACAGAGGTTCAGGAGTTTGCCTTGTGGTCCCCCAAACACCACAGAGGCTGAGCCCCGAGCACCGCTGGGTAGATCAAAACCCCAAAAGAAGACAAACCGCCATGTAGTACTTTTTACTAATGCGACTGTCCAGTGTACATTATTATTTTATTTGGGCCCACAGCAGTTGATACCAGGGGCTACTTTCAGCCTAATGCTCTGGGGTCCTTGTGGGATTAAGGAGTGAACCTGGTCTCCTGCATGCAAAGCAGTGGCCCCAATATGGGCATTTGGGGGTTAGGGGTCAGGGCACACCTGGGGGTGCTCAGGGCTTACTCCTGGTTCTGTACTCAGTGATCACGCTTGGCCATGCTCAGAGGACCTTACTCAGAGTCAGAGATCAAACCCAGGTGCACACTGGCCTCTCTCCCGCCCCACTATGTACATTTTTTTTCTTTTTGGGTCATACCCGGCAATGCACAGGAGTTACTTCTGGCTCTGCACTCAGGAATTACTCCTGGCGGTGTTCAGGGGACCCTATGGGATGCTAGGAATCGAACCCAGGTTGACCGCATGCAAGGCAAATGACCTACCCGCTGTGCCATCACTCCAGCCCCTGTACATTCTTGATACACATAGTTTTGGACTGGAGCTAAGTGAACTAGAAAACGTGCCCCAGGTGTGAAGAACCAGCTCTGGCCAGGCTCAGGCAGGCCCTAGCGCCTCAAGCCGATTTCTGTATTTCAGATACTTGAGTGAGAAGACTTGGCAGCTGAACAGAGGGAAGAGGGAAAGTATTAGGTGGTAACTTTGGAATATTGAAATCAGATGTGTTGGGGTCTGAGAGACAGTGCAGGGGGTAGGACACTTGTCTCACCTGTCACAGTCACAGTCACAGTCCTCCCGCTGTTCCTCGATTTACTCGAGCGGCCCAGTAACGTATCCATCGTGAGACTTGTTGTTACTGTGTTTGGCATATTGAATATGTCATGGGTAGCTTGCCGGGGCTCTCCAGGAGGGGTGGAGGAAACGAACCCGGTTCGGCCTGGCCAGCTGCGCACAAGGCAAAGGCCCTACCGCTGTGCTGTCGCTCCAGCCCTGTACTGTCTTGCCTATACCGGGGACAGAAGGGTCCTTGAGCCCTGCTGGGAGTGATCCCTGAGCCCAGAGCCAGGGCAGGAAGGCTCAGTGGGCTGAGCTCAGACCTTCCATGCAGGAGACTGTGGAAGGAAGAATTCCCTTAGGGCCCTACTCGATCGTGCCCCACCCCTGTACCTCTGGGAGCTACTGCATAAGGGTAGAGCACTGTTGCGTTTGACCCCCAAACAAGAGCCAAAGCCCAAACCCAAGGCAGTGTGCATGTATAAGCTATGGGAGGAGGGTGTCATGAGAAGGTGGCCTCAAGCCTTAGGTCTGTAAGATGCACTTCCACACCTCTGAAGCACAATTATTATTATTATTATTATTATTATTATTATTGGGTTTGGGGCCACACCCTGTGATGCTCGGGGGTGACTCCTGGGTCTGCTCACAGAAATTATTCTCCTGGCAATGCTTGGGGATGCTGGGGATCGAACTCGTGTCCCACTGTAGTATCTCTCCAACTCCCTAAAGCACATATTTTTTTTTGCTTTTTGGGCTACACCTAGTGATGCACAGGGATTCCTCCTGGCTCTGCACTCAGGAATTCCTCCTGGCGGTGCTCGGGGGACCCTATGGGATGCTGGGAATCGAACCTGGGTCGGCCGCGTGCAAGGCAAACGCCCTCCCCGCTGTGCTATTGCCGATGCACAATTTGAAAACTTGCAAGTGCAATACAGCCAGTGTGGCTGCAATGTTGGGATGCAGACGAGCTGGGTTATGGGTCTTGGGCGAGGATGAGGGAGCCAGGGAGTGAAAGGCGTTGGCACCCAGAGGCTGCCCAGAGTGCTGGCATCATAAGATGGGACCCATTGGCAGGGGGTGAGACCTGGGACAGGGGTCACGGTGGTTTGGAAGCCCAGAGCTGCCTTCCCTCTCGCCGTCCTGCAAAGTGCTGAGGTGAGATCTCATCTCAGACTTCCGTTGTTTGTTTGGGGGCCATATCTGGTGGAGCTCGGGGCTCCCTTCTGGCTCTGTGCTCAGGGATCACTCCTGGCGGGGCTCAGAGGATCCGGTACAGGTGCTGGGGATGAACCCAGAGTAGGTTCGAGTGCAAGGCCTCCCCACTGCACAATCTCCCCAGCCCGTTTCTTTTTTTTTTTCTTTTTTTATTAGTGAAAAACCATGAGGTACAGTTATAGGCTTACAAATTTTGTGCTTGGGTTTCAGTTATAAAATGATCAAGTGCCCATCAGCCTGTTTCTTTCTTTCTTTCTTTCTTTCTTTCTTTCTTTCTTTCTTTCTTTATTTCTTTCTTTTTTTGCTTTTTGGGTCACACCCGATGATGCACAGGGGTTACTCCTGGCTCGTGCACTCAGGAATTGCTCCTGGCGGTGCTCGGGGGACCCTATGGGATGCTGGGAATCAAACCCGGGTCGGCTGTGTGCAAGGCAAACACCCTATCTGCTGTGCTATCGCTCCAGCCCCCCCAGCCCGTTTCTTTCTGCAAAGACTCTCACCATCCCTGAAAAATGTGGTGAGGCCATGGTCCCTGGAACCCCCCCCAATACCACTTCCTCCTTCGACCTGCCACTGGCCACATACACTATGTACCCCCCCCCCCCACTCTCCCCTCGTAGGTAAGAGGCATATGGTGTTTGTTTGGGCGCGGGCTAGTTTTCTATGAATAGCAGAGCGCTGTGAACAGACAGGCCGCGATGATACCACTTCAGCTGACAGTACAATATGTGCCTTGACACGGTGTGAAAAGCTCCCCTCCCCCAGTCCAGCCTCGGGGACTTGAGAGTGGCCCCCGTGCTTTCCCAGGCTCATGCCTGGCTTTTTTCCCTCTGAAACTGGACAGCAAAGGGACTTTCTGAACCGTGCTGGGCCTGGAGCTCTGAGACCTGCCCCCCCCCGCCACCCTCCCCTCACCCAGGTTTGCCTCCCTGCCCCTTGGTGCTTCTTGGGTGCAGGATGCTTTCTCTTCCTGCATCATCATCATCATCATTATTTATTTTTATTTGGGGACCACATGCAGTGTTGTTCAGGGCTTATTCCTGACTCTGGGCTCAAGGATCACTCTTGTTTTTTTGGGGGGGTGGGTCACACCCAGCGATGCACAGGGGATACTCCTGACTCTGCACTCAGGAATTTCTCCTGGTGGTGCTCGGGGGACATATGGGATGCTGGGAATCAAACCTGGGTTGGCCTTGTGCAAGGCAAATGCCCTCTGCACTGTGCTATCACTCCAGCCCCTCAAGGATCACTCTTGGAGGACCCTACACGATGCCAGGGATTGAACCCAGGCTGATTTCTTAACCCCTGCAGTCCCTCCCTGGCCCTGGGGGACAGGTTCTTCACAATGTTCTACAATGGATAGGAGAACTTGTATGCAGAGATGTGGTTTACAACTTCCTTGTGGCGTCTAAGGGAGTGGGGAGGGGGGCCCTTGGGATGAGGTTTTGCAGCTCTGCCTGGATTCCGTGTTGGGTGACTCAGGGGTCCTGGTTTGGTTTCACAGAATGACCCATCCAACCCTCACTGTTGCACTGTGCCGACATGGAGTTTGTGGGAAGAATGTGGGATGAGGTGGATTCCTGGTACCTGTCTCTAAGGACAAATGCAAAGCACAGTGGTTTGGAGCGAGAGCAGAGGCTTAGTGGACTGGCACTCATGCCAGTGTGCAGGAGGCCCAGACTCGAAGCCCAGCACTGCTGATGGTGCCCTGAGCACTGCCAGGTGTGGCACAAAAATATTAAGTCCCAGGGGGCTGGTGCGATAACACAGCGGATAGGGCGTCTGTCTTGCACGTGGCTGACCTGTGTTCGATTCCCAGCATCCCATAGGGTCCCCCGGGCAGCGCCAGGACTAATTCCTGAGTGCAGAGCCAGGCGTAAGCCCCAAGCATTGCCGGGTGTGACTCAAAAAAAGCCAAAAAGAAAAAAAAGAATGTCCATCTGGCCCCACCCAATAAGAAGGCCACTCATTCACCTGGAAAGCAGGGAAAGGTGGCCAGGGGGAGCGTCTGTGCAGAGCCGGGATGGGGCTGGCCCACGTGTGGGGTGGGTCCCAGGAAGTTGGACGCCAGGGTCTGTGTTCTGGGCTGGGGCCGAGACCTGGGCAGTCCAGGGGTCCAACATCTGCTTCAGAACAGCGGCCGCCACTGGGCAAAGGTCCCATGTGGGTCTGGGTTCCTTCATGACTTCTCCTGGGCCACTCGCCCCTGGGTGCTCACTGCACACCTCATCCCCACTCACCTGTTTCTATTCACATTCCAATGCTCACCCATCACCCCGATTTTCCCCCGCACCTCGGTTCCTCTCACAGCCCAGCTCCCCTGCCTGATTCTCACCCCACCCCGATTCCCACCTGCACCCTAATTCCCACCCACATCACAGTTCCCATCCATACCCCAATTTCTCCCACACCCCAATGTCCCTTATGCCTGATCCCACCCTCATCCCAGTTTCCACCACATCCAGATCCCATGTGTATCTTTTTTTTTCTGGTTTTTTTTTTTTTTTTTTTTTTTTGCTTTTTGAGCCACACCCAGCAATGCTCAGGGGTTACACCTGGCTCTGCACTCAGGAATTACTCCTGACGGTGCTTGGGGGACCCTATGGGATGCTGGGGCTCAAACCCGGGTCAGGCATCACAGATCACACAGATCATCCTGTTATTCGTCGATTGCCTCGAGCAGGCCCCAGTAACGTCTCCTTCATCCTAGCCCTGAGATTATATTCAAGGCTGTTTAGGAGAATGAGACCCATCATTGTTACTGGTATTTGGCATATTGGGTACGACACAGGGAGTTTGCCAGACTCTGCCATGTGGGCAGGTTACATTCGGTAGCCTGCCAGTTTGTCAAAGTAGGAATGAGATGTCATAATAAGATGTCGCGCGGCCGCAAGTGCGGCCGAACGGTTCCGGGATCTGGTTTTTATAGTCTCTGAGTCAAGGCAAATGCCCTCCCTGCTGGATTATCTCTCCAGCCCCCCACATCTATCTTGATTCCCACCCACACCCCTATTCTACTCACACCCCAGTTCCCTCCCACTCCCAATTCCCATCTGCACCTCAACTCCCAGATACACCTGATTCCCACCCACACCCCGATTCCCACCTGCACTCTGATTCCTCCTGACACCAGGACCCCTTCCTCCCATTCCCCTTCTTCCTCTCCATCCTGAGTCCCCCCATCTCTCCATCCCAGCTCTTCTGAGTCCTCCCTCTCACTCTCTCTCTCTCTCTGTATTTCTTATTTTGCTTTGTGGTCCCAGAGTGTTCAAACTCAGGGCCTTGGGTCAGAGAGAATTGGGTGCTTGCCTTGCATGCAACTGACACGGCCCAGCATCCCATAGGGTCCCCTGAGCACAGACAGGAGTAATTCCTGAGCGCAGAGCAGCACTGGGTGTGAGCCAAATCCCAAAACCCAAAACCCAAACCAAAGCCAAGCCAGGGCTTGACACAGGCAGGCTGTGCCCCGCCCCTGAGCTGTATTCTCAAACCCCTCACCACAGTTTTTTTTTTTTTGTAACTCCAAACAGTAGCTCATTTCAAAAAGAAGCTTGTAAAAATGACAGCTAGGGATTCTCAAGCACTTCCCCAAACACTTTCCTCCTCTCTAAAACAGGCAGAGAAGTGCTGTGACTGCCTTCCTGGCGGGTTTACCAAGGATTAATCAGGGATTATGTCCTTAAGTGAAGCGATCCCAAGTTCCTCTGGTTGTCAGTTTCATTAGGCAAGAAGCAGCTCATCTGGGGGAAGTGGCAGCAGCTCAGACGGCATCGCTGCCAAGCAAACTGGAAATTTCTAGGCAGAAGCAGTTAGAATTGGGCCAGGGAGACGGCACAGCACACTGAGCGGATGCTGCATGCAGAAAGCCCGGGTTTGGTCCCCAGAACCACCTCCAAGTACAGAGCCAGGAGTAATCCCTGGTACTGCTGAGTGTGGACAAGGGAGGGAGGGAAGGAGGGAGGGAGGAAGAAAAGAAGGAAGGAAAGGAGGGAGCAACAAACAATAGTACAGCAGGTAGGAAATTTACCTTGCATGTGGCAGAACTGGGTTTGATCCCAGACTCCCTGTATGGTCTCCTGAGACCTGCCAGGAAAGATCCCTTGAGTTTAGAGCCAGGAGTAAGCCCGGAGCATCACTGAGTGTGACCCAAAAAAGAAAAAGAAGAGTGTGCTGGGGCAGGGCCGGGGGAGGGGGAAGGAAGGAGAGAAGGAGGGAAGAAAGCAAGCAGAAGCAAGAGAATTCTTGGTGGCAGGTCTAAAAAATTAGAGGGGCTGGAGCGTTAATAGCACAGTGAGGAGGGTATTTGCCTCGAATGCAGCCAACAGGGTTCGATTCCCACCATTCCATACGGTCCCCTGAGCACCACCAGGAGTAATTCCTGAGTGCCCAGCCAGGAGTAACCCCTGTGCTTCACTGGCTGTGACTCAAAAAGCAAAAAGCAAAAAAAAAAATCACTTAGGGAGTAGGAACAGGTTTTCAGATACCCGGGTACATTAGAGATCCACATGTTTCTTTTCTTTCTTTCTTTTTTAGTTTTTGGGTCCCAACCAGCTGTGGTCAGGGCTTCCTTCTGGCTCTGCACTCAGGAATCACTCCTGGAGGGCTTCAGGGGACCATAGGTGGCGTTGGGATGGAGCCTGCCTCGCCCAGGCACGGTGAGTGCCCTCCCTGCTGTCCCACTGCTTTGGCCAAACATCCATGCTCTTTTTTTTTTTTTTAACATCCATATTCTTGACCTCTTAACATCCATACTTTTTTTTTTTTGGACAGCCATAGTCTTGACCTCTGGTTTCTTATTCCAACTGGTATGCTTGTTTAGTAACTATGTTACTTATTTAGGACACGTGTACTTATAGTTTCTTTCAGGGTCTGGAAGCAATTTCTTTCCTCTGTGAAGTGATTTTGTTGTTGTTGTTGTTGTTGTTTGGGGGTCACCCCTGGTAATGCTCAGGGTGTACTCCTGGCTCTGCACACAGGAATCACCCCTGGCAGTATTGGGGGGATCATATGGGATGCCAGGGATCGAACCCAGGTCAGCTGCATGCAAGGAAAGGGCCCTACACAGTGCAGTATCACTTTGGCCCTGAAGTGATTCATTTTTGAGATGCTGGATTGACCAGAGGGTTCTGGGTCAGGAAGGAAGAAGCCTTTAAAGATCTAGAAGCCCTGGTTGATACTGGAGCTGTGTGCCTGGCTGGCTAGTAAAAGGGAGAGTTTCATTCCCTAATAACAATGTGATATGGCTAGAAGAATATTAAAAGATTTGCTGCTCAAGGTGTGTGTGTGTGTGTGTGTGTGTGTGTGTTTGGAGGGGTGATGGCTCTAGGACTGG
Organism: Sorex fumeus; assembly: GCF_029834395.1. Classification (NCBI taxonomy): domain Eukaryota; kingdom Metazoa; phylum Chordata; class Mammalia; order Eulipotyphla; family Soricidae; genus Sorex; species Sorex fumeus. The sequence continues at coordinate 29,783,708 of NW_026606065.1, forward strand.
AGAGTAGATGCATGCGCAGGAGATCCCAGTTCCACCCCTGGTGCTGCCTGGTCCCCCAGAACCACCAGGAGTAGCCCCTGAGCTGCAAGCTATGTCCCTCCTCCTAAAACAAACCCAAAAAGGCCCTCCCGTTGTTCATCGATTTGCTCGAGCTGGCCCAGTAACGTCTCCATTGGAGACTTTGTTGTTACTGTGTCTGGCATATCGAATACATCACGGGTGGCTTGCCAGGCTCTGCCGTGCGGGCGAGATACTCTCGGTAGCTTGCCGGGTTCTCCGAGAGGGGCAGAGGAATCGAACTCGGGTCGGCCATGTTGGCTGCGTGCAAGGCAAACGCCCTACCGCTGTGCAAAAAAAAAAAAAAATAGATTATTGAGACTTTCGGGTTTTTTTTTTTTTGTCTCTCTTTTGGGTCACACCCAGCGATGCTAGGGGTTACTCCTGACTCCACACTCAGAAATTATTCCTGGTCGTGCGCGGGGGACCATATAGTATGCCGTGGTTCGAACCCGGGTCAGCATGTCCAAGGCAAAAGCAGTACTCACTGTCCTATTGCTATTGAAACTTTTGAAAAGGATAGATAAAATGCAACAAACAATGGCCATTTTGTGGAAGTCATTTCTATAAAACTTGTATAATCAGGGAGAGTGAGATGGTACAGCAGAGAGGGCACTTGCCCTGCATGCAGCTGATCCCAGTTCAATCTTCCATTCCCCGTATGGTCCCTCGGTTCAGCCGGGAGTAAGCCCTGAGCACAGAGCCAGGAGAAAGCCCTGAGCACTACTGAGTATGGCCCTCAAACAAAACCAAGAAGAAAAAGCATTGGACTCCTCCGTTCTGAGGGAATGGCAGACCTCCTCTGGTGGCTACCAGGGAGCCATTGACGGGAAAGTGATAGCTGGGCTGAGCTTCAGGTAATGGGAGGGTTCCCGGGTAGGAGAGGCTTCAGCTGGGGAGGCACCTGCCTTACTTGTGGCCAATCCTGTTGGGATCCCTGGCACAGCAGATGGTTTGAGCAGCACCGATGGTTACTCCGAAGGGAGAACAAGAAAACCCCTGAGCACTACCAGGTGTGCTCCCTGCAACTCCCGCAAAGATAATGAGTGATGAGAGACCCCCCTGTGGTGTGGTGGAACAAGAGGATGTTGTGTGTTGGGAAGAACGCCTGCTTCTCTGCCAGTCAAGAGCGGGGGGGGGGGGGATTTGGCTGTCCTGTTTTCTTTTTGCTTTTTTGGGGTCACACTCTCGATGCTCAGAGGTTACTCCTAGCTCTGCACTCAGGAATTACTTCTGGCGGTGCTTGGGAGACCATATGGGATGCCAGGGATTGAACCCAGGTTGCCCGCAAGCAAGGCAAATGCTGTATCTGCTGTGCTGTCACTCCAGCCCTGCTGTCCTGTTCTTCACGTCTGAGTTTGAACTTGATGCCTTGTGGGTTCTTTGTCCAGTGCTAAAGTTTTCCATGCTGCAGGACTGTGCTTTTCTGAAACATCGGGAAGGGGGCTGGGATAAGAAATGGGCCCTGAATCACCTAGACGCACGGGTGAGAAAGAGTGAATGCAGAAGGGGCCACTGGTCTGGGGTGAGCAAAGGGAATTGCTTGGGAAATAGCCAGTGGGTCCGATTCACCCTGTGGCTCTAGAGGTGAATTCCAATGTCAGGGTTCCCGGGAACATTTGCAGGGAGGAGAGAAGCCTGCCGTGTACCCGTTTCTTTCCTAGCACAAACATGGCAACTTCGAGTACCACCGGTGGCTCACATTTGAATGTGGTTGAATTACGTGTTAAGGCGCTGGAAGTGAGGGAAAGAAGCAGAATGCAAAGACAGAGGGTGGGTGAACGCAAAGGGCTGGGGTCCTGACCCCCACTGCCCAACCGTGGTTACCTACTGTGGTAGGAAAGGTAGGGGAGGAAAGGCTGCTGTCCCTGCAGTGGGCAACTTGTGGTCAGAGATGAGAAGCTGAGAAATACCAGCCACTTCTGGCTGTGCGTGATCCCCTGGGGCCAAGGCATCTGTCCATCTCCCTGGGGATTGGGGAAACTGGGGTTTAATGAACATTAGTCCTGCACAGAGACAAGAAGGACTTTGTGGAGCATTGAGGGCGTCCAGTGAGAGCTGGGGGGTGCTCTCTCTAGAGAGATCGCAGATGTACCATCACACAAAGCTGTGCCGGTGATTTCAAAGAGCGTGTTGAGAAACTCAAGTCTGCTCCTGGCTCCCAGGATTCCCTGCAGCTGCTTCGTTCAGCAAAGGGCGTTGCTACGGAAGTGAAGATAGAGCCATGTGGATACACTGAGCTACTCAAAGAAATAAAAATTCTCTACGGGTCAAAAATCAAAAAACTAGAATTCCAGACTCCTGATGTTCTCAAAGTTCTGGCTTTGGAGGACCCCCAAGGCACAGCCAGGAACAACAACAGCAAAATCCTGGTCAGAGGATTAGATGCAGGCATGTGAGCACTTCCGGGCTGTCCTGGGTGGGCGGGGGGGCTTCACAAAGATGGGCCAGCTCCCAATAATTGGTTATCCTGTGAATGGATCAGCAGCACCCTTCAGAACCGTCCCTTCCAGATGTTTTTATAGGGGATGCCTTCTCGATGCTCCCCCAAATGTGTGCAGAATGGAGAGACAGGGTCTTGCTTTTGCCTCGGCTTCCAAGTTTGACAGGTGCTATTGGGGCACGAATCTCCCCGATGGCTCTGTCACTTGGTTTATTGTTGTACCCACTTCTGAGACTCCACAACACCCCCAGGAAGCCTCATAGCCCCTAAGGTGCTGCCGTGACAGGTACTCAAAACAGAACATCCACCACCAGCTTGCAGAAGACTCCGGGGCCAGCCCGGGGTGGGGCCTGGTGTTACCTAGAGTAACACCAGACGACTTCTGTTTCGTTTACCCTCGGGTCTCAGTCACAGAGTGGGATTGGGGGGAAGTTGTCTCCCTGCAAAATACAGCCTGGAGGGGAATGTTGCCAGTGTCGTGCTCCGGCGAGTTAATATGCATCTAAACAGTTTTCGGAACAGATTATTTACCGACGGGAACAGAATGCCTTGGCACGGGCTGTCTGGGAGAGCTGTTCCCCGGTTCCAGCTCCTTCCAGATTTCAAACGAATGTCCACGCCCGCCTCCCTCTAGGAGGTCCACTCAAAGTCTTCCCTCCGGCAAGACGTGGGCGAGAGCTGGGAATCGAGGGGATTTTGTTGCCCTCTGCTGCCTACGGGAAGAAAGAGCTAGAACCCTCGAAAAATGGGAGGAAGTCAGTGCACACCGAGAAAGATTTCGAGGGAAGAAGGGCAAAGGGAGAAGAGGGCTGAAGAGGATCTTGCTGATGAAGGTGGAGACCCCTTCACCAGCAGGGAACACAGATGCCACCAGGACTAACTGCCTACTTCCAGGAACCTCTGTGATCCCCTGTGAGTAGAGAAGGGGCAAGGAGAGATGGGGGCTTGACTCTCTCTTTGCGGGAGGAAATGGGGGAGAGTTGGTGGTCAAGCATAGTGTTACGTTTCACGTTTGGCACCAGACAGGAGGGGTTTTATGTTGCTGTTATTTTTGGATTATACCCTTCCTATCACTGAGCGATAGCACAGTGGGTAGGGCGTCTGCCTTGCACGCAGCCAACATGGCCGACCCGAGTTCGATTCCTCCGCCCCTCTCGGAGAGCCCAGCAAGCTACCGAGAGTATCTCGCCCGCACGGCAGGGTCTGGCAAGCTCCCCGTGACGTATTCGATATGCCAGACACAGTAACAACAAAGTCTCCAATGGAGACGTTACTGGGCCAGCTCGAGCAAATCGATGATCAACGGGAGGGCCTTTACTTTACTTACTTTACCCTTCCATGCTCAGGGGTTACTCCTGGCTCTGTACTCAGCACTTAATCCTGGCTGTGCTCAGGGGACCATATGGGATGCTGGGGATCAAACCCAGGTAAGGCTGCATGCAAGGCAGATGCCCTCCCCGCTGTGCTATCACTCAGGACCCACATGGGGCCTGGGTTGGGGTGGGGGGATGTTGGGGGAAATCCCTTATCTCTATGGAAACTTCTCAGTGATAATGTGTTGTTACAAGCGCTATAGAGATAACAAAAGGCCTTCACTTCTGGTAACAAAGACCATTTGGGACTGCCTCCCGGGAGCCCCCTAAGAACAGGAAGACTGGCAGATGGTAGACCCAGGGGTGGGGGGGGGGAGAGAAAGAAAGCAAAGGGGGAAGGGAATGAGAATGAATGAACTCCTAGTAGCCAGGGTTCCAAGGGACTGGATGGAGGTGATGGTAACAGCATCCAGATCCCCGGAACTCCTCCTTTCTACTTTGCCTCATGTCCGACTTCACCCTTTCTCTAGCTTGCTTGAATGATCAGAGTCCATGCAGTCTTGAACCACTACCAAATGCATCTATTATGTTGCTGACCGTGGGTAGCTTGACGACAGTTAGATGTGCTGTTTCCCAGCCCCAAGCTGGAAATTCAGTAGAATATTGCTTCCAGGTTTGGGTTGGGGGTGCACACCTGGCTCAGGGCTTCCTCCTGCTCCTTCCTTGGGCGAGCTCAGGTTGGCCATGTGCAAGCTTACCTTAATTCTCTCTCTCTCTCTCTCTCTCTCTCTCTCTCTCTCTCTCTCTCTCTCTCTCTCTCTCTCTCTCTCTGACCCAGTAAGACAGTGGTATCAATTATCAAGAAAATAAAGAGGTGTTGGTTATGGGGGGAAATGGCCGAAAAAAAATCAGTGGAAGACTAGGGCAAAAAATGTGGGCCACCTTTGATCAGAGGCATGGAGAGGGGATGCATGTCCATCTTTGGCCAAGAATAGAGGCCACCAGCCATCAGGACAGCGACACTTGGGTACCTGGAAGGAGACAAAGGGGGCAGGTGACTTGGGGAGAAGGGAGTGAGAGGGTGTAGATTCCTTTTGTAGATCCTCTTCAGAATTCTCCTTCAAATGTCAGGAGAGATGGGGCTTGTGCCCAGTCAGCTAGAACCGCAGGGCGCAGGGCCAGGGAGGTTAATGGGAGGTCTTGGCACCCGCCCACCCCAGACCTGAGGCTGCAGAGGGGGATTCAGCACCCGGAGCTATTGGAGGCTTTCACTTGGAGAGATCTTGCCTGGGCAGGGCCAAGAGAAAGGGAAAACAGCTCGCTCCTTTCCTTCAACTTTGAAAGAAACTTCCTTCAGGGCCCATTAGAGTTGTAGATAGGTGAGAAGTGGAGAGGGAGAAAAGAAAGACAAGGAATGTTTCGGAGAGAAAGTTAATTCCTGGATTTGTAAATCATTTCAATGTGCTTAATCCTTATGCAGTGGGGATGGCAGTTAGCATGACAATGTAAGCGTGACCCAGAACTCTTCCTTGGGAGAGAAGGTCTACAGGGCGGGCGGGGCAGAACTTCCTGTTTTGCCCCCCAGACACTCTCCCGCCCCCTCCAGCTGGGGAGAAACGCTGAGATAATGCATATGAATACATGGCCTTAGCCCCAGCGGCCAAGGGACCAAAGGACACTCAACCCTCCTTGGATGTGTCCCATGTGCAATGCCTGCGATGTATGTATGTTGTATGTAGGGCATGTGTGCTATGTGTGTGTGTGTGAGAGAGAGAGAGAGAGAGAGAGAGAGAGAGAGAGAGAGAGAGAGAGAAAGAGAGAGATCTCACCAGTCTTCCCTGGTGCCTTCAAACTTGGGATCTTTGAATTTCTCTGTGTCCCCTGTCCTGATACCCCAAACCCAGCAGTGACCCCCGTTTGCTCTTCTCTAACCCTGGCTTTGCGGGGAACTTTTGCAAACTTTCCTCAAGAAAGATGTGGTGGCTGTCATTGCGTGTGACCTTTGGTCCTTTGGGCTTCCTTCTGTAAAAATCTGAGCAAGGCAGGCTTCTCTGGACCAGCCATTGGGTTGAACCTTTCCCCTCCCACCTTCCCCCCACCCCACACACACCTTCCTTTGTAAATCAGAGCTACTCTGTATTACCCAAGCAACAAAATGATTTACAAAAGGAAAGAGAGGCCCAATCTATTCTAAGGGTGGGAGGCAATAAATAGGATTTATGGGGACCCTGTCCGAGGAGGACCTGGGCAGAGCGGGGCTGGGAGTGGACAGACGGAAAACAGGGTCCTCTGGAGGTTCTCAGTCTAAGGGTGCTTCTTTGGAGGGAGGAAAAAATAATCTTAGGGTCGGGGGGTGGGAGGGATGCTGGGATCAGTGGTGGTAGAAAATGGGCACTGGTGGAGGGATGGGTACTTGAACATTGTATAATTGAAACCCAAGCACAAAAATTTGTAAGTCTACAACTGTACCTCATGGTGTTTCACTAATAAAAATTTTAAAAAAAGAATCTTACGGTGTTTTTTGGTTTGGGTTTTTTTTTTTTTTTTTTGCGCGGGGTGTGAGGTGGAGAGGGCAGGGTTGGTTCTAACTTTGCGTTTTTTAAATGAAGTTGAAACCTTGGCAATGCTGCTGGTTCTCAGGACTGGCCACAGGAAACTTCAAGGGAGGCATGCTGGGGATGTCCTGGCCAGGGCCCCCCGGGAGGACTGGTTTGATGGAAACCCCTCTGCATCTTCTCCTTCCTGGCCACTCCCCTGTCCAGGAATAAAGCCCCCAGCACAGAGAGCTGAGCTGTTGTCATCTCCTGCTGCAGGGCCCCTTCGACCTGCCTGGGCCTTGCGGGACACTTAGGGGTCAGACTGTGAGGTTGGTGGGGGTGGGGGTGTGGGGCTGATGGATGGGTGGTGAGGCTGGTCACAGGGACAGCCGCACCGGAGGGCAAGCTTGCACTGGCTGACCTTTCTCTTTCACCCCTTCCAGGTTTCCCTTGCAGCCATGGCTACAAATGGGCTCTTAGTTCAGCAAAATGGTGGAGGCTAGTGTGTGTGTGTGTGGGGGAAGCCCGGTGATGAAGGTTTTAATCAAAAAAATTAAATGTTATGTTCCATTCAGTTTGTGCTCCTCCGTGAGGACCTGCTTCTCACGCGGGCACCTTCAGCCTCCGGCTCTGAGCAAAGGGAGTTTCCATTTCTGTGGCGCCTACACGCTAGGAAGCTGCTGGAGAGATCCTTCTGGAAATTGCCCGGGATATTTATTTGGTGCAATTACCAGCAGCCACAGTATTCCCCCCCTCCCCACCTCCACAAATCTGCTTTTAATGGAGGCTCTAAAGTGAAGAGTCCACCCCCCCCAGGGCAGCTCCCCCCACCCCAGGCTGCTTCTCCGCCCCCTTTTTTGTTCTGCCCGGTCAACGCAGGGCCTGGTGGTCATCAGTCTTGTGTGGGGGCACTGGCAGCGTCTCTCCATGAAGGGGCTGGATTTGGGGCCAACAGGGGCAGGCCCTGCGGGCAGAGGCCAGTGTGGGCTCAGGAGGGTCAGGTCGAGCCAAGGAGCACCAGGGCAGGGAAGGGGTGGCAAGTGAGTAAGGATGTTTTAAAGCTCTGGGATGTTGGGGGCTATCAGCTGGTGAGCCACCTGGTGAGCAGGCCGTGGGCAAGACAGAGGGAGGAGGCAGAATCTGAAGGACAGAGTTCAAAAGGGGATGGAGAACTCAATGCCTCTTTTGCAAACCACAACACCCAAAAGGAGAGCGAGAACAAAAGGGAATGCCCGGCCACAGAGGCAGGGTGGGGTGGGGAGGAGATGGGGGGCTGGGAGGGATACTGAGATCCGTGGTGGTGGAAAATGGGCACTGGTAAAGGGATGGGTATTTGATCGTTGTATAGCTGAAACCCAAGCACAAAAATCTCTAAGTCTACAACTGTACCTCATGGTGTTTCACGAATAAAAATTAAATTTTTTAAAAAAGGGGGAGGGATGGAGAGTCAGGGAATGGAACAGAATCAGAGGGAGGAGGCAGAGTCAGAGGGAGAGGTAAAGTACGGGAGGAAGGCAGAGTTAAACCCAGTAAGGAGAGTGCGGGGAGGAGGAAGAGAATGAGAGAGGAGGCAGAGTCTTGAGGGGGAAGGTAGACTAGAAGGTGGAGACAAAATTAGAGGAGGGAGGCAGAGTTTGAGGAAGGAGACAGCTAACGAGGGGAACTGGAATCAGTGGAGGAGACAAAGTCAGAGGGAGGAGGCAGTCAGGCTGGGGTGAGGCCTTTCGGGGATGCGTCCATCCGCGCACCTGAGGAGATGCAGACACTCAGTTTCTCTATAAAGAGATTGGAAGCTGAGGGGCAACCAGGCCCCTCCCTGGGGAACCAGGGGGAGGCCGCCCCCTCTAGTCATTGCTTGTGGGGGAGGTCTGTATGGGTTCCCCTGTGGTCCATGGGTGCGGCTCATAGTTGGGGCACAGCTGTGACTGGTATGATTTGGGGACCTGTGCTGTTGTATTTCTCTGTCTCCATCACTAGAGTGTCCTGCACTGGGACACTCACTCTAGTGGGAACTGAACTGTGGATGTCTGCATCCCCGGCACCTGACCCATGATTCTTTATTCCCTTATGGTCCCCCGAGCACCGCCAGGAGTAATTCCTGAGTGCAGAGCCAGGAGTAACCCCTGAGCATCACTCGGTGTGGCCCAAAACACAAAACAGAACATTTTAAGGCCAGAGAAGTATAGTAAAGCACTTGCTTGCATGCAGCTGACTGTGGTTCGATGCCTGGCACCCCATAATCTGAGCAATGCTGGGTGTTGCTCCCAACCAAAACAGACCAAAATAAGAAAATTTCTGGCGCTGGAGTGATGACCCGGGTTCGATTCCCAGCATTTCATATGGTCCTCCGAGCACTGCCAAGAGTAATTCCTGAGAATATGAACCAGGTGTGACCCAAAAAGCAACAAGAAAAAAAAAAAAAAGAAAAGAAAGTTTCTTTCTGGTGCCCATTCTTGGCATTTGGCAGGGAGTTTGCCCTGAGTAAATGTCAGATGACTGAACGAACACCAGATTTCTCCTGGAAGTACACAGGAGACCGGATGTGTTTCCGGGGATCAAACAGGGGTTGGCTACGTGCAAAGTGAGTCCCCTCCTCTCTGTACCATTGCTTGGGCCCCAATCACTTTTTAGCCCAGTTCTCTTCCCGTGACATTGCTTCCCTGCAGCGTCAGCTGAGGCCTGAGCAGGGGCTGAGTGCCATCTCCTCCCGTGTGGCAGGAACTTCCCGCTCTGTCCCTGGAAATGCAGCACAAGGCAGGCCTGGGGATTCTCTGCAGAACTGGCTCGTGCACAGGGCTCTGTGGCAAATGGTTGGGGCGCCCCCTGCCCCGACTCTCCCAGGTCCAGGTGTGTAAACACAGCCCCCGGACCCTCAGCCCTGGAGGGAGAAATTCTGCCACCCTTGGACGTGCTTTAGAGTCTTCTCTGCCACCCAGGCTGAGGTCGAAAGTTCCTCGCCTGCTGCCCAGACCTTGAGGTGCTGGGGACTGAGCTCAGGCCTCCCAGAACGTACTCCAACCCTGTCTTCTGGATGCTTCAACAATGGTTTTTAATTTGGGGGAATCAGCTGGGGTAGGGCCATACCCAGCACTGCTCAGGGACTGGTCCTGGCCCTGTGTTAAGGAGTGACCCTTCACAGTACTCAAGGGATTGTGTGATGGGGCTTGATCCAGAGGCGCACGCAAGACAAATGAGTTTTCCAATGTGCTATCCCTCTGGCACCTACTTCATGGTTATTTATTTTTGTTCGGGGGTCACATCAGGTCCCCTGTGTGCAGTGCTCAGTGGGTTGCAGCTGGAAGAGCCTTGGTGATTTTTAGGGGAGACCGGGGTGGAGGTGGGCTCAGGCAAAGCATGTGTGCTCCTTCCAAGCTCTCCCTGGCCCTTTGGGCAGGAGTGATAGCACAGCAGGTAGGGCATTTTCCTTGCACGCAGTCGATCTGGGGTTCAATTCCCAGCATCCCGTTTGGTCCTCCGAGCACCGTTAGGAGTCATTCCTGAGTGCATGAGCCAGGAGTGACCCTTGTGCATTGCCGGGTGTGACCCAAAAAGCAAAAAAAGAAAGCTCTCTCTGGCCCTAAGCTCAAGTGTTTTTGTCTTCTTCTGTGTGTGTCTATGGAGTTGGGCAGGGCATCCTTAGCAGTACCGTGGGCAAACTTTTTGGCTCTGAGCTTGGGGATCACCCCTCTTGGGGTTGGGGGGAGCATATCGGGTGCTGGGATCAAACCCAGGTCAGCCACGTGCAAGGCAAGCACCTTACCCACTGTTCTATCTGTCGGGTCCCTTCATTTGATTCATCTTTAGCGGAAACGTTGGAAATATAAAACTGGGGGGAAAGAAAGAAGATCAGGTTTGGGGCTGGAGCAATAGCACAGCGGGTAGGGCGTTTGCCTTGCATGCGGCCCACCTGGGTTCAATTCCCAGCATCCCATAGGGTTCTCTGAGCACCGCCAGGGGTGATTCCTGAGTGCAAAGCCAGGAGTAACCCCTGAGCATCACTGGGTGTGACCCAAAAAAGCCAAAAAAAAAAAAGATCAGGTTTAGTCTGATCATCCAAACCAGCGGAAGGGCTGCAGGGGGCCTGCCTGGAGTAACTCCAGAGCGGAAACTGCCGGCTCTGTGTCCCCTTGCTCCCAGTGAAAGGCAGGAGTGAGGCTTCCTCTGCCCTCTGCTCCTAACCTCAGCCAGTCCGGCTAATCATGGGGATCAAAGCTTCCCATGCACCTCCTGGGAGTTCCTGAGAACCAGCCCCCAAGTCAAGTCGAGATGAGTATGTTGGGGGAAGGGCAGCAGGGAAGGGGTGCAGGGAGTGGGGGTTCTGTGGCATAAAAGCAGCACCTTGTGGGTGGGGAAAGGAGCCAAGGCAGATTGGGAGACCGAGGAAAGCAAAGTTGCCCTTGTTCTTTGGTGCTGTCCTTGGGGGAGGGGAGAGGGGACTGTACTGTTTCCTTGACCCCCCCCCTTCCCGAAAAGGTCAGGCTTTTAAATGAAATTATTAGGTGTTCAAGTCATCATCTATGAGTATACAATTTTGCTCTTGTTTTTTTTTGTTTGTTTATTTGTTTGTTTGCTTTTTGGGTCACACCCCAGCGACACACAGGGGTTTCTCCTGGCTCTGCACTCAGGAATTACTCCTGGCGGTGCTTGGGGGACCCTATGGGATGCTGGGAATCAAACCCGGGTCGTCCTCGTGCAAGGCAAATGCCCTACCCGTTGTGCTATCGCTCCAGCCCCCTTTGCTCTTGTTTTGTTTGGTGGCCACACCAATAGTGCAGGTGGTAGGTGCTTAGGGGTGCTCAGGGGATCATGTGCCAGACGCCGGGGACTGAACCCTATCAGCTGCACTCTCTTCCCTCTGAACTTTCTCCATCATCTCTGAGTGAGCACATTTCAGTTTAAAAAATATGGGCCAGAGAGGTCATTCTGGGCTTCAGATGTTTGCTTGCCTTGCACCCAGCGTAACTGTGGTTCCATGTCTTTTACACCAGGAACAAGGGGATGGAGCGGGAACAGAGCTCAGTGGGAGGGCAGAGATACCTGATGACAGCTCCCTTGCCCACCCCGTGTTAGAAACCAATTGTTGAAGTTCCATGTCAGACAAATCTAATCTAATCCAGAGATGTGGCAATTTAGAATTAGAAAGTGTGTCGTGTTGGTGGAACTGACAAACTTAAAAAAAAAAAAATTTTTTTTAAAATTTTTGGGCAACCGGTGGCTGTACTCAGGCGTTACTCCTGGCTCTGCTCTCAGGAATTACTCTTGGTGGGGTTCAGGGAACCATACGGAGTGCTGGAGATTGAATGCAGAATGGCCTATGCAAAGGCAAGTGCCCTCCTCACTGTACCATCACTCTCCAATAAACTATTTTATAACTCACCTAATCCCAAGCAGAATTATGGCTGTGTATTTGTTTTAAGGAACTTGATTTTTTTTTTCATTTTGGGTCACACCTGGTGATACACAGGGGTTACTCCTGGCTCTGACTCAGGAATTACTCCTGGTGATGCTCAGGGGACCATATGGGATGCTGGGAATTGAACCCAGGTCAGCCGTGTGCCAGGCAAACACCCTACCCACTGTGTCATCAAACCATCCCCGGAAGTTGATTTTTTTAAAAATAAAAAACAGTTTGTTGCTGCTGTTTGGGGGCCGACACCTGGGAGTGCTCGGGAATATTCCTGGCTCAGCGCTGGGGAGAGGGGGACTGCCAGGGACCCGCCCCAGGACTCCTCGTGCAAGGGGTGCTCCTGGAGCCCAAGCTCCAGCCCTGTTTGCATCATTTATTTTTGTCTGGGGCTGGGGGAGATTCCCAAGCAGTGCTCAGGAGCCTAGAGTCACACCAGGTGGTACTGAGCCAACTGGATTAGATGGTTTCATGCTTATTCCTGTGATATGATGCTATTGGGACCCACCAGGGCGGCATCCAGTGGTGCTCAGTGAGCCAAACTCTTCTGGGGTAAGCAGGGGGTAGCAATATTGGGGCCAGCAGCGCCCAGAAACTGGGACAGAGGGTGGCTGGCATCCCCCATGCTCCGGGCTCAGGGTAAAGCGCGCCTCAGTGCCCCTTCTTGGAGATACTATCCCAGAGCCATCAAGGTTTTAAACATGTAGTTCAGGGACCAGAGAGATAGAACAGGGGTTAAGGCACTTGCCTTGCATGTCACAACCTGGGTCTAGTTCCTGGCTAGAAACGGCAGGAAAGGTTGCGGGTAGGGTGTTTGCCTTGCACCTGTCTGACCGCGGTTCAATCCCCAGCATTGCATTCGGTCCCCCAAACACCGCCAAGAGTAATTCCTGAGTGCAGAGCCAGAAGTAACTCCTGTGTATCGCCGGGTGTGACTCCAAAAGCCCTCTCATCTCCCCAAAAAATAGTAAGGAAGAAAAATGAAAAGAAACAGCAAGGATGATCCCTGAGTACAGCCAGGTCCCCCCTCCTACCCCCCAAAAAAGTGGTTAAAAATATCGTCCCCAAAAAATATCGCCCCCAAAAAAGTGGTTAAAAATATCGTCCAACTCAGGTCCTTGTTTTCTTGTTATCAAGCACTGGTCATGGAGAGCAAAGGACGGCAGAGGCTGGAGGCTGCTTGTAGAAGGCAGGAAGCAGAAGGATCCCTGGTTGGTATTTAGATTAGAAATACAAGTGGAGGACGGGACGGGACCATCAGAAACAGCCATTTCTCAGGATATTTATTTGAAAGGGTTTTTTTTTTGGGGGGGAGGCGGAGTCCAGCTCTTGCCCTGGGGCCTCTGGGAGTATGTACAAAATACAATAATTAAATTAAGGCCAGCAGTTAAAATTCCTCATAAAAAGAAAAAGCTGGAGTGCTTCCCAATGGGGAATGCTTGACTTAAAAGGAAAGGTTCACTCTGTGGCCTGAAGGTCAGCAAACTGGGACTCTGTGGGAATGGCTAAGATTTCTTAAAGGAGTTCTTGGGTCTTTGTTTGCTTGAAAGAAAATAAAAGAGGAAGCAGGAACAAGTTTTGAAAATTCAAAAAAAAAAAAAGAAGAAGGCTCAGTTCTCCCAGCACCCAGCGTCCCAATTTTTATCCACGCAGCACCAGAGGCTATGAAAACACAGTCTTTGCTGAGCACTAATCTAACACATATGCCTTTTTGAGAAGCCAGGGGAAGGCCGATGGCGTGTTTGAACACACCACTTAGAAATATGCTCCCTTTCCCAGGCAGTGCCTGCAAATTCACCACCCCATCCCCTGGCCACTTCCTTGGAAGCTGTTTACCTTTCAGTGGTCTCAGGAATCTGCTTTCCAATTTAAAATGCAAGAGCTGACAGAGAGACCCAGGACTTATTCACAAGGTTGTTGTTTTAACCAGGCAGTTCCAAACAAACTTGGGGGTGGAGGGAAGACATGCTCCCGAGTCTAAAAGGGGATGTTTGATCATCTGAGAATTTGCATTTCGAGATCAACATGTTGATTTTTTTTTGTTGTGGGTCCTGCGCCCAGAGGAATGAGGTAGAGAATAAGATTAAGAAGGAAATCCGAAGGCTCATCCAGGCTTTTTGGGGCATTTCTGGCTCTGCATACTCCAATAATGTCTATGAAAACCTCGTGGATGGATGTGCCAGTTTCCAAGTCCTCCTCTTCTCTATCACTTCAAGAGGAATCTGAGTGTGGGCTTTGCATTCGACAGCACCCTTTCCCCGGGCTCCAACTGCAGCAGCCTGGGCAGTAGAGAATGCACTTGGAAACAGCGCCCTGGCCACCTGCGATGGGGGTGCTGTCACTCACCTGCACCCGCAGGGGTTTCTGGGGCCAAGTTCTCAGCAAACCAAGAATTCCCCCCGGGCTCTGTAGATAGCTCCCTAGCTTCAAATGCCAGCAAAAATAGACCCCACTTGGTTGTTTTCCTTCCTGTGTCTGTGTAGGCTGCTTTTGCAATTGAAGAAGAGGGAAGAGAAAGTTAAAGGACAGCGGTGGAAAGAACTCAGCAGTGGGTGGCGGGGTCGGATAGGGGGAGGGGTTCTGCACCTTCGTTCCTAACCTCATTCTCCAGAATTCTGCCCCTTCCCGCGCTCCCCAACGTCTGGCTGTTTGAATTCTGATGACTTGGGGGAATCTTTGCAGGGTGCAGACACTCTTTGTGGAGGTTGGTTGCGATCCGTTTGCTTGCTCTGTGTGTGTGTGTGTGTGTGTGTGTGTGTGTGTGTGTGTTACGCCTGGCAGTGCTGGGATGTGGGGACAGCTCCTGAGTGCTGTGTGTGTGTGTTTGTGTGTGTGTGTGTGTGAGAGAGAGAGAGAGAGAGACAGAGAGACAGAGACAGACACCTGGCAGTGCTAGGGTATGGGGACAGCTCCTGAGTGTTCTGTGTGTGTGTGTGTGTGTGACACCTGGCAGTGCTGGGTTGTGGGGATAACTCCTGAGTGCTGTGTGTGTGTGTGTGTGTGTGTGTGAGAGAGAGAGAGAGAGAGAGAGAGAGAGAGAGAGAGAGAGAGAGAGAGACCTGGCAGTGCTAGGGTATGGGAACAGCTCTTGAGTGCTGTGTGTGTGTGTGTGTGTGTGTGTGTGTGTGTGTTACGCCTGGCAGTGCTGGGGTATGGGGACAGTTCTGGAGTCCGTCCTGGCAGTGCTGTGTCCAAGGCTCTCTGGTGGGGCCCCCTCCCCGAGGCCCAGGTCCTGTGTCCGCTCAGGCCTCCCTGCAGTCACCTTCCGCTCTTTCTCCGTGTTGCAGAAAATTCATTGGGAGTTTCCTCAGCAGGGAACGGCGTGTGGAGCCGTTAGCTGGAGCTGTGTGGTTGAAAGGCTGAGCGCCGAGAGGCTCTGGTCCGGGTCCTGGTTTGGCCAGCATTGTGGCCTTCTTGGGGGTCCTCTCAAAGGCCAGTGTTGGCATAGGTCCTCCGCCCCCATGCCCAGGGCGGGCTTTTCTATGTGAATGGAGCCCCCTTCAGCCAGGAGCCGGTACTGCACAACTCTCCGAGGTGCCTGGGAGGTGTGGGAGCACAGAAGGGCTTCGTAGGAGAGAAGTTTCCTTAGGCCCGGGATGAGTTCTGGATTCCGAACCAGCACCACAAAAGCCTGCAGGGCAGCATAGCCAGGGGTGGCCCAGGAGACGAGGAAGCAACTCGGTAATAGAGACTTTGCTTTGCGTGGATGAGGCATAAGCCCACCACCTCAAGGAAGGAAATACAATAGAAACACAGGGGCTGGAGGCTGGAATCACACTGTTGGGGAGGACATTTGCTTTGCACGCGGCCAACCCGGGTTTGGTCCCTGGCACCCTCTACGATCCCTCAAGACCTGCCAGGAGTGTTTCCTGAGTGCTGAGCCAGGAGTAAGCCCTGAGCACTGCCCAGTGGGGGCCAAAAAACAAAACAAAACAAAACAAAACCCAAAAGAACAACAACAACAAAAACAACAAAAGCCAACCAAAATACAGGCACTTGTAAGATCTAGCAAGGTATTAGGCATTAATAGTAAGTAATTAATTGCACTGAATAAATCTAAGCAAAAGTAACAAAGTCTTTTATTTTATTATTATTAATTTTTTTTTGCTTTTTTTTGGATCACACCTGGCGATGCACAAGGGTTACTCCTGGCGGTGCTCAGGGGACCATATGGAATGCTGGGAATTGAACCCAGGTCGGCTGCATGCAAGGCAAACGCCCTACCCGCTGTGCTATCTCTCCAGCCCCAAGTCTTTTACTTTTGAGTAGGAGTGTTGCTCAGGGCTTACTCTTGGCTCTCCACTCAGGAATTATTCCTGGCAGGACTCTGGTGACCCTAGGTAGCACCTGGCATTAAACTGGGGTCGGCCACATGCAAGGCAAGTACCTTATCAATATCTCTCTGGTCCCTAGTCATGTTGGCCGGATTTGGGGTACTTTTGGTGATCCATCCTTGGAAGCACCCCCACATCCGGTCAGCGTGATTAGGTCCTCATATTCCCACATGACAGCTGCCCTGGGTGAGGGCACTTAGGGCTAGCAGCTGTGGACAGCTGGATGCTGCTCACCACGTGCCCCAGCCAGGTGTGTGTGTGTGTGTAATTAAAAAAAATTCTTCCCCTCCTCTTTTTGTTACGTTGCTGTGACTTTTAGTTGTGGAACATGCACATGCTTGGGGCTCCCCAAACTGTCCAGAATCGAACTCACAGGGGAGGCCCTGGCCTGACACTGACCAGACTTTACCACTGGGCCATTGCTGGGCCGAACTGTGGCTCTGGAGCAGGGACGTGTGTGTGTGTGTGGGGGGGGGTCTGTGTCCCCCTATGCTCGGACCAGCTGTTTGCATGGCTTTCTGGTGCTCTTGTCATTGGAGGGGCACCCTGTGAGAAAGTCACAGAGAAAGCCAGGATGAGAAGCTCAGGGCCAGCAGAGAGACTGTCCCCCGTGTCCATGAACTCAGTTCTGCCAGAGCCTTGCTGGGTGAGCCAGTGGCAACTAGAACTGGCAAGCGATTGCAAGAGGCGTGAGGATGTCCATTATCGGGGGTCGAGGGACACACGGGCACCCATGAAAAAGGCGGGACCCTAGAAACCCGATCCAATGAAATGAGAGAGCCATGGAGGGTGAGGGTCCAGTGGGAAGGGGTGGAGGGGGAATCTCAGCCTTCAGCTAGTGACCTGTGGTGTGGTGAGGAGTGAGGGGGGGCGTCTGCAGGGTAGCGCAAGTGGGGGGGTGTCACCCCCTTGTAGTTAGCTGTTGCTTGAGCCCCATCGTAGGAGACCAGCGTTCCTGTTCTCACCAGGGAGTTTGGGTCATTAACAGTTTTCACAGAGAATGGAAACCAGGAGTTCATGGTAGCTTAGATATTCCTCCTTCCACGGAACTCAAAGGAGCCTATTTAAAAAAAAAAAAAATGAAGCCAGATGCTCAGAGCATTTCGGCTTCTGGAGGGACTGTCCAGCCCAGCTCTGAAACGGAACATCCTCCCTGCTCTCCACGCTGATTACTGTGTCTGAATGAGGACAGCAACTGGATCGATCCATTGTCCAAAACCCAATGGTGCTGAGCCAGAGCAGCCGTAACTCCCACCCCCCCCCCCAAGAAGTCCACTTTCTCTTCATGGGATTTCTCTCGTTGAGCAGATTATTTTATTCTGGTGTGTGTGTGTGTGTGTGTGTGTGTGTGTGTGTGTGTGTGGTGCTGGGGCAGCACCTGGTGATGCTTAGGGCTTACTCCTGCCTCTGCACTCAGGAATTCCTCCTGGTGGTGCTCAGGGGACTATCAAGGGTGCCGGGGATGGAATCCAGGTCAGTGATGGGCCAGGCCAGAGCCCTAGTCACTGTCCTATGGCTCTGGTCCCTCTGATTTTTTGTTGTTGTGGTTGAAGCAAGATCATTTTTATTGAAACTCTTTAGAGAGATGTAGGGAAAGAAAGGGAGAAGTACATGTTCGAGAGAGAATACGGGCCAGCAAAGAAACAGAGACAAACAGGCAAGGGGCTCGAAGAGCAACCCCCTCACTGTGTGATTTTTTATTTTGCAATTTTATTTTAGTTTTTGTTTTTTGGGTAGTACCCAGTGTTCAGGATCCCTATCTCTGTGTTTAGCGGTCCCTTCTGGCCTTACTCAGGGGTCTCGTGGGGCACTGGGCATCAAACTGGGGCCAGCTGCGTGCAAAGCAAGTCTCTTAACCTCTGTACTTTTTGGTCCTAGCTGGAAAATATTTTAAATCATGATAACGGGCTAGAGAAAGAGTACAGCGTTAAGGTGCCTTGCATGTGGCCAATTGATGGTCCACTGAGCACTGCTAGGCGTGAACCCTGAGCACAGAGTCAGTCATAAGCCCCGATCACGGGTGGTAGATATTCTTCCCAACCCCTGCTCTGTCGCACGTCACGATAGAGTCCCTGTGAGGTTTTCTTTCATTTTTCAGAAGATAGTTTTCAGCAGAGCAGCTCTTGATGTGTGGGATGAGGGATTCTGGGACGTTTTGTCCAGGCTGGACTGTTGTCCAGAGCTCCCATCCAGATTTCTCTATTTACGGGGGAGAGAAACGGATTCCCCCGTGGATAGGTCTAAGCCAGCCCCGCGGCCCCCCTCTGCACAGGTGACCTGCTGCTGTACTTCGGGTCGCCAGCCAGGTCTGGAAATGTGTCGGTGGCTTCCGGTCCTGGAAGGGCCTGATTCTTGAACAGGCAGCTCCTGCAGGACAGAGAAAGGCACTGAGAGCGTTGGATGTGGGCACGATCTTGCTTGCCTGCAGTAGCTCAGCTGAGCCCTGTGCACGCAAGGCAGATGGAATCACATCCTCCGGTGGCCTCAGGAAACCGGGAGACCCCCATCAAAGGAGGGCTGTGCGTGAGGTGTTCCAAAGACATCCCCTCCGTCAGTTCATGGCTGCTTCCTTCTGTCCCAGCTTTGCATCTCTGTTCCTCCTCTGACTTCACAGAAGGGCACTGGAGCAGAAAAGAACCTCGGCTCTGGAACTTTCCCACTGCAAGCGGGCTGGCACCCGGTTCTGGTTACTACTGTTCATTGAATGAATAAAAACGACGCACAGGGCATGGCGGCAAGAGGTCACACATCTCTGCCTTCAGTTTTAGTCTTTCCCCTTCCCCCATGGGGTGAGCCCCGCAGATGACGCTGTCTGGGTTGGAGTTGGAGGTGACCCAGGTGCCTTTAGCCCCAAACCCCTCTCTAGCTGGGGAAGCTGGTATAAAATGCAAAAGTCCCCCTTTTGGGGACTTGCTCCTGATGCCCCATCTAAGTAAGGAACGCGGCGCTGCTTAGTGGCGGCGGGTGACGGGCCTCAGCCCTGGGACCCGCGGGTGCTCGGTGCGTCGCGCGAGCCGGGGGTGTGCGGGGTGCGTGGCGGGTGCTGGGGCCCGGGAGCCCCGAGAGAGGCTTTATTGTTACACTGTAACGAGTCTGATTAACATGCTCCCAACACTTTCTCTGAGTTTCTCGGGCTCCTAGCAACGGCGCACAAAGGCGCGGGATTGTCCCGGGCTCCGCGGGGACACGGGGCCGCCTTTGATCTGCCACCATTGCAGCGGGGCCGCTCGAGGCCCCGCGGTCCCGGCCGGTCGCCGCCAACCCCGACGGGGCGCCCGAGCGGCGAGGCCCGCGCAGCGACCCCGGTCCGGGATACCAAGCGGCCGGCGGGGAACGC
Source organism: Sorex fumeus (assembly GCF_029834395.1). Classification (NCBI taxonomy): domain Eukaryota; kingdom Metazoa; phylum Chordata; class Mammalia; order Eulipotyphla; family Soricidae; genus Sorex; species Sorex fumeus. Next base: position 29,803,133 of record NW_026606065.1, read on the forward strand.
GGGCTCCGTGCGCCCTGGGCGCACGTCCTTTCCCGCGGCTCGTCCAGGCCGCGTCCCTTCCCGTCGGAAGAAACCCCAATGATTGAAAAGCGGCGATCTGCAGTGCGAAATAATAATAATAATAATAATAATAATAAATGATGATGATTTCACAAAGCACAAAAAAAAAAGTACAAGCGGAGCGTGGGTTCCTCGAGTCTCCAAAGACTACGCTTTTAAAAATTAGTTGGGGGCTGGAGTGACAGTCCAGAGGGTAGGACAAGCACCGCCAGGAGCAATTCCTGGAGTAATCTCTGAGTACCGCGGGGTGTGGCCACAAAACAAAACAAAACAAAACAAAAAAAGAAAAGAAAAAAAAGAAAAACAAGGGGAAAAAAAACAACCAACCACATTGGTGGAGAGAATTGGAGTTGGGACATTGTATACCTAAAACGCCATCCTGAATAACTTTGAACACCACGGTGCCTTCATATAAAAAAATTGAAAACAAGTAAAGGCACTAAAGCTGCTTGAAGGGCCGAACTGGTGCGAGCGTCGGAGAGCCCTGCTGGAACGCGAGGGCTCGGCTGCGGCTCGCGGTCCCCACCAGGCGCTCCTGTTCTCCCAATCACTTTCTCCCGGTCCCTGTTCGGATCGATTATTGGGAGACGCTGCCAGATCGCGTCGCGCCGCGGAGCCCGCGGGGACCCGCTGGCCGCCGGACACCCGGTTCGGTTCCCTCGCCTCCCGCCTCCCGCCGCCCCAACCCCCATCCCACCGCGCTTTCCAGGCTTTGGCATCTCCTGATTTTTCCTTGAACCCCTCGCTCGCGTTTGCGGGGTGGAAAGTCGCGGGGAGGGTCTGGGGGCTCCAAGATGCGCCCCGAATCTGGGGCTCAGCCCGAATGCGGGGCTGAGCCGTCCTGCTAAAAGGGAACGCAGATAAGATCTGCTCGTTTTTTTACCCCCGGGTTGGTGCGCTTAATTTCTCTAGAGGTTAAAACACATCCACAAACAAACAGTCCCCCAAAAATCAGAAACCCCAAACCCCGAAAAGAGAAGATGCTCCGCTTATTCAGGTCAACAGAAACCAGGAAAAACAGATTGTGCGCTAATTGGAAACCGTGTGCTCTTGTAAAAAGCATGTGCCCTTACCCGCCAACCCCCCCCTTAAAAACCGCTTAAAAAATGAGACTTTCCCCATGAAGGTCCGTTTTCTGGACTCCAGCAAACCACTCCCCCCCCCAAAAAAAAAACCCAAAACACTCAAACAAAAAACAACCAGCAACAAACCCACAAGGGGCTAAGGTCTTGGTGATTTTAGCTACACGAGTATTTCCCAAGGGCTGCACCCTTTCGTTTGTCCCGTTGACCTGGGGGAAGACGCACGAAGCAGAGTTTACTTTCAGATTCAGATTCAAACCCGGAGAGATGTGGGCTGGGAAGAGCCCCCCACCCCATACCCCGGGAACTTCCCAACTCGCTCTCTGGCAGCCGGGACTGTCACCCTCAAACTGATCCTAGGTGTGACCCTTTCTACATTAAAATGAGGGTGTCACCGAGCTCATTAAGACCTCAGTAAAACAATGAAGACATTTATCAGCCCCCTCCCCCCTCGGGCAAGGTATTAGGGGAATAAAACAATCTAAGCCACAGGGGTCCTATTGAGATTAATGAAAAAATTATGCAACCCCCCCCTACCAAAAAAAACCCCCTCAATTTCCTTATCCTGGGCTTTGCCACCATGGCCTTGCCCCTGATGATTTATTAAACTAATCTGCAGCCTCTGTGTGGGTACTGCCGGCGCAGTCTTGTCCGGGCTCATTTTCTAAGTAATTGTTTCTCATTAGTTCTGATAATGTTTTAATAGTGTTACCCATAATTTAGCCCCCAAGAATGAATCAAGTGTGTGTGTGTGTGTGTGTGCGCTTGCGCGCGCGTGTCGTGTGCGTGTGTGTGTGTGTGTGTGTGTGTGTGTGTGTGTGTGTATGGCCACAGGGCTTGTGATGAGATTGACACAAAAGAGAAACAGGTGGGGCTGAGTCCTTTCTCCATGGAACAGTCTGGGGGTGTCTGGCAGCACGTGAGGCAGTAGACCCTCAGCCCATCCAGCTCTCCCCCACTCCCCAATCTCTCTTCCCCATCCTCTATCCAGAGAGAAATTGGGGTGATTCTCTCCCAACAAACACCATCCTATCACGGACTTTTTTTTCCAAGAACATAAGACACCGAGGGTCTCTCGGACAACTTGGCCCCTACTGGAGCCCTGTTCGCAGACTCGGGGGGTGGGCTCTGACAGGATCCCTGCCTCCGGACCCCTGGCTGACAGATGGGGACACGTGGAAATCCCATCTTCGACAGGGTCTTGTGTGGCATGAGCTAAAAGGTGACCCAGTCCAATCGGGTGGGGACCCAGAATGTGGGCCTGCAGGTGGTGAGGGCAGGCTGGGTCTGGACGGGGCACCCCCAAGTGTCACTCGAGGCGGTTTCTCCCTTGGTCCACATGTTTGAGCTGCTCAGAGGGCCACTCCAGAACCTCTGACGTAGCTGCCTGCGTGACTGATGCTTTTCTGGTCTTCAACAACTAGTGGGGGGAGTGCTGGGGGCCAGAGGCAGGCTGCAGGCCTGGCTAGATGGAAGAGGATTTGCTTGCCAGGGCCTCGTTCTGGGCAGAGGGGTCTCCTGAGCACAGAGGTCTCTGTCAGCTGGCTGCTTCTCCAGGCCCATCACCCTAGCCCAGCCCTGTCTGCAGTCCTGAGGCCAGATGGGTAGAGAGGTCAGCTTCCTCCTTCCAGCCCCTTGGGTGGGAGGGGACCACAGTCTGGTTAGGAAGTTGGGTAGGGGGATTCACAGAGGAGGGGCGACAGCAGAAACTCAGTCAGCTCCCCAAGTTTGAGAACTGTCAGGTGTCTAGGGAGGTACCTTCCGGCTCACATCAGTCTCCGCATGTCTGGGGAACCGGGTCACCCCCTTTCTGTCGCGCACTCAGGTGGAGGTGCTGCTGGCCTCTCCTGGGACCTCGTCTTCCTCTGTGCTCAGCTCTAGGCCTTCCTGAGGGACTTTTAAAGTGGGGGACATGCCCTGGTTGGGGTCCACTGGAGGGGAAATGAACAAAAAAGGCGGCAGGAGGAGGAGGTGGAAAATGAAAATAAAAACACACACACACAACTGTTTTCTATTTACAAATTTAAATAAACAGAACAGCCTTCCCGCGGTGTTGGTGCCGAGGTCATGAAAAGGTTGGTGTCGAGTTTAAAACTTCCCTTTCTGTTAATTTCTTAAAGAACCGTCGTCCGAGGCTCCCGTACAAAGGCTCATGATTTAATGAGGAGCAGAAACAAAATCTCTGATTGTTGGTGTTTCAAATTTCATTGGCGTCCTCTGGCAAACACGAGTTGATCTTTGGAAGCTTCAATACCCTTGAGCTTTCAGAGGAAGAGCACTCGCTGAATGGGGAAGAAAGGCCGGTTGTTCTGTTTATTTACCCTTCCTACAAGCCGGGTTAACCTCGCCACTAAGCCCGTTAACCACAGCGCCACCGACCTGCGGCCCATCCCTAATGTCATGCAAATCTCCGGGGACCCTACGCCCAGCCCCGCACATTGTGTCCCTCAAACTCGACAAGTTTATTGTGGACAGCCCCCCCCCCGCCCCCCCCATCGGGTCTGCACTCGGACCCTGGGGGGTGGTGGGTGTGAAACAGGCTCTGGAGCCAACAGTTCTGCAGGGTGGGAGGGGGAATGGGAGGAACCGGTGTTTGCACATTTCTTCATTTTTTATTTAGTTCTGGGGCCACACCTGTCCGTGCTCTGGCCATACTCCAGGCTCTGCGCTCAGGGAACCATATGGGGGCCTTGGAGTTGAACCCCAGGTTGGCTGTGTGCAAGGCAAGCCAGTGTCTAACCCGCGGTATTATCATCGACTCCCTCCTCATTGATTTGTTAATTGCTTCAAACGGGGAATCCAAGCCTTCACCCAGGATGAGAGCTTTCCCCTGTGGAACAGGGATATTTCGCATGGGGGTGGGGTGGGGGTGGCAGCTAATAGCAATCTGTTTTGAAGATTTATTTTTAGATCTTTTAAAAATGGAGGTGGCCATACCCAGCAGCACTCAAGGCCTACTCAGGGCGCTTTGCTCAGGATTTCTTTTTTTCTGCAGGGGGATGAGAGGGTCTGACCCTGCAATGCTTAGGGGTTACTCCTGGCTCTACACTCAGGAATCACTCCCTGATGTTGCTCAGGGGACCATATGGGATGCCGGGGATTGAACGCAGGAAGGCCGTATGCCAGGCAAACGCCCTTCCCTCTGCTATTGCTCTGGCCTCTTCGGGGATTACTCTTGGTAGCGCTGGGGACCAGATGGGGTGCCAGGGACCAAACCAAGGTAGACACCCTGCTTGCTTTACTATTTCTCTGGCCCCAGATTTATTTGGAGAAGGCATCTTTATCAGTCAATTGGACAGTTAGTGATTGTTACAACCAGCTCTGTTTTGGGACCACACCTAGCAGTGCTCAGGCTTTACTCCTGCCTGGGCTTGGGAATGACATGAGGTTCTGGGGGGTGGAACCTGGTTGGCTGTATGCAAGAACCCTAACTTCTGTGCTATCACGCTGGCCCCTGAATTATTATTTTACCAAAGCCTTGTGTTGGGGTTGGAGAGATAGTACAGTGGATAAGGCACTATCCCTGGGATGTGGCTCACTCCTGCTCAAGCCCTAGCCCCCAATATGGTCTCACAAGCATCACCAAGAGTGATCCCTGAGCACAGAGCCAGGAGTCAGTCCCAGGCACTGCTGAAGTTCTTCCCCCCCCACAAAAAAAAAAAAGAACAATGTTGATTTTTTTTTCTTTTTGGGTCACACCTGGTGATGCACAGGGGTTACTCCTGGCTCTACACTCAGGAGTTACTCCTGGCAGTGCTCAGGTGACCATATGGGATGCTGGGAATCGAACCCGGATTGTCCGCATGCAAGGCAAATGCCCTACCCGCTGTGCTATCTCTCCGGCCCCAACAATGTTGATTTTTGAGATTCAATTGGCTGGTGAGGTGACAAAGGCGTCTTCCGATGCTGAAGGGCTGGAGAAGGAGAAGGTTCCGGGTCGGCCCCCTGCCCTAGACTTGTGTCCTGGGTCCTGGTTGGACGCTACACCCACCTGATGTTGAGCTCTGGGTAATGGGTCATTTTTCCTTGATGAACGTGGCAAGCGTGACAATATTCTGGGCTTGCTTCAGTAGCGGCATGTCGATCATGCTCCCCTGGAAAGTAAAGGCCCCCTGGAAAAGAGCAGAATCCCTGAGAACGTCTCTACCAACATTTCAGCGTCCACCTGCATTGTACCAACTGCTGGGAAAGCCAGGAAAAATGACAGGGCACAGACTTCTGTTCTCCCCTCTCCCCAAAAGTGGGAACCATGAGTGGTTTGTTTTGGGGTTAGCTCTGTGCCCAGGAATCACTTCTGGAGAGGCGTGACCATACAGGATGCTGGCGATCAACCCTGCGTCGTCTGTGCAAGGCAAATACCCTGCTCGCTGTATTATCACTCCAGCCCCCTGTCAGTATTTATTTTGCTTTTTGGGTCACACCCAGCGATGCACAGGGGTTACTCCTGGCTCTTGCACTCAGGAATTACTCCTGGCAGCGCTCGGGGGACCTTATGGGATGCTGGGAATCGAACCCAGGTCGGCCGTGTGCAAGGCAATTGCTCTACCTGCTGTGCTATCGCTCCGGCCCCTGTCAGCATTTTAATTGAGAACAATAAACTTTAAGTACAAGGTATTAGTACAAGGTATTAGAATCTGTTTATTCAACTCTTGGAACCAAAAAGAAAATGACTGGAGAGGAGAAAGTACATTTTTTCCTTCAAGATGTTGAAGTCTTGGGGCTGGAGTAATAGCACAGCGGTTAAGGCATTTGCCTTGCACGCGGTTGACCCGGGTTCAATTCCCAGCATCCCATATGGTCCCCTGAGCACCGCCAGGAGGAATTCCTGAGTGCAGAGCCAGGAGTAACCCCTGTGCATCACTAGGTGTGACCCAAAAAAGCAAAAAAAAAAAAAAAAAAAAGATGTTGAAGTCCTGCATGGAATTTTAAAACCAGTAACATGCCCTGGCAACTTGTTTTTCAAAACAGCAATCAAGCTAAAATGCTAAAAGCTAAATGTTTCCTTCTTGCTGTAACAGAATGAAAGGAGACAGCCAGGGGCTGAGAAAACGCAAGGCAAAAACTGTCTGGCATATAGAGTGACCCGTTAGCTGGGGCACACTTGGGGAAGACTATCTGGTGACAAGGAACAGAGGCCATGGAAGAAATCATATGCCTGTTGAATGGGGGACAAGAAGGAGTATGAGATACGCTGGTCCTTGTTCGCAGGAAAAATACTGGGGAGCCTGGAGAGATAGTACAGTAGATAGACTTGCCTTGCACACTGCCAACCTGGGTCTGAGTCCTGGCAAGGCAATGACACCCTCAAACCTGTACACACACCACTACACTTACCCGACACACGTGTGCACATGCATGCAACGCTCACATATACACACACATGTGCACACCCCACACACGCACGCTCACATATACACACACCACTTACTACACGTGTACACACCCCACAATACGCAGCCACTTATACACACCCCACATCACATGTGCATTAACCCCACACATGCACACTCACGCGTATACATACCGCACACACAGACATGCTCACATAAACATGCCACATGTGTATACATGATACTGACACCCCCGTATGTATGCCATATACACCAATGTACAGACCATGTACCACACATATACACACCTCACATCTGCGTCCCAGAGACTCCCATGTGCTCTGTTCTCCAGGCTCCTCTTGGGGTCAGAGCCTCAGGGGATGCCCCCAGGGGTCCTCTCTCCCTTCCTCAGCCTGTCACAGTGTTGTCACTGTTTACACTGCTGGCTTTGCTGTGCCTTGAGGCCCAGGGAGGGCAAAGGTCATGTCTAATTTACCTTTGAACCCCCAGAACCCAAATCTACTCAGAGGAAGAGAGGAGGCTGGGCTGGTGTCTGAGGGAGGGGGCGCAGGGAAGCTGGTCCCCACAGGCCGCTCTGGCCTCATCTATTTCTCTCTTCACCTGTGTCTCCCACCTTCCTGGCCTGGCCTTGCAGGCAATTGACTGAACAGTTGGGGTGGAACTGAGTCTGTCACATTAGGGTTGGAGGGGGTGTGTGTGTCCAGGTCCAAGGCCTCAGGGCCTCCCTAAGGAGGGGCCAGTCAGATGGACGGTGAGGCAAAGAAGAGCTTCCTGGAGCAAATGTCCAGGTCAGGAGTCAGGCCAAGTGAGAGAGTGGGGCAGCCTCACAGATGACCAGGCAGGTGCCTTGAAGGACAATCCGGCCTCCCAATGCCTCTGGTCACCAGGAAACCAGTAGCTCAACCCTAATGAAGAACCACAGTATGAAATTCTGATTTTTCTATGGGCCCACTGATGGTGGAAGGGGTTCTCAGGGCCTGAGGTAAAGCAATCTGCAAGAGAGAGCACTAGTTAACAAGGCTTCCAGGCCCCTCAGCTGCCCACCTGTCCCAATAACACAGTGAGAGGGCTCTGTCTCTGCTTCCTGCAACTGGAACCAACTGGAACTCACTGGAGCCCAATAGAACCTACTGGAACTCACTGGAATCCACTGGAGTCTATTGGAACTCATTGGAAACTACTGGAACCCAATGGAATCCACTGGAACCCACTACAATCCACTGAAATCTACTGAAACACAGTGGAACCTATTGGAACTCACTGGAACACACTGAAACCTACTGGAACTCACTGGAACCCACTGAAACGTACTGGAACTCACTGGAACCCACTGAAACCTACTGGAACTCACTGGAACCTATTGGAACTCACTAGAACCCACTGGAACCTACTGGAACTCACTGGAACCCACTGGAACCCAATGGAATCCACTGGAACCCACTACAATCCACTGAAGGCTACTGAAACCCAGTGGAACCTATTGGAACTCACTGGAACCTACTGGAATTCATTGGAACCCACTGGAACTCACTGGAACCTACTGGAACTCACTAGAACCCACTGGAACCTACTGGAACTCACTGGAAAACACTGGAACCTACTGGAACTCACTGGAACCAACTACCGCCTCTGGTCCTTTACTCAGGGACTATTCCTGGGTCCAGGCACCCACAGGCCGGCTGACCTAGCCTGCCTGTGACTCTTAGGACCCTCCATCCACAGCGGCTCTAGGGGCTAGGGCGCGGGGCGCTCACCTTCCCTTAAGGGAAACAACACCCCCCCCCCCCCCCCCGTCCTGCTTCCGGCTACCATGGCCGATACTTCCACCAAACCATGGGCCCTGTAAGCACCAGAATATCTGTTTCCATAAAAAAATGAGGGGAATGAATCTTACTGGAAGACTCATTGCTGGAACAGAGAATGAAGTTAAAAAGCAGATGTTCAGAAAGCAAAGGCAGCACCCAGGCACCTCACACTGGCAGAAGGCGGCCTCAGCCGTGTCCAGGTCTGCGATAGAAGCTTAACAGAAGTTCTACCTTCTGAGCCCCGCCAGGAGGGGCCCCTGAGTACAGTCAGGAGTACGCCCTAAGCACTGCTGAGAGCCACCCCAAGCCCACACAGACTTCCACTGTTGGATGAGTTTTCACATGTTTGAGAATGACAGAACTGGAGTCAGACTTTTCAGCCCACTTTAGAAAGTTCTAAGGCCGTGGGAGCCCTGAGCTTTGCCAGGTGTGACGCCAACACCCCCCCCCCCCACACACACACACCTAAAGAAAGGAAAAATGAGGGGACCAGATAGAAAGCATAGTGGGCAAAGCACCAAGCACCTTCCTTATACGGCCGAGCAGCCGACCAGGGTTGGATCCCCAACACTGCCACATATGGTCCCCTGACACTGCCAGGAGTGGCCCCTAAGCAAAGAACCGGGAACAATCCCTAAGCACCACCAAGTATAGCCCCAAACAAAAAAACCAAAAGAAGTGAGTTTAGGAGCATAAAAAGAAATCATGTTTTCTATCCCAAATTTCTGCTCGGAAGATCTTACTGTAATTATTCATCAGAAACACAGGAGGACACGCTGAGAAGAAAAATTCACTAACAAGTAAATGACATTTTCAGACCCTTAATTAAAAAAGCTCGAGCGGGCCCAGCAACATCTCCATTGGAGACTTTGTTGTTACTGTGTCTGGCATATCGAATACTCTCGGTAGCTTGCTGGGCTCTCCGAGAGCTGGAGCGATAGCACAGCGGGTAGGGCGTCCGCCTTACACGCGGCCAACATGGCCAACCCGAGTTCGATTCCTCCGCCCCTCTCGGAGAGCCCGGCAAGCTACCGAGAGTATTCGATATGCCAGACACAGTAACAACAAAGTCTCCAATGGAGACGTTACTGGGCCCGCTCGAGCAAATTAAAAAAGGATACTTATATATGTATTTATAAGCAGGATCAAAGGCGGTGCCCCCTAGTTGAAAGTATCATAACGCTTTGCTTCAGAGATAAAAATCTTTAAAAATCATCACCGTTTTTTATTTTTTGAGTGGGGGGGTTTGGGTCTCATCTGACAATACTCAGGGGTTCCTCCTGGCTCTGCACTTAGGAATCACTATTGGCAGTGCTCAGGGACCATATGGGATGCCAGGGGTGGAACCTGGGTCGGCCACATGCAAGGCAAACGCCCTCCCCACTGTGCTATCACTTAGGCCCCATCACCGAGTTTTAAAAGATGTGGGTCAGGGAAATAACTCAGTGGGCGGGGGGCGACCCTGAAGCCCCCAAGTGCTTTAAATGATAGTCATAATTTGGTAGGGATCTTCATCATAATCTGAACTAAAGCTCAATGCCTCTTGCTCCTGGGGTCAGATGATTTACAAATGTGAAATGTCTCATATAAATAAGCTCAAGTTCAGCAGATCTTACTTGGCGTAAGGATGGCAGTTCACATCAGGCTAATCTGCTGGTACAGAAATTGCCCAGTGACATGCCATAAATGATGAAGGAGAAAGGGACTGTTGCTTCACCAGAGGGGGCTGGTTTGCCTTCTCATGGGAACAGTGGGAAGAGACCTCCAGTTCCTGCCTCCCAGAGCCGGACACAGGGGCCCTAGTAGCATTTATGTGGGTTTTTGAGGGGTTTGAGTCCCACCCAGTGGTGCTCAGGTACTATTCTCTGACCTGTACTGGGGCTGGAGGGGCGTCACTCCTGCTTCAGGGGACCATATGGTGCCTGGGATGGAATCTGGGCCCCCGGCATGCAGAGTCTACCTCGGCCCGCTGCGCTCTCTCCAGCTTCCTTCCTTCCCCCGGCCTCCCTTCAAACCTCTCTGGCTTTAAGAGGGTCCAGAAACATCAATGGAGAAAGGACAGACGGTCTCATCCTGGATGCTTCCCCCAGAGAAGCTCCCCACCACACACACACACAAAAAAAAAGGGGGTGGGAGAGAGACAGACTTTGGGGATTCTGAGCCACACCATCGATGCTTTTGTAGTCCGTTGCTTTTGTTTTGGGGCCACACCTGGTGATGCTCAGGGGTTACACCAGATGGTGCTTGGGGACCCTGTGGGGTGCTGGGAATAGATCCTGGCCAGTGGCTGTGGGTGAGGTAAACGCCTCCCCCTTCCCCCCTGCTGGACCTTCTATCACTCGGGCCCCATCACAACTGCTACACTTGAAACCAAGATCCATTTAGACACTGAATAGTCGGGAGAGGGTTCCGACCTGAAGGGGGGAGTGAGGGAGGGGAGCCGCGAAGGATAGGGGTTCAAGCAACAGCAACTGGAGGGTCACAGAGTGGGGACCAGGTGGCCGAGCAATAAACAGCAGAGGGGAGGGTTGCTTGCCTTGCACTGGGCCATCCCGAGATTGAACCTATGCATCCCACAGGGTCCCCCGGGCATCGCCAGGAGTGATTCCTGAGCCCAGAGCCAGGAGTAACCCCTGAACATCGCCAGATGCGACCCCGAAACAAAAACACAACAAAAACCGCCTCCCCCCCCCCCACCCCCCCCCCCGCAGAATGGGTATCAGTAACTCTGGCTTTAGGAAAATAGGCTTGGAGACCAGAATGATGGGCACAGCAGGGAGGGCATTTGCTTTGAAGGAGGCTGAGGAGGCTGACGCAGGCACCGCAGGCACCGATATGGTCCCCCGAGCCCGAGCCCCAGCAGGAGTGATCCCCGAGTGCAGAGCCTGAGCACAGCTGGGTGTGGCCCTCAAACAAAAAAAAATAGAAAAGAAAATGTGGAGCAGGAGCCGGGGAGCACTGGGAGGGGAGGCTGGGGCGCATGTGCTCTGAGGTTCGGGACCACAAGACGCCCTGAGCCCAGCAGCTGTGGGCTCTGAGCGGCCTTAGCCGACCCCACCCTCGACCCTTCCCATCATACTCTTCCCCCGTGAGCCCTGTGAGAACCTGCGGCGGGTGCCCCATCCTTGGGGAACTGGGGGCCATGCCTCCAGGGTCCAAGAGCCAGGGGACAGGCGGCCGGGGTGGCCAGCAGAGTCGGGAGTAGACCTTTAGGACCGCGGCGCTGAGCTGCAGGGAGGGCGGCGGAGGGGGGCTCTGGTCCATCACCTACATCTCCGCGCTCCCCTCCTGGGGATGGAGAATCTCAGCGGGGCGGGCCCTCCGGACTTGGCTGATGGAGCTAGAAAGCGCCTCTGCTTGGTGAAACTCTTCTATTTCCAGCTGCTTCCCAGGGCCCACCCTAGAGCAGGCAGCCTTTACGGGGACAACACAAATCGGAAGCAGGCGGAGGGCGGGGAGAGGAAGAACAGAGAGCTGGGGTCCGCACTATGCATGCAGAAGGCCTGGGTGTGAGACCCCACCCACGCCTGCCAGCACCAGGAAGAACCCCCTCTGAACCCTCACCCCCTGATAGACACCTTGTCAGGTGGGGCCCCGAAACCACAACCACAATCAAGTCAAACAAAATCAGGTGGAGTGACTGGCCTGGACCTTCCTGGATCTCCCTTGGAAGGCGGATGGGAGTGAGCCGCTCACCTTAACTAGGGGCCTTGATAGTCTACAGACTTACCTAAAATAGAATCTCCTGGAGCGCATGGTAGAGCTTGGCAAGCTACCCGTGGGGGTAGTGGATATGCCAAAAACAGTGACAATAACGGGTCTCATTCCCCTGACCCTGAAAGAGCCTCCAATATGGCAGCGTTGGACAAGGAAGGAGAGGCTGCTAAAATCTCAGGGCTGGGACGAATGGAGACGTTACTGGCACCCGCTCGAGCAAATTGATGAACAACGGGCTGACAGTGATAGAGTGATACCTAAAATACAGCTGATTTATAATAGCCCTTAGCAAATTACTGGTTTAAAAAAATCTTTCAGGTCTGTAGAGGAAGCAAAGGTTTTTTTGCTTATTTTGGGGGCCCACACCTGACAGTGCTCCAGGATCACTCTGGGCAGGCTCACGGGACCATATGGGATTCTGGGGAACCAACCCGGGTGGGCTATGTGCAAATCAAGTGCCTTACCCCCTGTAATACTGCTCAAGCCCAAACATGAGGTTTAAAAAAAAAAGAGAGAAGCAGGTATTTTATTCTTTTTTTAGCGGGTGTAGGGGGGAGGCAGGGAGGCATATCCAGCAGCGCTCAGGGGTTACTCCTGGCTCTGCACTCAGGAATCATGCCTGGCAGGTTTGGGGAACCATTTGGGATGCTGGGGTTGAACCTGGGTTGGCCATGTACAAGGCAATACAAGGCAAGCGCCCTATCCAATATACTATCTGGCCTCAAACACATGGGGTTTTTTTTTTTTTTTTTTTTGCTTCTTGCATCACACCCGGCAATGCTCAGGGGTTACTCTTGACTCTGAACTCAGGAATTACCCTTGGCGGTGCTCAGGGGACCATATGGGATGCTGGGAATTGAACCTGGGTCAGCCACGTGCAAGGCAAACGCCTATCTGCTGTGCTATCATTCCAGCCCCCCCACGTGAAGTTTTTTTAAAGGGTTTTGAGGCTGTCCTAGTTCAATCCTGGCATCACATCTGGTCCCAGAGCATGGCCAGACGTCAGAGCAAGCCCTGAGAGTCAGTGGTGATCCAACCTACCTCCACCAAAAATAAATGGATCTGCTTTTTTGCTTTGGGCCTATACCCAGCGGTACTTAAGGGGTTACTCCTGGCTCTGTGCTCAGGGACCCCTCATGGTGGGGCTCGGGGGACGACACAGGATATTAGGGCTCAAAGGCTCGAATCTACAACATCCCTACCAACTGAACTACCTCTCCAGCCTCTAAATCTATTTCAACTGTTTCTAGAAGGGAACAAAAGGTTAGTATTGCATAACTGCTATCATGTCATTTCTTTTTTTCTTTTTGGGTCATGCCCAGTGATGCTCAGGGCTTCCTCCTGGCTCTGCACTCAGGAATTACTCATTGCGGGGCTCAGGGGACCATATGGAATGCCGGGGATTGAACCCTGGTTGGCCGTGTGCAAGACAAACGCCCTCCCCACTGTCCCATCACTCCGCCCCTCAAGTCATTTCTTTTAAGCACGGCGAGACATTTGGAAACCAGTTAGGCTAAACAGCATTTGCTGTCATGCACCCGCTTCTGTTCAAAGAGTTATGAGAAGGGACGAGACATAGGGCAGTGAGCTGCCACCCTGGAAGGGAGTGGGGAGAAATTCTCTCTCCATTTTCCTACCAAGGGCCACCAAGCTAAGGCAGGAAAAACAGAACTCCAGAGATGCAAGTGGCCAGAGGCAGTTCAGGGGCATGGCGCATGTCTTGCATGCAGCCTGTCCCAGTTCCGTCCCTGGCATCACCTGTGGTCCCCCAAGCACTACCAGGAGTGATCCCTGAGTCTGGAGCCGAGAGTAAGCCCTGAGCACTGCTGGGTGTGATCCCAAAAGCAAACCAAAAAATTATAGACATATTTTGATTTAACATCCTTAGCATTAAGAATTCTACTTAAAATCAAATTCCAGGGCATGGAGAGGCAGTACGGGGATACAGCACTTCCCGGGCAGGAGGCTGACCCCAGTTTGACCCTGAGCACCCAGGATGGTCCCCCCCCCCCAAGCACCACCACCACTGGCTATGGCCCAAAGTCCCTCCCCCACAAAAGAAAACAAAGAGAAACTCCATTTACCTGTTCTCACACACCACAAGACTGCAAGGGGGTCTCAGAGACTGCTCTGAGGATGGGGTGGAAGCCCAGATCTGAGCTCCAGGTCCACAAGCCTCGGGAGCACTGTGGGGCCTGTAGCAGACTGGGAACCGTCTATGCCTCCCCACAAACACCCAAGGAAAGAACAAAACTCTTAAGAAAATGCAACCTGGACGTGAAAAGAGATGGAACAGCTCTGCTCTTATCCACTAGGACAGAGGAGGGAAGGGCTGCGGGCACAGCATGGAGGTGATGGGAGCAGGGAGCCCAGGAGACAGAGGGGATGGCTGGGACCCTGATCTGATCCCGGCACCCCATAGACCCCTGTGCACCATCAGGACATCCTCTGGACACTGCCAGATGTGGCCCCAAAATTCAAAAAAGAAGGGGAGAGGATGTTAAGAAGGAAGGAAGGAGAGAGGGAAGGAGGGAGGGAGGGAGGGAAGGAAGGAAGGAAGGAAGGATGGAGGGAGGGAGGGAAGGAAGGAGGGAGGGAAGGAAGGAGGGGAGGAAAGGAAGGAAGGAAGGAGGGGAGGAAAGGAAGGAAGGAGGGAGGAAAGGAAGGAGGGAAGGAAGGAGGGAGGGAGGGAAGCAGGGAGGGAGAGAAGGAGGGAGGGAAGGAGGGAGGGAGGGAGGGAAGGAAGGAGGGGAGGAAAGGAAGGAAGGAGGGAGGAAAGGAAGGAGGGAAGGAAAAAAGGAGGGAAGGAGGGAGGGAAGGAAGGAGGGGAGGGAGGGAAGGAAGGAGGGGAGGGAGGGAAGGAAGGAAGTAAAAAGGAAGGAAGGAAGGAAGAAGGAAGGAAGGAAGGGAAGGAAAGGAAGAAAGGAGGGGAGGGAGGGAAAGAAGGAAGGAGGGAGGGAGGAAAAGGAGGGAAGGATGGAGGGAAGGAAGGAGAGAGGGAAGGAGGGAGGGAAGAAAGGAGGGAGGGAGGAAAGGAAGGAAGGAGGGAAGGAAGGAGGGAGGGAAGGAAGAAGGAAGGAGAGAATGGAAGGATAGGGTAAGGGGAGGGAGGGGGAGGGGAGGGGAGCCCCACATTCCATTCCAGAGGGGAGAGCTGGCTGGGCCAGAGCTTACTCTGAAAGACCCTAAGAGAGAGTGTGTGGGAGTGGGAGTGTATACAACTGTGTGTGTCTGTGTTTGTGTGTTTGCACGTTGGTATGACCATAGTGCCACTGAGAAGTCGACTTTGGGGGTGCACCCCACACCCCGAGAGCCAGGGTCTAGTTCAGAGTTTTCAGCCGGCTCTGGTGGCTAAACAGATAAAATGGGGGGGGCAGGAATATGGAATCCAGGCTAGAAATCTGGGGTGCTGGGGACAGTGGACAGGGCGGGGCAGAGCTGAGACGGAGGATGAGGCAGAGAAGACCACCTGGGACAGGGGAGGAAATGACTTGTGTGTGTGCCTCCCACCTCCAGGGAGAACGACAGATGTGAACGAGCCGATGCTGGCAGCTGGACCCTCCCCAGCTCTGTCTGATTGTGGCCAGTAGGGTGGGGGCTCGGCTCACCCCAGCTAAACCCACATACATGGGTTGGAGCCATAGGACAGTGGGGAGGGTGTTTGCCTTGCACGCCTTGCACACGGCGGACCAGGTTCGATCCCTGGCATCCCATTTCTGCTCCCCTGAGCACTGCCAGGAGTAATTCTTGAGTGCGGAGCCAGGAGTAGCCCCTGAGCATCGCCGGGTGTGACGCAGAAAGCAAAAAAAAAAAAAAGAAGAAGAAGAAAAAGAAGGCACAGTCACAACATCAACTCAGCTCAAACGTCCACTTACAAAGTGTCCTTCTGCCCTCACCTGGGCCTCCTGCCCTCAACCCACATTCAGGCCCTGGTCAAGTTTCCATGGAGGAAGCTGTAAAGGGGGAAACTGCGGGAAGGGCAGATTCCATCTCACCGAGTGGCCCTGCCACCAACCGTGGCATCTCTCCTGTCAGTAACACTAGCACAATAGATAAAAACAAAAGCGTCACAGAATGGTCACACCTCACTTCTTTCTCAAAAGAATTTGGCATAAAACCTGCCATGATTACACAATGAAACGCCTTGCTTAAAAAAGAATTCGTTTTCAAATGAATTGAGCAAAATATACCTCATACGCATTTAACAGGCATGACATGCTATAGATGCTGTATTAATCACATATGATATAGACATGCAGAAATACAGATGATCTATATCCTAAGGAATATACACAAAAATACAACGCTGTTGGTTAAGAATGTGTGATGGCAGTCAACCTGGGTTTGATTCCCGGCACCACTGATGTCCCCTGAGCACTGCAAGGAGTAAACCCTGAGCACTGCAGGGAGTGCCAGCCCTCCCCTGCCAAAACAGGAAATAAAAGAAACTGTGTTATGCAACAAGGACAAAGCAAATGACTTTAAAAGTTACCAGAGTTCTCCCACATACAAACATTTCCTCTCTAACTGGAACCAGCCATTTGTCACTCATGAGGAAGAAAGAGCTAAGATTGTACTGCCTCGTTTTAAAGTTAAAAAAAAAAAATGTTGTCAACCATCTCAGCCTTAAAGTCAGCATTAGCTGACGCTTGCTTTCCTAACAATTTGACTTCTGGACGTCAAACTTGCGATGAGCGTTCTAAAAATATTCAACGGGCCAGAAAAATAACAGGAGGGGTCCAGGGCCGAGACTCCCCAAAGTGGCTTATGTCCTTTCTTTCCTTTCCGATGCCACCCCCCCCCCCGAAATCCCTCAGTTCAGATTTTGGTATTCCAGCTCCCAAGTCCCGGGGGGGGGGGGGGGCCGGGGGGGGAGCCTGCGAGTGGTGGGGTGCAGGAGTGTGGGAGGTTATATTGTGGGCTATTAGTGAAATCAACTCTTTCAGCTGACAAAGACAACAAGAAAATCTTTAGATGGGTGATTTGAGCTGCGTGAAAGGATGTCGGTGGGATTTCTGGCTCTTGAATAAGCGGAAACAATATTTTTGGCCAGAGAGACTTCAGAGTTCTCTCAGGGAACCTTCTAGAGGACCATCTGGACCCAACAGTGTCTCTTTTGTGCAGGCCTGCATTTGGAAACACCCGTGAAAAGGTGTGTGAACAGAATCTGAGACTCAGGGGCAGGATTTGCTTTTGGTAATTTTTTTTTGGGGGGGGGGTGGGGGGATGGGGGGTGGAGAGTACTTTGCAAACAAGAAGGGGAAGAAATCTCTTTGTTTCTTTATGAAGCCCTAAATACCTACATTTAATCGCAGGAGATCTATTGACTAAAGTGAATTGGTTCCTTTGGGTTGGTGCCGTCTTCTGAGCAAGCAGAGGCGGCTACGGGGGCTGAGTGCAGTATGGAGTCGGGTCTGGGAGGGCCCCTACAGCCGACCCTCGTGCTTGCTGCCTCAGAGAACATCTCCCCGAGCTGGGGGCTTATCCCCGCCCTGGTTTTTGGCCAGTGCGGGAGATTATCACGAGTGAAAAAGAGCCGCAAAGTGAAGGGAGAGCCTTCCAGAATTAAAGAAAGCACAGCAAGGGTAGGAAGAAAACAGAAGGTTCAAAACGCTAAAGCCAGGCCCAGAGAAGGGGACGCAGAAAAAAGTCACCTTTAAAAATAAATCAAAAAATAAATCGAGCACACAGAGTGTAGCTGGTAATCACATTTTTCTGCTAAGAAGTCTGCATTTGAAAAGAAATCGTAAATTTGACATAAGATTTCCCGGGATTAGTGATTTCTTTTTTTCCAAAAAGCAACTACTTTCTTTAGCTGTCCTTTTTATCTAAGAAGCAGTGGAAAGAGGAAAAAATTGTAGCACTGAGTTGATGATAATAGAAATGTGAAAAACATACGTTATCTATGAAATGTTTATAAAAACATCACATTTATTTATATTCAAATTATAGATGCTGTTAGTATCAACTCAGATTAAGTTATTATTTGCTTGTTTTTATTTTAGTTTCTGTACTGTGTGCCATTCTTATTTGTTAGAAAAAAATATTAAAATCATATTTTTAAAAAAAGCAGCACTAAATTCAGTTCTGGATCATTTTCAAAATTACTGGAATTAGTATTATTATGAAAAATGAAATTAGCTTTGAAGAAACTCCTTTATAAATTAAAAACAAATTAGCTTTGAAGACACTCCTTTATAAATTAAAAACAAATCACACAGAAGCGACTTATCCTTGTTAAAATACTATAATTCAAAGCTAAATTAATTAATGACATCCACCTCAAAATACAGATTTTCCAGGAAGGAAAAGAAAAAGAATCCTGTGTGATTAATTTTACAGATACCGGTATACTGTGCACTCATGTCACTTAATCTAGAAACAGGTTATTGGAGTGACAACAGGAACACAGGACATGATGAACACTGACGCTTTTTCCTACAGATTTTAATAAAAAGCAGGTAGAGCCTCTGTCCAGACCTAATTCTTCTTAGCAGGTGCTGCTGTAGCAGGTACAATTCTTTAAACTGAAAACAGGTTGAGTTTTCTGAAAAAAAGCAATCACACGGAGCATAACTTCCAAACAATGACAGATTATTTACTTCTCAATGTTGAATAGTCAGCTGATTTTTAACTAGAGGGAATCAAACTATATTTTCTTGGAACTTCTAGTTAAGACAAGATTTTTTTTTTTAATCCTGTAATACCAAAAAAGTGAACATACCCTCACGGGTTCATCTACCTGTGATCTACATAGTCCCTGCAAATTTCCTTTTTTGGAGGGGGCAAGAAGCAAAGGCAGAATTTTAACTTTTCTCCAGAATCATAATAGTGATATGACTTTATCCATTTAACTAGGAAACAAAAGTTATACCTTTGGTCTAGGGGCAGAATATGGTTTAAGTTGGGAGCTGAGAGAATCAGAGAGATGCAAAGATGCATGAATTATTAGCCTTTGTGGGACATTTAGACCAAAAAAGCAATTCTTGAAGGCTATTTGCCACGGAGGAGGAGAAAGGCCCATTGCCACGCTGAGGGTGCCCACTTCAGCATCCCAGCCTGGAGAGTCATCGGTGCCTTGAACAAGGCGTTCCGGCCGTTTTCATTAGTGATGCTCACTGGAAGGAATGATGAAGGACTTCCCCCCCCCAAAAAAAAAGTCCAACTTTAGACAATTAAGCCATCTAAATATATCCTAAATCTTTACAAACAGGCCGTATATTACCCACCCCCATGGCCTATCAAGAATCAGCCACCCACTCACGAATTCCATTTTTGTGACCAATGAGCAGCCAACTTCCAGACAATCCCCATATCCCCTCTGGCAGCCCCCAGAGGGGGCTTCAACCCCATCAGGCAGAGCACCCACTGGGAGAAATCTGGTGGGCCTGGGAGAGGGGAGCAGGGCAGGAACCCGGGGTATGCTCCCTGGCAGCTGTGTCTCTCCAGTTCTGCAGGGTGGGCTCTCCTGGGGTGTGTCTGGCTGGGGGGTGGGGGGCAGAGCCTTAGCACAGTGGGAAGGGCACTTGCCTAACCGGGTTTGGTCCCCGGTAGTGATCCCAGAGAGCAGCACCAGAAGTGAGCCCTGAGCACGGCTGGGTGTGACCAAAAAGGAAAAAGAGGGGAAAAAAATCTGCACTAGGGGCTGGAGAGATAGCACAGCGGGTAGGGCGTCTGCCTTGCATGCGGCCAACCCGGGTTTGATTCCCAGCATTCCATATGGTCCCCTGAGCACCTCCAGGAGTAACTCCTGAGTGCAGAGCCAGGAGCAAACCCTGTGCATTGCCGGGTGTACCGCCCCCCAAAAAAAATGCAAAAAAAAAATCCACACTACCACACCAGATCAGAATGGAAATGAGCTAGCCAGATCCTTCCCTCCTCCGAGAAGCTGCGACTGGCAGTGTGCTGGTGGTGGTGGTGGAGCGGGGGGTCTGCAAGTACGTGGGCTGGAGGGGGGGTCTCCCTCATCGCCTGAGGAGCTCACTGGGACAAGTGGCACCGTGGACATGGCATCTGCTGAGAAACTGCTGTTAACCAGGGGGGTGGGGGCACCTGGGCCAGGCCACAGCTGTGTGGCCAGCCCTGGGCATGGCCTGGATTGTGTCTGTGGGATGTGGGCTAGGGGGCAGCCAAGGGGGGACTTGTCTGCATGCGTGAATGAGACCAAATCCTCTTCCCTAGGAAAACGGCTGCGTTTATTCACGGATGATCCGGACTGGGGCTGAGGGTGGCGACGGGCATGTCGAGAAACAAAAATGGAGATGGAAAACCCAGAGTCCTCTTAAGAATGACTTTCCATGAGATGTGCCATGTATCGGGTTCCCCCTGACCTCCACCCTCAGTGGCTCTGAGACGGGAGATGCATCCAGGACTGGCATGGTCTGGTCTCTCTGCCGACCCAGAGTCTGCCTTTTGATTTTGAGGGCAAGTGGGCATAAGGATGAGGAGTGGTGGGGGCAAGGGGTGCTGGGCCCACGTAGCACGCTGGCATTAAAGCGGGTGTCCTGCAGGAGAGGATCTCCTAGTGGCCGCCCCTAGCCGGCCTGGGTTCTGGCATTTTCAGATGCTTTAGGTGCGAGTGAAAAGTACAGGTGTGTAAGTGACTCTTCTCACATCGATGTCTGTTTGTCAGGCGTAGCACGGATCACGGAGAACCTTACTAGTGTTTGTTGTTGTTGTTGTTTTGTTAGGGGGGGCCACACCTGGTGGTACTCAGGGTGTATTCCTCGCTCTGTGCTCAGGGATCACTCCTGGCAGTGCTCAGGGAACCATACAGAATGATGGGGACTGAAGGGGGTCAACAAGCACCTTATCTCTCCTATATTATCTCTCAAGCCTCCTTACTGGTGTCTGGACGTTTTTTTTTTTCTCTCCTAATTTGACTTTGCATCGAAGGTACCAAAAGTTCCCTCCTTAGGAATTCAGTCCCGGGGGCTGAATTTGGATATTACCTCCCGAACAGATTTTCCACATGCGTCTTTTCTCCCCTTGCTCTGACAAAGTGGCAAACGGCATCCTCGCTGCAAATAACCTTTAAGATAATTAACTGACAATGTTGCAACGAGCATAAAAATCTTCCTCCAGGCGACACCTCATTTAAGTGTTACTGGCACAAGGTGGCCCCAGATTGCACGGCGCCCGCCGCAATATTTACATAGCAGAGACCCACGGCGCAGGAAACTCGGGGCTCAATGATGCAGTAAATTAGGAACAACCGTGCGCCGGCATTAATTTGATTTCCATTCTCTCCAAATCTCAGGTTCCAGAAATCGGCGCGCGCACACACGCGCACGCACGCACACACACACACACACACACACACACACAGACACACACACACACACACACCCCACCTCCAAACCCGGAACAGCCAAAGTGGAGGAGACGGTGCCCCCTCCTCTCCACGACAACCATTCGATCAAACTGCATCTATTTCATGACAACTTGCTTTCACTTCCAGGGAAATTCATTTGTCTGTGAGTGTTGCAACGGAGTGTGTATGTGTGTGGGGGAAAACAGACTAAACAAACGACTTGTGTTTTCTCCAAGGCTGCCATTACGGTTTATGAACATGGTCGTGGAAAGCCCCAGGTGGCACTTGCTGCCATATTTAGGGCCCTGGAGGGCAAATTTACCTTCGCAAACTTTCACTGATGAATGCCGTCCTGCCCCCCAGCAGACTTCAGGTTTGCTTCCAAGTGGCTCAAGCCACTCTTGCTTGTTTGTTTTCATTCGCCCCCAGGTTGCCCCGGCTCTGGGGCTCACCCACAAGCCACGGGACCTTTACCTTCCCCAGGCGCTGGTGCTCCTCAAAGGCGGCGATCAGGTCTTGGGCCCATTTAATTTTCTCTGGGGATGGCGTGAACTGCTCCTGCACCACGGGGATCTGGCTGGGGTGTATCACCTGCTTACCTGCACGAGCGGAGACACCGGAAACACAACAGACAGATGTTCAAACACAACCTCTCGACCACACGGGCCCCCTCCCTGACTGCCACAGGCTGTATGTAAAATCACTAATTATTTTAGGATTTTTAAAAAAAGGGGCGGGGGCGATGAAAGAAACAGAGAACGGAAGGGAAGGAGAAAAAAAAAAAACACCTGCGACCGAAGGCTTTTCCAGAATGCCACAGAAGAACAGAGGCTATAATGGAGTGATTGTGTTTCCGATCCTATACAAATGTCATCTTGGGGGCTCATAATCCCCCACGTTCGGTTACAGGTGGGCTGAGGCAGCCCCTTGAATAACTGCTTTGGCTGGAACTTTAAAGACTCAGGTCTGCAAATGAGAGCAATTATTTGGTGTTAGAGCAGGGGAAAAAGTCTATTGTGATTCTTCCAAATGTTATCAGTTGTGTGTTGGTTACTTTGTATCCCGAGCCCTCCGGACATCTGTGACATCTTTTAGAAGTGGTCTTACGGTTCTGGTATAGCTTATAAAAACTAACGTTATCACCCTATTCCTACCGCTGAGTATCTCCCGATGATATATGAATCTTCTGTGTTTTAAAAAACTGGATTCTGTCATTTCTAACCACTCACGGAAGTGGTTTTTTTTAAAAAAATCTTTTTACAGTGTAAAACAGAAAGCAGATATGAACACGGGAGCTGCTATGTCATTTAGAAATGTTTAAACAAATCACTGGAAGTTTCTCTATCCAAAAACATAATCAAATGTTACCTTTTCTCCCCTAGGACCACGATTGCCTCTTGCCTCCTATATAGCTATTTAGATATCCCAGAAGAAACCTTATCTGTTAGAAATTGCTTTTAAAAAGCTTTATAAAAATAAGAAAGCTTTTTGCCTCCTTTTGAAGCTTACAGCTCTTCAATAAAAACACTGTACAAAGATAAGAGTCACAGGATTCTATGAATCATGTACTCATTAAAAAACCAATTTAACAGTCAGTAAGGAAGAATCTAATCAGGTCATTAATAAAATGCAACATAATTTAATGTTATAATTATGATGAGATTATATTTAATATTACATGATAAAATTATGGGCCTATTTGGTTCTTCAAAAATGAATGCACATTTAATGATAATTTACTCAGTTAAATATATTTGTTGGTACATCAATTTTCTCTGCTTTTGAAATAGTTGTTTTAACACTTAGTACAAATTCAATCCCCGATGTATAAAATATCAATTCTTGTTTTCCTGTTATTTTTATTCTATTGAAGAGTTCTTCTTTTCTTTTTTAAGTATTTCATGAAAAAGGAATTTAAGTGGGTTAACCAAACAATATCTTCTCTTTAGGGTGACCTGATTAAAACATCCTTACACTGCTATTCTACTCTTACCTGTCAGTGCAATAATAAAACACTTTAAACCTGTTACAACAAAGATGGTTTACATTTTTTGAGCAATAATTTCCAGCACAAAACAATATCAGTAATGACAAATGACAAATGACAAATAGGAGGTACTCAGACCCATCTAAATAACCTAATAGCTGTTGTACGATTATTAATAAAGCATGTCAGTTCTGGTAGTCATTTTGCACTAATTGTAAGTCCTGAATTTTGTAATTTATGTACATAATTTATACTGCTGTGTAAAAAAAAAAAGCAGGTTTCAGGGGAACTCCCTGGTACAGACTGAATGAGTGGAGAATATGAAACAACTAAAATTTGGAGAAACTCCTCCTTCCGTATTTGGGGAAGTAGGGCTGATGTTAGGCTGCGTGTTCATTTTTAGGGACCAGTGGAGAGGCATGCATGATGACAGTCTATTTTGCTGTGTTTATCTGTCCCAACAAGTGACTTTCCGACCGCAGTGCATGCGGCAGGCAGGCAGATCTTTCTATGGAGGAGCTGCTATTGACAAGTTTCCGAAAGGGTGCAAAATTGGAAGACATTAAAATTTATGACCATGAAATCCTTTTTACAGTACCACTTGATATACTGTGTTTTAAGTCAATACTTGTCAAGTCTTTTAGGTAACTGTATGATGGTGTCATTTTTGTCTCCTACAAAAGACGGTAGAAGAACAGAAAAACCCACGGCGCTTCCTATTCACGGCCCTGGTGTCTGTCCCCATGTCCCACGGCCCACACCCTGGGTCGGGTGGTGACCAAGTCTATAGTGGGAGTTTTGCTCCCCGACTTCTCTGCAGGTTTCTTGTTTTATAAAAAATAATTCCTGGCGTTAATCGTCTTTTCTAAGACCAAAGGCATTGATTTAAAACCAATCCACATGGATTGGGGCCCTCGGAAATGCGGAAATGCAGCGAAGAAATTAGAACATTCCTCTCTGATGCGTGTCTACCTCTGGGGGTGGAAAGAGTCACAACTCCTGCCAAAATATCTAATTTTTAAAAAATACTGAAAACTTCTATAGTACAGACTTGAGGGTTCCCTTATGGGAGATAAAGAGTACTTTGATGAGAGTTTACACTTTCTGCTTACTTGAGATGGGGGATTTTTCCTTCCTTTCATTTTCTCGTTCCTTTCTTCCTTCTTTCCTTCCCCCCCTCCTCTCCCTCCCTCTCCTTCCCTTGTTCAAAATCCAAGGCTCGGCAGCTAAACGACAAATGATCACGATCCTGAGTGGCGTAAATGCCCCTTCCCACATCTTGGAGACGACTCGGAATACTGTCTTTTCTGACGATCGGAACCCTTTCCCTCGGCTGGCCTGTAACTGGGACAATAAGGGACAACAAAGGCCCTGCTTTTTGCAGGCCGCAGTGTGGTTCTGAGGGGCTTACTGGCTTGTTCACTTGAACGTGTGACGGGCACTGTACCCCCCGGCCCCCCTCAGCCCCCTCCCTGGCTTCATTCTTTGGGTGATTTACTACTCCCCGTTGTTGAGAAACAATAGTGCCAAGCCCATAAGCTCCTCACGCTGAGCTGGGCACCGTCTAGAAATTTAAATCTGATTTGAAATAACTGGTCCTCTCTGCGACTGAACCAAGGTTGCGATTCCATTTCTGGGCTGTGTCTCGGATCAAAGTCTCCAACTCCCTTCTGCGTGCTGGAGAGAATGTGCCCCCCTGCCCGGCTGCACCCCCAAAGCAGGAGTGCCTGGGTGACGGGCAGCATTGAGGGAGGGGAGGGCGCTTCCGTGTTTGTGTCTGAATTAGGAGGTGTTTCAGAGCAACATCTGGCCGCCTGGCAGTCAGCACCGACATTCCGGTCCAACAACATTGGGATCTATTATCTAGATTTCATGGGGTTCGCCTCCAGCCTTCTTTGCTGGGCCACTTTCCTGAGTGTTGAAAGAGGCGGGCAGCCTGGGCCCCCAGATGGGAAAGGGACCCCTTCTTTCTCCATCCCCATTCACTCTGGGCAGGAATCGTTTGCTGATAGTTCAGATGACTGAGAAATTTTCTTGATGGACATAGATCCTATTTATTTGCCAAGACAAAATCTGAGAGGGACTCATGTGCTATGTTAAGTCTGCCCAACACACACACACACCACACACACGCACACACACACACGCACGCACATATACGCACATACACACACACGCACAAGTGGTAGATAGAGCTCTACTGAATTCTAACACTGAAATTGTTTCTTTAAGTCTTTTGATTTCATTCTGGTGACAGCCTGCACCATCAAAATAACTGTGACATTTAAAGTCACTGTGTGAAGTGTTTCTTTCGGTAACCCCTCAACGGGACATATTTCAAAAATATTTCCCAAAGGGAGAGTACTAATGCCTGTCTCTTTCCCTTTTCATTTGGATATTTTACCAAGAGCAGTGGTCTCTGCAGAGGCGGAAGAAGAAGGAATATGAATAAAGGAGTTGATGGGATTCTACAGCATTGACTTTGTGTGTGTGTGTGTGTGTGTGTGTGTGTTTGTCCAGTTGCACATGTGTTTTTATACAGGATGTAATCATGGTTGGAAAAAACAGGTTACTGTGGAAAAAAAAAGAAAAGAAAAGAAAAGAAAAGAAATTCACAAATTTCAGTTGCTCCCTGGAAGCCCGTTTGCTGAATGATCGGCTGCACCAATCAACAGACTTTGGCCTGTGCCCGGGGATGTGGTGTCAGGAGGGTGAGGGGATGTTGGGGGGGTGCCCACACTACGAGTGCCAGGCAGTTCATGGGAGGTGGCAGAGAAGGAGTGCAGTATTCACGGGAGGATCAAAAATGAACAATTATTTGATTCTTTCCATTTTTTGATGGATTAGGGTAAAAAAAAGAGAGAAATCTGGGGGTGGAGAGATATGACAGAAAGTCGGGGGCTTGCCTTACACACTGCCAACCCCAGTACCACCCCCGGCACTGCCTAGGCTCTCCCAAGCACTGCAAGGAGGACCCTTGAGCACCACAATGGGTGTGTTCCCCAAACCAGCCTCCAAAAACAGCATCACCAAATTTTTTAAAAAACTGAATCAGGGGCTGGAGCGATAGCACAGTGGGTAGGGCGTTTGCCTTGCACGCAGCCGACCCTGGTTCGATTCCCAGCATCCCATATGGTCCTCCAGCACTGCCAGGAGTAATTCCTGAGTGCAGAGCCAGAAGTAACCCCTATGCATCGCTGGGTTTGAACCAAAAATAAAAAAAAAAGAACGTGCCCATTAAAAACTGAATCAATATTTCAGATCCTTGAGAAAATTCTTTTCCTATTCTTCCAACCTAAATTCTTATGACAATTTACTCAAAAAACAAAACAAAACAAAACAAGAATCAAACTAAAATTTAAATAAATAAATAAACAAACAAACAAACAAAATAAGAAAGAGAGGGGACAGGGAGGGGGCCCACGCCAGAGAGGAAGCGGAGGGGGTGAGCTCTGAGTGGACCCCCAGAGCCAAAGGGGCCAAGTGTGGGAGGGGGTGAGCGTGAGTGTGAGCGGGTGTGTAAAACACACCAGTGTGACGGATTCTTTGGTGTATGGAGACAGTATGGAGGGGGTGAGAGATGCCGTCTGCGGGCTCTGACCCCTGCTCCCAGGGTGCTGTACCCACCGCCCCGTGTACCTGTGAAGCCCATGGCCGCGCCCTCCCGGGCTTGGCGGCGCAGGCCCTCGGTGTCCCTGAAGTCGATATAGACCAGGTCGATGGACTGCAGCCCGAAGGCGCGTGCCACCACCACGATCTTCTGCCGGGCGAAGAGGATATCCTGGGTGTCCTTACTGCTTGTTGCTCCTGCACATTGCGGGGGTGGGGGGGTGGGGGGGAGAGGGAGGGAAAGGGGAGGTGAGTTTTGGGAACAGGAACCCCAGACCTCAGCAGATCAGAAGCCAGTTGTCAAGGACACCAAGGGGAGGGCCCCTTGTGGTCCCCTGACTCAACGGGAAATGGGTCCTGGCTGTGTGCAGGCCAATAAGCCTGCCTCCAGTGGCCTCCCTCGGCCATCTAAGCACTTGCCCGGGCATTAAGACAAGGCCCCTCCGCTGTCCCTGGAGCTGTAAATGAGAGGGGATGACAAAGGCTTCCTGGGTCACTGCCCCCTCCTGCCATTTCTGCCACTGATCCAGGGGGCGCGGCACAAAAGGGACCAGGGGCCGGGGGGTGGGGGGTGGAGGAGGTGGTCACTTCCTGAGTCGCAGCTTCAGTTCATGTGTGAAGATTGGGGGGGGAGGTTCTCAGAGGAGCATGGGGTTCGAGAGGCACTGAGGAGTGGCCCCTGAGTTGTCAGGTACCCAAAAGTCGGGGGGGGGCAGGGAATCAGGTATGAAAATATGTTTCAGGGGCTGGAACGATAGTATAGCAAGTAGGGTGCTTGCCTTGCACGTGGCCGACCTGGGTTCGATCCCTGGCATCCCGATGATCCCCAATGAGTATTGCCAGGACTAATTCCTGAGCACAGGAATGGTCCTCCAGCACTGCCAGGAGTAATTCCTGAGTGCAGAGCCAGAAGTAACCCCTGTGCTTCCACCCCTGGAAGCACATGAGTTAACCCCTGAGCATGGCCAGGTATGGCCCCCCCCAAAATAAACAAAAGTTTCACCTCGAGCCTAGGTGCTGTGTATGCATTCATGCATGTGCATGTGTTTATGCGTGTGTGCATGTTTTTACGTGTGTGTTTGTGTGTGTGTGTGTGTGTGTGTGTGTGTGTGTGTCCCTCCCTCTGTCCTGTTTCTAGCCGGGGCCAGGTGGGGCTCCTGCCTGTCTCCAGGTCAGTGGCGATGTGGTTCCCGAAAATGCCCTGTGTCCATCCCTATCTCTGTTCATAGCCTGGAGAAGGCTGTGAGGACACATGTAGTGTTTTCCTCCCTGGGCTACTACTGCCGCTAAGGCTGCCACAGGGAGAAGGGCGGCTCTGAAAGGAATATCCTTAATGTTATTTATTTGGTTGTTGGGGGCGGTGCCAAGGGGGAAGCCCAGGTCAGGTGCAGGCAGGCAAGGCCAGCGCTCGCTTTGGCCACAGAGTCCCATCCCTGGTCCTGAAATATATTTTAAGAGAGACTTAAGGGGGCAGAGAGGGCAGTACAGTGGGTAGGGTGCTTGCCTTGCACCCATTCCATCCCCACCAGGGCACAGGCTCTCCCCACTGAAACCTCCAGGAGTGATCCCTGAGCACAGAGCCAGGAGTGAGCCCTGGGCACCGCCAGCTAGGGGGCCCAACTCTCCCCCAGGCAGGGAGGGGGGAGGCGGGGAGAAATTTAAGATTGGTCGGAAAGAAGGCCAGCATGCTGTCTTTCGGGTGGCAAACCCTTCAGGAAAGGAGCCCGGGAAGGGCCTTACGTTTGAGCCAGCCTCAGCCTGACACACACAGGGGCTGTTCAAGGG
This sequence comes from Sorex fumeus, assembly GCF_029834395.1. NCBI lineage: Eukaryota > Metazoa > Chordata > Mammalia > Eulipotyphla > Soricidae > Sorex > Sorex fumeus. The sequence continues at coordinate 29,831,842 of NW_026606065.1, forward strand.
GGGTTGGGGTGTCCTGTGGGTGGGCGGCTGGGGGCTTGCTTCTTTGCTTCTGGCTCTTTCCCACAGAGGAGGCCAGAGGAAGGAGTGAGCAAGTCAGGACAGTGCCTAAGGAGCAGGTCAGGTCAGCGGTGGCAAAAGACTATTGTCATGTAGATGCTGGCGGGTGGTGGGGAGGGGTTGGGGGGGTGAGGTGGGGTGCCGAGGGGCAGGTGAGACCGGAGAGAGGGAGCACAGGTCTCAGCACCTATGCTGGCTCTGAAGTCTTCTCCCCCGAAGACGACAGCGTCCAGCAAGAGGCCGCACGGCGGGCCTGTCTTCATTGCCTGCTCACACACGGCCTGCGGGGGCAGAGGAGAGAGTCTCACGGCCGGCCGGGAACCCGCAGAGGAGCGCGGCGCTCAGCCTCAGAAAGCCCCAACTCTGAGCCCAGCTCAGCTCAAAGTGGTCCTAAAAGTGTGCCCCCCACTCCGCCCCGCTCGCCTCCCCCTGCCACCCCCTCCTCTGCTCTACGGAGCCGCATCATTCAACGATGTGAACAGCCGACCCGAGTTCTAGAGAAACTTAGGGGTTTGCTCCTTGGTTTTTTTTTTTTTTTGATTGTACTATAAATTTCAAGTCTTCCAAAATGCGTCGTTGCTTTTCAGCCGCTTCTCAGCCCTGAAACCTAAGGCCACAGGAGAGAAGGAATTTAAAAAAAAAATCAAACTAATTGGATTATTTATTGACATCAGGATCAAGGTCCCTTAGTCAACCGGTCTGAGGATTAAAGCAACACAATGCAAAAAAATCTACCACTCCGGAGGGGAAAATAAAAAAAAAAAAAAGAAAGAAAAAAAAGAAAGCAACAAGTCCTTCAAGATGCATTCAAGACGCTTCTTCTGTGTGGCTCAGGAGAGGAGAGCGTGCAAATCACAGAGGGGACGAGAGACGGGCTGCGTGGGTGGTAACCAGGCCAGGCACCCGTTGGTTAATTTGGGGTGGGGTGGGGTGGGGGTTCATACGTGCTTTGTAAAATGGTAGATTTGCACAATAAAATGGTGAGGTGAGGCAGCGTTGGGAGTGGAAGTGGTGGTGTCTGAGCCAGGCAGCAGCCAAGGGCTGCTGTTGCTCGGGATCTCTTCTGAGAACTCTGGAGTGGGCTGGTTGGATTTGTGGGTGCCCCGGCTGCTCTCCCGCCCCACACCCCCCAGCCCACCGCCGCAGCAGGCTCCAAGCTTTCTGCCCGGCTCCTCTGCACCATCTCCCAGAAACAGCTCAACTTTCTCTCTCCCTTTGTTTCCTGGGATTTGCTTCCCTCCTGACCCCGCGATGGAGGCTGGAGAGGCTGCGAGGATGTTCCCAGGGCAGGTGGACCGCACGGAGCCCCTTTTGGAGAGCAATTTAGACGATCACTTCATAAAGGGGTTGACGGAGGGGAGGAAGGTGGCTACGAATGCGACCATCCGAGGGTGCAAAGCCTGGCTCGGCACAGCTCCCTTGAATGCCCCGTTAGAACAGATTTTAGGTCCGAATATGGGCAATTGGAAATAATAGGCTACATATGATTTGTGTGGGCTAATTTACAAACAGTGATCTTTTTTTTTTCCTCCACAGGAGCGAGATGCTTGCTGCAAAGGGGATAGAGCCGCCTCTCTCTCCCCCTCCCGGCCCCCCGACCCCCCCCACCCCATGAAAAAGGCAAACGGTGACAAAAGAATAAATCAAAGTTAATTCAGTAAGGGTGACAAAATTTCACGTACAATTTAATCTATAAAGGAAATACGCCAAAGCGTCTATTTACAGTGATTATTCAATGAAAAGCAGGCTCTGATGAGAGAGACACATCTCGGGGACACATTCAGAGCTGGGAAGTTTTCCCTTGCTACTTCGCTTATTTCTTTGTTTTTCCAAGATGTTTGCAACCTGGTTTGGGGGACTCTCCCAGCTACCAAAGGGTCCCTCGGGATTCAGTTAGCTTGTAAATGTTTCTAGAGAAATCTTTCAAGGCAATGTTAAAACTGAAAGCAAAACGGGACTCCTGAAGTAATAAATAAAATGACTGAACTTATTAGCCATTTCCTGGCTTCCTTACCTTAAAATTGAGCAAACCCATGGCAGTTTCCACAAAAGGGATTAAATTCATTGGCTGTTCAAGTTTTCGGCCTTTTAAGTAGAATGAAAATTTGTCTGAAAACTGAAAATCAAAATAGTCAGAAGTGAGTGGGGGGAAATGTTCCTGCCTGGGACAGAACAGACCAAGAATTTCAGTCCTGGACCTTAAGTTTGACAAAAAAAAAAAAAGAATAAATAATAATAATAATTTTTAGAGTAGGGAAGGAAAAGGTAAGGAACTTCTCACAAACTAAAGGCTGAAACCCCAAGTGTCATTACTGTCCCCTTTATAAGAGGCCCAGGAACCTGACCAGCACTGCCTGGTTTAAAACTCTCCCGTGGGTATCTGCACAAACACCTCGGCTCTCTCCTCTGTGCGTGCGTGCGGGCTCCAGGGTGGGGCGTGGGGGTCCCCAAAACAAAACCGCCATGCTCTACCTGTCACACTCTGTTCCTCCAGGGTCCCACACTGACGTCAGCTGGATGGCGCAGGGACCCCCACATAATTCATGAGAGTCCCATTACCCTTTGTTCCCGCGGTTTTTCTCCGTAATTTTTTTAGCTTACCTAGAAAGACCTTAAAAAAGGAAGTCTAATTCTTTGAAGACCAAGGCTTGCCAATTTTTTCCATGAGACCAGTTCACAGCGAGCTGCCAGTGGGGTAGCCCAAATGCCAAAATCCATCATCTGGAAACATACAAAAGCTCGTGCAGATTCCCTCCCCCCCCTTTTTTTATTTTCAAAAGGGGGAGAAAAAAAACACACTCTAAATTGTAAATCCATTATGTCTATCTAGATCTAATAAGATATGGGGAGATAATAAAAAAAAAAAGAAGAAAAAAAAAACCCCAAACCACCACAACCCGCTCAGGTATGATAAAGATATTTTTTTGGTAAATAAAGATGAAAACATATCTATCCATTTTAAATTTAAGGAATATTCAGCCATTAATGGATATCAAAGGAAAAGGGAATTTTAATCATCTCTCCATTCAGTCTCAGTTGGGTAAATCATATCTAAGAGATTTGCATAAATATAAACCATCAAAGACTTTTCATCTTCAAAGGGGGTTTCAAGACCCTATAAGCTTTGTACTGTAATCATCCTAGGTCACCACCCCGCAGGAACAGGGCTGCCATAGCAACATAAAAAAACTAATGCTTAAGGCTTAGCATAATATTCGGACTAATAGAAAGGAAACTCATTTTAAAAGCCTGCGGTCTATTTAGCACAAGCAGGATTAGACGTGTTATTTCCCTTTTTAGCAGACCCTCTTGCCCTTGAGGTCCATCCCGCCCCCCCCTAAAAAAAACCTAATCACTGGGATCTTTAAAAAGCTTTTGAGCAATTTGCAGTAACTTTACAATTAGGCTAAAATAAATCACAGCTTTCAGTAATGAAGAATTATTCCCAGTGGCTCAACCCCTCCTGCACCCTACCACCCCCCCCACCTCTGAGCAAGGGAAGGAGTAACTCAGAGATGTGCTCCCCCCGGCCATCCCAGGTAGACGAAAATAAAACATCACTGAGGTCAAATTTATGCTAGAAAAACCGGTCGTGGAACAGTTTCGAGGGTTGCAGGGATAATTTTTTGTTCCTCATAAAAAAACAAAAAACAACAACAACAATCCAAGCCAACACTGATTATGTTCTGACGATTCTCCAAATGCCAAATAAAGTTTAACCCCAGGTACTCATCCGATAACCCAGTTTCTATTCTTTGAGGGGGAAAAAAAAAATCAATCTCCTATGCCTTTTGTTTTGAAGCCAATGGGGGCTTTTCCAGATGAAATATTCGGACCCTTCTTCCACCCTCCTCCTCCTCCCCGGCTTTCTCCAAAAAATTGCATTAAGTACCAACACAAAAGGTAACGAGTGGAGAAGTTTCAATTAATTTTTCTCAAAAGGAGACGATTAAATGTTTCCGGCCTGGTAAAGTGTTCATTTCAGGGGGGGGCAGAGGGGAGTGGGGGGTGGGGGGCAGAGGAAGGGAAGGGGTGGGGTGGGGTGGGGTGAATCACAAAGAGAGCGGGGAGGAGATGAAGTCCTGGGCTCCGGCGATTCTTTCAGCCCCGTGAGCACCCAATAGTGGGCTGGAAGAATGCATACTGTTCCGGGATTTGTGGGACAATTGTCCCGCCACAAAGGGAGCGAGTCACACTTGTTATAGTCCGATAACCCTTGCCAGTGAAACACGAACCCACACTCGCGACAAAAGGCCGGCCCAGAGCCCTTCACAAAAGAAAACAAGCAGGCCCAGCTCAGCTCGGGGCTCGGGAAGGGGGGGGGCGGCAACCCCACAGCCGGGGGGTGCGGGGTCCTCCCCTGCCAGATTCAAGCAGGGGCCAGGGTGCTAATGGGGACCCCTCGGTGGGAATAAGAACACAGAGGGCGCGGCCCCAGGAGGCTCTGTCTCTGCTGTGGTGTGTGTGGGTGTGGGGGGGTAGGCTGGGGGGCCCCCCAAGAGAGAAACCAATTCCAGAGCCCCCTCCCAGGGTGGGTGCGGGGGGGGGGGGAGAACTCCAGTTTCGGGTGTTCAAGGAACCCGGGTCTTCCCGGGAGGGTTGTGGGGGGCGGCTCGGGGAAGGTGGGGTGCCACACGGCCTCAGCCGGGGTCCCCCACAGGGCTCTAGGATAGCATGGGGGAGCCACGGGTGAAAACACCTAAGGGGGGGGGCCGGGTGGAGGACTGGGGGGGTCATAGGATGCAGTGGGGGAGGGTCAATGGGAAGAAACAAGGTTAGGAAGGGCCACAGAAGGGAAATTATTTTCACTATATATAAAAATCACGATCACGATCATCCTGTTGTGCGTCGATGGCCTCGAGCGGGCCCCAGTAATGTCTCCTTCATCCTCGCCCTGAGATTTTAAAAAGTGCCAAATTCAAGGCTCTTTCAGGGTTAGGAGAATGAGACCCATCATTGTTACTGGTATTTGGCACGTTGGGTACGCCACGGGGAGTTTGCCAGACTCTGCTATGTGGGCAGGTTACATTCGGTAGCCTGCCAGGTTGTCCAAAGCAAAAATGAGATAATAAGATGTAAAATAATGTAAAATAATATAAAAATAATAATTATTATTATTATTATTATTGGGTTGGAGCGATAGCACAGTGGGTAGGGCGCATGCCGTGCATGCGGCCGACCTGGGTTTGATTCCCAGCATCCCTTATGGTCCCCTGAGCACCGCCAGGAGAAATTCCTGAATGCAGAGCCAGGAGGAACCCCTGTGCATCGCCGGATGTGACCCAAAAAGGGAAAAAAAATTATTATTATTGCCGGGAACTGGTGGATTTCACTTACATCATGTATCTGATTCAGTTCCAGAGCACAGAAATATCATTTCGACTCTCCAAACGGATGAGATGATTTCACATTCTGTTTTGGTGGGTGGGGAGATGGCCTCCAGGGGCTGGCCTCACTGGAATGGGACCCGTGGGTGGGTGCTCGGGGCCACCTGTGGCAGGGCCACCGTGCTAGGAAGCCCAGGTAACCACCCACAATGGGGGGGGGGCAGAGAGGATAGTGGGTAGGGTGCTTTCCCTCATCTAATCCCCGGGATCCCCGAGCCCTGTCAGGAGTGAACCCTGAGCACTGAGCCGCTAGTTATCCCTGAGCACAGAGCAAGGAGTCAGCCGTGAGCACTGTTGGGATAGCCCCAAGTACCCTTCATGCCAAATCATGGGGGGCAGGTCACTTCAAATATCACTACATCAGTCATGACACCAGCACCCCTGAGCATCAGGATGGCCCCAGATGGTGCCCTAGGACACACACACGCCACGACCTCTGTTCCTAAAGGGGTCTCCGGGGGCACCCTGTCATTCCGCAGAGATCTGGGGGGTTCCTGCGACCCCCGGAAGTAAACTGAGTGCCCCCACCTGCCCGGTCCCCCCTGCACAGTGAAAATCATTATAGCCTAATTAGACCCATTTCAAAGTTTTCCCAAGTAATTTGACATGCCGACCCTTTCCCATTTCGGGGGTTTATTGGCCCAACCTTGGGGTCTCGAAACACCACACACCTGCCAGCAATTTACCAAGGCCCAAGGAGGGCCTGCGCAGGAAATCGCGTCTGCGCTCATTAGAAGCACTAGTTAAAAGCTTCCTGTTTGTGCCTCTGGTCCCCCTAACGAGCGACCTCGCAGCTCCTCCAGCTTCATTCTGTCTCTGCGGCCTATGTGCGTCTGCCCATTTCCAGGCACTGCTGGGGGGCCCACGAAGGAGGTTGAGGGGGAAGGCGGCCAAGCGCCCCTACTGGACCTGCTGAAGTGTAATTCCCTAAGGAGCGGTGTCCCGGCCAGGGGCAGAGGGGGAGGGGAGGGCTGTGTGGGGTCTCAGTTTCCTTTCTTTCTGCGTGGGGTCCGCCCCTCTAAACGCACCACAGCCCGCAAACCACCCCCTCCCCCGACCCAGGGCCACTCACCCACTGGATTTCTTCCGGCCCCTCCACCTTGGGCAACATCAGGCTGGCAGGAAGGACCCGGGACTGTAGCAAGCTCTCCAGGTCAGCCTCGGCCAGGCCGCTGGACACCGAGTTGATTCTCACGCACTTCTCTGTCGGGCCCAAGTCAAACCCTTCGAGGGTCTTCACGATCCTGGAGCGGGCTTCTTCCTGCAGGTATCAACGCAAGGTGTCACCTACCTTTGCTTCTCACATGGCTCCATGGGCCAGGGAACTACAAAAGGGGGGTGCCAGGTGTTGTTCCTGTACTGCGCGGTCTCAACGGTGCCAGACAGGCTCAGCCGACAGAGCCGTGGGGAGGCCCAGGCGGCCGCACCTCTGCACAGGGCAGGCAGATCCGGCTGGCGCACCAACCTTGCTTTCCAGCTGGAGCAGACACAGGAGGCAGAGTGACTGGACTTCTGTGGAGCCTCAGCACAGTGGCGGGGAGGGCACTGGCCGAGCATGTGGCCAACCTGGGCTCCATCCCCCACATCCCATATGATCCCCGGGGCCCCAGCCTGGGCTGATCCTGGGAACACAGAGGCAGGAGTAAGCCCGAACTGCAGCCAGGTGTGTGGCCCGCCCCCACCCCAAAAAAACAAAACAAAAAGGGGTGGGGGTAGGGGCTCAAGGTGACCCCTGGAGGTGGTCGGGGACCACCCGGCAGATGCAGGGCTCGGATGTGAACCCGGGCTAGCTGGCTGCACGGCAAGTACCCCTGCCCTCTGCAGAGCCTTCCCCAGCGACGCTGCCACCAAATGTGCACCCCTCTTTGAGTAGCCTGCTGTTTCTGTTAGGAAAAGCTGGAAGGGGGGCTGGAGAGATAGCGAGTGCCTGCATGTGGCCGAACTGAGTTCCATTCCTGGCATCCCATATTGTCCCCCCAAAACCACCGGAAGTGATCCCTGAGTGCAGAGTCAGGAGTAAGCCTTGAGAATCACAGGATATGCTCCCCTGCACGAGGGAGGGAGGGAGGGAGGAAGGGATGAAGGGGGGAAGGAATTAGTGAAAGGAAAAGGGAGGAAGGAATGAGGAAGGGAAGGAGGGAAGGAAGGAGGGTGGGTGGAATGAAGGGAGAGGGAGAGGGAGAGAGAAAGAGAGGGAGAGAGAAAGAGAGAGAGAGAGAGCGCGCTGGACATTCTGAAAGGCTGCCTAAAGGATTTGAATGGTCTCCTGAAAAACAGGAATCCAGAGCCATTGTTCCCAGCCTGTGCTCTGGGGGTGAGGAAGATGGGAAGGGGGGGAGGAAGAGGAGGAGTGAGAGCAGGACAGGAGGGGGTTGGTGGCGAGAGAAAGAATTTGGGGTCATTACTTCCTGCCAATTTCAGTTTCAAAAACAAATTCCTCCACCTAACCAACAACCCTCGACCAATTCTCATTGTCAGAATGAACGCAATGCATGCTGCATGCGTATCAAAAGTGGTTTCATTTGGGGGGGGAAGGCATTTTATGACGCTAATAAAACTTTAAAGCTCCTCGCTGCTGCTGCTGAAGGTGGTTAAAAGAAAAGAAAAAAAAATCTTAACGTCCTACCGCCGCCTGGCCAGCGGGGCCTACTTCTCTAGGAGAAGAGCAGAGGGGAGGCAAAGCGGGATTCTCTGTAGCAATCCCCACAGGCCCTGGAGTCCACTGCGCTGGACAAGCCAGGGTTGTGGACCCGGTGGGAGCCAGAAAAGCATCTCGGTGTGATCTGAGTGCAGCAGTGAGTGGACGTGAGTGGCTTCGAGCCATCGGGGCAGAGGAAAACCAGGTCCTCGGAGTGGGTCTAAGACAGCTGTGCAGAGTCTGAATCTCGGCGCCTCCCCCCCGGAAGGCCAGCGTGAGTGAGCGTGGCTGAGGTAGCGGCCAGCAGACGCTCGGTTCTGCAGCATGGTGGCGGCCACTAAGCTCGGCCGTTTCCTGTCTTCCTTATGGCCACACAGTTAGAGACGAGCTCCCGAAGCTGCAGAGCAGAGAGAGCTGGCGGCACGCACCAGCTAGTGGCCACTGTCCAGCCCCCTGGGCGGAGGGGGATGAGCCCAGGCCCCAGAGTTTCTTTCAGTGGAGCAGATGGTCTCCACAGAGGGCGAGGACGGAGTGGACGCCCCGTCGTGGAAGGCACCACCTAGGGCTGAAGTGCATTTTCGGTGGATTTCCGGGGCCGCACCCCATGTGGTGCTCAGGACTCACTCTTGACTCGGATCACTTCCGGAAGGGCTCGAGGGACCATAAGGATTGCCGGGATGCAAACCGGGGCCAGTAGCGTGCAGCATTGGCTGCGTGCAAGCACCCAAGCCCTGCGCTGTTTCTTGGGTCCCTGAAATGCATTTTCTTTTTTTAATTTTTTAATTTTTTTTATTATTTTATTTTTATTAGTGAAACACCACGAGGTATAGTTGTAGACTTACAAATTTTTGTGCTTGGGTTTCAGTTATACAATGATTGAGTACCCATCCCTCCACCAGTGCCCATTCCCCACCTCCAATGCTCCCAGCATCCCTCCCACCCCCCTACTTCCCCCCCAACCCCCCCATCCCTGTGGCAGGGCATTCCCTTTTTGTTCTCTCTCTCCTTTTGGGTGCTGTGGTTTGCAAAAGAGGCACTGAGTGGCAATCATGTTCGGTCTATAGTCTACTTTCAGCATGCATCTTTCATCCTGGGAGGATTCTCCCAACACCCTTGATTTGGTGCTCCCTTCTCTATCTGAGCTGCCTTTTCCCCTAGCATGTGCGGCTGGCCTCCAAGCCATGGAGTGAACTTCCTGGTACTTATCTCGGCTCTTCTTGGGTGTTAGTCTCCCATTTTGTTACTTTATATTCCCCAGATGAATGCAATCTTTCTATGTCTCTCCCCCTCTTTCTGACTCACTGAAATGCATTTTCAAAACTGAATTGTTTGATTTTTTGGGGGGGGAAGGGAATCACACCTGGTGGTGCTCAAGGCTTAGTCCTGGCTCTGCACTCAGGAAGGACTTGGGGGAGGGGGACCCACGGATCAAACCTGAGTCAGCTGCATGAAAGGCTCTGAGCCCTACATCCAAGCTGTCTCCACGAGATTCATTCATCTCCACGTTCGCCCGGGGACTTGGGGGGCCTGGCAACAACCAACTTCCGAGAGACAGTTTGTGCTGGTGTCAAACCATGCCCGGCTCGGATGTTTGGCTTCCCCGGGATCTGACCAGGGACAGTCTGTCCAGAGCTCCCGCTCCAAGCCTGCTCGCCACTTCCACCCCAGCCACATCGCCATGGTTTCTGCACCTTCCTGCCAACTCGTTCAAACTCAGCCCTGCCCAAACGGGCTCCTCATGCCCAGTGCGGGCATAACACGATCAGACTGTCTGTCTTGTACTGACCAGCTGCGAGGACTCACCCTACATTAGACCCTTGCTTCCCGTTTTTTAAAATCTGGCTTGACATTTAGAACTTAAGCACTTTCGGGCTGGAGCGATAGCACAGCGGGTAGGGCGTTTGCCTTGCACGCAGCCAACATGGCCGACACAGGTTCGATTCCCAGCATCCCATATGGTCCCCCCCCCCCCCCCGAGCACCGCCAGGAGCAATTCCTGAGTGCATGAGCCAGGAGTAACCCCTGGGCATCGCCGGGTGTTACCCAAAAAGCAAAATAAAAGAACTTAAGCACTTTCTGCATATTCATTCTGTACCTCCCCCCCCAAGTTGTTTTTTTCAAAGATGGTTTTGAGGTAAACTGCCTCACAGTTACCTTATTAATAGACTGTTGATTGCTGCAGTCTTTTTCATTTTTTCCAATTATTATTTTTGTTTTGAGGTTTGGGGCCCCAGCGGGCGATGCTCAGGGCTTACTCATGACTCTGCACGCAGGGATCACTCCTGGTGGGGCCCAGGGGACCCTATGGGATGCTGGAGATCAAGCCCGGCTCGGCTGCGTGCAAGGGAAATGCCGTCCCCGCTCGCTGTACGAGGCTCTGGGCCCTGGCTACTGTAGTTTACAGAAACTAAGTCTGCGTCCCTCGGCTTCCTGAAATACCAACCCCTCACTGAATCAACACCGGCCGCAAGCACGCTGGGCCCTCCTCCCCGTCGGTGTTCGAACGATGAAATATGTCAGCGTGCTAGCAAACATACCATCTGTCGGCTTTCTAAGAACAATTGACTGGGCACTTGCTTGAGCCACGTCCACCCACTTGTGAAGAGAAAGGGTTTTTTTAAAAAAAATTTTTGTTTTGGGGGGCGATAGCTCGTGGTGTCCAGAAATAACTCCTGGCTCTGAGCTCAGGGATCACTCTGGTGGGGAGGAACCCTAGGGGGTGCTGCCGGGGATTGAACCTATATCAGCCGGGTGCAAAGCAAGCCTTAATCTGAATTGTACGACCTCTGTGTCCCTGCGACCTCACTACACTGCCTCCCCGGTCAGAGAAGGGCTTCCACTCATCCCATTCTCAGCCGCCCCCAGCACATGCCCCCCCCCGCCCCCATGCCTCACCATTGGGCCACCCCACCACCCATCTCTCCTTTCTTCTCCCTCTTTCTCCTGTCTCGCCCTGCCCTCCCATCTTACCAGATGGATTAGTGAGAGGCTGCCCTGTACGATCACCGCCTTATTGGGGGGGGGGGGGGGGAGGAGCAGATGACCTTGCTGGGAGATAATGTTCCTCGGAGAAAGAGTCAAGGAGGCAAAGAGGGTGGCTCAGAACAGACCTTTCTGGGGGGACGTGGGGGAAGAGGCACCTCACATTTGAGTAGCAAAACAGGTTGTCCAATGGAGAGGGAAGAGGAGCCACATTTTAACTGTGCCCGTCCCCCTGCAGTGTTTGACACGTGTCCCCCCCAAGTGGCTGGCCAGGGCCATTTCTCACTGTACCCCTGTGATCTGACAGCCTGGCGGCAGGGGGTGGGGTGTGGACAGTCCCGAGGCCGTTTTTACCCAGGAGGAACCTTAAGAGAGTGGGCACTTGGGGCTGGAGCGATAGTACAGAGGGTAGGGCATTTTCCTTGACCTGGGTTCGAGTCCTAGCGTCCCATATGGTCTCCCAAGAACTGCCAGGAGTAATTCCTGAGTGCAGAGCCAGGAGTAAACCCTGTGCATCGCTGTATGTGACCCAAAAATTAAAAAAAAAAAAAGGTGAAAAAAAAATTGGGCACTAGACAGTGTGGGAGATGGGGGAGCTTAAGACTGAGCACCGTTACTCCCCAGGAAGGATGCTTGGAGGTGATGCTTTAGAACTTGCATCCTCAAAGGTGGGGCTCCCCTCCCCACTCCCGGTGGCTGGGCAGTGGGCTCTGGGCCCCTCAGCTGCGGAGGTTCTTTCTGGGTCTTCAGGAACGTCTCCCGGCTGCCCTGGGGGGGCGGGGCGGGGAGGGGGGACAGGTGCCGGCAGTTGGTCCTGCTGGCACCCAGGACAGCCGAGGAGGCGCCCTGCTCGCACGCAGGCTCCGAGGGATCCGATCTGCAGGGAAAACAGCATCCGGCCGCGTTTACACTCGCGGCGGGGCGGCTCAGCCTCGCCATCTGGAGAATAAATCGAGTGTGAAGTACGGTGGAGTTGGGGCCCGGGCTCCGTGGCGGCCGCCCAGCGGTCGGTTCATTACTTCCAAACTCGCGGGGATTAGAGCCACTTCAACCCGATGGGAAGAGGCAGACAGGGCTGGTGGTGCAGCACCCCCCCCCCCAACAACCACAAGATGCCCCTTGGGCTTATTTATAAACCGCTGGGGTATAAACACCCCGCCACACACACAAGGAGCCCTGACATCCGAGCGAACACCCGTCTCGGCTCGCACCCCAGCCGTCTCCCAGCCCCGCTCAGCCGAAACACATGCTGCATGGACAGTCCACCCCCTGGACACCAGGCCATGGAGCCACAGGGAATCCATGTGGCTTGGCCAAGGCTTCGGGGATCTCATGCAGGAGACTGTGTGTCCAAGTCAAGCCTTGACTCTAACGAGAAGCCGCCAGGACTTGCAAACCCTAGCGGGAGGGAGGTTGTCTGGACTCTGGATTGTTCCAGAGTCGTTCTCATTTCCGCCGGATGGAATCAGTGGCGGTGAAGGGGCCGGCACAAAGCAGAGCAGACTTGGGGCAGCCGGCAGGTTTGCTCTAGGGCCCTACTGGGGCCACTGCAGGGCCACTGCAAGGTCAACCGTGGTCTCAGATGCAAAATGCTGTGTGAGTGTCCCACTTAAGGACACACCCCCTTTCTCAGATTAGTTTTTTTTACTATGTTTATGTTCCCCTCAAACCAGAAGTGCTTGGGAGACAAAAGCCAGAGTCACCAACAAATTAGATCTCTGTGAGTCTATGCTGTGTTACTAGGCATGCCAACCCGGAGCTAACACATCTGTTTTTAGACATGCAGAAGGCCACTGGGCTCCCAGGGATTACTGGGGTGGGAGCAAGAGGGGGGGGGGGAGGCAGGGGCTGGTGGGTAGAACATCCGCCTTGCATGCAGCCCACCCAGATTCAATATGGGTCCTCGAGCACTGTCAGGAGTGATTCCTGAGTGCAGAGCCAGGAGTAAGTCCTGAGCATTGCCGGGTGTGGCCCCCAAAACAAAAATAAACAAAGAAATGAGACATGGCCATTGGTTCTCAGACTACTAGGAAGGGTGTCTTTGGGGGCTGGAGTGATAGCACAGTGGGTAGGGCGTTTGCCTTGAACGCGGCCGACCTGGGTACGATTCCCAGCATCCCATATGGTCCCCCGAGCACCGCCAGGAGTAATTCCTGAGTGCATGAGCCCGGAGTAACCCCTGAGCATCACTGGGTATGACCCAAAAAAGAAAAAAGAAAAAAAGGGCAAGCAATTAGCATTGAGTTTTCTCTCCCACTGATTTTACACATGCAAAACACCTCATTTGGCCAACTGTCTCCCGCCTCCATTTCGGCCACTGGGCCTGGGCTCCACCCCTGGGCATCACACTTGCCTGGCCTCAGGCTCTCACCAAGCCACATCTTTGGTCCTGCCTGCTTCTGGAAAAAGAATATCTACAGCCACAATGAACATACCATGAGTTAACTAGTTTTATAATTTTTATTCACCGGACAGAAGAGATGGTACAGTGGGTGGTGCACGTGTCTTGCAAGGTAGCCCACAGGATTTAACCCCAGGCACTGCATCTAGTCAGGCCTGCAACCTCCACTAGGCATGATCCCGGAGCACAGAGCAAGGAGTAAGCCTTAAGCACCACCAAGTCCCCCCCCCAAATTGTTTACTTTGTATACTTTTTTTGGGGGGGGGGAGGGGACACACTAACATTCAGGGCTTACCATATGTGCTGTTGGAAACAGAACGGGGGTCAATCATGTGCAAGGAAAGTGTCTCTAACCCCTGTACTATCTCTCTGGTCCCTTGCATACCCTCTATTTTTTGGGGGGGGAGGGGGTGACGGGAAATGGGGCCACACCGGCTGGTACTCAGGGCTTCCTCCTGGCTCTGTGCTCAGGGGTCATTCCTGGTATGGTTTGGGAGATGGAACCCAGGTCAGCCGCATGCAAGGCAAATCCCCCCTCTAGACCTCCAGAGAAATGTCTAATCGGAGCCAGAAACAGTATAGCTGGTGGGGCGTTTGCCTTACATGCAACTGACCCAGGTTTGATCCCTGGTATCCTATACGGTTCCCTGAGCACCAAAAGAAGTAATTCCTGAGCACAAAGCCAGAAACTAACCCCTGAGCATTGCTGGGTGTGACCTCAAAACCAGAGAGAGAGAGAGAGGTGTCTATTCAAATCCCTTGCTCTTTTAAAACAACTGCAGTAAAATACATACACTCAAAAAATTTCATTTAAACGAGTCATTCCATTAGATGGGCTCTGACTCACAACGCCACGCTTAAACTGTATGTGTATTTGGAGTCAACTGTGAATGCCATCATTTCTAAGTTTTCTATCCCTGCCAAAGAAAGGCTGCACCCATTCCACACTGACCCCCTCTTCCTTGCCCCTTCCTGCTCCCACTTCCATTAACCTTTAATCCAAATTAGTCCCTGAGTTTGCCTCTTTGAGGCATTTTACATGCGTGAAATAATACACTATCTGCCCTTTTGTGTCTGGTTTATTACACTCGGCTTAATAATATTTTCAGGTTCACTCACGCTGTTGCTGTGTCAGAACTGCCTTATTTTTATAGCTGATAACATTCTATTTTATGTCCATGACACTTTCTGCTTACGCGTTCGGTGTGCCAGGCTGTGGCCACCTTTGGGTTCTCGTGAGTAACGCAGTGTGCAACTGTGCGCAGGAGCATGCAATTATCTCTGTATCCCGTTCTTCGAGGTATTTATTGCGGAATGGAAATGCTGGGACGCACAGTAGTTCTCGAGCTTTTTGAGACGCTGCCAAACTTTCCACAGTGGTCGCCTCATTTTACACTCCTACCAACACTGTAAAAGGACTCCAATTTCTCCACATCCTTGCCAACACTTATTATTTTCTGGTTTCTAAAGTTGCTTGGTTTTGATAATAACCACCCTCGCAGGCGTAATGAGTAACTGCTCCTGGTTCTGATTTGCATTTCTCTGGTGACTGAGGGTGTCGGGCTTAGTTCTGTGTGCTTCCTGGCTGCCTGCCACCATTCTTTGTAGAAATGTCTGTTCTAGCCCTTAGCCCCTTTGGAAAATTGTGTTGTCTTTTTGTTGCCGAGTTGTAAGATGTTGACGGACACTCTGGAGATAAGGCTTACAAGGACTTTTCCCCCCATCCTGTGGGTTGTCACTGTCCTCGAATTGGGCGTCTGGACAAAGCATGCACTTTTTCACTGGACCACATCCCTTTCCCTCATTGACTTTGGGATTGGGGGACGGAGCCTGGTACCACCTCTGGCAGTGCTCAGGGATCACTCCTGCCAGTGCTGGTGAGGCCTTATGTGATGCAGGGGATCAAACAGGGTGAGCCCCGTGCAAGGCAAACACCTTAACCCCTGTATTATCTCCAGCTCTCTGGAGGTTCTGGTTTTGGGGTCACACTCAGGAGTGCTCAGGGGTTGTAGCTGGCTTAGTGGTGGGGGACCAGGCAGTCCTGGGGATCCAACCCAGGCTCCTCCGTGGAAAAACCTGAGTTAGCCCTTTGACCCCAACCTTCCGCTCCTTCTTTTGAATTTTTCTCTGTTTCTGGGCCACACGCAGCAGTGCCCAGGGCTCATTCCTGGTGGGGTTCAGGGTATGATATGGGGTGCTGGGGATGGAATCTGGATTGGTTACAGCCTATGCAAGACAAGCACCTACTTGCTCTACTACCTCTCCAGGGCCTTCTAATTTCTATGGAAGAAAATTTGGTTTCTCTGCTCATCATCCAGTTTGGTTTCATTTTTTTTTTTTTGGTCTGTTTGGTTTCTGGGCCATATCCAGGCAATGCTCAGGGGTTACTCCTGGCTCTACACTCAGGAATTGCCCGTGATGCTCAGGGAACCATATGGGTTGCTGGGGATCAAACCCAGGCTGGTCATGTGCAAGGCAAAGACCCTGCCCGCTGCCCATTGTACTAGGGCTCTGGCCCCTGACCCCCAGTGTGGGAGGAGAGTCCAGTTTATTCTTGCCTTGCTGATGGCCTAAGGTGGATTCTTTTTCTTTCTCTTAGCTTTTTTTTGTGCGTGTGGGAGGGGGCAGGGGGTGGTAAATGCTCAGGGGTTACTCCTGGCTCTGTACTCAGGAATTACTCCTGGCAGCACTTGGAGGACCATATGGGATCGAACCCGGGTTCAATCCCCTGCAAGGCAATCCCCCTGCCCGCTGTCCTATCACTCCAGCCCCACCCAGATGGATTTTATTTTATTTTATTTTGCTTTTTGGGTCACACACGGCAATGCACAGGGGTTCCTCCTGGCTCTGTGCTCAGGAATTACCCCTGGCGGTGCTCAGGGGACCATATGGGATGCAGGGAATCGAACTCGGGTTGGCCGCATGCAAGGCAAACGCCCTACCCGCTGTGCTATTGCTCCAGCCCCCCAGATGGATTTTAAAGGGGCCCACCAACTGCCTCAGTATGCTTTTGCCCAGTGTTGGCATAAAGAATCTATTTTGAGGAAGGGGGATGCTGGTGGTGTGTTTTGGATCAAACCTGGCTCAGGATTTCGTCCTGGATCTGCACTCAGGAATCACTCCTGACAGGTCTCGGGGGCACCTATGGGGTGCCAGGGGATTGAACCGGGGTTGGGCACATGCCAAACAAGTGCTCTATCTGCTGTACTGGCTCTCTAGCATGGCGCAAAGAATCCTGTCTCCACGAGCAAGAGGTTCTGAAGACTCACGGAGAGAAGTGAACTGGTTTCATCACCAGCTCTGCACTTGGTCCTTGAGTCCCTCCGGGAGACATCTCTGAGCACAGAGCCAGAAGCAAACTCTGAGCACCACCAGATGTGGCCCCCAAAAGCAACCTCGCAAGCAAACAAAAAAAGCACCTTTTGGCCTATAAGAGGAATGTCCTCACTTCCTCTCCAGTTTTCAACTCTCTTCTCAAAATTAATTCTCAAGATTAAGCACCTTGCGAGATTCATGATCGATCCCAGGGATGCGTAGGGTGCCCCTGAGCTCACCGGGACAAATCCCTGAGTGCAGAGCCAGGAGTAAGCCTTGAGACTCGCCCTGACTCACTACGCCGCAGACACTGGGCTGGCCTGAACCTCAGTCAGTGTCCGTGAAATAAAGGGGGTCTCCCGGGAGGAGAAGAGTCATCAGTCGCCACACGGACGGGAGCGCAGCCTCTTCAGGTCCACAAGGCGAGTGATTAAATCCAGATGGAGGCTCCTGTTGGCCGAGACTTATCTGCTCCAGTGGCCTAATGTGTTCCTGCACGGCTGTTACTTCTTGCAGCAGAACCATGAGAGCAGCCCCGTTGGCTGACTTCCAAGGAAGACAAAAGGCGAGAAGGTTCTAGGTTTTGTTGTTGTTGTCTTGGGGTCACTCCCAGATGTACTCAGGGGTTACTATTGGCTTTCCTCTCAGGAATCACTCCTCGGGGGCTCATATGCTCATATGGGGTGCTGGGGACCGAAGCTGGGTTGGCTCCATGCAAGGATGGCTTAGGCTCAAAGGCAGGAAGATTCTGTCTGATTTCTTTTCCTTCCTTCCTTCCTTCCTTCCTTCCTTCCTTCCTTCCTTCCTTCCTTCCTTCCTTCCTTCTGGTCATACCCGGCAATACTCAGGGGTTGCTCCTGGCTCTTCACTCAGGAATCACTCCCGGTGGTGCTTGGGAACCATACAGGATGCCAGGGACCAAACCCGGTTGGCTGCATGCAAGGCAAATGCCCTCCCCGCTGTGCTATCGCTCTGTTCCTGTTGGATTTTTACCTTCCTCTTTACCCATGGTAGGGGCCCCTGGCGATGCTCAGGGGACCATATGGGATGCCCGGGATCAAACCCAGGCTGTCACGTGCAAGGCAAACACCCTGCCTGCTGTATGA
Organism: Sorex fumeus; assembly: GCF_029834395.1. Taxonomy (NCBI): domain Eukaryota; kingdom Metazoa; phylum Chordata; class Mammalia; order Eulipotyphla; family Soricidae; genus Sorex; species Sorex fumeus. The sequence goes on from NW_026606065.1 coordinate 29,849,728, forward strand.
TGGCTCTGGCCGCTTGTCCCCCAGTTTGGGAGGACTGTCCAGCTTGCCTTGCCTTGCTGATGGCCCAAGGTGGATTTCAGAGGGGTCTACCAACTGCCTGAGTAATGCTTCTGCCCAGTGCTTGCACAAAGAATCTTAAGAAAAAAATTTTGTTTTACAGGGCTGGAGTGATAGCACAGCGGGTAGGGCGTTTGCCTTGCACGCGGCCAACCCGGGTTCAATTCCCAGCATCCCATATGGTCCCCTGAGCACTGCCAGGAGAAATTCCTGAGTGCAGAGCCAGGAGTAACCCCTGTGCATTGCCAGGTGTGACCCAAAAAGCAAAATAAATAAATAAATAAAATTTTTTGGAGTGGGGAGACATACCTGGCTCAGGATTTAGTCAAGGATCTGTACTCAGGGATAATTCCTGACAGGTCTCAGAGGCACCTAAGGGGTGCCGGGGGTTGAGGTGCAGGAGACAGGGGCAAGGTGCTGGGCTCCCTGTGGAAGAGCTCCAAGCTTTGAGCTGTGAAGACTGAACACAAGCCCTTCCGCAGGAAATAGGAACACGAACTGGCCTTGGCTGAGATTGGAGTGGGGGTGATGGGGGCGCATGGGGGCAGGGGGCTCCCCATGCTGGGTCAGCCGCCTTATGAAAGCTCAGAATGTATTGTGCAAACAGGGCTTGGCTAGTCAAATGGACATGCTGCATGGCCGCTGGGCTGGACAGTGCTGTGGGCCAAGGCCTCATCTCGCTGCGGGAGAACACTCTGTCCACCAAGGCTCCGAGATACCCTCCTGCCAGTCAGGGTGTGATGGAGCAGAGGTGAAGCCGGGGCCCTCCGCGGCCTGCTGTGTCTTCAATGGTCAGAGTGAAAGAACCAGCAACTGGCGAGACGGGGCAGAGGCAGGAAGGGGATTACTCAGGTCACAGATGACCATTCTCAGGATTATATATGCAGCTGTGTCTCCCTCTTGGCTTCTGCAGCATAAACTCCCCCTGCCATGCCTTTCCTGTTAACTGTTCGTTCCATTTAGATTTTCTTTTTTCTTTTTTTTTTTTTTCCTTTTTGGGTCACACCTGGCAATGCACAGGGGTTACTCCTGGCTCTGCATTCAGGAATTACTCCTGGCAGTGCTCAGGGGACCATATGGGATGCTGGGAATCGAACCCATGTTGGCTGCTTGCAAGGCAAATGCCCTACCGCTGTGCTATCGCTCCAGCCCCTAGATTTTGTTTTCTTTTTTTTTTTTACGGGGCTGGAGTGATAGCACAGCGGGTAGGGCGTTTGCCTTGCACAGCTCCAGCCACACCCTGTGATGCTCAGGGGTTACTCCTGGACTCTGCACTCAGAAAACTCCTGATGGGCCCATCTGGGGTGCTGGGGAATCTAACCTGGGTTGGTGTCATGCAAGGCAAGTGCCCTCCCCACTGTACTATCACTCTGGCCCTTCCATTTCGATTTTCTATCTGGGATGCACTCAACAACTAGACGCTGCTGATTCTTAAGATGTAGAAAATGCTGCTATTGATAAAATAGTACATTTTCCTTTAAATTCGCTTGGGAAAGTACTGTGCCCATTTTGCAAGGTGATGAAACTGCCCTAGAGCACTTGGAAGTAATGCCCATGTCAGCAGAAACCACCTCACCTCATGCAGGCAAGCACCCTGCCTGCTCTGGCCCCATCCTGTTCATTTTGATGGCTAGATTTTATTCTGGACAGAGGGGGCATGCCCGATGGTACCCAGGGATCACTCCTGGCAGTGCTCAGAGACGTATGGTGTCTGGGATGGAAACTGGGTGGACCCCGTGCAAGGCAAGTGCCCCCTCCACATTGTCCTGTCTCTTCGGCCCCCTTTGCTATGTTTATTTAGCCTTGCTGCGACCTTGGGAGGTGAGTGGCATGATACCCATTTCACAGATGCCTCCAGACCGACGGGCGGCTCTCTGCCCCGCTCCCCCTCAGTGGCAGCCACTGTCCTGGGGTTTGCTGCTGCAACTGGGTCAGCCCTCAAACCTTCGCTGATGGAGAAACATGACCAGAATCCGACTGTTAGATATATCCCACTGATTTGATCTTTTTATATATATAATTATGAATTTTTTAAGTTGAATCACCATGAGGTACACTGTCACAGGTTAGTCATCCCATGTTCTAATACCCATGGTTTTATCTGTTTATGGAAAAGCCTTCCTGGGGTGGGAGGGTGCCCAGATGGGCCTCTTCCCCCGCTTCCTGCTTAGCCTGTCTCTCCGGAGTGCAAAGGGTACCCCCATGGGCGGGCCCCTACGCAGCAGAATGCCACAAGATGGGCAGGCTCTGAGTCTGAAGAGGGAATGGACGTCCTAATAATTAGGAAAGAAGCCCATTCTCCCCCACGGATCCTCCTCAGCCAAGCGCACCCTGGATCAAACGGTTGTGCTAAGCGCTTCTGACGTTCCCACTCAGGCATAGCGTGATGCAGTTAGAAAAGTAGAACACAGATCTTGGAGCGCAGGGAAGACACGGTGAGGCTGGGGGATCGTGCAAACCTGAGGCAGTGTGCAGAGCTGAGGGCGTGTGCAAACTCTTGGGCCTGTGCCAACCCCACGGGCAGTGGAAGCCAGCACGAGTGAGCACAGGAGCCAGAGTTGAATGACTGTGCATGAAAGAAACCTGGAAGCGGGGGTGGAGGAGGAAAAGGGATGCCGGGTGAGGCTACTTGATCTTGGCAGTGAGCGGTGTGTTTCTAAATAATCTTTGAGGGGGCTGGAGCAATAGTGCAGCGGGCAGGGCATTTGCCTTGAACCAGGTGTGACCCAAAAAGCAAATAAATGATCTTCAAGAAGACGACCTTTCCAGTCATGAACTATGCTTTCTCGGCCAGGAAATAGTCTCCAACTCGTCATTCTGTCCTTTATTCCCACCCCAAGGTGGAGAGAAAATACCAATGGGTGAATAAAACCATTTTTTTTTTTTGCTCCTGTGTGAGTCTCTACCAGAGGCTTATTCATGTCTCGCGTGTTCAATGAAGGCAAGTACAGCCAACTATAGCTCCTTCACACACAGCTCGGACGGGGGTGGGGGGGGTGGGGGCGGGTGGGAGGGGCTGTCTGGTGAAGGGCTCCAAGGTAGCTGCTGAGGGAAATTAGGCAGCAGATTCCAACAGCAAATGTGACCCCCTGAATGGAGAGCCAGGAGTGGTCCCTGAGCACCACCAGGTGTAACCCCCCCCCAGAAAAAAACAAAATAAAAATAATAAAATAAAGACATTTTCTAGCTCGAGTAGAGCGCTGGGAATTGGATTAGTGAGGCAGGATAAAGCCAAATTCAATAGGTGAATCAGAATGTGACACATTCAGAAAGGGGAGTATTACTCAGAAACAAAGTTATCAAGTCACACACACACAAAAAAAAAAACAACAAGCAGAAGGTTTTGATGTAACTTGATGAAACTTTAGAAGCAAGAAAAAGCCAATCTGAAAAGGCTACTACTGACTACAATATCCTGGAAAAGGGAGAAGCACAGAGAAGTAAAAAGATCGGGATAGCAGGGCTGAAGCGAGAGCACAGCGGGGAGGGTGCTTGCCTCGCATGTGGCTGACCTGGGTTTGATCTCTGGCATCCCATATGGTCCCCTGAGCAACACCAGGAGTAATTCCAAGTGCAGAGCCAGGAGGAACCCCTGAGCATCGCCAGGTATGCCCCCCACCTCCCTAAAAAATAACAAAACAAAAACAACAACAAAAAAAATGGGATGACTAGATGGAGCAGAGGGAATTTTTACGGTAATCTACAACCCCCCAACAGCGGATGCATAACAGCAATAGTAGAGCTGGTAAGATATACTTTGTCTCATACATAGCTGGCCCAGATCCCATCCTTGGCAACCCATACGGTCACCCCAGAACCACCATGAGTAACCGGAGCATCACCAGGGCACTGCGGGGCATGCCCCCCGCCAACTCCCACCCAAACCAAAAAACCGATTTGCTGGCAGGACTGGAGCTTCCTGCTCACACACTACACACTTCACAAGAACACTCAGAGTGACCCCGAAGGCAACAGTGGCTCACCCCCTTGCCCTCCCTCTGAACTCACGTGCACCTGCAGGTCCTGGCCAGCACATCCCTGCAAACCCATTGCGACCCAGATGGCCAGCCCCAACAGATGGTCCCCGCAGCCCCAGGTCAGTCAGTGACCACTGCCTCCGCGCGAGTTCCAGAAGCTGCATTCAGACACAGTGGGCAAGGCACTGGCCTTGCACCAGGTGACCTGAGTTTGATCCCCAGCACCCCAGGGTTCACCCTGAACCCTGCCAGGAGAGATCCCTGAGCACAGGGAAGGGAGTCAGCCCTGAGCACCGCTGCCGACTGTAGCGTAAACACACACACACACACACACACACACACACACACACACACACACACAGTCACGCCCTTCCCCTTGGCTGCAGGGAGGAGCTCGACACTTTTCACCATTTCTCTTCCTCTAGGGTCAGTGCTACATAGCCGTTCTGCAGTTGGGAGCAGAGTTTTGTTGTTCTAGTTCTGTTGGGAAGCCACATCCAGGGCTTCTGCTCTGTGCTCATGGATTTCTCCTGGTGGTACTCGGAGAACCACATGGAGTGCCAGGAATCGAACCCGGGTCAACAAGGTAGGTACAAAGCAAGTACTTCACCAACTGCACTACTTCGTGGGCCCCGGGAAATGGTGTTTTATTTATATATGTATATTTATTTATTTATTTTGCTTTTTGGGTCACACCTGTTGATGCACAGAGGTTACTGCTGGCTCTGCACTCAGGACTCAATCCTGGCAGTGCTATGGGATGCTGGGAATCGAACCTGGGTCGGCCGTGTGCAAGGCAAACTCCCTACCCGCTGTGCTACCACTCCAGCCCCGGAAACGGTGTTTTAAATAAGCTTCTGTGTAAATACAATGGGGTGTCAACTGACCTAGGAGCACGGCACATTGAACGCAGTCTCCAGTGCCTGCCTGGACCCTGACAGGGCGGGCGGGGCACCATCCAGCAAAGGCCAGCTGCACCCGGGCTCTTTCCAGACCATAGGACTCCCTGCCCCCAGCGTCTTTTGAACGCAAACGTCAGGCCAGACCCACGCCTACCGGCTGGACCTCACAACCTCGGGCTCTGGCTTCCTGCGGCTTTGCAGGCGATGGGTTTGTGCACACACAAGCTATGGCCGAGGGTGGGGCGGCCATGCCTCGAGCACTCGGTCGCCGCTGGTTTTCCCCCAGCAAACGGGCAGCAGCTTTCCCAGACACATGCTAGCACACTCAGCAGAGTGTGGGGTGTTGCACACAGGATCTGCTCTCTACGCGCCGGGAGACCAGCAAGTGTGTGTCACCCACTTAACTGCCACACTCGATTCAGTGCTGCGGTCTGGAACGGAGCCCATGATTTCTCTGAACTGAAAGCACCAGAATCTCATCTAGCAGGCTGCTGCGGGGGCATGGGGGCAGGGGCAGCGGTGGGTAGGGCTCTTGCCTTGCAAGCGACTGACCTGATTGGATCCCCGGCATCCCCTTCACCCTCATGAGCAGTGCTCGGAGTAACTCCTGAGTGCAGAGCCAGGAGAAATCTCTGCACAATGCCGGTGTGGCCCCCAATTTCTCTAAATGGTATTAGAGAAACACACATCAGAGTTAGCATGTCATAGTCCCTTGTAAAGAATTCTTTTCCAGTAGCAAAGGTACCTGTAAGCAGGGACAGAGCGATAGTACAGTGGGTAGGGTGCTTGCCTTGCATGCAGCTGACCTGGGTTTGCACCCTATATGGTCCCCAGAACTCCACCAGGAGTGATCCCTGAGCACAGAGCCAGGAATAAGCCCCAAGCACCACCGGGTGTGGATCCAAAACAAAACCAAAAAATACCTTTAGCTTTTGAAGGAGATTCCCTGGAATTTAACTGTCCTGATGCCTGGGATCTCTCTCAAGGCTGTAACCGTTCCCTCACATGCTTACTTGAGACCATCAGGGCACGGAGGAATATTAGGCAGCAGTTAACATTCATAACTGGCAGACTGTGGTGTTGTGGAAGAGTGCTCGGGGTGGTGTGAAGTGACCAAGAGCTAAAGTGAAAACTAGGGGCCAGAGAGACAGTTGGAGTGGGGGTGGGCGGTGGGCAAGGTGCCGGTCTGCGGCCTTGTGTGCTGGGGCCTTGCTGTGACCCTGTCCCAGTCCCTTACTCGCACAGGGTCCCCCGAGCCCCACCAGAAGTGAGCCCTGAGCTCTGAGCACCACGGGGAGGGCCCCCAAACAACCACCTAGAAAGGCTCGATCAGATGCCAACTATTATACATGGTGGGCCAGAGCGGGGCACAGAGCTCTCCAGAGGGGCTGAATGAGGGCAAAGCCGCTCCGGCCGCCCCAAGGGAAGGTGCCGGCAGAGGTGCCCCATCCTGGCTCTGGGCATGTGCCCGTGTCATGTCAGATCTTGGGCGGGCCGAGGGGCAGGGCCTGAGCCTCTGCGGTAGGCGGCCTCAGGGACCCCGACTGCAGGGGCTCCAATGCGCTCAACCTCCATCTCTTATTGTCTCTCTGTCTGTCGTCTGTCTGTGTATCTCTCTCTCCTCTCTGTCTCTGTCTCTCTATCTCTCCTCTGTCTCTATCTCTGTCTTTCTGCCTCTGTCTGTCTCTGTCTATCTCTTTCTCCTCTCTGTCTCTCTCCTCTCAGTCTGTCTCTGTCTCTGTCTGTCTCTCTCTCCTCTCTGTGTCTCTGTCCCTCTCTCCTCTTTGTCTCTGTCCCTCTCCTCTCTCTCTGTCTCTCCTCTGTCTCTATGTCTGTCTCTGTCTCCTATCTCTCTCTTCTCTATCTCTGTCTGTCTCTCTCTTCTCTGTCTCTGTCTCTGTGTCTCTGTCTCTCATCAGCTTGAGGCAGGAGGTGACACAGGGGGAAGGTCTGATGGATTATTGGTGGCATATGTCATTTCTGCTGTTTTCTGTGGCCCTAAACCCACCCACTGGTGAGAAGGCAAGAGAGGCCAGGGGCTCTCAGCTGTGTGGCAGGAAGAGTTACAGAGGCACAGACAGGAAAGGCTGGAGCCTAGGCCGGCCGGCCGGCCCTCCCCCTCTCCCTCCCTCCCTCCCTCCCTCCCACACTCCCTCCCTCCCTTCTTAGATTTTGGGGTCATGTCCGGCTGTGCTCAGGGCTCACTCCTGGTAGAGCACGGGGAACCATGTCTCTTAGCCAGGGACCGACCCTGGCTAAGCCTGGCAAGGCCAAGCGATGAAGGCTTTGGCGAGGGAACAGGTGCATGTGCATCCCTGCCCCGTGCACGGGGAGGGAACACGCATCTTCACAATCTGGTGAGGCTGCGAGGTGCACGGGAAATGGAGCCAACTTGCGATCAGCAGAACGCCCTGTCACCGCCTTGTCACCGCAGGGGTCCTCCCAGCCCCCCCCCCCCCCGCTGCACCAGGGCTGCTCCTACCCGCGGCGGGGGTGAGGGTGGCGGTGGGGGGACCCCAAGATCTGGATCGCCCGCTCCCAAGGAGCTCCCGGGACAGGGCCTTGTCCTGCAGCCTGACAGTGTGTTCCGTGATTTCTCTCAACATGCACACGCAATGCCCCTCTGAGCTGCTCCCTGCCCGCGCCCCGCCCCTCCCAGCAGGAGCCTCACAGCGTTCCAGAACCTGAGCAGAGCAACCGTCCCCGAGGGATCAGCTCGTTCAAGTCTGGGGCTGGAAAGACTCAGGGGTCTGGGCAGTTGCCTTGCACCAGGCTGACCCCAGTTCCAACACCACAGAGGGTCCCCTGAGCCCCACCGGGAATGATCCCTCCGCCCCTCGAAAAAAATCCCCCAAACGAGGTCCAGTCTTTTCATGTTCGGGGATGAGATCATCGTGACTGAGGTCACTGGACCTTTAATACTGACCCTGGCATCTTCTCACGTCCACAACTTGGCTCGGGTCCACTGTGGGCCACCCAGGTGGAAACCAGGACCACGGTGACATGGGATAGATGTCTGCGAGCCCCTCTGCGCCCAGGTCGGGTCTAGAAGACTATTAGCCACGACGGAAACTGTAGGCTCTGCCCTTGGGTTCCCGTTTCTTGGAACACCCCCCCCCCAGCCCACAGACAGGAACCCCCAGCCACGAATACATGAACCCCCAGCCATAAATACACGTGCTTCGGGCCCGTGATCGAAGATGGAAAAGACCTGCAGAAAGGCTGGGGTGGGGACCATTTTGGAAAGCAAAGACGTTTCCTGGGCCGCCCACCTTGCCTTATCCGAGCCGACACTGGCTGTGCTGCCAGACCGGAGTGAGTCTCTGAATCATCCTGGACCCTGTTGGCCAGTGCTCACTGCCCAGTGGGTTGCCGCATACCATTTTGATTTGCTCTGGGCCATACCCAGTGATACTAAGGGTTGACTTCTAACTGTGCACTTTGGAATGGCTCCTGGTGGTGCCCGGGGACCCAGTGGGGTGTTGGGGATGAATTTGGGTCAGCTGTGAGCAGGGCAAGGGCCCTCCCCACTGTCCTATGGCTCTGGCCCCCATCCCTATAGGGAAACACTTTAGGGCATCTGTGCCCTTTGGATTTAGGGACTGTGAACCCACAGGGTAAAGGCCTGTGCTTCATGCTGCTCTCTTCACAAAAGTGGTCTCACATCAAAATTACAGGTCAGCATCACTATTAGTGGAAGATTTGCTAAAATTGTGTGTGTGTGTGTGTGTGTGTGTGTGTGCGCGCACGCGCGCGCATGCAGGGGGGTTAGGCTGTACTCAGGGATCACACCTGGACACCTGGGATTGAACCTGGGTCAGCTGCATGGAAGGCAAGTGCTTTAACCCCTTACTAGCTCGCAGGGCCCCTAAAAAAAAAAAGATTAAAAAAAATTGAGATAATATTTGATCACTGTATAACTGAAACCCAAGCACAAAAATTTGTAAGTCTACAACTGTACCTCATGGTGTCTCACTAATAAAAATTTAAAAAAAAAATTGAGATAATAGGGGGCCAAAGCGAGAGCACAGCAAACAAGGTGTTTGTTTGCCTTGCACACGGCTGACCCAGATTCAATTCCCGGCATCCCATATGGTCCCCCAAGCCCCATCAGGAGAGAATCCCTGAGTGCAGTCAGGCACAGGCCCCCCAAATAAAAACAAAACAAACATCCTCTCTACACGCTCCTCCGTCGTGGGGGTCCCAGCTGCCAGCCGCCGGCTGCCATGAACAGCTCGAGCCTTGCAGTCTGGGATCCGACGGCAGACCCCCAGGGAGACAGGGGGTGGGGGAGGGAATCTTGAGACCCTCCTGGGCTGGCCCTTGCTTGTCCCAGCTGCATCCCAGCCCCCCACCCCCATCTCAGATAACAAGACCGACCGGAACCCCCCTGCCCGGACTCTGTGAGCTGGGGTTCTGAGGCTGGCGGCCAGCTTCCAAGATTGCTTTGTGAGCACACACAGCTGGGACTGCAGGCAGGGGACAGTGGGGAGGGTGGTGGGGGTAAAAGCAGCCCCATGGGCAGCAGCCACACCTGCACCTTGGGCCCCCTCAGCCCCCGTGGCCTCCCCATCTTGTCGGTGGGCAGATTTCCAGAGCTGTCAGGCGCTCTTCTGCCCAAGTTAACAGGGACATTGATTTCGGAGGAAGGGAGCCCCCCGCAACCCCTGCCCGTCCTTCCTGGGCTCGGGGCCCCGCACGCCAGCTCCCCGGCGATGTCACCTCTGATTAGCGCTGCCTGGCTGCGGCCCCCGCCCCCCCCCCCCCACCCCGTGGCCTGGCTCTGTGCTTGCCTGCTCTCCCGGGCAGCGCCCCCTTACCTGGGTGATGGGCACTTGCCCCCGGGTCCCCAGGGGGCTGTCTAGACGGGCATCTGGCCGGACTGGTTTCCTGGCTGGCGCCACGAGGGAGTCCTGGCAACGAGCCCTTGCTCAGCTGGCTGGGGGCTGACGGACACCAGACTGTGCTGGGGGGTGGGCCAGGCCTGGATGGAGGGGCGGGCGGGGGCAGGGGTGCACAGATGTGTCCTTTGGAACTGGAAGGAGGCCTTCTCAATGTTTCCTCTGCCAAAGAACGGCGGCATCTGGCTCTGGGGGCCTCCCCAAGGTACGAGGGATTGTGGTTTCTGAAGACCAAAGACCCCGCCCAAGAGGAGACCGGGCCAGTGAACCTATGGGAGAAAGAGGTGGGGGCAAGTGATGGAAGAGATGGATGGAAGGAGAGGAAGGAGGAGGAAAGGGGCAGAAGGATGAAGGGCTGCGAAGGATGGAGGGAGGAAAGAAAAGAGAGGGAAGGGAGGTGAGATGGAAGGTAAAAGGAAGGGAAGGATAAAAGATGAAAAGAAAGGATGGAGAGAAGTATGCAGGAATGGATGGAAGGAGGGAGGGCGAGAAGGAACGAAGAAGGGAGGGGAGAGAAAGAGCGAAGAAGGGACAGAGAAAGGGAAGGAAAGAATGAGGGAAGGAAGAAAAGATGGGAGGGAGGAGGGAAAGGAGAAAGAGGAGAGTAAGAAGGAGAAGGAGGAGGAGTGGAGGTGGAGGAAGAGGAGAGGAGGAAAGAGGAGGAGGAGGAAGAAGAGGAGAGTAGGAAGAGGAGGAGGAAGAGGAGGGTAAGAAAGGGAGAAAGAAGAAGAGAGTAGGAAGTGAAGGAGGAGGAAGAGGAGGAAGAGGAGGAGGAAAAGGAGGAGGAGGAAGAGGAGAGTAGGAAAGAGGAGGAGGAGAGTAGGAGGAGGAGAAGGATCTTGATCAGAGGGGCACTAGGAGGCCTAATGGTCTGGAGTCAAGAGGAAAATATGGCAGAATATAAAACTCAAGGAGGAAAAGAGGAGAAATAGATCTACAGTAAAAGGCCTTTCCCTGACCTTAGCTGAAGCATGGAATGAGAATGGGCAGGAGTTAGCTATTTGCGGGTCAACTAGCCTGTGGGCAGCTGGTCACCTCCAATGGAGATGAGTCACATCTGATGGCGGTCACAGGGGTGCTCCCAGATGGCCCGGAGGGGAGCAGGCGAGACCATCTGGGCCAGGGTCCGCCACTCTCTGACAGAGACGATGGGGTTACCGTCCCGCCACACCATCCCTGCGGTGGACACCGGCTCCGGCTGGAAGCACAGGGCAGCTGGGACACTGTCCGTACCTGCTTCCATCTCTGGTCCACCCATCCTGAATACAGACCCAGAGAGGGACACAGCATGAAGACGATTTGATCACAGCATCCTTGGGTGTGATACGACAGCAGAAGAGCCTGGCCCGACCCCTGCTCACGCTTCCCTGTCCCCCGCCCCAGGGAGTGAGGGCACAGGACAGGAGACGCAGAAGGTGAGCAAGAAGGAGAGGCGCTGGGGCCAAAGCAATAGGACAGCGTGGAGGGCGTTTGCCTTGCAGGTGGCTAACCCAGGTTCAATCCCCGGCATCCCATATGGTTACCCCGAGCACCGCCAGGAGTAATCCCAGAGCATCTCCGCGGATAACCCAAAAAGCAAAAAACAAATAAAGACACACATTAAACAATGTCAAAAGCAAATTCTCTTTCATCTTTTTGGGACTACACCTGGCCAGGCTCAGGGCTACTCTTCATCTGGAGATTGCTGATCCCTCCCAGCAGAGTATGGTAACAAACTTGAAGTGCCTGGGGTCCCAGCATCTGTTCCTGCCCTTTGAGCTCTCTTCCCAACCCCTAAAACTAACGTTAACACGAAGACATTGGCACACGTTAGAAACCTTTGAGCACTTTTTCAGTACATCGCAACTATAAAAATTAGGGGCACCATATAACAAAAACCATAAAAGTGCCCTGTCCTTTGACCCACTTGTCTGAGACTTTGAAATGTCTCAGAAAGGAATAAGCCCAAGAAGGCAAAGCTTTCTTACCGCTAAACTGATAAAAGGTGTATGACTGAATATTCTCTAACAGCTAGAAGACAAACGTGCAGTGAAAACTGGAGTCAGGCTTTAATGGGTAGCAGCTGGGGGGTTGCCTAATTGAGCTGAAATGAAAACCACTTGGTACCTGTTATAATCTATTAAAATACCATGTACAAAATTTTCGTAGCAATAAAAACACAGAATATAAAATCATAACTATGCCAGTGTGTAAACAGTTATAGCAGCAGAGAGACATGCATGGGCCGAAGAACCGGGAAGTACTGATGAGAATCCTGTGTGAGGACGCAGGCACAGAGCGATTTCATGCCTCTCTAAAAAATATTCTTTATTACTGTTAAAAAGCAATAAAAATTAAAACAAGGGCACCTGCTGAGCTGTTCTGATGCCCAAACAGGCCAATGGAGGCAAAAACAGCTAGAAATGACCCTGTCCCCCCCCCTGGCAGCCCCGCCTGCCCTCATTCCAGAGTCCGGAGCTGGCTGGATCACCTCCCTGCACCCCACGATCGTCCTCTGTCTGAGGTTCCTTTAACCCTGTTCTGTGGCTTCATCAGCCCTGGAACTGAGATGAAACCCGACACTCATCAACAAGAACATGCCCGCTCAGCTCTGTCCTGTCTCCTTGGCGACACAGACCCGGGCGTTAATAAATAATATAAAAAGGGGAGAGTGTGAACAGCCTGCGCAGATCAGTAACCCCCGTGGTCCAGCCACAGGAAGAGAGAGCAGGGCAGGGGAGAGACTTGGGTGGTGTTGTTCCTCCCCACTGATGAAGGGATAAGCGAGACACCGCACCCATGGCACCCATGGGTGAATGAATGTTAGCTCAGCCTTCAATATCCAGAGTGCAACATGGGGACAATATGCTAAGTGAACCAAGCCAGACACACACACACACACACACACACACACACACACACACACACAAATACAGTATGAATCCACCTAAGTGAGGTGTCTAGCCGAGATAAACTTGGAGACAGAAAACACGAGAGTGGCCAGTAAGGGCTAGGGGCTAAAGTCCCCTGAAATAACCTTCGAGAGCAACCTAGTCCCCTGGGCGCAAGCACCTGCCCTGCAAAAGGGTCTGGATTCCCGTGGCTTCCGGCCTCTCTTCACCTGCTGTACAGACAGGGCGTCGGACACTCTGTTCTCAAAGGCTTTGAGTGAGTCTCCAGGCCAGGGATCAGGCTCTGGGGCCTGCTGGGATCAGTAAACACCCTGGGGTCTGAGTTCCTCCCCACTTCCCAACCCCGGGAGAGTCTTCGTGGGCCCTGGGCCTTGCTCAGAATGGCCTAGCGGGCCATCACTGAGCCGAGGCTGCAGCAGGACCGAAACTGCCCCAGCTCCAGGGATGCAGGAGCCCCACCCTGTTCTCCCAAGATGCACGCTGATTGGACTGGCCTGTGTCATGTGTCTTGAGCTAAGCCAATCATTGGGAGACTAACGGACTGCACCTCGCAGATTGGCTAGTTCTGAACAATCCCCCCCACCCTGGAAGAGCTCCAGGGATGCAGGAGCCCCACCCTGTTCTCCCAAGGTACATTCTGATTGGACTGGCCTGTATCACGTATCTTGGGCTAAGCCAATCAGTGGGAGGCTAGCGGAATGCACCTCGTAGATTGGCTGGTTCTGAACAATCCACCCACCCCGGAAGAGAAATTTGGGGCCCGGCTTGAGGGACAGAATGTGCTCCACGGGCGAAGCGCCCAGTCCTCTGCACCCGCTCACTGTCCACCCAAGAGTGTTTTCCCCTTCGCCTTGGAACAACGGCGTGTCTCCCAGGTACCCTTAATCATGGGGCTCCCCGAATCCCCCTGTAGAGGAGATGTCACCGCACCAGACATGGGGAGTGGACACCTGGTAGGTGCCCACGCTCTGCCAACACACAAGATTATTATGTCATGAAAGTCTCTAGCAGAACGCGTGAGAGGATGTGACTGTTGTTGACGACAAAATGAATCTCATGTGATGGACACACTCAGGTGTGTCTAACTCTTAACCCTACCTGGGACCTCAGACCTCACCCATGCCTGCCCCCATGAGGTTCTTACTGTGCCTGCCGGTCGTGCTGATGGCCCTGTGCCTGTGCTCGGAGGCCCAGCCCCTGCTCAGGCGACCACCCAGACCTCTTGAGCAACATGGAGGAGATCCCGGACATGCTGAAAGAGATCCCGGTCAAGCTCAAGGAGCTGGGGCATACCCTGGTGGAAGGGGCCCAGTCAGCTGTCACCTGCATCCAAGAGAGCGAGACTGTTACCAAGGCCAGGGACTGGTTCTATGAAATATTCGAGAAAATGACGACGTGCTGCACAGGCTGCTGTGATTGATGCCCGTGCAATTATCTCGCACAATGATAGATGCTGGTGATTGATACCCATATGATTATCTGCTTGGACCATACCCGTGCAAATGAAAACTGGCAAGTTCCACTGGCAAGTCCCACAAGCTCTAATAATAACCTTTACCGGCAAGCCAAAACCAACGGCTAAGAATGAAGAAAGGTTCTTTAAAAATAAAAAGGCCAACCCAAACACTTGTAAGTGGATGTGTGATGTGTGTATATGGGGTGGGGGAGGGATGGGGGGCACAGAGGGACATGACACACACACACACACACACAGGCTTTTTTGTGTGTGCTTAAAAGTAAAACTGGAAATAGAATTATAAAAATAAATGCCTGAGGGTGTGGTTCAGAGGTAGAAAATATGTGAGAAGTGCTGGAAGAGATTCTGAGCCCCACAAAAAAGGTAGTTCTGTTTTTGGTGTTTTGTTTGTTTCTGCTTTTTGCAAAAACCCTGAGCTGTGCTCAGGGCTTATTCCTGGCTTTGTGCTCAGGGATCACTCTGGTGGGACTTGGAGTGCCAGGGAAAGAAACCAGATTGGCCATGTGCAAGGAAAGTGCCCTACCCACTGTACTACCTCTCCAGTTGCCATAAAAATTTTATTAAGTAGGGGGCTGGAGCGATAGCACAGCGGGTAAGGCCTTTGCCTTGCATGTGACTGACCCAGGTTCGATTCCCAGCATCCCATATGGTCACCTGAGCACCGCCAGGAGTAATCCCTGTGCATCGCCAGGTGTGATCCAAAAAGAAAAAAAAATTAAGTAATAAATGTCAAAGTCCTTCCTAGATCTAAAATTCTAAGATTCTGGGTTCTAGCAATAATGGAAAGTATTAATGCTCTCACAGCAGCAGACATTTATTCCACAGTTAAATTTGTGTTTTAATTCACAGACTTAGGGGCCCAGTGATTTTTTTCCTCCTCTGGGTCCCCCACAAGGAAACCAAAAATTATAAATTATTGCTACAATTATGTCTCACTGAAGTGGGCACGTTTCGTACTTGGGAACACCGTCGGTATTATAGAGAAGGCCACACTTGGTATCACTTCTTAACCTTTGTGTTTTTTTTTCCCCTCAAAAAGAAAGAATTCAAGTACTCAATAGCATGTTTGGTCATTTATCTTGCTGCCTGTTCGCAATTCACTGGTCTGACTTTTGAGAAAAGCATGTAATATCCCCATAGAATTCAATGATTTTCTTTGTTATTGTCAAAAAATGCTAATCCATGAGGAGAACCTTCCTGGGCAATGTTAATTCAGCTGCCTGTTTTATATAATAGGATTAGGTTTTCCAGGATTTAAAAAATCCCACTTGTTAGCTACCAAATAGACTTCTACAACGCCTATAAAATCTAATTTAAGCCCAACTGGCATCAGTGAAAATTGCTGAGGTCCAATTTCTGTCGAGCTACGCTGAGCACCCAACACCCTCCAATAAATCTATAACAGGCCTTTTGAAGTTATAAAAGGAAACTGTTCAGTGGATAACGGGGTCTCGTGGGCCCAATCATTCAGTATCTCTAAGGCAGAACAAATGTTGTTTACATATGGTAAGGATTATGAGGAAAGTTTATTTAAACAGATTAATCCATGTTTACATGAATTAATGCCCCTTTCTTCATCATGCAAATCCAAGTTAAAATGATCTTTCTTTGATTTGAAAATAAGTATCAGGGGAGTCAACGGTTTGGTGGGTTTATCTACTTTAAGAGACTGATACACGTTTCAGAATAGAACCCTGGTACCGTATTTTAAGGGAACAGGTTGAGACCGTATTTCACTTTTTGGAGGGGAAGGTCGTCTGGAGGGGGGCTGGAAATAACTGAAGGGAAGGGGCCCAGAAATGATTCTGTGGGCCAGAGACCGAGCCAGCAGTAAGCAGACTCCCTTTGTTTTTTGACTTTTCATTCCCAGATCACCCTCTGTAGGAGGGCAGAGCCGAGCTGGCCTGAGGCATTCTGGGAATGCGGAATGTGAGGGTGCCGGGTAATAGCGCAGACAGGTGATTCCCTGCACCCTGTCCTACTCCAGGGTAGAAGCCAGATGGGAACCAGGAGGTGCCGGCCAAGACCGTCTCGGGACCAAGGGGAGCAAAACAAGGCTGCTGACAAGTAACAGATCAAAGACGATCCAGGCACTCGGAAGTTGAACATGAATCTCAGGGCTGTCCAACCTCTTTAAAGATGCAAATTGCAGCGAAACACGGAAAACAGTAGGGTTCTGTTTATCCTTTCACCAAGGGTGCAAACTGCTAATCAGGCTCCATTGCCGATGATGGCCACTTTGTTTATCAATAAACAGGAAGACAGTTAGACTATAATTTTCCTGCCTAGTGCTGGTGGCCAAAAGGAAATGCTGGCAGCTTGGTCACACGGAGTTCCAGTTGCATCAAAACCCAATTATTATTGTAATAACGTACGGGTGTTTGCAAGTCGCACAGGCGCGCTACACATGGCCACAGAACCATGCGAAACAGATTGGCAGAGAGGGAGCGTGGTGATACAGGGACTAAGGGAAGCTGTCAAAATAGGCCCTGTCCTCCAAAAGCTCAGCTGCAGAGCTGCTGCTTGAAAAATGCACGCAGCCTGCAGAGGAGTGAACGCAGCGGCACTGGAGATCTCCACAACCAGAGAGAACAAAAACATGCTTTGTGATTCGAAGCAAGCAACAGCCAATAATCTCAGTTCCGAAAGGAGAAAGGTGATGCAATAGGCCGGAACTGGCACCACAAGCGCCATTACCCCCAAGAACCCGCACACCTGCAAAAAGATGTTTGGGGGCTGGAGAGATAGCACAACGGGTAGGGCATTTGCCTTGCATGTGGCCAACCCGGGTTCGATTCCCAGCATCCCATATGGTCCACTGAGTAACTCCTGAGTACAGAGCCAGGAGTAACCCCTGTGCATCGCTGGGTGTGACCCAAAAAGCAAAAAAAAAAAAAAAGATGTTCGGGGGGGCCAGAGTTGTAGTACACTGGGAGGGTGCTTGCCTTGTACTCGGCCAGCCTGGGTCAATCCCTGACATCCCATAGGGTCCCCTGAGCACAGGGCCAGGAGCAATCACTGAGCATCTCTGGGTATATTCCCCCCATCCCAAGAAAAAACAAGCTGTTCTTTTCCTCTTCTGAGAGATCTACCTGTGGAGTTATAAAATCCCAAACCTAATATGTAGCATGAGTTCAGTCACATACATATTTAGGAATTTAAAGTGCCCAAATCAGGCTGGAGAGATAGCACAGCGGGTAGGGTGTTTGCCTTGCACGCGGCCGACCCGGGTTCGATTTCCAGCATCCCATATGGTCCTCTGAGCACCGCTAGGAGTAACTCCTGAGTGCAGAGCCAGGAGTAACCCCTGTGCATCGCCAGGTGTGACCAAAAATTAAAAAATATAAATAATAAAAAAAAATAAGGTGCCCAAATCAACCTTAATCCTGCGGGCTTCTGTTTGTTAGTTTTTTTGTAGTTTGGGGCCAACTCCCAATGGTGCTCAGGGATCACTCGGGTAGGACTCAGGGGACCTTCTGTGGTGTGGGGATCAAACCCCAGTTAACTATGTGCAAGATGAGTGCCCTACCTACTGGATTATCTCTCTAGCCCCCTCTGTGTTTTATTTTATGTGTTTAGATGCATCTGTAAGATCAAAATACATCTATAAAGTTTAAATGAATAAAAATAAAATGAATGCTGGAGAGAATACAGGTATTAAGGCATTTGCCTCGCATGTGGCCAACCCGTTTGATCCCTGGCACCACATATGATCCCCTGAACAATGTCATGAGTGAGACCTGGGCACAGAGCCAGGAGTGAGCCCTGAGCACTGCCAGGTGTGCCCCCCAAATAATTCCCCCACACCCAAAATTAGGATGAACTCCAAACTTCACAAGGGTCTGGCAAATATTAACTTCAAAGGAAGTGTAATTCCCAATGCATGGTTCTTCGATTTCCCCCACCACCAGATCTTAGTAGATTTCCGGTAGTCCTTTGCTGAAATCACAATGCATGATAGAAGGTATCGGTCTAGTAAACATGCAACGAGTTTATCCACCCAATGTCTGTGGCACGTCCTCTGTTGATGAACCAAACAGCAGTGGTCCCTACAGTTTCTTGGGGAAGCTGACGGGGGTTCGTTCCTCCCCCCTCCCCATGACAGGGGATGACTGCTAGGAGAGAGAAGAGGGTCATCCACGACTGCTCTTTAATACCCAGGGTGGTGCCTCACGCAGGCCAGGCACGTGCTCTAGCACTGAACCACCTCCCCAGCTGGGGCCCCTCCTCTGAACATGCACCCGCCGCATGGCCTGGCTCTCAGGATGCCCACTGCCCCCACCACAGCCCCCCACGAGAGCGAGCTGTGGTTCCCTTCTGCTTGGACTTTACTTGTTGGAGCGACAATCAAGCCAATGACGCCTGGTTCTTACCCTCATTAGCAGGTGTAGTGACCGTGACCCTTCCCTGCTCGGCAGCAATGTGTGTGCCGCTTAAGCTCTTGAGTGCCACCCTCCTCTAAGCCCTCGGGCTGATCAGGGCTCATCATGCTCAGAGAGCTGCAGGAACCAGAAGGAGTCCATCCATCCTTACGGAGCACCCGGAAGGCAGCGGCAGGAGGAATCACCAAGGACTCTGGCAGGCGGCTCATGCCTTCAGCACCATGAACAGCTCCAGGGCTGCCACTTAGGAAGAGCTGAGCACAGGAGGAATGGGTGAGGCCTGGAGCTGGCTCTGCAGGACCAAGGGCTGAATGAAGTCCAGGGGGCCAGGAAGGAGATGTGACCATGTCTGTCACCCTTCTGACCTGCAGGCGTGACCATGTAGGTCCCCGCCTCAACCTGCAGAGCAGAAATACACTCCAGGGGAAATGCAAAAGAGCCCAGTTACAGCTTCCAGCTGAGCCCGCCTACGAGTGCCCTGGTCAGGGCAGACCAGGCCCTCGTATCCCTGAAGCCCCATGTCTGCCCAGCGAGTCAGGCTCCCTGTGCCCCCACGGCCTCCTGAGGACAGCTTTCCCCCACTCCTTGGTCCTTGCCCCCTTTCTCTACGTTGCCTTGCCTTGGGCGTCTGGCCATCTGCAGCTCTAGGAGGAAGCTTTTTTTTTTTTCAATTTAATTTTTATTAGTGAAACACCATGAGGTACAGTTGTAGACTTACAAATTTTTGTGCTTGGGTTTCAATTATACAATGATCAAATACCCATCCCTCCACCAGTGCCCATTTCCCACCACCATGGGTCCCAGTATCCCTCCCACCCCTCATCCCCCCCATCCCACCCTGCCTCTGTGGCAGGGCATACCCTTTTGTTCTCTCTCTCCTTTTGGGTGTTGTGGTTTGCAAAAGAGGCATTGAGTGGCAATCATGTTTGGTCTATAGTCTGCTTCCAGCATGCTTCTCCCATCCTGGGAGGATCCATAGGAGGAAGCTTTTTGTAGGCACAAGGTGGAGGAGCTGGAGAGAGCGCAGGGATGAAGGCACCGGCCTTGCCTGAGCGGGTGTGCAAGAGCCAGCTCTCAAGGGTAGTAGCCTCCAGTGAGCCCTGTGGCCCGCTGGGTGGCCCCTCAGCCAGGAAAGGTGAGAGCAAGCAGGTGTGTGTGCAGCGCCCGTCGGGGGAATGTCAGAGTGGTGAAGGCAAGGGGGACGGAAGGCCAAAAAGAAATCATTTTAAATTACACCTCCCATTCCCCCATATTCTCCAACCTTATACAGCAGGTCTGGAATCCGACGTAAGGCCCCGCCCCCACTTTGCTGCCCCGAGCAGGTCTGGTGGCAGGGAGGAGCTGGGGGGAGAGTGCCTGGGACAAACCTGGTTCAACACCCAGCACCATGTGGTCTCTTGAGCATCTTTGGGTCCAGCTCTGGATGTTGCCTAAGCACCATAGGAGTGTCCTGGGTGGTCCCCAGCTCACTGCCTCCTCTGGCCCTCTCATTGAACTACTTCCTGGAGCAAGAAGGCAACGAAGACATTTGCATTGCAGGCAGCCCACCCGGGTGTGTGTCATCCTCGGAGTCACATAGGATCCCGAGTACTGCCACGGCTCAGTCCTGAGCATGGGCAGATATGGCCTCCCCCATCCCCAAATAAACAATTACAGAAGCAGATACCTGTGAACTGCTGGCTTGCTTGGCTGTGTATCCCCAGGAGGGACCTCAGACTTCCCATCTTCCCCAAAAAAATACAGAGTAGATGTATATCCTATCAGAATATGAAATTACTCCTTAAATTATACCCACTACTGGGCTGGAGAGATAGTACAGGAAGTGGGGTGTTTGCCTTGCATTCAGCCGAACTGAGTTTGATCCTTAGTACTCCAGACGGTCCTCCAAATACCAGGAATAATTCCTGAGTGCAGAGCCAGGAGTAACTTGTAAACAACACACATACACACACTCACCTGCTATTTTATTATTGACTGTGGTCCTGAGTACTCTGCTCTGAATCCGGGCCATTGAGAGACCCCCCAAAAGAGCCTGTGCTTCAGTGGTTTCAAGCATTCCCCCCGCCAGAGACCCCAGATGCACCTCTAGGGTGGCCTGTGGCCTGGTTTTCTGTCATAGACTGAAAGCCTGGATCATCTTGGGTTGACTTTGTGGGAATCAGATTTTAGGGACCAGAGAAATAGGACAAAGGTTCAGGCAGCTGCCTTCCACATGGTGCCTATCTCCACACTGCACTGAATAGGGTTCCCCAAACCCCACCGGGAGTGACCTAGAGTCCCACCAGGTGTGGCCCCAAAGTCAAAACCACAAAATGAAACCCCCCAAAAAATGGGGGTTTGGGTAGCTAAATCTGTAACAGTGATGTCCAGTGAACATCACGAATCCCCAAGCTCTCTCTTCATTCACTTCAAAGTGAATGGCTTCGGGGACCCTCTTGATCACATTTCAGGACCTTACCTGACTCTTCTTTTTTTCATCTTAACTTTGACCTGTTCAAAGATCTGTCCTCTTGCCTCGGCCTATGTTTCCAAGACGCCGGGTTTACCACTTTACGGCTCACACTCAAGTCTTGCTTAATTAGTATGCTAGGAACGGCAGGGAAAGAAATACCCAACAATTTGAAGCCTGCATACCTTTGCAGGGAGATTCCATTGAGCACATGAAAGGAAAAGTATTGGTGATCAGGCCCTAATAAACGTACCTGCACACATCCCACGTAAGAAGACCCCAGGCTGGCCGAGTGAAGCAATAGGGCAGGAGGAGGCTTCGGGAGAGGGGGTTGGTCTGGGGGATTTTTTTTTTTTTAACAATTACTCCATGCAAGGTGCAAGGGGAAAGATGACGGAAGAGGATGAAGGACTTATAAGAGACTGAGAACTCTTCACTATTTTTTCTGAGAACATGCAAAGGTGGTTTTTTTTTTTTTTATCAGAGCCCTCAAGAATCAAAAAGAACGTACTGAGTTCCAAAGCACAGTTTGGCTTTCCAGACTGCTCCCAAAAAAAAGAAAAAGAAAAAGAAAAGAGGGAAAAATAAAAAAGATCTCAGCCTTCAGTTTCCATTGAAGAAATCGCCCCAGCACTCCCAAGTCTTTTAATAAAGGCAGGACCCGGGGCCAGGCCTCTCCTCATCCAAATTTCACACACTTATTGAAGGAGTTTCGGGGCTTAATCAGCTCCTTCCGTTAGCTCCACTCCTCCCTGCAGGGAGAAAACCCCTTTCTCTTCTGCTAATTCATTTCCACCAAGTGACAGTAAAGAGGTTGTCCATTTTAGCCCAAGAGAGTCGTGTCTGAGTAGGTGAATGCATGAGGGGATGAGTGTCCCTGCACTCTGTGTGTGTGTATGTGTTTGTGTGTGTGTGTGTGTGTGTGTGTGTGTGTGTGCCCCCACGAGAATGCATACGAAATAAAAGCAAAGCCAGGGGACTGGTGCGATAGTACAGTGGGGAGGGTACTTGCCTTGCATGTGGCAGACCCAGATTCGATCCCTGGCACCCCATGTGGTCCCCTTAGCCCGCCAGGAATGATCCCTGAGCACAGAGCATAGAGTGAAGTACTGAGGATAGCCACCTGTGGCCCCCAAACAAAACAAAAACCAAACCAAATACAACGGAAAGGGCAAGTGAGCGAAGATGCGTGTGCTCGGACCTCAGGGACTTGCACCTGTGCGGTAATCACAGCCCTGGCGGTGCGCCTACAGATTTCCCTGATTTAAAGCAAGGAGTATCCAGGAGCGATCTCTTAGCACAAAGTCACAGGAAGCCCCGAGCGCCTAAAAACAATCGAACGAAAACTTTGACTGTGGGTGAGGAGATGGTTCAAAGGGCTGGAGCACGTGCTCTGCCAAAGGGTTGATCTTGAGCACCCTGGGATCGAGCTCCGCTGGGTGCAGTCCAGAAACAAAACAACACCCCACCCCCACCCCAGAGCACAACTGAATGACTTAGTGATGACTATATTTCATTTAATTAGCAAACAAGACCACATTTTGTTTACGGAAAATAAACCTCAGCAAACCTATGAAACAGACACCCCACTCCCTGTCTTTTGTTTTTGCTTTTTTTTCCTGTTTGGGGGCTATACCCAGCAATGCCCAGGAATTACTCCTGAGGGAACCAATAGGGATGCCAGGGATCGTTCTGAGTTGGCTGCACGCAAGGCCAGCGCCTGACCCACTGTCCTCTCTCCGGGCCCCACTTCTGCCTTTTGGATCTGACCCTGTAAAGCCACAGTGAGGCCACTGCTAGCCAAAAGAATAAATGAACTTCTCAGAGGTTGGTCAGAGAACAATACACCCAATTTCCCTGCTTTGATCTGTTTGGGGGCCACACCCGGTGGTGCTCAGGCCTTACTCCTGGCCCTGCCCTTTCACAGATCACTCGTGCCAGGGACACACTCAGGTCAGGCGTGTTCAAGTACCCCACCCACTGCACTCTCTCTTCACCCAGATACATTTTTTTTTTTTGCTTTTTGGGTCACACCCAGCAATTCCTGGCTCATGCACTCAGGAATTGCTCCGGTGATGCTCGGGGGACCATATGGGATGCTGGGATTCGACGCCGGGCAAACGCCCTGCCCGCTGTACTATCGCTCCAGCCCCAAGGGATACATTAATTCTTGGGTTAAGTCGTCTAGCTGGACCAGAAATATTTGGTTCTATCAATGCCCACAGCCTCGACAGAAAGCCACAATTTTATCACTCTCAGAGGCTGAATTCCGTTCAGCCCTTGGAGAGAAGAGACCCATTCACAAGGCTCCTGAGATCAAGAGCAGAGGCGTCTGGGCAGGTGGTGAGCATGGCCGTCCCTCCTGGGGCTTGGACCTGGCTCTTCTGAGCCAATTTTTTTTTTTTCTTTTTGGGTCAAACCTGGCGATGCACAGGGGTTACTCCTGGCTCTGCACTCAGGAATCACTCCTGGGCGTGCTCAGGGGACCATATGGGATGCTGGGAATCGAACCCCGGTCGGCCGCGTGCAAGGCAGACGCCCTACCCGCTGTGCTATTTGCTCCAGCCCTCTCTTCTGAGCCACTTTGGGCAATAAAAACCTTTCTGCTTACAGGGGCTGAGGCAATAGCACAGCGGGTAGGGCGTTTGCCTTGCACGTGGCTGACCTGGGTTCGATTCCCAGCATCCCAAATGGTGCCCTGAGCACCACCAGGAATAACTCCTGAGTGCATGAGCCAGGAGTAACCTCTGTGCATTGCCGAGTGTGACCCAAAAAGAAAAAAAAAATTATAGCCTGCAGGTTGATTTCTGCTGATAGCGGTGTTTTCTAGAATGACTGTGCAGTCTGCGTACATAGACAAGGGTACATGCGGATGGCCTGCAAAGCCTGGCCCCGGTGGCCCTGGGGATAAACAGCGGTGGCTTGCCTGCATTCAACATTCCCTGTGTGGCCACCTGAATCACACTGGCCATCTCCCCGGGGTGCCCAGAAGAGCTGTCCAGAGACCGAGCCCCGTCCAACAGGAGCCAAACCCGTGCCCCTCCCCTCCCCCCACCCCACCCCACCCCCCGCCTCGGCCTGCGCCCACCTTTCTGTTCAGGGCCACGCCGTCCTCGCAGTCCAGCACCGCACAGTCCACCTGCAGGCTGGGGATCTTGCGGATCTTCTTCTCGTCGTCGCCGGGCACGTACAGCACCGCTCTCCGGGGTGTGTAGCCGTGGGGGTCCACGGCGCTGGTGCTGAAGCTGGCCACCCTGGTGGCGGGAGAGGAGCTCCTGCGGGGACAGAATGGTCATCAGTCCCAGGGCTTGGTGGGGCGGGTCACGATCGCTGGTGGTCAGGCCAGGGGTGGGAGATTGGCCCTGGGGTTCCCCCCTGCAAAGCATGTCATTCGGCCCTTTGAGTCACCTCTCTGACCCCTGAATAGGCGTTCTGGGGGAGTGTGTGTGTGTGTGGTGGGTGGGGGGGGGGGGGTTGCTCTGTTCTGGTTTTGCCACACCCAGTGGCTACTCCTGACTCTGTGCTCAGGGATCCCTCCTGGCCGGACAGGGATCAAACCTGGATCAGCCACATGAAGGAAGCATCCTAACCCCTGGGCTATCTCTCTGGCCCCTAAAAATACAATATTTTTTTGCTTTTTTGGGTCACACCCGGTGGTGCACAGGGGTTACTCCTGGTTCTGCACGCAGGAATTACCCCTGGTGGTGCTCAGAGGACCACATGGGATGCTGGGAATCAAACCCGGGTCGGCTGCATGCAAGGCAAATGCCCTCCCTGCTGTGCTACTGCTCCACTCCCCTAAAAATACCTTTATGATTACCAGAAAGTGTCTGATTTAGGGCTGGGGTAATATGGTACAGTGGGTAGGGCATTTACCTTGCATGTGACCAACCAGGGTTCGATCCTCAGCACCCCGTATGGTTCCCTGAGCTTTACTAGGAGAAATTCCTGAGTGCAGCATCAGGAGTAAGCCCTGAGCACTGGTGGGTGTGGCAACTCCCCCCCCCCAAAAAAAAACACTGTCCTCCCGTTGTTCATCTATTTGCTCGAGTGGGCCTAGTAACGTCTCCATTGTAAGACTTCTTGTTACTGTGTTTGGCATATTGAATACTCTCGGTAGCTTGCCAGGTTCTCCGAGAGGGGCAGAGAATTCGAACCCGGCTTGGCCGGGCTCGCTTCATGCACGGCAAACGCCCTACTGCTGTGCTATTTGGGAAGAGCTTATTTTTTTAGGTTTTTATCCAAACTAGGCTCTATACAAACAGATCCAATTTGTACCTGTAGCACTGTAGCACTATTCTCCCGTTGTTCATCAATTTGCTCGAGCAGGCACCAGTAACTTTTGGCATATTGAATATATGCCACGGGGAGCTTGCCAGGCTCTACCGTGCAGGTAGGATACTCTCGGTAGCTTGCTGGGCTGAGAGGGGCAGAGGAATAGAACCCAGGTTGGCCACGTGCAAGGCAAACGCCCTACCCACTGTGCTGTCGCTCCAGCCGCAATCTGTATGCCTATTTTATATATCTAAATACCTGAGTACCTTAAAAAGATTTGTTGGGGGAGACAGTATAGTAGGAAGGGCATTTGCCTTGCACGTGGCTGACCTGAATTGGATCCCCAGCATCCCATATGGTCCCTTGAGCACTGCCAGGAGTAATTCCTGAGTGCAAAGCTAGGAGTGACCCCTGTGCATCACTGGCTGTGACCCAAAGACAAAAAATTAAAAAAAAAAAGGTCTTCGGTTCTCCCAATCACCAAACACCATCCTTCCTGCTCTCTCTCTCCCTCCCTCTCTGCTCTCCCCCCTCTCTCCCTCCCTTCTCTCTCCTTCTTTTTCTCTCTCCCCCCCTCTCCTTCTCTCTCTCTCTCTCTCTCTCTCTCTCTCTCTCTCTCTCTCTCTCTCTCTCTCCCCCCCTCCTGCCCCTGCCTGAGGCTGAGCCCTACTCCCTCAGATGTCTATACCAGGGTTTCTTTTTGGTTTTTGTTTGGGGGCCATGCCCTGGGTCTGTGCTGGGAGGCGGGGGTTCTCGATTGCACTCAGGAAACCTACAGCGATAGGGGTCCATCCCGACCCCTGTTCCCCCTGTTATCCTACATGCCAAGTCTGCCCCAGCTCTCTGGGCCGTTCTCTCCAGCCCAAACAACAAGGGCTCCTGAAACTGTTCCGACTCAAGCCCCTTTGTGTCCGAGAGACACGTGGCCCCAGGTCCACAAAGCAGTTTCCGAACCAAACCTCCCCTGGCAGGGGCCCATAACCACTGCCTGTGACCCGGGACCTGAGTTCCGGCAAGAGGGGTGCCGGGGAGGGGAGGGGGGCAACTCTGCCTTCAACTCTTGCAAAACCATCACGCTGCTTTCCAAACCGGCTGTCTCCCATTACAAACCACTCAAGTGTCATTTTCAAACACTCTCCGGCATATTCCGGCCCAGCTCCCACTAAGGATCTGCTGTGGAGCCAGAGACAACATCATCTTTCTGGTCTGTTTTTTATTGGGGGGGGGGGAAGGGGGCCACACTTGGCGGTGCTCAGTGCTCAGGAGTGACGCCTGGTGCTGCCCAGGGGACCCTACGTGGTGCCGATGCCAGGGTTTGGGTGCCCGCTGTGCTGCTTCTCCCTGTCCTTTATACAGCTGACCACAATGAAACAGAAGTGAGTGGCCAAATCAGGCCTCGTGGATGCCACCAGTGCACAAACACAAGTAACACTGTAGCATGGTCCTCCCACTGTTCATCGATTTGCTCGAGCAGGCACCAGTAATGTCTCACAACAAATTGTGAGACTTGTTGTTTGGCATATCAAATACGCCATGGGGAGCTTGCCAGGCTTTGCCGTGTGGGCCAGATACTCTCGGTAGCTTGCCGGGCTCTCCGAGAGGGGCGGAGGAATCAAACCCGGGTCTGCAAGGCAAACGTCCTACCCTCTGTGCTATCGCTCCAGCCCACAAACACAAGTATCTGGAAGAAAACGCAATTCTCATGGATTGTGTATCCGGTGAATGCTGAGTCCAGGGCTGGAGCGATAGCACAGCGGTAGGGCGTTTGCCTTGCACGCAGCCAACATGGCCGATCCGAGTTCGATTCCTCCGCCCCTCTCGGAGAGCCCCGCAAGCTACCGGGAGTATCTCGCCCGCACAGCAGAGCCTGGCAAGCTCCCCGTGACGTATTCGATATGCCAAACACAGTAACAACAAAGTCTCCAATGGAGACGTTACTGGGCCCGCTCGAGCAAATCGACGAACAACGGGAGGGCTGAGTCCAGGGATGGGGGACGGGGCTCCATTACAGGACCTTCCCAGTCAGCCTGAGTCCCCAGACTCCAGGAAACCCCTGTACACCAATGATCATCACTGCCCCCGCCCCCAGGGATATCTGTGACTACAAAGAGTGGGCAGTGACCTGAGGGGCGGAGCGATAGCACATCTTGCACACAGCCGACCCGGGTCCGATCCCTGGCATCCCAAACCTGAGTATGGCCAGGAGTGATTCCTGAGTGCAGAGCCAGGAGGAACCCCCAAGTATTGCTGGGTGTGGCCCCCAAACAAACCAACCGAAGAGTGAGCCGTGCCCAGGTCGGTGTTGGCAGCTGTCCGCAGCCCCAGGGCCAACCTTGGCAGGTCCCAAATGAAAGTGGGGATGGGGAGGGTGGGTAGTGAAGGAGGGATGCCAGCTGCACAGACTAGCAGGGGCCTGAGAGGGGAAAGTGGGTGTCTGGAGGGGGGGGAGGGGTGTTGGAGAGGGAGGGGGGAAGCGGGGGAGGAGAAAAGTGAATCCTGGACGTGGGATACAGCAGGACCTGAGCAAGGCCAGGGGGAGTCAGGGGTTGGAGACTCACTGTATGCTGTGCTCAGGGCTCGGGGGGCCATATGGGGTTCTGGGGATTGAACCCCGGTCAGCTGCATGCAAGGCAAGTACCCTCCCTGCTCTATTATCACCCTGGGCCTTGGGGAACTTGGTATTTTTTTTTACAAAAAAAAAAAACCAAACAAAACACAAACCACCCCATCTGGGGTGGAAGGGCTGGTCACCCAGTCAGTGCCCATGACTGGGTGCTCAGGGTCGCCTCACCTTCTTGGTGTGAGGAGGAGGAACAGAGGGGTTAGCCATTTCTGGTCCCTGGAAACACAAAGCAGCTTCAGGGGAGGTAGAGAGTCTGCCCTCCAGGTCCACTCTCAGATCCCTGTCTCCAGGAAGACAGCCACGGGAGCGGGTACCCGTCAACTCTAAATGCTTCAGAAGGGGCCACAGTGATAGCCCTGCATGCCATGCGGCCAACCTGGTTCCATTCCCAGCATCCCATATGGTCCCCTGAGCACTGCCAGGAGTAATTCCTGAGTGCAGAGCCAGGAGTAACCCCTGTGCATCGCCGGGTGTGACCCAAAAAGAAAAAAAAACCCCGCTTTAGAAAGGAGCACGCAAGTCACAGAGACCCATTTCTTCCTTAACGCTTTGATTTCCCAGGTCAGAAAAGGAGTGTGTCCACCCGGCAGAGGTGACTAGAGCCTGACTGAGTTCTTTGAAAGCTCAAAGGGGTCAGTGGGTGCATCTCTCTCCCATGGCCGCTTCTTTGGTATCAACGTCAGCCTGGGAGACTGCGGAATACCCCCTACTCCACAAAACGGCATGGTGATTTTTGAGAAAACCTGTTTTTTTTTTTTTTAAATAACTGTCATGAAAATGATCTGGGTTAATAGAATCTCCTTTGTAGACATTCTCAAAAATCCCTTTTAAGTGTCAATCTCGGTGAGAACGAGGCCAAAACATCCCAGAGCTTAAGAATTTGGCTATTTTGCAAGCCACGGGCCTTCGAGGCTCCTGGTTTGTGGATCTTGGGAAAAATTTAATATTGATTTCTCTCTCTTGCGCGCGGAATAATTTTTAGGAAGCGCACGGCCTGGGCCTAATTGCCAGACCCAGAACACACACACGAAAGCTGTGAAGACAAGCTGTGATCACAAGTCACATGGATGAGGCTCTGATTGTGCGGGACCCACAGTAAGATTCAGGGAGTTTTCTCTCTTTCTTTTTCCTCCCCCTTCTTAATTATTCAGAGCTAAGTGTGGATGAGAATTAAAAACGAAACATATGGATGCGACCAGGAAGGCTTTTTCTACCAAAGGTTTTTTTGTTGTTGTTGTTGTTGTTGCTGTTGTTTTTATTTTTAAAGTTAAGTCTGCTGTGCTACGGGCACTAACTTCCTTGAAATCTCTATTTCAGGCCAGATTTCCCACAACTGGCGCGCGTTTCATGGGGGCCGAAGACTGCCTGGATTCTGTGTCACACTGACCCTGACACGGGTTCGGAGGGCCGAGGGCTTCCTTCCTCTTCATCCTTTATCTCCATCCCCTCGCCCGCACCTGAGGGTCCCTTGTGCTTATTCTGTCTTTCAGTGGCACGGGCTGGTTGGACTCAGACACAGCGCCAAGGGTCTCAGACACAACTCCAAAGGGTCTTCCGTGGGCCTGGTTTAATGCCACGCAAGACGGAAGGTCACCGCAAGGCCCTCAAGTGACCCCACCTAACGCAATTGCTACTGTCTCATGGCACCAAACAGACAACCCCTCCCTTCTCTCCCCACCTCTCCCCTTCCTCCCTCTTCCCCCCTCTCTTCCCCTCCCTCCTTCCTCTCTCCCTCCTCTCTGGTTTCTGGGCAGTGCCCAGGCCTCACTCCTGCCTTGTGCCCAGGGACCACTCCCTGTGGTGCTCAGGAGACCATGTCCAGAGGCAGAGATGGACCCTGAGTGGGCTGTGTCCAAGGCAAGCGCTTTAATAAACCGTTACTACCTCTCTGGTCAACTTGGATGTCTCCAAATGGGCCCTCCTTGGACTTGGGAGTTTTGAGAAGCAAAAGCAGGAGCGTGGGCATGGGGATGGGGAGGGAGAGGAAATGGGACAGAGGCAGCCCGAGTTACCAGTCAGGAGCGTGGAAACTGCGGGTGACCTCAGCACGCAGGGGCCACTGCCCACCCTGTTCCCCTCCCCTTCCCCTCTTCCATGCTCCAAGATGCCCCTTGTGTCCCCCCCCCCCCCCCGCCACTCCCCCATCTCTCACACATCAGGAATCTCTGCCCACCCCAAATGGCCTCTGGCATCTCGCAGGGGAAAACCACTCCCAGCTCCTGTACTCACTAAGCCAAGGGCGCTGGTCCCCCTCACCCCACCTGGCTAGGTTAAGGGGACCTGAGCCGAAGGCAGAAGTTAGCTGAGGGCTGAGGTTGCCCGCTTTGCATCTCTGCAGCCCAATGCCTGCACTGCAGATGGAACCACTCAAAAAAAAAAAAAAAGTCCCCTCTACTAGGCGAGGCGAGGAGTGAGGCTGTCAACAGACCGACCAAGGAGCGTTAAGAAGCCTCACTGGAGTCTTCCCGTGACCTCCAAGCCTCAGAAGCAAAACCTCGGAACTGGGCTGATCCCGAAAGCAGCGTGATCTGGAAGGACAGGAGAAACCCCAAGGCAGGGCGAGAGCGATGGATGGGATATTAAGTTACTAAATACCCACATTTGCATAGCAATTCCCACTAATTAAGAAAGAAAGATAGAAGTTGTTTGTTATAAACACCACCGGTTCTTGAGCAAACACCCAGCACTCACCACAGAGCCAAACCAAGCATTTGTCTAATCAGAACCACTTTTCAAAGCGGTTTTATTGGTACAGCTGCAAAGCACACATTTTATCACACATGCTAATAACCCCAGTTCTGGTGCCTACGTTTTAATCATTTGTTCTGGGCTTGTTTCTCAAACAATTAGCGCTAATGAATGGTCAGAATCCCTCGGATCATATATGTCTAATTGCAATCAAGAGCGGTTCTTGTCCGCATGTACATTTCAATTTACCTCTGGGGATAATGTTTGTTAATTGTATTTCTTTATGCTGCAAGGGAAGAAAAAGGCAGCTCAAGCGAAAAAGGGACTAAGTGTTCTCCTCCTTCCCTTTGTTCCCCCAAGAAGCTAAAGTCACTTCAAGAGGCACTTAATCCCATCATCCGCGGTCACAATTGCCTTGCAGCACCAATCAAACAGAATCCGAGGTAAAATGATGCAGCTATATTGTGTAATTAAAAGCAATTCAGGTAGTTATTGCTTGGGGCCCCTTTATGGGTCCAAATACTGAAAATGGCCCTGCAGGGATTCAAAACACAGTAGTGTTTTAATTCTGGCCAGCAACAATACCGGGAGGAAAAGACGGCATAGGCAAAAAAAAAAAAAAAAAAAAAAGAACAATCAAATCTCACAAAACCCCAAAAAAGTGAGTCCACCATCAATGCTGAGTGCAAAGTATGAAAGCCAAGGAAAGGAAGAAGCAAAAGGCAAAAAAGCCGAAGGTACCCACCCCACCGCCCCCTGCAATTCCCAGCTCCCAAACGAAATAAACAGAGAGGGGAGGAAGGAGAAAGAAAAAGAAAACAACGGATGTTTTTAAAATTCAACCATCCAATCCAATTTTTGCCTTAGTGTAAATTCAAATAGCCCGATAGAACGCAAAGAGGCTCCCTTAGAAACCCCAGCTTGTTAAGAAGAAAAAGTGAAATGTATCATGTGTCTACTTCTTGGGTGCCTTAGAAGAGGCAAGAACTGAGAAGTTTTTTGTTTTTTCACTCAGGGCCACCGCCCCCCCCCCAACTCTTCCAGATTTACTTAAATCCGTAAAATAAAATGAAAGGCGTTGCTGAGGCTCTCGGGCCCCTGTTTGTTTTTTTAAGCCAGCTCAGAGTTCAATACGGTCTTTTCTGCCCAGTGCTGGAACAAAGGCCGCAAAGAGAGAAGGTTGGGGACACGCATAATTCTCTGGGTTTGATTCTTGGCTGAAATATTTCTCAGTGAAAACACCGCTCTGCAACTGATGTAAGATTAGATGTTAAAATAACACTGGGGTGTGTTGAAGTTTTGCCATCATTTCCCCCTTTTTAATAAAAACGGGAAAGGAGGCTTCCTGTTGCATTTCAGAAGAATTTCAAGGAAGTACGCTGCGTGCCATGTCTGCCTGGGTAGGGACGTTTAGGGACGCTTGGCCGGGACAGCAGGCTCCTTCCTGGGTAAGGCCGGCATGGACAGAAGTGGAAGGTGATAGGCACCCACCCTGACAGAAGGATGCGTGTCAGGACCGGAACTGCCCCTGGGAATCAGAACCCAACATTTAAACGCTACGTTGGTCGCCCACACTCCACACAAGTATCCTAGAGGTTGAGAAGCAGGTCTCCAGAACTGAGCGCTTGGACCTGGGTTCGATCCATGGCATCCCAGATGGTGCCCTGAGCACCACCAGAAGGAACTCCTGAGTGCAGAGCCTGCAGTTACCCCTGAGCATCACCGGATGTGGTCTCAAAACAAACCCTCCCCCCAAAAACACCAAAACCCAAACCAAAAGCTCAGCCCTGAAAACCGCAAACAGATGCCCCTCAGCCGTACCCTGAGAACGGCCCTGTGTGACGTGTCAATGCCGATACCACCACCATCACTATCAATGCCGACACCATGATCACCACCTTCACCACCATCTTGCCCTCATCACCATCACTGCCACAGTCATCACCACCTTCAATGCTACGTCACCATCATCACCACCTCTACCACCTGATCCCCAATCATTTCTCCATCTGGTCATTGGTTGAAGGTAAACTTATTTGGGGGTGAGGGGGTGGGTGCTAGGACCACACCTTGCGGTGCTCAGGGCTCACTCCTGGTGGTGCTTGAGGGACCATATGGGGTGATGGGGATTAATCAGCCAAGATTAATCCCTGCACTAGTTTGAACTCCCCAGGTAAGCTACTTTAAGGCAGGCACTTAATTAAAAGACAAAGCAAGAAGGAAACAGCTTTCTTGCTTCACTGTCTTCTACCATTCCCTTCCCATCGCTCTCTCCTCTCTCCCTCTCCCTTTCTCTCTCCCTCCCTCCCCCACCCACCAAAGGGAGCTAAGCCAGGAGGCAACTCTGATCTGGATCAAGAATGAATTTCCTCTCCCAGTTCCTACTCTCCAGCAGACTGATGGCTGACGGGACTCTGGTATTGGATCCCTTTTCCCTCACACACCCCAATTGTCCGCACTCCCCCAGCACCTCACCAGCACAGACACACAACGCACACACATACACACAGGCACACACACACGTACATACACACGCACACTCACATACATGCACCCACATGCACACGCACAAACACACACACACACAGACACACACACACACACACACAGACACCCCTTTGCTCCCTGCCTCTGATCCAGCCACTCTGTACCGAAGACCATGAGGACCATAGAGGCCTTGAAGCGCCACAGCCCCAGAGAAGAAGCCACGGGCCAGCCGCCTGCCCAGTCCCGGATCTCTATCACCAATGTGCCAGTAGCCCCTCGCGACACCGCCCCAGAGTAGATGCAGGAAGGTCAGCCCAGACAGAGAGACAGCGGTGCCCGCAAATGACGGGGTGGGAGCGGGTGGGGGGTTGAGGACGAAAGAAAGTGGGGCTGAAGCCAGCTAGGCACAGACAAAACATAGGAGAGTCTAAAACCTCAGTACCCACACAAGCCACAACCAGGCACCCTGCACACACACACATATACACACTATATATGTATGCAAATACATATATACACATATATATACAGACACACACACACACATACGTTGCCGGTACATGTTAAGATTTTGGTGATTTCAGATGATTTTTGTATTTCAAGGGGAAAAAAGAATGCAATGAGGGTCAGTGAGAGTTCAACGAAGTCTCTGGGGGCACGTTTTTGCATGTGGGGGGTCCTGCTTTGACCCCAAGCCTCATCTGGTCTCCTGAACACCACCAGGACTAACCCACCTGGTCCCCCCACCTCCTCCCCACCAAAGAAAGTGACCCCGGGCATCACCAACAACTTAAATGAAATCACAGGGGCAAAGAGCTGGTACAGAGGTTAGGGCACTAGCCTTGCACACGG
Organism: Sorex fumeus; assembly: GCF_029834395.1. Taxonomy (NCBI): domain Eukaryota; kingdom Metazoa; phylum Chordata; class Mammalia; order Eulipotyphla; family Soricidae; genus Sorex; species Sorex fumeus. The sequence continues at coordinate 29,883,689 of NW_026606065.1, forward strand.
CCGACCCTGGTTTGATCCTCAGCACCACAAATCCCCCCAGAGCCCTGCCAAGAGTGAGCCCTGAGCACACAGCCAGGAGTACAGAGCTAGGAGTGATCCCTGAGCAAAGAGCCAGGAGTGAGCCCTGAGCACAGAGCTGGGAGGGAGCCCAGAGTACAGCTGGTACAGAGATTAAGGCACTAGCCTTGCACTCAGCCGACCCTGGTTTGATCCTCAGCACCACAGATTCCCCGAGAGCATTGTCCCCCCCAAAGGGAAAAAATGAAATCCTGGCATTAGCTCAGCAGAACCCGCCCTGCTACACACACTCCCTGGACCCAGTACAACTCTCCTGCGGAGGACTGGGGGGGGTGGGGAGTGGGGGTGGGGACTCCCTTCCACTACCCCCGCTGTGTCTTCCTCCTGTTGGGCCAGACTCCTCTGCCTCTGTGCAAGACTCAGGGTTCTCTTCGCTCCCTGCTAGGAGGGGCACCAAGCAATCAATTTCCTTAGCACCCCTCTCTCTCTCTCCTCTCCCTCTTTCCTCTCTCCCTCTCTTTCTCCCCTTCTCCTCTCTCCGTCTCTCTCTTGCTTGCTCTTCATCTCTCCTCTTTCCCTCTCTCATTCGCTCTCCCTCTCTCTCCTTTCTCCCTCTTTCTCTTCCCCCCACTCCCTCTCTCTCTCTCTCTCTCATTTCTTGAATCACTGTGGACTACAAAGTGACTCATGCCTGAGTCCAGGGGCACAATGCTCCGACCCCCATCCCTTCGCCAGCGTCCCCTTCCCTCCACCGGTGTCCTGGGCCCTGGCCCTGTGCTGGCTGCCCAGTGCAGGCGCTCTCTGCTCCTGACTGCATCTCCCTCCATCACTTTCCGTTCCCTTCCCTACTTACGCCCAGGGGCAAACTTCCAACTGAGGCCCCCCTTCTCATGCCCTCTGGGCCTCAGTCACTGCCTTGCTCTTTAGAGCCCACAAATGAGTGACATCCTTCTGACCCTCTCCCTTTGACCCGGTTCCCTGGGCCTGGCGCCCATGCCCCGCCCCCAGTCCTCAGCCTGTTTTGGGGGGGGGGGCTGTCCACGGATCTAAAATGCCCAGCCCCTGTTCAGCTGGCCGGAAGAGCAGCTGGCTCGTGGGCCCCCCACCCCCATCCCGTGTCCACTGGCTTCCCACACTGGGTCAGCGTGAGGCTGCACGTGAGCCCGAGGGCCCACTGCGTGTTGACCAGATCCCTCCCGCCTAGCGCTGGGCCCATCCTGGCCAGCTTCAGGGGGCCTTACCACCTGTTCCTCCTCTGGTACCTTCTCCCGGGAGCCGTCCACCATCCCCTGCCCTCTGTCCCCTGCAGATGCAGGAACTATTTCTTCTGCCGGACCACCAAGCACAGGGTGCCATCAACCTGACGGAGTGCCATCAAGACCGCCCCAGAAAGGGTGCCGATCAATGCCCAGCAATTGATCAGGTTCTTCCGAGGAGGCTTAATTTAACTCGGGGCCAGGATTGAGTTGTGCCAGCGGCGGAGCTGGGATGACAGAGGCGAATATTTCAGTCGGGGAATACCCAGGACGGCTTAATTAAAGCACGCCGGCATCTCGCGAACAGAACAGCGCTCCCTGAGTACGGGCGCGAGGCATTTATTTAACACGTCCCAGAGGCAATTAAGCCCTCGATTAATAATAAAATCTTCTCCTTAACTTCATTCTCAATTACCATGAAGCTCATTTCTCTCCTTGCCTGGAACTTTCCCACGCGCGGCTCTCCCAGGATTTCACCGACCTGTCGTGAGTGAAGTGGGGAGGGGTGTCAAAAGGGGACTCCCTAAGAGCTGGGATTCTCATGGGGGGCCCCATTGGCTTGCAGTCTGGCCCTATCCCTGTGCATGGTGACACATTGTGGTCCCCTACACTTGGGAGTTGGGACATGAGAAGCAGGGGCACCCCCCCCGCCACGCCCCTCTCTCCAGAAAGGAGGTGTGGCGACGAGAAAGACTGTCACCCAGAGGAGGTAGCGGGTCAGGGCTGGGTCACCCAGCCCTGCTGCCACCGTGCTCCTGAATTCCCAGAGCAGCTGAGAGGTGCTGAGAAGAGACCCTGCACCCTGGAAGTCGGACAATGGGACTTTTACGACTGCTGTTGTGATCTGGAGGCCTCCTCACCTAAGCCCAGAGGGCCACGGACCACTTCCAGAAATACTCAGCTTGGTCGTTGGGCTGGATGGCTCAGTGCTCAGGGCTGGGGGTCCCGAGGGTGCACCCCCTTGCCCTCCAACAGCAATGCTGGAGACCAGGCAGCGAGGGGGCTTGAACCCAGGGCTCCACAGTGTTCTCTGTCTTGCCAGTCCCTGGAACCCTTCCCCAGCCCAGCAATGCTGTAGTGTTTTTGCCGGGGGAGGGGCAGGACCCCCCCCCCCAGCACTGTGGGGTGTGTCTCCCTAGGAAAATCAAACCCCAGCCCCCAGCATGTGGCCCAGGGGCCCCAGCCCTTTGGGCAGTAACTCCAGCTCTGTTACTGTTATTTTGTTTCATTTTGTTGGGGGAGGCGGTTGTGCGCCCTGGCTGGCACTGCTCAGAGATCCCTGGGCTTGAACTGGGTCAGCCTGGCTCAGGGGAAGAGCTTAAGGCCGTGTTCTCTCTTGTCATCACCCCCCATCCCCCACCCTGGGGATACATGTTACTTTTTCTTTTTTGATTTTTGGGCTACCTTCAGCTGTGTTCAGGGCTTCCTCCAGGCTATGCACCCTGGGATCATTCCTGGTGGGGTTTGGGAGACCGTAAGGGGCTGGGGATTCAAGCTGGGGCAGTGGTGTGCCAAGCAAGTGCCCTGCCCGCTACCCTTTCTCCCTGTCCTCTGATGATTCGACACGTGGGTCTGGAACAGGGTGCCTTCACAGGCAGCTCTCCACACACACACACACAACACACACACATACACACACACTCCAGATGTGGCGGAAACACATGTGGCATGCCTGTTCAGTTCCTGCTGTCAGCCCCACAGAAAATAAAGATGTCAGTGGGGCCGGAGCAACAGTCCAATGGGGAAGGTGCCCGCCTGGCACAGGGGTGATCTGGGGCTCCATCCCTGGCACCCCAGATGGCCCCCAGAACCAGCAGAAGCGACCCCTGAGAAGAGAGTCAGGAGTCAGCCCTGAGTACTGCTGGGTGCGACCCAAACAAACAAGCAAGCAAATCGATCTGTCCGTCAATCAAGATGTCAAATGAATGGGCACCTCTGCCCTGGGGCCACAGCAGCCCAGCGGCCGCACCAGCTGGCTCTGCATTTGCACTTGTCGGTGGCTTCCTAGTCTGCTCGACTGGATTGTTCCATGGTGCTCCACACAGCCGTGAACTACCTCTGGGGAAGCAACAGGATGCTCAGGATTTCCCTGGACAGCAAAGGCAGGTCCTGATGAGGGATGCAGGGAGGAGCGTTCAGCCTCGGGGAAGCTGAGCTATAGCTGGGGGTATAGTTGGGGGTGTAGCTGGCGTGGAAGCAGCGTTGGGGCTGTGGGCTCTTAGCACAGCCCGGTGGCCTGTCAGCTTTATGTCCACCTCCAAAGCCTTCCTCTTGCAGATGCAAAGCCCACCTCAAAGGCCTGCTGGAACATTTCTGCTGCGAGGGATCCCGCATGCAAAAACATTTCTTTTATAAAATACAAGAAGGTCCTGGAGTCTGTCTGGATGGTGAGTGCCACTCACCCAGTATCCACAGACTTTCCACGCCAGAAAAGCCTTGACCTGGAGCCAGAGGCATAGTGCAGGGTTAAGATTGCGGGGCTGGAGCGATAGCACAGCAGGTAGGGTGTTTGCCTTGCATGTGGCTCACGGGGGTTCGATTCCCAGCATTTCATAGGGTCCGCCGAGCACTGCCAGGAGTTAATTCCTGAATGAATGCAGAACCAGGAGTCACCTCTGAGCATTGCCAGGTGTGACCCAAAAAGCAAAAAATAAAAAAGACTCTTCTTGCCTTCCTTGCACACAGTCAACTGTGGTTCAATTTTTGGCACCCCTGAGGGTCTCCTGAACCCCACCAGGAATGACCCCTGAGCACAGAGTCAGGAGTAAGCCCTGAGCACTGCCAACGGTGGCCCTAGTAGATGAATACTGCACTTTGTCTGCGCTAGCACAGAGGAACTTCGGTACAATGAGAGGAAACAAACTCCATACCCGCGGCAGTGATGAAATGGGAACTTCCAAGAAGCCCAATTTCCAGGCACACAGCTCTATGCTCTGCTGAACTGGGCTTCAAAAACTGTGTCCCCTTGGGGGCTGGAGAGATAGCACAGCGGGTAGGGCGTTTGCCTTGCACGCGGCTGACCCCGGTTCGATTCCCAGCATCCCATATGGTCCCCTGAGTACCGCCAGGAGTAACTCCTGAGTGCAGAGCCAGGATAATCCCTGTGCATCCCCAGGTGTGACCCAAAAAGCAAAAAAAAAACCAAAACAAAACAAAAAGCTCTGTCCCCACCCAGGAGGTGACTGCTCAGAGGTGCTATCCCGGCCCACCAGGAGGTGACTGCACCACTCAGCTGCCAGCACAGTTTAGCCTGAGTCAGAAGTTGTTTTTTTTTTTTATGGGCAGTGTGGGGGGGGTAGGAGGAGTGCTTCGGGGGTCATATCTGGGGGTGCTCAGAGTTTCTGGCTCTGCGCTCAGAGATCACGCCTGGCAGGATCCGGGAACCAGATGGGATTATCAGGGATCAAACCTGGGTTGGCTGCATGCAAGGCAAGCACCTTCCTCACCGTATTCTCTCTCCATCCCTGAAGAATAATTTTAGTTAGGGTACAGGGACTGGAGAACTAGTACAGTGGGTAGGGAATTTGTCTGCTTTGTAGCTGATCTAGATTTGATCCCTGGCATCCCATACAGCCCCTGAGTGCAGAGTTCAGGACTCAGCCCTGAGCATTGCTGAGTGTGGCCCCCAAGCCAAATAAATACATAAAAAATTTAAAAAATAATAAATTAGGGAAAAGTGGTTCAGAGGTTAAACCACTTGCTTTGCACAGCCGACGGGGTTCAATTGATTCCCTGAGCCCTGCCAAAATGATCCCTGAGTACCACCAGGTATGGTCTCAAAAAAGGGAAAAGGAAGTTTTCATGTGACAAGATCAAGTAGAATCCCACAGCTGAAGACTGTGCTTCTGTTTTAGTTTTGTTTGGGGGGTCACACCCCCCAATGCTTAGGGGTTAGTCCTGCCTGGCTCTGCACTCAGGAGTTATTCCTGGCGGTGCTCGGGGAACTATACAGGATGCCGGGGATCGAACCCAGGCTGGCCGTGTGCAAGCCAAGCGCCTGCCCCTCTGTACTTGCTCTGGTCCCTGAACCACGTGCTTCTGTGGTGATGGGGCCAGTTAAACTGTGTCTGTCTGTAAGCATCTGGGGTTGCAGGGTCTGACCCCTCCAGCTGCGGCTGAGGGCAGGGAGGAAGCACGCGTACCTCCTTCATGCCAGCACTAGCCTGCACCCAGAGCCTCATTCTAGCTGTTTTCAGGCTCTCACGATATTTACGGCACCCAACGATGAGGGACATGTTCCCAACTGACTCTATGTGAAAAGGCACTTCAAAGAGCACAATTGGGGCTGGAGAGATAGCACAGCAGATAGGGCGTTTGCCTTGCACGCGGCTGACCCGGGTTCGATTCCCAGCATCCCATATGGTCCCCTGAGCACCGCCAGGAGTAATTCCTGAGTGCAGAGCCAGGAGTAACCCCTGCGCACCGCCAGGTGTGACCCCCCCCAAAAAAAAGCAAAAAAAAAAAGCACAATCATAAAGCAGTAGCACTCCTGCCATAATCCTCCTGTGGACAGAGCTCAAAGATACGCAGAAAACCGATTTCTCTCTGAAAACACAGAAGCAAAAAACCAAAACAAACAAACAAAAAAAAAACGAAGAGAGTTCCCCACACCCTGACCCTTCCCAATGCAGCCCTAAAATGCTGAAGCCCTTCCAAGGGTCGGGCTGGAAGAGATGCAGGTGTCTTTCCAACGTCATCCCGCAAAGGGGAGAAAGAAAAACCAGCTCGTGCCCCCACAGAAGTAAACATCAACTGGGCACCTACCTGGACTCAAAGCTCTGGACACTTTGTGTATCTATGGTCGGGGAAAGAAAGGAGGGGCCGTGCTCCCTGAAGCCCCCTTGTATGGGGTCCAAAGAGCTAGAACAGGGAGATACAAGGGCAGGAGTATGGGGGGGGGCACTTGGTTTACTACTACTACTTCTTCTTCTTTTTTTTTTTTTTTTTTTTTGCTTTTTGGGTCACACCTAGCAGCGCTCAGGGGTTCCTCCTAGCTCTGCACTCAGGAGTTACTCCTGGTGGTGCTCTGGGGCCCAGGTAAGACGTCAGAGAGGTGGGCAACATACAAGGCAAGTGCCCTACCTGTCGTGCTATTCCGGAGTCCGATTCCAGCTTCCGGCTCTGCATTTGTAGTCAAACTGTGTGGACTTTGGTGAGGTCGGTACCTTCCTTCCTCACCTCTCTCCCCACCCACCACATTTGCTAGCCTGGTTTGCAAAGGTGCCACGGAAAACACCTTATAGAAAACACCAGCTCCAGCACGGGAGGCCAGCTCGCTCTCTGCAGCCAGCAGCACCTGGAGAGCCCCACAGAGGGACCCTGACCCCATCAGCAGGGACAAGGTGGCGCCAAGGCAGGCACTGGCCCCACACCTCTGGAACAGCACCGTGTGGACCAACTCAGGGCTCCTCTTGCCTGCCCCACTTCCTAGACCTAAGGCCCATGACACTGGTTGATGGCGAATGGCAGAGAATCTTCCCAAGGACTAGTCTCAAAGATGGACTCCAAGCGGGCCAATGGCAGGTGCCACTTTCTTGGGGGTGGGAAGGACCCCGTCTGGCCTCTCATCTCTGCCCAAAGCCCATCCTCAGAGTCTGAGAACACAAACGCCCACGGAAGTTCCCTGATCAAACATGCACATTTATACTCCCAAGAAATTTACCCAGAGTGACCCGCTCGGCCACCACCATGGGCCACCCCTGCCAGGGCTTTTCTGCAGTGCCACGGATAGAATTCAGACCGGCCAGATGCCAGGCACGTGCACTTTCCCGGCCCCGTGACTCTGCTGAAATGTCACTGAGGGCACAAGGCAAAAGGCTGTGGAAGGAAGGCTGACCGCTAAGTCTCTGGCTAAACCCCATCTCACATGGCCAGAGAAGCGACCCAGGATATGAGCTGGACAAAGAACTTCCCCCCTGCTTTGGGTCCACACCTTTTGAAGACAAGAGAAATCTGCTTTGGTCTTCCTTCCCAGCCCACAGTGAGAGACAATGTTCAAGGCAGCACCCCTCAGCGGCTGGGGCCCCAACCTCTCAGCTTTCTCCATTGATAGTGGCTCACTCCCCTGGGACCCACAGCATAAATGGACGTTTTTCTAGCATTCCCCAGCAAAAGGAGAAACCCAGTGCTTTCCAGAACCTGCTGTAGCCAGAGCTAAGAAGAAGCCAATTCAGACCACATGGATTTGGGGGAAGACCTATTAGGGCCACACTGATAGAAACAGCTGGAGGTACAGCGGGCAGGGCACCTGCCTTCCACATGGCCCATCCAGATTTGATTCGCAGCACCCATTAGGTGCTAAGCCTGCCAGGAGTGTAGAGCCAGAAATAAACCCTGAGACAGACATAAAAAGATTGCAGTCATCTGGGGAATATAAAGTAACAAAATAGGAGACTAACACGCAAGAATAGCCCAGATAAGTACCAGGAGGTTCATGCCATGGCTTGGAGGCCAGCCGCACATGCTAGGTGAACAGGCAGCTTAGATAGAGAAGGGAGCACCAAGTAAAGGGTGTTGGGAGGATCCTCCCAGGATGAGAAATGTATGCTGAATGTAGACTATAGAACGAACATGATTGCCACTCAATGCCCCTTTTGCAAACCACAGCACCCAAAAGGAGAGAGAGAACAAAAGGGAATGCCCTGCCACAGGGGTTGGGTGGAATGGGGGGGGGATAGGAGGGTGGGAGGGATACTGGGAGCATTGGAGGTGGAGAATGAGCACTGGTAGAGGGATAGGTACTCAATCGTTGTATAACTAAAACTCAAGCACAAAAATCTATAAGTCTACCACTGTATCTCATGGTGTTTCACTAGTAAAAATTAAAAAGAAAGAAAGATAGATAGATAGATAGATATAGGCCCTGGGCACTGCAGAGCATGGGCCAACAAGAGCAAAAGAAGCAATGGGCTCAAACACTGTATGTCTGCACTCAGTTACCTCTCAGCCCTAAGATGTGCAAGTCTTTTTTTCTTTTTTTTTTGGTTCTTGGTTTGGGGACCATACACGGCCTCTGGTTCAAGCCTGGGCTGGCCATGTGAGAAGCAACCTACCCACTGCACTGTCTCTTATGCCTAAGACTATTTTTTTTTCCTTTTGGGGTCATACCTGGAGATGCTCAGGAATTACTCCTAGCGGTGCTCAGGGGACTATATGGGATGCTGGGGATAGAACCCGGGGCGGCAAATTGCAAGGCAAGTGCCCTCCCCGCTGTCCTTTAGCTCTGGTCTCAAGACTGAGTTTTTTTGTTTTGTTTTTGGGTCACACCTGGCGATGCACAGGGGTTACTCAGAAACTACTCCTGGCAGAGCTCAGGGGACCATATGGGATGCTGGGAATCGAATCTGGAAGGCCGAACGCCAGGCAAATGCCCTACCTGCTCCAGCTCCACCAAGACTGAGTTTTTAAACTGGGGGTTTAAATGCCTCTTCATCAGCTACAACATCAAAATCCCCCCAAAGCGTTAACCTGAGCTAGCGGGGTCTTTCCACGGTCTCTGATGGGCCCTAGCAAAACAGACTAACCTGGTTAGTACAAAAGGCAGAGCCTCTTGGCTCAGACTGGGTAGATGCCCCCATGGGTGGATGGGGCCGGTGCAGTAACTGCGGCTTTGCCTACAAGCTAGGGCTCCTGAAACTTACAAGCCACACCCCTGAAGCCAACAAGCCACCCTGAAACATACTAGCCAACCCCTGTAAATGTACATGCCACACCCCCTGAAACATACAAGCCACCCCAGAAATGTACAAGCCACAACCCTGAAACTTAGAAGCCACAGCCCCTGAAACTTTACAAGCCACACTCCCTGAAACTTAAAGGCCACCCCAGAAACGTACAAGCCCCTCCCAAAGGTACAAGCCACATCCTAAAATTTACAAGCCCCTGAAACTTAGAAGCCACACACCTGAAACTTACAAGCCTTGCCTCCTGAAATTTACACGCCACCCCCACAATTTACAAGCCACACCCTGAAGCGTACAAGTCACACTCCAAATTTGCAAGTCACACCTCCTGAAATTCACGAGCCAGAGCCACACCCCTCTGGAATTTAGAAACCACAATGTAAACTAACAAGCCACGCCTGAAACTTACAGGCCACGCCCCAAAATTGCAAGACACGCCCCCTTAATTTACAAGCCACGCCCGAAACTTCCGGCCACGCCCCTGAACTTGCAGGTCACGCCCTGAAACTTGCAAAGCACGCCCCCAGAAACTTAGAGGCCACGCCCCTGAAACTTACAAGCTCGTGCTGGGCCTCCAGAGCCTGGAGAAGTTAAGAAGTTAACCATGGGGCAGGCCACCATCGTTAAGGCGCAAGGTCTCTTTATCTTTTGCACCAGCAGCTAGTCCTGCCACCCACACCCGCCCTCGGCCAAGGTGGCAGAGGACCATCGCGCTTCCAGAGCGACCCGTGGACGATCCGAGATGAGCTCGCTTGCTCGCAGCACTGGGGCTTCCGTGCCGAGATCGCGGAGGTCCAGTCACTGCTCCACTGACCCCAGCAGCTTGCTGCAGCGATCTGGAAACCAGCGCAGTGGCTCCCCAGAAGGCAACGCACATGTACTGAAATTATGGGCGGCTCCAAGGAACAGAGGAGGAATTAATCAGGGCCCGCTCTTAATGCAACGTCTGACTGACGACCCCAATTCCCCCTTTTAAATAGGGTGCTGGTGACAGGCGACCCGCCAGCCTGCCCCAGGGATATACACACAAGGCAACACTTGTTCCATTTTTTTTTTTAATGACCTCATTAAGGAGGATTTTCAAGACTGACCCTGATGATGAGAACAAAGTGTCTTAAGACATCTCTTGCTTTTTGTGTCTTTAGCCTCTTACTTGCTGGGCTGGCCCTTGGGAGGTATGTTTGCAACCTTCCACCCCTGTAAAAGATCCGAGAAAGGCAATGGGGCGAGAATGGAGGGGCGCCCCTCTCAAAGCGACGAGAGCTGGTTTGGCCACCGAGTGGGGATGCGTTCCTCACCCTTCCCCCCATTACTCCCCCCATTCCACTCCGTGGTTAAGAGCTGCGATTAATGAGCTCTGGGGCTGTTCCCAGCCTCTGGTGAGGGAGGGTACCGACTGCCAAAGCTGCTAGTGTGAAAATCCTCCACCGCCAGCAACATTTTCCCTCTAAGTGTTTGTTGATGCCGTGTTCTGATTTAATATGGAAGATTATATTTTAACGATCCGCAACAAATAAACAGATTTATAACCAGAGACTTGAAAGGCAAACGGGGGTGGGAAATGCAAGCCAAGGACAGAGCCGAAATGGAGTATTTGTATTGACTGTCTCAGAAACCAAATAACCTGGCATTCTGCAACAGACATTCCGCCCCATTGTACGAGGGAGAAGGGAAGAAAAAGCAACCCCACTGTTTGGAAACCAGTGGAACATGCCCGCGACAGGGCACAAGTGCTCCCTCATGCATGAATGGGAAGGAGATGAAAGAAAAGATGGACTTCTGAGGTGCAGCAAAAAACAAAGACAACAAAAGTGCTGATCGCGAGGGAATGTCACAACTCACTGCCGCCGAAAGGATGAGAGAAAGGCGCCCAGACAATGGGGAGGACAGCTAAGTGACACGGGGCAGAATGGAAAAATCTACAGAAGTGTCTTTTCTCTCCATCCTTGAGGAGAAACAATTAAACGTTGGTACATCTGTTATAGGGGGGGAGGAAAAGAAAAACGCACAAAACCCACGGCAACCTGTTGGGGGGCCCCTGTGTGCCGTCCCGAGTGCCCCCCCCCAAATAGTCTCTCTCCCATTGTCCACCATCCCCGTGGTGCTCGCCATGCTGAAATGAAGTGTTCATTCCTATGACACTTGGCACGGTCCAAATGTGCTGTGAGGAATTGAAGGCTAAGGGGTGCTGGAAGCTATGTCCATCATGTGCCCGAACTCGGGTACAAAGATGCCAGGCTCTCGAGGGGGATGGGCTGGTCCCTGCTGACCAAACATCTTGCTCTAGGGCCCAGGGGACAGTGCAGGGCTAAGGGGCTTGCCATGCATGTAGGCGACTCCAGTTCTATCCCTGGAGTATGGTCCCCTAAACACTGCCCACAGCATGAGGCCGGGGTACTCACTGAACCCCTCTGGGTATGCCCTGAATACTTCCCCTCCCAGAATTTCTTCTTGACTCACAGAGAAGCAGCTATGTCATCAACACTGTGAATGTTTTCATCTCTCAGGAGCTCCAAAGTTTTTGTTTGCTTTTGGGAAGAAAAGTGCCCAGGAGCTATTCCTGGCTCTTTGTTAAGGAGTGACCCCGGCAGTGCTCAGGGGACCACATGTGGCACTGGGATGTGAACCAGGGTTGGCGGGCTGCAAGGCAAGTGTCTTAAACCCTGGAGTACCCTTCAAGCCACTGCCCAAAGTGTCTTTTCTCTCAAACCCCACTGCCCTGAAGGTGGTTTCTGAGCTCACTTGCCCTGCTGAAGGCAGCCCTGGGGACATGTCACCACTGGGATGCTTCTGTTTTTTGGTTTGGGGAGGTTTGTTTTACTTTTTTTAGTTTTGGGGTTACCCTGGTGGTGATGAGGACTTTCTATTCTTGGCTGTACACTCAGGAATTATTCCTGGTGGTGCTCGGGGGACCATATGGGATGTGGGGGACAGAACCTGCTGTACCCTCTAGACTATTGCTCTGTGGCTGCCTCCCCTCTGTTCCTGTTTTTCTTAGAAGCAGCCCGTTCACAGGGCGCCAACACCATGCCCTGTGAGTGAAGCGTGCTGTTCTGGGGAGACCATCCCATCAACCAGCTCCATTAAACGCTACCCTAGGAGGAAGTGGAGCAATAATACAGTGGGGAGGGCACTTGCCTTGCACATGGCCAACCCACATTCAATCCCCGGCATCCCTTATGGTCCCCCAGCACCTTATTATTACAGGAGTAATTCCTGAGGGCAGAGCCAGGAGAAACCCTTGAGCACTGCTGGGTGTGATCCAAAACCTAAATAAATAAATTTTTAAAAAAATCTGCACAACTAAGAATAGCCGAGATAAGTACCAGGAAGTTTACTCCACGGCTTGGAAACGAGCCGCACATGCTAGGGGAAAAGGCAGCTCAGATAGAGAAGGAAGCACCAAATAAAGGGTGTTGGGAGGATCCTCCCAGGATGGGAGAAGCATGCTGAAAGTAGACTATAGACCGGACACGATTGCTACTCAATGCCTCTTTTGCAAACCACAGCACCCAAAAGGAGAGAGAGAACAAAAGGGAATGCCCTGTCACAGAGGTGGGGTGGGATGGAGGGGATGGGGGGTAGGAGGGATACCGGGATCGGTGGTGGCGGAGAATGGGGACTGGTGGAGGGATGGGTATTTGATCACTGTATAACTGAAACCCAATCACAAAATTTTGTAAGTCTACCACTGTATCTCATGGTGTTTCACTAATAAAAATTTTTTAAAAAATCGACCCTAGGAACTCTCCACTAGATGCTTCTGGCTTCGGAAGTCAGCGGCTTGGGAAAGTAATTGTGTCACTGTGTCATGTGTCACTGTGTGTATGTGTATGTGTCATTGTGTGTATTTGTGTGAGCGCGCGCACGCGCCTAAATGCACCCTACTCATTCAAAAGGCAGAACTCCTGAGCGGTATTATTCCTTGCTTGATAACATGGGCCCCAGCCCCAAACCCCCAAAGCAGTTATTGACCCTGTCAGGAGCCTGATGAATGGATAAACGCTGTAATTGATTAGCGGGGAAGTGTGAATTAAAACAGGCTCCGTGTCAATAACCAGCTCCTGGCGAAGTTGGGTGAGGATGATGCAAAGCCAGAGCGACGCCTTGGTCTCCTGCACAGCGAGTGTCTGCCTCCCCCGACAAGTGGACAGGGAGAAAGGTGTGTGTGTGTTGTTATGGTCTGCCCTCCTTGCTCCTGGGGACAGCACTATGTGAGGCCACCTCCCGTCCACCCTGAGACACCAGTAGTTCAGTGTCCTGGGGCTCAGAACATAAAGGAAAAAGCAGCTAAGAATCTGATGCCTTGATCCAGGCATTACTCAAGGGGCTGGAGCTTTGCATGTGGGGCCCCCCCCGGGTCTGACTGCCAGCACTGAGAAAAGTCCCCTGGGCGCTGCCAAGAATGACTCTGGGGTACAGAGCTGGGAGTAGACCCAAGTGTGACCGGTCGTGGCCCCCAAAACAACAACAACAAAAGCCCAGCTCCATTTTTCCTTTTGTTTATTGGGGACTCCCCACCCCGTGTTCTGTAGAAAGTGAATTCTGCTTGCACCCAGGTCCGGAGTGTCGCTGACTCCCATCTACTTGCAGAAGTGCCGGAGTCACTCACTCAGCAATTCATTCCTTCAGCCCTTCAGCATCTGGAGTGTCCACTCCGCACATGAAAAGCTGCTCAGGGTCACTGAGCACCTTGGATAGAAATGCAAATCCTGACCACAATGAGGTACCAACTCAGGCCGACCAGAGTTGTGGAAGTGGAGAAACGAAAGATGTGGGCACGGTCAAGAAATGAAAAAAAGGTTCAGTCAGGAGAGCAAAGCAAAGATAGGTTACTCAAGGAATCAAAAGTAGATTGATTCAGAGTAAGGGCCAGAGTAAGGCCTTGCCTGGCACGCAGCTGAGCCAGTTCTATCCCCTGTACCCTGTGTGCTCCCAAGTCCCACCACGAAGTGATTCCTGATAGTTGGGCCAGGAGTAAGCCATGGGCATTGCCAGGTATACCCAAACCACCCTCACCACCACCCTGAAAGAAAACAAGAAGGGCGGGCAGCGGACTTGAGAGATGGAAAATTAATGGGTAAGAAAAAGGTACTTAAGGGTACCCCTTAGCCACAGCGTGGATTTTCCAGTGTTGTGGAACCTCCAGAAACTGAAGCATGAGAAGAGATTCTGAGGGGGCTTGAGCAGTAGTTCAGGGGGTAGGGCATTTTCCTTGCACATGGCCAAGCCTGGTTCGATTCCCAGCATCCCATAGGTTACCCTGTGCACCGCCAGGAGTGATTCCTGAGTGCAGTGCCAGGAATAACCCATGAACATTGCCAGGTGTGACCCCAAAAAGCAAAATAAAATGAGAGATTCTGAGAGAGAACACTCACGAAACTTCCACTACAGAGGGTCTTGCTATGATTATTTAATTGTATCAATTTTATCTTTTGGCTTGGGGGACCATGCCTGATAGTGCTCAGGGCTTACTCCCGGCTGCTATCAGGGTTCACTCCAGGCAGGGTTCAGGGGACCATACATGGTGCCAGGGTTGATCTGGGGCTGTGTGTACAGCAAGCACTTTAAGTTCCCTCCAGATTCTTGGGCCCATAGATTACTCTACCACCGGCAACATCACCGACCCTAATTAAATTAATTTAGGTTTTAAAGACACACTCAGAGGTGACCCTGGCGTCACTCCTGGAGGTGCACAAGGGACCATAAGTGAATCTGGGGATTAAACCTGGGTTGGTCACACGCATAGCCAGTGCCTTCACCTCAGTACTCTCTCTCCAGATGAGTTTATTTTATTAAACTCTTTGTTTACTTTTACTAATGATTCTCCACAGGGATCCCCAAGATCACACCGGAAATTTCAGTTTGCCCGACTGGAGATGAAACCATTTGCGCAGGCAAGACCTATGCTCGACCCTCCGACACCCAGGACACACCTATTCTATTTTATTACTTGGCTGTTGCTAATTTCTTACTGGTCCCAAGATCACACTTTATCCTAGACTGTGTCTGGACACAAAGCGTCCTCTATGGAGGAGATGGCATTATTCAGTTTGGGGCATCTGGAGCGTCTTGGAACAGACCCAAGGGAATAAGGGGAGATGAATCCACTCAAGGCTGGAGCGACAGCACAGCGGTAGGGCATTTGCCTTACACGCAGCCAACATGGCTGACCCGAGTTCGATTCCTCCGCCCCTCTCAGAGAGCCCAGCAAGTTACTGAGAGTATCTCGCCTGCACGGCAGAGCCTGGCAAGCTACCCGTGACGTATTCGATATGCCAAACACAGTAACAACAAAGTGTCCAATGGAGACGTTATTGGGCCCGCTCGAGCAAATCGATGATCAACCGGAGGACAGTGACACTGAATCCACTCTGCAGGTGTGTGGGCAAGCACAAAGTCAGGCTAATCCCAGGACAGAACTCTGGGAAAGAGGAACTGTAGGTAGGTGGCAGCAGGAGGTCCTCTATCTTGTGACAGAGGACGGTCAGTCAAAAAATGGTCAGGTAATCTACAGACTCAGCGGGCCAGAGAGAGAGTGCAAGAGGTAGGGTGTTTGCCCCATAGGTGGCTGGCCCTGGTTCAATCCCAGGCAACCTATATGCCCTGCCAGAAGTGATCCCCGACCACAGAGCTAGGAGTAGTTACCCCCACCCCAAAGGAAAAAAACCAGGGTCAGCCATAAGCAAAGCAAGCACCTTAACCCTGTACTGCCTCTCCGACCCTAATAAAAAGTTATTTTCAAAAGAGTCTGGGGAAGGGGTTAGAGAGGTAGCACAGCAGGTAGGGCGTTTACCTTGCCCGCAGCCAACCAGGTTCGATTCCCAGCATCCCATATGGTCCCCCGAGCATCCCTAGAAGTAATTCCTGAGTGCAAAGTCAAGAATAACCCCTGTGGTGCTCGCTTCGGCAGCACATTTACTAAAATTGGACCGATACAGAGAAGATTAGCATGGTCCCTGCGCAAGGATGACCCGCAAATTCGTGAAGCGTTCCATATTTTTGAGAGAGAGAACAAAAGGGAATGCCCTGCCACAGAGGCAGGGTGGGATGGGGGGTGGGAGGGATACTAGGATCCGTGGTGTTGGGAAATGGGCACTGGTGGAGGGGTGGGTATTTGATCATTGTATAATTGAAACCCAAGCACAAAAATTTGTAAGTCTACAACTGTACCTCATGGTATCTCACAAATAAAAATAATAATAAGAAGAAGAGTCTTGGCCGCTGATGGGATTACACGGCGCCAGGGGGCCAGTTGGTGGGTGTGACCCCCGCCTACTGGAATTTGGAGGATCTGGGTGGAGGATGCTCGACTCCAATCCAAGTAGGCTTGGAGATCTTGGTCCTGGAACCCACGTGGCTTTGTCCCTCTGCCGGTACCTTCAGGTGTGCGGAGAATGGTCTCAGCATGGTGGTGTCTGGTCCTGGAGGTCGTCGGCTGCCGGAGACCAAGGGGCCACGGCGAGGAACAGCCAGGCACGGGGGCAGGAGACTGCACTGTTCTCCCTCCGGGATCTGGTTTTTATAGTCTCTGAGTCTTGGCCACTGATGGGATTACACGGCGCCAGGGGGCCAGTAGGTGGGTGTGACCCCCGCCTACTGGACTATAAAAACCAGATCCCGGAGGGAGAACAGTGCAGTCTCCTGCCCCTGCGCCTGGCTGTTCCTCGCCATGGCCCCTTGGAGGGAGCGGGTTGAGCTTTCCTCCCCGCCCCGACCAGGTCTCCGGCAGCCGACGACCTCCAGGACCAGACACCACCATGCTGAGACCATTCTCCGCACACCTGAAGGTACCGGCAGAGGGACAAAGCCACGTGGGTTCCGGGGCCGAGATCTCCAAGCCTACTTGGATTGGAGTCGAGCATCCTCCACCCAGATCCTCCAAATTCCAGTAGGCGGGGGTCACACCCACCAACTGGCCCCCTGGCGCCGTGTAATCCCATCAGCAGCCAAGACTCAGAGACTATAAAAACCAGATCCCGGAACCGCGCAGCCGCACATGCGGCCGCGTGACTTGTAATTATGACATCTCATTCCTACTTTGACAAACTGGCAGGCTCCCGAATGTAACCTGCCCACACGGCAGAATCTGCAAACTCCCTGTGTCGTACCCAATATGCCAAATTCCAGTAACAATGATGGGTCTCATTCTCCTAAAGAGCCTTGAATATAATCTCAGGGCTAGGATGAAGGAGACGTTACTGGGGCCTGCTCGAGGCAATCGACGAATAACAGGATGATCTGTGATCTGTGAATAATAATAATAACCCCTGTGTATCGCCGGGTGTGACCCAAAAAGCAAAAAAAAAAAAAAAAGTCAGGGGAAGGGGACAGGGGGATGCTATAAACATTGGAAACATTGGAGTCCAAGCTTTGCATGCTGGGGTCCACCCCCAGCACGGCTGGTATGTACCGAGTACTGCTGGGATGAGTCCCAGCCACAGAGCCCCCCAGCACCAAGTATGGGAAAAACAAAAAGAGGATGGAAATACGGATTTTATGTAACATTCCCCACACACACTCCATCCCCAGTGGCAGGAGAGAGCCGAGACCCATCCAAAGGGAGGAGGCAGCAGGAGGGAGACCGGGACTAGAGGTGACCAGAGGTGACCACGTCCGAAATGGCAGGCAGAGCTCAGGGAAGGTCAGCCAGCCCAGGAGAGGGACCAAGAGAAGGACTGAGGAAATCCAGGAACTTTGGAAAAGTAAAGTCCCCCGCCCCCCTCATGGCCCTGCTTTTCCCTCCCTCCTGCCTGCATGCAAACGCCCCCGTCCCCTCCAGCCTCCTGCGGTCTTCATGTGTCAGTGACACGCACCACGACAAAGCCCGCGTCCCGGCTCGATGATCCCCCCTGCTCCACTGGGGCAGAGAAGCGGCAGCCGGTCCCTGGGCAGAACAAATGGTGCTCGCAGTCCAGCCCAGAACCAACCGGCCACAGCCGAGGGGGCAGGGGGGCTGCCGGCCGCTCTCCACAAACAAAGGAAAAGGAGAGGCCCGCGCAGACCTGGCCACAGATCCCTCTTCCCTGCATGTCCTTCACACTGGTGTCCTCAGAACAGGGCCCCCTTGGTCTTCTACTCCCTTTGCCCCCACGTAAACCACCCTGAAGGGCTGACAGGGGGGAGGGCAGGCTGTGGCTCCCACCCCCTCCTCCTCCAGGCACTGAGCCAGAAGTAGCCCCCCAGAGATTCCAGGCAGGCTTTAGACACCAAGATAGAATTTTTAAAAATCTCATGTAGAGACCAGAGCCATAGTCCAGCGGGTAGGGCGTTTGCCTTGCACCCAGCTGATGCGGGTTCAACATTCCGGCATCCCAGAGGGTCCCCCAGCACCACCAGGAGTAATTCCTGAGTGCAGAGCCAGCAGGAACCCCTGAGCATCGCCGGGGGTGACCAAAAAAAGCCACACACACACACACAAGAACCTGTCAAATTGGCCCCAGTTGTTGGGGATGCTGGGAGCCGGTCAGGGCCATGCCTAGGGGTTGACCTTCACAAAGGGGTATGGTGGGGGTCACCATTCTTCCCCTAGAGAAGACCCCACGCTGGGAAGGCGAGATGATGTCTGCAGCCCCAGCTCTGGGGAACCACAGCTCTTCTTTTTATTTTTTTTTATTCATTGATTTCTTGGGGTTGGGTGGGGGTGGGGTGGGGCCAGGGGTACCACAGCTCTTCTTGCTAGGCATATTCCCTGCAGTTTGGAACCAAAAGGGAAAAAAAGTGGAAAACCAGGAAAGGGGCAAGTCAGTTTCCCATTGGCCTGGAAGAAGTTTAGGATTTCCCACTGGCTACCCAATGCCCAGGAAAAAAAGTTCGGGTTCCCCATTGGTCACAGACTTGGGGTTTCCCACTGGCCAGGACAAAGCTCTGGGTCTCCCATTGGTCAGGAGAAAAGCTCGGGGTTTTCTATTGGCCAGGAAAATAGAAAGGCTCAGGTGGACGTGTGGGATCTGCGAGAATGCCCTCAGGCTTGGATCAGGAGCACCTCTGAGCATCTGTCCCCAAGGGAAGTGGGGCCCAAAGCCCCCAGCAGCTGTCCAGGGCAGGTTCCTTCTTGTGACCAAAGCCCATGGGGTGTCCACAGGTGTACACGCGTGTGATGGCTACTTGGTAAAGTCCAACAGCCTGCAGTGGAAAGGACCGGGGCGGGCTCTGCCACCAAGGCAGGACAAACCCTCTGGAACGCTCTCCTGGACTCCTAATAGCGTCACCATCCCTGGCTTTCCCTCTCTGCCTGCCTGTGTCCATGCCTAGCTGTCATGTCGAATAAGGGCTTGCCCCAAGGACATACCCCTTAAGTATTTACAACTGCAATGAGCCCAAATAAGGGTTCTAAATAAGGCCATATTCTGTTTGCCAGGAGTTCGTAGTTCAACAGAGGAATGGGGAGCAGGACACAATTCAAGCCCCTAACCACAGGGATTTATTGAGCACCTTGTGGGGGCAGCTTGCTAACCCTATTATTACCAGCTCATCAGTTGGTGGCAGGTGAGGTGTCATCTGCTCAGGATCAAGTTGCTGGGGCCCTAGAGATGACAGAGAAGAACTTGTCTTGCATGCACCCTGGCTGGATCCCTGGCACCACATTTAATCAGTCCATTGAGTCCCACCAGGGGCATTCCTGAGTCCTAATCCCAGAAGGAAGGCCCGGCTACACAACAGTGGTGTGGCTCCCCAAACAAACAAACAAACAAACGAAACTCCCAAACACAGATCAAACCACTGACAATTAGCGAGGCTGAGCGTTCAGAACCTTGACTGGCTGGATTAAAGCCACTCAGACCCTGATTCCGTCAGTGAGCCCGCACGTGGGTGGAAGGCGGCATGAAGGAGGCTGAGTGACGATGGTGGGGGTGAGCATCTCTTACCAGGAAAGTGGTGGGCCAAAGCTCCCAGCAGGTTTAGGGTAGAGTGAACACTGGGTGGCTTTGGAGGCGTGGACACGCTTGGTGGTGGGAGAAACACACAATCATCATTCCAGTGTGCTCTGACTCTAATAGAACAATCCCCAAATGATTTTCCAATGCAAAGAGAAATGATGAGATTGGAGTAATTGAATGAACACAGCCTGGCTAACGACACCAATGGTAAGCCTCCATCACTTCCTCCTAAACTACTGTGTCTTAGCAACAATGGGACTTCAGAGCTGCTATTTCTGGAGGGGGGAAGGAGAGGATGTGCCACACCTGGCAGGGCTCAGGAATTACTCCTGGCTCTGTGCTCAGGGATCACCCTTGATAGGGCTCAGGGGACCATTTGTAGTACCGGGGATTGAACCTGGGTTGGTAGTGTGCAAAGCAAATGCCTTCCCCACTGTAAATACCACTCTGGCCCATCATTTCAAACTTTTAAATGTTTTCTTTTTTTTCTTCTTTTTGAGTCACACCCGGCAATGCACAGGGGTTACTCCTGGCTCTACACTCAGGAGTTACCCCTGGCGGTGCTCAGGGGACCATATGGGATGCTGGGTATCAAACCCGGGTCGGCTGCGTGCAAGGCAAATGCCCTATCCACTGTGCTATTGCTCCAGCCCCTAAATGTTTTCTATTAAAAAACAAATCACTGTAAATGGTCTTCAGAAATCATTCTTTCAAAAATGAAGGCCAGGGGGCCGGAGCAATAGCACAGCGGGTAGGATGTTTGCCATGCACGCGGCCTACCCGGATTCGATTCCCAGCATCCCATATCGTCCCCTGAGCACCGCCAGGAGTAATTCCTGAGTGCATGAGCCAGGAGGAGTAACCCCTGTGCATCACGAGGATGACCCAAAAAAGAAAAAAAAAATGAAGGCCAGGGGGCAGAGCAATAACACAGCAGGTAGGGCACCTTCCTGATATATGGCTGGACTGAGTTCGATCCTCAGCATTCATTATGGTTCCCCAAGCATTGGCAGAAGTGAATTCTGAGTGCAGAGACAGGAGTAACTAGCCAGGAGTAACCCCTGAGCAGTGAAGAAAGAGAAAAAGAGAAAGAAAGAGAGAGAGAGAGAGAAAGAAAGAAAGAAAGAAAGAAAGAAAGAAAGGGAAGAAGGAAGGAAGGAAGGAAGGAAGGAAGGAAGGAAGGAAGGAAGGAAGGAAAATTAAGGCCTAAATTCTCTAATGAAGCCACATCACATCCCATTTGCATTTACAAATTTTCAGGGCGCAGGACTATGAGAGGGCATGGTTCAAAGCCTGCACCACAAGGCCTGTGGGGAACCGAATTCAATCCCTACTACTGCATAGTCCCTGAGCACCACCAAGCAACCTCCAGGCACCCATCTGGGAGTAGACCCTGAACACTGCCAGCTGCAGCCCAGCCCCCGCCCCCAGTCAATACAAACGAAAGTATTCAGGGATGGGGAGAAAGCTAACAGCTGAGGTGCACGCTGGAACCCTTGGTTTGGCCCCCAGCACTTCATGGTCCCCCAGGCACTCCCAGGAGTAACCCCGGTAGCCCCCCAAAAACAAATGATTCCATGATTCCAATTCGACTACATGAAAGGAAAAACAGAAGAGAGGGAGAGAGGGAGAGAGAGAGAGAGACAGACACACAGACAGACAGACATCCTTTTTTTAAGGGATTGTCATGCTCAGGGTTCACTCAGGGTTCACTCTGGGAGCCCTATGGAGTGCTGGAATCAAACCCAGGTCAGCTGCATGCAAGGCAAACGCCTTACCCGCTATACTAGCTCTCCGACCTCAAGGAAAACTTTCAACAAGGACCTCAACAGAGAGAGTGAGGCAGTGTCCCAGAGCCTAGGACCCTCTCAGTCTATGTGAGCCGTTGACTTTATTCATAAAGTTAAGCGTCGTGACAGGCACTTCCCCTACAGCTGGTCCAGCAGTAGCCATGTTCTCCTGGCCTGTCGCTGGGAGATGGAAACTGCTTCCGTGTCAGAGGTCGGATCCCTGGGATGGATCCCTTTGGAAAGGGAGGGCCTAGCAGTTGCTCAGAGGTGATGGAACTGTGACTCCACGTGGGCTTCCCCTCAGGGGCTCTCTGGGTGCTGGACACCCAAGAGGGGGAACAAGAATGCCACCAGCCCTCTGCACCTACCCACATACGGCACACACTGTCCCAAATCAAATCCCAGCTGGCCTGGCCATGGGGCACAAGCTGACTCACCTGCTAATAACTTCGAATCAGCCCCGTTATGGAGAGCGGCTGGGCCGGGAGGCAGACAGGCCGGGGAGCGGGCGGCTACGGGCGTGGGAGCCCCGACCTTGCATTTTTTAATGGATTATCACAGTTCTGCTCTCCTGGCGTTATTTGGACTTAGGGGCATATTTTATTATTTTTCCAGTGGCTGTGCCTGCCCTTAATCCTGTTTGTGTTCTTTTAATTGCGGTAAAACTGGATGCGTGTATTAGCCACGCTGGAACCCGGAACGCTTTGGCTGGCGACTGAGTGTGTCCAAGCCGTTGTTAATCCACCACACAGCGCATTTCTGAAACTAGCTTGGCCATGCCAACCTGAAACTCTGCAGCTTATAAACAGAAACTCCTCCTTCTGGTTGCTGTTTATTTTTTTTTTGGGGGGGGGGGGTGGGAGGGACAGACCCAGCAGTGCTCAGAGCTCACTCTTGGGTCTGTGCTCAGGGATCACTCCTGGTGGTGCTCAGGGGGCCGTATGCAACAGCAGGGATTCAACTGGGGTGAGGTCATCTAGGGTGGGCTTCGGGCAAGGTGACAGCCTTAACCCCGGTGCGATCTCTCCTGCCCGAATTGCCCAGTCCACGCTCTCTTTCCCTGCCCCTTGTTATGGTTTTGCCAGGTTTGATTACTCTAGAAACTGCATAAAAATAAAGTCCCCAACCTCTCCCTCTTGCTTAGCTCCCTAGTACCACATTGCCTGGCACATCCGTGCTGCAGCTGTGCCCACATTTCCTTCCTTGAGCCCTGCCCCGCATCTGCTCACACCACATTCCGTGTGTTCATATGTCCACGCACCGTTCGTCGGGCATCTGGGTCCCTGCCAGCTCTGGGCTACTGTGACCTATCTGCTAAGGCACAGGGCGTTCAAAGCAAGATCCTGCGTTCAATCCTTTGGGGGTGTACTCCCCCCCCCCGCCCCAGTCCACGGAACTGCAGGATCATATGGTAATGCTACATTTAGCGCCTTCGTTGTGTTTTGCTAACATGTTAACATCATAAATATTGCAAACACGGTGGTATAAACAGACGCATCTGCGGGCGTGTGCCGGAGAGGCAGTGGGGTCTCCGGGAGCCGGGCAAGCACCTATTTGGTGTGCTCAGCCTGGCTGCTGAGACAACGCCAGCGGGGACAAAGGACTAAGCTTAAGATAGTCCAGCGGGGAGGGCATCTGCCTGGAGGGCAGCCGACCCAGGCTGGATCCCCCGCATCCCCATGGCCCTCCCCCGAGCACCATCATGAGTCATTCCTGAGTGCAGAGCCAGGACTAATCCCCGCTTAAGTGTGACCCAAAAAGTCAAAAATGAAAATAGGGACTAAGCTTAAGAAACCTGGGGCCAGGGTATAGCAGGTAGGGTGCTCACCTTGCACACGGCTGACCCAGAGAGATTTCCTGAGTGCAGAGCAGGTGTAAGACCTGAGCATTGCTAACTGTGACACACACACCCTACCACCAGCACCCCCCCCCCCAAACAAAACAAAGTGAGGCAGATGGGAGTAAAATGGAGCCTGACATACTGACTATCAATAAGCAACTGACAAACAAGGGTTGAATGTGAAGGACATTATGATCTGACATACTTGACTTCGCATGTTGGCTGCCAGTTTTGGGGTGAGGGAGTGGGACGGGACTTCATGTTTAGGGTAAGACAGCGCAGGCCCTGCTCTCAGTCCACCTAGGCTCCAGCCGCAGCCCCACACACAGTCCCTCGAGCACAGCCAGGAATGATCCCTGAATCCAGAGTCCTGAGCATCACTGGGTGCCCCCTCAATAAATGGAAAAAACAGGGTTTGAGAGATTGTCCAAGGGGTTACTGCACCTCGCAGGTCCTGTCCGTCTCTCTACCCCATGCATCCTGGTACCTCCTTAGGCACTGTGGCAGGAGTGACCCCCCTGAAGCTGATATACAAGGTCGCCAGGCCCTAAAGATATCACTAGAAGGGCCAGAGTGAGTCTATTGGTGAAGGGGTTTGCTTTTGCACACTGCCAGCCCAGGTTCAATCCCCGGCATCACATATGGTCCCCCAAGCACTGCCAGGAATAATTCCTAAGCATCGCTGGGTGTGACCCAAAAAAAAGGAAAAAAAAAAAAAAAGAAAAAGAAATGACTCGTCTGGGCAGAACCACTCCGGCTCAGCTGCCGAGTTCTCGCTGCCTCCGCCCACTAAGAAGCCCCGCCCCCTCAGAAGCTCCGCCTTCAGCTGCAGGCTCGCCAGTTGGTCCTCTGGAGACCCCCAGATCCGACCCCCAAGGCTGTGCTACTGCAACGTCTGGTAGCTGCCTCCACACTGGAGCGACGATCCCGAAGCAAGGCCAGCCACCCGCCGCACCCCAGCGCCGTGGCCAGGGTCCAGGGCGCCCAGGACCACCAGCGGGCTGCGCGTGTCTCGTGTTTCCCTGCGTGGCCAGGACCCGAGGCAGCCCTGACGACGTCCCACGATGCCGTGAAGACCAGAAAGAAAAGCATCAGTCTGTGACGCGGGCAGCACCTGGCCTCTCTCTCCGTGGATTCAGCCAAGCGCCAGCCCTGATGCGCCCACGCTGCAAGTGGTGATGTCAAGGGGCAAGAGGTTGTCAAAAGGCTGGAAGGGCAGGCGCGGGGCCCAGGGAGCAAGGGGTCTGCAGCTGGACGCCGCAGCCAGGCCACATCTGCCTGCTGGCCACACCTGCCTGCTGGCCACACTTTCCCACACCAGGGGTCCCTCTGCCTAGCCAGGGGTGCAGACACGGGGGGGGGGGGGGGGGGGGGGGCGCTGAGCACCTCCCTGTTGGTTTTTTTTTTTTTCTTTTTGGTCACACCCTGTGATGCTCAGGGCTTACTCCTGGCAGTGCTCAGGGGACCAGATGGGATGTTGAGAATCAAACCCAGGATAGCTGCGTGCAAAGCAAATGCCCTACTAGCTGTACTACCGCTCCTGCCCTGATCTGAGCACCTCCCTGGAGGCCTGCTTTCACCTGGGTGTAAGGGCAAAACTGACGCCTCATGGCGGCAGAAATCACCAAATCAGTTCAGCCTCAGGTTCAGTTCCTGGCACTGAAACAGTCTCAGTTTCCCAGCAATGAAACAATGTGCAACTGGCCAACCTGAACCCACCTTTGGAAAGTTCCTGGGCCCAGAGAGTGAGCTCAATCAATCACTATGTCCCCCAGTCAAAATGCCCCAGAAATTGTCTTTTGTTAACCCCTAAAAGAATGAGTAGCTGATGTAACCATAAACTGCTAGTGAAAACTAATTGTTTTGTTTTTCTTTCTGGGTCACACCCAGCGATACTCAGGGTTTCCTCCTGGCTTTGCATGCAGGAATTACTCCTGGTGGGGCTCAGGGGACCATATGGGATGCTGGGATCGAACCAGGGTCGGCTGCATGCAAGGCAAATGCCCTACCTGCTGTACTGTCTCTCTGGCCCCTGAAAACTATTTTTTAAGTATTGCCTGACCACTGTTACCTTAGACACTTGCCTGGACACTTCTCTCCTAGCGGGAGACAAGGGCAGGAGAGTGGGACCCAGACCCATCCTGGTTGTCACCTGAAATCAACGGTGTTATCAGGTGGAGAGGCAGATGCAGATAGGTGTGGGAAAGAAACCACCCGGGCTTCCTCCCACCCCGCCTCCCTGGTAGAGCATAGAGGCGAGCATCCGAGTGGCACGTATGTTCCGTCGTTTAATCAGGGATCTGAGCACGTGCCAACACCTTCTGGTGGCCCGCGAGAAAGCGCGAGCGGGTCACAGTGACGGGGCAAGGTGCTGCGCTGGGGACCCAGGCTTTTCTGCTGACATGCGGTAATAATATCATTTCAAAATTTATCACGTGTTTAGCGGCCAGCAGCCTCGGTCCATCACCCTGACAACCCAGGCCAGGATGGTGGGGGGGGGGGGGGGGGAAGCAGGCCAAGCACCGTCTGCTACTGAGGCTCTGGAGTTGCTGGGTTAGTAAGGGGGAGCCCCACCCCCCAGCCTGCCCAACACACACACACACACACACACACACACACACGAAGTAAATTCAGTGATCAGGGTGAAAATGTTAACAGGAAAATAACAAGTTTCCTTCAGTCAACACTGCCTGCCCCTCCTTCTCACCCCAGCTAATAAATTTAACAGGAGAACTGTGAGTGAGCGAGGTCCCCAAGGAACCCGACACACCCCGGGGTCTACTTCTGACACGTCAGATGACATTTTACTCCCCACATCATTTAACCCCTGGCTTGGCTGACTCCTTAGAGCTGGAATGGCACTTGGGGCGGGGGAGAGCAGAAAGGAGAAAAACCCCCGCAACCAGAAATGCCTGTCCAGGGTGACCACTGACAGGGCTGCAGAGAGAGTGGGGCTGGAATGAGAGCACGGCGGGTTGACCTGGGTTCGATTCCCAGAATCCCATATGGTCCCCCGAGCACTGCCAGGAGTAATTCCTGAGTGCAGAGGCAGGAGTAATCCCTGTGCATCACCGGGTGTGACCCCAAAAAGCAAAAAAAAAAAATAATAATAATAGGAGAGGGCTGCATGCAGAGATAGGGAGGGACAGTGCTCTGTGGCCTCCCTGGTTTGATGGCCAGCCCCACGCCCACGTCTGGTCCCCTGAACCCCACCAGGGGAGATCACGGGGTGCAGGGCCAGGAGTAGCTCCTGAGCACTGCCAGGCATGGCCCGTACCCAGAAACAGCAAGGAGGACTACGCGGAACCCACGCGATCACAGCTTAAGCCAGGATCTCAGATGCCCGGCAGAGTATCAGGATGCTGGGGAGGGGCTGTTGGGTTAGTGGGGGTGGGGAGGGGGGGAGCCTCCAGGTGGCCTGTGAGGTGGCTGTTGACCAGATCAGCAACAGGGTGCGCTGGGAAGCCCAGCATCAGACACCACCCCATCCCCCGCCATTAGAGCCTGTCCAATACGCCTGCTGACCCCAGGGTCTAGAAAACTGGGGGTCAGGCACAGAGGATGCAGGTGGAAGAAGACGCCTTACCAGTGACCGGAAATGGGATGGGTGGGAGTGGCAGGACAGGGCTGAAGGATCTGGCTATGCACGCAGCCAACCCAGGTTCAGTCCGTGCTACCCCACCTGGTCCCTGAGCCCCTGGTTGACCCCAAGGCCAGGAGAAAGCCCCGAATGCTGCCAGGTGTGGCCCCCAAACCACAAACACACAAAGAGTGATAGTACAGTGCAGAGGGCACTTGCCTTGCACGTGGCCAACTCGGGTTTGATTTCCGGCACCCCATGTGGTCCCGTTGGCACTGCCAGGAGTAATTCTTGAGCACAAAACCAGGAGTAACCCCTGTACACCTCCAGCTGTGGCCAAAAGTTAAAAAAAAAAAACACAGGGACACTGTCACCAGCAGACCCACGGTCCCTGCATATCTCCACAGCTGCCCCCAGGCCTCCCTGCATGCCTTAGAAAGAAGGCAACTGGGGTGATGCAGGTCCCGTCCAGGTTCCTGTGCTTGTTTGCTGTCTTTCTGTCTTTTCTCTCTCTCTCTCTCTCTCTCTCTCTCTCTCTCTCTCTCTCTCTCTCTCTTTCTCTCCTTTCTTTCTTTCTTTCTTTCTTTCTTTCTTTCTTTCTTTCTTTCTTTCTCCCTCCTTCTCCCTCCTTCCTCTCCTTCCCCTCCCTCCCTCTCTCCCTCCCTCCCTCCCTCCCTTCCTTCCTTCCTTCCTTCCTTCCTTCCTTCCTTCCTTCCGGCAGGGGCTTGGGGCCACACCCAGCAGTGCTCAGGAGCTTTTCCTGGCTCCGTGCTCAGAACTGACTCTTCTGGTGCTGGGACCATCTAGGGTGTGGTGGTGGGGGAAAGTCTTTCCTTCCTGCGTTACTTGTTCCAGCCACCCAAGAGGGAAAGAATGCCCCATATTTGAAAAGGTGCTTGTCCTACATGCAGCTGACCTGACTCTGTTCTCCACCCGCATCCCACACCCCCCCCCGACCCTGCCCCCGCACCTTGGCACACCCACACACAGTGCCCTGAAGACAGTCAGTGTGGCACCGGAACAAAACAAAGGAAGGAAGCAAGCTCCACACTTGATTAAGAGATGAGTTTCTGCTGCAGGCTGCGACTCAGGAGTAGGACATTCAGGTAGCACATGTGAGGCCCTGGGTTTGAGTCCCAGCACCCAAAAACTAAAAAATAATAGGGGGGAGGGAGATAGAAAGAGAGAGGGAGAGAGAGAGAAAGAGAGAGAGAGGGAGGGAGGGAGCACTCCTGGAAGTGCTCAGGACTTGTCCTGGCAGTGCTGGGGGCACCACATGCAACGCCAGTGCCCTGCCCACCGGCTCAGGACAGACTCCAAGGGCATCATGTGTCACATCATAGGCACCACATGCCCTGCACCCTAGAACCCCACAAAAGTTTATTCAACGGAGCTAGAGGCAATGCAGCAAACCCATTCCTAGCTATGCCCAAGAAGGACAGCAATAAAAAAAAAAAAAAAGCAAAGCAGGTCCTTGAGAACATTCACGCTCACAGTGGGATTATTCACGAGAGCCCCCAGAGTGACACCAATAGGAACTGCCCCCAGGTCCCAGAAGGACAAAGCGACTTCCGGTGGCCTCAATGTCCACGTTTCAATGCTGTTGTGAAAAGGATCTCACAGAGGGACGAAAGTTGAGAGTATAGGAGTCGGATGCTGGTGCATTTATAGCGATGGTCAAAGTCAGACAAACCGACAGATGCAGAAAGCATATCAGGGTGGTCAGGCGGAAGGAAGCGGGCCTGGTACTTCTGTGGGGGCCTGACAGCTGCAGGACGCTGTAGATAGATGCGTGACTCTGAGGGTAAGCGTCAGAGCACCTGAATGATGTATCTCATCACAACTGTGGGGAATACTTGGTTAGGCAGAGTGTGAGGAGGGGAGGACAGTGGTGCTTATTTGAAAGCAAGGTACATTCTTAAATAAATGAGTGGGGATGCGGGTGGGTGGATGAATGGATGGAAGGGTGAATGGATGGATGGGGAGGTAGGAAGATGGATGGCTAGGTTGGTGAGCAGGCGATGGGGGGGAAATGGGTAGATGGAAGGATGCATAGGTGGATAGGTGGGTGAATGGATGGATGGGTGGATGATGGATGGATGGATGGACAGAAGAATAAATGGATGAAAAGTGAGTTGGGTGGATGGATGGATGGATGGATGGGTGGGTGGATGGATGGGTGGATGGGTGGATGGATGGATGGATGGATGGATGGATTGGTGACTGGATGGATAGGTAGATGAGAGTTGGATGGATGGATGAATGTATTAGTGGATGGATAGGTAGGTGGAGATGGATGGATGGATGGATGGATGGATGGGTGGATGGATGGATTGGTGACTGGATGGATAGGTAGATGGATGAGAATTGGATGGATGAATGTATTAGTGGA
Organism: Sorex fumeus; assembly: GCF_029834395.1. Classification (NCBI taxonomy): domain Eukaryota; kingdom Metazoa; phylum Chordata; class Mammalia; order Eulipotyphla; family Soricidae; genus Sorex; species Sorex fumeus. The sequence goes on from NW_026606065.1 coordinate 29,913,127, forward strand.
TGGATTAGGTAGGTGGAGGTGGATGGATGGATGGATGGATGGATGGGTGGATGGATGGATTGGTGACTGGATGGATAGGTAGATGGATGAGAATTGGATGGATGAATGTATTAGTGGATGGATAGGTAGGTGGAGAGGTGGGTGGATGGATGGATGTATGTATGGATGTGGGATGGATGAATGGGAACCTAAGTCAGTGGGCTCACTGCTCATGCCATACCTCCTGGCATGAAGGACAGACCCTGAGGGTAAATTTCTTACATGCCACTATTCCCATCTGGCATCAGTGCAGCATTCTCGAATCATAAAGACAATGCTAGAAATCCCTACTCTGTCCCTGCTACTTCCTAGGCTGTCTCACCAGGCCCTGGAGCAGCTTGTATTTATCACCCCATAAGGGATTTGAGATCACTGAGTTCTGTGGCTTTTATTTCTATAACCCTAGAAGCAGCAGCTAGCAGGAGGCTGAGGGGGGGGGAAGAGGGGGGCGGCCTATTTGCTTACAATGTAATTATGGCTAACTCCTCAAGCTTTCTTATTTCTCCATTTTCCCATCTAAAGAGGTTGTAACACAAACAACTGAGTGATGATCCCCTTTTTTGTTGTTTTCGGGTCACACTTGGCTGTGCTCAGAGCTTCTTACTCTTGGCTCTGAACTCAGGGATCGCTCCTGGCAGGGCTCAAGGGATCATATGAGGGGGACGGGGTTTGAGCCCGGGTCAGCCATGTACAAGGCAATAGCCCTTCCTGCTGTACTATCTCACTAACCCAACAGGTATTGTATTTTTTGTTTTTTTGGTTTTTTTTTTCTTTTTGGGTGACACTCAGCGATGCACAGGGGTTACTCCTAGCTCTGCATCAGGAGTTACTCCTGGTAGTGCTCAGGGGACCATATGGGATGCTGGGAATTCATTAAACCTGGGTCGGCCGCATGCAAGGCAAATGCCCTACCCGCTGTGCTATCTCTCCTGACCCCCCCCCAACAGGTATTTTAAAGTGTCATTTGTATATGTGAAAATCAGCCCGACAGTAGCATTTTCAGATGGTTCGATCTAATGCCATCAGAAGAAAGAATACTTGTTTGGGTTCTGTTTCAAAGCATATAATGTTGTTTTCAATGTGGGGCTCATAAAGGTCCTCCAGAGGAAACCTGCCAGAGGCAGAGGGAACGTGTCTCATATGATGTCACAGCGCTGGCCACCTCGTGCCGAAGAATTAAATAAAAACAGTTTCCCAGCCAGAGCAATAACTGTACAGCAGGATGGGAACTTGCCTTGTAAAGGCTGACCTGGGTTCAATCCCCAGGACTCCATATGGTCCCCAGGGATAGGCCAAAAGCCAAAATAACGAACCAAGTGTTCAAAGAAGAGCAGGCTTGAACAAGAAAGACCTACAACAAGATTGTATGTGTCCATCCGTCCTTCCTCCCACCCTCCCTTCCTCCTTCCCTCCCTTCCTTCCTTCTCCCTTTCTCTCTTTCTTTTCCTTCCCTTCCTTTCTCTCTTCCTTTTCTCTTTTTTTTTTTTTGGTCCATACCAAGCCATGCTCTAGGCTTACACCTGGCTCTGCACCCAGGGGTCATTCCTGCAGGGTTCAGAGGACCCTATGGGGTACCAGGGATGGAATGTGGGCCGGCCACACGCAAGGCACACACTCTGGCCCGCCGTAATGTTCATTTTTAATTCCACGGAGCCGTTCCTTTTAAAACGCTGATTTGGAGCCCAGGACACCAGAAGACATAGCTGAGCTTTGGGCCTGCAGCTCGCTCACTCATTTAAAAACTGTGGCCCAGGGCTGGAGTGATAGCACAGTGGGCAGGGCGTTTGCCTTGCACGCAGCTGACCCAGGTTCGATTCCCAGCATCCCATATGGTCCCCTGAGCGCCGCCAGGAGTAATTCCTGAGTGCAAAGCCAGGAGTAATCCCTGAGCATCACCGTGTGTGACCTCCCCCCCAAAAAAAAGTGAAAAAAAATAAATATCTTAAAAAATAATAATAAAAAAAATAAAAACTGTGGCCCTGGGAAGGCAGGGCGAAACAGTGATGGCGGACAGTGCTCCAAGAGTTAAACAGGAGAGGCAGCAAGCCCAGGAAGCACTGATTAACGCGGGCCTTTCTGCAGAGGACTTCCACTGCCTCCCCCGCCCCCCCATCAGGACCCCGGAGGTCCCAGTGTGAAGGGGCCTTTGTAGAAGGGGGAGGCTGACAGCTATTTGTGATGAGAGGGCTGTGTTTGTTTGTTTGTTATTCAAATAACTTCTCCCCCTGGGGGAAATTCAAAGAGAAAATGTCAGAAGTGGGTGATTAATGATTTTTTAAAATAGATGGGATTCCCCCCTGTTGAACTGGAAAGGAGGGACTGAAAAGGAATCTGCCCCCATTAAGGGCAAGCTTGCAAGGAAGTTCGCTCTTTCCAAAGGGGTGTGCATGCTTGCAGTGATAAATGCCAGGCAGGTCCAAAGGACCAGAGTCCCCTGAAGGTTTCTCTGGAGGGTTTGGATTCATTCTCGAGTCCTCTGGATAAACAGAACTGGGACGCTGGTGGCTTCGTCTACGGGGAGATGCAAGCAAATCTAGCAACTCCGAGCCTTAAACATGCCTTAAACGTTTAAACGTGCCTCCTAAAACAGCCCTCCTTCATCAGCAAGCGGTCGGGTATGGGGGGGAGATGGGCTGGGGGGGAAAAGGGGCTGCGGGTGGCCCGGGAACTCCTGCAGGAAGGAAAACCTCCGCCCAGACCCTGATTCTTTGGGAAAATGTCAAAAGGCTTCTTTGCATCAACTCTTAAAGCAAAGACAGAAGCAGAAAACATTTCCCATAAAGAAAGCGCAAAGAACTCTTCAAATGCTTAGCAGAGGAGGGCGGTACCAGCAGGCCTGATGGACCTGGGTGGATTCAATGATTTAAAAAAAAAAAAAAGGTTCCCAATAACCAGACTCCACTGCACTTTCCGGGTCCAGCCCGAAAAGGGGGAGGGGGCGGGGTAAAACTTTCCTCTGGGGGCTGGGGGAAGGCCCAGAGAGGGAAAAAAAATGCTTCTTACAATGTAAACAGCATCGAGGTGGTCAGAGTCCACTCCACAGACCAACAGCATGCTGGCTCCTGCCCAAAGGATGCTGCCTAGTCCAGTCTGGAGAGAGAATTAATAAAACTGGCTTAAAAAATAACGCAGGGGTCACTGCCGCCCCGAAACTGGGTTTTACCTATCAGCTGCTAAAATTCTAAAGATTGTTATTGCACTGTCACTGTCTTCCCGTTGTTCATCGATTTGCTCGAGCGCGCCCAGTAATGTCTCCATCATGAGACTTGTTGTTACTGTGTTTGGCATATCGGATACGTCATGGGGAGCTTGCCAGGCTTTGCCGTGCGGGCGAGATACTCTGGGTTGCTTGCCGGGCTTTCCGAGAGGGGCGGAGGAATCGAACTCGGCCACTTGCAAGGCAAACACCCTATCCGCTGTGCTATCGCTCCAGCCCAAAGATTTTCATAGTGACCACTTTAGTTCTCCTAAGAAAAGGCAAATTGGGGACTGGGAATGTGGCTCAGTGGATCACCCCCTCCCCACCCCTCCCCACTCCCAGATCCCAGGAGGAAGGAGAGAGGAAGAAAGGAGAGAACAGGAAAATGATACTAAAAATAAGCTTTTCTCTTTAGTTTGTCCAAGATGCAAACCAACTGGACCTGTGATAAGAATTTCAAGTCAGGTCTGCGTCTGAAAGGTGACGGTAAAGAAAGATAATTGTTCGGTAAACAGCAAGACTTTGGCAGCCGGGAGAGATGAGATAATTGAGTACAATCTTCAAAACTCAGACTGGTCCCCAGACGTGGTGGGTGCGGTGCCCTGACCTCTCCCCTCTCGTGCTGCGAACCGTGGAACTCGAGATAGCAATGATTTTTATCTCTGATTTTCCTCTTGACTTTTCCTTCCTTGAAGCCTGCCTGCAGTAAATAATTTTTGGTTGGCACTGATAGCAAGCCGAGGCAGAATCCAGTCGTTTCAGCTGGAATGACGTCCAGTTTCCAGCAGCCCCATGCATCCCTCTCTCTCCCTAGAAATTTCCAGAAGGACAGTGAATGGGGAGCCCTGCCACCCTGTCTTCTGGGACCCTGAACTTGAGCCTGTACCCCATCCATTGTCCATAACTCAATTCAAAACACCCAAGACTCTGTAAGGTGTTTTGGAGTGGAGGAAGGTATTTTCTGAATTTGCATTGAGCCCCCAGTACTTAATTGTGGGACATTCCCTCTCACCCCCTTCACCCCCTAGAATGTAAAACGCACACGGTAAGGATGGAAGGAGCAACACTGAAGGCAGGAAGCCCATTTCTGGGACAGAGAGACCCGAGAGCTCTCAAGGGTGTGCGCCTGTGCCTCTGGCTTTTGCAGGATGAAGGAGGGTGCCGAGGAATTTCAGAAAAGCATTTTGGGCTGGAGTGCAAGCTTCATCTGCAGGAGACTCGAGTTCTACCCACTGTGCCAATGGTGCCAAAGGAACAGAGCCAGGGCTAGTCCCCAGCACCTCTGGGTGTGCCCCCCAAACCCAACAAGAAAAAGGGAAAGCAATTCATTGGCCAAACACAGCAGCCAAGACATTTGGAATAGAGTCAGAGGGAGAGGGACAGACGTAGAGAATGACTACACTCATAAAAACAAACATAGTGTGAGAATAATACCCCAAGACAGTCGGAATAGGGGCCAGGAGGAAGCTTGCCACAAGTTAAGGGTGAATGCAGTGAGGACAGAGAAGGGACCATTATGACCAAGGTGGTTGGAAAAGATCACTCTGGATAAGAACTGTGTGAGGAAGGAAGGGGAAGGGATATACATGATAACCTTTTAGTCACAGTATTTATTGCAAGGTACAGTGTGTAAAAGGAGAGAGGGAGTCAGAGTGAGAGAGTGAGAGAGAGAGGGAGAGAGAAAGAGAGGAAGAGAAAGGAGAGGAGAGGAGAGGAGAGAGAGAGAGAGAGAAGAAAAGTATCTGCATGGATACAGGCTGGGAGGTTGGTGGGGAATGTGCACTAGTGAAGGGACGGGTGTCGGAACACTGTATGACTGAAACCCAATCATGAACAATTTTGTAACTGTGTCTCTTACGGCGATTCAATTAAAAATACAAAGGCATCTGGATTAATGTAGCTAAACTTTTCGGCATCACTGCACCGCTTTCTCCTTTGACAAGGAAGGGCAGATGCCTGCTCTGGCCAGGAGAATGTTCTGTCGAAGTCTGAACCCCCAAGAACAGCAATTTCTATCACCCTTCAGCTCACTGAGAAGCCGCAAGAGATATTCGAAGCAAATTCCTGCTCTCCCTCTCCCTCTCCCTCCTTCCTTCTTCTCAGTTCACGTGTTATTTTCTAGGAATGCCAAGTGTGTACACTTAAAAAAAAAATCTGGCTAAAGAAAAGCCAAAGGAATGCTATCATTAGCAAATGCAAATATGCTAATTCAGATAAAAATGTAATGCTTAAAAAAAATCCAACCTGTCATATGTAAAATTATTTTAATGACATATTCCCCAAGAATCTGGAGACTCTGCTGCCAACACGGCGGCGATGCATGGAAGGCAGTTTCACAAAGCACATGAAATCACAGACTGCAATACCCCGCAACTATTTTAATTTTAAGAGCTCAGTTTACAAATATATACCAATATTTTTCTCACTTTTAATCACTCCCCCACTGTTTTAGCATAAGAGCTAAAAGAACCTAAAACAGCCCCTAAAACACACACAGCAAGTCTGTTACACAGACCTAGGGGGGAAATGGATGGAGGAAGGAATTCTCAACATAATCTGAAATACAGTAATCTAGAAAGTGTGTGGGTTTTGCTGTTGTTGTTGTTGTTTAAGATTTAGCTATTAATAAAAAAATTATTTTTTTCCAAGGGAAATTTTTACTCTCAAGCAACTCTAAATGAAAATGCACATAATTAAGGGGCAGACCATTGCTTCAACAGATTGACTGTCTTTAACAAGTTTCTCTCTTCCTAGCTATCCAGATATGCTATATTTCCTAATTATCACCTTTTAAGGGCCATCTGGGCCGTTCCCCCGCATCAGGGGGCAATCCCATTTGCATTGTTCCTGGGTTTAGTCATGATCAAGGAGTCTGGTGGTAAAGTTCATTAGAAATGAGCACACACAGAAGCACTGTCCGTCAGGGGCCGGGGAGGGGGCGCGGCCAACCCCTGCCAATGTGCTGCCAACCGAACCAACGTGCCGGCCACGTGCACTAGAGCAAACTGCTTCAAGACCCCTTTAACCTCCGTCCCTGGCCAGGCAGGTAAGGAAACTTGGACGAAGTCCCCTCCGCATGCAAAATACTCAATTAAGGCAACACGACGACGCCCCTGATGTCTCTTGCTTCCAAAAAAAAGAAAGTCTTATTAAAATCCTTTCATGCCTCCCTCCCAGCCCACCCTTGCAGACAGTATACTACTTCCTTCCAGGAGAGAACACCCAAGACGGATCCTAATTGTATTTTCTGGCCAGCAAACGGCTGCTACAGTCAGCCCACGCTGGTCTCCCTCACTGGTCACCTGCGCTTCACAATAAGCTCACTGAGTCCAGGCTAAGGGGAGCCTGGCTCTGCCCAGGGGCCACACAGACGGGGGGGGGGGGGGGGGGGGAAGTGGAGGGGGGACAGGCCGGACCAGCTCACGGCCCGCCGCCTGCTTCCCACCCTAAGCAGTGAGCAGCCTGGCCTTGCAGCGGGAGCCGGGCTGTCCGGAAGGGCCCCGTCCAGCCCTGGAAGGGCCAGCACAGAGCTGAGCAAGGGAAGGGGCCTCTCCGCAGGGCTCCCGCCTCAGGGGCCCATGCCTTAGTCTTGCAAATGAAGATAGCAGAGGGCGGGGCCCATCTCTGCTGCCAGGCAGGTGGAGGGGCCTGGGGCGACCCCCAGGAGCTTAGGGCCGCGGTGGAGTTCAGAAGCGGCCGTAATAAAGAGAGATTTCAGAGCCTCATTACACAGGTTATGAGGCTTTTAAAAGACAGCAGACCGACTTCCTCCCCCTGGCCCCCAGACAGGGCCCCACCCCCGCCTGGCCTTCCTGATGCTCCCTGAGTCCCACCATCTCTCATTCTGACCCCAGCAGGCCACTCTCCACCAGGGGTCCAAATACTGGACCCGGAGTCACGGGTCCCCAAACCTGTCCTAAAGTCCACTATCCAGACATGAATAGTGGTGTGGGGGTGAAAAGCAGGCCTGAGGGAGCCTCTTGAGGCTCACTAGGGAATAGAAATGATCCCGGGGGCGGGGATGGTGCTGGGGGGAGAGGGGGAGAGAGAGAGAGAGAGAGAGAGAGAGAGAGAGAGAGAGAGAGAGAGAGAGAGCGCTGAAAGGCTGAAGTTCTTGCATGCTTTTGTGCACAGGAAGCACTGCATAACTGCATCTCCACCCCACCCCCTCCAGAACACAGAGCCAAGAGCAGTCCCCCAGCACTCTCAAGTGTGGCCCAAAAATCAAAAAAGAAAATGGGGGCCTAGAGCGATAGCACAGTGGGTAGAGCATTTGCTTTTCACATGGCCGACTGGGGTTCAATTCCCAGCATCCCATATGGTCCCTCAAGCACAACCAGGAGTAATTCCTGAGTGCAGAGCCAGGAGTAACTCCTGAGCATTGCCGGGTGTGATCCAATAAGAAAAAGAAAGAAGGAGAGAAAGAAAGAAAGGAAGAAAGAAAGAAAGAAAACGGGGGAAGGGGGCACTTGCCTTGCACGCAGTCAACCTGGGTTTAATCCGTAGCATCCCTGAGCCCACAAGGGGTGACCTCTGAGCACAAAGTCAGGAGTAAACCCAGAGAACCACATTGGGTGTGTCCCCCCCAAAAAAAGAAAAGGGGCTGGGGGGGGGGGGTAAGAGATTGCAGGCTACTGAAGAGATTTATAGCAAAACAGAGCACCATGAAAACTGAGTAATAATAATTCAGAGTTCCCCTCTGAATAATTCAGAGTTCCTCTCTGCACACACCTGCTACTCCCGACACTCCATCTGCAGACAGAAATCCAGCTAACCAGGGGCCAGAGGAAAAAAATAAAGAAGAAAAATCTAGGGGCTGGAGTGATAGCACAGCAGGTAGGGCGTTTGCCTTGCACACGGCCAACCCAGGTTCAATTCCCAGCATCCTATATGGTCCCCCGAGCACCACCAGGAGTAATTCCTGAGTGCAGAGCCAGGAGTAACCCCTGAGCATCACTGGGTGTGACCGAAGAAGTGCAGCTAACCACTGAGGAAAGGAACATGGGCTTGTTTCGGCTTCACACAGGATGGCATATCCCAAAGTCCCCTGATGGTCCTGGGTTGGTCCTGGGACCCGTTCAGGGGGGCGCCCCTCCCCCGAGAGGTGGGTATCCCCTTGAGAATTCTCTCCTGAGCTCTCACACAGGGTTTAGGAGAACCTGGGCCAGAATTTGGGTCAGTCTGTCCTTGAAAGTCTCCCTCCCTTTCTTTTCACGGGTGTTACTGAAAGACACACCCGAGAAACATACAGAGGGCGGCGCGGCAGGGGCAGTACTGGGAATCATGGCACTTGCCTTGCGTGTGGCTGACCCCGGTTAATCCGCGGCACTGCATCATCCCCAAACACCTCCAGGATTGGCCCTTGAGCACAGAGCTGGGAACAGCCCCCAAAGACCACTGGCTGTGCTCCCCTCTCCTAGCTCTTCCTCCCACAAAATCTGAAAGGTGATTTTTTTTTTTCCATTTTGGGCCACATTCCAGCAATGATCAAGGGCTTATTCATGGCTCGGGAAGGAACTGCTCCTGGTGGTGGATGGGGGACGAAATAGGGTCCTGGGGATCAAACCCAGGTCAGCCATGCTATATTATTGCTCCAGCCCCTGATATACTGATTTTTAAATAAGGTAAAGGTAAAGGTAAAGGCCCTCCCGTTGATCGTCGATTTGCTCGAGTGGGCCCAGTAATGTCTCCATTGGAGACTTTGTTGTTACTGTGTTTGGCATATCAAATACTCTCGGTAGCTTGCCGGGCTCTCCGAGAGGGGCGGAGGAATCGAACTCGGGTCGGCCATGTTGGCCACTTGTAAGGTGACCGCCCTACCCGCTGTACTATCGCTCCAACATTTTAAATAAAAATGACAAATATGGGGGCTGGAGCAATAGCACAGCGGGTAGGGCGTTTGCCTTGCATGCAGCCAACCTAGGTTCGATTCCCAGCATCTCCTATGGTCCCCCGAGCACCGCCAGGAGAAATTCTTGAGTGCGTGAACCAGGAGTAACTCCTGTGCATCGCCGGGTGTGACCACCCCCCAAAAAATGACAAATATGTTTAAATATTAGGACTTTCTTGTGGAGCTATTTTAGCGTGTCTTTTCATTTCTTTCCTTCTTTCTTTTTTTTTCTTTTTGGGTCACACCTAGCAATGCACAGGGGTTACTTCTGGCTCATTCACTCAAGAATTACTCCTGGTGGTGGTGCTCGGGGAACCATATGGGATGCTGGGAATCGAACCAGGGCCACCCGTGTGCAAGGCAAATGCCCTACCCACTGTGTTATTGCTCCAGCTCCAGCGTGTCTTTTTTTTTTTTTTTTTGGTTTTTGGGTCACACCCGGCGATGCTCAGGGGTTACTCCTGGCTCTGCACTCAGAAATTACTCCTGACGGTGCTCAGGGGACCATATGGGATGCTGGGAATTGAACCCGGGGTCGGCCACAGGCAAGGCAAATGCCCTCTCCACTGTACAATCACTCCAGCCCCTCCAGTGTGTCTATTTAGCTCATCTTGGTTGTATTCTTCTACTCTCCATTTGCGGAATCCACACAATCAACTCTTGTTCTCCCCTCGGATTCCTATACGACTGTTGAGTTATTATTATCAAGTCTAAAGTCTGAAGCAAGTGCAGAAAGCACAGGGCTGTGCTGGAAACGCCAGGCTTCCCTTCTAGCCCCATTACTCCGAACAATTTCACAAAAAGGAGCACATTTCCACGAGTCATCCGGTGGTTTAGCACCAAGACTCCTCTGGGCGCTAATGGAAGTCACACAGCTAAAACTCCATGTACCACTTTGAAATTTTAAGCGTAATTGCTAAGTCCCCCTTAGTGGGTCAGGGAAATATTAAAAACCAAAGTATTTTGCTAAGAGCCCCAATTATGCCTGAGGGCTGACATCGGGTTTTATGAAATGATTGGTCAGGTATATAAAGCACTATAATCCTGTTTCACTGGCTGTTTGTTGGCTTTATAAAAGAGGGTCTTTGTGACGGCGTGTGTCAGAGGGGACAGAGCTCACGGAGCCTCATTTCTGGGGTGCACTTAAACCCCCAGAAAAGGTTGTGGAGGAGCCCCTCAGCCTTGGAAAGGTCGCACGCAGGCCTGGGACTGGGGGATGCGGAAGAAACCCATTAAGCTGTGGGAGGGGGCTGGGCCAGCTGGGGGTTATCATCTGGAGAACCCATCTGACCGGCTGGGTTTGCTTCCAACACACGAAAGTCCAGCTGGCATATACTGTGCTCCATTAAGTGTGCAAGTGCTTTTGTCTTAAAAAAAAAAAAAAAGAGACGGGGATGGAGTGATAGTACAGCAGGTGAGGTGTTTGCCTTGCCAAGCTGGGTGCCATCCCTGGTACCCCGTATAGCCTGCCAGGAGTGATCCTTGAGCACAGAGCCAGGAGTAAGCCCTGAGCACCCCTAGGTGTGCTCCCCCCACCCAAACCAGGAAAAAAAAAAACAACATAAGATGCTCCTGGCTGGGGCTGGAGAGATAGCACAGCGGGTAGGACCTTTGCCTTGTACACGACCGACCCAGGTTCGATTCCCAGCATCCCAAATGGTCCCCCGAGCACTGCCAGGAGTAACTCCTGAGTGCAGAGCCAGAAGTAACCCCTGTGCATCGCCAGGTGTGACCCAAAAAAAAGCAAAAAAATTAAAAAAAGATGCTCCTAGCAGATAGATACAGGCTCTTCATCCCCGCAAAGTTGGACACACATTCTTCTCCAGTGCATGTTCCCCAGGATAAATGCTGGTTTACAAAACAGATCTCCAGTGGGCCCGAGAGTTAGAACAGCAAGTGGCTGACCTGGGTTCAATCCCCGGCACCCGATATGGTCCCCCAAGCACTGTCAGGAGTGATCTTCAGGTGCGGAGCCAAGAATCAGCCCTGAGAATGCCCTGCCACAGTGGTAGGGTGGGATGGGGGGAAGCGGGGTGGGAGGGATACTGGGACTGGTGGTGGTGGAGAATGGGCACTGGTGGAGGGATGGGTACTCGATCATTGTATAACTGAAACCCAAGCACAAAAATTTGTAAGTCTACAACTGTACCTCATGGTGTTTTACTAATAAAAATGAAAGGGGGAAAAAAAAAAAAAGAATCAGCCCTGAATACTGCCAGGTGTGGTTCCCAAACCAAACCCAACTCTCCACAGAAGACAGTTGGATAGAAATAGTGCAGACTCTCCTCTCCGACCACGGGGCTTTGAAAAGGGAAACTGCACACAAACAGAAAGGATGGAGGAATGCAAACACTGGAAATTAAACAAAAAAACCCCAAGTAACATTGTTCTGAATCCCCTCCCCAAAAGGAGGAAAGACCACCGAAAAACAGAATCTCTGAAAAATAAAGATAAAATAAAATAAAAATAAATAAAAATAAAGATAGTGAAGGGAGCAACAAATGGCCAGAGGCAGCAGAATGGAGCTTCCTTCAGGCATGGTGAGCGGGAGGGTGTCTGGGACATTAGCGGACAGAGGGAGGGTCTCCAGGACAAGGGCCTCTCTGATGGGGGTGGGGGAGAGGTGGGAACAATGTATATCTGACACCTCATTAGCAGGACTGTAAATCATGGTACCTCAAAAAAATAAATAAATGAAATTTTTTGAAAAGACCAGGGGACTGGAGTGATAGATAGCACAGCAGGTACTGCTCATTTGCCTTGTATGTGGCCAACCCGGGTTCAATTCCCAGCATCCCATATGGTCCCCTGAGCACCACCAGGAGTAATTCCTGAGTGCATGAACCAGGAGTAACCCCTGTGCATCACTGGGTGTGAACCAAAAAGCAAAAAAAAAAAAAAAAAAGAAAGAAAGAAAAGACCGACCAGGGCTGGAGAGATAGTTCAGCAGGTCAAGTGCTTGCCTTGTACACAGCGGAGGATGGGGTTCCATCCCCCTCATCCCAGATGGTCCCCACAGCATTGCCAGGGGTGATCCCTGAGAGCCGCTGGGTGTGGCCCCAAATAAAAACAAACAAAACCAATGTACAAGGCACCACTTAAGGTGACCCCGAGACAGCAGGTGAGGGGGCATTGCTCAGACTGGTTCTACAGCCACACTTGCCCCCAGGAAGGTTGCCACAAACCTTCATTTTGTTATTAAAAACAAACCAAATAACAAAGCTCTGTCTGAGAAGCATCAGGAGGGGAATGAGAATCTTCAGGAGAAGTGGAACAAAAAACTTCATCTCTTTTTTTTTTTCCTTTTGGGTCACATCCAGTGATGTGCACAGGGGTTACTTCTGGCTCTGCACTCGGGAATCACTCCTGGAGGTGCTCGGGGGACCATATGGGATGCCGGGGATTGAACCTGGGTCAGCTGCGTGCAAGGCAAACGCCCTACCCACTGTACTGTTGCTCCAGCCAAGAAACCTCATTTCTGACTTCCTTCAGGGTACAGGGAAGAGCCCAAACAGGAAGCCCCAGAAGTGAATTGTGAAGGGAATGGGGGGGGGGGGGGGGAGACTGAGCCATTTCTGGGGAACTTGAGCCTCAGCAGGCACAAAGGGATGCACCGGGAGCTCTGCCCATCCCTCTCTCACCTCCGGGAGCCCTCCCTGCTTACCCACTCCTGACTGGGGGTAGAGCAAGTGCGCTCTTCCGCAAAGGGACACAGCTCAGGCTCAGGACTCCAGACTGGGCTGCTGGCTCGCAGGCCGTGCTTAGTAATTCCTGGGAACAGGCAGAAACGCACCTATGAGCAAAGCCATCACCCTCTCAATCCTTGCGCCTGTTCCATTTTCACCCGGGACATCCTGCCACCCTCCCCTCCCTTAATCCACAAAGCGCATCACGAGGCACCTATGAAATGTGTGTGTGTGTGTGTGTCTGTGTGTGTTTGTGTGTGTGTGTTCTTGGCTGCCTCAGAGACCAGAGCAGTCCTCAGAGTGCCTTTCCCAGAGAATCTGCCATCTTTGGTTTCTTTTTTTTTTTAAATAGGGCAGTCACTATTTATTTATTTTTGGGCTCACACCAGGCGATGCACAGAAATTCCTGGCTTTGCACTCAGGAATTACACCTGGCGGTGCTCAGGGAGCCATATGGGATGCTGGGAATCGAACCCGGGTCGACCGCATGCAAGGCAAACGCCCTACCCCCTGTACTATCGCTCCAGCCCCCATCTTCGGCTTCTTAAATGCCCCAGTCACTCACGTAAACCTACTAATGGTCAAAGCAACACCAGGGCTGGCGGATGGCTTCCAAGACAAAGACCCATCACAAAGCCAACACCCGACTTCTGGCTACTGCCCCCAAGAACAAAACATGGGTGCAGCGGTGCCCAGGCTCGGCTCTCAGTAACGCCACCCGGCCCTTCCCTTGGAACCAAGATAAATGGTCCGCAGCTGGGAAGTCGCAGCATCCACATGGGACTGACTGCCTGCACCCCACCTGGCTGCCCGCACCCCACCGCCAGCTGTGGAAATGGGGGAGTCTGGCCTCTAGAAAGTGGGTGGTGGCAACGCATTGCCTGGCACTTGGACAGCTATGCTGTTTGCAGCTGTCCCGGTCTGGGCTCCCACCAACGCTGGCCCAGTTACTCAGATCACCAGCTGGGGTGGGGGTGGGGGGACTCTAACCACTGTGCTTCCAAAGGTTCAAGGAAGGTCCCAGCACAGGGACCCCTCTGGGCGACACTGGCATGGCAGGGGATGGCTCAGGTCCACCAGTGAGGCTCAGAGCCCCAGAAGGACACGGGCTCTGTCCCTGGACACATGTCACTGGAGGCCAACTCTGCCTGAAAGCCCTAGGTCCAGGTCAGAGTTTGATGCATCACAGGCTTTTTCCTCAGTAGAACAGACACGGGCACAGTGAAAGTATTTCCAATACTGTAGCACTGTCCTTCTGTTGTTCATCAATTTGCTCGAGAGGGCACCAGTAACGTCTCTATTGTGAGACTTGTTACTGTTTTTGGCATATTGAATATAATATTATATATAATATATATATATATATTTGCACCAGTGATAGCAAATGGTGAAAGTATTTTGAAACTAATGATGCAGAACAAAAAGAGCTGGAAGAAAACATGTCAGTACAACAATCCTGCACTTCCCTTTTTGTTTGTTAATGTTTGTTTTTTCTTTAGGAGGGTCATGCCCAGCGGTGATCAGGGCTTACTCCTAGCAGTGCTGGGGGAACCATCCATGGTGATGGGGATCAAACCCAGACCAGGGCCAACTGCAGGCAAGGCAAGCGTCTTGATCTCTACACTATCTCTCCAGCCCAGAACTTTTCATTATTTTTGGTGAGGGGAACTGGCCATGCCCTGGAGCTCAGGGGTTACTCCTGGCTCTGCACTCAGGAATTAGTCCTGATGTTGCTCAGCAGGGGTGAGGCGGGGAGGGGGTGTTATGGACCATATGGGGTACCAGGGACAGAGCCCGGATCAGCTTCATACAAGGCAAGTGCCCTACCCACTGGACGATCTCTCCAGCCCCAGAACTTTCCATTTTTCAAGAGTTACCCAACGTGCAAAGGTTGGGAGACAGAATGAAGGGTCCCCATGAACTCCTTCAGCTTCACTTCCGTTTCCTGTAATCAGACCAGAGATGATTGTAACAATCACATCAAATCTCCTAAGGCAAACAAATATAAGCAGAGAAGGATAATAATATTTGCCCAACATCAGTTTGGCCATCGTAGAAAAGGCAAATTGGTGCATAATGAACAATTTGTTGGTGAGGCTTCATCTGCATCTTTTAATTGGTGTTAATTAGATTAGGACTGAAATTTCCTTAATCCTCTATCTTGCCTTTTTTTTTTTTTTTGATGCAAACTCAATTTCTCAGCTGGATGTTAAAGTCTCCCATTAATTACACTTTTGTCCCGGGGAGCCTCTTCCCCACGCTGACCTCCATGTCCCAGGCATGGAAATTCCCAAGGGCCCCAGACTGACCTTTTGGGGGAAATCAGGCAGAGTGAAAACTGACACTTGGGGGGGGAGTAAATCCCCCAAGGCCCCCCCCCCAATCAGACTGGCCGCCATGAGCCAACCAAGGGCTGACTCTGCAGGACAGTGCCCGGCATTTGGTGGCTGTAAATCACCGCCCAGATGGCATTCCCAGACCAGGGCAGGTGCGGGGGAAACAGCGCTGACAAAATGAACAACACGGGGCGCAGACAAGAGCCCGCCTTCAAATCCCAAGAATAACAATGCACGGCCTTCAACCAGTTGCCCAGCAGAGAAGGAATGGGGTCCCCGGGTCCAGTGTGAATGGAAGGCAAATGGAAGCCCTTTGGTGAATTAAGTTCCACGTCTCATAAGGTTTCCTCCAAATGCCTTGGCCCGCGTGTCAGGAGAGCCACAAAACCCACTCAACGTCGGCCCAGGCAAGGTGAGCCAAAATAAAATTTTATGCAGTCAAGGAGTTTTGATAGTTCTTTATCCACTGCTTTTTTTCTCGTACGATACAGTAGTGATGATTAAAACCTGATGTGTACTGCAAAAGGGTTGGGGGGGGGAAGACTATAAAACATTTTATGTACAAATAAAATGGTAGCCATTAAGTTTCGCTATGATGTCTGAGTCGATAGTCCACATGAAAACATGATAAAACAACTGTAAACTGATTATGATCAAATGTAGTTACAATGACTTGTCTCCAATGAATGACATCAACTCCACACAATCACAGAGTTCTCTGAAATTACGTTGGGCAAAGAACCAAGAGAACACTATATCCTTTCTTCGCTAAAGGCATTTTGCCAAAGAAATCGCAAACACACAAGCTTTAATAACCACAGCCAAAAAAAGCACTTGGGAACTCATTATGGAAACGTTTAAAACCTCACACGCGCACGCGCGTGCGCAAACACACACACACACACACACACACACACACACACACACACAGAGATATGGTCATATTTGATAAAATCCTTAGATTTTATGAAGCCCTTTTATATTAATAGAATTCCATTAAAAAAGATTGTGTTGGAGATTTTTAATTCTGGTGCTCCCCAAAAGAAAATCTCCTATCCAAAGATTATATAGGCAAGAACCAGCGTCACCCCCCTACCTCACCCCCAGAGTCAATGCATTTGGCTGCTTTCCCTGGCATTTTTATTTTGGAAATGCTGTAAGAAAATCGACTTGAAGATTTATCGGCAGCTAAGAGTAAACAATGACCTGGATTCTGAAATAACCTTCTTTCCCCACACACACTACTACAGATGGACAATCTCCCTCACCCTCTGCCCTTTGAGATGTGGCCTTCCCTCAGTATGAAGTTCCCAGACTGAGGAAAGTAAAACAAAGCATTCATTTGGCCTAGTGGGCAGTCCATTGCGGTGGGGATAAGGGGGCTTTGGTGGGGGGGGGTGTGAGTGTGCCCCCTTGCCCGCTTGGCCTCTTTGACCTCTGGGCCTGGCATGGTGCCGTGTTCATTCCGGAGACCCTGGCAACATTACTAAGAAAACAGAGGTCTAGTTGTGTATCCGAGTATTGGTCCTCAAAAACCGACGTTCATGTAAAAACCTGTCACGTTATGCTCAGATGATCCAAACACTTACCGACTCATTGCCGGATAAATATAAATATATGTGGCTAAATTCAATGGTACATCACCAATCCATCTAAGAAGCAGAGAGCCAGAGAGAGAGAGAGAGAGAGAGAGAGAGAGAGAGAGAGTGCAGGGGTGAGGGTCTTTGCACGTGGACACTACTGGCTTGATCCCCAGACCCTGCAAGGAGCAAGCCAGCAAGCACTACCTCGTGTGGCTGTCCCTCAACACACACACACACACACACACACACACACACACACATACACGCACGCTCACACACACACAGAGGCCATATATATTCTCCAGAAGGGCAGCAGCCACAGAAAGACCGTGTCCATGCAGATGGAGAGACGGAGAGTAGGTCAGTGGCTGCCTGGGCCCAGGGACCGGGTGACAATGATTGCTCAGGGGAGGGGCTTCTCTGCGGGTTTGTCCTGGGGAGATGGGTATGCCCAGCACACTCCAGGGCTACCTGCAGCTCAGGGTTGGGGGAGCTTGGTGTGTGAGCTCCTTCTAGGGCCTGGAGGGGGTATGCACCCGGGCGCCTATGTGCCAGGCCTGTGCTCAGCCCTCTGAGCTATTTTCCTAGCCCCAGAGATGAGTTTCTTTTTCTTGTTATCATTTTGGCCACCTGGTGATGATCAGGGGTTATTTCTGCTTCTACGCTCAGGATCAGTCCTGGCGGTGCTCATGGACTCTATGGGATGCCAGGGATCGAACCTGGGTCAGCCGTGTGCAAGGCAAGAGCCCTCCCGGCTGTCCTATCACTCCGGTCCCTGAAGTTTCTTCCTACGATAACAGAAGTGTTTTAAAATTGCTTGCAATGACGTTCACGCAACTCTGTAAATGATATATTGTGTATTCAACATACAACCTATTGAGTTGTATAGATACATTAGGAGGGTATCTGTATTATAGAGGTTATATTTCAATCATGGTATCACTGTCCTTCCGTTGTTCTTCGATTTACTCGAGCAGGCGCCATGTCTCCATTCGTCCCAGCCTTGAGAATTTGGTAGCCTCTCCTTACTCATCTTTCCTAGCGTATTGGAGGCTCTTTCAAGGTCAGGGGAATAAGACCCATTATTACTGCTGTTTTTGGCATATCAAATATGCCACGGCTAGCTTGCTAGGCTCTGCCATGCGGGCAGGATACTCTCGGTAGCTTGCCGGGATCTCCAATATATATATATATATATATATATGTGTGTGTGTGTGTGTGTATATGTATATATATGTGTATATATATATATTAGCACTGTAGTACTATCCTCCTATTGTTCATCGGTTTGCTTGAGTGGGCACCAGCAACGTCTCCATTGTGAGACTTGTTACTGTGTTTGGCATATTGAATATGCCACGGGGAGCTTGCCAGCCTCTACCGTAGCTTATATATATATATATCAAGCTGCTGAAGTATTTGAGGACCAGAGGGAGTTTGGCTCCCACCCTGCGCTGCTCAGGGCTTAGTCCTGGCTCTGTGTTCAGGAATCACTCAGCTCAGGGGACCCTCTGCGCTGCCGGGGATCAAGCATGGGACGGCTACATGCAAGGAGAGAGCCTTCACCTCTGCACGATCCCTCAGGCTCTGCTGAAACAGACGGCAGAAGTAACACAGTCTCGTGGTCCTCAAATGTCTGTCCGTCTGTCAGAGCCTCAGGGCCAGCCCTGAGGAAGAATGAGCGTGGGCCCAGGGTACAGCACGGCACAGGGGAAGGACCTGCCCTGCAGACTGAGGCCGGGAGTTCCATTCCCAGCGCCCCCACGTGTGCTGAGTGGGGTTCAGACCCCCAGGCACAGAGTGTGTGATCCCGATGCAGGGGCAGCTCAGAGGAGGGAAATGCAAAGAAACACAGCAGCACGGGTCTACGTGAGCTGAGTGTGACGCCTGACACTAAGGCACTGCAACAACACACAAAAATAACTGTGACCAAAAAAAAAAAATTTTTTTTTGATAAATGTTTTTGTCTGGAACGATGCTTGACAGTGCTTCCTCCTGGCTCTACACTCTGGAATCATTCTGCATGGAGTTTGGGGGACCTGAGGGGGACCCGAAGGATCAAACTCAGGTTGGCCTCGTGCAAGGCAAGGGCCTTGCCCATTGTTCTATCACTCCAGCCCTCAAAAACATTTTCCAAAGACTGATGAGGAGGCTGGAGAGATAGCACGGCGGGGAGGGCACTTACCTTGCATAAGGTCGGCCCAAGTTTGATCCCCAGCATCCCCTATGGTCCTCTTAGCCTCTCCAGGAGTGTTCCCTGAGAGCACAGAGACAGGAGTCATATCCAAGCACTGCCAGGTGTGGCCCAACTGCCGTCATCCCCACAAAAAAGCAAAAGATTGATGAGGGCCAGAGAGAAAGCTCAGTGGGCAGAGTACATGAGGCTGGGGTTTCACCCCTGGTACCACATAGCAGACCCCAAGCCCTACGCCAGGAAAAGCCCTTCCCTCAGCACCAACAGGTATGGCTCCAAAATCAGAGTAACAAAAGAGGGACAAGACAGAAAGTACCAGGGCTGGAGTGATAGTACAGCGGATAAGGTGTTTGCCTTGCATGCGGCCAACCTGGGTTCTGATCCCCAGCATCCCATATGGTCCCCCGAGCACCGCCAGGAGTAATTCTTGAATGCAGAGACAGAAGGAAGCCCTGTGCATCGCTGGGTGTGAACCGAAAAGCAAAAACAAACAAACAAAAAGCACCACGTGAGTTCCGTGGCACATGGCCAACCCAGGGTCCGTACCAGGCACTACCATATCCTCAAGTCAGGAGCGACCCCTAAGTGCAGAGCAAGCAGCAAGCCCTGAGCACTACCAGGAGTGATCCCCAAGTGCAGAGCCAGAAGTGGCCCAAAACTTGGTAGAAAGAACCAGAAAATAAAAAAATAAAACTTACTGGGCTGGAGCGATAGCACAGCGGGTAGGGGTAATGCACAGCGGGTAATCCCTGTGCATCGCTGGGTGTGACTCAAAAAGCCAAAAAAAAAAAAACCCAACAAAAATAAAACACCTTACTGTTACAGCCTTCTCTGGTTATGGCTAGTAAGTTTCCAGGTATTTTTGTGGGGATCGTAACGGAATGTGTGCAGACATTGAAATACAAAACTGTAGGGCGTCTGCCTTGCACGCAGCCAACATGGCCGACCCGAGTTCGATTCCTCCGCCCCTCTCGGAGAGCCCGGCAAGCTACCGAGAGTATTGGATATGCCAGACACAGTAACAACAAAGTCTCCAATGGAGACGTTACTGGGCCCGCTCGAGCAAATCGACGATCAACGGGAGGGCCTTTACTTTACTTTACTTACATATCTGAAACTCAGGAACAGCAGCAAACCCATGTGACCTCAATAAATACATCATCACTAAGAGGCCCCGTCCTCCTGACAGGCCTGGGGCCATGAGTTTGATCGCCAGTGCTGCCCCACAGATGCCACAAGCTGAGTGCATTGGGCAGTCCTGCCATGGGGGTTCCTGGGGCCACGCCCCCCACCGTCAAGCAAGAGTTTGGCCCGTGACGAGCGAGGTGTGCATCTCCCGGCCATCGCAACGACAACAAAAAACAACAGCAACCCAGGGAAAGGAGAGGGGAAGCCTTTGCAGGTGCTAAAAGGAAAAAACGCCAAGCAGCCCCCATCTGTGAATTTGCTGTTCCCTCCCCGAGAGGGCCCAGCTGCGGGAACGCAGCTAATAATCTGAGATTCTGATCACAGGGGCTGCGACAGCCACCTACACCCCTCCCGGAATCCACATGTCTGTGTCACACCATCCCCACGCCTGCACTGTCCTCCCGTTGTTCATCAATTTGCTCGAGCGGGCCCAGTAATGTCTCCATTGTGAGACTTTTTGTTACTGTGTTTGGCATAACGAAGACTCTCAGTAGCTGGCCAGGCTCTCCTAGAGGAGCGGAGGAATCAAACCTGGCTCGGCTGGGCTGGCTGCGTGCAAGGCAAACGCCCTACCGCTGTGCTATCACTCCGGCAAGCCTGCACATGATACTAAAAACCCAAGTGAGGGAGGGACAGGGCATTAGAGAAGACGACTGCCTAGCATGTAACTGATCCTGGTTTAATCCCTGGCACCCCATACGCACCCTGTGGTCGCCCAAGCCTGACCCAGAGTAACTGCTGAGCACAGAGCCAGGAGTAAAGCCCTGAGCACCGGCGGGTGTGGCCTGAAATCCAAAACAAAAGACAAAAAAGCACCAACGCGGGGCTGGAGAGATAGCACAGCAGGTAGGGTGTTTGCCTTGCACGCAGCTGACCCGGCTTCGATTCCCAGCATCCCATATGGTCCCCTGAGCACCGCCAGGAGTAACTCCTGAGTGCAGAGCCAGGAGTAACCCCTGTGCATCACCAGGTGTGACCCCCCTCCCAAAAAAAAGCACCAACGGATCAATCATGACTTAGGTCTCTGGCCCTGCCATGTGGGCTGAAGCTTTTTCTTGATTCTCCCACCCCCTTTTTTATCCCTCCTTCTTTTTTCAGGGGCTGGGGGCTCCTAAACAGTGCTCAGATGACTCGAGGCTACTTAGGGACTGTGATACTCTGCACATAGGGTCAGAGGGTCCAGTGCTCACGATGGTTCTGCAACATGGGGGATCAAGGACCGCCAGGGCTATACCTGGGCGTACCTGGAAGGCCAAGCATTGCTCAGGACTAAACTCGGGGCCTCGTGAGCACCAGGAGTATGCTCCAGACACCTTTTTCTTTACTTAGTTAGGAAAAGCCCAAGTCATGCCCAGGACCCAGTGAGCCAAGGGGTCAGCTGGCTACCAGGGAACCGTGGTGGTTGTGTGGGTGACACCCGCTCCCTGGTTCTGAGTTTCACACCTGCTCATTAGAAAGTTCGTCCTAGGCTTCATGCAGGACCTATGGCCAAACTTCAATGGTTCCGCAAATTTCACCTTTTAGAAAGCAACTCACATTTCTTTTCAGCTTTTTGGGTCATACCAGCGATGCTCAGGGGTTACTCCTGGCTCTGCACTCAAGTATTACTCTGGGTAAATGAGACTGTACGGGATGCCAGGGATTGAACCCAGGCTGGCCACGTGCAAGGAAAATGCCCTCCCTTGCTGTACTAACACTCTGGCCCCGCAATTCACATTTCAAAAGCTAAGCAGCCCCAGCACCACAGCAACGGTACATCTGGTAAGGTGCTTGCACTGTCAGGAGTAAGCCCTGAGCATTGCTGGGTGTGGCCCCCAAGCCAAAACCAAAATAAAACAACAACAAAGACCAGTAGCCCCATAGAATGGGAAGCAGCAGACCAAAAAATAATGCTGGGCTGGAGAGAAAGGATGGCGTGAAGGTGCTTGCGTGCACACAGCTGACCCCAGCTCCATCTCAGCATTTGATCCCCTGCACCCTGCATGGAGTGACCCCCGAGAATCACTGGGTAGGACCCCATCCCTCCTCGAAATAATTTTTTGCTCGAGCAGGCCCAGTAATGTCTCCATTTTGATACTTGTTGTTACTGTGTTTGGCATATTGAATATGTCACGGGGAGCTCGCCAGGCTTTTCTGTGCCGGCAAGATACTCTTAGTAGCTTGCCGGGCTCTCCGAGAGGGGCGGAGGAATCGAACCCGGCTTGGACGGGCTGGCTGTGGGCAAGGCAAATGCCCTACCGCTGTGCTATCGCCTCAAAATAATAATAATAATAATAATTAATTATTATTATAATACTTTGTTTAGTTTTGGGGTCTCACCCAGCGGTGTTCAGGGATCACTCCTGGTGGGTTTGGGGGGGACCCTATGGGATGCCGGGATTGAAGCTGGGTTGAATGCATGCAGGGCAAATGCCTGACCCTCTGTGCTATGGCTCCTACCCCTGGAAAGACAGTAACACTTCTTATCTTCAGCCCGGTGTAGCTCAGCTATCAGCAAACTCAAGGGCCCTGCCACCTCCTGATGGGGGCGCTGCAGGGACTTTAGACTTGGCCTTGCCACCCCCAGGGTGTGTCTGGCTGCAAGGCAATGGCATCTGCAAGGCATTGCCTTCAGCCCGCCCGGCTCTGCCCGCCCCAAGAAGAGATGCCCCTTATAGAGAGTTCGTTGGCTGAAGGGAAACACTCGCACGGGTGATGTGTGGATGGCAGGTGTGGTGAAAAGCAGCAGCTCCTGCGTCAGAGGGGCAAGGTCCGGGCGGGGTCTTGCCAGCACATGTGGACCATGGCGCCTACCCCATCAGCCTGCTCCCCCCCTCGCCCCGCCCCCTGCGAGCACTGTGTGGGTCCAGCTCTCGGCTCCACCCACCTGGAGACAGGCATAAAGGGGCACTTGGAAAGAGTTCGGGCCCCCAAACAGGGGATGATTTCTTTCTTTTTTCCTTTTTCTCTTTTTTGGTTCTTGGGCCACTGCAGGTGATGGTCGGGGATCACTCCTGGCTGGGCTCAGGGCAACCCACTGGGGGGAAATGTGGGTTCAGCCACACGCAGGGAAGCACCAGCCCTCCATGCCCCAGTGGGATGACTTCTAAACAAAGTGACCACAATGTGTGCACATGCGTGCGTGTGTGCACATTTGTGCATGTGTGTATAGGGGGCCAGCTCTCTCTGGCATACATGGCATAGCAATGGCAAAAAAAAACAAGGATTCAGGAAGGAAGAAGAGAGTGGCCTCCCTGGGGGGAAAGTCTCTGTTCATTTGGGTACGGGGACTTTTCTGGGACCTTCTGAGCATGGCTCACGGGGCCGCAGGCTTGCTACAGACCCTCAACCTGGAACTCAGCACAGAATGACAAACCCGCCTGCCAGGAACCCTAAAGGATGCACTCAGACCAGGCCTGTCCCAGCTCAGGGCTCAGCCTGGGGCACTCCACTGCTGCACCTAGAAGCCTTTCTATCCCAGTCCCAAGTGCTCTTAGAAGCCAAAATAGGGATGTAAAGGGGAAAGAGAAACTTTATAATATATGCGCAAGTGTAGCAGTGAAACAGGAAACCCTTGAGAGGTGAAGAAAACAAAGTAACAATGTGGAAAGTGTGTCTCCACCCTCAAAAAAAAAAAAAACATAATAAATAAGAAAACAATAAAGTGTGCTTTGCGAGTTCCGACCCCAACTTGATCCCCAACAGCTTGTGGTCCCCTAAGCATCGCTGGCAGGGATTCCTGAGCACAGCCTGGGGGGGAAGCTGCCAGTCACTGCCAGTGTGACTCTAAAGTCCGCCCCCCAAATGTAATAATTTGGTTTTGGGCCACACCTGGCAGTGCTTGGGGGACCATATGGGATGCTGGAAATTGAACCCTGGTTGGTGGCATGCAAGGTCAATGCTCTATCCACTGTACTATTTTTTGCTCTGGTCCCCAAAAATTATCATTTGAAACCCGTCTCCCACTCTACATTTCCAGTCTGGAAAGCGAGGGGGAACCTGGGGATACCCATTTCCCCTCCCCCGCTTCTGAATCCTCCAACCTCACCCCATTCGGTAACAAGATCGTGGGAGAAGACCCCGAAAGCTGTGAGAGTGCCTGAGAAGGTTTTGCAAGCAGCGATAAGCCCCTTTGGGCTCTCAGTGCCTCCCGCCCCCTTCAAAGCTGAGGCCCCAGTAACACACTGGGGGGGGGGGGGCTCCATCTCCAATCTGCCACAACATCTTGATTCTCTTTTTGAGTCTGGGGGACACACCTGGTGGGGCTCGGGGGTACCCTATGCGGTTGGTGGCATGCAAGGTCAACTCCTTAAATCTCCTATGGGTGCTCTCCACACTCTCTCTACCAAATTCTGCACCACCATATTTTGACATGTGTTCATTTGGATGCAGGGAAAACACACACATACACACACACACACACATACACATACACACACACACACACACACACACACAGTGCCCCAAACCCAAGTTAAAAGATGAAAAGGAATCCCCCTGGACCAGCTCTGGGGGAGGGATTAGAAATTGGGCACAGCACAAGGTCTTTCGAGAAGCATCTGTGGGGGTCGGCAGGGTGGGTGTTGTTCTGGGGGGCTCCCCCTCTCCCCAGCAGCTCTGTCCCTGAGGGGCGAGTCAGGCTGTTCAAAACCAGTATTAACGGTCATATCACAGGGGGCCAGGCTGGAGGCTACACTTGGAAACGTAGCCCCCATTTGGGGGGAGGGTGAGGAGACAGCCCACCCCTTTATTCCTCCCCTCCTTTCTTTTCTTTCTCTCTTTTTTTTTTTTGCTTTTTGGGTCACACCCGGTGATGCACAGGGGTTACTCCTGGCTCTGCACTCACGAATTTTACCCCTGGCAGTGCTCAGGGGACCATATGGGATGCTGGGAATCGAACCCGGGTCGGCCGCGTGCAAGGCAAACGCCCTTCCCACTGTGCTATCACTCCAGCCCCTCTTTTTGTTTTGGCGTCACACCTGGCTCAGGGATCATTCCTGGCAGGACCCCAGGGCCTATATGGGATGCGGGGGATGAAAGTTGCGTCACGCATGCACTACACAAGTGTGTTACCCACTGTACTCAGTGCGTACCCACTGTGCTCAGGCCTCAAGGCGGTCTGGGGGACCCTATGGGGTGCGGGGGATCAAAACCAAGTCTGCTGCATGTAAAGCCAGGGCCCTACCTCCTTACCTGCTGTGCTATTGGCCAGCCCCCAAGGCAGCCCCCTTCACCCCATGTCCTTCCCACCCTAAGGACCTAATGACCCTCTGCGCAGTCCGGCTCTCAGCCTTTCTTCCTGAACAACTCCAGTGCAGCGGAACCCCAGTTCATGCCTAGCAGGTGGGCTAGAATGAATGGGGCATCGGAGGGGGGTGGGTGTCTCATGATTCTCTCGGGCTGGAACCCATCATAAATGCCTTCCCGGATGGATCTTGGAAATGATTAATCTCTCAGATTAACTGGATGGGCTCAACTATAAAAATATTTTTAAAAAACAGTCAGGTCGTTAAAGACCGACAGATTTCAGCACCATCTGGGCTCGGCGGTCAGGGCGGCGAGAATTCCATCAAACGGCTGAACGGTGCAGGATCCGGGAGGCCCATCTGTTTGCCGAGCGCGAATCCGTCCAACAGTTTGGCCATTTTGATGTTCTCGTTGTTTAAAGAAAACCCTGGAAACACCAAGAGGTTTTTTTTTTCTTTCCACTTCGAAACTTCTTGAATGCAAACTGTTCGCTAGAGATGGTCCCAATCAAAGGCAGAAACAACGAGGCTTAATTCGGTCCCGGGAATTTACGAACAGACTTATTTTCATACAACTATCTATTTTCTGGAGTGCTTTCTTTTTTTTTTTTAACAAAACAACCTTTGGGACAGGACATTCAGATTTTGGCCCCCTAGGACTTCTTATGTTTGTGTTTCTCATTATTGTGGAAAAGGGTTTTTCTTTCCCCCTTGCATGGAAAACAATGCATGGGCTTTTAAGTCTTATAAGAAAAATATTTGTCTTCTTTCATATTCACTTCTTCTTCTTCTGTTTCCATCAACAGAACTATCTGAATGAAAGCATTAAAATAAAAGGGATGTTTCTGAGAACTGCTGAGGATAACCCTCAAACTATTTTAATGTTTAAGAAAGACGTCTATTGAACTGGAGAGAGAGTACAGCGGGTAAGGCGCATGACTTAACTGCGGGTCTCTGCCACCACATATGGTCCCCCAAGCCTCACCACGAGTGATCCCTGAGTAGAGCTGGGTATGGCCCAAAATTATACATACACAAAGAAACACATATAAATATATATACAACACACACATATACACACTTTTTAATGAGTCTGCTGGTTTTTATAAATTGCTCCTAACCTGTAGCATTTTGGATCTTCTCCCTGTATAAGGCTTCACTATAATAAACTTAGGAAACACTAATCAGATTTTCCCATGCCCAATAATACAGCTCTATTTCTGAACATAGCAGTAAATTCCCCCCAAAACAAATACTCTGCTGGCCACCTACCTGATCTTTAATAAGTAGAGAGAAAAAAAAATTATTTGACAATAAACGTACTTTGGCTCTTTGGAGATCTCATGCCCCCAAATCATATTTTTAAATTACAAGCCAGACTGGCCTTTAATTAGGAGTTTTCCTTTATAATATTGTGACTGTAATTTGTCTTTAATTGTGATTGTCATTTGTCTTTAATATATGGTGGGGAATTTTTTTTTACCATGCTATAATTATGTAGCATATTACGATATTTTGCAAACATATGAAGCACTCATAAAACCAGGATTCATGTAATTGCAGATCCCATATTTTTCTAATTTTATTCCTTTCGGGGGTCATCATCTACAGAAATTATGTGAAACCAAAATAACCCTCTAGACTCAGGTTTTCATTTTCTAGCCATTTCATATTACCAATGACACTTTCTCAAACACAGGGTTCGCTGGTTACACAAAGCTGGTATATGACACATTAGGAGCTAATTCATTTATTGCTTCCTTATCCATAAAACCAGAAGAGGAACATCCTCGGAGAACCCATTCAAGGATTCGAGAGTGTTTTCAAAAGTACATTAAAAGTTAAAAGACGCTCTTCCCATGCCCGGTGTCATTTGTAATCATCCAATCATTCCATAACCCTGTGGAACAAAAATGACAAACAAGCCATCCTTCCTCCAAACTTCCCCTAAATAAATAAGCCCATTGATTGGATTCTCTCTGCAGCATCTCAGTAGCCAGCCTTAGTGCTGGATGCCAGGCAATTAGAAAAACTGAGAAAAATGCCCTGATGCAGTATGCATTTTCAACCTCGGCGGCAGTTGTCAAATTGTCTGGAAAGTTGCTGGAGTCGCCTGCTGCCCGCACCCCTCATCTCTTGCGGAAAATGTCAGGGAGCAGGAGTTAGATGCCCTGACACCGCCAAGGGTTGGGAGTGTGGACTTTGGTTTTTCCTTCAAGCTTGCAAAACAGCAGAGAGACAGACAGGCAGAGTGAGTGAGCATGAGAGAGTGAGAGAGAGAGAGAGACAGAGAGAGACAGAGAGAGGGGGAGAGAGAGAGAAGGGGAGAGAGAAGGAGAAAGGGAGAAAGAGAAGGCAGGGAGAGATGGTGATACACAGAAAGAGAAAGAGAGGGAGAGAGGAGACGGGGGAGGGGGGAGACAGAGACAGAGAGACGGAGAGACGGAGAGACGGAGAGACGGAGAGAGAGACAAAGAGGGAAAGAGAAGGGGGAGGCAGTTTTTTCAAAGACAAACGCGACTTCCAGGCAGGCAGAGGCAGGATCGCACAGACGGTGAAAGGTCAGGAGATCCTTCTTCGTCTCCCTTCCTGCACCCCCTGATCAGACGTCCCCCTCCTGTCACCCTGTGGCCAGAACAGCAGAGGAAGCGGATCCAAGCCCCGCAGACTCTGGCAGCAAGACGGCTCAGGTTGCCCCTGCGAGATGCCCGCCAGCGTCTGAGCCGGGGGCTGAGGTTCTCTTTGTCTGATCACCCTGGTTTCCCCTGCACCCTCACCCAGGCCACTTCCTCTGCGTGACCTGGGGGGGGGGGGGGGAGCAGCCGCACCAGGCCTGGTGTCCAGGACATGTGGTGACCACAGTCGGGGACCCTCCCCGTGCCAGGCAGTGGCCGCCCTGCTTTGTGCTCACTCACTCAGGAGCCCGCACGGGGATGTGAGGACTTACCAGGCCGCAGGATGGGGGGGGGAGGGGGGAGAGGCGGGGGGGGGGGGAGGGGGAAGTATGAGCCCTCACAGTTGCAGGGGATGACCTGACACCTGTCCTCGGCCAAGCTGCGTGACCCTGGTGAACAGGGCGGCATTCTGCGGTGCCAGCCAGGACACACGGGCTGCGGTGAGAGGAGGCCGGGCTCACTCGTGAAGTCACCCCTGGGGCTTCCCCTAAACAGGGTGCAGTGAGCCCCCGAGATGCGACGGGCCAGGTGGGTTCCAGCACATTCTGACCAAATGCACACGGCGCAGGGAGCTGATTGGCAGGTGGGAGGCATACAAGTCCCCACAGTGGCCATCCCAGGCCTCGGAGGCCCCCTTTGAAAGTAAATATAAACAAACAGGACACACACACACACACACACACACACACACCATCACCATCACCATCACCACCACAACCCACACTATATACACACACACTCCAAAAGAGAACGGTGCCCACAATGGAACGAGCACACAGATGCCCGGGCAGGTCTACGATACACTCGATTCTCAGGAATATCCTGTTGATCTCAGCCCGCGCCGCACCCTCCCGCCATGGCTGAGCAAGGTGGACGCACGGGCAGTGCTTTCTACGGTCAAATCAGACGGTGGCAAAAGAAAAAATGCCATCACCCACCTGTTCCTCTGTTTGTTTTGTTTTGGGGCCACATCCAGTGGTGCAAGGCAAATTCCCTCCCCGCTGTGCTATCACCCCGGCCCCAGTGGTCAGACGGCCCCCGTGGGCACCCGTTTCTCGAGCAGTATCACAGACATGGGCTTTTGAATGTGACAATTTGTCACATCTGCAACTCGAAAGGCGGCAGTCGGGGGAGGGACAGGGGGGAATCAAACCCTCTCCCGGCAAGTTTTCGACTCACTGAGAGTATTGCCTGACAAAGACTTAGAAGCCAGGGCTCTTCCCCCACCCCCCAGAACCAAGGACTCCATATGCAATGAGCAGATAATCGAGTCTTCTCAAAGTAGAAACACTAGAAGAGATTTAGACTCGTTTTTTGGCTCCAGAAAAAATATCAGTGAAATTAAATTTCCCCTACACCTCCCTCCCCGCCCGGCCCCAAAGAGTACTGTATGTGCTGAAGAGCTAGCACAGGGGTTAAGATCCTAAGGGGCTTGCTTGGGGATGACCACAGTTTGATCAGAGCATCTAGCACTGTCTCAGAGCATCATTACAGCACCCCCCACCCCCAACCCAGCCCTGCTGGGTGGTCCAACTAATCCCCAGCACCTCAGGGCCAACATCCTCAGCAGAATTCATGAAAAGGCAACATCAGGCTCCTGAGCACCATTTTCAAGGTCAAAAAAGGGAGATTTGGGCTGGAGTGATAGTATAGTATAGTTAGGGCACTTGCCTGGGTTCATTCCCCGGCATCCCTGAGGGTCCCCCAGCATCTCCAGGAGTATTTCCTGAGTGTAGGCCCAAGAGCACTGCCGGGGTGGTCCAAAAACCATAAAAGAAGAGAGTGTGCATGAGAAAGAGAAATTGATAATGATATCAGATTTTTCTTTTTCTAATTTAAAAAGTTTAGGGGGATGCTACACCCACCCATGCTAAGAGCTTACCCCTGGGCTTGGGGGACCATTTGGGGTGCTGAGGATGGGACCCAGGTTAGCCACGTGTAAGACAAGGGTCTTAACCCTTTGTACTATCTCTTGAGCCACGATTTAAAAGTATATATATATATATATATATATATATGAATTCTGAGTACTAATATCTGGATAAATTACAACCACCACCACCCCTCCCCAAAGAAAATCACAGCATAAATAAATCTGGGTGGAGCTGTAGTTTTAACAGTCCCGAGCTTGTAAAACCTCTAGGGCTTTTGGTAAAAACTCTCGGTTCCGCAAGAAAACGGCTTGGGAAGTGTGGGCGGCAGCGGAGCCCGGTTCCCGGCCCGAGTCTCGCCCTCGGGCCCCATTGGTCTCTCGGTAAATTCCACGTTAGCTCCTCCCTTCAGCTGTCGCCGAAACACTTGAACTGACTCCTCGGCCCACAAAAGTTTAGTTTGCTGATTGGGCATGAAACAAAGAGAAGACAGCGGGGGAGGGTGGGGGACAATTTATAAGGGGGCAGCCAAGGTTGACAGGCTATTGTGGTCTGGAGGTATCCACAAGCTGTTAATTCTATTTTAACGTCGTTAATAAGACTGTTAACACGTCAGACTGTGTTTAGAGACCCTGAAAACATCCCCAAACTAGCCAGCGACCTACCTGAAATAAAATGGGATCCACTCTGCAAGCATCAAAAAATCTTACTTTTCCCCCCCTTCCTCTTTAATCTGTAAAGTTGAAAGCCCAGGCCACCGAAAGACAGTGCTGAGGCCAGGCTTCAGCAGCGACAATGGTTCGAATCCTGGCAACCACATATGGTCCCCCCAAGCACCAGCGGGGGAGCCCCACCCCCATCCGAAAAAAGAGAGAGTTTGAAAGACTAAAGAAAGGGGGAAAAAAGAACTATTACTCTGGAATGTATGCAAAGACCCCCAAATTCTTATGCTTAATGCTCTTAAAACATTCCCTTTCATTTTGATGACTTCGCCCATCCGGGTCTGTGGCTTTTCGAAATAAGGAAGTTGTATCAAAACAAAATCACTTCCCCCGGCTTATGTTAAAAAGGATTAAAAAAAAAAAACACAGCCACGCACAGGTTTAATCAAATATTTAAAATGGATAATTAGTCTGACAGATTAACAGCAGCTGATTTTGTGACAGAACAGGAAAAAAAATGTTTTGATCTCAGGCTCTAAAAGAATTAGGGAAACACTTCATTATTTATATAAGGGAAGTTTCTGGATTATACCCGCAACACCCAACCCGAACTCTGCAGTAAATAAGCAACTGCAGTAAAAAAAGTTCTAATCCATGACTGAAAGGAAAATATTATTTCTAAAAATTATTTTCTTTACTTTCCCTTCCGTTTCACTTTGCCTTTTTTAAAAATTAAGACCGATCCAAGTCAAAGCTATTATGCTGCCAATCTAGGAGATAACCAATAGTCAACACGCTTGGGAGGAATACATTATTTGAATTTCGCACGGTAAATGTGTTTTTTACAGGTCACACCTTTTTCCAGAGTAACTTATTTCTTAGGGGGAAGTTTACTAAAATGCTGCATGATGAATATTGGATGTTCTCATTTCAGGGCAACAGAGCAAAGGAAGGCGCCTAGGAATTTGTAATCGTATTTGTCAGACTTTTTTGGATGCTGGTATACATCCCCAAGTCTTAAAAACTGGAGAACCGCACGGGTCCGCGGCTAGCACCCGGGCACAGGTGCTCGTTTTAAACGTCCCTGGTTGGGATTTTAGTATTTCATCTTCTCGCCAGCTTGGGCGCGACACAAAAGCGCGAGCTCTGGCAGCAGAACTGAATCGGAGGGAGCTGGGCCAGGCGGCCGAGAAGGGGGCAGAGAGTCGGGTGGTGGGGGCGGGATACTTAAAGAAAAAAAATGTTGTTTTCCGGGGGTGGGTGATGGGCTAAGGCAGGGGCTAAGCCCGGAGGTGAGCGTGGGACCCCTAGGCCGCATAAGCCGGGGTGCGTCCCGCATGGATCAGAGGCGCCGCGCGCGCGCGCGCGCGTCGGCGGTGAGCGGGCGCCAGGCACTGCCGCTCCGGGGAACAGCGCCCGGGGTGGACAGATCTCGGCTCCCAGAGTGGACGTGGGGCCTCCCCGCACCCGGGGGTCCGCGTTCGACGACCCCCACTTTTCCCCCAACCCCGCTTCCTCCGACAATCTCCCAGGTTTTCAGACGCACGTTTCCATCCCCAGCTTTCAGTTGCCATAACAACTTCATAAATGTGTTCTCTGGTGTCCTTTTGAATCACATCACTTACAGGAGGGGTGGGGGTGGAAATTGTGGGGTGGGGTGGGGTGGAAATGGGGGGTGGGGGTGCTGGAAGAGCCGGGAGTGGAGTGCGTGCCGCTAAGGCTCTTCTCATCTAGCCCCGAAGAGACAGGGGGTGCTTTTCTCGAAAACAGTTCGCGCACCTGCAACGCACGTCACTCCCGCTTCGGGCCACGGGCCGCGGGCGTCCCTTTAACGCAGGTGTCTCAAAGCCCGGAGCCCAGATGGCCAGACACGGTGCCTGGGTTCCCCTGCGTGCAGTGGGGGAGGAGGGGGGCCCCGGGGAGCCCACGCCGGTCCCAGATGGCAAACAGGTTTTCTTCGCACGAATCCGAGCCGTGCGCAGGGGCTCCTGGAACCGATGGCCACCTGCAACCCTGACCACTGCGGCCACCTACGGGGGCCGGGAGCCGGGAGTCTGTCGCCAGCCCTGGGGCCAACAGGCATTTGGGGGTTTTGTTTGGGGCTTGTGTGTGTGTGTGTGTGTTTACGTTCTGTTGTTTGTTTGGTCGGTTTTTGTTTTTAAAAGGGGGAAAAAAAACAACAACCTCAAAAAACCACCGGGAAACTCTTGGATATCGTTCCAAGAAAGCACACGGCAGAGGCGCCCGGGCCTGGCTCCATCGCTGACTTTTGCCAACATGGGCGCGCGCGCAGACAATAGGGAAGGCTGCAGCTCGGAGCAGAGGCGGTCTGGGGCAGCGGGCGGGTGGAGCCCAGGGGTGCCCTCGAGGTATTGAAATGCACAGATAAGAACACAAAAGCCCCACCCCCCAGAGGTGGTATGGGGGGTGGGGGGCCTGCGGGAAGGGAAAGGGGGTGACGATTTGCGCTCAAACCCAGCAGATGGACCCCGCGGAGTGGCCACCCCGCCAACTTTCGAATCCTCCTGAAGTAAAGAAAAAAAAAAGGGGGGGGGCGAATGGGGGGGGGGGAGAAAGAAAAGAAAAATGCCCTGGGCAAGGGGGCTGTCCTTATTCTTACACTCAAACCCGTGGTGAAAGGGGGTGGAGGGGAGGGAGAATTATCTATTTCAATGCTGGCTGTTCAAAAACCCCCATGGGGCTGAAAAGGAAAACTTACACCCGCGGACCCACGGGTATCCTGACGGGAGAGAGAGGGTAGAGAAAAGTAAACGTTCTATTTTGGAGAGAGCAAAAGACGTTATATAAAAACTTAGACCTTTATACTTACATTAAAAAAAAAAGACGCATGGTTAGTTTTTTGGGGTTTTTTTTTTGCCACTGGAGGGAAAGGGAAATTAAAAAAAAAAAACACACAGCCCACCTCTTTTAATTATGGAAAGAGTGGAACGAAGGTAGGATTCTTTACCTTTGAATACTAAATTAGGAATCCGCGGCTTCAAAGGCCAGCCGGATCTGTTCTGCCTGAAAAATTAATAGGCTTGACAAGTCCTTTGCAGGCGCTTCTGGAATTGCAAAAAAAAAAAAAAAAAAAAAAAAAACAGGCTCGGGTGACACCAACCGTTCCTGGGACAAAATGCAGCCAGGATGAGGGCTGGGGGGCTGGGAAGGATTTTGTTGGGGGGTGGGGGCAGGGGTGACTGCCCCACCCTAGAAGAAAAACCTTCAGCCTTTGCCCTCGAGATGTGGGGGTTCTCCTGCTCCCCCATGGCAGCCAGGCCGATCTACCCCACTCTCAAAGGGCAGAGAGTTGAAAGGAGGGGAGGGCCCCAGGGGTCGGGGTACGGAGGGGAGCCCCCAGGCCAGCATTCCTGCTCGCCTCAGACCCTGCTGTCTTCCCCCATCTCCTCGCCTGAGCCAGGCGGGAACCCGCACTTCAAAGGGGCCGGTCATTTTGTGGGTGCGCCGAAGGCCACATTAGGTCAGCCCCTGACTAGGGTGGTCGTTGTGACTGATTAAAAAAAAAAATAACAAGATGATCTCATCTAAACAAACCCCCTTCTCATCTCCCTGCCCATGAAGGCCTTGGGGGTCTGTGTGTGTGTGTTTGTGTGTTTGGAGGGTTGGACATGGGCCCACAGGCGTCCCTTGGGCTCAGCCCACTGGGAAATGAGTCAGGGTCCTCTGCAGCGCCTCGGGCTCTCCGCCTCGTGTTTGTTCACTACCTCTCGGTACCCACTCCCTGCCACGGGCGTGTGTGTGTGTGGGGGGGGGGGGGGGCGGGGGCTTTAGGAAGGGGAGGAACTGCAAAAGGTTTTGCCAATTCAATGGTAGGAAGCCAGGCGGATGGCGCGAGAGGAAATCTGCAGGATTGGGGCGACCAGGGTCCCAGCTGTGGCAGGCAGAGACTGTGCAACCCCCCCACCGCAAAGCTCAGAGCCCCCCCCAACCCCCCTCCAGGGCCATTTGAGAACAGACCCTGAGACTCAAGAGAACAGGCGGATTATCTTTAAAAAAAGAGAGAGAGAGAGAGAAAGAAAAAGGTTTTCAGGATCAATTTAGAACTTTTATTTTAAAGGGCTGACATTTACAGATTAGAATTTAAATAATGTTATCAACTACCAGCCATTAATGTTACTGACTTTTGAAAAGGCAAGGAAAGAGACCGAGTACCTTAATCCTCCCAAACTTCAAATCTGAATTTAAAAGAAAAGCAAAAAAAAAAAAAATTTTTTTTTTGAGTTACCAAACAATTCTGGAGAAAGTCAAGAAGGGTTTCTGAGAGAGCTGTCAAAAGACAATATTTGTGTAGAATTTGAGCGCGAGCCGCCGGCCTGACACAGCAAAACCATTGTATTTGCTCTATTCAGCTGTGTTTTCACAGATGCAAAAGCCATGTGTCTCCACCAAAAGGTCCAGCGTCCCCTTCAGATGTGAGTCCAGATCAAAGCTGCCAGTGCAGAAAGACAAGAGCCTCTCCCCCTGGAACATGTTTGTATTTCTATGCAGTGACTACAAGCCCAGCTTCCCATCTGCTGTCCTGCACACTGCAGATTCAGCCCTGAGCACTGGCCCATCAAAGAGGGTGCGTGGATAGGGGCACCCCACTCCAACTGCCCCCCATGCCCGCACAGACAAAGCTCTGAATCGGAGTGGGCTTCCGTCAGTAGAAGCAGGGGGGCCAGAAGGCGGCGGGTAGGGGGAATGGTCAGGGGGATTGGGCGCCAGAGAAACAGTACAGGGGTCAGTGTGCTTGCCGTGCACATATGCAGCTGAACCCAATTCGAATCCCGGCCCCCTGATCACCATCTCCCAGGATCTCTGAGCACAGAGCTGGGAGGAATCCCTGAGCAGCACCTGGTGTGCTCAGCACCCCACACCCCCAACACACACACACACACACAACTTCGTAGTGGGGACAGCAATAGCACAGCTGTAGGGCATTTTGCCTTGCATGGGGGCCAACCTGGATTCAAGTCCCAGCATCCCAGATGGTCCCCTGAGCACCACCAGGAGTGATCCCTGCCCACAGAGCCAGGAGTAAGCCCTGCTGGGTGTGCCCCCCACCCCAAACGTTTTGACTTCTCTGAAATAGCATGGGATCGGACATGTAAGACCAGCTTCGCTGCTGTCCTGTGCACCCTGATGGAGTCACGGAGGCCACACACCCCACCCCGCTCCCAGCTGCACTCCGTTGAGGTACTGGCAGCTGAGTCCCCGCTGAGGGCAAGGTGGGCGTGCTCCCACTGGGAAAAGCGATTCGAGAAAATCGCCCACTAATTCATGTGCTTTTAATCGGGACTTCGAGCGCTTGCCCGGACTTCTGAATGGGTGTCATTTCAAATGTTTCTGTCACCCGTTATCTTTTTCAATGACTCCTTTTCCCTCGGTTTCCTGGTTCCCCCCTTCCCCACCGTCAAACATGTCCTTGAAATGACCGAAAGGAAACAAATTTCCTTGAGTTGTCTACAACACAGATGGATCGACCTCAGCTGGAGGGGCGAGGGTGTGGGGGCACAGGGTTTAAGGAAATTGGGGGTGTATGTACTCATCTTCAGAAGATCACCAGAGATTAAAGGCCTGGGTGGGTGAGTGGGTGAATGCAAGGAGGGATCTGGAAGACAAGGAGGCTTTGGAGGGAGGTACTGCCGATGGAAAGAGATGGCAGATACACGGTGGCCAGACCCTGGAGAGTTTGCAACAGCCCCAAGCGGAGGGACCGGGCTGGTCCTTCAGGCTAGTGTGCGAGTGCCATCTAGCGGCCGGCTGAGAACTGCACCCTCGTCCTAGCGCACTCGGGACGGCTTGGTCTTGGGCAGCCCTCTCCCCTCTGGCCTCTTCCCAGCACTTCCCAACCCTCTGGCCCAGTCACCGTCACTTTCATGCCCTATTCCAGGAAATAAAGTCACTGAAACAAAAGGGGGCATGGGGGCAGCAGTATGGGGAGGCCGGAGGGGCATGAACACCCAGGATTGGGCTACCCAGGGGAGCAGGGCAGAGGCATATGGACCCCCGTTTGCGACCTGCACTCTGTCGGGGACGGGGAGGAGGCAAGGACCGACCCCCTGAGGCGGACTGCACTGCCCCCGACCCCATTTTACAGCCCTGGGGGCACGAGGCGGAGGGTCCGGCTCAGCGCCCCAGAGGGCATAGCAGGACTAGTAAGAATGATGGTGAGGTTGGCGGAGGGCGTTTGTCTTGCACCCGGCCAACCCGGGTTCGATCCCCAGCATCCTATAGGGTTCCCCAAGCACCGCCAAGAATGATTCCTGAGTGCAGAGCCAGGGGTAACCCCCAAAAGGAGAAAAAAGGCTGGAAAGATGGGGCACAGTGGGAAAGAGACTTGCATGAAGGTGACCCAGATCCTGTCCGCCACCCACCGACACCCTTCTTCCACCCCTCTGGGTCCTGCCAGGAGTGATCCCAAAGCACTGGGCCAGGAGTCTGCCCTGGGCAATGCTGGATGAGGCCCCCTCCATAGAAAAAATGATAGGAGGGGGCAGGGATGTGGACAGAGGCTCTGCAAGGGGGTCGTGGCCCTGGGGCTCCCAAGAGCACTGAGCCCCCTCACCCCCTCACCCTCACGTCACCCTCACACTAGCTGAACACGCCCTCAGGCATCCTCCCCAGACCACCAGAGGTCTTGGGCAGTGGGGCGGGGGCGGGGGCGGCGGCTGTGGGGAGGGCGGGGGGGGGGGGGTACCGAGTCCACTTTGCCCACTGCGACTTACGGTACCCCATAGGATCTCCGGAGCAAAGTGACACCTGAGCACTAAACCCAGAGCCAGCCCTGAGCACCGCCGGATACGGTCCCCAGAAATCCGAAACAGGGCTTGCCCCGTTGTCCCAGTGGGGGCGTCCTTTTGCCCTCAGCCCCGCCCTGGTGCAGACACTGCATTGGCACCGTCCGTCCACTAGGAGGCGCCTGGGCCGTGGGTGCTGGGGGGTACCATAGGGGATGCTGAGGATGGAGCCTGGGTGGGCTGTGTGCAAGGCAAACGCACTCCCCACTGTGCTGCTCCCCCCCACACACACACACAACAACCCGTCCTGGTCTGGTCTCGCTTGCCCACATCCCCTGTGTTGGGCTGGGTGAACGGAAGTCTGGGGAAGCCACAAAGGAAAGATACATGGACCCCCCCGCCCCCCCATTGCCCAACCTCCGCCCAGATCTCATGCTGGCACCGGTGCGCCCAGCTGGACAGGGTCTAAGCTGGATAAAAATGGTTCCAACATAGGCATTGTCTGGGGGTCTCTCAGGACCACCCCAGGGCTGCATCCCGCCACACCCACCAGCCACTCCTGGCCCGCCTGGCCGCCTCCCTATTCCAGCAGCTCTCCCAAAGCACAGGCAGCTGAACAGCCACCAGGCGCCGACCTTTGTCAGGGACCAGCCTCCAGGGCAGTGCCAACAGGCACCCGCACATCGCACATCCCTGGGCACCACTGGGTATGGACCAAAAAGGAAATGAAAAAGCGTCCTTCTTCCTTCCGCATTTGGGAGTGCTCACGGCTCATTCCTGGCTTTGTGCTTGGGGCTCACTTCTTGCAGTGCGGTGCCCATGGCTGGCAGCATTCCAGGCAAACACCCTAAACTCTGTGAGGTCTTCCTTGCCCCGAAAGAAAACCACGGTGGTTTTTAATTGGTTAGGTTTTGTTTCTGTTACAAAGACTCACAGAACAGTCCTTCATCATGATTTCCAATTTCCTCCATTCCAACCCTTCCATGCGAGGAGTCGCAGCGCTGTGCCAGGCCCCTGGCAGAGACATTGGGCTCGGCTGGGTCAGTTCTGCCAGGCTGGTGCCCGTGGCACCACAGAGCCGCTTCTCGGCCCCCACACATCACTGTCCCCTACAAGAAAGGTCTGCCAGTGACAGTGCCAGCCAGGGCATGAAAAAAAAAAGATGAAAATTCTGATTTTTTGCAAGTCCACTATTTGGTGCGCAGGAAAGGGGCAGGCCACGTGGTCATGTGCCAGGGCTCATGGATCACTCATGCCCGCCCAGAAGGGCCACTGTTCTCAGGGCCCTCCCCCAGGCCTTGGACGTTCACTGCCTTGAGGCGTGGCACCCCAGAGGTCCTTCCCTTTTAACTCTCCAAAACTAGTTTCCTTTGGCTCTGGAGGGGCTGAATGTATAAATAAAATATTCACAGAAACACAGACACCCTTGGGTTCTAGGGCAGAACACACATCCACTCCAAAGTTCAATTTTTTGGGGGGGAGGGGGCGAGGGGAGGAAGGAGGGAGAGCGAGAGTGTGTGTGTGTGTGTGTGAGAGAGAGAGAGAGAGCAAGAGAGAGAGAGAGAGAGAGAACACGTAGAGATTGGGCTAAAAACAATAAAATGCAAGTACAAAATGAACTAGATCATGGGGTCAGAGAGAGCGAGTACTGTGGGAAGGGTGTTTACCTTGCACGTGGCTGACCTGAGTTTAATTCTTGACACCTATATGGTTCCCCACTCCTGCCAGGAGTGATCCCTGTGAACAGAGCCAGGAGTCAGCCCTGAGCAACTTCAGGAATGGCCAAAAACCAAAATACAGTACAAAATTTTTAACAAATTTTAATAAACTAGATTTTTTCAAAAAAGGCTTTATTGGGGGTCAAAGCAATAGTACAGCAGGTATGGTGTTTGCCTTGCACACGGTTGACTGGGGTTCAATCCCCAGCATCCATATGGTCCCCCCATGCACTGCCAGGAACTCTTGAATGCAGAACCAGGAATAACCTCTGAGCATTGCTGCACGCGTAGCCCAGAAAACAAAAATAGCTAGCTTTTACTCCATTAACTCTCCAATGGATAGCGAACATTTATTCACCATCTGAGAAAGGAATGGGAAGTCCTTTTTGCTGAGTTCCTGGAGGACTAAGGTTAGGGGAGAGTTGGGAGCTCACGTACACAAAAGCAAAGCCAAAGCTCCAGCCCTCACAGCCAAGGGTCCGGAATTAATCAGCTCATCAAGCCTAGAGACAGAAGGTAACACGTGGGTGACAGGACAATATCCTCTTTCACAGATCACCATCTTGGGATGATTTCTTATTTTGGGGGGGGGAAGGACTCCCAAGGGGTACTCAAGCCCCTCAGCACCCTAACCCCTGCACTTGCTCCGGAGCCCTCAAGGGGGGGTTCTTAAGTCATGGAGGGGTAAGGGCTGGCCTACCTGCTCCAGAATACTGTCATGGAACAAAGGGGGCTTCCACATAGTAACACTGGGGGCCTGGGTAGTCAGATGGTTCTCCTCAGTGCTGGGGGAGAGACAGGAGAATGAGGGAAGAGAGGAAGAGAGAATGAGGTAGAGAGGAAGAGAATGAGGTAAAGAGAGGAGGAGAGAATGAGGGAAAAGAGGAAGAGAGAGTGAAGTAGAGAGAGCGATTCCCCCGGAACCTGCTTCTGAGCGCGTTAGAACAATGCTTGGTGCAATCTGGCTTTCCACATCGCTTTCACCTGTCACCGGTCGGCCCGGAGCTGGACCCGTTCCGGACACGGGTTGCGGAGCCGGTTCTCGGCGAGGGCCCGCGAAGCAGTCCCTGGCGTTCAGATTTCTGTCTTTGGACTTGAAAAGTTAAAGGCACGGGCCTGCCAATTGCAAGGTGCCCTCGCCAGCACGGACCACCCACAACCACGGGTTTCCCATCTGGTGAACAAAACAGACAGCTCCCTAATTATTTTTAAAAAGGATTCCCCCCCCTCCACCACCACCACCACCACCTCTCTCTTTCTCTCTAACATACTTTCTTTATTTGTCTCTTGACCTGGCGCTTCGTGAATGCCGGCTCCGTTTCTCGTAATGAAACATCACCCCATTCCATTGTTTTCACTATGGTTTCCCCCCCCAACTTCCGAGGCTCCAAGAGAGAAATAATTACCCGCCCCCATCCCCAAGCTGATACACCAAACCACCGACACAACGCCCAGAAGCCTCGGTTTTCTCGGAGCAGAGGATCTTGTTAAACTATTAACCAGTGAACATTTTTTCCCCCTCTCATAACCCAACGCGATGAGCTGCGGAGGGAAACGGTTTTCTGTCGATTTTTCCACTGGGCACCCATACTGCTAGCGTCAAAACCAACGGCGTCTCCAGCGAGATGGCGGCTCTGCCAAAAACAGGCTCAGAAATGCCAACTGTAATTAAAATCTGGCACCTGGCTTGGGCACCGAATCCGCGTCGCGTGTCTCCATGTTGAAATGTGTCTCGAGATGCTTCTTGCCCTCTGCCCTTCCGAGAGTTTTCCGAGCGAGGGGGTAAACTGACGGCTGCTGCCCCGAAAATCACACGCCTCAACTCTCCCCCCTCTCCTGCGCGTCCTTGCCCAGGATCTGGTTAATTAGTCCCGAGAGAATCTGCGTACATTCCCTTCACACATTTGATTCTTTTTTTTGGGGGGGGTCTCCCAAGCTCAGGAGGCCTGGGGCCCCACCGGTAACTCTCAGCCAGGCTGACGGGCGAGACGAGGGGGGCCCAAGGATGCAGTGTGCCTGGGCCCTGGGTATGGGGTGACCCTGGCAGGGCTGCACCTCGGGACGCTCAGGGAACCAGATGGTGTCGGGGATCGAACCTGGGGAAGCCACACGCGAGGTATGCTCACCTGAGCCCCTCACTAGCTCTGGCTCCACGTTTGGTTGGTTTTGGGTTTTTTGTTTATTTGCTGTTTATCTGGGGCTGGAGCGATAGCACAGTGGGTAGGGCGTTTGCCTTGCACGCGGCCAACATGGCCGACCCGAGTTCGATTCCTCCGCCCCTCTCGGAGAGCCCAGCAAGCTACCGAGAGTATTCGATATGCCAGACACAGTAACAACAAAGTCTCCAATGGAGACGTTACTGGGCCCGCTCGAGCAAATCGACGATCAACGGGAGGGCCTTTACCTTTACCTTTACCTGGGGCTGAAGCGATAGCACAGCGGGTAGGGAGTTTGCCTTGCACATGGCCGACCAGGTTCGAT
Organism: Sorex fumeus; assembly: GCF_029834395.1. Lineage (NCBI taxonomy): Eukaryota > Metazoa > Chordata > Mammalia > Eulipotyphla > Soricidae > Sorex > Sorex fumeus. The sequence continues at coordinate 29,954,617 of NW_026606065.1, forward strand.
TCCTCCGCCCCTCTCGGAGAGCCCAGCAAGCTACTGAGAGTATCTCACCCACATGGCAAAGCCTGGTGACATTTGTCCACCCCAAGTTGGGGTACAGGGAGCTCCTGAAATGAACCATAAGGCTTTCTCTACCTCATTCTCTACCAAGAGACATACACCCCGTGGCAAGCTACCCATGACGTATTCGATATGCCAAAAAAAGAGTAACAGCAAGTCTCACAATTTGTTGTGAGACGTTACTGGTGCCCGCTCGAGCAAATCGATGAACAACGGGAGGACAGTGCTACAGTGCTTTTTATTTTTTGTTTTTTTGGGTCCCACCCAGTGATGCTCTTGGCTCTGACTCAGGAATCACTCCTGGCGGTGCTCAGGGGACCACATGGGATCCCGGGAGTTGAACCCGGGTCGGCTGCATGCAATGCAAATGCCCTCCCCATTGTGCTATTGCTCTGGCCCCTAGTTTCCTTTTGAATCTCAGGAAGAAGGACAGTGAAGGAAGTATTTTCGGGCTCTGTTTGGGGTAGCAGAGAGGGGTTTCATGGGGCTGAGCTGCTAGAAAGTTGGGAGGCTTAGCTAGAAAGCTAAGAAGGCTGCTGGGGAGGTAAGTCCAACAGGGAGGGCACTGGCCTGGCCTTTGGCTGACCCAGGTTCGATTCCCAGCACTGCCTCTGGTGCCCAAGCCCTGCCAGGAGTGAGCCCTGCGCACAGGCAGGAGTGGCCCTTGAGCACCGCCAGGTGAGGCCCAAACCCTCCTGCGGGAGGTTTTTCCAGGGGCTGGACCTGCCGTCGGACCCAAGCAGTCGGCAGAGACCCCGGCTGTCCCGACCTGCCCCAGGCCTTGCGTCCTTGGAGGTCAATGGCCTGTCCCAGGAAGGAGCACCCTCTGAGTCCAGCAGCCCCTCACACACGCACCACCTAGGTGCGGCCCCACCCCCAGCCACAGTCTGGAGGACCCAGAGGACCCACAGGGCCAGCAAGTGTGGCCGGCTGAGCTCACCCACCTGGCCCCTGCAGCCCACAGGACGCGGGAGAGCACCCACCCCTCCGGGAGCACGTGTAGGTCATCCCTGGCGGTGCTCCAGGGACCAAGAGGTGCCAGGGATGTTGCCGGCGCAAGCTGCCAGCTCACGGGCTCAGAATCCACCCTGGGAACAAGCAGCCCCCCAGGCCTGCGGGCCTAGAGCGGGGATAAAGGCGAGTGCTTCTCCCCATCGCCCTTCCTCTTCCTCTTTCTGGGCTGCCGGGTAATTGCAGGCCCCTGAGAACAAAGAGCGCGCCTGCAGCCGCTGATGAAAAGCCCGCAGAGCCAGACGCTGGGAGCATGGGGTCCCCAAGACTCACAGGGGGTGCCGGGCTCAGAGCTTGGGTACAAGGCAGGGCACCCTGCAGGCCGCCTGCTCCAACAGAGAGACACTCGCCCTGCGTCTGCTCAGGCCCGGGAGCCCAGTGGGCAGAGACAATGGGTCCACCCTGGGGTCGGAGGAGTCTGCAGGGACAAACTGACACCCAGAGGGACCCCGGGGCCGGGGCTGGGGCCAAGTCCCCAGGAAGCAGAATCGGGGATGTGCACCTCAGCGCAGCCGCATCCGCCCCCGAACGCTGCGGCTCTGTTTGGTCACCAGTGACCGAATGTTCGCAGGGACAGGCCGGCCCCACGGCGGCACGCACAGAGGCTGAGAGGCTGAGGCTGAGGCCCTCGCCCACCCCCACGGCTGTGAGCGCCCCAGCCCCAGCGCCCGCACCCCAGGCTCTGAGGCCGTGCTGTGAGCCTGGCTCCCAGCCATCTGCCAGGGTTATCTGGCCCCGGGTTCGATGCCTGAGTTGTCAGAGAGAGAGGGCTGAGATGCCTGCAAGGCTTGGGGGCCGCAGCTCTGGCAGCCCGACGTGTCAGAACGAGAAGTTTCCTGCCTCCGGGGAGCTGGTCCATGGAACTGGGCTTCCCTGGGAGGGGTCGTGGAGGGTTTTGTGTCTTGTTTTATTTTTCCATTTTTGGCCAAGTGCTCGGGGCTGACTCCTGGCTCTGTGCTCAGGGGTCCCTCCTGGCAGTCTCGGGATCAGAGGGGGTACTAGGGATCGAGCCTGGGTGGGCCGCGTGCAAGGCCAGCTCCCTAGCTGGCCCCAGGCGGGGAGGGGTCTTTGGGGCACTGGCAGAGGGAGGTGGGCCTCCTGAGGGTGTGGGATGGGGGATGTGTTACAACAGTATCTGCATGAAATTATGGTTAATCATACTTTAAACCATGGTACATTAAAAAAAATTTTTTTTAAATTGGGGGTGGGGGGAGAAGCAAATAATTCTTTTTTTTTTTTTTGCCTTTTGGGTCACACCTGGCGATGCACAGGGGTTACTCCTGGCTCTGCACTCAGGAATTACCCCTGGCGGTGCTCAGGGGACCATATGGGATGCTGGGAATCGAACCCGGGTGGGCCACGTGCTAGGCAAACGCCCTACCCGCTGTGCTATCGCTCCAGCCCCAAATAGTTCTATTTAGGAATTTTGACAAGAAATTATACACCCCAAGTAGGGGTACAGGGAGCTCCTGAAATGAACCGTAAGGCTAGAAGAAGGGACGCGCCCATGGGATGGGAGACAGAGAGTGGGGAGGGCACTTGCCTTGCATGTGGCCGACCTGAGTCCATCCCCTGAGCCCACCAGGAGTGATCCCTGAAAGCTCAGCCAGGAGTCAGGCCTGAGCGCTGTCAGGTGTCACCTCTCTCCCTAGATCCCCTGCAAAAAAGCCCCAGAGGAACCAAGGCTGGCTAAGTCCTAGATGACGTATGTCACCTTTTCCTTTCATAAAGGTCTTTTTCTTTTTTTTATTTTCTTATTCAATTTTTGGTAACCCCTAGTGATGCTCAGGGGTTATTCCTGGCTCTGCACTCAAGAATCTCTCCTGGCGGTACTTGGGGGACCCTATGGGATACTGGGGATTGAACCCGGCCACGTGCAAGGCAAGTGTCCTCCCTGCTGTCCTATGGCTCCGGCCCCATAAAGATCCTCTTCCAAGTGGCCTTTGGCTTGCAGCTTCCTCCGAGGTTTGTCAAGCAAGAAGGGCTGTGTGCACCCGGGGTCTCCGTTCAGTCTCGTGGGTCTCACCTTTCCTGAGAGTCCCCCTCCCCTCCGTCGGTGCTGGCCCTCGGGACATGGCCCAGGGCCTCTTTGCTTCCTGGCTTCTGAGAGCTCACTGCCAGGGAGGTCCTCTCCTCCGGGCCAGCCTGCTGACTGCACTTGCACGAAATCACACTTGATAATGATTCTCTTGTGCCAATATTTTGTTGGGGATAATTACATCTCCATTCCCCTGAGAGGCTGGTCTGTTTTGTTTGTGCTGTGCTGACTTTTCCTGGTTTGGGGATCCTTGGGAGTGTCCCCAACTCTGAATGTTTTGGAATAGTTTGAATCGGATGGTGAGAAGCTTTCCTTTCACTGTTGGGTAGAATTCACTTGTGCTTTGGTCTTTCGGGAGATGATGCCTGCTTTGATTTCTGAACCCATAAGTGGCCTCTTCAAGCTATTTTTCCTGGTTCAGAATGATCTTTTCTTCCTTCCTTCCCTCCCCCCCCCCTTTTTTTTTCTTTTTGGGTCACATCCATCAATGCTCAGCGATTAATCCTGGCTCTGCACTCAGGAATTACTCCTGGTGGTGCTTGGGGGACCACATGGGATGCTGGGGATTGAACCAGGGTTGGCCACGTGTAAGGCAAACGCCCTACCCACTGTACTATCGCTCTGGCCCATTTCCCCACTTCCCTCCCTCCCTCCCTCCCTCTGTAATTCACATAGCTGTTCACAATGGGTTTTCAGACATCCAATGTTCCCACCTCCCATCTCACCATCCCTGTCCCCATCTATCTACGCTGACCCCAGCTTCCCTCCCGTCCACTAACCCGAGTCCCTAGGAAGCTACGTTTACACATTTATGCATCATCAGTTGGTACTATGTTTTAGATGGAGTAGTTTAGCTACATATAGATACAGGGCAGGAAAGCTTCCATGCGGCTGCCCCTGATTTGATCCCCAGCTTCCCAGATGGTCCCCCACCCCACCCCCAGCACTGCCAGGAGTGATCCCTGAGCACATCTGAGTGTGGCCAAAAGAAAAAACAAACAAGGATACAGGCAGGTATTTCACGTCTACACTATATGGGGGCCCAGAGTCCCCAAGGCCTGTCCCTATGTTACTCCCACACCTCCTCCTCTTGACCAGCAAGTTTCAAGAGCCAAAAAGGATTTCAAGGCCAAAAGATTAGGAACACTGTTTTCCAACTGAATTTTAAAAGGTACGGCTTCACGTGACACTTCAAAAGGGAAGAATCAACCAATCTCAGGAACATCTCACTTCATTTGAGTTCATCTTCCACTCTATTTCGGTTCTTCTCCTAGGGCAGGATGTTTTCATTTGTTTGCTCTGTTTTGTTGCCACACCCAGCAGTCCTCAGACGTTACTCCTGACTCAGTGCTCAGGGATCACTCCTGGCAGTGCTGGGAAGGCCGTATGGGATGCTGGGGATGGAAGCTGGGTCGGCCACGTGCAAGGCCACACACACCCCCACTGTCCTATGGATGTGGCCCAGGGCATAACTATTTTTAAGAAAGAAGGTGGGTTCCCCCCTCCCGGTAATACGCATAATGGAAACAAGCTTGAAGAGTCAATGGCAGAGTGGGCACAGCTGCGACTGGTCTAGGTTCCCACCTTTATCACTGACAACTCTTTTAACCTTTTTTCAGTTTATTCCGTCCAGTGGCAGAACTAACCCAGGCCTCGGACACCGAGCTCCACCTCCCACCTTCACTTAGAGGTGACGGACGGTCACGCCTGAAGTCAGCAAGACAGCCAACAGACTGAAAAAAAAAAAAACAGTCCCCTCAACAGGACTTGAAGGCAGGGAGTTTCTGAGAAAACTCTATAGGGAGATTTTAATGGAGACAATTTTCACACCTGGCAAAATGAGTCCTAGAAACAAGCAACCAATGCAAGGCCTGTGTTGGCAAAACCCACCAACAAATGTGCAACAGAGTAAACTGGGTGATACACAACTATATAAATGCAGAGCCAGGGATACACAGTAACACAGTGTGAAACAAAGTCAGTGGGATGACACAGTTACAAAAATGTGACCTATGCCAGGAGCCCTTCCTGAGTGCAGAGCCTGGAGTAAGACCTGAGCACCACCAGGCCCGGCCCCAAAGCCAGACAAAGTGACACAAGAAACACAAAGTGACACATTACGGAAGTGAAACCACAGAGGTCAGCTTCCTGCAACTGTATCCACAGGACTGTCAGGCTTACCTACCTCGGCACACAGGTGTGTTTCCATGAGCGTGTCTGCCTCTGGGTGCCTGGAGCAGCGAGTTCCTACGTCCTCAGGCCAGGACTGCAGGGCCACCTGTGAAATGCATTCCAGGCTTTCACTTCCTAGGGACCCTCTCAGCCGGAGAGGCTGGCGTCAAATCCCCTCAAGGACAGGCTGTGTCTGCAGGTGGGCAGCGGCATGGCTAACACACATGGGACAGCACAAAAGCTCGCAGCAGCCCTGGGGATTCGAACCCCCAGCACCGCACTAGGACCCCGAAGCATCAGTCTTTGAGCGCCCTGAGCACCGCAAGGCGTGGTCCCAAGCAAAAACCAAACCAACAAGACAGGCTGCTGGATGCTTTTCCACATCCATCAATGACCCGAAAACATACTGCTGAAAAAAGCCCAGTTTTGGTTTTGTGTGTGTGGCTTTTTGGGTCACACCCGGCAGTGCTCAGGGGTTACTCCTGGCTCTGCACTCAGGAATTACTCCAGGCAGTTCCCAGGGCAACCTATGGGATGCCGGGGACTGAACGCGGCTTACCCATATGCAAGGCAAACGCCCTCCCTGCTTTCCTATCGCTCCGGCCCCAAGCCCACATTTTTTTTTTTTTTTTGCTTTTTGGGTCACACCCGGCGATGCACAGGGGTTACTCCTGGCTCTGCACTCAGGAATCACTCCTCCTGGCAGTGCTCAGGGGACCATATGGGATGCTGGGAATCGAACCCGGGTCAGCCGCGTGCAAGGCAAACGCCCTACCCGCTGTGCTATCACTCCAGCCCCCCAAGCCCACATTTTTAGACTGCAGATAGTTTCCAGCCAGGGCAGGGATGAGACTCCATGGGGAGCACATGTTTGCCTGCAGGTGCCTGAGCCTTCATCCCCGCACTGAGAATGGTCTGTGAGCTCAGTCCCATCACCAGAGCTAATCAATCTCTCTCTCTCTCTCTCTCTCTCTCTCTCTCTCTCTCTCACACACACACACACACACACACACACACACACACACACACTCGCACCCACCTTACCCTACACCAAACTCTTTTTTTTTTTTTTGCTTTTTGGGTCACACCCAGCCAATGCTCAGGGGTCACTCCTGGCTCTGCACTCAGGAATTACTCCTGGCGATGCTTGGAGGACCATATGGGATACCGGGAATCAAACCCGGGTCAGCCTCGTGCAAAGCAAACGCCCTACCCGCTGTACTATTGCTCCAGCCCCTACACCAAACTCTTTAACACAAATAAATATGCATTTCAATAGACATAAGAGGGTGTCTGCTACAAAGATGCCTTCAGCTAGCAAGATGTAGCTAGTCAAACACTAAAGGTGATGTTCACATCAATGAACAAGACCCATAGGGAGATCTATTTGGTTCCTGCTAAATGATTTTTAAAACCCATCACAAGATGGGCAGAAGTATTAGTGAAGAATGCGACTCTTCGTTTGATCAAATGTGACTAAAGAAAGAAAGAGAGAGAGAGAGAGAGAGAGAGAGAGAGAAAGCAAGAAAGCAAGAAAGAAAGCAAGCAAGCAAGAAAGAAAGAAAGAAAGAAAGAAAGAAAGAAAGAAAGAAAGAAAACAAGTGTTTTCAGTTGATGGGCAAGTTGAGCACTCGTGTTCACGATTAACTACAGTGCAGGGGATAATTTGAAGGCACCTCTCTTGCACATGCTGAGTCCGACCCATCCTGAATCCTCAGGTCAAACCCCCCCCCCTTAGCAGAGTGGGGAGAAGGCCCCAGGACCACCTGGTGTGGCCCACCCCCCCCCCGCCGCAAGATACAAAAAGAACTATCAGAATAAAATCATCCTGACTAAATAATGCTAGAGAAATGAAAACATTTTTATGCATTATAAAGCATCGACACACCTGGAATTTTCCAGAAAATTCCAAATTCTAAAATCCTACTCATCCATGTCCGCAAATGCCCTTAAATCACAAGGCCCAGACTGTGTTCACCAATTCCTTACTCCAAAGCCACGGCCATCTGGGCTTTGAGCCGATAGCACAGTGGTAGGGCGTTTGCCTTGCACGCAGCCAACATGGCCGACCCGAGTTCGATTCCTCCGCCCCTCTCGGAGAGCCCGGCAAGCTACCGAGAGTATCTCGCCCGTGTGATGTATTTGATATGCCAAACACAATAACAACAAAATCTCCAATGGAGACGTTACTGGGCCCGCTCGAGCAAATCGATGAACAAATCAAGGTAAAGGAGAGCCTTTACCTTTACCTTTATTTCGCTTTTCGGTTTTGGCTTTTCTTCGAGGGTATATATAAATTAACTGTAGGGGGCTAGAGCTATAGTAAGTTTGCCTTGCATGCAGCCGGCCTGGATTCGATTCCCAGCATCCCATTTGGTCCCCCAGTACTGCCAGGAGTAATTCCTGAGTGCAGAGCCAGGAGGAAACTCTGACCATCGCCGGATGTGATACAAGTTGACCAGCGCATGCACTGGATGTGATCTTGGCAGCTCTGCAAGCAATTTCTAGTTACCCCACAGCCAGCTATGTGCAAGCACAATAAAGGATGTGATGTACAGGGAGCCCTGAAGAGAAATGAACTGCAATGCCGGCTACCTACCCCGCTGCTGAGTGGGCAGAGCGCTGACTTAACCAGACTTGGCACAGGGTCCCGGTCACTGAGGACAAGGCCACAAGATGCCATGGCATACGTGCGCAGCTGAGAGATTTCCACATGCCCGGAGGTTCGGGTCCTGAGATACAGGTATTTACTTGCCTGTGCCAACCCCGCAATGTGTGGGCCCTGGGAGCCAAGCCGGGCAAGCCTGGGCCTGGCCGACTCCGTCCTGGTCACAGCGCCAAGGCCGCGACCCGGCCTTGGAGAACAAAATCCCACACCTGTCCAGCACCTCAGGGACGCTTGTACCCTTTCCAACACTTGCCGGCAGAGTCTTCCGGCGATGGTGAGTTTTCAAAACTCTTAAAACCTAGCTTTGGGGGTCCCGGGGGCCAGCTCAGAAGGGAGTGTGCAGGTCTGCGGGCAGGGGGCCTGCTTTGGTCCCTGGCACACCAGAAGCAAAGTCCCCCCACATCGTCCCCACGAGGAGCCCCCTGGGTGTAGCCAGAGCAAAAACAAGTCAGTGCTGAGTGGTCCCAGCATAGCACAGGCTGGCAAGTGCGCTTGTTAAAGTGCCCCCGTTCCCACAGCGGGCCCCATCTCTGCCAGGACGGGCACCAGCCTGAGCCTGGGCAGTATCCTGCCCTCTCTGCCACTTGGGAGGGTCAAGTGCAGTCAGGACGCGGCCAGCCAGCCAGCTCCCAGAGAGGCGGGCCCTGGGCAGAGCAAATGCTGGGATTTAACGGCCACGTCTGTGCCTCCGAGTGGGCTGGGGGCAGAGTGGGCAGTGGCTCTGGCACCAGAACCCCCAGCCCGGGCAGATCCAGCAGCTCTCCCCGAGCTACAGAACGGCCCCCTGTATCCTCCTGGAATCTGCTGGTTTTCTGGATGGCTTCTGTTCAAGGGCCCTCCCCAGAGTTGCCCACAGGAAGGAGGACACTACACTGATCCCCCAGGCGGGAGGCCAGTTCCTCATCCCCAAGGCGGCCAGGACCAGAGTCCTCCCCTGCCATGCCTCCTCCTGAGCCTCAAGGAAGCTGGAATCCAGCCCCCCTCCCTCCCCCACCCCACTGCCAGTCCCCCAGCCTGGGCACTCGGAGGCAGAAAGCACAACTGCTTCCGGGTCAACCAACAGCCACCTCCCTTGGGACATGCCCAGGACACAAGGTCTTTTTGTGACTTTCAAAACCACTCACAGTCAGACTCATGCCCCAAGGCACAGCAGCTTCACAGTTTCATGGCTCATCTTGGAAAAGACACCAAGCTGATAAAACTCACTCACGGGCGGGCACACGGTCAGCAGGATGTGAACTCCGGTGGCCCCTCGGGAAGTGGGAGCGCAGAGAATCACCCTAGGTACACAGATCCCGGAGCTCCTGGCCACCGCTGCGTCCCACACTACGACAGCCCAGTAGGAGCCCAGAAGATTCGAAGGGAAAGCAGCACGAGAGGAAAAACCAAGCCCTGAACTCTGTGAATCCTCATGCAGGACTTCAGTACTCCGCCGTGAGACAGAAAGAGTCTTACAAACCTGTGACTATTTTATTTTTTGATAACTCCACTTCCCACATTGTTGTATTAAGCAATATAAAATAAATTATTTTGTGCGTGCCAAGGAGCCAAGGAGACAGGCTTGGGGGTGGGGCGGGTGACTGGACACTGGTGGAGGGACTCGTGGGGACACAAGTGCCCGAAAAAGCTGTATTGTGAACAGCATCTAAACCGCAGTGCTTAAATAAAGCTTTAAATAAACCCCCACTCATGTTCGTTTGATGAGCTTACAGTGTGGCAGGCCCCCCCCTGCCAGACCCCCGTCCACAGAGGCAGGAAACAAAGCACACTGGTGGGGGCAGGGCTGGACAACAGGCCACTGTGTCCTTCTGCCCTCTGGCAGCTGAGCTTTTCCCAGGATTTGCCCACCGGGCCCAGGAGCACTCACGGTCCTGATCACCCAGGGCTGAACTCTGGGTCCTTAGCCAGGAGCGGCCAGAGGCTGGCAGAGGTTTACAAGCCTGTTCCGTCAGCCCGGGGACCCTGCGCGCTTATAAATGACACCTCGCCGGCCTTAAACTCCCAGGGGCCGCTCGCTCCCCCCTCCTTCCCAGGACTCGGGCTGCTAACGGGTGCCCGTAAAACCAGCCCTGATGATTTTATCACCACCCTGGTGTGGACCCAGGTAAGGGGCGGTGCCTCCCACCGTGGCTAACTCTCCAGGCGCGAGGAATGCTTCCCCGACCCCCTCCCCGGCCATCCAGATGTTTTGCTCCCCGCCACAGCACCTGAGACACCAAGCAGGGAGATTCAAGGTCTGTTCCGCTGTCTGCCCACGGGCCCGCTGGAAGGGTCCAATGGTCACAGCCGTCCACGCGGGGTCAGGTACACCTGGGATGGGAGGGATGATGCACAGGAAGGGGGAGGAGCTGGGAGCAGGGCCAGCGGAGACGCACCGAGGACCCTGCAATGAGCACCTGCAGTCGGGCTGTCCCACCCCTGGGCGGCACCGGACACAGCTCACAGGGCCGCCCTGGAAAGCCCCGACTCCCCAACTCCCACCCGGGGTGCTCGGATACAGGCGACTGGGTCTGGCTGTAACTGGAGGAAGCGCGATGGGGGGGGGGGGGGGAGGGTCTCAAAATACTCAGCAGGGCCGAAGCAATAATGCAGCAGGTAGGGCATCTGCCTTGCATGAGCCAACCCAGGTTCGATCCCCGGCATCTCCTAGGGTTCCCCAAGCACCGACAAGAGTAATTCCTGAGTGCAGAGCCAGGAGTTACCCCTGAGCATCACTGGGTGTGATGCAAAAGCAAAACATGAATAAATAAATAAACAAAAAACCCCAAAATACTCTGGCAACCATATTTCTCCTGAGGAGAAGGGAATGATCTCAATCTAAACAGACTCTCAATTTTATTGATTTTTTTGGGGAGGGTGAGTCACACACAGCAATGCTCAGGGGTTACTCCTGGCTCTGCACTCAGGAATTACTCCTGGTGGTGCTCAGGGGACCATAGAAGATGCTGGGATGGAACCCTGGTCGGCTGTATGCAAGGCAAATGCCCATTTTTGCTGTGCTATGGCTCAAGCCCCCTCTCAAAGAAGCAGTCAGCTCATAAATAATGAATTGTTTGTTGGGAAAACTATGTTCTCAGTATCCTTTTTTAGAAAAACAGAAACAGGAAAATAACTCTTAAATGTTAAACATATTAAAGATACTTCAACATAGAATCTTTGTTTTGTTTTGTTCTGGGGTCAGACCCGGTGATTCTCTGGGGTTATTCCTGGCTGGGCACTCAGGGATCACTCCTGACGGTGCTCAGGGGACAAACGGGGATGTTGGGAACCGAACCCGGGTCAGACACACACCCTGCCTTCTGTACACGCTCTCCAGCCCCTTAATATAGCACATTCCTAACACACTTTTAAGTTTGTAAAAACTCAAAATCGAAACAAATTTCCATGTAAATAGCTTTTTTAAAAAAATTCAAAAACCAACAAAAACTGAAGTCAAAACTCAAGTGTACAAACTTTTCCTTATTAAGACAAAACAGTTTTCTAGGATCATTTGTCACTGGCTTAGAAGTGGTGAAAACTAAACCAGCTGCCAAAAATTATTTACTTTGCAGCACCAATGACCAAGGATGTAACATCCACTAAATGACCTGCAGGGAAAATGCAGTTTAATTTATTCTGCATGTTTTGGATTTCAGTTTAAAAAAAAATCTCATTACCATACTCAACTTTTTCCCATGCATTTCATCTCAGTAAGAAAACAGAGGCATGGGACCCGAGAGAGAGGACAACGGGGAGGGCACCTGCCTTGCACGCAGCCCACCCAGATTCAAACGCAGGAGGAGGAGAGACTGGCACATTCAAGATTTCTCAGTCAGGAATGAATGAGGAGATTCAAATCTCTGTGGAAGTTCATCATGAATACTCTCCTTTCCGAGGTGCAGGATGAAAAACTGGGATCAGGAGCTGGAGAGACAGGACAGCGGGTCGGGTGCTTGCCTTGCATGCTGCCAACCTGGGTTGGATTCCCAGCATCCCATATGGTCCCAAGGCCAGGAGTGACTTCTGAGCACAGAGCCAGGAATAACCTGAGCATCACTGGGTGTGACCCAAAAATGAGAGAGACAGAGACAGAGACAGAGACAGAGAGAAGAGAGAGAGAAGAAAAACTGGGACCCTGCCAACTCTTTTCTATATTCTCACAGATGCCTCAATGTCCCTTAGCCCCTGGCCTTTTTGACTCCACCAGCAACAGCGGAGGGTGGTGGATGAGGTGAAGCTTCGAGTCCACAGGCTGAGCGAGGCAGATAAGCTCTCAGTGGCTTAGAGGATCCCACAAGCGCTGTGAGCACCGGGCACGGGGAGGGGGCCTGGGAACGGCCCCCGCTCTTTGTAACCAAAGCCCTGGAATGTCATCTGTCTTACATTACGTCCACCTGGGACGCTGCCCCAGCGGCCAGCACGGGCAGCCGAGTGGGGCTGGAAAACTCTTCTGGTAATTGACATTGAAACTGTTTGAAGTTCCTCATTAAGGTCCCCTAAGAAATTCACTGCAGATGTCGGGGGAATGACGGGCTCCTTCTCAGAGAAATGCAGTCACCTGAAGGCTCCATCCAGAGAAGCCCAAATACCACAGCGCAGCAAGGAGCCCCGAGGGAGGGGAGGGGTCGGCCTGCCTGTCCCCAGGCTGAGGCCATTCCTTTCCTTGCCCTAGCCGGGATCCCAGGGTGTCCTGAATGTCATTTTCTTTTTCAAAAGCCAGGGTTGGTACAGCAGGTAGGGCGCTTGCTTGCCTTGCACGAACTGACCTGGGTTTGACCCCCGGCACCCCACAGGGTCCCCTGAGCCCTGCCAGGAGTGATCCCTGAGCAGAGCCAGGAGTAAGTCCTGAGCACAGCTGGGTGTGGCCCCCAAACTACAAAAACCAAACTTAAAAATGTGCATGTCAAGGATGCAGGCGAGGGGTGGTGGGAGCCAGGGACATGGGTGGGGGACTGGCGCTGGGAGACCACACACCTGAAACCCAGGGATGGGGCCGGAGTGAAGGGCCAGCGGGGGGGGTGTTTGCCCTCCGTGCGACCAACCGAGGTTCATCCCCATCCGATCCCCAAGCCCACCGGGTGTGATCCCTGAGCACAGAGCCAGGAGTCAGCCCTGAGCACAGCTGGGTAGAGCCCAAACCGAAATCATAAACAAGGTGGGGGGAGCAACAACACAGAGGGCAGGGCACTTGCCTTGCTATGGCTGACCTGGGTCAGATCCTCGGAAGCCCGGAGTGATCCCTGAGCCCTGAGCCAGGAGAAAGCCTGGGGATCACTGATATGGCCCAATAACAATATAAAAAAGGGGTTGGAGCCATAGTACAGCAAGTTGGGCATTTTCCTAGCATGCAGCCGGCCCAGGTTCGATTCCCAGCATCCCATGTGGTCCCCCGAGAACCGCCAGGAGTGATTCCTGAATGCAAAGCCAGGAGTAATCCCTGAGCATCGCTGGGTGTGACCCAAAAAGAAACCCCCCCCCAGTTCCAGTAGCGTGGCAGTCACACCCACAAACTGCCCCTGTTGCCATATAATCTCAACAATGGCCAAAGATCCAGAGACTATGAAATAAAGCCCTCAGAAAAGAGTGACACAGAATGTCCTGGGCAAGCGGCCACATTTGTGGCCTGAGACCTCTTGTACTCCAGCCCACTGTTGTACCAAAAGTAGCACACATTTGTCTGGGTTTAACATCCATGCTAGTAATCTCTTCTACAAGGGGTTAATGGCTCCAGGATGAAATTCAACAATCTTCACACACTTTCCTCTTATGGTGGTGGGAAGGTGCATGTTGGTTGGATTGATGTTTGAATATTATCTGTCACAAACTATTGTGAACAACTTTATAAATATATATATAAACAGCCTCAACTATGAATAATTTTGCAAATCATGATGTCTGAATGAAAAATTAGAAATTTTAAAAAATATATGAAATTAAAAAAATACAAATTCCACCTGAATTACAAAAAAAAGAGAATAGAACAGCCAGGAAAAATTTTAACTCAGAGGTAAAAGAATGGAAAGTATGAGACATCGATGATGAAAATTAATGAAAGTTACATAAATACATGGAGCGATGCCCGTGATCACTGCAAAACAAACCAGCACACAAAGGCCTCAGGGTCCTGACCCTGGGCTGCGCTTGACCAAGCAGAGCGGGCAGGGGACAGCAGCTGGGAAGGGGACTGCTGAGACAGATCTGACCCGGAAGGGAACTGCTGACACAGACCTGACCCGGAAGTAGTCGGAAGGAATCGAAGAGAAGGGGCATGCTGGTGCTCAGGAGCACTGGGGAGGACAGAGATTGGGCGAGGAGATGTGCCATGGACACAGAGCTGCAGGGAGGGCGTTGAGGGACCCAGCGGCCACCACACACTTGGGGGGTGGCTGACAGGACTGTGACGAGGGTCAGGAGACAGCACAGTGGTTAGGGAATGAACCTCCCAGGTGCCAGACCTGGGTTCAAATCCTGGCACCACATGGTCCCCTGACACCACGGAAAAGGGCAGCACATTGTCCTCGGCCCCTGGACAGTGGCCTGGCTAGCCGAGAATCCTGGGGAACCCCCTGACCTTCCGAGCATTGCTTGGGAGACACCCCAAAAGAGCATGATGGAGTTCAGAGAAGGCCGAAGGGCACACAGCTGCTCAGAGAGGAGCACGTGGAGATGCCCAAACACATACCCCTGGCCCCCCGCAAGCACTCCCCAGGGAGACCAGCCCTGACCATCCACTGAGGCAGGACAAACAGCCAGAAGTGAACACTGAGCACAGAGCCAGGAGTGAGTCAAAACCAAAAGAAACAAACAAACAAAAAAACCCATCAGTGACCCCTGGGACTCTCTCACAGAAATGACCCCGACTGAGGCCAGTGCCACGTGTGGGATTGATCCAGGTGCCCACCACCCCGCTGCCCGCCCTGGGGCTCTGGGATCGCCCACTTGGGAAGCACGGGGCCTCAGGGGGGGTTGGGAACAAGGCGGGTTTGGGGAAGGCAGGAGTGAGCTCAGGGAGCTGTGCCCAGTTGGGGGGGGGGGGGGCAGTCTAACCTCCTTCCACGTCTGCTCCAAGCCCCAGGTGACTCTGTTTCTGAAGTCCGGCTCTCTCCGGCAGCCGAGAACCCCTCAGACCCAGAAATGGGGACGGAGCAAAACTAACAGCAGTACCGCGTTTGCCTTGCATGCGGCCAACTGGGTTCCATCCCCGGCATCCCATATGGTCCCCTGAGCACCGCCAGGAGTAAGTCCTGAGTGCAGAGCCAAGAGTCAGCCCTGAGCATCTCCGGGGGTGACACAAAAAGCCAAAAAGAGGGAGTGACCAATCAGAACAGCTCCCACGGGGGCACCACCGCGCCCCGACTAAGATGCTTGTGGAACTGTCTGCTGTCACCTGGTGGGGAACAGCTTAGACGCCCAGCAGATGAGGTGGGGGAGGGGGACACGGGACGTGGTTCCCCCCCATCCTCCATCCTCCAAGAGTGGCAGGAACACTGCTAGGAATTCCACACACGGGCTGAACACCACACAGATGCTGGGGGGTGGACAGACAGAAACGCTGGCACTGTGACCACGAGGCAGGGAGTAACAAGCAGGCCAGGGGCCCCTTAGGCGAGAATCGGCTCCAGAGACGAAGGCAGGGAAGGGGCCGCCCAGCACACGGCTGCCCTACCGCTGTGCTATCACTCCGGCCCACTAAAATGGTAAACTTGTATTTTATTTTACCCCAAGAAGAAAGTCACTTCTAGCCAAAAACACTGACTTAAAAATTTCATTTCTTGGGGGCTGGAGCGATAGCACAGCAGATAGGGCATTTGCCTTGCACACGGTTGACTCGGGTTCGATTCCCAGCATCCCATATGGTCCCCTGAGCACCGCCAGGGAGTGATTCCTGAGTGCATGAGCCAGAAGTAACCCCTGAGCATCGCTGGGTGTGACCCCCCAAAAAAAAAAACAGAAAAAAAAAACCCTTAATTTCCTAAATGTGCTATTTCTTCATTCAGCAACACTCTATTGGGCGATCCCCACAGCTGGGGCACTGGGAGGGGATGGGGGTGCAGTGGGACATCCCGACAGCAGGACAGACATGGGGAGGTAGGGGGATGTGGTAGGGTGAGTGACAGTGACCGGCTCCTAGGGGTGCGGCCTCCCAAACCCCCCACCCGGCAGCGCCGGGCTGGGACACGGCAGGAGGGAGCTTCAAGCACAGAGGCACAGTTTCCCATCGGCGCCTCAAAGCACGGGTCGGTGGAAAATACTCAAAAAGGCCCTGGAAAACCAACTCGGGTCTGTCCTGGAAGCCGCCAGTCTGCAAGGTGACATTCGCGTCTCCCGTTGCTGGAGCGCCCTCTAGTGCCTCGGCGCCAGAAGCGCACAGGGCGCAGGCTTTTTCTTTGGACTATTTCCTAACCTGGCCTCGGGGACCCCAAGAGAGAGCGCCCCTGGCCGCCAGGAACATGGTTAAGATTTAAGTAAAAAGACGAGTCGAATGTAAGTGCTTTAAAATAAGCCTGCAGGGGGCTGGAGCGATAGCAGAGCGGGTAGGGCATTTGCCTTACACGCGGCCGACCTTGGGTTCAATTCCCAGCATCCCATATGGTCCCCCGAGCACCGCCAGGAGTGATTCCTGAGTGCATGAGCCAGGAGTAACCCCTGTGCATCACCGGGTGTGACCCAAAAAGCAAAAAAAAAAAAAAAAAAAAAAGCCTGCAAGGCCAGAGAGACTAGTCAGCAGGAAGGGCACTCGCCTGGGGCTGATCCCTGGCACTGCATAAGACCCCGCCATGGAGTGATCCCTGAGCACAGGGCCAGGAGGAAGCCCTGAGCACAGCCGGATGTGGCCCCCAAAACAAAATAAAAATTAGCCTGCATGCTTGTAAAGTGGCATCACGCAGACGTGGGTAACACTCTGAAGACAAGGGAAGCACAGAAAGGCTTACCCAGGGGCACTGGTTTCCCTGGTGCAAGACGGTTTAGCAACGCAGAACTTTGGTTGGGCCAAGAGAACAGTCGACCCCTATGCTGTGACGCTAATTGTACTGGTGGCAGCAAGGACAAGCCAGTAGGAAGTGTCTTTAATGTGGCTCTATCCTGGGGTCCTGCAAAAGCACCCTGGGGTCCCTGGCCTCCCAGTCCACCCACCAGGCTGGCAGCAGTCTTGGCAGACGCCCCCAGAGGGACCTGAGCAGATTCCTTTAGTACAAAAGCAGGCACCCCGGTCAATCTCAAAAGCCAGGCCCAGGGGCCAGAGAGACAGCAGGTAGGATGCAGCTGACCTGGGTTCCATCCCCGGCATCCCATAGGGCCCCCCGAACTCCACCAGGAGGTGATCCCTGAGCACCGAGTCAGAAGTAAGCCCTGCTCACATCACTGTCACGTGTGACTCAAAAACCAAAAAAAATAAATTAAAAAAAAATTGAAAGCTGGGTCAAGAGGATGAGCAGGAGATTCAGGGATGCCTGCGGGCTGGCCTGGGTGGCCAAACAGGGATGCCTGCTCTCCAGAGCTGCTGCCCCCACCGTGGGTCAGCTGCCCCCCCCATAGAGAACAGGCAGAAGAGCCGCCGAAAACACTCATGGGTCTGCCAACACCCCCCTCCTCGGAAGGAAATCAGGGCACAAGTGCGAAACAGTTTTGAGATGCCCACAGTTTGACCCCTGCAAGCTCACCCATGCTCAGGGCAGGCTGCCACAGGGCCAGTTCCATGTCCTCCCTCCGCCCCGCCCCTCCCTCCCTCCCCCCAGCACGCCTGGACATAGTGAATGAGTGACGGTGGTGGTTTCGCACAGACCCTGGCATGTGTGGCAGGGCGGGAGAGAGTCAAAGGGCCATGGAGCGAGCACCACTGGATATGGACCCCTACAAAGGCAGGAGAGGGAGCCGGAGAAATAGCACAGGCGGAGAACATTGGCATTGCACACGGCTGACCTGGGTCCGAGCCCCAGCCCCCTGGATGGTCCCCTGAATCTGCCAGGAGTGATCCCTGAGCACTGACAGGTGTGGCTAATAATAATAATAATAATAATAAATAATAATAGCAGGGGTTGGAGCAATAGCACAGCGGGTAGGGCGTTTGCCTTGCACGCAGTCGACCTGGGTTTGATTCCCAGCATCCCATATGGTCCCTCAAGCACCGCCAGGAATGATTCCTGAGTACAGAGCCAGGAGTAACCCGTGAGCATTGCCGGGTGTGATCCAAAAAGAAAATAACAATAATAATAGCAGCAAGAGAAATAAGAAAGAAGGGGACAGACATGGAGGGGATGGAGAGAAGGGAAAAAGGAAGGAGGCAGGGGAGGGAGACTGGGTTATATCCACATCCTTCAAGTGAGCTATTTAATTGATAAGCTACAAAACCAGAAACAGCGTGAAATAAATCTGCTGGAATTACAGTGGATTTTCCTACCCCAAAGCGGCCTCTCTGGAAACACAGAATTCATTTCCTCTGTGACTGCAGTATTTCTGTATTGCTGGTGGGATTCTAAACCACCTATCATGCACAAAGCCAAGAGGAGTGACCTGTGGAACTGGGCTGGAGAGAGAGGACAGCGTCGTCGGGGACCAGGATGTGGTTCCCGGCACTCCACAGGGGGGGCCCCGAGCCAGGAGGAAGCTCTGAGCACCCCGCGGGACTATCTGGCCTTTACTCTGAGCAACTGGAGCTGCAGGATTCCCTTCCAGCACTCCCCCCCCCCCCCTTCCAGCACCTGCTTTCCGCGCCGTAAAGCGGAGCCGCACGCCCCCTAGCGGCCGCTCGGGGAGGCACCGGCCGCGCGGCGGGGGCAGGGACGGGGTAGGGTCTGCGCCCGGGCTGAGCAGGTGCAGGAAATTCCTCTTGCATAGACCGTGCTCAGCCGCCTCCTGGAAGCCCTGAGCAGCGCATGAAGACCAGAACAAGGAATATATTGGCAAAGAAGAAATAAAACCGTCTTTGTTTACAAATGCCATGACCAGGCCGGAGCGATCCTACAGCAGAGAGCGCGTTTGCCTTGCCACGCAGGCCGACCCGGGTTCGATCCCTGGCATCCCATATGATCCCCCGACCCTAGTTCGGTCCCCAGGACTCTATGTGGTCCCCAAGCACCGCCAGGATTGATTCCTGAGCACAGAGCCAGGAATAAGCCCTGAGCATCACTAGGTGTGACTCCCAAATACACAAAAATAATGATAATTAGTGAAAATAAGTGATTATTGGCAAGATTATAGGTTACAAAGTTATATTTCCAACACACCAACAGTGAACAATTAGAATAAAAAATAGACATAGGGCCAAGTGATAGGACAGCAGGTAGGGCGTTTACACTAAGCACAGTACAATGGGTCAGCCTTGCACACAGCTGACTCGGGTTCGATCCCCAGCAATCCATATATATGGTCCCCGAGCACCGTCAGGAGTGATTCCTGAGTGCAGAGCATTGCTGGGTGTGACCAAAAAGCAAAGTGAAAAGAAAAGAAAAAGGAAAGCAAGCAAGCAAGCAGCCCTTATAAAAAGCTGTCACGGTCCTCCCGTTGATCATCGATTTGCTCGAGCGGGCCCAGTAACGTCTCCATCGTGAGACTTGTTGTTACTGTGTCTGGCATATCGAATACGTCACGGGTAGCTTGCCAGGCTTTGCCGTGCGGGCGAGATACTCTCGGTAGCTTGCTGGGCTCTCCGAGAGGGGCGGAGGAATCGAACTCGGGTTGGCCATATTGGCCACTTGCAAGGCAAATGCCCTCCCTGCTATGCTATCGCTCCAGCCATTATAAAAAGCAACTCCCCCTAAATGACAAATTTCGGTATAACTCTAATAAAACATTTATAAGATCTATACACAGATTCCAAATAAACTCTGCTGAAAGAAATAAAGATTTGTGTTAGAGCATTAGTACAGCAGGGAGGGCGTTTGCCTTGCATGTGACTGATCCAGGTTCAATACTGGGCACCGAGAGGGTTCCCCAAGCACTGCCAGGAGTAACCCCTGAGCATCCCCAGATGGGGCCAAAAAACAAGTAAGAAAAGAAAAAGAAATAAACAAACAAGGATTAAAATGAATGGAGTGAGATTCTGTGTTCAAGGTCTGGAAGAATCCATAATATTAAAATGTCTATTTTGGGGTTGGAGCGATAATTTGCCTTATATGTGGCCAACCTGGGTTCGATTCCCAGCATCCCATATGGTCCCCTGAGCACCACCAGAAGTAATTCCTGAGTGCAGAGCCAGGAGTAACCCCTGAGCATTGCCGGGTGCGACCCAAAAAGAAAAAAATAAGTCTATTTTCCCCAACTTAGATTCAACACAATCTCAATAAATGCGCAGCAAGCTAGTTCACGGATATGGGAAAGGGAGGAAAGAAAGTTTATATAGAATATTTATTCTATATAGAAGACTCAAGTATTCAAAATAGCCAATATAATTTACAAGAAGGAGTTCGTCCATCCTTCTCCAGCCCACCTGTCTGCCCCCACCACTGAAACAGGCCCTTCACAGCCCAATCTCCACAGGACACAACTGTTGCAGGTGGCTCAGGCTCTGAGCTGGCAACTGCAGCCTTTCAAAACCCCTGGCAGATCCCGTCCCTGCCAGCCAGGCCACACCAGAAGTCCTCCGACATTTTTTTGTTTTGTTTTGTTGCAGTGGAGTGCGTGTATATGTGTGTGTGTGGGGGGGGGGGGGCGGGGAGTGTCACACCTGACAATTCTCAAGGGTTACTCCTGGCTCTGCACTCAGGAATCACTCCTGGAGGTGCTTGGAGGACCATATGGGATGCCGGGGAGTGAACCCAGGTCAGCTGCTTGCAAGCGAGCACCTTACTTGCGAGAGAGCATGCCCTCTCTCTCCAGACCACCAGACCACCGTGAGTTTTTATAACCAATACCAAAAGCAGGGGGCTGGAAAGGTAGCATACAGAGGCAAGGCACCTCCCTGCACATGGCTGACCCAGGTTCTCCCAGGTGTGGCCCCCACACCAAACCAAAACAAACCACTGAAAGCAGAATCTAAGGAAAAAAAAAAAAAAGTAGCTTGGTGTCTGACTTCATTAAAACCAGAAACGTATGCTTTGTGAAAGGCTATGGTGGGCCAGAGAAACCAAACAGGGATTAAGGTGAGTGCCAGGCGTGTGGCTGACCCAGTTCCCAGTTTGGTCCCCAGAACCTCATGGTCCCCCAAGAACAAGTGGAAGCAACCCCCGAGCTCAGAGCCCCTGAGCAATGGCAGGTGAGCTCCCAGCCCCTAAAAGAGTCATGTTGAGAGAATGAAAAGATCACAGGAAGTCTCTGCAGAACACCCAGACAGCCAGCGCCCCACAACTCAGCAATAAGAAAAGAACAAGCCACTTCAGATGCACAAGGCCCCTGAAGACCTTCTGAGCAAGTGAGTCATCGATGGTTGTCCTTAGAGAACCGGAAGGGAAAACAAATGACTATGGAAGCAGAGGGGGGATCGAGGCCTCGAGTTTGACCCGTGGGGCCGCCCACATGCCATGTCTATGGGCTCTCAGGAACTCTGCCATCGGGCACACAGATAGATGTGCGTGAGCACTGCAGTCAGGAGTACAATACCTCCCACCCACCCTCACCACTAGCACATGTGTGGGCACCCCCGACAACTCCCCCCCACACACACACAGACACACACATACTATAATCGGAAGGGCTGCTGTGAACACCACGACAAAAGAGTGTGAGCCCCAGGGAGCACGTGTGCCCGCATCACACCCAACACAGCAACGAAGGTGTGGGAGGGCGGTCACAGCAAAAGAAAATAACAACCTACCACCACTGGGGCTGGAGCGATAGCACAGCGGTAGGGCATTTGCCTTGCACGCAGCCAACATGGCCGACCCAAGTTCGATTCCTCCGCCCCTCTCGGAGAGCCCGGCAAGCTACCGAGAGTATCTCGCCCGCACGGCAGAGCTGGCAAGCTCCCCGTGATGTATTCGATATGCCAAACACAGTAACAACAAAAGTCTCCAATGGAGATGTTACTGGGCCCACTCGAGCAAATCGAAGATCAACGGGAGGGCCTTTACTTTACTTACTTTTACTTACCGCCACTGAATGGTCAGGGCAGAGAGATAGGACAGTGGGTAGGGGGCTTGCTTTGCACGCGGCCAATCCAAGTTGGGTGCCCAGTACCCCATATGGTCCCCTGAGCACCGCCGGGTGGGTCCCAAAACTCTAAATAAATATAAGTAAATAAAACGGCTAACGGAGGAGGCCAGGGTAATAGGGAAATAGTCCAGTGGATACGGCACTTGCCTTGCATGCAGCTGACCTAGGTCGGATCTCCAGCACCCGAGATGGTTCCCCACCCCCCCGGCACAGAACCAGAAGTAAACCCTGAGCACTGATGGGTGAGCCCCCAAACAACAAACAAACACAAAGAATGGCTACTGATAATCTCCAACGCCTGCAAGAGTTTGGAGCAACAGAAGCATCTTCACCGCGAGCAGCTGGACCCGACTCTGGAGGGTCTGGCAGGTTCCAACAAAGCCAAGTCTAGGCCTCTCCACAGACAGCAATCAGGCAATTCCCAAGGGCTCCGGACACCTTAGACCCACACGAAACCCACCCATGGACGTTTATAGCAGCTCTACTCAAAATCCGCAAAATCTAGCGGCAACCAAAGCAGCTCCCATTCGGCAAACGGGATATATCTATGTACTGTAGCACTGTCCTCCCGTTGTTCATCGATTTGCTTGAGCGGGCACCAGTAACGTCTCCATTGTGAGACTTGTCGTTACTCTTTTTGGCATATCGAATACACCACGGGTATATCTACACACGAGAATATTATTCAGCCAGAGAAGAAAATAAGTTATCAGGGCACAGAGACAGGAGGACCCTCTGTGTAACAGGACAATGAAGAGCAGAAGCAGTCTAAAGAGTCCCCCCCACTGCTGGACAGCTGTGATCATGGGGCAGCCTGGGAAGGGCCAAACTGACCGGGATAAGATGGGGCTGGCCCTGAGTTTGGAAGGAGGAGGAGGAAAGAGAAACAGGTGAAGCAGAGGTACTGTAGGATAGACACGTGACAGTGTGCATTTACCAAAGTCACAGAGGGCACAAGCCAAAAGAGTGACAGTAACATAAACGGTTTCAAACAAAAATCACCGGGCCAGAGCAATTGGATAGCAGGGGAGGCATTTGTTTGCTTTGCATGCGGCTGAACTGGGTTCAATCAGGCACCCAATAGGGTCCGCTGAGCCTGCCAGGAGTGATCCCTGAGTGCAGAGCCAGGAATAAGCCCTGAGCACCGGTGGCCCCAAACAAACTCATCTGTGAGGTGTGGGGAACCCAGGAAAGAATGCAACCGTGGCAAGAGAATCTGGGTTACAAAGGGAGGGAAGCACCGTGGAGGGAATGGAATGAAAAGCTGTAACTGAGAGTGACGGAGGAGTGAGCTTCCCGGCAGCCCTGAATTCCAATTGTCAGAACCCACAGAGACGGGTCTAACAATTCAGATACCGCCACATGTACACATACACGTAAAGGGACACTGAACAATTAAATGAGGGATGGCAGATGGTACAAGCCAGGTTGCTCACTGTTGGAGCGAAAATTTACAAATAAGCGAGTGGAAGGGGCTGGGATGATCCATGTGGTAAAGGATTGGAAGTGGAGGCAGCGGGAACGTGATTCTCTGAGGAGCGGTGCAGATGGCTACATATGGAAATATTTATAGATGTGTGTGTACACACGGGCTACTCTTCACAAAGACTCCTCCACTGTCCAGCTGGGAAGACCTCGGGGAAAAGACCCCCCTTCGCAGTAGCACCCCCGGGAGTTGGGGGGCATTTACGGAGATGGAGTAGCAGCTGCAAGGATTAGCAGGGCTGGAGGCAAGACGGGCAGGAAAACAGCTGGGACAGCCACGGGAGCCAGTGCTGGGTCGGGAACGGTCTCTGCAGTCAGCCCTGGGGCCCGGGTCAGAAGAGTGAAAAGGCCAATGGCCGGAGGGAGAGCATCCACCTGGTGCAAGAGCCAAGGTGACTCCCCTGCCTCTGCATCTGGGCTGACACAGGCATTTCTGCAGCTCCACGGTGCGGATCTGACCCAGGCACAGGCTCTGGGCACTCCTGGTGGCCCCGACAGCCCAACAGGTGGGTCAAGAAGGAGCCAGTGAGCTAAGGGGCGGAGGAGAGCATGGTGAGCACTGGAAGAGGGTGTGTGGTGTGTGTATATGTGTGTGTGCCTGCGCGCACGGTCACGACACTTGCGGCCCAAAAGCTGGCCCCTTTTATAGCTCAGACGCCGAACGTTCTAGAAGTTCCCCCAGCAATATTTTCTCAGCAGCCTTTCCCGCTTCAGAGTCCGGCGCTCCTACTCGCAGAGAGTGGGTTGGAACGGCAGGTGACCAGAGATGTTAAAAGTGCCGGCCCAGGAACCCCAGACTTCACTTCTGAACCCAACAACAACGTGGCCACTCCAGGCCAAGGGGCCTCCGGGAGCCTCGGTTTCCTCGTCTCTATGAACAAGCCCTTGACTTCCCCACGCGGTGGGCGTGGGACCCAAAGGCGGGGGGACACGCACGCGTCTGCCCACGCGCGGAGACAGGGGACAGGCACGCCTCTGCACCAGCGCGGACCGGTCGGGTGATTTGCAAAGTGCGGTCCCCGGCCCCGCGGGCGTCTCTGCCTCTCCGCGGGCACCAGGCGGCCCTGGACAGTCTGAGAACCGCTGACCTGAGGCTCCAGCTGGTCCTGATGATACCAGGGAGACTGTCAAAGCGGCACACTCTCCTCACACGGTTTGGGGAGAAACGTTAGTAATTTCCCCCTACCCCCCAACTCCGATCAATGCTACTTGTGTGTGCTTCTAAATGTTCGAATGTCTCGATCGCTCTAAGCGAAAGCTCTGGTGGGTAAGAGATGGGTGGCACGGCCGGGGAACCGCGACTGCTCGCGGGCTGCGCTTATGCCGGGGCCCGACGCGGGTCCACTTCCCCGGCCCCAGCGAGGGTCCCCCGCAGCGAGGGGGACGACCTTGGCCCGGGCGTCCGGACACACGTGCTCCCTCCCGGCCGGGGTTCGCGCGGGCCGCGGGGGCTGAGCCGCAGTGGGACCTGGGCGAGCCCGAGGGGCACTCGGAAACTGCACTCACAGCCTGGGCAGCGTCGCCGCCGCCACTGCCGCCGCCGCCGCCGCCGCCGCACGCGCCGCCCTTCGCAGCAGACGCAGCGCCATCTTCCCCGCGCAGGCCACGCCCTCGACACGCCCACCGCCGAGGGGTCACGCCTCCAGACACGCCCCCGCCGCGGCTAGCCGCGCCCCAGCTCCAGCTAGCCACGCCCCGCCCCTCTGGTTAGCCATGTCCCGGCCCCAAGATAGCCCCGCCCCTCCTCGACTGGCCACGCCTCCATCACAGCTAGTCACACCCCTTCCCCGATAGCCCAGCCCCTCCCCGGATAGCCACGCCCCGGCCGGCCTTGCCGCGCACAGCCCCGCCTACGCCACGCCCCTATTGCTCAACGCCCAGCTGTGTCCCTAGCTCTCTGCGTCCTCACCTCTCTGCGCCCCGGCCTTACTTACCAAGTCTTTTATATCTTTTCCCCTATTTTGTTATTTAAAAAAAATTTTTTTTTTTGCTTTTTGGGTCCCATCCGGCGATGCTCAGAGGTTTCTCCTGGCTCTGCACTCAGGAATCACTCCTGGCGTTTCTCCGAGGACCATATGGGGTGTTGGGGATGAAACCTAGTCTGCGGCATACAAGGCAAACGCTCTACCCGCTATACTATCCCTCCGGCCTCTTATTACTATTATTTTTTTAACATTTAAATGTCATGATTTGCAAAGTTGTTCATGAAGCACTTGTTTCAGACATACAATATTCCCACACCAATCCCATCACCATTGTGACCTTCCTGTCACCAACGTCCCCAGTTTTCCAAGCACACCCTGCACACCACACACACACACACACATGCACTGGCTCTCTCTCTTTCTCTTTCTCTCTCTTCCCTCTTAGCAGGCACAAACAGCTTTATTTCATATTGCTTGTTGCAACAAAATGGCAAATAGAATGATCAGAAACTAGGTCAGTCAAACTCAGTTTTTTTTTCCTTTTTTTTTTTCTTTTTGGGTCACACCCAGCCAGGGGTTACTCCTGGCTCTGCACTCAGGAATTACTCCTGGCGGTGCTCAGGGGACCATATGGGATGCTGGGGATCAAACCTGGGTCGGCTGCGTGCAAGGCAAATGCCCTTACCCTCTGTGCTATCGCTCCAGCCCCTCAAACTCAATTTTCAACAAAAATAAAACTCAATGTGTGATCACCGTTACATCTCACAAGGGTGTTAGAGATGTCATGGAGGATCCACTGAGCTGGTTGAGCCTTTGGTGCTAACATTTTTGCTAGCTGAACTTGGTGGGCTTCTCTGCAATTTACCCATCAAATTTGGTGTGCTCCTATTGGTCTTAGCTCAAGTCCTTCCTTCCCCACTGTGCCAGGGGGAGAGGAGATGGCAGGAGAAATAGGGCACTGAGGGGTTGTTTTTCTGTTGATAAATTCAGTTACTCATGCATCCTTTTTTTTGTGATTGTTGTTTTATTATTTTTGTTTTGTTGTGGGGGAGGACTGAGGCTCCTTCCTGCTCTGTTCTTAGGGATTGCTCCCTGGCAGTGTCTGGAATCAAAATGGGGAGTTTACTATTTACCAAGCACACAACTTAACCCCTGGATCTCTATACTATCTCTAGATTTTGTTTTTGAGAGATCCTACAGGTCAGACCACACTTTCTAGGGATTTCTTAATTTTTGTTGTTAGAATATTTCATAAATGTGCTTCAACGCCAGCATGCCTGAGTCTACAGCTTCTGCATTCGGGAGATATTTATACCAGGAATGTGCTCAGAACTGCTCTGGGCAGCTTTGTGAGCCAGGGGAACATTGCTGAAGGTTCAGGCAGCAGCAACTCCCGCAAAATCCCTCCTCCCAGCTTGCAGCAACTCTGACTCTTGTGACTTAGCAGTGGGGAGAGTGACTGGGGATTGCAACAGAATTTACCAGCCCTGAGAGCTGGATGAGTTCCCTATGTTCTTCCTGTGCTTTTGGAGTTTTTACTTGATTGGACTGTCTGAAGGATGGAGTGACCTATTGGTTATTTCACAAGAGCTTAAAACCTTACCTTGGGGGTGGAGAGAGTACAGTGGGTAGGACGCTGACACAGGGTTCACCTGGATTCAATCCTTGGCACCCCAAGTGGTCCCTTGAGCTTGCCAGAAGTGATCCCTGACAGCAGAGAATTTTGAGCCAGGAATAATACTGCCAGGTGGAGTGCAAAAATCCAGATTTTTTTAAAAGAAAAATAAAAAACCTTTCCTGGCCCAGAACTGGTATGTGGGGTGTTAATTACTTCTCATCATCATCAACACTTTACTTCTTTTTCTTAAAGCCCTTTATTGGCTTCTCATGGAAAGTATGTGAAATAAAATCAAAGTTTTTCTCATGGCCCTGAAAGGCCTGACACTGTCAGGCACCCCCAAGCTCTTCAATCCTCCCTCAGTCCCATGTGTTCTCCCTTGGGTACTGTACTAGGTACTACTCACTGCACTGTCTGTTTCCACTGCTTAAATACAAAAAAGAGAGGCAGAGGCAGAGACAGACAGACACACACACACACACATACACACACACACACACACACACACACACACAGAATAAAAAGTACATTGAGGAGCCAGAGAGATAGTATAGCTGGTAAGGCGCTTACCTTGAATTCAGCCAACCTGGGTTCATTCCCCAACTTTTCATATGGTCCCCTGATTCCCTCTAGGAGTTATCTCTTGAGGGTCCGAGCCTGAGCAAGCACTGAGTACTGCCAGGTGTGCCCCAACCCCCCCAAAAAAGAACAGATTTCCAGAGTATGTCCCAGTAAGACCATGCCCCTTTTAGTGGGGGTGACTCAAAGAGCTGGAACACAAAATTTGCATGCAGGAGGCCCAGATTTGGTCTCCAGCACCACATGATCTCCCAAGCCCTGGCACGGAGTGACTCTTGAGCACCTGGTGTAACCCCAAAACAAATGAAAGAATGTGCTTCAAGGTCTTGTGAGTAACTAGTAAAAGCAAGTTGCAAATGCCCAGAGCTGGGCCAGAGCAACAGGACAGCAGGGAGGGCGCTTGACTTGCGTGCACACAGTTGACCCAGGTTCGATCCCCGGCATCCCATATGATCCCTCGAATACCGCCAAGAGTGATTCCTGAGTGCAGAGCCAGGAGTAACCCCTGAGTACCGCCAGAAGCGATTCCTGAGCAGAGCCAGGAGTAACCCCTGAGTACCGCCAGAAGCAATTCCTGAGCAGAGCCAGGAGTTAGCCCTGAGCTAAAGATCATTTGTGGGCGATTGCTCCCATCATCTGCTCAGTTCTTCCATCCGACTGGTCAGCAGATATACTCGCCTTCCATATTTTGTTCTAACAATCTCGTGGTGACCACCCCCTTGGTCACCCGATTCAGTGCCAGCCATGTCCACCTGTGGTGTCGTTGGAGGGAGAGGGTGCTCGCTGGAGATCTGGAAGGTGGGAGAAGAACAGGCATCAGCACTGGGGGCCTTTGGGGGCCCAGAGATGGGGGGGCTCAGTCCACTCACAAGGCGGAAGTGGCTGAGCACAACTCAACACTGGACGCGCACTGTCCCTCCCTGTCTCCACTCAGGTCATCCCCAACAGTGATGAGGGTGGCTCCTGGCCCAAAGCTATCTGCGTGAAATCCTGACAATGCACCGTGGGGACCTCACGGGAGCTGAAATGAGGGAGGCGCCCCACCCCCATAGTGCATGATTCCACTTGTGAGGTCAGAGGCAGGAGTCCGGGCTTTCAGGGCCAGGGAAAAGGAGTGGGGACTCGGTGTTCTATCGGTTTCTGCCTGGGAAGGTGTGAAAGTTGGAGTGGGAGGCGGAGAGAACGAGATAAGCACTTAAATGTCCTGGATCCTCTTCACCTGCACTAAACAGGGTCAATTTTGGGGGACCCCAAGCAGACCTCAACTCACGGCCCATCTGCAAGTCTCAGCTGGCCTGGCCTATGGTTGATGGTCAAACATTGCAGTGTCCAGGCCTCCTAGGCCACTCTGGCAGTGCTGGAGTCCTTCAGGGATGCACCAGCAGATGCTCAGCCAGTTGATGTGGTGCAGGGTAGATGCCAGGTTGGGTACATGCAAGGCAAGTGCCCTCACAACCTCTCGCAAATTGCATGCTACATTTTATCATAAGGAAAAAACACTTTAGAGGACCGGAGATAGTACAGCAGGGAGGGTGTTTGCCTTCCACACGGCAAACCTGGTTTCAATTCCTGGCATTCTATATGGTCCTCTGAGCAACACCAGGAGTGATTCCTGAGTGCAGAGCCAGAAGGAACCCCTGAGCATCGCCGGGTGTAGGAAAGAAAGAAAGAAAGAAAGAAAGAAAGAAAGAAAGAAAGAAAGAAAGAAAGAAAGGAAGGAAGGAAGGAAGAAAGAAAGAAAGGAAGAAAGAAAGGAAGAAAGAAAGGAAGGTAGGGCATTTGCCTTGCACGTGGCCGACCGACCCAGGTTTGATTCCCAGCATCCCATATCCCTGAGATACCACCAGGAGTAATTCCCTGAGTGCAGAGGCAGGAGTAACCCCTGTGCATTGCCAGGTGTGACCCAAAAAGCCAAAAAGAAAATAAATGAATAAATTAAAAAAGAAAGAGAGAGAGAGAGAGAGAGAGAGAGAGGGAGGAAGGAAGGAAGGAAGGAAGGAAGGAGGGAGGGAGAGAGGGAGGGAAGGAAGGAAGGAAGGAAGGAAGGAAGGAAGGAAGGAAGGAAAGGAGAGGAGAAAACAAAACACTAAAAAGAAGTTATTGGGGTCAGAAAGATGGTACAGGTAAGGTGCTTGCTCTGCTCATGGCCAATATCAGTTTGATTCCCCCCCCCCCCCCCCCCCCGCACCATGTCTCCGGGAATGCGAGATCCCTGAGCACTGCGCCAGGAGTAAACCCTGAGCACTGCCGAGTGTGGCCCTCCCAAAACCCAAACCCACCCCCCACCCCACCCCCGCCATAATCTAGCCAAGCCTTCTGTCCATTGAGAGCTCAGCTGACAACCAAGCTCTGTAGAGTCTGGCTGCCGGGACCCAGTAGGAAAACGAAGCGGCCGCGTCCCTTTGTTGCAGGCACCAAAGACCCTCCGTCCCCGTCCACGTCCCCCCCGCCTGTGCGCCTCGCAGCGAAGCGGCTCATTCTCCCCCAAATCTCAAAGGCAGGGGGGCCCGGGAGACTGCGGGCCCGACTTCAGAGGCGCCCGCGGGGCGGCCCATCAGGAGTCCTGCCCGGGGCCGCCGGCTGCGCCCCGACGCGCGCAAACCCGCGCGCTCACCTCCCCGCGGGCGCCGCCTTTGATGCCCGAGGCTTCTGTCTGGCCTCCTTGGGGCGCGCCGGGGGATGCGCTCAAATTTAGGCCAAACGCAGAATAAGCAGCGAGCACCTGGCGCACCTGCCGGCCTTCCGGTTCCGTCTGGAGGAGCCGCGGACCGCGCGGTGCGCTGCACCCCAGGATGCAAGCAAAACCCCTGGCCCGGTCCTGCTGCTGAAACGGGGCGCAGAGCCCCCTGGCATCCGCAGGCGGGGGAGCGGCCTAGACCATGGTGGTGGTGGCGGGAGGGGGGGGGGGGTGAGGGTCCCCAGCCCTTATTAATGATTCCTAGATCATGAGCTTCTGTGTGACGTCTCTGTTGAATGTAATCCCCTTCCCGAAGCTCATAGCTTAGCTCGTGGCGGATGCTCAAGTCAGAGCGTTTTATCTTCAGGCCTCCTTGTTGGATATTATTCTTTCAGAGGCCAGAGCGGGTAGGATATTTGCCCTGGTTTGACTGCCAGCACCCCATATGGCCCCCTAAACACGGCCAGGAGTATTTCCTCAGTGCAGAGCCAGGAGTGACCCTTGGACATGCTGACTGTGGCCCCAAAGCAAAAGAACAAAACAGAAAGATTATTCTTTCATTTTTTTTTTGAATGCAAAGAATTACCTTAATTGCAGGTTCTTGGTTTATGTTTGTTGATTTTCATTTTGGTTTTAGGGCCACACCTGGCAGTGCTCACGGCTTACTCCTGATTCTGTGCTCAGGAATCACTCCTGGTGGGCTTGGGGGACCATATTAGGGGTCAGGGATTGTGCAAGACAAATGTCCTACCCACTATCGCTCCAAAATAAACCAAAACACTATCACTCTAGTGCTTTTGGTGTAGGCAGGTAGACAGGGAAGGCCCCCTCCCAAGGCAATGACAAAAGCCAGCCCTGCAGAAAATAGGAAAACAGGAACTAAGGCCTGACCAGACCCTCACCTATCTACAGCAACAGACCCAGGGAAGCTCCTGCAGAAACAAAGGCCAGGAAAGGAATTTCAAAGAAGACTATCACCTTTCCCAACCCTCTGGTAACCTCCTTAGCAACGGGCCCACCTGGGGCAGGTTTGGGAAACCCTATAAAGGCCACCTTGAACAAGGGAAGCGCGCATATGCTGCCTGAACCCTTGTGCTGCTTGTGCCTGCGTGGCCGAGCACCTGTGGGCTGAGCACATGTATCGCCCGCATCTCCCCTCTTGAGATGTGTACTTTCATGCTTTTCTGTCTAATGCTAGGATGTGTGTAGGGGCTCTCTCCGCCATTGGAGAAGCCTGTGTTCTCTCTTGGCTACGTTACTTTCTCACTCTCATCCTCTCTAAAAGCTCCAAATAAAATCTATTTATTTCACTGCTTGTCTACTCCTGAAATTCCTTTCTGCGAGGCAAGACAAGAACCCAGTAACTGGGTCCTGGGCGGCAGAGGCGGTTGGGGAGAAAGTGACCGTCTTTCTCCTCCCCACTTCAATGTCACCCGTGGGGCCCACCAACATCACTTTGGTTTACTTTGGAGGGGTTGGGGACCACTCCAGGCTGTGTCAGGCCTTACTCCTAAAACTGCCTCAGGGGCCATACACAACAACAGGGTTCGAACCAGG
Source organism: Sorex fumeus (assembly GCF_029834395.1). NCBI lineage: Eukaryota > Metazoa > Chordata > Mammalia > Eulipotyphla > Soricidae > Sorex > Sorex fumeus. The sequence continues at coordinate 29,986,471 of NW_026606065.1, forward strand.
GTCTGTGCGGTGAGAGCCTTGTCCCGCTGGGCTCTCTCTCTGTCCTGGCTGCTGTTGTTAAGTGCCTAGATGGCTACTGGGGACTGGCCCTGGTACCCCCTGCCCCAGTCCTCTGTAAAGAGGACAGGCAGGGGAGAACTTGGCGAGGAAGCATCACTCATGCCCTGGCAGCTAACCCCATTAGGGTGGCTGATGGGAAGGCTGCGCCTGATCACCTTGGCCGGGCTAGAAACCACATCCTCATTCCCATCCTGTTGTGCTAGATTCCTGTCCTGTTCTGTTCGAAAGAACAAAGTACTGCCCGAGTTAACACTTGCATACTAGAACAGCAAACAGAATAACTTGTTCAATTTGTAACTTCTGGCTATTTCATGAATTGTTTACTGCATACTATATTAACCCATGAGTTTTGCAATAAAGCGACTATATGTTTCATATAGTCCTCCCTACCCCATCTTTGCAGTTCTCATTCCCTCTCTCCGGCCGATGGCTGATGGGTGGCGGCAGATGGCGGGTGGAGTGAATGATGGCCCTCCTCCCTTTGGGATCCTGGGGAAAGGGGACACTCTGCAAAGACGACTCCATCTCCTCAACCTACTGTTGTGTAAGAAAAACATTCCACAGGGCTGGAGCAATAGGACAGCGGGTAGGGCATTTGCCTTGCACATAGCCAACCCGGGTTCAATTCCCAGCATCCCATATGGTCCCCCGAGCACCGCCAGGAGTAATTCCTGAGTGCAGAGCCAGAATAGCCTCTGTGCATCTCTGGGTGTGACCCCTTCCCCCCCAAAAAATCCACAGACTGGGTGATAGTACAGCAGGTAAGGTACTTGCCTTGCACACAACTGAACCTGGTTCAATTCCCAGGATCTTATGAAGTCCCCCAGCACTGCCGGGTATGGCTCACCCCCCCCCAGAAAAATCTGTTCAGTGCCCCCCAGAAATTCACCTTCTTCCAGCAAACAGTGTGGCATCCGGGTCATCTAATCCCACCTCCTGGATTGTTCCAGAATCCCTGGGGTGGGGCAGCAACACCCATTCCACCAGCATGAGGAAGACGATTGTAGGCCTGTAACTTGTAGGCCTGACAGGTTGTTTGGAAAGAGCAGGGCTATGGTTTACACAACTCGCCACAGCCGCGATATGGATCTAATCGCCTAAGCAAAGCAAAGCCTTCTCAGGAGCACCTCTGCTCACAGACCGGGTCTGGGGTGGGGGGTGGGGGCATATGTGGTGCTGGGGTTACTCCCACTGAGCTCAGCTTCTGTATGCAAAGCACAGGAGCCCTTTGAGCTGCCTGTCCGGCCCACAGACCAAGCTAAGAAGAACTCACGAATGGGCACTGGAAAGAGGAAGAAAGGGGCTAAGTGTGGTCCAGCTCCACTGGAGCAGCACACACACACACACACACACACACACACACACATGCACACATGCACACACACAAAGAGTGAGGAGGAAGAGAGAAGAACTGGGAGGAGGCAGTGGTGGACAGAAAGAGAAGGAGGAGGAAGTGGAGGAGGAGGAGGAGGAGAGAAGAGGAGGAGATAGAGGAGAGAGGGAGGAGGAGAAATTGGAAGAGGAGAGAGAAGAGGAGAGGGAGGAGAGGAAATGGAGAGGGAGGAGGAGATGGAGGAAGAGGAGGAGGGGATGGGGAAGTAGGAGAGGGAGGAGGAGGAAAGAGAAGAGGAGATGGAGGTGGAAGAGATGGAGGAGAGAGAGAAGAAGGAGAGGGAGGAGGAGGAGATGGAGGAAGAGGAAGAGCAGGAGGGGTGGTGGAGGAGGAAAAGGAGGAGCAGGAGATAAAAGCAGGATGCTGTGGTCCCTCCGTGGTGCCGTGGACCCCCTAGCCCGACCCGCGGAATCTCCTGTTCTACTCGGAGAGCCCGGCAAGCTACCGAGAGTATTTGATATGCCAAACACAGTAACAACAAAGTCTCCAATGGAGACGTTACTGGGCCCGCTCGAGCAAATCGACGATCAACGGGAGGGCCTTTACCTTTACCTTTACCTTTACTTCTGCATGTGGACAGTCAGACAACCGCTGCCCGGGCCACCTTTGTGCCTGGGTCGGTTTGGGTTCACACACTCAGGTTCCCGCCTGCGCTCCCAGGCAGGCACTCATGTGCCCAATGCGTGTATCATGGGCACGGCGCCTGACCCTCTGGGCGCAGTGGCTTGATCTCAAATGCCCCCCACAAGGAGACCGCTAGCTGGCCCCACTGCTGACTGAGTTCTGTTCCCTGGCAGGCCTGGTCTCTGATTGGAGGACTATCCCCGGAGCCCTGAGCGTTTCAGGAACAACCCATCCCATCTGCTTGTTGATCACAGATGAAGCGTCTCAGCCGGGCCTGTAATACACGCACAGCTTTTTCTTTCTTCCTTGTGCAACAAGAGCCGAACTTGGATTCAGAACTTTGGACTTATCTTGTCCTACTTGCTCCGAGCTCTGCCCTTTGTACCCCCAGCCCAGCAGGCGGAAAACGGCCTTGACACATTGTTTTCCCCCAAAGGGACCTCTAATAATACAAGAACCTCGTAATTATTCAGAGTGCTCCTCCAAGCACTTCTCACTTTTATATTGTTTGAAGACATATTGAAATAAAAAGGACAAAGCAAATTTTTTTTATGTGTACGTGGGGGGAGGTGGGTCACAGCCATTGGTGCTCAGAGCTTACTTGTGAGTCTGTGCTCAGGGCTAATTCCCAAAGGGATTGGGAAGCACGTGGTGATGGGGATTGAATCAGGCTCGGCACATACAAGGCTCTTGCCTCACCCACTGTCCGATCTCTCTGGTTCCAAGAAGGTCAAGTTGTCAAATAGCCTATTTTAAACATGTTTACTTATTCTTTTGTTTTTAGGGTTCCACCTGGCAGTGCCCAGGAGTGACTGGGTCACACGGGGTGCAGGGCTAGAACCCAGGTGTACTAATGGAAGTCAAAGGCTGTATCTACTCACTGAATTATCTCTCTAGCCTTGAATAGCTTTTTTTTCTTTTTCTTTTTGGATCACACCTGGCAATGCACAAGGTTACTCCTGGCTCTGCACTCAGGAATTACTCCTGACGGTGCTCAGGGGACCGTATGGGATGCTGAGAATCGAACCCAGGTCGGCCGCTTGCAAGGCAAACACCCTACCCACTGTGCTATCAAAATTTAAAAAAAATATTTTTTTGGTCATATGTGGTGGTACTCAGAGCTCACTCCTAGAGGTGCTCAGGGACTATATGTGGGCAGAGATTCAAACTGGGGTTAGCTACTTGCAAGGCAAGTGCTCTGTACTATTTCTCGAGCCCTAAAATTTTTTTTTAAAATAGGAACTCCCTTTGGGGGCTGAAGTACAGCAGGTAGGGCACTTGCCTTTCATGTAGCTGACCTGGTTCAATCCCAGCATCCCTAAGCTCACTAGGAGTGATCCCTGAGCACAGAGCCAGGAGTAAGCCCTGAGCATTGCAGAATGTGCCCTCCCCCCTAAAAGGACCACCCTAGATGATGTTTGGGGAGCCCAGAACCTTGTATATGCAAAACACCTTCATTGGAGTTTGATCAATGAACCCCTATTTCTCCTTTTAGAAACTGTCACTGAATAGTTTTTGGTATAATAGATGTTCTTTAGAGACAGACCAAAACCCTTGAAAATAAATAACTGGAGGAGAAAGTTAACTCTCAAAGGGAATTAGTATTCTGATGTCAGTTTCACATAGACATTTCTGTGTATATCAACATAGAGCAACACATATATTTTATCTTTTGACTTTGGGGTCACAGCCAGCATTGCCAGGGGTCACTCCTGCCAGGGCTCGGGTGACCACAGTGCCAGGGGTTAAGCCCGGTCAGTAGTGTTCAGGGCAAACATCTTACCACTGTACTATCTGTCCCCCCCACACACATATTTTAACAAGAATAATATATATGCATTCTTTTTTTTTTGCATTTTGGGTCTCACCCAGAGATGCTCAGGGGTTACTCCTGGCTCTGCACTCAGGAATTACTCCTGGCAGTGCTTGGGGGACCATATGGGATGCTGGGAATTGAACTCAGGTCAGCCGCGTGCAAGGCAAACGCCTTACCCTCTGTGCTATCACTCCAGCCCCGCATTCTTCTTTAAAACTTGCCTTTCTCTCAATGAATCTGAGAATGTGTAATCACAGGTGTAAATAAGTGAGCTCAGTGGCATGTCTCTCTCGCCCACCATGTGCGTTCGGTGGCCATGTGCCACTTCCCCACCTCGGTCTGCAGCCTCGGCCAACAGACACAGGATGGAGGGAACAGGGCCGTCAGGCTAGTTGATCAGTTGTTATTTATTTCATTCTCCCCACGTGCCTGTTCCAGACTCACTAAACGCCCCATGTCCTCCTGTCCCCCATGCTAGTCTCTCTAAGTTCCTCAGTCTCGCTGCCTTGGTCTCACACTAGACCTCCAAGCATTCCAGGTAGCTACTACACCCAGGTGAGATAGCACAATCAACTTATGAAAACCCTTCCTTCAGATAAGACAAAGAGCTCCTGTAGCCAGGAGATCCACTCAAGGGCGAAATACCATCTGGAGGTGTGTTTCTCCTTTCCTTAGTCCAACAACCATTTAAACATCCATCCTCATTCTACTTCTAAATAATATTAGTCATTTTGTATGGACACAGTAAGAGAGACATTAAGCTTGTAGGGTGGCTCTCCTGGGGACATCTCGGTATAGATCTCAGACTACAGAGCTCAGGCTAGATTAATCTTTCTAACCCTAGTAGGGTCCTAATCCTGTTGTTACTCTTTGGATCATGACAGAATTTGTCCATGACCATGCTCTTAACTTACAGTTAAGTATTATGGCGCTTGGCCTGGCCCGTTTTGATGCCAGGGTAGCTCACAGCTTGCCCTGGGTCCATCCAGTCCCTCGTCAGGACCCTGCTTTTGGGGTGCTAGGAACTAAGGAGAATTGAGGCTTAAGTCGAGAAAACAGAAGCCCAAGAGTGAATAATATTTGGAGTCAATTAACTCCCAAGTTACAAAAGCATAGCATTAAATGTCTTCCTGTGTCTATGCAAAGTAACTATGCAAAGGACATAAGGAGACGAGAAAAGCAAAATTTCACTTACAAATACGAACTCAGTGTCCGTAGAGGATCTGACCTTACAAGTCCACAGAGTCTTATTTGGGGATACAGGTGATTGACTGGTTGGGGAAGCAGAGCACAGAAGAAGTTACAGATAAACACAGAGGAATGGGAGTCCTTCGGGAGTACTGTGATGGATGTAACCCAATAAACCTAAGCTCCTTGTGGCAAGGGAGGAAGGACAAACCAATGTTATCCTACACCAGAACAGGTAGCTTAGATCATTTTGTAGAATCCCAGCATGCTTGAATATTCAGACTTTTGTGGAAAGGAAACAAGAACACAGAGATGCAAGATCCTGCAGGAAAGTCAAGCTATGATGGAGTTGGAGAAATAGTACAGCGGGCAGCAAGTTTGCCTTGCATACGGCTGCCCCAGGTTTTACCCCCGGCATCCCATATTGACCCCCAAGTAATCCCTAAGTGCTATCAACCCCCAAGTAATTCCTGAGTGCACTGCCAGAAGTAACCCCTAAGCATTACCAGGTGTAGCTTCCTAAAGAAGAAGAAGGAAAAAAAAAAAACCCAACTAAATAAGCTACCACGATGAGTTCAGAGGAATAGAATGTTAGTTTCTTCTGATTTCAAGTTTTCCACCCTGGTAAACTTCAAAAACAATTGTCATGCCAGAGACACTTCCTACTAATACAGCTGGGAAATTCTCTCATCACACAAGCTCAAGTTTCAAGTCTGCAAAATCTAGTTTTTACTTCTTTTTTTTTTTATTTTAAGCTTTTAATTTAACTTATTGACCTGGTATTTTTGCTGCCTCCATTGCTAGAATCAAATCATTATACTTTTCAAAAGCATTCCTTTAACCTGAGGTCAAACAAATGTGACATATGAGGAAGTTATAAATAGCCTGAAATCTAGAACAGCTCTAACCCTGATGTACTTTATCTAAATTTTTATAACTTTGAAGTTTGCTGAATACAGAGAGAATGCGGGGCTTTCATTTTCCAGTCAGAGAAATCACACACAAAAATAGAACAAAAAAAAAAAGCCTTCTTTCTCCTTTCTGTGGACAACCTCTCCATCTGAAAACCAGATTGGTGGTTTCAACACATGCTGAAAAAATAAACTGTTGCTTACTGAGAAAACATTTTCCTGAGATTATTTCCCTGAAGGAAAAAAAAATCGTTTTAAAAATTTTTTTTTGCTTTTTGGGTCGATGCTCAGGGGTTTACTCCTGGCTCATGCACTCAGGAATTACTCCTGGCGGTGCTCAAGGGACCATATGGGATTCTGGGAATCGAACCTGGGTTCATTGAATGCAAGACAAACGCCCTACCCACTGTGCTATCGCTCCAGCCCCACCCCGCCCCCCAAAATCGTAAGAAGCTCTGACAGGGCGCTGGAGCGATTACACAGCGGGTAGGGCGTTTGCCTTGCACGCAGCCAACGTGGCTGACCTGGGTTCTATTCCCAGCATCCCATATGGCCCCCTGAGCACCGCCAGGAGTAATTCCTGACTGCATGAGCCAGGAGTAACCCCTGAGCATCGCTGGATGTGACCCAAAAAGAAAAAAAAAAGCAGCTCTGACAACTTTATTGTTAGAGGAAAATTGCTTGATGTTCATTTATTAATTTATTTGAGGATTTGAGGATTTGAGGTGCCAGGCCCATGGGTGATTGGGGAAGACCTGTCAGGTGCTCAGGGACTACGTGGAAGTGTCTCCCTCTTGCGCTCCCTTTCCAGCTCCTAACAGATTTATCTGTGGATGATGGGCCACTCCCAGCCATCAGCAGTGACTGTTCCTACCCCTGAGTGATCATTTGTGGTGCTGGGGGTTGAACCAGGGTCAGGTGCCTCCCAGAGAGTGCCTTGCCCCTGTGCTGTCTCTCTTGGCCCCGTATTTTGTTAGTAAAGGCCTTGGTGACCAGCGCAGTCGTACAGTACCTCCGTTTTTGGTGTGTGAGACAGGACAGCTGGGGCGGTGTGGGGTGGCCTGTAGTGGAGACACATGGGGCTCTGACACTGCAGGCTGCTCCCCAGCTTTGCTACCTTTCCCAGGGCCTCTGTGCCCAGATGCTCCGGAACAGTCTAGAGTGTGACGCTTGCTGGGGACACAGAGAGCCACATGGGGCCGTGCAAGACTGAACAGGGACTGGAGGGTCTGGACTTGCCTCTGCATGAAGAAGGCAGAGTCAGTGGCCCGAACTCCACGCTCCTCCGCCGTCCCCCAAGGGACAGAGAGCATCTGTCCCTAGGGCTTGAAGCCTGACATCAGCTCTGCTCACCGCTCTGTCCGCCTTTTGCCCTGATGGCCTGGCAGAGCCCCTGAGTGGGAGGAGAGACCCCCCACCCCCACAATAAGCAGCGCTGCAGGCCTGCAGAAGAAAACAAAGCGGGCATCGTCAGAAGCACCGGCAGGTATAGAACTCCTTGCCAATCTTCGCTGCCTGTCAGCCCCACCCCCTGCTTCAAAGGGGACGCTTGCCCCTCTGCACCCACCACAGCCATAGAAAAGATCCCCCTCTCCCTTGCCTTTTGGCTGTATTGCTCTCACATCTCTTTAGTTGCGGAGTTCACTCTGGGGTCATATACTTGTAGCAGGACTCACATGCACCTGGCCCTGAGTGGGGTTCACATGCTCTGTTTCACCACCCAGGAATAAACACAGCATGCATGGGCACATGCATGAGCCAAGGCATGTAGGCGTGATGAATGCATGGATGAATGAATGGGATGAATGCAGGAATGAATCAATGTATTCAGGAATCAGTCGATGTACACAGGAATAAACACGTGGACACAGTAATGAATAGTACCTGCATTGGATGGATGGATGCACGCAGGAATAAACACGTGTACACAGTAATGAATGGTGCATGCATGGATGCGTGCAGGAATGAATCAATGCACTCAGGAATGAACCAATGCACACAAGAATAAACACATGTACACAGTAATGAATCATGCATGGATGGATGTGTGGAGGAATGAATCAATGCACTCAGGAGTGAACTGATGCATGCAGGAATAAACACATGTACACAGTAATGAATGATGCATGCAGAAATTAACTAATGCACCATGCACGCAGGAGTGACCAATGCTGACAGGTATGAATCAATGTATGCAGGAAGGAACAGCGTGCACAGAAATAAGTGATGTAGCAGGAATGTATATATATATATGTATAAGTATATGTATATATATGTGTATAAGTATATATATGTGTGTATATATATATATGTATAAGTAAAGTAAGTAAGTAAGTAAAGGCCCTCCCATTGATCATCGATTTGCTCGAGCGGGCCCAGTAACGTCTCCATTGGAGACTTTGTTGTTACTGTGTTTGGCATCTCGAATACGTCACGGGGACCTTGCCAGGCTCTGCCGTGTGGGCTAGGTACCCTCGGTAGCTTGCCGGGCTCTCCGAGAGGGGCGGAGGAATCGAACTCGGGTCGGCCATGTTGGCTGCGTGCAAGGCAAACGCCCTACCACTGTGCTATCGCTCCAGCCATATATATATATATATATATATATATATATATATATATATTGACACAGTGAGGCGCATAGAGCAGACAGTGTGGAGGGGGCATGGCAATGAAGCTCCATGGAAAGCAGGTCACCGTAGGACAAAGCCTTGCCCCAGCTGGCAGGAAATTCCAGCTTTGCTTCTCAGCTGTCAGCCATGTTATCAGGATCCCCTCCGGGGCTGCTTTAACTCACATTGCTGGGCATCACCTGTGGAGTATCTCATCCAAGAAGGCCGACGCAGGACCTGAGAATGTGCCTTTCTAGCAAGTTCTCAGGACAAGACCGCTGCCGATCTGGGAACTCTGCTCTAGGAACCTGAAAAATCATTTATTATTATCTGGGTTGGGGCAGTAGAAGCAAGCATCTTCAGAGGAGTGGTGTTTGCTACTTCCTATGCTCTGAAAAACAAAACAAAACAAAACACCCCTGCCCCCATATTATTCCTGTCCCTGGGATTATCATCTTGTCAAAATGGTTAAAGCCGCCACACCCGGCCCTCCCCGTCCTGTTATCTCCCATCCTGCACTTAAGATCAAGGCATTGGATTCCGCATTTCCATAGAACAGAAACAAAACGAATCCAGATGCCTTTGGATTGTGCTGTGCTGGCCAGAAAGTTCTGGGACTGCTGTTCCGAGTCAGGTGTGAGGGGATAGAGGCAGTGGGTCTGAGCTGTGTGCAGCTCCACGGCTTCCCCTGGAGGAGAAAGTCTATTATTTTCATCCTGCTCCCCCATGTGGAGGACCAGCGGCCTCACATGCTAGCCCCGGGGAAATACCAGAATTAAAGCTTCTCAGGCCAGAGCCATGGGAGAGTGGGGAGGGCCTTTGTCTTGCACAGGACTGACCCGGGTTCGATCCCCAGCATTCCATATGGTTCCCTGAGCACTGCCAGAAGTGATTCCTGAGTGCATCGCCAGGTGTGACCCCCCCCCGCCAAAAAAAAATATAACCACTCAAAAAACGCCCCAAATCCACAAATGCGTCTCTCCCCATGCTAGAGGCTAGACTCCAAGACCCTGGGGGTCTGCCCTCTCTGAAGGCCGACAGGGGGGCTCTGTCCTGCCTCTGCCAGCTTCTCTCAGTCTGTTGGCCCCTTTGCCTGAGTCAGTTCCAAGGACACCAGTCACACTGGTGACACCAACCTCCATCTAACTCATGACATCATCAAGGACTCTCTTTCCAAAGACTTCCGACATTTTGGGGGGGAGGACTTCGACACATTTGTGGAATTCAGTTAGGTTCACCCAGGATCCCTTAGTTCTTTCTATTTCCTAGTCCAACTCTGATTTCTCTAAAATCAAATTTTTCCCCGCACTTTGGGGCCAGATCCGGTGGTGCTCAGGGCTCACTCCTAGCAGGGCTGGAACTGAATGTGGTGCTGGAGATTGAATCTGGGTCCACCTTGTGCAAGGCACATGCCTTAACCCATGTATTGGCCCTGGAATTTCTTCCCCCCAAGTGCCTGAGAAGTGCCTTTCTCCTGTGTTATTTATTCAGCATCAAAATGATGTTTTTCCAATGAATCTAATCAAAGCAGATAGAGTGTTAACTAGAATTCATCTGCCTCACAGGGACGGGGAGGGGTGGGGGGTGGGGTTTTATTGGGGTTCTTCATGGTAAAAAATAAGTATTGGTAAAGGGAAATGTGTTTGATATTTACATGACTGAGACATAAACCTGAAAGCTTTGTAACCTTTCCCACAGTGATTCAATAAATAAATAAAAAAAAAAATGGTGTTTTTCAAGAGGCCAGAGTGATACTTGAGCAAGTGAGGCATTTGCCTTACACACGGTAAACCACATTTGTTCCTCAGCATTCTATACGTTCCCTGAGCACCACCAGGAGTAATTCCTGAGTGCAGAGACAGGAGTAACCCCTAAGCATCGCCAGGTATAGCACCCCAAAAAAAAAAAAGAACAAAAAAAAAGGTATATTTTAAGAACCAAGAATTTGTTTTTTTTTAGGATACCATCAGGCACTTTCCACACAATAGCAATGCCATCTCCACTATTTTATTCTGAAATCATCCTTACTCCTATTCTGAACCCAACTACTAACATCCATGAGAATGGCATTCAAATATGAGGTTTCAAGTGTCATCAATCAGAGACAAAGTTCCCCTTCCTGGACAGAAACACAGGAAACGGTTAACTGCGGTCAGCTGGAGAACAGATCAGGGGCTGGGCTCCAGAGATCTGAGTGAAGAATTTTTTTTTTGTTTGTTTTGCTTTTTGGGTCACACCCAGCGATGCACAGGGGTTACTCCTGGCTCTGCACTCAGGAATCACCCCTGGCGGTGCTCAGGGGACCATATGAGATGCTGGGAATCAAACCTGGATTGGCCGCGTGCAAGGCAAACACCCCACCCGTTGTGCTATTGCTCCAGCCCCTGAAGAAGTATCTTGACATCCTTTTATATATTCAGATTGTGTAGTGAACCCTGAGCACAGAGCCAGGAGTAAGCCTTGAGCGCCACTGGGTAGATGAACTCTTCTACAAGCAAACTGGGATTCAAATTGTAAGGGCAGGGCTGGGGCGATGGTACAGTGGGCAGGGCGCTTGCCTTGCATGCAGCTGACTAGGGTTCAATCCCTGGCATCCCAGAAGGTCTCCTGCACCCCGTCAGGACTAATTTCTGAGTGCAGAGCCAGGAGTAAGTCCTGAGTACCACCTGATGTGGCCTCCCCAAGCCCTCCTGAATAAATAAAAATAAAATTGTGAGAGAGGAGAGGAGCATCTTCCTGTTCCACTGTGGGTTCTTTTCAGTCTGGTCAGGTGATCCAAAGGAACAACAAATTAGGAGACTGAAAAGCAGATTTAACTTGGTATCAATGTGACTCTACCTGGGTGTCAATTCCAAAGCCAGTTAAGTAAGATGACGGTGTATGCTGAGCAGAGGATGGGAAAATCAGGGGGCTGGATTTGTTGGGAGCACGTGGGAAGCTGAGCCAGACCTCGCAATGCTCAGAAATTACTCCTTGCTTAGTGCTCAGAGACCCTCTGGGGTGCTGTGGAAGAAACCCAGGTTGAGGACACACAAGGCAAGACCTTACCTGTTGTACTGTTGCTCCAGCTTCTCCCCCGCTTTTCCTTAAACTTCCAAATAAAGGGAAGCAAGTTCTGCTATTACCAAAGCCCCACCACCACCCCATAAGTGTGTGTGGGAGTGAAACATTTTTTATCAATCTCCACAAATTTGACAGAAGCCTAGCCAGGTGGTCCATCTGTTTTGTTCGAATAAGGAGTGACCCAGCATTCTGATTTCAATTAGCCTCTTTGTAGTTGTGTGTAGAGCGGGTTCCGAGGGTAGTGGATCAGACCAAGTATGGAGAGGAGCTGACCAAGGGCTGCGGGAGCCGGTTTGTTTCAACAACTGTCAATGAATGGATAATGGGTATCCAAGACAGTGCTGCTGGCTACACACTGAAGGACCTCACTTCACAGCACCAAAAGAGCACATTCTGGAACCAGAGAACTAAGCAGAATCTCAGAACAGTGTTTTTAAGACATGACTTCCCGGGGCCAGAGAGATGGCACAGTGGGTAGGGCTCTTGCCTTCATGTGGCTAGGCCAGGATCAGTCTCTGGCACTGCATCTGGACTCCTGAGCTCCACTAGGAGGGTACCCTGAGCACAGAGCCAGGAATAAGCCCTGAGCACCACTAGGTGCAGCCCCCAAACCACCCCCTCCACATCGAATGAGACACAATCATTTAAATTCAAAACTCAGTGTCACATGTCAGTTAAATTCTAGTTTTGGTCCATTATCATGATCCAATGAGCTGCAAAATGGGGTAGTGTCCTGGGTGCTAGACCAAGATGGCAGAAGCAGTGGCTCCCCACCCCGGAGAGGTCTGTCTGTCTGTCTGCTCTCTGGGTGGCCATGCAGTATCAGAGCGGTGACTTCAGTGGGTGATGAGAGAGGAGGCTGGCCGGCTAAGAGCACAGCTATGGTGGGGAGGGGTACGGGAGGGTGGAACTCATGCGGCCAAAGGCTTATGCCGGGGAGGGTGGGGAGGGGGCAGAAACACACCCACCGGACTTCGAAGACTGGGGGGGCTTCCACACCATTACTTCACACACTCACATACACACTCACACATATATCCTCACACACACTCATGCTCACACACTCACGCACACACACTCACACACATGCCCCCACTCACACACTCATGCACACACACACACACTCACACCCACATACATGCACCCACACCCCACACACTCACACCTTCCCACACACTCACACACCCACACATTTATACTTACACACTCCCCCACACACACTCACATACACACTGACATATACATGCACTCACCCAGGAACACTCTCACTCACCCACACACTCCCCTACACACACTCATACACTCCCACACTCACACATGCTCACGCATGCTCACACATGTACGCTCCCACACACTCACACCCATACCCACACATACACACTCACAAACATACCTACTCACACCTGCATTCACACATACTCACACACACACCTACATCATATACACACATATACTCACTCACCCCCACTCACATACATACTCACACCCACATGCTCACTCATTCACACACTTGCCCACACACATTCATACACACACACCCACGCTCACAAATATTTGCACACATACACTCACCCGTGCTCACCCACACATACACAGTCATACATACACATACACACATGCGAGTTCACAAAATAAAGAGCGGGTGCAGGGACTGCTGTGATGACAATGACGCTTGCCGCCTCCCCATTCTCCCCAGCAGAGAGACAGAGAGGCAGAGGGATGGAGACCACAGCCTGATGGTGAAAATGGCCCGTTTAAGCTGCTAGCTTATTTATAGAACATCTGAAGCAGGGTTGAGGTAAGGACATGGGTGTGATTGATCCGTTACATATGGAAATTTACATAGATAAACAATTGGTGGAAGAAATTCTCTTGGGGAGATTAACTCAAGGAAGCACTGTCTCCCAGGGACATCTATATTGCTTTTATCTTTCCCTCTAGTTGTGTAAGTTATCAATACTTGCAGTTGTTTGTATAAACACAGTAAGAGACAAAGATCCCAACACTTAGTTCTCTGGGCTGAGAGCAAGCAAAGCTTTTACCGTAAATCCCAGACTAAATCCTCAGGGAAGTTCAGCTTGTCCTTCCTCATGAGGGTCCTGTCTCTTAAGTCATAACAGCTTGCATCAAGACCATGCATTTTTGCTTTCTAGAATGTCCCATTTCAATTCCAGGGTAGCTTTGCCACTCGCTCTGGGTCCATCCCAGTCCCACCGTGAGGCCTCCCATTTTGAGGTGTTATATAGCACCTGAAGCCTGGGTCAAGTAATTGTGACCAAGTAATGATGCCGAAGAGTAGATATATTTCAGAGTCAATCAACTCCCAAATATTAGGAGCATAGCATTAATGGTCTTTCTGTGTTTAATCAAAGAACATTGCTCTATAGTAAAATATAAAAAGACTATAGGGGAAATAGAAAAGCAGGTACCAAGCACTTCAAATACAAAGCACAGAATTACCAGAAAGTTTTGGTTTATAAGTAATCAAGACTGACTTGGGGAACTGTGAAGTTATCTCGGGAGGACGAAAAGTGGCAATTCACTGATGAAGACTAAAACACTTTGGGTTAATATCCAACACAAACACACACACACACACACACTTGCGCAGCATACCCACTCACACCTACTCACATACCCTACACATATGCACTCTCTCTCCTCTGTCTCTCTCTCTTTCTCTCTCTCTCTCTCTCTCTCTCTCTCTCTCTCTCACACACACACACACACACACACACAAACACACACTGTCCCAGACAGCAGGCTTCCTAGGCACATGAGTGGGGGTGGGACGCTTGCCAAGGTCACAGTACCTGGCCCCCACCCTGCGTCTGTTGCCTGCGGGACTCTTGGGTAGGGTCCTGGGTGTGTTTCCGGAAACCCTCCTGGTATGGGACCATTTCTGCTGGCAGCTGAGCTGCATGAGCCCAGTGACAATGGATCCCATTTCCCCTGGAGCTTACCCACTGTCCTGCCCTTGGGCTTCCCAGTTCTTCCTTGACTGGCATTTTCAAACAAATATTGGCCATTGTTCCCCTCCCCTCTCCCCCCCCGCCCCCCCAGCCTTCCCTGTGGTGATGACAGGCTCTCTAGGGCTCTCTATGCATCGGTGATGGTGGTGCTTACACTGGGTTACTGTCTTGGCTGTGATGTTTCCCAGTGTCACCATGACACTCACAAACATGCTTGCCAGAGGGTGGATCTCCTGGCCCTGGTCCTGGTACATCTGGGGTTGCAATGCAGGCACACACCTGGCTGCAGTGCTGGGACCCCTCCAGCTAGCAGTCACTGCCCCCGGGACTAACACATGTGGGAGGCAGCAGAATCCAACTTACAGCCTTGTGCTTTGGCCACAGAGCCATTCCTCGGGCTCTGCCACATGGTTTCTTGATTCCTGAAAGAGTTTGCCTCTTCAGCTCCTCAGCAGAGTGGAGCCTGATCGAGCCCCTTCTGCTCAAAGTCTGATCTCTCAGGGAAGACAAAACCGTGGAATGGGCGGCATGTACCCACTTTCTTCCATATTGGGCTTGTTCTATGGTATGGTTACCTCCAGCCCTGCTGCCTAATTCATAGCAGATAAAGATGGTCCAGACAGGGGCTGGAGTGATAGCACAGCGGGTAAGGCGTTTGCCTTGCACGCAGCCAACATGACCGACACAGGTTCGATTCCCAGGACCCCATATGGTCCCCTGAGCATCGCCAGGAGCAATTCCTGAGTGCATGGCCAGGAGTAACCCCTGAGCATCGCTGGGTGTCACCCCAAAAAAAAATGGTCCAGACAACATGGTGGGTGGGAGGGGGGTGTACCACTTTAGTTTGCTGCTGTACCTGAGATGGTTTCATGCTATTGGAGAGCCCGGCAAGCTACTGAGAGTATCTTGCACGCATGGCAAAGCCTGGCAAGCTACCCGTGACGTATTCAATATGCCCAAAACAGTTACAACAAGTCTCACAATTTGTTGTGAGATGTGATTGGTGCTGGCTCGAGCAAATCGATGAACAACGATTCATCAATTCAGCTCCTCAGCAGAATAGAGCCTGATTGTTCCACAAACAGCCCACACATATTCATAACTTTGATTACTCCGATCAGAGGGTGGAACCAATCAGAGAGCAGAAACAACTAAGGGGGGTGGGAATATACAATATATAAAGCCCAGTCTATCAGCAATTCCCCACCTGCTTTTCTCCACCTGCTTTGACCTTGCTGTCTGCCTTCCTAACTTACCTGTACCGACCCGAGCTGTTAGATACTGGAGTTGGAAAACAAAAGATGCATGGCGGTCAGTGTGCTGACCTTACATGCTGCCCACAGGAAGACAGAGCAGAGAGTTTACTGCTGCTGTACCTGAGATGGTTTCAGCTAACAGAAGAGTCTGTTCACCACCCATTTATGGTTTTGTAATTATGCTACCCCAAACTATTGAGCTTACAGGGAGGTATAGTTTCAGTTTTAAAGTCTATATAATATAGACTTAGCAAGGTATGGCTAAAAGTCAAGGATTTTGCTCCTTCCCTTGTTGTTGCTGGGACCTCAGGGGGTTGCATGATTGGTCGCTGAGCTCGCACACTTGGTCGTGGTGTTCCACAGGCTGTGCTTAAAGCATTGGAACTCACAAAGGCAGGTGGGGGGTCATCCTCGACAACTGGGGTGGTGTTGGGGATTGAATTCCTAACCCATTGTATGCACTCAGTCCCATTCCCAGACCCTACACACTTTCTTTGAAAAAGCGACCACTAGGGGGCCTGGAGCGATGCTACTGCCTGCAGTGTTTGCTTGCCTTGCACGCAGACAGCCAACCCAGGTTCAATCCCCAGCATCCCATGTAGTCTCCTGAGCCCACAAGGAGTGATCTCTGAGCGCAGAGTTAGGAATAAGCCCTGGGCCCCTAGGTGTGACCCCCAAACAAAACACAAAACCAAAGAAGCAAAATGATCATTCATCCTTCAGGCTACTGTTTTGGTTTATCCGTTGTGTTTTAAACTTTTTTCAGACAAATGAAGGGCCTATAACTACCAGAGGATGGTTCTGTTTATTTATCATGGTCAAGATAAATAACTATTCATATGGCATATGTTGCTCTTTTGCTTAAAATAGCAAAGAGAAAAATAGGACTTTGGAAGTGCTTTCTTCTTTACAAAATAAACTCATTTTATTAATGAGCTCACTGACCTGGCTTATTCGACATTAGATCAGTGAGCCAAAGAATGAAAGGGGAAGAAAAGAGAACCAAAACAGAGACACAGATAAAAATGCAAAGGAACAGGCTGAACAAATGCAGTAGAATTTCAAACGTGAGAAGAATAAAATGCAATTTTTGTGTGTATGGGACTTTTGTGTATGTGTGACACACCCAGCGGTGGTCAGGACTTCCTCCTGGCTCTGCCCTCAGGATGACTTCCCCTCATGGTCTTGGGGAAACCTACACGGTGCCAGGAATTGAACCTGGGCTGCTGTGTACAGGGCAAGTGCCTTATCCACTGTACCAACTCCCTAGCCCTCTTTGTGTGTGTTTAGACTTAAAATTGCCTAGCTAAGGAAAGAACAAATCAATACAGAATCAGGACTGGTTCAACGACTATAAATATTTGAGAAAGAAAAGCATTATTTTCTACATAGAAATCTTGTAGGTAGAGGTACACTCACCATCTGTACTGTGGAAGAAATAGAAACAGGGAGAAACATTTTCTCAATGACATAAATTGCATATTAATAAACACCACAGTGTCCCACTATGCATAGGCACAAGGAGAGAAATTTATTCTCTTCACTAAGATCTCAAGGCAGAATTTTATAAAGACTCCTAAAGCTGATTATTAATATAAAAAATTCTTAATGGAGCATGGTAGGGAGTGATTTATGGAAAAGCCTAGAAGTGTGAGGTACCAGGTTCAATCCCCAGCACTCCCACAGGCATGGAGCATGGCTTGGCAGCTCTGTCTAGGACCCCCAGGGCCCCAATCAAGGGCGTGAGCCCCAAAATTTGACCAGCTGTGTGAACTATATGTGAGAGCCCCCCAAAGCGGTGTGTGACCTTGGTCATCAGGATGACTCCAAAAGGAGGGGGACATTCTGAAGTCCTGTGCTGATCTTACGGCTTCAGTCTTTTGTGGCTGTCATTGCATAACCCTAGCAATTCTATGTGAAAGTGCAAGGTGTCATTGGTTGGTCTTGTTGATTTGTTTGCTTATTTGTTTTTGGACTCTACCTGGCAGTGCTCAAGGCTGACATCTAACTCTGCACTCGGAGATGACTCCTGGTGGGCTCAAGGGCATCATCTGGGATGTCTGGGATCGAACCTGAGTCACCTGCATGCAAAGCAAGCGCTCAACCCACTGGACTGTCACTCTGGTCCCTGGTTAGTAATTTGTAAGTGAAACATCTACTCGAAGAAAGTAATTAGACAACTTGGATCTGGTATGGCCTTGTAACGCTGTGACCATGTGTCTCCTCCAGGATCTGTCTCAAGTTTTGAATCTGACCAGGTGTGACCAGCACGAGAGTCCTGATTTGTTTACTGTCCTCAGAGGAGCCCATTTCTCCTTTCAGTTAAATCACTGACAAGGGGCCCAAGAGATAGCATAGGGGTTAAGGCACTCAACCCTGCACATGACTGACCTGGGTTCAATCCCCGGCTCCCCATACGGTTCTCTGAGCACTGCCAGAAATGATCCCTGAGCACAGAGCCAGGAGTATCAGCCTTGAGTATCCCCAGGTGTGGCTCAATCCTGCTCACCCAAAAATGCACCGATTACAGAATGCAAATACTTCATAACATCATCAACATCATATATTAGCAGAGGTCCCCAAATTTATTTAACCATCTCCCCCCTTGTAGAAAAAAAAAACTGTCACCCAATGCCTCCCTGGAGATCTACCTTCTTAAAGGTGAGCATGTGAAAGCATTCTCCAACTGCCCCTGAGGCTATTGACTCCCTACCCCATCACTCCAGCGTCCCCCGGAGGTGGGGCAGCTCACTTTGGGGGAGCACTGACTTAATTAATTGGATTACTTCAGAGTTTGGAACTGAAAAGGATGAAGAGTACTTTCAAGGAGCAGTCCAGAGAGAAAGATGTTTCACAGCATTTCCTTTTCCTTTAGTGTCAGGGCTGGAACCCCAGCCTAGTATTTCTTTCTCATTCAGAAAACATGTTATGTCCACCCCGTACTCGTGGCACCATCTAGAGAAGTCGGGGGCATTCCCAGAGCGCCTACCTATAACCCTGGTGTGGGAGATGGTTGACCCCAGGAGGGGAAAACACAAAGAGATTTTGACCACGAGGGTTTCCCATGCTGACTCTGGCACCAAGGTTTATGTTATAATTAAGCCACAGCCCAGATTGAGCCACGGGGACTTGCACCAGTCAGCCAGTTAACTAAAAACACCTCAGAGGCCCACACCTGCCTTGTTGCCTTGTGTGTATAAGACCCTTGTTTCCAGCACTGCAGAAGGGGAAAAATAAATTGTGGACTGGACTGATAGCACAGCAGGGAGGGCGTTTGCCTTGCACGTGGTTGACCCGGGTTCGATTCCCAGCATCCCATATGGTCCCCTGAGCACTGCCAGGAGTAATTCCTGAGTGCATGAGCCAGGAGTAACCCCTGTGCATCGCCAGGTGAAAAAAAAAAAAAGATTGAAAAGCTTCCCAAACAGCTGGGGCTCGCAGCTTTCCTGAGCACTTGTGGATGCAGGTGCGTCTGCAGGCCCTAGGCTTGATTCTCAGCATCACAGGATTTACAGCAGCCCTCGGAACAGCCCCCAGCACACAGCCAGGAGTGGCCCCTAAATAAACAACAAAAACCTCCCAAAGCTAAAGCAGGATTTCTGGCAACAGGCTAAATGATCTCTGGGCTCTGGGGGACTGTCCAGCCACGGGGTGGAGGGGTGGGCAGTGGCGCTGGGAGGGAGCCCTTGTGCGTGGGACCCCAGGCTGTCTGGGGTCCTCCACCAGGAACAAAACCCCAAATTCCTTCTAGCTGACCTCCCAGAGACTGGAGGGAGGCCTCGCGCATTGAGATGTGGGGGCTCTGGTGAAGGGAGAGGGGGAAGTGCGTATGTCTCTGAAGGCGGTGCCTTGCAGAGAGAATCTTGTCTCGCCCCTGTGCTGAAACCTTGCTCCGGATACCTCAGGGTGTGGCAGTCTGCAGACAGGCTTTCCAGGAGGGGACGGGACGGGGCCTAGTGGCAGGAACAGAGGACACGGGCACAGGCAGGACAGGGACACAGGAGGGTCGCCGGGGAGCCCAGGATGGCCAGATGTGATGCTGGCGCTGCGACCTTGGACTTCTCGGGTCCAGAATTGAGAAGAAATGATTCCGTGGCTCGTGTCCCCCGGTGCTTTCCGTTTGGTTCCGGCAGCCCTGGCACATGACAACATCGAACTGACCAAGATCCTCACTAACCAGGGTTCTGCAGTTTTTCTTTTTTTTTTTTTTTTCTTTTGGGGGAAGCACAAGTGGTCTGGTGCTCAGGGCTTACTCCTGGGTCTGTACTCGGGGTTCTCTCTTGGCAGGTTCAGGAGAACATTCGGGGTGCTGGAGATGGAACCCGGGTCTGTAGTGTGCAGGACCAGCACCCTCCCGCTGTCCAGTCACTTCGGCCCCTTCCCTTGGCAGCAGGAGCCTTTTTGGGCGGGAGAGAACTTTCTGCAGGGGGTCCTGCTTTTATTTTCAGGCTGCTCTGAGGTTTGCTCTCACCCACCCAATTTACCTACTATAAATTTAGTGCAGCAAAACATTTATTTGGGGAGCGATAGTACAGCGGGTAAGGCGTTTGCCTTGCACACAGCCAACTTGGGTTCGATTCCCAGCATCCCATATGGTCCCCCGAGCACCACCAGGAGTAATTCCTGAGTGCAGAGCCAGGAATAACCCCTGTGCATCACCAGGTGTGACCCAAAAAGCAAAAAAACAAAAACAAAAACAAAAAAATACATTTATTTGGGGGCCAGGGATGTGGCTTGGTGCTCAGGTGCAGGCTGGGTGGGGGGTAAAGTCCCCTGACTCAAGCATAATTGACAGAACTACAAGAGTAGTTAAATGCCGTCCACTGGCTTGAACATTCTGTATTGAGGTTTTTTGCTTAACTCCCCTCTTTTTAAATTTTTTTTTGGGGGGGAGGTGTGGGCACCCCCAGCTGAGCAGGGCTCACTTCTGGCAGGACATGGGCTGGGGATGGGAGGCAGGTCGGTGCCCTAACGGCCGTGCTATCACTCCAGCTCAGCTCCTTAGCTCACAGTGAAGATCTGCATGAGCAGAGAGAGCTGGACGCGGCTGCAGCCTTTTAGGGCGGGAGAGGACAGCGGCATGGCCCAATGGTTAGAGATGGCCGTGTGCATCAAGGGCAGATGTCACAACCGAGTCCACTGCCTTCTGCTGGGACCAAGTCATTGGCCAGGAGGGGGACGGTGGGGAGAGGCCGAGACCCCGAATAGGACTTTGCAGGGGAAACACACAGGGCTCAACCTGGAGACTGGGTCCTCTGCGCCCCCAGCTCTGGGCACGGCCCCTGGCAGGCTGCACCTCCACGGAAAGGAGGAGTGGGAGTGGGGTACAAACGGGACATGGGCTTGCCTTTGCCGCGATGCGCTTGCGGTTCCCAAGTGACACGCAGGCCTTACAGCTAGGGGTGTGCAGAACTGGCGATGAGAGGAGGACACTGGAGAACACCAAGCAACAGGTTAGGCCAGAGACGGGGGCCGCAGAACCCTAACCCTCCCATTAGGTGGGCAGGGCCAGCACAAAGGAGCTGGGCAGCAGTGTCCACTGTGTGGGGGTCCATCTCCGCCAGTCCAGGCTCCCAGCTCGGCTCTGTGAACAGGGTTAGGGGGCAAGGACTGAGGTGGACGGGCCCACCCAGAAAACCCAGTGATGCAGGGCTGGATGTGGGGGGAGAAGGGGTCGTGTGAACTCAGGGGACCACATCAACGGGGTCAGCAAAGGCAGACAGAGCAGGCCAAGCCCACACCAGAAATCTCAGCGGCTATAAGTAAAAATCTAGAATCGTTGGCAAAACTAAGAGGCGGAGAACAAAGGGAGGGATTGGTGGAAACGTACCCAGGGAGCCTGGGAAGGGGGCCTGGGCTTGGTACAAGGAACCGTTCGGTGTCAGAAACAGTGTGCAAGACCCCACGGCCCAGGGTTCTGCATTACAGCTGGCAATGTGCCCAATATTAGCCAATATACATCCTGATGTCTCAACAAGCCCAAGGCACAATGGCTGCTTTCTTTCAAAAGGCTCAGCAGTGGGGCTGGAGCAATAGCACGGCGGGAAAGGCGTTTGCCTTGCACGCAGCAGAACCGGGTTCGATTCCCAGCATCCCATATGGTCCCCTGAGCACCGCCAGGAGTAATTCCTGTGCAAAGCTGGGTGTGACCCCCCCCAAAAAAAAAAAGGCTCAGCAGTTGGCTATGATGGGGGTTTAGGCACTGGGCCCAGGCATGGCCTGCCCAGTTCAATCCTTGGCATTGCATTGGGTGTGTCAAGCCCTGCCAGGAGTGATCCCGAGCACAGAGCCAGGAGTAAGTTCTAAGCACGGCCAGGCATGGCCCAACACCTCTGCTCCCCATCATAGGTTTTGTTTCATTTGGGGGAGAGACTCGGCAGTGTTCAGGGCTCCTGGCTCTGCACTCAGGAATTCCTGGGGAGAATCTGGGGACCCTATGGGATGCCGGGGATCAAACCCAGGTCAGCCGTGTGGAAGGCAAATGCCCTTCCCACTGTACTATCATTCCAGTCCTCAGCCCCAAATACAATCATTAAAAGTAAAGAAAGAGGGGCTGGAGAGATAGCACAGCAGGTAGGGAGTTTGCCTTGCATGTGACTGACCCGGGTTTGATTCCCAGCATCCCATATGGTCCCCTGAGCACCGCCAGGAGTAACTCCTGAGTGCAGAGCCAGGAGTAACCCCTGTGTGTTGCCGGGTGTGACCCAAAAAGAAAAAAAAAAAGTAAAGAAAGTCCAAGGGCTGGAGCGATAGCACAGCAGGTAGGGCGTTTGCCTTGCATGTGACTGACCTGGGTTCAATTCCCAGCATCCCACATGGTCCCCCAAGCACCACCAGGAGTAATTCCTAAGTGCAGAGCCAGGAGTAACCCCTGTGCATTACAAAGTGTGACCGCCCCCCCCAAAAAGCAGAGTCCAGTCCTGATCCATACTGAATGTTCTAGGAACATCCTGGTGGACATTCGAATTATTGGTCAAAAAGGAAAAAGCTCTGCCCATTTCCCTAATGAGAAAAATGCCCTCAGTTTTCCTGGATGGGCTTTCACCTCCGCTCACGGCAGCTGCCCTGGGGTCTGTCCACCTCATCCTCAGGCAAGGGCCTTGAGAACACAGCTACTTTCTGCCCTAAGACCCAACGTGGGAAAAGGCTGCCCAGAGTCCAGCTGGCCGACTGTGTTGGCCTATGCAGGGGACTTCCCCACCACTCCCCGGCCCTGAGCTGTCCACTGTCTTCTCTTTCATGGGGGCCCTTTATTCCCAACAGCCGTAGTATCAGCTTCAAGTCGTGGTTAATAGGATTACATCAAGAAAAAAGAAAAAAAGTTCATCAAGACACTTCGGTTTGATCATTAGCAGATTGGTTCCCTGAAGGAAAAATAAAATGAAAGAAATTTTGACCAACCAAATCAGTGTCTGAACCCAGAGATGGCTGTAAAATCTTTTTTTGTGGGGAGGGAGGGGTGTCACACCTGGCGAAGCACAGGGGTTATTCCTGGCGGTGCTCAGGGGACCATATGGGATGCTGGGAATTGAACCTGGGTCGGTCGCGTGCAAGGCAAACGCCCTACCTGCTGTGCTATTGCTCCAGCCCCTGGAAGATCTTTTGGGTCCGCCAGACTTTCTCAGCGGTACAGTCCACTGCAAGAGGGCCAGGAGAGATGGTCTGGGTGCTTTCCTTCCCATGACTGACCTTGGTGCGATCCCCAGCATGGCCTCCGGCCCTGAACACTGTCAGGAGTGATCCTGGCCGGCCCCACAGCCCTCCACAAAACCACTGCAATAGGCACAGGAAAAAAATTTGAAATGAATCTTTATCTTGAATCTTCTATGTGAGAGGTTCCAAATAAACAAGAATTGCTGCACTCTTCAGAATTACAGGCCACTTTTTGATATTGTTAAGTATCAATATAAAATTATTCAGCGAGGGGGAGGAGGGAGGGAGGAATAAAAATAAATCGGCAAGGGGCTGGAGAGATAGCACAGCAGGTAGGGTGTTTGCCTTACACGTGGCCAGCCTGGGTTCAATTCCCAGTATCCCATATGGTCCCCTGAGCACCGCCAGGAGTAATTCCTGAGTAATTCCTGAGTGTAGAGCCAGGAGTAACCCCTGTGCATCGCCAGGTGTGACCCAAAAAGCAAAAATAAATAAATAAATAAATAAAATTAAAAAATAAATCGGCAAGAGCTCAGCCACCAACAGCCCATGCTTGTGACTTTCCTTGCCAGTGACCGGCAGCGTGGAATTTGCTCTCAGAAGTGCCAAGACTCGGCCTTTGAAACAGAAGACAAGTCGCCTTGTGACGGCAGACTCGGGCTTCCCAAACCCTCCCTGGCTCTGCGTTCCACATTGCTGGCTTCAACATGTCAGATGACGTGAAAGAGAAGCAGTTATTTTGTGAGACTAAGAAATAAACACGTTTACAAAATGCAAATCAAGAGACTAGAACGACAAAGAGAAAGACTGCTCATCACTGCGAATGTGCAAACCATAAAAACCGACTTTCTTAAAATCAGAAACGTTGGGGGCTGGAGCGACAGCACAGTGGGTAGGGCATTTGCCTTGCATGCAGGCCGACCCAGTTTTGAATCCCATCATCCCATATGGTCCCCTGAGCACTGTCAGGAGTAATTCCTGAGTGCAGAGCCAGGAGTAAGCCCGAAGCATCACCTGGTGTGACCCAAAAAGTAAAAACAACAACAAAATCAGGAACACGATTTTCTGAAAAACAGGCCCCAAACTGTAAAATTGGTTATGACAAAGACCTGCTCTTGTGTACCAGGCCCCCTTGCTTTCCCACCGAGGGACACTGGGGTGAGATTCCCGTCACTGCACCCGTTACTGCACACCAGCTTTGTCACAGAACCCAGGAGACTGGAATTTCTCTTAGACTGAAACTCGAACAGGGAAACACGAACAAAAGTCAGGAAAAGCTGACAAAATGGTATAAATCATTTCAAAACACCTTTGGTAAACAGATCTGTATTTATAGAGTCCTCGAATATACAACAGGTCAGATGCAATGCAGACGTTTTTACAATATTTATTAAGATAACAAATTTATAAAGTGAAGGACTCAGAGGCACATAGTTTAAAAGGCCAATCCACGGGAATAATGTAGTCAACACAGAAAAGATACAGTTACAACCAATACAAGAGTTTTTTTTTTAAAGCCACACCCCCATAAACATATCATACGAATCATCCTTCAAAATTACCATGATAAAAAGTTATTTCCTTCAAAGAAAAATAATTCTTTCTGCCTCCAGAGCCTAGAAAATCCTATTTACAACAAACAGTCCTGCATTTCACTGAATATGACCACCTCTATCTGCATTAGGATGGAAAACTGTATAGCTATTGTATTTACAAATGCACATAATATTTAAATTTGCTCTCCACTGAGAACAACTGAATATATACTTAATCAGATCACAATACAAATGTCTGAGTGTTGAAAACACAGTTTGGTGGGGACGGGTGTGTGGGAAGAGGTGTTATTTCGAATTAGGTTTTTTTCTGAAGGATTACTAGGCCGATATGTCTGATAAAACTCAAGGGAGTCACAAAACCAGGTCTCTGTTGATGAAGAATTGATTTATTTCTGTTTTAACTGGGCAGGCTGGGCTCTGTCAGTCGACCTTCACCACACTGTATATTTTGGTGACAAACCAGAAGCACGCGAAGAATCCGATTGTTCCTATGAGGAAAAAAAAAACTTTTTCAAAGGGAGTTTCATAATTTTCACAAAAATGCTGACTTAACATGGTCATTTCCTACAAAAAAGGGCACAAAACTATTGGAATATACCCTTGGTTCAGGCTCTTACACACACCTCTGACTCTCTGGGACAGAAACTGGAATTAAGAACCTTTTATGCCAGCAGGCTTGCCTTGGCTTTCTTTTTTTTGTTTTGTGGGCTGAATCCGACAGACCTTAGGGCTTACTCCTGACTCTGAACTCTGAGCTCAGGAATTACTCCTAGTGGTGCTCAGGGGGACTATATGAGATGCTGGGAATTGAACCCAGACCAGCTGAGCGCAAGGCAAGTGTCCTTCCTGCTGTGTATCACCCTGGCCCAACTATTCTTTTTTCTTACTACAGTGTAGGATAACACTGTTTTGTCCTTCCTCAGGTAGCTTAGGTTTATCGGGTCACACCCATCTAAGGACACTGAACTTGTAAGCAATGTCCTTTCTGCATGGACACAGGAAGACAGTCAATATTATGCTTTGTAACTTGGGAGTTGATTGACTCTGAATAATATTTACCTCTGGGCATCTGCTTTCTTGACTCAGTTGCCCTTAGTTCCTAGCACCCCAAAAGCAGGGTCCCGACGAGGGACTGAATGGACCCAGGGCAAGCTGTGAGCTACCCTGGCATTCGAAATGGGCCAGGCCAAAGCGCCACGATACTCAACTATAAGTTGAGGGAATGATCATGGACAAATGCTGTCATGATCCAAAAGTAAGTAATGACAAGACTAGGACCCTGCTGGAGGTAGGAAGATTAACCTGGCCTGAGGACTGCGGAATGTATAGTGAGATGTTCTCAGGAAGAACCAAGCTAAATTTATATCTCTTACTGTGCTCATACAGAATGACATTGCTAGAAATATTAGAAGTAGATTTATTACAACTATTTAAGTAGATTACTAACTGAGGGAAGAACACACCCTTGTTGGGATCCCATCCTTGAGCGGATCTCCTAAAAATCTGGAGTAATCTCTTTAGATGAGATTTTATCCTTGAGTCAATCTCCTGGGGGAGTGGCCTTACCTCTCTTTGTTGATTTGTCAATATTCAACCCACCTTTATGTCACCGCCTTACTCCTTACGCCTTACGTGATTGCTATATAAACTAAGACTGTAAGCTCGGGGAATGGAGAGTCAGAGCAAGAGGGGCTCAAGCTTGAGAGAAAGAACAGCTGTACTGATCCAGGCCACACACAGGGCTCAAGAGCACTGAACGCAGGCGATGAGAAAGAGCCATCCAGTGAGGCCGTGAACATACAACCTTCAGTGTGCTAAGATTTTACACTACAGGATGAAAGTGACACAGACGCTTCCTGGCAGATTTCAGATTGTTCAATCACAAATGGAAATGTCTCCTGAAGGAGGATGGCAGTGAATGGCCCGAACAGACTGTCAGGCTCACAGAACAACGGAATGCCGAGCTTCTGAGGGTGGCTACCAGGGACCATTACTTTCAAAGATTTAAAGGAACCCAAGGGGGAGGAATACTGGGATCTGTGGTGGTGGGAAATGGGCACTGGTGGAGGGATGGGCACTCGATCATTGTATAATTGAAACCCAAGCACAAAAATGTGTTAAGTCTGCAACTGTACCTCATGGTCTCACTAGTAAAAATAAGTAAATAAATAAAAATAAAGGAACCCAAGAGGCCTTTATACACATGCAGAGTGATGGAGGGAGGGCGACTGCCGGACAACTGAGGGCCGTGTCCCCTCCTGAGCTCTGGCTTCCACCGGCGTCCCACCTCCTTCCTTCGTCTCCGTGCACGGAGGGAGGCCCCAGTCAGCTCACCTTCCTGGGGGTTACTGGTCCTCAGCCCACAACAGGGCAAAGACCGAAGTCTCCTGATTTGTGCCAGGAAAGGAAGAGGGCAGGGAGCCCCCATGGGTCTTATTACAGGGTCACATAACTGGGGACATTGGTGGTGGGAACTATGCACTGGTGAAGGGCCGGGTGTTGAACACTGAATGTCTGAAACCCAAACATCAACAACTTTATAACGGTGGAAAAAAAAAAGATAACTGAACTTAAAAAAAGTTAAATAAATAAAGGGGCATGTTTTATTTCGTCTGAGGTTAAGTTTCTCTGCACGCGGACAGTTTCTTTGCCTTCTCTTCTACTTTTCTATAAACTTTCCCACTTTCTCGAAGAAAGAAAGATGGGCATTTTTATCAGTGACCAAAGACTTATAACCATTCCAATTAGTGCAAACATTTCTTCTTGTTGGTGCTGTTTTTTGGGCCTTACTCGGCAGTGCTCAGAGCTTACTCCTGGCAGGGATCAAACCCAGGTCGGCCGCATGCAGGGCAAGCGCCCTGACCCACTGCACCATCACCCCGGCCCTGTAAACCTCACTGTGGACTTTCATGCTTACCTGTAAAAAGGAAGAAGATCAAGACCATTATCATGGTATAGCCAAAGTACAGAATTGTACTGGCTGTGCCTGTGATCTGGAGTTTTGAGAAGAAATAGTGGATCGCGTAGATCAGGAAGTAAACCGCAGTGAAGCCGCTGGTAAGGAACGAGCGCCACTGCCAGTGGTAATCCTGTGGGGACGAGAACAGAGTCACCTTCCTGTAGCCAGGACCGTGCCGGGGGTCAGGGCACAGAGCCCCCCCCCCCCCCCCCCCCCCCCCCCCCCCAGGGCTGAGTGAGCTGGCATCTTCCTCCTCCGGAGCCCTGCACCTCCCCAGCTCCTTGAGCGGCTGTGCTGGGAACAGGAAGTTGGCTCCAGCTTAGAGAGAGAGAGAGAGAGAGAGCTTGCCCGGCAAGTCTTGGGCCACAAGCTCAAGTCTCGGCAGCCTGCAGCACCGAGAGGGTCCCTGTCCACTGGCCAGACCCCTGGTGATGGAGGGAAAAGCACCACCCACTTCTGTGGGTTTGTTTTGAGGTGACACCTGGGAGTGCTCAGGACTTACTCCAAGCTCTGTGCTAGAGATCACTCCTGGCAGGCCTTGGGGAAAAACATGGGATGCCGGGGATCAAACTAGGATCAGCCACGTGCAAGGCAAATGCCCTCCCTGCTGTGCTATGGCTCTGGCCCTGATATCACCTACCTTTGGAGCTGCCTTTACAAAAAACCTTCAATTTCAACAGTCACTAATTAAGCAGTAGAATAGAGAGTCATATTTTGTTGCTGTTGCTACTATTGCTTTGTTTTGGGACCACACCCCAGTGGTGCTCAGGGCTTACTCCTGGCCTTGTGGTCAGGGATTACTCCTGGTGGGGCTCAAGGGACGGCAGGCAAGGCAAGAGCTCTACCCACTATTCTATCACTCTCGCCCCCCGCATGTATTTTCGAATATATGTTTACCAAAGAAAAGTAACGTGCCAAGAGCTCAGAGTTCAAAAGTACTATCTGATTCAGAAACTCAGGCCATTTCTGGTTTCTGGATGAGCACGTCCAGCATGTGCGGGGCTTACTCCTGCTCTGCACCCAAGGATCACTCCTGGCGAGCTCAGGGGACCACAGGGGGTACGGGGACTGACCCTGGATCAGGCGTGGGCAAGGCAGGGGCCCTCCCTGCTGGACGAGCACGCCAGCCCCAGGTCTGTTTCTAAAGGGACACTACAGAAATGATTACACAATTTGTAATATTCGAAGTTCGGGCTGAGTCAGCTCAGAGGGACGAGCACACACTGGGTAAACAGAAGGCCCTGGCTGGAACACAGGGACCACAGGGTCCCCCAAGCTCCACCAGGAGTGGCCCCCAAGAGCAGAGCTGGGAGGAGCCACGAGGACCGCCGCCACCCTGGCCGCCCGCCCCAGATGCCTACCTCTGCACACAGGTGGAAGTAGCAGAGAAGGATCGTGGCCTCAGAGCACGTGATGACCAAAATGATGAACACCAGGAACAGGAAGCCGAACATGTAATACATCTGGTGGGACCTGTCATCAAACGGGTCAGACAAAAGCGCTGAGTATTTTCTCTCCAGCACGGGAACTGCCATGAGCTTTTCATTCTTCCTTTGACTGAAAGGGTTCCACTCTTCTTGTAAAGACACCCAACTTGCATGGACCCTGGCAGGGACACGGCTGAACTCCACCTGCCCACACAGGGCCGCCAGGAGCCCTTCTCCACGCGGGATGTGCTGTGGGTCGCACTGCTCTAGGCTAGACCTGGGAGACGCTGCCTCCACGGGAAGCCTCAGCTGGCCCCGAGGACCCTAAGCATCCCTCTGGCTCTCTGCTCCCGGAAACCCGAGTCTCCGCCAATGCCGGCAAGCTCCGATGGAAGCCTGTGACCCAGCCCTCGACCTAGCCCGCCCCACGGGAGTGGGAAGATGTGGGAAGCACGGCCTGTGGAAAGGCCTCGGCCCAGGAGCTGCAGGCCATTCACCGGAAAAGGCAAATCTCTGCAGTCACATGGCCTCACTCTGAAGATGGAGCATCCATGAGGCCTCTGTCAGCCACACCTGTGGTGGGCCGGGGGGGGGGGGGGGGGGGGGGGGGGGAAGCAGTGGTCAGATGAGGTTCTAACGGGCACCTGAGCTCGGGTGTCCCTGGGGTGTCAGAGCCACCCCACGCCCTGGGCCCCGCGGGCCAAGAACGCTGGTGGGAGACCTGGGTTTCGGCGCCCTGCTTGGGAGCCCCCCGGCCCCCTGGACAGACCACCAGCTGCCACTGCCATTCTTTCTTCTTCCTTGCATGAACAGAGAAAAACTTTTGGCTCTGAAGAGTTCGGGTCACCGGAGTGGGCGGCTAAATTTATAAGCGCTACATGTGATCCAGGGGAAAGGAGAAAGCTGCATAAGGGGGGAATGAGGCTGAGCCCACGGCCCGGCTTACCAGATGCTGTTGAGGATGAAGAAGAGCTGGATGAAGATGCAGCCGAAGGGCAGGATGCCACCCATGACGATGCCCGGCAGGGGCTTGGTGTAGAAGGACTGCTCGGGGATCTGCCGCGGGATCTGATTGGTCCGAACCGGATGCTCGATGGCCTTCGGGAGAGACAGAGGGGTGAGGGTCAGCACACGTGGGCTCCACTGACAACTCCATGGTCAGTTCAAGCCCTGGCGGACACCAGCGGCCAGTGAGAGTGTGGTCAGTGAGGCACAGGGCAATAGAACCTCAGCACATGGCCCTGCCCCCGACACACACGGGGGGTGGGGGGGGGACACTTCCTATTCTCAGGGGCATGGATGAGGCGGCTCAGCCGGATTTAGCCTTTCATCATGGGTCACTGGACACTGAACAAGAGCAGGTTCTGAACTCTGCTGGCAGGTTTTCAGTCCAAGATGTCTTGATAAGAACAGCTCAATTCTACTTGAAGACGACTGTGACTTTGACTGCAGGCGTGGTACCGGGTGGTATTCTCGATTATTCTCCCTCTCATGACGCACCACGAGGGAGGGGAATCAACCCCCTGAATCAACCCCCTGAATGGTGCAGAAATGTTCTTGGTGGAGGGAAAAAACCAGGGTTCTACAGCTTCTGTGACGACACATTAAAATCCGGCATTTTCCCTTGAGATCATGTGTACACAGGTAGAAAAACATGATAGTTTGTCCATTTTTAGATTTTTAACTGGAACATTTGGGAATTTCCAAGTACTTAATGAATCCATATAATTAAAAAAGATCCCAAAGACATTATAAATCAAGCAAAATGCTAAAGAGGATCGAGGTCTGGAGCAGCCAGGGGTAGGGGGTGGAAACAGGAAGCAGGCACCTAGACCCGCCCACGGTGCAGCACCGCCTTCTCCTGCCTTCTCTGAAACGCGGGTGGACACTTTCAGAGAAGAATAAGGAAGTGACGGGAATACAGGAAGAATGATTCTCCTGCTCCTCTGAGCCTCAGGGCAGATGGAGGGAGCCAGGGGAGGAGAGAAGCTGGACCTTGATCACCAGCCTCCCTGAAAGTCAAACTTCAGCAGGAGGAACTAGGTCATTCACTCCCAAGTCTCCTATCAGTAAGTTCTGAGGGGAGGGTCAGAGAGAGTACGGCCGGGAAGGTGTTGGTTCAACCCCAGGCACCCCGCAGGGTCCTCTGAGCCCCTCCAGGAGGGATCCCTGAGTGCAGAGCCAGGGTAAGGCCTGAGTGCCACTAGGTGTGGCCCCAAATCAAAACACCCAGAAAACTTGGCACTCTGGCTTTACCAAGTTAATCTCCTTACATTCGAATTTCATATTCCAGGTTTCCTTATTTAATCTCATCTAGAGATAGGCACACTGCTAAGACAAAACCCTGCGTGCCATTTTTTCAGATTAAAAAAACAAATACAATTGTTAGCACTTACTAAGTACATAGTTTCTGAAATCTAAGTTTACATCTCTGGTCTCCGTCCATATTCCAAAGTCATTAGTGTTTTCAGAACGACTGCCAACAAACTCAGAAGTCTCTATAAAACTCAGACCCTATGTGGAAAGTTTTCCTTTTTTTTTGGGGGGGGGGGAAGGTGTGTGCCACACGGGGTGAAGCTCAGAAATCACTCCTGGCTCTGCACTCAGGAATCACTCCCCACTGTGCTTGGGGACCAGATGGGATGGCGCGGATGGAACCCGGGTTGGCCACCTGCAAGGCAAACACCCTCCCTGCTGGACATTGGCTCCCCCACCAACCCCAACTTTATGTGTGGTGGGGAGGGGGAAGGGAGGCCCACACCTGTCAGTGCTCAGGGATCACTGGAACTCTCTGGGGTGCGAGGAACCAAACCCGGGTTAGCTAAACCTCTGTACTCTGGCTCCAGGCCCTGAACTTTGCATAACCTGAAAGACCTAGATATCTAAGATCATAAAGATAGTTATATTTTCATTCGACTGCTGTGCCCGTTACAGTTCTTATGGTGTTCTCATCCCTTCTGGTGGCAGACGCTCTCTCCACCATGGGAATGTTCCTCGAAAGAGGCGGCCCTCTTGACTTACGTTCTTCTTGAAGCCAAAGTAGGCACCGATGAAGGTCAGAGGCACCGAGATGCAGAACCACAGGGCCAGGATGGCCACCAGCGTGCCGAAGGGGATGGCTGCCGAAGAGCCCTCGCCCCAGAGAATCAGGTTTATGATGAAGAAGTCGGCGAACATGATGCTGAAAGACACGACAGGCTTTGGGGTAAAACTCTGTTCGTCCCCGCCAACGGCAGCAGCAGACGTGCCAGCACCCCTCGTCCGCGCCTATAGACCTCGTCAGTAGCTGACAGCGCACCCACACTCAAGCAGCGAGTGCAGGATGCAGACTGAATGCAAACCTGCCAGGAACGGCAGCCGGGTACCCCTACAGACAGGGCAGCCAGCACCCTCAGACTACTGCTTTCTGGGTCTCCTCTCCCGCCTGGGGGTGCCATACACCGCTTGCTTTCCTGCGGGGTGCAAGTCTTTAGAGAATCTATGTATGGGAGCTCTAGCTACACTCCAGCAACCATAAATATTTTAAATAAATATCTTAAATATCTTGTTCGTCCGGGGGGGGCCCGAAGAGATAATACAGCAGGGAAGGCGCTTGCCTTGCATGCAGCCACATGGGTTTGGTCCCTGGTACCCCAACGGTCCCCAGAGCCCTCCAGGAGTCAGCCCTGAACACTGCTGGGTGTGGCCCAAAAAAACAAACAAAAACTTTGTTCTTCCAGCCCGTGGCCTTTTATGATCCCAGCCACCCCAGAGTGTGTAAAGTTCACTTCCTTTCCTCTTTGAATATACTTTAAAGAACACACTGTAATCTGTCTACAATGACTCATACATAACACCTCATGCATAATAACAAGTTTTAATATGCCATTTCCTCCTTATTCTTTGTCTAACTTTATGTGTGGTGGGGAGGGGGAAGGGAGGCCCACACCTGTCAGTGCTCAGGGATCACTGGAACTCTTTGGGGTGCGAGGAACCAAACCCGGGTTAGCTGAACCTCTGTACTCCGGCTTCAGGCCCTGAACTTTGCGTAACCTGAAAGACTTAGACATCTAAGATCATAAAGATAGTTATATTTTCATTCGACTGCTGTGCCTGTTACAGTTAAGCTTGCATCTCCCTGGAGGTGATTTCTGCGGGTGAGGTGAGGGACAGAATCTCTCCCCCTTCGCTTAGTGTCATCGGCCACCCCAGCAGCATGGAACAGTCCCTATCTGTGACGTTCCCACAAGAGGTGGAAACAGACCCAGGTTCTGTCCCTGCAACCATGAGACAGCTCCAACCCCCCTCAGATGGGTGACCAGGAATAGTAGCCAGCAGGCGAACCTTATGGGTCATGCACGCTTGAAGAAATCCCCTCATCAACTGCAAAGATCTTTCTGTGGCTCATGATCCTGCGAGTCGTCTCACTCTGTCACCTCCAGGCACCATTCGACACTGTACTGCATTCATTACTGGCGGCTAAAGGTCTATGGTGGTTAGCTGATGCCATTCTGTCAAATTCTCTTTATAAAGTATTCTGTCAAATTCTCTTTATAAAGTATTTTTTTGGGGGGGACCCTAGTCCTGTGGCTGGGGACCAATCGGAGCTGGCCACACGCAAAGCAAGTGCCTTAGCCTTGGGCTGAGTCCAGACACACTGTGCCCAATTTTCACTTAGTAGGTAAGCCTCAGAGCCGGAAGTTCATGGCACTCTCAAACCACATCACCAATGAAAACCAGTATGCTCCCCTGCCCCATCCCCGCCAATTTGTGACATATGTTCCTGTTTCATGCTTATGGTGGTCAGAACTTGAGTAACTGAAGCCAAAAAAGTTTTAACAAGAAAGTCTCTCGAGTTTCATCATTAAATAATGATCATTAATTTGGGGGCCAGGGAGGGTCTGGAAAGATGCTCTGTATGGGGGGACCCCAGGTCCAATCCCAGGAAACACGTGGGTCTTCCACCCCCGTAACGTGGGCTGTGGGGTATGGGCTGAAAACCAAGAGAATTAAAGAGATAAAAAAAAAATTTAAAAGATGCAGGTTTTGAATTAGAGATGAGATTGTTATCACTATGAGGAAGGCTCTCTCGCCTCTAAATTCCTATTTTTTAAATCTAGAAACAATGTTTACGATTATCTAACGCACTTGCCTTATCTACTACAATCACCCTACACAGGTGTTCTTTCATAGAAAAAGTCGTGATATATATGAGTAAACTTGGGTGCTTCTTTCCCTGGTGAAAACCAATTCCCCCTCCCGCCTTCCCTTCTGCCCACTCTTAAGCATCCCACCAGTGAACACCTGCTTTTCTGGGTGGGACGAAATGATTTAATCAGGACAAGGACGATCAGCAATTTGAAAGAACCAGCAATTCTTTCGAAAGGGATAACTTCTACGAAGCCCACAGAGGAAGGAGTGCCATACTCAGTAATGTGCTTGCCTGGACCATCCTGTCCGACTCGGTCTAAAGCTTTTTTCCTTTTTTTGGTTTTTTGGGTCACACTGGGCGGTGCTCAGGGCTCACTCCTGGCTCTGCACTCCTGCTATTACTCCTGGCGGTGCTTGGGTGACCATCTGGGGTGCCAGGGATCAAACCTGGGTTGGCCATGTACAAGACAAACGCCCTCCCCGCTGTGCTATGGCTTTGGCCCCTCGGACAAAACCTTTTTTTCCCTTCTCTTCTGGACCACACCGGGCAATGCTCAGGAGTTACTCCTGGCTCTGCACTCAGGAATCACTCCTACTGGTGTTCAGGGGACCATGTGGGATGCTGGGAATCGAACCTGGGTCGGCCACATGCAAGGCAAATGCCCTATCTCCTGTGCTATCGCTCCAGCTTCCTCGGTCAAAACCTTTAATGCAGCCTGACAAAAGGACAGGCCAGACAGGTGAAGAGATGAGGCTAGAAGCTCTACACTTGAAAGTCAATCGGGAAGAATATTGTAACTTTGTAATTCATGGTGATTGGATTGAAAGAAACAAAAACTTAGGGAAAAAAATGAACAAAGAACTGGCCATGCTGACTTCTACACGGGAAGAGACAGATTTTTCCCAAAGCAAGTCATGTGGCAGTTATTCTGCAAGAGTAAATAAGGGCTCCCGTCCACTCTTTTATTTCAGGAGGGCCACACCTGGTGGTTATCAGGGTGTATTCCTGCCTCTATTCCAGGCTCAATCCTGGCAGTGCCGGGGGTCTCCCCTGGGCCCAGGGGTCGAAACTGAGCTGGTGCTAAGAAAATCAAGCGCCTTCTCCCCTGTACCATCTCTTCACCACTTCGCTCTTTTTTAAAAAATTAGATTTTTCTCAGGAATGTGGTTTAAAGGCATGGGTTACATATGTGACTGAAAATTGGGGAGATAAAAAATGACATCATTACAGAAACTTCCACTTACCCAGGACAAAGGAATGATGTTAATAAAACATTTGTTTTCCACTTTTCTCCTCCAAAGGCTGTGAAGAAAAAAAAAGGAGTAAAATACACAGAACAACCCAAAGATACATATACATATATATATTTTGGTTTTCGACCCACACTGGCAATGCTTTGGGGTCACTCCCAGCTCTGTACTCAGGAATCACTCCTGGTGGTGCTCAGGGGACGCTATGGGATGCTGGGAATCGAACCCGGGTGGTTGTGTCAAGGCAAGTGCTCTCGCTGCTGTCCTGTTGCTCCGGCCCACCCCAAAGAGCCCCCGTGCCAGTGTGGGACTGGACAAGCTCTCCTGAAGGCTGTGAGGCCATGATGCCCCCCATCTGGCCACGCTGAGCCCACCTGAGATGCTCACGGAAGGCCAACCCAATGACCTCACCAAGGCATAATAGAAATAGCCTGTCCAGGAGCTGAGGCCAGGCCTTTCGCCCCATCCCCCCACCCCCCCAGCGCATGAAACAAACTTGAACAAGCTCAGGCAGTTTCCATCAACCGCAGAGGACGAAGACGAGCCACTGGCGGAAAAGTCGTAGAACCAAAAAGCCTGGCATGCGACCTGGCCACTTCCATGGTGACCCTGGAGGGCAAGGTCCCCTAACACTGGTGTCTGCAGTCGTGAGGGTGGGGACACCAGAGTGTCAGATCCCGAGATGAAAAGATGGAGTTTCCGCTCTCCTGGGCCCCTTCCCGGCTTTTCCCCGCTCATCACACAAACAGACGAAGGTCAAGGTAGCCGTGCTGTGTTCTGGGCCCAAAGGAAAGGAAGCTCTCTCAGCTCGGATGCTGAAGGTGAAGCTGGCCCAGAGCAGCAATCTGTTTTGGCTTTTGGAAAAAAAAAACCCAAAACAGTACAGTTTTAACATGGCTTAAGCCTGGGTAAGTAGCACTTGCCTTGAAAAAAAAAAGGAAAGAAAGGAAGGAGGGAGAGGGTGGCAAGTCCTTCTATATACAATTCAAACTCCCAAATTACTAATAAGAGACTTGAAAAATTAAGTCTGAATTTAATTCAACTCTAATAAAATGTCAAAGAAGCCTTTGCTGACACCCAGCACCAACGATGGTTTCGTAGGCTGGACTACTCCCTCTCGACACCCTCCTGGCCAACAGCCAGAGCCTGCAGGGGCAGCGGCAGGGGGCAAGCTGGAGCGCGAGGTGGGCAGCCACACTTGGGCTTTCATTTGGTGGGGGTGGGGGGCACCACACCGCAGTGCTCAGGGCTGAGTGCTGGCTCTGCACTTAGGGATTACTCCTGCTAGGGCTCAAAGGACCATGTGAGGGGGGACCGACTCGGGGTGGTCCTTGTGCCGGCCAGTGCCCGGCTGTGCTAAGGCACAGAGGAGGGGAGAGGGGCACAGACTGGAACTCCGGCAGAGGCAGGACAGCCCATTTGCGGAGGCCCTGAGGCATGGAGGCTCAGAACAAGGAAACCGGGGGAGCCCGCGGCAGCAGAGCAGAAGAAAGGGACCACTCTGATCCTCTGCCTTCAGTAAAGGGCCTCAGGGAGATGCACCCACTCAGACCCGGGTGGAATGTGCTGAGTCCAGGACAACCAGCCTGGGCCTGGGGCTGAGCCTGGCCAGCCTCAGACAAGCAAGCCCTCGGCTGGACCTCAAAACTGCTTCAGCCAGGAGACCCCGTGCCCAAGCTCGGTCCCGTCTGCCTGGCACCTGAGACCCCTGCCCATGAGGCCTCAGGGCCCAAGGGCAGCGAGTGGACTGGCCGCCTCAGCCCGAGAAAGCTGATTTCTCAGTCGGGAGCCCCAGCCCACCTGGCCCCGAGAGTGTGGCCCTTTTCTCTTCTCCCCGAGCTTCACTGAGCCTGAAACTGAGACCAGAGAGCCCGCGCCTGAATACGGTGACTCTCTCCAGGCTCCTCAAACAGCAACACCCGGTCACGTCCTTGTTCAGTCCGCTTTATTTCGGGGAGCAATCTACCGGCTCACTCTCTAATAGAAGGCACTGCCCCCTGCAGGGACGACCAGCATCCAGGGAATGAGCCAGCAAGTGTCGGGACACTCTCCCTTCACCAGTCCCTGCTACGTTCCTACAAAACTAACAAAGTTGTTTGGCCAAATCTCTAACTTCCTAAAAAAAAAAAAAAAGCTTCTGTACAAATGAATCTAGATACAGTGATGTACATTACACAGACCCCCCCGGAGCTTTTCATCAATACGGGCACCCCCCCCCCCTCAGCCCACCCCATCCACGGCCCCTGCAGAGCCAGGCCTGGCAGGGGTGCGGGTGGTTGGGTCTTACTTACACTTGTAGAACCTGGCAGCCACGTAGCCTGCAGGTGTGCCCAGCAGCACCCAGAGGACCACAGCGCAGGTCATCAGAGCACCTCGGTTGGCAGGGGACAGGAACCCCAAGCATGCGAAGACTGAAAGACAGAAGTCAGACAGACATGGGGACGGGCTTGACACAGAGGCACTTCCCTTTGCTCCACGAGAAATAAGCGCGTCCGAAGACACGCGTCCCCTCTCCCCACGCGGTCACCCAGACTCAGACCGGACGGCCTCGGGGGACCCCGTCACCAGCTGTCAGCAGCTCTGAGCTAGGGCACAGCCATCCCAGCCCGGGGCCTGCAACAATCCGGCCTGGCTTCTCACTCTGGCTTCTCGACGAGTGCCTCAGAGAGCAGGTTTCTACCCTGTCCTTCCCTTCCTTACAAATCTTCATGTCATCCTTGAGCAGGGGCACCCAATTCTTCTCTGGCGTTCCATTTTTATTTTGTTTGCTTCTTTTTGTTTTGTTTTGTTGGATTTCAGGCCACGCTCAGGGGTGACTCCTGGCTCTGCACTTAGGAATTACTCCTGGCAGTGCTCGGGGGACCTACGGGGTGCTGGGGATCAAGCCCCGGTCAGCCGTGTGCAAGGCCAGTGCCCTTCCCTATGTGCTGTCGCTCCGACCTCTGCTGTTCCAACTCTGGTGTGCGTGCCACTGAGCTGTGCCTGCCCGTCACATTTCCCCACACTCACACAGAGTCACGA
The DNA here is from genome assembly GCF_029834395.1 of Sorex fumeus. NCBI lineage: Eukaryota > Metazoa > Chordata > Mammalia > Eulipotyphla > Soricidae > Sorex > Sorex fumeus. The sequence continues at coordinate 30,025,360 of NW_026606065.1, forward strand.
AAGTCATGATGAGAATCTGCGTCCCTGACCCCAGGAAGACGGAGAGCAGCATCCCTTTCCTGGGCGGACGGAAGATGTCGCCGTGGACGAGCTTCCAGCCAAACTCCTCCTGGGCATCTTCCTGCGAAGCAAAGGGGATCGCTGAAAGTCATGCGGGATCACCAAGACAGACAGACAGAGAGACAGACAGCTTGTTCACTTTTGACAACAAGGGTGCTTTCAAATGTTAAAAGACCAAAGCACAGCGGGTTGGGCGTCTGCATCCCCAGCATCCCATATAGTCCTCAAAGCACCGTCAGGAATAACTCCTGAGTGCAGAGCCAGGAGTCACCCCGGAGCATCCCTGGGTATGACCCCCCCCCCGCAAAAAAAAAAATAAATAAATGTGATTAAAAAAATACTTAAAAGGAAGAAAGAAAAGAGAATGTGAATCCAAGACAGCTTTTGAGATGCCAACTCTAACTCGGGCTCTTTAGACTTTATCCAGACAAAGAGTCAAGGCAGGGAGAGCACAGCAGGGAGGAGGGCGCTTGCCCTGCGCACTGCTGACTTGAGTTCGATCCCTGGCTCCCCCTATGATCCCCGGAGCGCACCCCCCACCCCACCCCCGGAGTGATCCCTGATCACAGAGCCAGGAGTCACTAACCTCTGAGCATCACTGGGTGTGGCCCCAAAACCCAAATCAAAAAAACAAGCAAGGCAGTTGGAAGAACAAGCCCGCCGAGCACTCACTGTGGAGTCCATCTGGTTGTATCTGGCGATGTCCTTGTGCAGCGTCCGCAGCATGATCATGGCCACCATGCCCGACAGGAAGAGGACAATGACCAGGGAATTCATGATGCTGTAGAGACACACAACCCAGGGCTTATCTGTAGCTTGATTCTTCAAGAGGAAACTCTTTAAGAATAAGATTTCTGGGGCTGGAGCGACAGCATAGCAGGTAGGGCATTTGCCTTGCACATGGCCATCCCGGGTTCAATTCCCAGTATCCATCTCATAGGGTCCCCCAAGCACCCCCAGGAGTAATACCTGAGTGCATGAACCAGGAGTAACTCCTGTGCATCGCTGGGTATGACCCAAAAAGCAAAAAAAAACCCAACAACAACAACAAAAAAAAACCAAAAACCAAAACAAAAAAACCAATTTCCCTAGAAATCAATAAACTGACGGTGCATAATCACCTATTTAAAACCAACAGAGACAAAAGGACTGTCCACTGAGTAACGTGAAGAGAGCATCAGTGGGGACCGGGCATGGGGATCAGTGGCAGAGTGCAGACCCCGCTCGGGCGAGACCCTGGGCTACACCCCCCAGTACCACACACAGAACCACTCTCATGTAAACCAAAACACGTGACCCACACTGAGCAAGGTTCAGTGAATTGTGTTCTGCCGAATCTCAAGTGCACACATGACTTCACTGACTGAATATGCAGCTCTGGGGTCTATCCAGGGTCAACATTATTATTTTTTGTTTTGGGGCCACATCCAGTAATACTTAGGGGTTAGCCCTGGTGGTACAAAGACTCTATGTGTGCTGGGGGTCAAACCTGAGGCGGCTGCATGCAAGGCAAACACCCGGCCCCCGACCCATGGTCAATATCCCTAAACAGCCACGACTCCCAAGGCAGCGCACCCCAGACGGCATGGGCTGCGCGAGCCCTGAGTGAGTCTACCGAGCACACTTCACTCAGCAAAATAACCGGGAGTTCAGGAAGCACAGGCACATGGGACGCCTGTATTCGTTGAGAATCGCCTCCCCAAGCCAGGTGATGGTGATGGACGAACAAAGGAGGAATGGCGAAATGGAAGAACAGGGCCCCCAGGCTGACTGGCAGTCAGGGGCCATTTATTTCTCCTCCTCTCCTTCTTACAGTCTCATCCTCTTACAGGTGGTCTTCCTGTGTCTATACAAAAGGACATTGCTAGGGGCCAGAGCGATAGTAGAGGGGAAGACGTCTGCCTTGCACGCTGCCAACACAGGTTCGATTCCCAGCATCGCTTATGGTCCCCCGAGCACCGCCCAGAGGAATTCCTGAGTGCAGAGCCAGGTAAAACGCCTGAGCATTGCTGGGTGTGACCCAAAAGGGCAAATAAATAAAAAGTAATTCTGGAAAAAAAAAAAGACATTGCTAAACCATATAAAGAACATAAAGGAAGAGAAAGGCAATATAGGATGATTAGTGCCTGATGAAACTGGGTGTGTCTTAGGAACACTGTTACGGGAGTAACTCAATAAACCCAAATTCCCTGGGGGAGGAGCAAGGACAAACCAATGTTATGTAACAAGTGACACATGTCACAGGCATTGATGGCCAAGAGGGAAAGGAACGTGCCAGCGCGGTGGCCAGTATCTTGAAAGGGAAGCTTTGAGTCAGCCCCGGCGGCTGACCAGGATTCCCGTGAGGCAGAGAGAAGATGCCTCTTCTCCCTCTCTGGCTCCCAGTCACCCGAGGCAGGCACCACAAGCCAAAGCCAGGAGCCAAGTTCGCCTGACTCAAGGCATCGACTGGGCAGAGAGAGGCTAAGCAGGAGGGACCTGTCCTCTTACCTGAACCACTGGATGTGGGTATGCGGCATGGACTCCAGGATGTAGTCCCACCGCGACGCCCATCTGATGTTCTTATCTTCCTGGAAGGGCGAGAAACACAAACTAAGCAAGACTCTTCAACTAGGCACATTCGGCATCCCAGAATTTCCACATAGAACCTGACCTTCAAGCACCGATAAAAGCAATTTTCTTTTTTCTTTGTGTGTGTGTGGGGGGTAACCCACTCCTAGCTCTGCATTCAGGAATTACTCCTGGTGGTGCTTGGGGCACCATATGGGATGCCAGGGATTGAACCCGGGTCACCCACGTGCAAGGCAAAAAAAAAGCCTTCCCGCTGTACTATTCCCCCCTCAATAAAGGCAGTTTTCAATCATCCTAAATTCATTAGTCCTGAAATACAAGAAGTTTAGATTTATGCAAGTCCCAAGAAAAATCAGGATGAAACGGAGTAGGCAAGTGAAAAAAAAAAAAAAGTAAAGAATTTCTGAAAGTACTAATACTTGTTATTTTTGTTTGTTTGTTCTTGGGCTGACCCAGGTTCAATTCCTCCGCCCCTCTCAGACAGCCCGGCAAGCTACCGAGATTATTCGCCCTCATGGCAAAGCCTGGCAAGTTTCCTGTGATGTATTCGATATGCCAAACATGGCAACAACAAGTCTCACAATTTGTTGTGAGACGTTACTGGTGCCCACTCGAGCAAATCGATGAACAACGGGAGAACAGTGCTACGGTGCAGTGTTCTTGGGCCACCCCTGGCAATGCTCGGGGCTTACTCCTGGTTCTGCTCTCAGGAATCACTCGGGGGACCCTATGAGGGTGCTGGGGAGTGAAGCAGCAGGGGCCATGTGCAAGGCAAGTGCCCCACCTGCTGTGCCATCTCTCCAGCTCCAATATTTGGATTTTTAAAATAGTTTTGCTTTAAATTATAACATAAATTAAAAAAAAAATCCAAATAGAAAATCAGTGAGTGGAATCATTTGCTTTACTCTCGTGACGTCTCTCTATCAAAGGAGACACCCAGCCGGGCCAGCGGGCCAGCACCAGGCTCTGGGAGCTGCCACCCACCCTCAGCTCACAGCAGCTGGGAAGGAGGTTTCTCTGCTTGCTGCCCACGGCCCTCAGAAGTACTCGTGCCTGGAGTGCAATCACCTCCATCCACCACGCGTGGCTCTCCAAACAGTTACAACAATGAGGAGGAAGCTCCCTCAGAGTTCAGAAAAGGCACCTTCATTTTCCGCCTAAGAAAGTCCCTGAAGAAAACCCTCCAATTTCGGTAGGAACCACTGCAAATCACTGGTCACACGGAAACGCTCCAGTTAATTCATACTTGAGTGCTGATTTAAAAAACAGTGGTGCTCATTGCCTCTTTTGCAAACCACAACACCCAAAAGGAGAGAGAGAACAAAAGGGAATGCCCTGCCACAGAGGCAGGGTGGGATGGGGAGGATGGGGGGTGGGAGGGATACTGGGATCCGTGGTGGTGGGAAATGGGCACTGGTGGAGGGATGGGTATTTGATCACTGTATAATTGAAACCCAAGCACAAAAATTTGTAAGTCTACAACTGTACCTCATGGTGTCTAATAAAAATTAAAAAAAAATAAATAAAAAACAGTGGTGGGGCCTAGAGTGATAAGACAGTGGGTTGGGTACTTGTCTTACGAGTAGCCAACCCTGGTCCTATCCCTGGCATCACATATGGTCCCCTGCACACCACCAGAATAATCCCTGAGCACTGCTGGGGTTGCCCCAAAACAAACCAATAAAAAAACCTAAAAAAAACAACCTGGTATCGGGGCTGGAGCGAAAGCACAGCGGGTAGGGCATTTGCCTTGCATGCGGCCGACCTGGGTTCGATCCCCGGCATCCCATATGGTCCCCCGAACACTGCCAAGAGTAATTCCTGAGTGCAGAACCAGGAGTAACCCCTGAGCATCGCTGGGAGTGACCCAAAAAGAAAAAAGAAAAACAACAAAACCTGGTGTCTTCCCCAGAGACTGTTTTTTTTTTTTTTGATGATGATTTGTTTTGTTTTGTTTTTGGGGGAAGGGGAGGGCCCCACACCCAGTGATGCTCAGGGGTTACTCCAGGCGGACCACATGGGGAGCCAGGGAGGGGATCAAACCCAGGTAAGGTAAATGCCCTCACCGCTGTGCTATCACTCTGGCCTGAGGCACTGAGTCTCCTGACCCTGACCTTTTCATACCCTGTCCTCTATGCAGCTGACACTGAGTCAGGCTTCATTTTCCCAACGTCTCACATTCCATTCCCTGAAGTTTGGAGTGTGATTTATGTTACCTGGTACATATCGACAGATCAGTCCCCAAACTAGGTCCTTAAAAAACGTGGGGGTGGGGGCCCGGAGCAACAGTATAGTGGGGAGAGCGCTTGCCCTGCACGCAGCCGATCTGGGTTCAATCCCTGGTGTCCCACATGGTCCCGTGAGCTCTGCCAGGAGTGATTCCTGAGTGCAGAGACAAGACTAACTCCTGAACATCGCTGAGTGTGACCCAAAAAGCAAAACAAAACAAAAAAGTGTATGAGTTTGGGGCAAGAGTGATAGTATGAGCGAAAGGGTGCTTGCTCTGCACACAGCCAACCAGGGTTTGATCCTCGGCCTCCCTGAGCTGACCAGGAGCGATCCCTGAGTGCAGAGCAAGGAGTAAGCCCTGAACACTGCTGGGTGTGGCCCAAAAAAGCCAAACAAATGAAAAGTGCACCTGTTTGATAAGCTCAGTCATCGCTGCTTTTAATTAGCTGCAGTACATGGGCTTGAAGGCGCTTTCTAAGTTCTGCTCACCTGGAAGCTGACAGAGTATGTGTAGGCGATCTTGATCTCGCCAGAAGCCTTGTTGCTTATATCCATGGGGGGTCCGGTGCAGTCGGGCTTATCGACGTGGGTGTGTTTGTAGCTGTGGGGACAAACATTCCGCAAGAGGTTGATAAGGGGCACTTTCTAAATGTGGGAGCCAGAAAAGGTCAGAGAGTCTCTATGCCTCTCGCCACAGGGCTGGGAGTCAAAAGCAAAACCTCACAGGACACCCAAGGGACAGGTAACACATTCCTTAAAAAATTACGAACTCAGTTACTGTGCAGGGGCACAACATTATCACTCGAAATTAGAAACACACTTCTCAGATGCACCGCACCTGAGATGCATTGAAGAATCTACAAATACACTGAGGGCGCCAAGTGGACTGTCCTCTGAGGGCATGGGGCACTCCTGCATGAACGGGTCTCTTAAAGGCCCGAGAGGAGCCCCCGGGCTGGACAAGACATGACCGGCAGATCAGCTGCCAACGGCTGGCCACATGCTGGCACTGAGCCCTTCCGCTGGACAGAGGAGGGACAGCACTGACCAGCTTCCCGGGCCCCTGTGAGGCCCAGCGGCCTTCCGGGCTCAGGGAGAACGCTGGTCCCGGGGGACTGGCTGAGTGGAAGGCCGGGCTGGAGAGGAAAAGGACCATCTGCAGTTTCACCCGCCCATACTCGGGTGAAGCCTTAGTGACACCCACCCTGAGAAACCAGCACACAGTGCTACGGAGAGAGGGAAAGTCCCCACGGGCCCACCACCCCTTCCACGGCGCCGTCCCTGTCGTCCCTGTGCATGGGCTTACCTTTTGGGTTCAAGCTTTGCAGCCACGAGTCTTGCCCCCATGGACCCAGTCTCAACAACGTGGTAGTGGATTTTGATGTCAACATGGTTGAAGATGTAGAAAGTATCTCTCTCATGGAATTCAGACTGAGGGACAGGAGGGAAGCGAGTGTTACAACGTGTCCAAACAGAGACCTTTCAAATGAGCGCCGGGAGGGGCGTGGCCAAGCCAGGCTCTGGGCACTGCACCTAGGGAGTGACCCTCGAGCCGAGGCAAGCGGAAGACCTGGGCACCGCCAGCTCTGACCCTCAGACCCTCAAAAATGAAACAGTAATAATTTTAAGAGAATTGAAAAAATGAAATTTTGAAAAAGAACTTTTCGGAGTCACAAAAATTTGGAAAATTCAACCTGAGACAAAATTTTAGTCTTTCCCCAGAAACAAACTTTTAAGTTTTGGGTTTATTTATTTATCTATTTTTATTTTAGTTTTTGGCTTGACGTGCTCAAGGTTTTATTCCTGGCTCTGCACTCAGGAATTTCTCCTCACAGTGGAGACCTTCTCGGGATGCCAGGGATGAAACTCGGTTGGGCGCGTGCCAGGCAAGCTCCTTACCACTGTGCTCTCTCTCCAGGGCCTAAGATTCAGGCTTAAGTTACTAATAAGTCAAAAATTAATTGACTTATTAATTACACTCTCAAATGTAATTTTTTATTCTGATATAAGAATACCTCTAATATTTTCCAGTTCTTCACAGAACACAAACTAAACCTTCGAATCTTGCACGTTACGGGCATGGGGACATGGCCTGGCAGTAAAGTATGTGCCGTGAGTATGCAGGAGCTAGGTTAGATCTCCAGCACGAATGTCCATGTTAGGAGCATGCTAAACTTTTGCGTGCTTGAGTAACGTTCCTGAAAGTTCAAAACTTCAGATGAAATCATAATTCCAAATTATTCAAAGGCGTTTGGCCTCTACTCTCACGAAAGCCGACTTCCTGGGCTAGCCTCAAACTAGATCACACGCATGTAGAGAGGGTTACGGGTCAGGGAGACTCCTGGGGGCTACAGAGATCTTGCCCTTCGCATTTAGGAGGGCCAACCCCGGGGGCCACATGGGATGGTGAGTGACCCAGCACCCAGCTGGGTATGTTCCCCCACCAAAGAGAGAGCTGAGTCTATTCAAAACAGGCTGATTTAATCACAAAACGTTACTGTAATAATATAACCCAAACAACTGTGATCGCCTCCAGTAGGCGTGTGTACAACTGAGTTACCGCTATGGCCCAGCGTCTTGATGTCTCACAGGTGTGTGAGCTCCTTCTAGCACTCCACGAGCTATATGTACATCTCAAGACTTGATCTGTGAATCCACGTTTTAGTACAGAACAGAGTCCCACCTAGTAGCATCATGCTCAACATGTGATAGACATACTCAGTAAACACAGGACTAAGTTTGAAAAATTTTAGTTCTAGAGTTAAACTTACAGATTGATAATCTGGTTTAATTGGCAACCTCAGTCATTTTACTTTAAAACATCTGCACGTACCCATTACATGATTATAATGAAAAACTGATAAATGACTAATCAGTCGGGCCCTTGAACCCCCCACGCAGGATTTTTAAAAGCCTCATAAACGCTCACACAAACTTACATTAATGACGCAGGCATCCTTGGCATGGCCTTTGTCCGTGATGTAGCAGCCAATCGGGAACCCGGGGTTGCAGAACTTCTGACCGTCCTCAACATCATAGCACCATGTCACGGGCATGTTATCCACAATCCTTCATGCAAAAACAGAGTGAGAAATCACCCACTGCGACTGAGAATCATCACTCAAATCTGTTAGCAGTTGTTTCACTTGGGGCGCCCCAGAGGGGGGCAGGTGAGACCCCTCCCCACCCCAAAGGACCCAGTCCCAGCAGCCAAAAACCTCCAGAACTCAAATGCCACCCTGTTCATGGCCGCTCTCCACACACTCAGGCCCAACCTCACCCATGACTGAACCTTTCCCTGGACACTTCATAAGCCACACCCAACCCATAATCCAAGATGGGGTTCAAAGCACATTCGATGGGGTTCAAAGTAGGAGGTAACCAATCTTAGAGGGAAATATATTATTTCGGTTCTGCCTTGGGGCAGGGATTGGGATTTGGGATAGAAACACCCGAAATGTGGTGGGAAATTGTAATGGTTGTGGGATTGGTGTTTTTTTTTTTTTCGGGGGAGAATTGGTGTTTGAGTATTAAATGTAATCAAATACTGTGAACTACTTTATAAAAAAAAATTTTTAAAATATCTGTTAGCACTTGGTGAAATTCCAACATTTATAAATGCCTTAAGATGCTCAAACTACCGAGAAATATATTTCCTGAGAAACAGCACTACGTCCAAATCTGGTAAAGTTTTTTGAAAATTAAAGTGTCTTTAAAGCTCTAAATGCATGCAGGGAAGTTGTTTTATCAACTAACTTATGGCAACTGTTAATTTAATGGTGTTGTTAGGCACCTGAGCACGAATCCCCGACAGCAGGGCGCTCCGAGTCGAAACAGCAATTTCAATCCTTCCTTTGAAGGCTGATAAAACAGTATGAGGGGGGATGTTTAACAACCATAATATTCTCTATTAAAACTGTGTCTCAATGCCTCTTTTGCAGACCACAACACCCAAAAGGAGAGAGAGAACAAAAGGGAATGCCCTGCCACAGAGGCAGGGTGGGAAGGGGGGTATGGGGGGGATATTATCCATGGTGGTGGAAAATGGGCACTGGTGGAGGGATGGGTATTTGATCATTGTATGACCGAAACCCAAGCACAAAGATTTGTAAATCTACAGCTGTACCTCATGGTGCTTCACTAATAAAAAAAAAAATTAAAATTAAAAAAAAAAACCTGTGTATCTGCCACATCTAGAACAACAATTCCCCCAAATTTACAGCGAAAAAGCATCTTTTATTTTTACAACACGGGTGAGGGCACAGAGTCGGGGTCCGCAGCAGTGGGCGGGCCGGTGTGGGCCTGAGCAAGGGGCCGGCCCGGGACCACCGCATCAGACGACACCCCAGGCTGTGTTTTATTTGTTAATTAATCTATGCCTCAGGAAGTAAAATTATGGCTCTCTATGTACCCAATGTGAACATTAATGGCCCAATAAAACAGGCCTCGTCACATTTAAATGCCATTTAATAGTACCCAATATGCCCAGTGTCAGAAACAGCTTCACTATTAAAAGTTGCTTATTACTCTAAGCAGCAGGCTAGCAGTCCCCACGAAAAGACTACAGAATATGAGAAGCACCCGAGTAATGCTCTGCCAAATAAATAATTCAGATTTCTAGCGGCCTGAAGAGTTAGTTAATTGCTTTAATATTTCAGAAAGAGAATAAAGTTCAATTAATCTACCAGTGGCATATTAATTATAGCATCTCATGCTATCTAGATCAGGGAAAGTACTACATAAAAATCATTACACTAGTTATAAAAAAAAGCAATTAGTGGCAATTTAGGTATCTTAAAAAGCCTGCATCCTGGTTTATACAATCTATATATTTTTCCTGGTAATAGGAAGAACATTAAAAACTGTCACAACACAGAAAGTACAGGGACTACAGGGCTTGTTTCGCACGTGGCTCAGCAGGGTTCGATCCCCACCACCACCAGCCCACCAGGAATGACCCTTGGGTCCTGCCTGGAGGGATCCCTGAGCACAGTGCCAGGAGTCAGCCTTGAGCACTGCTGGATGGGGCCCAGCCCCACACCCCCATGAGTACTTTGGGCAGGAAGTGGGGGGCGGGGAGCTGTGAGGCACCATGGCGGTGGTAAGGGGAGATAACTGAGTACTCCAAGACCATAAATGCCAACACTATTGTGAACACATTACCTTAGCTACAATAAATGAAAAACAGAAAGCCACCACAAGCTCTTAGAAATAAAAGGAAGAAAATGGGAAGAATATTGTTTTCAATTATTACCATGCTGTGAGAACAGTATTTATTTGAATTACCTCCTTAAAATATTTTAAAATCGCATTTTCAATATGAGGGAACAAAAAGGGACATTGAGAAAGGTTTCAGGCCTAATGGCTGGTCGAAACCCTGCACTGAGGTCTCCTTCCTACCAATTACCTCTTCTTCCCCTAACTCCATTTGCAACACTTGTTTCAATAAATTTTACTTGCTAATAACTCATTTCCCAAATCAATTCCCAGTTTCTGATCAGAACAAAACAGCCCATATGGTCACAATTACACTCAGAAAACTACACCCTAAAGCAAAGAAACTTGACACTTACGTTATTGCATATAATTTTAACATATGTAAACTCTGAATCTTCCATTACGGTTTTGAATTTTCCACTCCCCTCTGATAGCTCTCTGGATTCTGGAATTCAGTTCTCATTAGACTTAAAATATCTTCAAAGGTCCCTTTCTGTCCAATCAACTAGTTCTATGATACTAACAGAATGTAAGAACTCTAATAATGAGTGACATAAAATCTACTTTTATCAATAAACTGTCACCAAGATTTGGGAATTTAGGTAAGGAGAGTATAATCACCACAAACCATGCAGTTGAAGAAAAGAGCACTCTGGTACTAGTATTAAAACATTTGTCCAAAACAAAAAAAAAGATAAAAAAAAATAATAATGGGGCCAGAGTAATAGTACAGCGGGGAGTGCGCTCGCCTTGCACACAGCCGAGCTGGGTTCTATCCCAGCACCCCATGGGGTCCCCCAAGCACTGCCAGAAGTGAGTCCTGAGTGCAAAGTCAGGAGTAAGTCTGAGCATCACCAAGTGTGGCCTCAAAATAAACAAAACCAAAAACCTATCAGTATCAATACTGCAAATCACAATGTCCAAAAGGGGAAACAGAGAGAGAGAGAGAGAGAGAGAGAGAGAGAGAGAGAGAGAGAGAAGAGAAAAGCACCTGCCATAGAGGGAGGCAGGGGGTGGAGGGGGTGGGTGATGGGAGGGAACCTGGGGACTCTGGTGCTGGAAATGTACACTCACTAGTGGAGGGATGGGTGTTGGAACACTGTGACTGAAACCCAATCGTGAATAAGGGTCTATCTCACAGTGATTCAATTAAAAAGTTAAAAAAAAAAAAACTTCAAAAAAAAAAAAAAAGAGACAACCCCATCAGTCTCAAGATTCACAAAGCAGCTGGGGAGGGTCAGGCAAGAGAACACAGCAAGGCGCTTGCCTCACATGCGGCCGACCGAGGTTCAATCCTCAGCACCGCAGAGGGTCCCTGAGCCCCGGAGTCAGGAGGAAGCTCTGAGCATTGCAGGGTGTGGGCCAAAACCAAAACTGAATTGTTAGAGCACAGGTTAAGAAAAAGTAAGCCATTCACAGTGAAATTTCCTAAGAGAACATTAGACGTCTAAAAGTCTTTTCCTGATATCTACAGGTTCATGATTACCTGAAAATTAACGGGTCTATAACTTATGTTTAAGGTCAAGTTACATAAGTTTTCTGAAATAAGTCAAGGACAGAAATATACCCAACTAATATTTCGAATAAATGCATCAATGTGAATCAACATTTTCCAAACATATAGTGGGCTGACTTTAGAGCCTGGATATTTTGCTTGCAGAACCAGGATGGAATCGTAAGCTTTTATGATTCTGCTATAAAATTATTATTTATCAGCAATTTTCCAGTTAATTTTCTATATATAAGAGTTGAAGTTTGCAACTGGTAACACTTATCACAAACTGCTTAGTGCAACGTGGACAATGAACTTTCAAAACACTGGAAGAGAACTCCCATGGAACTCAGTGATATCAATTCTTGGCATCTATCTCCAAAACACAGAAACATTCATTCTAAAGGGCATGTGCCACCCTATACTCATCACGATTTAGTACAGTAGCCCAGACATGGAAACAACCCAAATGCCCAACTAAGCATGTAAGGATCAAGAAGCTGTGGTATATATACACAGTGGAATACTATGCAGCTCTAAGAAGGAATAAAGTCATGCAATTTGCCATGACAGGGATGGAACTAGAGGCATTAATGCTGAGTGAGGTCAGACAGAGGAAAGGGACAGATACACAATGACCTCACTTATCTGTGGCACTTAAAGATACACAGCAAGGTCACACAACAGGCCAAAGGCGATGTAATCCAAAGCTATCTCAGGGTGGGAAAGAGAGGGAGGGGGAGAGAGGAGAGTGGAAGGGAAAGAGAGAGGGAGGGAGAGGGGGAGGGGGAGAGGGGAGGGAGAGAGAAGGGGAGAGGGGGAGAGAGAGAAGGGGAAAGGGACTTTGGAATCCTTTCGGGAGGTAGTGGGTACTCTGGTGGTAAGTATGGTGGATATATACACAGAAACCATCATTAAGAATCATTAAGAATGTTATAAATCATTAAGAATGTTGTAAAAGGGTGCTGGAGTGATAGCACAGTAGGTAGGGCATTTGCCTTGCACGCGGCCAACCCGGGTTCGATTCCCAGCATCCCATATGGTCCCCTGAGCACCGCCAGGAGTAACTCCTGAATACAGAACCAGAAGTAACCCCTGTGCAACACCAGGTGTGACCCAAAAAAGCAAAAAAAAAAAAATGTTGTAAATCACAGTATTATGATTACAGTACTGTAAATCACAGAACCTCAATTTTAGATATTAAAAGACATTTAAAAACTCATCTTTTTTTGGGTTTATTTTTGTTTTGGGGCCATACCCAGTAATATTCAGGTATTAGGCCCAGATTTGCACTCAGGAATCACCTGGGGGACCATGTGGGATGCGAGATCAAGGGCAGGTCTGTTGCATGCAAGGCAAACACCTTACACCCAGTGTATCATTCTGGCCCAAACTGTTATCAGTTTGTAGAATGAAAAATGGGAAGAGCAAAATATTTCTATTTGTATATATGTAAATTTTCAGTTTTGAACTTCTGTATGATTGTCTGTATTATACATGCATTATGGTATGGTTACAAGCTGTTCAGACAGATACAGTTTGATTCTTTTCCCTGCCAAAAACAAACAGAAGAACCCCAAATTATTTGCTAACTCTTACTATGTCAAATTAATTTTCTTCTTATTATGCAACACTATGAAGGACTGTGAGCTGTCTGCTCAGCACGTCCGAGGCAAGTACAGGATATGAGCCACTGTGGTCAAAATGACCCGGGAGTAACAGCGGCCATTGGGAAATGTGGGCTTGGAGACCCTTTTTAGATTCTGTGTTGATGGTTCTTATTATGACATCTTATTATCTCACTCCTACTTTGGACAAACTGGCAGGCTATCGAATGTAGCCTGCCCACACGGCAGAGTCTGGCAACCTCCCCGTGGCGTACCCAATATGCCAAATACCAGTAACAATGATGGGTCTCATTCTCCTAAAGAGCCTTGAATATAATCTCAGGGCTAGGATGAAGGAGACGTTACTGGGGCCTGCTCGAGGCAATCGACGAATAACAGGATGATTTGTGATTTGTTGATGGTTCTATAACTGTTTAAACTGTTTCTTGATTACAGGACAAACTGGTAAACATTACATCTGCTTAAAACAACAGATTACAACAAAGTGTGCCTGCTGGGAAGAAGATACTACTTATCAAAACATAAACTGTTAAATTCTCTTTTCCCTGGGTTTACAGCTCAAGTGATAAAGTAACAAGACTGTCTGAAAAGGAATACAGGTCCTTGCTCAAGGCATCAACATGCGCCTACTGCCGGGACAGGAGTAGAAGAAGTGACTTTATGTGTGCAAGCAGTACCAGGTATTACAGCAGCCCAAGCCAGATGGAAGATAGGTCAGGTCCTCAGATTGTCAACCTCAGTAATCCTCTACAAGTAAGTTATTGTTTATTCTACTATTTGCAAACAAGGAGAATCCATCAATCCATATTTTGTAGCACGAATGAGGCAGTATGTGCAGTGAGACGCAAATTTCTTCCTGAGAAGGAAAACGCCAGAAACCCGCATCCCCCAGTGGTATATGTACACAGTATATAAGCCCGAAACCCCCTCCCATAACTTACCAGTGGTGCTGGTAGTTGAGCAACATGCTTTTTTTCAGGAATTCCAGCTTCTGTTTGTCGTCAGCTTTCTCGGTATGGTACGTTTTTGTACACACAAGCTTACAGGTCTCTTTTTTATTAAATATAAACTGCATAAAAATCAAGTGAAAAAGCAAATTAAGGAAGAAAGAAAAAAAAATCCAGGTCCTTCAAATTATATGCATTGGTCTCATTAGCTGCTTTAGTACATTAATACTAATCATCTTTAAGTTCCTCATCATGGATTTACATTTCAGTCTTCTTGATTCTCTACAACCCTTAAATCATTAAGTTTTTTTTTTTTTTAATGGGTAACAGATCATTTGACTACAGATCACTTCAACAGCATCGACCGGGGAATCACCCGCCTTTTAACATCAATGAGAGTGAAGAGTGGGAGAGAGCCCCCCACCCTGTAGAGCCGACAGGGAGTCCAGTGACTATCCAGGAAAGGGGCGCTTCTGCCCACGTGCTCCTCACTGGAGAGCTCCAGGGCAGACCAGATTGTGACGGGGTAAGAAAGTCAAGTCTGGATGTTTGACACCAGGGCCCAGGGATTCTTCTCACTCACATTCGGAGAGACTGTCAATTTTCAGGCTCCCGTTTATTTATAAGCTGAGACAAAAGGTAGAGTTGAAACCTCACAGAACAAATGTAAAAGACAGGGTGTCCCAACTTGGAGCACAGGACTTAAAAGTTCATGTGTGTAAAATGTGATCTGAAACATACTCTATGATGAAGATTTACTAAATTTAGGGCCCATTTAGAGTTGAGCTTTAAAACTCTATTTTCCTAGTTTTTGGTATCCTGAACTAATTACATACTTCACAACTGGATGGTTTTTAAAATTAAACTCTAGTTAGAAGCAAACTACAATCTGTGTCTACTTCACTTCCAGGCATTCATTCTATGGAATATAATTTGTTACAAGCCCTAAGCCCACTGCAGAGCATTCGCTGACTTGGGGAGGGTTGGGGTCCCTCCCGCTGCCCCACATTGAGCTCAGTCTGGTCACACCGCCACCTCTCTGCACACAGCAATGTTTATGCCATCTTAGAACATTTTGACCTTACGAATTAAAGCGTGCAAAATGAGGAGGTAAGTTCCCCAGTATTCCGAATGGTCCCCCAAGCACTGCTAGGAGTGATCCCTGGCCATAGTCAGGAGTAAGCCTTACGCAAGCTGGGTGTGACCCCAATCCTTATAACAATAATAATAATCTGTCACACTTAAACACAAGGGAGAAGCTATCTGATTATGCCCGGCTGCACCCGCTCCCCTCAGCCCAAAGGCCTTCAGATCCTTCTGCACCAGCGACTCAAGCCCATGACACCTTCAAGTTCTCGGGGGAAAATTTTATTTTGAATTTACTGTCACCTGAAGGGTAGAAAGTCTCAAATTAAAAGTATGTTAAGAGTACACCTGTCGGGGCTGGACCAATTGATAGCACAGCGAGGAGGGCGTTTGCCTTGCACGTGGCCGACCCGGGTTTGATTCCCAGCATCCCATATGGTCCCCCGAGCACCGCCAGGAGTAATTCCTGTAATTCCTGAGTGCATGAGCCAGAAGTAACCTCTGCTGTGCATCACTGGGTGTGACCCAAAAAGCAAAAAAAAAAAAAAAAGATTTCCAGTCCTGGGGCGGGGGGGAAGAGTACACTGGAACCTGCGCATTTATGCCTTTGCCCCTGGTGCTGCACGCTGCACAGGGCGGGGGGAGGGGCACTGGAGGGAGGGAAGTGGTCAGTGGGACTAATCGAGGCAGGCAGGAGGGTCTGCCGGGCACATGCCCAGTGCAGGAAGTGCCGAGGGAGAGGGATGGAAGCGGGAGGCAGCTCACTGTGAGGCGTGGGCCAGAGAAGAGCCGAAGGTGGTACCAAGAGGGGGACCTAGGGCTGGGGGGTAAAACTCGGGCCCAGTTAGGGCATTACAGTGAACGTGCTCAAGTGGACAGATGCCTGAGACACAGTTCAAGGGAACCCGCGCAGGGCAAACACACGAAAACACAAATAAGTAGATGGAATGCGACAGCGACGTGCTTGGAGCTGCATGGACCGTCTCGGGAGCGGTCACAGGCGCTGGAGGCAAGGGAGAGGGGCTTTTCATTTTCTCTTCTTCTGTGCCATTTTTTTTTTTTTTACAGAAAGAGACCGCCATTCTTCGCACAGCAGGAAAGGAGATATAAAATGAACAAGGGATGTGCAATGCGGAAGAACAAAAGGCTTCAGAGATCAGGGACGTGCAAGGGACAGGCTGGGGGTGGGGCAGACACACACTGACGAGGGTACTGCGTATTGTGCTGTTTGGCTGAAATGACGTCCAGAAAAATGAATCAAAAAGACGCTCCAAATATACTTTCGATGGCCAAAATAGAAAGGTAATGTCCCCTAGGCCCCAGGGGCATCCAAATAGTGCATTTGCTACTAGAGAAAAAAAAAAATCTGTAACTACCTCCCTCAAGGGAATGGGAGCCGAGGGCGAGACAGGGGAGCCAGGCTGTCCCAGGCCCCTCAGTAAGGCGGTGTGGCCAGGTCAGTGTCCTTTTGGTCACTACCTTAGTGACTTACTGGATTTAAAACAGTTTAGGACTGACTGATCCAGGACATATTGTAAGGTGGGGAGGGATCCTTCTAAATTCTAACTTATAAGAATTCCTGGATGCATAAGAGAAATGAATTCCTTCTCAGCGGTGAGAATTAAGTTATCTCAGGCTTTTTTGTTAGAGAGAGAGAGAGAGAGAGGGGAGAGAGAGGGAGAGACAGAGAGAGACAGACAGCCAAGAAACTGAGTACAAACCTTATATGGCGATGGTTCAATTCTTTCTCCAAATAATACCTGGCCCAGATTTTCAGATGGGCGTTTTCCTTCTGACGCTTGGCAAAAATCAAACCTGAGGGAGGAGAACGTGAGTTTGCAAACATCAGCAGAACCAGCAGAGCATCAAACCTCTTTACCCTGAGGGCAGAGCGGGTACCGAACTGCTCCAGCCGTGCCAGTCTAAATTCCATACACCTCGTCCCAAAATAACAGTGCCTGGAAATTAGTTTTTCATTGGTTTGTGAAGTTTACAATTTATCTTTGCCGCATTATGATTTTTTAACTGTTTCGGTGCTGTGCACTGTACCCAGCATCATGACAGGCCCGCGGTGTCCTCACCCCTGAGCTGTCCGGACAGCGGGACTCACTGTCCAGCCCAGCAATCCAATTTTTATGTTATTTTTTTGAGCAAAGCCTGCACAACCCAGTTTCACTTGCTCGAGTTCTCTACGCCGAATATTTACTTGGGACATCATGGAGAGCTGCCAGGTCTCCCCCTTCACTTACCCAAGTTGCCACCACTATTGGTGAGGTCCCACCTCACCTCGGCAGGCGGACCCCAAGAACGAGGAACTGTGGAAATGCCCTGAAGCGTCTCTGTGCAAAAAGGTTGTAGGGTTCAAACCACAGTTCAGTCTCATTTGTGTCAGCTTGGTGGCCCAGGGGTCAAGGCTGCATGGCTGTCAGAGGGCACACATACACACACACACACACACGGCTGAACACCACACACAGCTGCACACACACTGCACACACTCTATACCACACACCTCTCACACCCCTCACACACATACCACACAACCCTCACACATGTGCACACGGACCCCACACATAGCCCACACGCACACCCTGATCTCATGCCTGCAGGAGCAGATACATTAGAGTCTATTTTTTGACTTTTGGGCCATACTGAGCGGGAGGGGGGGTGGCAAGTAGGATGCAAGGGATCGAACCCAGGTCAGTCACATGCAAGGCAAACGCTCCCCCCGCTGTACTATCTCTCCGGCCCTGGAATCTATTAAACAAGAGAAAAGGGCACCTGGGGTGGAGACGCTGGCCAGCACTGTGAGGACCACAGATCAGGTTTCTGAGAGGAAGACAAATTTAGGCGATAAAAAACCAAGGCGAGGAGTCAGAGTGATTGACTGTACAGCAGGGAGGGCACTTGCCTTACACGCGGCTGACTCAGGTTTGATCCCCAGCAGCCCACAAGGTCCCCCAAGCCCCGCCAGGAGTGATTCCTGAGGGCAGAACCAGGAGTGACTGCTGGGTGTGACAAAAGAAACGAAAAGACTGAGGTAGCTGTGTAAGAGAGAAACCTTACAGAAAGCGGGATTGGGGTCGGGCAAATCAAACACAAATGTACGACTACTCCGTTCAAACAAAAACGAAAGGGGCTGTACCATAGCGGCTAGAGCGCAAGCATCCAGACCCAGGTTCAGACCAGCTCCACATGGTCCCGAACACCAGGGAGGCAGCCTGAAGGGCCCTCGGACCCAATCACAGGTCTGGTCCGCTGAGAAGCAATGGTGGGCCGAGGGTCTCTCCTACACTGAGGGAGACCCCCCCACGTGCCTCCCCAGCACCCCAAGTGTACAAATGCTACATACACTAGAACATGCAGATTAAAAACGCAGCAGTCTCTGAGGACGGTCTGTGTTCAGTGTGACTTCAAATTATTATTTGCAATGTGTGGGCTTTGGAGAGGCAGAGAGAGCCCGGGGTTAGGATGCTCATCCAGCAGGTAGTCAGCCCTGTTCGATCCCGACGCAAAAAAGTAAAACAGGGGCCAGAGCCACAGTACAGCAGGGACCTTGCACACAGCTAACCTGGTTTTGATCCCCAGCATCCCATAGGGAGTGACTCCTGAGCACAGAGCCAGGAGTAAGCCCTGAACATTGCCCCCAAACAAAAAACGTAGAACAAGATCAGGTTTGGGGATCCTTTCGTGCTCAGGTACAGCCCGAGGTGTTTGGGCTGACTCCGAGGCAAAGCTCAGGGACTGTCCCCCAATGCCCAGGGGGGTGGGGGGTGGGGCCAGAATCAGAGCTGGGTTGGGGCAAGAGAATTGGCACAGCAGGTAGGGCTTCTGCCCTGCACATGGCTGAGCTGAGTTTGATCCCGGCATCCCAGATGGTCTGCTGAGCACCACCAGGAGTGATTCCCAAGCACAGAAATACGAGTTACCCCTGAGCATTGCCAGATGTGACCAAAAACCACCAGGACAAAAAAAAAAAAAATTCAGAGCTGGGAACTAATGCCAGGTCTCCTGCATGTACTTCAGTCCTTTGAGCGGTCTCCCGCGACCCTCAAAATGGGTATTCATCCAGTCACAAGAAAGAAAGATAGCTACTGTTTTAGTTTTCTGCAAAGCAACATAACAAAAGAGAACCTTTTACATGTTAGCTCCATCTTGGGGGGGGAAAAAAGAAAAAAGAGCAAAATAGAAAAGCACTGTACAAAGTGTTTGAGGGGCCAGGGGGATAGCTCAAAGGGCTGGAGGGCACGGCCAAGGTTGTGTCCAGCACCCATGGTCCCTGCCCCGACAGCTGGACTACCCCGGGACCAGTGGGACTGCTGGGAGGCGGCAATCTTCACCACATCCCAGGATGCCCTGAGTCTAAGACAGGGCCCCTGCACTAGCTATGTCCCTCGCCCAAGCCCTGGACATTCGAAAAACAAAAAACCCAAGGGCTGGAGTGACAGCACGGCAGGGAGGGCCATCTGCCTTACACGCGGCCGACTTGTGTTTGATCCCCAACATCCCCTGATTCCCCAAGCACCACCAGGAGTGATTCCTGTGTGCAGAGCCAGCAGTAACCCCAAGCATTGCTGAGGATGGTCCAAAAACAAATAAACAACAACAACAAAAATATAACCTAAAACAACAACCAAAAACAAAAAAAACTGACCCTCTGAAATGTATCGTATGTACTGTAGAGAAAGTTAAGTTTCAACTACAGAAATTGTGATGTCAGACATTTCTCTAGAAACCCCAAGCTGAAAAACTTACGCAGTATATTCGTAAGGAAGAACAGATTCCACGGAGTCAAGCCTGTTCACAAAGAGCTCGATTTCTGCCTGAAAACGAGGAAACAGAGAATTAAAACTCAAGCACCCAGAGAGGGGCATCTCAATGGCACTTCCAGTGGCCCCGCTGGCCACTGGTCACGGGACAGCTTCTGGTACCCACCTACCCTCATCTTCAGAGCAGCGCACATTCCCAACGTGCTCTGAAATGCTTTTAAGTGAAACAAATCTAAAATATTCAGGAAGATACTTTAATCACTTACCACATCAATATGAATGCTTTTTTTTTTTTTGTGGGGGAGGAGCCTCACTGGTGGGGCCAGCCTTCAAACCCAGGGACATTCCTGGCCCTCGACTCTCTTTTAAAATTGGGTTTTGAAGCTCACTATTTCATCCAGCTGTGAATAACTTTTAATTTTTTTAAATTGTTTTGGTTTTGAGGTCACACCCGGCGGCGCTCTGAGATGGGGGATGGCTCCTGGCGGGGCCCAAGGGACCAGCTGGGGTGCCAGGCATCAATCCGGGGCTGGTGTTGGCCATGTGCATGGCAAGCGCCCTCCCTGCTGTACAATCTCTCCAGACCCTGAATCTTATTTTAATAAAACTACCTGGGGGAGTGTGGGATGCCAATGATTGAACTCTGGGCTTGGTACACGCTAGTTACGCATTCTACTCTCAAACTACCATCATCCTCCCAGCAACCAAGAAATCCTGCTGAGTGAGTAGGAAATTTCTAGATCGATGCTCCTAGAAACACTACACCACGGCCATGTGTGCCTGCGAGAAACCGAAAAATGACAACATGGTCTAATTTTAGAATAAAGGCTGCTCTGAGCAACGGAAGAATGCCAGGCCCAGGGCGGGGCACAGCACGCCCCACCCCCATCACAGTCCTTGCATCTCTGACCCAGTTGGGAGCGGCCCCCAGCCCCATGACCACTGCTGGTGGAGCTCAGAATGAAAGTCACGCCGATCAATTGAAACGGACATTGAACGCTCAATGGGCTTCTTAGGAAATCGAGCCAGTTTCAAGTCCACCTTCTGCAAAACCCAACTCCCCCAACACACACACACACACACACACACACACACACACACACAGCCCTCTCCACGGGTGACAGAATTTTTTGGCTGCAGTAACTTGTGCCCTGAAGCACTCGGATGCTACCTCGAGCAACTCACAGTCTGGGGACAAGTCTATGAAAAGCGAACCGGTCCCAGTGGCCACTGGACCTAGCAACGATCAAGCCTCACCTGCCATCTGCATCTCGTACATGAGGTATGAGATGCCAACAGCTATCAACAGCCCCAAATGGAGACAGGATGCTTGATGCATGGCAAACGGATCGACGGCGCTCCTGGGAAACAGACAGGAGAGGACTCTGCCTGGTCGTGGGTTCCTCTCGGCCACTTTCCACTCGGGCAGATTCACATCAGCTTCTCTACCCACAGGACAGAGGGAACAGTGTTGCCTCACGGGGGTACGGGAGACGAATGAGTCAGCAGCTTGATAAAATACTTCCCACAGGGCTGAGTTCTTTCAAATGTTCTATACGTGCTAAATAAAACCCTACAGATTGAATGTGAATGCTATTCCTGCCGTATACTGACATCTAACTGACATGGCGTATTATCAGATTGCTGTACACGATCACCTAGGGCTCAGAATACACAATGGGAGACATCAGTCTTCAGGGAGAGTTCGGAAAACAGAACCACCAACCCCCCAACAGCCCACTCACACGAAGGGACAATTCAATGCCAACAACTGCCTCAGATGCAAAAAAAAAAAAAAAAGTTTTGTAACTGTGTTTGCTTAAAATATTCAAGACTGTCATTGGTCATGTAGCTAGAAATAATGGAACTGACCACCTAAGCAGTATTACAGTGGGCTTGAAAAACAAGAACAAAGAGACACATCACTTTTTTTTTTCCTTTTTGGGTCACACCTGGCGATGCACAGGGGTTACTCCTGGCTCTGCACTCAGGAATTACTCCCAGCGGTGCTCAGGGGACCATATGGGATGCTGGGAATCGAACCTGGGTCGGCTGAGTGCAAGGCAATTGCCCTACCTGCTATGCTATCACTCCAGCCCCAACACATCACTTTTGTAGAAACAAAATTCCTAGCTGATGGCTTCCTCCACCGCCCTCACGTCCCCCGGCCAGGAAGGACAGGCACTGGCCTTTGGACACGTCGTCCACCCGCAGCTGCCAAGACCGCTGGCTTCACAGTTAGTTCTGCCCCACACTTCTCCCGAGGAAGGACTCGGAGCTATTACATCCAACATGACGTCCTGTGCTCCATACTCAAACTCTGCAGTGCCACATTTCCCTCGGAAAGCGCCATCTCCTTTGTCGCCATTCCCCTGTGGTCACTTCTAACCCAACTCGGCACGGAGTGACCACCAATGGGGACTCTGAAGCCCGTTTGTGTCTGGCTGCACATCCTGACTCACGACCAGAAGCTGTGTGGTCTTGGGCAAGCCTCTCTTCCCTAGCCTCAGCTTTCTCATTTCTAGAAGCTTCTGGCAGTTTTGAGAAAATGATGGAACAATAGCACAGTGTGTAGGGTGTTTGCCTTGCATGCAGCCAACATGGCCGACCCGAGTTCAATTCCTTCGCCCCTCTCGGAGAGCCCGGCAAGCTACCGAGAGTATCTCGCCCACACGGCAAAGCCTGGCAAGCTCCCCGTGACGTATTCGATATGCCAAACACAGTAACAAGTGTCACAATGGAGACGTTACTGGGCCCACTCGCACAAATCGATGAACAACGGGAGGACAGTGACAGTGAATGAGAAAAGTGCTAGGCAGAAGAACCACACAGAACTTATCAAAATGCAGCAGCGATCAGTATCTGATGGCACTCTGAGGAGTGACAGTGACGGAAGTACTCTGTCTACAAAGAGTACAAGTACTCTTTCTACGTCAAACACTGCAGCTCCTCGTCACACATACAGCCACAGGTGATCTCAACCGTGGTCAGTGTGACGGAAGAATCTTATTGGACATTTTCACCTTCTAGGAATTCTATTTGAGGGGTCACACCCTGAGGTGTGCAGGGACGGGAAGCAGGCTCACAGCCTCGACAGCGGCCAGGGCCAGCGCCCTAACTGTGTGCCATCTCTCTGGACTGAAAACTTTAATTCTGAATTAAAACATAACAATCAGAGACAGCTACTGGCACCTGCACTTTCCAGCACAAACGTGAGGAAGAGTGAAACGGAGCTTAGTGTGGCTTCTATTCCCTCCTCGATACCGGACTTTCTTCTTTTTAGCCCGCATCTGGTGGTGCTCAGGGACCAAACCAGAGTCCGTCACTTGCAAGGGAAGAGCCCTCCCCACCCGACTGTCTCTGGCAATTTTACTCTGGTCACTACAACCTTTTCTTTACTGGAAAAATGAAGCTAGGGGTGTTAGTCTGCTAACCTTTCCTTGCAGGGCCAGAGAGTAAATAGGTCAGGCACTGCAGGGCACGCGGCCACGGCACTGTCCAGTGAGGGTCAATGGCTCTCTGAAACTTTATTTAAGGGCCCAAACGTAACTTCCCGCTACTTTTCACTCCATAGCTACATCTTTGAACCATTCTTCTTTCTTAGCTCAAAGGCCCTGAATACCTGAGCCGGACTGACTTCTGCTGAGTTCATCTTGGCTTAGGTTTTCTAGGGACTTTTCCGTGATCTTCTTAGATGCACACACCGAAGAACCCCAAATAGGGCACAAGATCCACAGATCTGTGGCCATGTTAAGAACCTGCGGACCTGGACCCAAGGCACATACACTCGGGGCACACGTGCAGCAAGGATTTTAGCATAGCCTGTAAAGGTCCCTCTGAAGTTTGTGGAACACCTTTTGGCTGTAGGATTCCAAGACCGAGGGAAAGCCCTGTTCTCACTCTCTGGTTTCTCTCATATCTCCTTTGAGTCTGGGCCTTTCAAAAAGGGAAGGTCTTAATCTCTCAATCAGCTCTCTCCCGGCCGGCCGGCCAGCCAGCGTCAGCTGCTCCACTCGGAACTGGCCCCTCTCTCATGTCTTTCTTAAAAGATATGGCAGCGCAAATCACAAGCGGAATTCAAGGGCTAGACATCAAAGCCTCACCCATGCCGAGAACGGCAGTTACTTTTCATGAGCCTTCCCGGCCCGAAAGCACAGGTTCTTCAATGCCGTTTTTCCTTCATCTGTCTCCTAACAGCTTTGGAGCACACACCTCAAATAGATTCACTGTTAATTGTTCTTTGATACTTTTAACAATACTTGCTTTACTCAACCATAAATAATTTACTGCTTTCTGCTCTCTCCAGTAATTTTATTTATTGGTTTTTGGGGCACACCTGGCAATATTCAGAGGTTACTCTTGGCTCTGCACTCAGGAATTAGTCCTGGTGGTACTCAGGGGACCATACGGGATGCTGGGGATCAAACCTGGGTCACCCACGTGCCAGGCAAGCACCCTTCCTGTTGTTACTGAAAATACATTTCTTGTTGGCTTTACACTGTCAGACACAGCTGCTAGACCATACGCCCAGCAATAGAACACTGCATTTCTTTGCTAAATGAAGACACCCTACCCCCGAACATCGCCTCCAGTGTTCATCCTGGAATTCTGTCTGCAGGCAGCCTTCTCCTCAAACTGAGTCCTAACCTGTTCCACCTGTAAGCAAACCCACATGGCCAGACATCGATGCAACCTTTTAGAAGAACAATCCTTTAGGATTCTAATCCTTTAGTATGTTCAGTGGCCGGGTTTGAGTTCAGTGGTACAGCATCTGCCTTACATGCGAGGCCATGGCTGCAACCACCCCCCCAGTCCCTGCCAGTTCCTCCCAACCCCCATCACCCTCTTTGGTATATATACCTGGGTATTGAGGAGACTTTGTTTCCATCTATGATCCAGAGGCCCCCTCTTTCTCTTCTTACTTTCTTATCTGGACATGTGTTTTGGTACCCTCTTACACCTGGCATTTACCTATTTTGATCAACCTTTTCTGATCCGGTAAGTGGCTTCAAACATCCTTTCCTGGGACAGCAGAGGATGTGAGGCCCTTGAGTTGCACGTACTCGCTCTAGGCAGATCCCCGGAGTCAGGGAAGGATGCTGGAACAGGCCCTGAGTGCTGCCAGTGTGGCCCAAATGCCTCAGCCCCCAAAAGAAAACTCTGATTCCAAATAGCAAAGGAATGAACAATGCCACCTACAGAGGTTATTTCAGCCTTGCTTTGTGATTTATACTTGTGTCTAGACAAATTTAATCTGTGCCTAAAATCACCAAAGGCTATCAAAAAAAATTTCCAAAATAGCAAAACCCCTGAAGTAATTTTCATAAATCATTCAACTAAAAGCAACATTCACTTGACCACACAGTACACGAGTAGTCAGCAAGCAACACAAAAGCAGCTGCCGAATCCATTCAAATCCTCTCTACCCTAACAAAACAATACCTGCTCTCCGGCAAGTGCCAATCCTGAAGAGCACAGTATGGAGGTTGGTCCATGGCTGGCAAGCAGTATCTGCATGTTACCCAGTGTCTGTAAGCTGCAGCATAAATTACTCAGTACTGGGAAGCCCCAGAGCCCTGAGTTACCCAGCGTCTATAAGCTACAGGAATGGGAGTTACCAGAGGTATCTGTAGGCTACAGGACTGTGAATTATGCGGTATCTGTAGGCTACAGGACTGTGAGTTATGGGTATCTGTATGTTACAGGACTGTGAGTTATGCGCTATCGGTATGCTACAGAACTGTCAGCTGGTACCTGTAGGTTACAGAATTGTGAATTATGCCATATCTGTAGGTTACAGGACTGTGAGTTATGCCATATCTGTAGGTTACAGAATTGTGAGTTATGCCTTATCTGTATGTTACAGGACTGTGAGCTGGTATCTGCAGGTTACAGGACTGTGAGTTATACTGTATCCGTAGGTTTGAGGACTGTGAGTAACGAGGTATTTGTGCATTCCAGTTAGTCTCTGTAACTTACAGTCTCTTAAGTTAGCAGGGCAGTCTCAGCAGTCAGGGAATTTAGAGACATTCACATTCCTGAATCTCAATACTGACTAGTAGAAATGCAGCCTTGTTGCTCTACTCTAAGACAAGTTCAACCACCAGACTGCAGACTGGAAGTGAGAGAGAGCTGAGTAAGACGGGACGGGCAACCGTCACCTTTCACCCATCAGTCCTTTATTTTCCTTCCTCCGGTCTTGTCTACAACTTTTCCACACTTACTTTCCTGGGGAGTTAGCCCATCAGAGACAACCATCCCCACTGAATGAGATCCCCACCCAGAACTAAAGCGAACGGAGTAAATTTATACCGTAGTTCTTTTCATAGTTCTTTTTTGTGTGACACCCGGAGGTGCTATGGGGTTACTCCTGGCAGTGGTTGGGGGAACATATGTGAGACCAGGAATCAAACCAGAGCCGGACATATGCAAGGCAAGCACCTTTAGACATGCTAATACAAACTGACATTAACACAGACTAGAGAACAGATTTTTAAATCTGCTTCATTTGTAATACTCTATCTTAAATATCAACCCTGATGATAAAACTAAGACATTTCAAAAGTACGGAGAGAATGGTAATACGTGTAAAATCACAATGGACAAACATTAAAAGCGGTCACGAACAGTTCCATAGACACGACATTCTTTCATTAAAAAAGAAAATCAGGGGCTAGAGCAATAGCACAGCGGGTAGGGCGTTTGCCTTGCACGCGGCAGACCCAGGTTCAATTCCCAGCATCCCATATGGTCCCCTGAGCACCGTCAGGGGTAATTCCTGAGCACAGAGCCAGGAGTAACCCTTGTGCATCGCCAGGTGTGATCCAAAAAGGAAAAAAAAAAAAAGAGAATCACCTCAATTAGGCAAAATTACCCAAAAACACCTGCTCCATGTATGGCCCAGGTCTTAGAGACAACCATCATACTAATTCTTAACTTTTCTGAATGTTGATGCGGTCATAATTGAATGTGGGGGGGAAAAAAGACTTTAAAGTTGAGGTTACTTCAGTCTTCATATGAAGCAATGAAAACAAAACTAAAGCAATCAGAAAGACGAAGGAGGGAATTTAAGTGTGGAAGGACATTCTAGAAGCAGGAAAAATTACTGCAGGGCAATTATGAAATATGGGAAATCGAATTTTTAACTCATGTGAAACCTGAAGCCCCTTAACAATACACCCTGGGAATACCAGAGACAGTCACCCGACTGATACATGCCTGAGTCCTGTTCAGAGGCACCCGACAATGGCCCAAATATCCACGCACCTGCCTTTGGAGAATTTGTCACCCAGAAGGGGAGGAGACAAGGCAAGTGCCTGAGAAAGTGAAACAGAAAAGTGATGAAGATGCCATTCACATACCCTTGGGGAAAGTCACTTGGGGTAGCCTCTAAGGTATTTTTTTCCAAATTAAAACATCAGTATTTGGGCCAGGGATGAGGTCAGTGGCAGACCCCATGCAAAGCGTGTGAGGCTCTGGGTTCAACGCCAGGCACCACAAAGAGATACATGCAACAAGCGTCACATGGTTCTGTGAGAAGACACATCCTTATTCCTGAGTCCAAACAAGTGCGTCTCCCTTTGGAAATCTGCTTGAGACACGATACAGGCAGACCGGACCTGAAAGACCCTTCGGCCTGCTTACTTTGCATTCCCCTTTCTAAGTGTCCCACACAGAGTTCCAGGGCATGGAAAGATACTGTGACACGCAAGCTTTTAAGAAACTTATGAATAAATGCTGAAATGAGACCCAGGCAAGCAAGATGGATTAAAATCCTACCAAAGAAAATTTTTTCAGAAATGATTACACACACACACACACACTCTTTTGGGCCACACCTGACTGAGCTCAGGGCTCACTCCTGGTTCTTTGCTCGGGGATTACTCCTGGCAGGCTCGGGCCCCATATGGAGTGCTGGGGGATTAAACCCGGGCTGGCTGCATGCAAGACAAGAGCCCTACCAACAATACTGTTGCTTCAGCCCAAGAAATGATTTTATTTAATTTATTTGATTTACAGTCACCCTTCTAAATCCTCAGCTCCCAAATCGACTGTCATCAAACTCATTTCAACATTGAGGAACATGGGTCACACCTTGGGCCTGCATTTCTATTTCCTTGTTTTTCTGTTTCTGCTTTTACTCTGTCTCACCCAACTGCCAACACACAGATCCGACTCACTCAAGTACAACTGGTTTTCGGAGCACCACTGGTTTTCAAAGTAAAAGGAAATCTCAATGAAGAAATCTGGCTTTGAATTAGGATCTGGGGGAGTGGCCAGTTACAAAAGAGGTTTGATATTCCACAGCATGACAGAAAAAAAAATTAAAAAACAAAACAAAACAAAAAACCCTGGACTTTTCAGTAGTTTAAAATTAGAGAAGTCCATGGTGGGGGAAAAAACAAAAAAAAAAACAAGAAATCTTGGGGCTGGAGCGACAGCACAGCGGGTAGGGTGTTTGCCTTGCACGCGGCTGACCTGGGTTCGATTCCCAGCATCCCATATGGTCCCCCAAGCACCGCCAGGAGTAATTCCTGAGTGCATGAGCCAGGAATAAGCCCTGTGCATAGTCGGGTGTAACCCAAAAAGAAAAAAAAAAAAGAGAAGTCTTAACTGAGACATGATTTAAAAAAAAAAAATCCCACCAGAAATTCTGGAACTTGGTCTGAGGTGGGAGTCAAGAGTTCAAAGGGCTCTACCTCTGGCAGGTGGCGGTCGCTTCTGGCAGTTCTGGCAGGGAACAGTACCTGGGCACTGCTGGGTGTGGTCCCCAAAATAACTAACAAAACAAGTGGGGATTTCCTTTCTCTCCCTCTTAATATTCACAAGAAATTCTGGACCTCACGAATGAATGTTTCTGAGCTTGGAAGTCACCTGCTCAGCAGAATGGGGCCTCCTCTTCCCCCCACAAGACGGAGTTTCGGAATCTCATTCGGAAAACATTAATTTTCTACTTTAGAGCACAACAAAGAAATCAGAAATCGGGGTCAGCCCAGCAGCAGAGAAGCACCGCCCGGCCCACTCTCCCTCCCCTCGCAGGGTCAGGCAGGGTCCCCGTGCGCCCCCCCAGCACGCCCCCAGGAGCATCCTGAGCATCCCTCTCCAAAGCACTGTCTCACCAAAGTCATTCTTTCCCACGCCAGATCTCACATTAGAAACAACATCTCTAATACCCACATCATAACCTAAGCCTCAGAAGCTAAGACTCTAGGCTCTTACTCCACAGAACGGTTATGAAAATGTGAAACTGAGTATCACAAAATATAAACTATACCAACAAAAACATGTATACGCTCTCTTTAATTAGGATGTCAGGATCTTCACAGCCAGAGCAACAGCATGGTGGGTGAGGTACTGCTGGGCACGCACCTGGCCCAGGCTCCTTCCTCCGCCCCAGGTCCGGTCCCTAAGGCACCATCAGGAGTGACACCTGAGCTCAGAGTCAGGACTGAGGAACATGGCGGGGTGTGGCCCCAAAACACAGGGGGGGGAAAAATCCAAACAATTCAAATTGTTTCTAGAGCCAAATTAAAACAAATGAATGTATACTCATTCCTATATGCTCAGAGAAATATTAAAGTCTCAATTTTGACATTTCATACTTATAGGCAATTGCTGCTAAAATAACAATTAATTTTGAAAAGTCCCTAAAAATAACCACCAAAAAAAGAAAGTCTGAAAGCATGATTCCTTTTTATCAAGAAGTTCTTGAACTAACCATTTAAACATTCTTTAAAAATGAGAACCACCAGGGGACATATTTGGTCTTTCCCCCAAATAAAGAAAATCTTAATCTCACCCGAGTATGAGCTATACACCCTAAAGGAAAAAGTCAAAGAGGTTGGGAGAGTTTAGCTGTTAGGTCTGAATTCATGCCGACAAGCCAACAATACATGAATTTTAAAGGCTACAGGGTGAACTAATTTTCAGCTATTAACCATCAGAATGCCCCGAGCACACCTCCAGACTTGTCTGAAGCTAAACAGCATGAAGTGATTAATTGAAGTCAAAACTGTTACAGAGCGAAGTGGAGCGGCTCGCCCTACTGGGTACTGGGTGACAATCCACCCGTTCCCCTCTAAGGCTTTTGCTGAGCCTACTGGTCGTAAGAAAGTAAAGGGGGGGAAGGGCGGCAGAGAGAAGAGTGCAGTGGGGAGGGAGGGTGCTTGCCTAACACACGGCTGACCTGGGACTGATCCCTGGCACCATATATGGTCCCCAAGCACAATCACACCCTGAGCACTGCTGGGTGTAATTCCCACCCCCCCCCCCAAAAAAAAGCTGGGGGGGAGTAAGTAAAGCTGATCCAAGAAGAAAGCAACACTACGGTTCAACCCTCTGACTATGGCTTCAAAAACGAACAAATAGGGACGGGAAAGAGAGTACACAGCGGCGCAGGTGCCCTCCTTGCACGCAGCCAACGTGGCTTCATCCAGAGAACTGCCAGGAGTGGTTCCTGAGCCAGGAGTAACTCCCCGAGCGCCAGGTGTGACCCAACACCAAAACCAAGCAAACAAACAAACAAACAGGCAAAAATAAGTATTAGACAAAGAAACCACAAATAGCATTGAAAGCAACGCAGCAGTGAATCAGGACACAGGAGCCAGGGAGAAAGCTCAAAGGTCTAGAAGGCCTGGCTTCACGGCTGGGGGCAACCACGTCTTTCTGGATAGAAACCTGACAACATTCACCTGAGCTAAACAGCTTTTTAATTTTATAATAATTTATATATATTTGGGAATAAGCAAGTAATTCCTGCTAACTACATGCTAACAGAGGTTATTAGCAATAGAGGAAAACTGGCACCAATCTAAATAGCCTAAAACCAAGAAACGGCTAGGTCGCCCACAGTATTATCATCTCCAAAATACAATGGAGTCAATGAAAAATAAGTGCATTAAGTTGATATTCAGACATATAGTCACCATAGCAAGTTAAAAAGTCCAGAGCACAGTCATGGTATTTTATGAGGCTAAGAAAGACCATAAATCGGAAGTCAGAGCAATATAAATGGAACTTTTGTTCACTTGTCAACTTCTGACAGTAAAATGAACATTAGCTAATTTCAAGAGAAAAAAAACTGACCAAATTTTCAGGGCTCTTTCCACCATCTCTAAAGAGCCTTTAGTGGCCTAAGTATCAACATGGATTTAGTACAGTAAAAATAAAAAGTAACAAAGTACACTAAGATTAAAGATACACTTGTTTCATCTCTACACTTATCTCCAGGGAACAGTAATTTAAAAGAAAATTATACTTCGTGCGGCCCAAGAGACACTACAGCAGGTAGGGTGCTTTCCTTGCCAGTGGTCACCCCACCATCCCATATGGTCCCCCAAACAGCACTGCCAGGAGTGATCCCTGAGCTAAGAACCAGGAGTAAACCCTGAGCACAGCCCCAACCCAAACTAAAACAAACCAACAAAAGACCCAAACCAATGAAAATTATACTTCTCAAGATATACCTTTTAGGGGAATATGTAATAAGTAATTATTCCCATTTTACAGATGGAAAAATGAACAGAAATAGACTCAAGACCTGTCCAATTCTTCCAACTCCTGGCTTGCTGGCCCCATGGGAGCATCTGAAGACAGTGACCCAAGCTCCCAAGTCCCACATCTAACATTCCCGTTGGTGCCCTCAGCTAACCTAAACAGCGAATACATGGCCGTACTCCTGATCAGATGCGGGACAAGGAAGAGGAAAAACTTAAACACGTGACCGAATACTAGGGACTGAACCTGTCTACAGAGTTTCTTCTTTGAGAAGCTAAGACATGCCAGAGTTGACCTCAAATTCACTTGCCAGTTAGCCAAACTGTAGACAGAAGATACTCAAACTACATCATTCCACTGTTCTCTCAGCAATTTCTACTGACCCCAAGGAGCGAGAGCACTGGGCCACAAGGATAACGGCAAACATTCCAGGCCAAGAGATCACCTTGTGGGTTTGATCCCCCTACCTTTGAAAATTAAAAATTAAAAAAAAAAAAAGATCCACAGCAAAAGTCTTTCCTGAAGTCAACCTTATGATGAACCAAAAAGTGAAAGGTTCCAGAAGGGCCAGGGAGCCACGGGCTGGGAGGTGGAGGGCAGACCACCAGGAGATTTCACTTAGGGGTTCTCGGAAATGCACCTTCTTGGCAGACAACCCTGAAGCCTGGGTCCCACACATCTTTCCTCTCCACCTCGGTGTCATTCATGATTTTTCACACCGTGGTCATCAGTTCTTAAAAAGTTTATGTCTTTGGGGCTGGAGCGACACTACAGCTGGGTGGGCATTGGCCTGGCAAGCAGCCAGCCAGGGTTCTATCCCGACATCCAAAATGATCTCCCAAGCACCGCCAGGGGTAATTCCTGAGCACAGAACCAGGAGTAACCCCCGAGCACCGCTGGGGATGGCCCAAAAACAAAAAAGTTTATGATTTTTACGTTGTTTCTGCCAAAGAGCAGTTTTTTGGGGTTTGGTTTTGTTGTTTTTTGTTTCTTCGGCACTAGGAATACAATGGAAGATTGCCAACGCACCTAAAGACCAAATTACTTGGTTTAGAGCTGGTCAAACAGTTAATGGAAAAACAAAAACAAAAAACAATACGCTGACCCGCTTTAGAAGTGTCCAATTCTTTGTCAGAACTTCCTCTGACTTTTTGCTGGGCAGAATCCGCACGATGGACACAGACTTAAAGCAATGCAGACAGAAGCAACCACACAACCCCTCGGACACTTGGGAGAGAAGCCGAGTGTTCAAACAGATGCAAGGAGCGGTGAAATGTTTAATAGATTCATTAATGCCCTAAAACAAGGCAAAAATCCACAGCGACAGTAAAGCGAGCAGTAATAAAATAAACACCAGCTTAAAAATAAAATAAAAAGGAAAGCAAAAAAAAAAATCATACTTAGTAACTAAGCCTATTTGTAGATTGTAAAAGTCCACCGAACGATTATTGGCACTGTTAAAATTATTAACGGTTTTGGAGAAAATCCTCCCCCCAATGCTGCGTCTGCAAGACCCCAAGTTGTGGAAGCGCGGAGTGTGCGCCCCTTCCTCCAGCAGTTCCATCCCAGACCTGGAGCCCCGGGGCAGGAAAAAAAAAAGTCAGGATCTTCCGTCGCCTCCTCTTGAAAGCATTTCGAAACAATCTCAAGGAAGTCACAGTACCGGGCCAGCTCCGTTTTCATGCCTTTTTTTTTTTAATGCAACTTAAAACAACAATGCCACTAAAAAGGGTACCCGTAGCGCCTGGCCCACGACAGACAGCAGCTGTCTCCGCAGCTGATGCTGTTCCACACCCCCTCTACGAACCCCCCTCCACGGCAAACCCTCAAGTTCAAAGGCACCCCGGTGGTGGGGAAGGGGCCTTGCAAAGAGCTCCCAAAACGACCCCCCAAGTTGCAGGGAAAGTCGGACCCCACCGGCAGCAGCTGCGCGACCCCGGGCCGCGGGCGCACCGGGCACTGCCCGGTTGTGCGGGCGCGGAGCCCCGCGCCACGCCTCCAGCCCCGGAGAAAGGGAGGGGGGTGATCCTGAGCAGAACACAAGAGCCCCCAGCCCCCCGATGCCGGCGGGGAAAACCGAGACTCGGGGATCGAGCCCCTGGCCCGACCAGCAGAGCCCGCGGTCCTGGCATTGGGGGGGTCCCGGCCACCGCGCCCACTCCCCGCGCCCAGACAGCGCCGACCCGGCTCAGCCGAGCCCACCCCCGGCTACGCCCCCCTCGGCCCTCGGCTCCCTGGGCGTGGGGGTTGAGGTGGACGGGACGGGACGGGACAGGGAAGGGCAGGGCAGAGCAGGACACGGCAGGACGGGGCGGGGCAGGGGACTGCGCTCTCTCCGTGCACCCGGGGTGCCCCCGCACCCTGCCCACCTTGCACTCGTCGCTCTTCTTGTCCTCGGCGCAAAAGTTTACGGGCGCCAGGCCGGGCAGGTAGAAGGCGGCGCCGGGACGCGGGCCCGGGGCCGCCCCCAGCAGCAGCAGCAGCAGCAGCAGCAGCGGCAGCCCGAGGGGCCGCGCTGGCCACCGCGCCGGACGCGACGGCCGCAGCTTGGGGCTCATGACGGCGGCTTCGGGGCGCAGAGGGGGCGCGGAGCGGGGCGGCGGGCGGCGGGCGCAACGACCAGGCCGCGGGGCGCCCAGGGAGGCCGGGCCGCGAGCGGCAGTTCCGGGGGGCGCTCGGGAGACTCCGCGGCTCCCGCAACAGACGCCGAACCGCGTCCCAGCGCGCATGCGCCGCGCCGGCCCGCGCAGGCCCAGTGCGAGCGGCCGCCCGCGCCCCTCCGCGCTTCCGGGAGCGCGCGCGCTCGGCCGGCCCGGGATCCGGGGCCCGGGGTTTCCGCGCGCCCGCGGGGCGGGGCGGAGCGGGGCGGGGCGGGTCTCCCCGTCCGGTTCCGAATTCCCACCTAGAACTCAGGTGCGGGTGTGCTTGGAGTGATGTGAGTGAGATCTAATCGTGAACGACTTTGTAAATGTGTGTATCGCTGTGACTCAATTAAAAAAAATAAATGGGGAACAAGATACAAATGTGGTTGATATGAAAATAAAATATTAAAAAAGGGAAAAAAAGGGAAAAAATTCTCTGTAGAGAGAATCAATGTGCACGTGCCATGTACACAGAAAGTGATGGGCAAATATGATGAGAAATTTATTGGGGAAAGAAAACAACAAAGCCATCAGGAACCGGCAAGCAATAGAAAAGGGGTCAGAGAGGCAGCTCTGGGGGGCCAAGCGCATGCTCTGAATATAGGAAACCTGGGTTTGATTCCTGGCAAGGATCGTTGCTCCCCTAAGTACCACCTCCCAAGCATGAAGGTGTGGCCCCAGAACAAAACAAAGGAAAACAAGTAAAAATTTAAAAGGCACAGCAGGTAGGGTGTTTGCCTTGCACATGGGCTGACCCAGGTTCATTCCTCCACCCCTCTCCGAGCTGGCAAGCTATGGAGAGTATCTCGCCCAAACGGCAAAGCCTGGCAAGCTACCTGTGATGTATTCGATATGACAAAAACAGTAACAACAAGTCTCACAATTTGTTGTGAGATGTTACTGGTGCCCACTCAAACAAATCAATGAACAACAGGAAGACAATGACAATGACAGTGACAGAATGATTAGTGACTACCTGGAATTTATGTATGGAAAATGGGATTAAGTGATAAAGGTCTTCTTGGGCTCAGTTTTTCTCAGATTTTCTGCAGTGGTCTTAGGGACACGCTTACCCCTGGTAACAGAATTTGGTGCTCCGGAAGCACTGGTGGGGACAGATGGCTTGGTAGGACGAAGGAGAACTCCCAAGATTGTTGCTGGGGTATGGGCTATGGAAGGAAGCCAGTGGGGGCAAATTAGCTGGACATTGCACCCACAGGCCACTGAGGATGTTTGCTTTACCAACAGGTCTGAGCATTGCATGGGCTAGTCCCTTCTTGCGTAGAACCGTGGTGGCCAGGGATAAACACACCTTTTAGGCCTGAGTGGATCTGCGATGCAGAGACAAAGTGGGTGGAGGGTGGCACTAAAAACTACTTTGTAAGAAAAACAGGGCACACTGAACTGCTCTTGAGAAAGAGGGAGTAGAAAATGATAAGCTGGGTTGATAACCTTAGCATGAGTTCACTTGCTGCTTCTGCCTGCCGAGACACACTGTGTGTGTGTGTGTGTGTGTGTGTGTGTGTGTGTGTGTGTATGCACGCACACCATACCTGGGTGCATAAATGGCGTGATCTCTGGGTACTTTTGAAGGACCAATTTGCATCCAGTGACAGCATCTGTTCAACTTGGTCTTGGAGTCAATCAAATACGTCAGAAAGAGTGCATCAACTGTATTTATTTTTAATTACTGCTTAGATAATCGGGTACAGTAGTGTTCAGATTTATGGTACTGATGTACAAAGTCTCTGGCCGCTGCCTCTGACATCCTCACAGCCCTCCACCCTGGTCCCTCTCTATCACCTCTGGTCAGACCTTCCTTCCCCCCTCACCTGTCCATCCATTGAGCCACAGTGGTTTGGTGCGTGCTGTTTTTATCACCTTATTGCCTTGTGCCTGAGCTCCTCCACATATGTCAGTGTTCCTTCCAGTCAACTTAATCCGTGTGGCCTCACATTCTCCCAGCCTGTAGAGGGCATCAATTTTAACCAAATAGCCAGGACATACCCAGAGTATGTCCAGAGCAGAATTCAAGAACCAGCCCCTTTGCTAAACGTTAGGGCAGTGCAGGAAAGTGTGACGAAATTCCACGTAAACTCTTCTGCCTGCATGTACCTTTCCTCTCTGGCAAGCTTAAAAGTTCACTCCATTCTCAAAGGACTCTGTCACCCTTCAAGGAAAACAAACAAACCAAAAAAAAAAAAAAAAGTTATACTGGGCCATACAGCCACAGCCCAGTATCTGCAAGGACCTTTGAACAATGGAAGATCAAGTTCATATTTGTCCAGGTAGTTTGCAAGAGTGCGCCAGCCTTGGAGGCCTGCTGTCTAGTTATGTAACCTTGGGTACTCCCATCGATTAAGCTGCACAGGGTAGAGGACATGGAGTGAAGAATGTGGGTCTCTCTAGGGCCTGGCGTCCTGCGTGTAATAGCATGCATAAAGAGCTCAGTGAGGAACTGGAGCCGCCCCAGCTCATCTGCAGGGAGCAGAAGCTGTCCAGGCAGCTTCTCCTTTGCACACAATCCCCCCTGGAGACAATCAATGAGGTGCAAACTTGGTTGCACACGGGGCTTTGGGCTCGGGAAATTGATTTAGAAAGCTCTGCACTCGGGGCTGGAACGATATAGCACAGCGGGTGGGGTGTTTGCCTTGCACGCAGCCGATCCTGGTTCGATTTCCAGCATCCCATATGGTCCCCTGAGCACCGCCAGGAGTAATTCCTGAGTGCATGAGCCAGGAATAACCCCTGTGCATCGCCGGGTGTGACCCAAAAAGCAAAAAAAAAAAAAAGCTCTGCACTTGACATCAAAGTCATTTCCAGTGGTACCAGGTGGCAGCTTATCACCTCTCCGTTTGGGAAGGAACCAGGAAGAAAATGAAAAGGAAGTTCACGATCTTCTATTTATTCTGTGCCCTTAAGGAACTGACAGGAGCCATCTGGCTATCTCACTCACTGTCTCTGCCACCTCCGCCCCGGCCCACCTTTCCGGCTCCAATCTCCCCATCTCAGGAAACTGCACCTCTGTACCCGTCTCCCCTGCTTCTCAGGCCCTCCAACTTGGAAACTAACCTGTCCTCTTGCACCCTCCAAGACCTCCAGCAAGTTTGTCTGCTGCACCGCTGAACTAAACCTTTCCAATATTTTTTTGCGGGGAGGGGAGTGGGGGGCATTCCCGGGGATGCTCAGGGGTTACTCCCCGCTCTGCGTTCAGGAGTGATTCCTGGCCGGCTCGGGAGACCATCGGGGGGGATGCCAGGGATGGAACCCGGGTCAGCAGTGTGTGCAAGGCAAGCGTCCTGGACCCCGCGGTGCTGTCGCCCCGGGTCCTCCAATACCAGCCACACCCCCATCCCTTCACACCCACGGATCTGGTCTCCGGAAGGACAGCGCCTGCCTCTCCGGGCTAAGTGCTAAGGTCTCCCCGGCGCCACCCTGCGTCCTACGGCACCCGCCTGTCCAGTCTGCAGTGAGCTGCTTCTCCGTGCCCGGGCATAGGTGCATCCCGGGCAGTGGGTCCTGCCCCCCGGCGCTCTAACTCTGCGGGCTCATCTGGAGCCCCGGAGCAGCGACTGGCACGGAATTGGGCTGAAACAGGGCTGCCACCCGGCGGGACCCCCGACCTTCTCGGTCCCCCATTTGGAATCGCAGACACCCAGCGCCGCAAAGAACCCGAAGTTTCCCAGTTTAAACTACTTCCTTGGGGAGAAGGGGTGGAAAAGGAAAATGACAGTGCGCAGTGGCCTGGAAAACGAGTAAGGTGTGTGTAGGGTGGGAGGGGAGGGAAGATCTCCAGCCTTTTCCCCTGCAAAAACCCGCGCCGTCTCCGCCCCACCTCCCGAGCTCAGCTGGAGCCAAAACCCGGAGAGGCAGAAGCTTCAGCAGTGGAAACGGTCCCGGGATTCCGGACACGGCCGGAGCGGCCCAGCGCGCATGCGCAGGAGCTGGGGCGGCCGCGCCTCGTCGACGCCTCTCGCTGCGACCTCACCCCGACTTCCGCTTGCGGAGTTCAGACACGTCACCGGGCGCGGCGGTCGGGGGCGGGGCTAGGACGGGGCGGGGCTCGGAAGAGGGGCGGGGTCAGCTCTTCACTTCCGGATCCTGCCCCGCCCCGCCCCGCCCCGGGTTTCCTAGGTTACGTGACGCCCGAGTTGAGCCCGGCCCAGCGTCCCCGAGCGCTCCGCCTTGTTCGTGTTGGAAAATGTGGGAGAGGCTCGCCTGGTGGGTACTTCCTTGCTGGCTGCCGTCCTGCAGAAGGGCCGAGTGCAAATTATGAAGCAGTTTGCACTTTTCCTTGACGGTAACGCTGCTGCCTTCCTGGAATCGCTAATTCCTGTGACCCGGGCCGTGGTTCTGGAAAGGAAGTGGCTCGGGCCTTGGCTTTGGCCGGCCACTCCCGCATTTGCTGCTTTTTTTTTTACTTGTCTCTGCCAGAGTGATGTAGACAGCCCCCCCCCCAAAAAAAAAAAAACAGCCACCCACTCCTCCCATCCCCCATCCCCCACCGTTTTCCCAACTCGCAAAATGATTGAAGGTATAGGATGCCCAGGTGCGTTTGAATTTTCAGATAAACAAAGACTTGATGGTTTAGTTTATGTGTGTGCCAAATATGAATGGGTTTGTAAGATTTTTCTCAACGCTCAAGATCATCTTAATGTCCTCCGATCTGGAATATAAAGTCGTGACCACTCCGAGAGGAGCAAAAGTCACCCACGCTTTTCCTTCACAGGCTAAATCCTGCAATCCAGGAGCTCAGCCTGGCGGTGAATATTTGCAGGTCGTAGACACCACTCCTCCTGGTTGAGAGCCTGGAGGTAAGAGGTCTGAAAATTTAGGACAAAACATCGAGGGAGAGGGGCTTGAGCAATAGCACAGCGGGTAGGGCATTTGCCTTGCACGCGACAGACCCAAGTTCGATTCCCAGCATCCCATATGGCCTCCCAAGCACCGCCAGGAGTAATTTCTGAGTGCAGGGCCCCCCCCCAAAAAAAACACCCCGGTAGAGACAGGAAAGATACCTCAAAGGGGCTGGGCAGATAGTTTGTCTGCAGGAGACACCTCCCCACCCCCCACCCCCATCGCCAGGTTTGATCCATGACATTTTGGGGTCCCCCAGCACTGTCTGAAGCAAGCACGGTAGTCCCCGGGTTACTTGAGCACCCCTCTGTGTGGCCCAACCCTCTCCCCTTCCCCAACCTCAAAAAAACTTCCCAGGATTTAAGTACAAATTGCACCAAGAAGAGGGATTCTTTGGTCAACCAGAGAGGTTACTTGAACCACAGAACCCAAATACCAAAAGCCACAGAGTCAAATGCCCAACTGTCACTCAGGGAAAACAACAATGGCCTGATCCCAAACCCACATCTGCAGGGATGCTGGTGTGATTTTGTGCCATCGAGGAACATCCTCTAATTAGGGGGCTAACTGCACTTGCCATGAATCTGTCCCAACTTCCTGCTTACAAGGGAGCTGGCTGACAGAGGAATTGTACTGCATTCAAGAAACTGAAGTGCTCTAGGATGATTGTTGATTTTTTTAACCTTTCTTTAGGTGTAATTTTCCCCATTTTTATTGAGACACCTTTATTTACAATGCTGTTAGTGACAGAGTTTCTGGGCTATGAAGAGAGAATAGGGCCTGGAGTGATAGTACAGTGGGTAGAGTGTCTTGCACGCAGCCTGGGTTCGATCCCCGGCATCCCATATGGTCCTCTCGAGCACCACCAGGAGTAATTCCGGAGTGCCCGGCCAGAATCTGAGCACTGCTGGGTGTGTGCCCTAAACACAAAACAAACAAAACAGCAAGAAATAAATACTTTTTTTTTTAAAGGTGAAAGACTTCAGCAGACACTTTACCAAGAGGATAAGTACAGCGTAAATCTGTACAGATGTACTCGACATTATGAGTCAATGAAAAGACGCACATTAAAACCAGGAAGTGCTATAGCTGTGTGCCTATTAGACACCTTTATTTACAATGCTGTTAGTGACAGAGAATTAAATATACTGAGTTCTGGCAAGGATAGCAGAACGTCTAGCGAGCCCCTGTGCTGCTACAGCCACTCTAAAGAAACAGCCTGGCAGTTTCTTACAAAGTAGGAAACCACTTAACTGTGACCCACACACTCAACTCTTTCATATTTAAATGCCAGAGAAATAAAACATACGTGCATCAAAACTGCATACACAAATATTTATAGTAGCTCTATTCACAAGCGCTGGAATTTAAAACAACCCAAGCGCCTTCACCCCTGAAGTGCATAAACAAACCACAGTTTGTTCATATAACGGTATACTGCAGCACAACAGAACAGGAAAGGATTTTGGGTACACTACACCTCAGGGATGAGTATGGTCTCTGGGGCCTGGGAGATGCTTCAAAGGGCTGGGCACATGTCTATGTATGGTACCCCGGGTTCAATTGCCCAGCACTCATGGTTCCTCGAGTGCCATCCTGTGCCACCCCCAACCACAACTACGTGTGGGTCCAACACAAAGACAAAAACATCGTTACAGACCCTGGATCTACTTCTATCCCATTTTCAAAAACATAGAGCTATACGTCCTTCACGCCCTACTGAGGTCATGAGTTGACCCCCACGAGCGGCTCTCCAGCACAGCCATAACACCAGACCCACAGAAACCAATCTCGTAATTATCTGGCTCTTTGCAGAAATCCAAAATCGCGAGGCTGCTATTGCGGCCATGCGAGATTATATGATTCTCATAACCAGTTCTAGAAAACAAAGTATTTCACGATGCCTTTTCAGCAATTCTGATTGTTGGGGGGGAAATTCTAAACAATAATGGTGCATCTTTTGTCAAAATAATGAATGTAATCAATGTAGAGAAAAGTGGAAATCATCTGCCTCACAGGCATTGGGGGGGTGGGAGGGGGGTATATTGGGGTTCTTGGTGGTGAAAAATGAGTACTGGTGAAGAGAAAGGTGTTTGATCATTGTATGACCGAGACTTATACCTGAAAGCTTAGTAACTTTTCCCACAGTGATTCAGTAAATAAATATAAGAAGAAAACTAAATAAATAAATAAAATTATGAAAAAAAAAGTAAGGTGGAGTTCATGCCCAATTCAATCAGCTAATCAATCAGTGGCTGAATAAATAGCAGTACTCCTACATTAAAAAAAAAAAAAGAAAAAAGAAAAAACATAGAGCTATGGCGACAAAGAATTATTTGCTAGTACCAGGTATTAGGGATGAGGGAAGGTCTCTCTGCAAAGGGCTGGGGAGATTTGGGGGTGATCAACTTATTGAAAATCCTGATTCCGAAGCTTATTAATAAAATCTAAACATACATTAAAACTAATGGGGGTGGGGGCTGGAGCGATAGGACAAAGGCCCCAGGCATTTCATTTGCCTTGCATGTGGCTGACCCAGGTTCGATTCCTGGTATCTCATATGGTCCTCTGAACCCACCAGGAGTGATTCCTGAGTGCAGAGCCAGGAATAACCTCTGAGCATCACCAAATGTGACCCCAAACCCAAAACGAACAAACAAAAAAAGTAATAGAGGGTCAGAGCAGTAGAAGACTCAGTGGTAACGTGTATGTGTATTGTATGGTGATCTCCAGAAGTAAGACAGAAAGAGGGGCAGGGAAAGGAAGGCAGGAAAAATCAAGAGTGTTAAAAATTGAAAGAAAAAATACATAGAACAGTATGAAAGAAGACACGACAGTTCTTACAGTCCAGTCACACATGCACACGTCTCTCACTTGATTGTTCCTCCTCCTCCTCCTCCCCCTCCCTCCCTCCTCCTTCCCCTCCCTCCCTCCCTCCCTCCCCATCCTCCTCCTCCTCCTCTTCCTCCTCCTCCTCCCCCTCTTCCTTCCCCTCCTCTTCCTCCTCCTTCTCCTCTTTCTTTGTGTCTGTGCCACACCCAGCAGCCCTCTGGGCTTTCTCCCAGCTGGCTCATGCTTGGGAATCACTCTTGGCAGTGCTGGGGGACCATATGCTATTGCAGGGATCGAATTTGGGCTGGTGGCATGCAAGGTAAGTGCCAACTTGCTGTACTATCACTATCTGGCCAGTTTTTGAAAAACAATGACCCTGTGTTTAACTTGTAAAGAAATTTTACATAGACAGGTAATCGGACATGGGGTCCTGTCTATTGGTTCGAACTTTTGGGGGTAAAAAGAGATGTCTTGTTATGGCATCTTTGCATGAGATATTTTTTACTTGCCCCATAAATCTCGTACTTTGCCATGGTCATAGCCCAGTGAACTGGTGTAAAGTTGTTCTGGCCCAAGTTGCTACCCTCCCCCAGCCCCTCAGCACCCCATTAACTAATGACTTTGCTCCTTAGGAAATGGAGAGATGGAAATGCAGTGTATGTGAATGACAGTGAAGACACCATGCTAGACCAAGTCTTCTCTTTCCTGCCTCTTCAGTTCTGCCTAGTTTGAGAAACACTTGCGAATTCTCATCAAGCACTCAGCCTTAGGCAGCTGCCAGGAGGTGCTTATTGAATTTAACTCTTTGGAAGTAATGAAAGTAATGCTTCAGGGAAAATTTCTTTTTTAAAAAAATTCATTCATGGGGCTGGAGCGATAGCACAGCGGGTAGAGTATTTGCCTTGCATGCGGCCAACCCGGGTTCAAATTCCAGCATCCCATATGGTCCCCTGAGCACCGCCAGGAGTAACACCTGAGCATCGCCGGGTGTGACCCAAAAAGCAAAAAAAAAAAAAATTCATTTATTTCCCTCCACCCCATATTTTCCCTTACACTTTATATAAACACTGTGGTCTACACAGTGTTACATGATGATTTGTTACAAGCATTTAATATTTCAACACCAATCCCACCATCATTACACCTTCCCTCCACCATTATCTCCTATTTGCAGGAAAATTTTCTTTATGCTTGTATCTACTGCCCCCCACATCTCCATGGAGAGAAAAGCTTAACATGCATTTGGCCTGTTTGGTATTTTTTTGCACCATCCATGAGAAAAATCTGCTGAAAAGCTGAGTCACTGTTCTGGTTTGGTGTTTTTGAGTTTTCTGACATCTGAGTCTCGTTCAGGACACAGAGGTAGAAAAGTGGTATAGAGGCTGAGGGATGGGACAGCAGCCTAAAGGGTTGAGTCCCCAGCACCCCATGTGGTCCCCTGATCCCCAGTCAGGAGTAATTCCCAAGTGCAGAGTCAGGGGTACGCCCTGAGTACTGCCAGCTATGCCCCAAAACCATCACCACCAACAACAGCAACAACTAAAGTAAGAAAGAAAAAGAAGAAAGGAAGGAAGGAAGGAAGGAAGGGAGGGAGGGAGGGAGGGAGGGAGGAAGGGAGAGAGGGGGAGACGGGGGAGGGAGGGAGGGAGGGAGGAAGGAAGGAAGAAAGAAAGGAAAGAAAGAAGACAGAAGGCAGACAGTACAAGACTTTTTATTTCTTTCCTAGCTCCCTCCCTCCTTCCTTGCTTCTTAGATGAGTCAGGGCTGAGCTGGCATCAAAGGGACCCAGTCAGAAAGCATAAGGATCTTTATTAGGAGATGACAGTTGCTGACTCAGCACAGGAGACGCAGTCACCTCTGGTCAGAAGCAAGGACCCACTGCAGCAGTAACGGGGCCTGGTCCATCTGCAAGGGGACAAGTGAGTCACAGGAATATCGTAGCAATTAAAGGGACCCCACTCTGAAGTAACTGGAGTTTCCAAGGAGGAAAATCAGACTCTTTGATGATGCCCTTAAATTCAATTGCTATTTTTGTTCCTGGGTATAGTCTGATGGGTTTTAATAAGAGAAAGAGGTGATAGAATAATTCAGAAGAATAATAGAATGACCCTCTTTTCAGAGACCTACTTGCATCCTCTCTTTATTATCATCAGAGACTTCACTGAAATTGCACATATTTTCAGTATCTCTTACAAACAGAATTCAGGGCCAGGTAAATATCGCTCCTGGAAATATACCCTGGGGACCCAAAATCACAACGCAGAAGAGGCGTCTGTACTTCTATGTTCATTGCAGCGCTATTCATAGTAGCCAGAATCGAAAACAACACAGGAGCCTGAGAATAGACAAGTGGACCAAGAAACTACAGTACATCTACACGATGGAATACTAGGAAAAAATGAAGTCATGAAATTCGCTTATACACAGACGGACATGATGGTATCATGGCTGAGGGAATTGAGTCAGAGGGACAGGATCAGTTGTAGAATGACTGCACTCATTTGTGGGATATATATAAAAAAAAAAACCATAGTATGAGATTAATACCCAAGGACAGTAGAAATGAGGGCCAGGAGGACTGGTCCATGATAGGAAGCTTGCACAAGTGAGGGCGGATGCAGTTAGGACAGGACCACTTCAACAGTGACAGTTGGAAATGGTCACTCTGGATAAGAACTGGGTGCTGAATGGAGGTAAAGGGACGTGCATGGTGACCTTTCAGGGACAGTATTGCAAAGACAGTACCTAGAAGAAAAGAGACAGAGAAGGGGGGGAGAGAGACAGAGAGAGACAGAGACAGAGGCAGAGAGACAGAGATACAGATCGAGAAGGGAAGAGAGAAAGAGAGAGACAGAGACAGAGAGAGACAGAAGGGGAGAGAGAGACAGAGACAGAGAGAGAAAGAGACAGAGAGACGGGGGGGGGGCAGAGAGATGGTACCAGGCATAAGGCACTTGTCTTGCACATGCAAACTCACATTAGACCTCCATCTGGTCCCCTGAGCATCGCTGGACGTGATCCCTGAGCATAGAGCCAGGAGTAAGCCCTGAGCACAGCACCTCCTGCCCCTAATAAATTTCTAAAAATGCTGATGAATGGCACTGTAGTTAAAAGACACGTTTTTAGGAAAAGTTTTCTTTTAGGGTTTTA
The DNA here is from genome assembly GCF_029834395.1 of Sorex fumeus. NCBI lineage: Eukaryota > Metazoa > Chordata > Mammalia > Eulipotyphla > Soricidae > Sorex > Sorex fumeus. Next base: position 30,070,336 of record NW_026606065.1, read on the forward strand.
GGGTTGTTAGGCATTCGAATGAATCAATGTTCATGGACAAGTTTGTGTTGACAAGGACACCGACGCCTCCGACACCTCTTTTATCACATGTTCCAAGGAATAATTCTTCTCCAGTGTCAAAAACGGCATGGTGACATTCGTGCCTTCTTGTCTCGGTCAGACCAATGATGTCGTACTCGATCATTCGTGCTTGTACCATCAGGTCCTCTATGGATGCATCTGATGCTAGCGTACATGCATTGAAAGTAGACGATCATTTTTGTCTTCCTTCGTTGTGGCAGCCTAGTTCGGCCTTGAGATTTTATCGGCCTCTTCTTTCTCATCCTTCTCAGTGCTGCCATGTCTGTGAAGACTTCAGGATCAGGTGAATGAGACCAGTTGTAGTTACTGGTTTTGGCATATCGAATACACAACGGATAGCTTGCCAGGCTCTTCCGTGTGAGCGTAATACTCTCAGTAGCTTGCCAGTCTTTCCGAGAGGGATAGAGGCTTTTGGGGCGACCTCTAATCGCCCTCGTAGGTGTTACCATATTTGAACCCTATCAAATATGGTACGACAATTCCAGAAGATGGCTTTTTAGTATCTTATAATGTGTCGCACGGCCGCTCTGCGCGGGTCCGGAAAGTGTCCTGGAGTGTGGCGGCAGCTGGGTAGTGGAGGTAGTGTCGATAGGGGAGGTCTGCCAGTGGGGTTTTTATCTGGTCCCGGTAGGGGTAGGGTGGGTCTTCTGTGCGCAATCCGATCCCTGGGTGGTTGATGGAAGCAGACAGGGCAGGGTAGGGTGGGGCTCCTGATTAGAATCCCTTTGTCACCTGTGGTTGCGAGCAAGCAGAGAATCTCTGTCCCTGGGTCTGCAGAGCCCGGAGTCCAGGGTCTCAGAGAGTTCCACTTATCTTGTTCTGTGGGTCTTCAGTCTTGCGTGAGTCTCGGCCAGAGATGCCACGCGGGTCCGGAAAGCGTCCTGGAGTGTGGTGACGGCTGGGTAGTGGAGGTAGTGTCGATAGTGGAAGTCTGCCAGTGGGGTATTTATCTGGGTAGGGTGGGTCTTCTGTGCGCAATCCAATCCCTGGGTGGTTGATGGAAGCAGACAGGGCAGGGTAGGGTGGGGCTCCTGATTAGAATCCCTTTGTCACCTGTGGTTGGTGGGAGCAAGCAGAGAAACTCTGTCCCTGGGTCCGCCGAGCTGGAGTCCAAGGTCTCAGAGAGTTCCGCTTATCTTGTTCTGTGGGTCTTCAGTCTTGCGTGAGTCTCGGCCGGAGCTGCCACGCGGGTCCGGAAAGCGTCGGGGAGTGTGGCAGCAGCTGAGTAGTGGAGGTAGTGTCGGTAGTGGAGGTCTGCCAGTGGGGTTTTTATCTGGTCCCAGTAGGGTGTCTCACAGAGTTCTGCTTATCTTGGACGTTTACATTTGAATAGATGTGGCTCACTGCCGGCAGTTTCTATCTTCATTGTCTATGCACCAACATCTCATTATGATGAAAGAGAAATCGAGAAGTTCTACAAGGAGCTGGAGAACTTCTATAAAGAAGACCACACCTTCTACAAGATCATTGTGGGTGATTTTAATGCCAAGATAGGACTGAGAAGATCAGCTGAAGAACTTCACATCGGGACCCATGGCCTAGAATGGAACGAACAGGGTGAGAGACTGTCTGAGTTCATCATGTCGACCAAGACCATCCATGGTGACTCACAGTTCCAGAAGGCAGAATCTAAATGTTGGACATGGGAGTCTCCCGGTGGACGATTCCACAACAAAACAGACCACATCATATTCAATCGATGGTTTTGCTTGACTGATGTCGCTGTTGTCCCAAAATTTCAAACGGGATCGGACCACGGTCTCCTTCGTGCAAAATTCTACTTCACAGAGCGGGGAGAAAGGGCTGCAAAGTTCAAAAAGAGAACTCCCAGAATGACCACCAACTGGGAACTCTTTGGTACTATTGCGGCAACATGGGAAGATGCCATTGTTGACAACATTGACGAGGAATACAATCGACTGGTTCAGCACCTCCCTGAATGTGCGAGGAACGCCAAGAGAGAGATAGCCACAAAAAAACTCCTGTCTTCGAAAACTCTTGAGCTTATTCGCCAGCGTGGTTTGGCGCATGCCTCAGGCAACCGCAAGCTAATGTCCGAGCTCGCAAAGCAGTGCAGAGATGCGATCAAGAAAGACCTCAAAGAGAGAAGAGCAGAAGTGCTGGTAGATGTGGCAGAAGCTGGGAAAAGTATTCGTAATGACCGCCTGTCCTTCGCCAACTACAAGACCAAAATGACTGCCCTCCGACATCCTGATGGATCCATCACATCCTCCAGAACGGCAATGGAGAAGATTATCCATGACTTCTACTCAAATCTCTTCGATAGCCATGTCCACTTGCCGACATACCAAATTCCACAGGATGGATATGTCATTCTCAACGTTCTCTCTTCCGAAATCTGACACGCCATTTCGTCAGTAAAGAAACGAACAGCACCTGGCCCAGACAAGGTCAGACCTGAACACCTGAAGAACCTGCCATCGGTACTCATCAATACACTGGCTCGGCTCTTCACATGCTACCTGTCTGAATGCAAGGTTCTGTTCCAATGGAAAACCAGCAGGACCGTACTACTGTTCAAGAAGGGAGACATCCATGACATTGGCAACTATCGCCCGATCTGCCTATTGTCTGTCATCTACAAGTTGTTCACTCGAGTCATCCTAAATAGGATTGGCAGAACACTAGATGAAGGACAACCATGCGAGCAAGCCGGGTTCCGCAAAGGATTCAGCACCATCGACCATATCCACACGATAACCAAGCTCATTGAGGTTTCTCGGGAGTTCAAGATGCCGCTCTGTTTAGCGTTCATTGATTTAAAAAAGGCCTTTGATTCTGTTGAGACGGAAGCGGACATTGAAGCCCTAGCCAGTCAGGGCATTCAAGCCCAATACATCAAGATCCTCCGTGAGCTGTATTGCGAATTCACTACCAGGATCTCACCATTTTACAAAGAAGTAATCATTGATGTCAAGAGAGGGGTTCAGCAGGGTGATACCATTTCACCGAAACTCTTCAGTGCCACCCTCGAGAACATCATGCGACGACTGGAATGGGAAGGAATGGGAGTGAAGATAGATGGTCGGCAACTATACCACCTCCGCTTTGCTGATGACATTGTTTTAATAACACCAAACATCAGCCAAGCGGCACAAATGCTGGCCGACTTTGACCATGACTGTGGAAAGGTAGAACCACAGCTGAATCTTACAAAGACAATGTTTATGAGAAACAGCCTCGTTCCAGATGCCCCATTCACTCTCAACGGAACGACCATCTCCGAATGCAACAGCTATGTGTACGTAGGTCGAGAAGTCAACATGACAAATGACTTGGCACCCGAGATGCGCAGGAAGAAGAGAGCGGCTTGGAACGCCTTCGAGAACGTTGAAGAAATAGCTAAGAGGACGAAGAACCTCCGGCGGCTCCGGGCACATCTCTTTGATTCCACTGTTCTTCCTGCATTAACATATGCCTCAGAGACCTGGGCCCTACACAAACAAGATTAGAACGCTATTTGGGTCTCCCAAAGAGGAATTGAAAGAGCTATGCCTGGAATATCACGTTTCACTCAAATGAGAGAAAGAATCCAGAGTTCCGACATCCGTCGACGATCAAGAATCAGGGACGCTGTCTCGTTTGCCAAGGTGTCAAAAATCAGATGGGCTGGTCACGTAATGAGATTTAAAGATGACTGCTGGACTAGAGCCGTTACCGACTGGATTCCATGGGATGTCAAAAGACCGCGTGGCTGCCCACCTGCCAGATGGTCAAACTTCTTCATCAAGATCCTGAACAATTGGTTTGAGGCTCTTCATATTCCCAGAGCGAACAGATGCCATTGGGCTACACTAGCACACGACAGGGACGTTACTGGCGCCCGCTCAAGCAAATCAAGACTAATGGGAAGTTAAGTGAGTAAGTGATTTCTTTTAGTGTGGGAAGGAGTTTGGGTTACATTCAGAGGCCCCAAGGCATTGCCCCTGGCAGTGCTGGGGGGGGCTATATGCAAATTTGAGGGGTCAAACTGGGGTCAGCTGCCTGTCCAGCAAGCACCTTAACTCTTGCACTATCTCTCTGAGTCTTAGAATAAGTTTGCCTTCCTCATGCATTAAAAACGTTTAGATTATTCACTTATTCTTTCAGGCCCTTTGCACATTTTCAATTTAGTAGTGAGGCAAAGGAATGGTGCCCGAAGCTTCAGATGGTTCTTTGTAGCTGGAGATTGGCATCACATTAGCAGAATAGGACCTGGAGCCTGGGGCGGGGCTGTGGGCACAGTAGGGAGAGGACTTGGGCGATGGGCCCTGGGGAGGCTAGGCTGGCCCAGAAACATCACTGTCCCCTGCTCCCCGTGACTCTCCCTGGGGGTAATGGTGCAGGCATACTAGCCCTGCACACGGGGATCACTTCTGGCAGGCTCAGGGGACCATGTGGGTTACCAGGGCTTGAACCCGGGATGGTGGTATGCGAATGCTCTACTCACTGTTATTTCTGCAGCACCACCCTGGATTTCTTTCTGTTGGAATGTCTGTATTTCATTTGGAACGATCATCTCTGAATGCAACAGTTATGTGTACGTAGGTCGAGAAGTCAACATGACGAATGACCCGGCACCTGAGTTGTTCAGGAGGAAGAGAGTGGCTTGGAATGCCTTCAAGAGCCTCGAAGAAATAGCTAAGAGGATGAAGAACCCCCGGCTCCGGGTACATCTCTTTGATTCCACTGTTCTTCTTGCATTAACATAGGCCTCAGAGACCTGGGCCCTACGCAAACTGGATGAGAACGCTATTCGGGTCTCCCAAAGAGGAATTGAAAGAGCTATGCTTGGAGTATCACGTTTCACTCAAGTGAGAGAGAGAATCCGGAGTTCCAACCTCCATTGACGATCAAGAATCAAGGACGCTGTCTTGTTTGCCAAGGCGTCAAAAATCAGATGGGCTGGACACATAATGAGATTTGGAGACGACCGCTGGACTAGAGCCGTTACCGACTGGATTCCACGGGATGTCAAAAGACCACGTGGCCGCCCACCTACCAGATGGTCAGACTTCTTCATCAAGATCATGAACAATCGGTTTGAGGCTCTTCGTGTTCCTAGAATGAACAGATGCCATTGGGCTACACTAGCAAGTGACAGGGACAAATGGAGACGTTACTGGTGCCTGCTCAAGCAAATCGACGATTAACAGGAAGTCAAGTGATCAAGTGATCACGTGACCGTTGAGATCAGGATGGGCCATATGCTGTGCCGGGCATTTCGGGGGCAGGGGGGTCACCAGGCAGACAGTTGCAATTGTCTTCAGGGACTCTTGATGCGCAGAGGAAAGAGGCTTGATTTGCTCAGGGGTCTGAGTGAAGGAGAGCAGTGGACAGAAGATGGAGCCAGCCACCAGGATGTGGGAGAAGCCAAGGCTGGCAGGGTGGGGGCGGGCTCTGCAGCTCAGTGAGATGGGTGGGCAGAGGGGGGAAGGGAGCTCTCCATGAACGCTCAATTGCACACATTCCCACCGAAACCGGGTTGAACACTCACCAGATCACTCTGTACTCTTTCCGACGTGATGCCACCATCATGATCTCCATGGAAAATGCCCCGTATTGTTCCCTTATGCAGGCTCAAGATCTTTCAGGCTGCAAAGAAGGTCATGTTCAAGGCAACTTAGGACACCAGGAGGGCAAGGAAAAAAACAACAACAATAAGGGGCTGGAGCAATAGCACAGTGGGTAGGGCATTTGCCAACCCTGGTTTGCTTCCCAGCATCCCATATGGTACCCCAGCACCACCAGGAGTAATTCTTGAGTGCAGAGCCAGGAGTAATCCCTGTGCATCGCAGGGTGTGACCCAAAAAGCAGAAATAAAACAAAACAAAACCCAAAACACCCACGGATCTCCCCATTCAGGGGGCCAGGCTTCGAGGGAAAGCAAACTCAAGGCCCAATCTGAGAGAGGGAGGGGTCCACTCAATGCCTCTCTTGCAAAACACAGTACCCAAAAGAAGAGAGAACAAGGGGGAATGCCCTGCCACAGAGGCAGGGTGGGATGGGGGGGATGGGGAGTGGGGGGGATGCTGGGACCTGTGGTGGTGGAGGAGGGGCACTTGGTGGAGGGATGGGTACTTGATCATTGTATAACTGAAACCCAAGCACAAAAATTTATAAGTCTATAACTGTACCTCATGGTGTTTTACTAATAAAAAAATAAATAAAAAGAGAGAGAGAGGGAGGGGGGTACAGTGAGTAGGGCACAGGCCTGGCATGCGGCCAACCTAGGTTCAATCCCCAGCATCCCTTCGCTCAGTGTGGCCCCCCGAACCAAAAATAAATAAATAAAAACAAATGTAAAAAAACCCCACATCATCTGAGAACAGCTCCAACTCCAGCAAAGTTGTGCATCTCGTGGGGCCCTGTGGAGACTTGGTCATTCGTGTCTACACGCACATGCTCCTTCCTCCCCTGACCGTTCAGTCACTGCACCTTGTCATCCTGGCTCCGGGGAGAGAAGGCCCAGTAGCAGACGCACACATGTGGCAGGAAGGCCCCACGATGGCCTGTAATCAACTTCTCGTTTTTGTTTTGGTTTGGTTTGGGTCACATCCAGTGATGATAGGGCTAACTCCTGGCTTTGCACTCATGGTCATGATGTCGGTGGGCCCCACGGGTGACTCATGTGAAGCGGAGAGGAGAAAGATGGTCACTTTCTCCCCAACCGCCCCTGCCACCTGGGGCCCAAGGTTATTGGGTTCTTGTCTCACCTCGCAGAAAGGAATTTCAGGAGTAGACAAGCAGTGAAATAAATAGATTTTATTTGGAGGAATTTTCAGGTGTGGAGGGGGAAGAGTGAGACAGAGTAACGTACTCAAGAGAGAACATGGGCTTCTCCAAGGGCAGAGAAAGAGCCCCTACACACATCCTAGCATTAGACACAAAAGCATGAAAGTACACATCTCAAGAGGGAAGATGCGGGCGACACATGTGCTCAGCCCGCATGTGCTCGGCCATGTGGGCACAAGCAGCACATGAGCTCAGAAAGCATATGTGCGCCCTTCCTTTGTTCAAGGTGGCCTTTATCGGGTTTCTCCAGCCTGCCCCCACGTGGGGCTTCTTCTCAGGTAAAAGTCCGTTGCTAAGGAGGTTACCAGGGAGGTTGGGAGTAGTGATGGTCTTCTTCGGGCTGAATCACTAAAATTAATCAGATTGAGGGAGAGGTCAAGGGATTGAGAAACTTCATGGGGAGGGGGCGTATATCCTCAGGGTCTGCCGATGGTCTTATTGGGTCTTTGTTTTCTATGTCCACGAGGTGGATCAGTCCTAGAATTCTTCTTTCATTACACAAATCACAAATTACAAATCATCCTGTTATTCGTCGATTGCCTCGAGCAGGCCCCAGTAACTTCTCCTTCATCCTAGCCCGGAGATTATATTCAAGGCTCTTTAGGAGAATGAGACCCATCATTGTTACTGGTATTTGGCATATTGGGTACGCCACGGGGAGGTTGCCAGACTCTGCTGTGTGGGCAGGCTACATTCGATAGCCTGACAGTTTGTCTTTCATGAAACTTTGTTAATCTAAGTTTCATTGCCAAGGGCCTTTCCCTGTCTACCTGCCTACATCACCTGGATTCTAATGAATTAGTGAAAGTGATGTAGGCAGGCAGATAGGGAAGCCCCCTCTCCCCCCAAGGCAGTGGCAGTAAATTTCCAGGGAAGTAATAGCCCTGACCCCGTGGAGAACTGGTGCCAGTCTGTAACAGACCCTGAGGAGGCTGGCCCCCTCCAACAGAAGCTCATGCAAAAACAAAAGTCAGCAAAGGAATTTCAAATAAGAGCATCACCACTCCCAACCCCCACATGAGAAGCCCCACATGAGACAGGTTGGAGAAACCCTATAAAGGCCACCTTGAACAGAGGACGGGCGCGCATATGCTGCCCGAGCCCATGTGCTGCTTGCGCCCACGTGGCCGAGCACATGTGGTGTCTGAACATATGTGTCGCCCGCATCTCCCCTCCTGAGATGTGTGCTTTCATGTTTTCATGTCTAATGCTGGGGTATGTGTAGGGGCTCTCTCGGCCCTTGGAGAAGCCGGGGTTCTCTCTTGAGCAAGTTACTCTCCTCTCTCTCCCACTTTCTCTCCCTCCTTTCTTTCAAAATCTCCAAATAAAAGCTGTGTAATTTCACTGCTCGTCTACTCCTGAAGTTCCTTTCTGCGAGGCGAGACAAGAACCCAGTCGCCCTGGGACCCAGGTGGCAGAGGCAGATCGGGAGAAAGTGACCGTCTTTCTTCTCCCCACTACACAGGAGCCACCCATGGACCCACATTGGGTCAAAAGGGGCCTCTTCCTGCACAGTCCTGGTGTGTGGAGTCTGGGGGAGGGTGAGGGAGCAGCACCTGGGGGACCCCGCTTCACCTCAGATATGGTAGTTAGTTTCCCTCAGGGGCTCCCACCCCGGGTAGGGCTGTCGACGGTTCCAGCATTTCCCAGGTCAGAGAGGACCAGCCAGTGACACGGTGCGGGGTCTAAGAGTTTGTGACCACTGCTGTCGACGGTTCCAGCATTTCCCAGGTCAGAGAGGACCAGCCAGTGACACGGTGCGGGGTCTAAGAGTTTGTGACCACTAACTGTTGTAGTCACAGTTCTTCTTGAATCTGTGCCATGTGGCCGGAAGGAGTGTTTCTCAGAAGAAAAGGGTGTTTTTCTCAGTGCAGTAGACAGAAGATCCCTATTGTGTATTCACCAGGCGACGAGTGAGCCTGCAGCTCTCTCACGGCCTGCGTTTGGTGGTCTCATGCCGCTTCCCCACCCGGGATAGCCGATACCATGGGCAGATGAAGGAGAAAACGAGGGCCAGGCTGGTTGGTGACCAGTTGCCATTTATTCCATTCACCCAACGCACCTGTTTCAGTCTCACTAAGCTCCTCATTCCCGTCTCCTCCTGTCCCGCTCCCTTGTCTCTCTGTGTCCCGACTCACTGCCTTGGTCTCTCTCTAGTTTCTCCCCAACTCCCCACATTGGGGGTAGCAACAACACACCCAGGTGGGGTCGCACAATCAACACATCAAAGCCTTTCCTGCAGCCAGGGGATCAGGCTCCAGGGCAAAATGCCACTTAAGGGTTTTTCTCCTTTCCTTAGTCCAATAACTTAATTAACCTCTTAATTCTACTTCTTAATATTAGTCATTTTGTACGGACACAGTAAAAGATACTTTAATCTTGTAGGGTGGCTCTCCTGGGGACATCTCACTATAGATCTCAGACTGCAGTGCTCAAGGCAGATAAGTCTTTCCTAACCCTAGCAGGGTCCTAATCCTGTTGTTACTTTTTGGATCATGACAGAATTTGTCCATGACCATACTCTTAACTTACAGTTAAGTATTATGGCGCTTGGCCTGGCCCATTTCGATGCCAGAGTAGCTCATAGCTTGCCCTGAGTCCATCCAGTCCCTTGTCAGGATCCTGCTTTTGCGATGCTAGGAGGTAAGGGCAACTGAGGCTTAAACCAAGAAAACAGATGCCCAGGAGTGAATATTATTCAGAGTCAATTAACTCCCAAGTTACAAAACTCCCAAGTTCCAAGTTGCATAACATTGACTGTGTTTCTGTGTCCATGCAAAAAAGGACTT